>NC_140082.1:17529005-18870793 GCF_964194135.1 Talpa europaea | reverse complement strand
CTCTGGGTGACAAAGGCAGGAAGAGGCATGTTTGTGCTGCAGCCCCGAGAATGAAGACCAGCGCTCTAGGTGGACTCCAAATAGAGGCCAGATAAAGAACCCCAGAATCCAGGGACAGAGGCAATGCCACTGGGACAGAAGCCGGAGTAAAGGTGGGCAGAGGGGTGTCCAGGGGCTGCAGGGTGCTCTGCAAAGAAATCAGTGATCTTGGGAAAGTTCAACTATCTCAGCCTCAGATGCTTCACCTATAGGAGAGATTCACCTAGGGCTGCTCTGGTGGGTGACCCACATACACATCACAGTGCCTATGAAGCACCTGAAGACAGGAAGTGCTTAACAGATGTGCATTTCACATCACTTTCGGGGGTGAGGGGTGTGGGCTTCAGACCGTGAGTCCCATCTACCAGACTGGTACCTTGGCAAAGCAGAGCATGAGCACTGACCTGCTGTGGGCATTTAGTATCTGTGTGTCGTCACTCATTCACTCTCCTCTTTATCATACCAGTATCTACTAGCACCCACCAGATGATTGTGAGCAAAGCAGGCAGAACTCCCTGGTCTAGGGGCACATGTATCTGTAAAACCTGTGCTGAAAATGAGGGGCCTGTCTTGAAATATCACGGCCCTGTCTGCAACATCAGCCTTTGCTGTAGATCAGCTTCTCAACTCCACCATTATTGCTATCTTGGCCCAGGTCATTCTTTGGAGTCATCCCTGGCCTGCCTTCCTAGATGCTGATAGCACCCAAATGTTTCCAGACATTGCCACGTGTCTCCTGGAGGCAAGATCTGCCCCTCCGTGGCTGAGAACCACTGCTGGGAATCATTTGGTTTGGGGCACTGTAGCACAGTGTCACTAGCACCGGCACATCTAGGATCTTGTGTCTCATCTGCCTTCCTGAAGTTCCACTCTCCTGAATTCCTCTGTCCACCTTGTGGCACTACTTCCATATCACAGTTAGGTAAACCGAAGCCTTGAGAAACTCAGGTGACTTGCTCCTGCTACTCACCTTCCAAAAGCTGACACCAACATTCCAGCCCAGGGTAGTCTGGGCTTCTTTCCTTATACAGATCAAGATGGAAAATCTGAGCTATGATGATCATAAAGACCATTCATCCATTACGATTTTTTTGTCTAGTGCAAGCTTGCAAGGTGGAGGGTGAGACAGACCTGAAATGGAGGAAGAAAGGCAGGGGCCCCACATATACTGAGACCTCCTACATGCCAGGACCTGGTCTCCTTAAATCCATACTCTGCCCTGAGGGATATAGGGTGTAGTCCTATATTTTGTGGATGAGAAATTTGAAGCACAGAGAGGTGAAGTAACTGATCTGGAGTCACACAGCGGGGACAGGTGAGGCCTGGACTCTGGCACTCCAGCATGTTTGCCACACTGGGCCCACAGCCATGCCCTGCACTAGGGCTCACTGTTTAAGCATCTTCAGCCCTCTGGCCAAAGGCTGGGAGTATCTGGTTCCATGTCAATTACAGATTGAAAGGGATTCTTAAAATATTCAGCAAGGCTCAGCTTCAGCATCTTAACACACACACACACACACACACGCACACATGCACACGCACGCATATACGCACATACACTCCCTTTATTTAGCAATTGGGAGAGAATCTGAAAGGAAAGGATATGTGTAACTCTCATCCTCCAAAGTCCAGAATCAGTCTCTCTCTGTTTCTTAAGGCTGCCATGATAAGTTACCACAATCTTGGTGGCTAAAAGTAACAGAAATTTATCTCCCAGAGCCCTAGAAGTCAGAAATCCATAATCAAGGTGCTCTCAGGCCATGCTCCCTCTGCAGGCTCTAGGGGAGCATCCTTCCCTGACTTTCCCAGCTCCAGAGGCTTTATTCTGATGTCTGCCTATATCGCAATTGGGTAAATTGAGGCCCTGAGCGGCTCAGGTGACTCCAGCTGTTGCTGGTCTGTGACCACGTGGCTACCTCTGCCACTGTCTTCCCCTGGCCTCCTGTGTATGTTACAGGATAGTTGTTGGATTTAGGGCCCAGATAATCCACCATGATCTCATCCTGGGTCCTTAATTACATCTGCAAAGACTTTTGCTTCAAATCAAGTCACATTCACAGACACCTGGAGTTAGGATATGGACATGCCTTTTGGGGACCACCATTCAACACACCACACACCACACCCTTCTCACTGCTTCCCCTTGACCCCTTCCCTCTGGTCCTTTCTCTACCCCACAGCCCAGTGGGTTAAGTCACTCCCCTGCCTCTCCTTGGACTGAGAAACCCCCAGCCTTTCCCTGCAAGGGGCCTGCAAGGCTCTGTGGGATGTGGCCCTGCCTCTCAGTTCTTCCTGCTTTCCTGCATGCTCATTCTATGCCTGCTGCTCTGACCTCCTGCTCTTCATCAGTCGTGGCTCCTTCCAGACATGGGCCCTTTTCCCTCATGATTTCTCCTCCTGGAATGCCCTTCCTCTCTCTTGGTCTCCACAGAGAGGCTTCTGAGCCCCCACTGCTCCATCTGGTTTCCCCATCCCCATGGCCTCCTGTAAATGTCTTCCAGGCACTTATCTCAGTCCATACTTATTTCATTTCACTTTCTATTCTGTCTCCTTTAGAAAGGCTGCTGTGAGGTCTGGGGTTTGGGTGAGCCCTGGCCACTAGGTATCACCAGTACCTAGAGTAGTGTCCAGCACATCTAGGAGCGCGTGTCTTGTCTGCCTTCCTGAAATCCACTCTCCTTTATTCTTGTTTCCAGCTTGTGGTGCCACCCCCCTATCACATGAGGTAAAGTGAGGCCCTGAGAGATGTGGGTACTTGGCCCTGGTCCAGGAGCTGACACCAACATTCCAGCCTGCAAGGGTCTGGGCTTCTTTCCTTATAGAGGCCAGGATGGAAACTGAGACCTCACGATAATAAAGACCATAAATTCATTCCTCTATTATGAATTTTTTCCTCAGTGTGTGAGATAGGTGCATGAGACAGAGTCTCTGCCCTCACCGGACTCACAGGAATGGGCAGAGACTGTAAAAAAATAAGTCAACTAATGAATGAGTAGGATATTCTAAGATAGTTGTTAGGGTTCTGGCGAAAAATGTCATAGAACACAGGAGACCTGAATGAAGTGAGGGAATGAGTCTTGAGAAAGTTTGGAGAAAGAATATCCTGGCAGCAGGAAAAGCAAGTGCAAAGGCCCTGAGGCAGGGTTGTGCCTGGCCTGTTTGAGGCACAGCAGGGAAACCAGGTCGGCCGATGGTAGCATAGTAAGTGGGAGAGGGTAGAAGATGAGTTGAGGGAGGTAGGTCTCTGTCAGAGATGTTAGATTTTAGTTCTGCAAGGTTTTGAGCAAGGCACTGATAACGAGAATGGAATAACAAGGGCACCACTACTTACTGAGTATCTCCTGTGTGCCAAGCACAGGTTGTCACATTTCTCCTGGTGATCTGGGCTTTGGGGGAATAGGGTCCAGCTCTCATCACCCCCTTCTCCATCTTCTGCCCACTGTGTGGAGTGTTTCCTGCCACTGTGTGTTGAGAGCCCTGCAGGGTGCCCTGACCTTTAGGACATGAACTGGGGTGTTGAAAAGCAACCAGCTGTGGCCTCTGCTATGGCGTGGACCAGGCAGGCAGGATGAACGCTTTCTTTTAGGTTGGCCGCACCCCACTTCAGGTCTCCTTTTCATCCTCCAGGCTGCAGAATGATGTCACCCAGAGAACAATGGTCCCTTCATAGATCCAGCCCAGGCCCAAAGGCTGGGCCTGGAGTCTGTGCCTCTGGGAGAGACCTGGAGAGACGCAGGGCAGGACAAAGGGCTTGGCTGCTCCACAGGCTCCTCTTGTGTGAAATAATGTTGCTCTCCTTGCTCCTCCCTCCAACTAAGAAACTGAGGTGTGCTCAATTCATACTTGGAATGTATAGAAAAACTTTACAAAAACAAAATCCACCTATTGTTCCAAAGTGGATGAAAACCACTCTCTTGGCAGCTGAATGCTTTTCCTGCCTGTCTTTTTCCCCTCCTGCTCCCAAACAAAATCATCAGCCTTCTGTCCCTTCTGTTCTGTGTGTTTTAAAAACGTGACAGTTTCATATGTCTTCATTTACACCCATGAACAAACTGCTGTTTGCTGCACCATCATTTGTGAACCCCTGTGCAGGGTGGGGCCTGGGGGTGCTTTCCGTCATCTGGATTCCTGATGGTTCCCAAGGTTTAAACAGGTTCCTCTGTTACTCTTACTTTCTCTCCCTCCTTTATCCTTTTCAGACCTCAGATGTTTTGTTCAGACAAATGCCTCGTGCTTCCTTATCCAGAGGTCAGAAATTTCAGGAAGAAAACCTGGGTTGATACATATCACAGGGAATGTTACTTTTTTGGATTTCAGCAAGAATGGGGCCTGTAGCAAGGAGTTATCAAGACATTTCCTCAAAAGAGGAAATAAGAGATTGGATGGATTACAGGGGTATGTTGGGAGATAGTAAACAGTCGGGCCTTTTGGGGGAAAAGTCCTGATTTGCCAGTTTCTGTGGTGTAAATATTCCCACGATGGCTAAGTATAGACATCTGATTAGCTACCACTGCACAGAACTGAGACATCAGTGTTATGTATTATGTTCGCCATACACCTTCAATTTATATAAATGACCTCAAGAGCATAGATAACAGTACCATGTAGTAATTAGGAAGTGATAGTTGGGGGATTTTTGACCTTTGCTTTTTAATATGACTTATTTAATTATAGGCTTGCGTAATTTTATTTTTGGTAATGGCTGTGTTTAACAACTGACTCACAACGGGCTCCTGAAAATGTCACAGTTGTTTCTGAGGAGTCAGGCCAGGTCAACTCCTGCATGCCACTGTTGGCTATGAGAGAGAGTTGGGGACTGAGTCCTTGAGCTGTGGGTTCGAATACTGGTTTTGCCTATCACTGGCTGTGTGATTTTGGGTAGGCTATTTAGTCTCTTTATACTTCCATTTCCTTCTCTGTAAGATGGGGCTGGTGATACTACTTTACTCCACAGTTATGGTGGAGATGAGTGGCAGTAATGCACGGAGAACACTTAGCATGTAAAGCACGTAGTAGGACCTCAGTGATTGTTGTCATTAGTGTGATCATCATCATCATTGGTATTTGCTCAGTGCTTAGTTGGCAAGATATGTTCAGATACTGGTAGGCAGCCCCAGGACGGCTCCCATTGATTGTTGCTCTTTGACATTCACACTGTTGTGAGGGGCCCTCCCACGCCCGACCAGGTTGGCCTGTGCGACCAATAGATGGCAGAAGTGATGGTGCCGCTTGTAGGATCAGGTGACAGAAGACACGGTGGCTTCCCTCTTGGTCACTCCTTTTTTTAAAGCCTTATCTATGGGGAGTACAGCTGCCATGTCTAGGTTTCACTCAAGCAGCCTACAGAGAAGGCCACATAGCCAGGGACTGAAGCCCAGTCAGTGGCCAGTGAGGAGTTGAGACCATCAACAGCCTTGAGAGTGAGCTGCAAATGGATCTTCCAACCTGTGGACGAGACTGCAGCTCCACCCAACTGCTCACTTCCAATCTCACCAGCCACCCAGAACCAGAACCACTCAGTGATGGGCCTCTCCAAGGTCTATGACGCCCAGAAACTGTGAGAGAGAATAAGTGTTTGTTGTAATGGGCCACTAAATTTGAGGGCTATTTGTTACCCAGCAATAGCTAGCCAATACAAGTTTCTTCTCATTTGAACCTATCACAACAAACACCCTAAGGATGCCTGGGGAGCATTACTTAATCCCTCACCTCACAGATGAGGGATTGAGGAGGGAGGGGCCAAGTCCCACCCAGGCACTGTAATGTGGCAGCTCTTGGTGTCCCCAGGGGATACTTTCCTGTGCTCAGGGATTCTTGCTCATAAAGGAGGCTGCTTGGTCAGTCTGTGTTTAGAGTCTCCAGAACTTTTGAGCAACTCAATCTTTGAGCAGTTGGCATGAATCTTCTGGCATGGGATAGAATCCATTTCTTGGCTCCAAAGTGCTAATCTCCTCCTCTCCTTCCCCCCACCCCCACCTTTAATTCATTAAAACATTCATCCTAAGGGCTGGGGCATAAACAGCATTCTTCATGGGGTTGAAAGCATGGTATACAAGAGTGGCTTTCTCCCACCTGATGGGAGTGGAGGATGGGAGAAATGATCAGCTGATCCTTTCTAGGCCAAAGGAATCCTTGCAAACTGCCCAGCTCCATTGACAGGGCTATCCTTTAAAAAAAAAAAAAAATATTTATTTATACAAGCACTGGGTACAGTCAGAAACGCGGGAGGGTGAGAGAATTCACCAGAGCCAGAGCAGGGAGCAGAACAGGCAGACTGACGAAGTACACTGCTGAGGGGAGCAGCGGGCGCGGCAGGAGAGGTCTGCGTGCCATGTGGGACCCTCGCCAGTGGCCGGGGATTAAACTGGTGCTGCAGAGGCTGCGGGCAGCTTTGCAGCCCAGCGCTCAACCGCTGTGCCACTGGGGAGGCCCGACAGGGCTATCCTTACACATAAGTTATAGCAAGAGTTAAAATTTGCAAAGTTTGTGAACAGTATTTTTACTTTTGTCTTTGAAATAGATCTGGGACCCTTTCTCGGTTGAGAAAACAGGGCACAGGTCAATTAAGAGCTTGGTTCTCCCCGACAGAGGGACCCGGGTTTGAATCCTAGCTTTGCCACTAACTACTCATGGGATCTCAGACAGGACATTTCCCTTCTGTGAGCCTCAGTTTCCTTGCTCAGCACAGTGCCTGCCTGGGTCTCAAAAGTATAGGATAAATGTTAGCTGCTCTTATTATTTTATAACCTTGATATTAGTCAATGAGGGTATGTTTTGCTGAAGCAACAAACTGCCAACACTCAACTTTTAACATAAATCTTTCTTTTTTTCAATTTCCAATCTGGAATTTTGGGAATCCAGATTGTTTTATTCCAATTTCATTGAGATGTAACTGACATATAATATTGTATTCTTTTGAGGTGTACAACATAATGATTTGACAGAGGTATAAAGTGCAAAATGATTGGCACAAGTTTAACATCTATTCTTCATATAGGTGCGGTTTTTCCACTTGTGACAAAAACTTCTAAATTCGGGCCTCCCCGGTGGCGCAGCGGTTGAGCGCTGGGTTGCAAAGCTGCCCGCAGCCTCTGCAGCGCCTGTTTGATCCCCGGCTGCTCCCCGGCCACCGGAGGAGGGTCCCGCATGGCGCGCAGACCTCTCCTGCCGCCCGCTGCTCCCCTCAGCAGTGGACTTCGGTCCTTCTGCCTGCTCTGCTCCCCGCTCTGGCTCTGGTGAATTCTCTCACCCTCCCGCACTTCTGACTGTACCCAGTGCTTGTATAAATAATAAATAAATAAATCTTTAAACAAAACAAAAAAAAAAATCTTTAAAAAAAAAAAAACTTCTAAATTCTGCTTTTTTAAACAACTTTCCAATGTACAACACTTTTCTGTTAACTGTAGTCCCTGGCATCTACGCTATTTCTTCAGAACCTAGTTTTCTTATAACTAAAAGTTTGTACCTTTTGATCAGCTGATCATTTCTCCCATCCTCCACTCCCTAAAATGTTTATTTCCTTGCTTATGCCCAGTCCACTGCTGGTTCAGTGGCTCCTTCCAGCCACTGCCTCCTCTGGCTGTTTGCATCTTGTAGTGAGGCCTTCTGAGAAAACTCCACCTCTGTGTAGGTGTCAGAGGAAAAAGTTTGAGGATCACATCAAGGCAGAGGCCACTATCTTTGAATGTGGGGACATTCAGGCTTAGAGCACAGTGTGTCTAGAGCACTGCACATGTGTAAGCACTGAGTCCACCTTGTTATCTTATTGCAACCTTTCAGCAACCCCGGGGGGTCATGTTTATTCTGTTACCTGTACTTCACAAGTGATAAAACTGAGGCTCAGGGAAAAGAGCTGACTTGGTCAGAGTCACTGCATTCACACCCTGGACTCCAGCCCGGGACTGCTGATGCCTCATTTCTTGTCCCTTCCAATCAGGATGGAGGGATCTGGTGGGCCTTTCCCCAGAGATTCCATGCCAGGCACCATGGACATTTGGGTGGATCATTCTTTGTGGTGGAAAGCTGTCCCTTGCATAATAGGGTATCGGGCAGCTTCTCTGGCCTTCCCCCCGGTGTTTTCAGACTTTGCCAAATGTCCATTGGAGGCAACATCACCCACAGTTGGGAAGCACTGATGTGTGTGGTGAGAGTCTGACATGGGAGGTAAGAGATGTGACCTGAGGTCCCTGCCAGGTCGTGGGAAACCATGTAGCCCGAACCATGAGCCTGAGTGAGGCCAAAGCATGAGTACAGGGCTTTGGAATGTCCTAACTTGTAGGTAAAATGACCTTTGATTTCTGGTGTCATTTCGGGTAAGTCTTTCCACTCTGATGAAGCATTTTTCTTCAGCTACAAAATGGTGCAAATAGTGTCGACCGAGTTGTTGGGTGAAGGACAGGAGATGCTGGTCAGCTGTCCCCACCACTGTGGGCACATCGCCAGCGCTTACTCTCGGTCTAGTGATGACCCGTCCAATCGGCGGATGGGTGGGGGCTTATTCTCTGGCATTTGAAGGGAAAAAGGGCGGGTTGACTTAGCAGGCCCGTGTGGCTGCACACTGCATCTAAATGTTTTCTTTCTGTCAAAGTCAGAAGTGATCTCGCAGCCCACATTCCTCTCACTCACCAGCTTGATTTCTAGAAACAACTCTTCCCTGGGCATACCTATAATTTAACATCCGTAATTCCTCAATTAGTAGCTAGGAGTCTGTTCTTTTCTTCTTGGTAATTGCCTTCTGCTCCTGGGAGGGGGAGGGATGGATGTGGGGGCCGTGTTGAGGCAGCTGCCTCCCCCACCCACCCTCTGCAGACATCTTGGCAGGAAGAGCCCAGAAGGTGCTGGGTTTGAAGTGTGATGGGTAAACAGCTTGATTATTTATAAAAGTTTTTATGTGAGCCCTGTGAGCAAGTGTGAACAGGTCTTTAGGAGGCAGGGCATTGGAGTGGATGGAGTTCTTTTTCCCAAAGATGTCCTGAGTCTGGTTGTCAGAGTGTTTAGAGCATTCCATTCCCATTCTTTCCCAATACAACTGGGGGAGTCAAGGCCCAGAGAGGCAGACAGCCCTACTTAGGGTCACACAGCAAGTTGGTGACAGACCCCAGAGTGAAGTTTGGGTTTCTAAATTCAGAGTTGGGGCATCCATAGGCCATGCATTCCTCAACCTTGATATCCTTCAGAGTTAAACAGCAGACATTTATTGGGCTCCTACTGTTTGCAAAACTCTGCAGTCGGCTATGGGAGAACTTAACCATTAAGAGACTTCACCTTTGGGAAGTTTTAAGTGATTAAGATGCACATCCCAGCTCGGCAGCCTTGACCCGTCCTCTTCTCCACTGCCTGTGGGCCTCGGTTTCCCGGTGTGTAGAGAGAGGCCTTAATGTGATCTTTCAGGCCCATCACATCCCTGGAGAATTGTCTGGCTTCAAATCCCTGCTTCCCTGCCTCTTGGTGCATGACTGAGTAAGCCTGTGTCCCCATATGTGATAGGGAATTTAGAATACCGATCTCTTGGTGGTGAGGCTCAGGAAGTAATGAGCATGGTAGTTTCAGCAGAGGACCTGGCACGTGGAGAGTGCTCAGTAGCTGGTAGTTAGTAGTGGTAATTGCTTCACTCCCTTTCCAGCCGACTGGGGGTTGCTCATAGCTCTGGGATAACATTCCATCCCTGCTGCCTTTGCGCAAACTGCTCCCACTGCCTGCAACGACAGAGCAGTGGCATCGGGCCCCAGTTGGAGTTTCAAGGTTAAGCCTCTCCTTAAAATGGTGCCATTTTCTTGCCAGAATCACCCTCCACCTGAGGTGTTGCAGTTGTCAGGAGGGGGAAGACAGGTGGGTCTTCTCTCTTATACCAGAGCTGGCAGCTCCCTGTCACCCTCTTTTTCAGGCTCCCCCCAAGACCCCCCAGCTTCCTCAGCTGCTTCCTGCCACACCCCACTCTGAGTCCACCCCCCCCCACCTGCTCAGTTGCTGCTTGATGAACAAAGCATATTAGGGGTCATTAATAGCCACAGCTAATTAGGAAGGAAGCAACAGTGCAAAGTTAAATAAAAGGGATTCTGATAAATGATTGAGAGCAGACCAGCTGGAGATTTTTTATAGCTTACCTTGGATACTTTTTCTTTTCTCCTGCAAGAATACAAGCCCCTTTCAGGGGAGGGATGAGAAAGAGGGGAGGCTGGAGAACTCTGCTAATGTGTTTCCTAATCTTTTCATATAATGTGGAGCCCCGTGGATTTTCAGCAGCTCAGTAGCATTGGTTAAAAATCGCAGTCCTCCAGGTTTCTGAGCTGAATTGTAGGAAGTCTGTGCTGCTTCTCTGGCATCTGTTGCCAGGCCAGGGTGGAGGAGACCACAGCACTGGATAGCCAGGTGGGCTGGGGTTCGAATTCTGAGGCTGCCACTTCCTGTCTGGGACTTTGGCCAACAGCTTTGCCCTCTCTGAGCTGTGTTGTCTTTGGGTACAAAAGGGGCTAAAACTGGGGGAACTGAATTCAAACTTTGGTAGGAACTTTGGATACTGAGTCAGTGAGAAAGCCAGGTGGGGTCTTATGGGTCTGAGGTGAGCCCCAGAATCTGCCTGTCTAGCAAGAGCTCCAAGTGTGAGCCCCAGGTGCAGACAGTCACCTGAGCACCACCCTTTGAGAAACAAGTCCCTAAAGCACTTCCCTTAGTCAGCAACTATTTATTGAGCACCTACTGTGTGCCAGCACCATCGGAGGCCCTTGAGATCCATTAGGGAGCAAGACCCACATGGTTGCAGCCCCCGCGGGCAACGCATATCCTTACTCAGAGCGTGCTGTGTATTTGTTCTAATCACCTTCTTGTGGCTGAATGAACAAATGAATGAATGAACAAATGAAGACTGCGTGGATTGTTAACACTGATGATTTGATCAGAGATGTGTCTCTGTACCTTCTTCCAAGTTCTCTCTAGTAATTCTTGCTAGACCACAAAGTAAAACTGAGTCATGCCTGCCCTTCCATGTCCTCTGCCCAGCACTTTGCCTGGCCCATCTGTCACAGTAAACAGAATGGCTGGATGTCTGGGTGTATGACTGACTGGAGGGATGGGTGAATGGTGGCTGGCTGGCTGGATAACTGGCTGGCTGGCTGGCTTGATGGCTGACCGGCTGGATAACTGACTGGCTGTATGGCTGGGGGGGCGGGGGGGTAGCTGGCTGGCTGGCTGGCTGGCTGGCTGGCTGAATGCATAGATGAATGCATAAGTGGACTCCAAGGTCCAAGGGGTGACCAGTCAGACTTGTTGGGTGGATGACTACGGCTCGGCAGAGCTATGCTTTATGTCTAGAACCACGGCTTAGAGAGGGTCAAGATCACAAATCTAGAGCTCCCTGTTCAACCTTCCCTGCAGGGTCATGGACCTCTCTGAGGCCTGTCATAGAAAACAAGGGGCCTATTGTAGTCTAATCTCAAGAACTTGACAGTCATTCCTTGTTTTGACCTCCAGGACACTTGGACTTTCTGTGGGTACCCCAGGCCCTCCATAAGCCATCTCTCTGGACCCCAAGATTCTCACAGTTATGCTGGGCTCGCAGATCTTTGTTTCTGTGACTGTGTGGAGCTGGGGTCAGGCTACCTTCCTGAGAGCTAATCTGAAATCCTTTCTGAACCAGTCGGGGTGTTGCCAAAGGGAGTTTCCTCAAACCTTCTCATTAGCTGATTTGGATTCCAGCCTCTGCTCATGTGTTCAGCAAACCTCCATAAGGCCCCTCCTTGTGCAGCAGCCCCGGCCATCATGCGCCTGATGTCACTGCACCTTCAGGATCCCACTGAAGGCCGAGAGGCAGGGAGGCGGCCATGCTGAGTATTTGTGGCCCTTCCATGTGAGGCAGGGTTTCCTCTGCTCCTTTATACTCTCCCACTAGCTGAGTTGCTGAGGTGTTTTCCTGTGTCTTTCCCCCAAGAGTGTAAGTGCAGTGAGGACAAAGGCCTGTCTCCATTTTGTTGAGAGTCAGAAAAAGCTAACTAGTGATGCAAAGCAGAGTCTCTGGAGCCAGATGGTGTCTGTTCGAATCCCAGCATTGCAACCCAGTAGCTCTGTGTCATAGGCAAGTTACTGGGGATTTTGTGCCTCAGTTTCCTAACCTCTACATGGGGATAGTAGTGGCTCTTCATGGCGTTGTGGTATATATGTTGGTCAATGTATGTAAAGCACCTAGGACAGTGCCTGAAGGAGTTGGTTCTAAAACATGCTTATTTCAACAAAAAACTATGAACCAGAGACACTTTTTGGGGGGTGGGGGGCGGGAGAGGAGGGATTGGGGTCAGAATGGGGGGTTTGCAATTGTAGGGGGGAATATAAAAATAAAATTTATTATTTAAAAAAAATAAAAATAAAACATGCTTATTGTTGTTACTCATATTAGTATGTTTACTGTTGTATTATAAATACAATCATAAAATATTATAGATATGTATTTTTGGAGGTATAATTTACATACAGTAAAATGCATGTATCTTACGTATATAGCTTGATAAGTTTTGACAAATGCACACACCCATGTAATCCACACTCTTGTCAAGATCTAGAACATTCTTTCACGTCGCTCCTGATCAATCTCCCTTACCTGGCATTTAATAAACATTTTGTGAGTGAATGAATTCTGAGAACCATGTATTTGATCCCAAGCCTCTTAGTGCCAATGGTGCTTGCAATCATCTTTGATTACATAATTGATTCACTGTTCTGTACATGTATGATCTAGGAGAGCAGAAAGAAGGAGAGTCATCCCGCTATGAAAACGTAAACACAATGAAGATTCTGTGAAGGCAGATTGCTAAAAAGAGAGTTACTTAGGGGCGGAGGAGACTGTCAGAGCTTGGGGTGAGAAATCGCAAACATCTGTATGGTTCTCTACCCGATTCCGATTCCTTGTGCGTCCAGGCCTCCTGCACTGGGAGCTGGGGCACAGTGTTGCTTTCCCTGGCACCCACTGCCCTGGGGATCCAACCTCCTGGCCAGCCCTTCTCCCCTCTGCCCTCCAAACCTCGTCTCTGGCGAAGCATCTTAGTGTCTAGGCCTGCAGGGTAGGGCAGGTGGGGAAGTTTTCAGAGCATGGTCTTCTAGTGGTTTGCTTGGGGGAAGAGGACCAGGAGGGGTGAGGTGGTTCTAGGGCTCTAGCCCACTCCTTTTCCACCACACCCCAAACCAGGGCCATTTTTATCAGATGCTGGACTTTGGTGGTTACGCTTACAGAAATTTTTCTAGGGCTAAAAAGGAAAAGGAGGTGGAAAATGGGCACTCTGGTGCCACCCACTATCCCTCTGGACATGTACAGACAGGGCTGGTGCTCTGCCAGTGACACAGAGCAGGCGAAGCAGTGGCGGGGGCTGTTCCAAGTCTGGGCTATTCTATGTTCAGGTTCTGAGCCTTCCGATGGGCCTGGCCAGTTGTTGTCCAGTCCATGGGCTGCAGCCCCGTCCATTTCAGGGTCTGAAATGCATGCGACACTTAACACACTGCTACCTTGTCCCACACAGAGGTGCCCATTGGCCAGGGCCTGGAAGACAGCATAGGGCTACTCATTCCCTCCAGCGAGGGGGCAGTGAAGTCACCTCTGGGCTCCTGGTCAGGTGTGGCTGATCAGGTGAAGGGGCAACTGGCATGGGCTCAGGCTGATGTCATCCTTGGAAACCATTCAGTGCTGGGAGCCGCCTTCAGCCCTGGCCACCTGCCCTTCATCACTTGTGTCCTGTTTTGTTTGGTTGGTTATATGGGGCGGGCTCAGGGAGGGCCCCCTAGTTTATGGGGATGTGGTCTTTCTCTGCCATCTGAGAACAGGGTGACCCATCCCTTTTCTATGAGGTCCTGCGGGTCGTGCAGTGAGCTGGTTCTAGATTCAAATCCTGACTCTGCTACCTCCCAGCTGGTGTCCATGGGCAGATTGTTTGCCTCTTGGTGCCTCAGATTCTTCCTTTCTGAAAGGAACAATTGTGGCTTCAGCTTATAGGGTTGTTCTCATGCTGAAGGGGATGATATGGGTACAACTGCCTAGCACAGAGGCTGCCCTATGGTGGGGTGCCTTTAGCCACTGTGGAGATTGGGGGGGTATGTGTGTGTGGGGTGCTGATGGCTGTTGATGTTGAATCAGAGGACTGAATGCAGAATTGAATGCTGTTTGTGTTATTTCAAGAATTGACTAAGTTGAGCTTTTTTTAAAAAAAAAAAATACACCCTTGCTCTCTCTTGTATCTCCACTTGCTTTAAATCAATGCAATTTTACAATGTCTACAGTCTGTAATCATGTTTTGGGTAGCTTCCAAAGCCTCCTCTGGTAAAGCTCTCAGCCTTCCATTTTGCCCATTCACTACTAGAGAACCAAGGTTCTCAGAAAATACAGGGGCCAGGACCCCAGCTCTCAAGAGTCTGACATAATTGGTCCAAGATTCTATTTAGGAAGCTGGAGTTTTCAAAGCTCCCCGGGTGATTCCAAGGTGCACCCGAGCTGAGATACCGTGGGTCAGGGAGCATAACAGAACAGGCTTGGGGTGAGACAGACTCAGGATCAGTTCCCAGATCTGCCACTAGTACCTCCCTGGCAACCGTGGGCAAGTTTCAACACCCCTCAGAGCTTAGTCTTCTTTATCTATAAGATATTTCAAGATTGCCAAGAGTCACAGGAGGCAAATGGTACCTCTTAAGAGTTTGATGAGTCAGAGTAGACCTTTCACAGGTGTGCTCCCCCGATATCAGGACCAGGCAGGCACCCCAGACGATTGTCCAACCAGCCTTTCCCACCTTGTCTCCAGTGAGAGCCCCTATTACTGGTCTCCCCTATCCCCTGCCCCTCATCTTTCTGGTCTGGGGGTTTCCCAGAATTCTTTGCTACACTTGACAAGTTGGTAAGTATTCCATGAATCAAGAATAGCAGAGACAATGCATTTAAGTCACCGGATGAAACCATGTTTTGAATACAGGTTTTTCAGAGCCTTTTATTATGCTAATACATGTTAGGGGTCTCCACAGACCCCTTGGCATCCTGAGTGTGTGAGGTCTTGCCAATCGGGAGCGGTGCTACAGACCCTCTCGCTCACCAGCTTGACTTGGGGGGAACTCACACCCCAATCATAAGATGTCAGCTCTGAGAAATGCTAAAATTGAGGGGAAATGTGCCTCCCAATGGAGGAATTCAGTAGCATGTGTCAACTACAGAGCTCACAGAGCACCTTGCTTCCGCTGGCATCTTGCATAACACACTTTGGGAAATGCGCCCAGTCATCTTTCTCCCCTCTGGAATGATATACGTTGGCTTCCATTAAAAGACTCTGTTCTCCAAACTGCCTTTATCAAGTCAACACTAGTTCATCCCCTTTCTATTTTTATTGGGCAGAGAGGAAGGTACGAGTGTAGATGTATAAATCACTCCCATCCAGGCATCCATGGGACAAAACTAAGCACCCCAAGATTCCAAAAGAGGAATTCTCCATGTGACTTGGCGAAAGTCACACAGTCCATTTGCAGCAGGCCTGGAATCCTGAAATTCACCCCAAACCTAGGTTTTGCCACTGTTCTCCATGGTGTTTGAGAACTTCGCTTGCTGTTTTTACAGCCTGAGCCTGGTTGGCCTGCAGTTATTATTGAAATGAGTGGAGGTTTCCGGGAACAGAGCAAATCCATAGAGTTTAATTAATGAATGTGCCAGAGGGCTTGGCAGCTGTGTTCCTCTGTTTACAGCAGGCTTGGCTGGCACACAGTTCAGGAAGATCTGCAGGGCAGCTGGGGGCCATCTCCCCACCCACCCCTTCCCTCCTGCACGCGTGTGTGTGTGTGTGTGTGTGTGTGTGTGTGTGTGTGTGAGAGAGAGAGAGAGAGAGAGAGAGAGAGAGAGAGAGAGAGAGAGAGAACCTGAATTTGAATTCTGATCCCCCAGCCCCTTTACAGCCCAGTGACTACATAGGTTTTCTTTATTCTTTTTAAAAGCACTGCTGGCATTTGCTTTTTAGCATTCTTTATCAATTTGTCAAAACAAAATGGTCCCTCAGAGACCCTGGAAATACAAATGTCTGCCAAAGACCGAAGTAGCAGTTTTGTCCGTTCTGTCACCAACCCAGCCCATTAAAACAGGTTGGGGTTCTGTGGGGAGCAATACAATAGAAATAATCTTGAGGGATAACTCAGAGAGGGGAGGCAGCTCAGGATTGCCCGAGCCGCACCGCCACGCGAGCTTTGCAGTGTTTGCAAGGCAGGGTGCCATAGTTCTCTTAGGGCTCAGAGTCTGGGAGACCAGGTTGAAATAAATCCCAGACCTGCTAATTACTAGAGCTGAAGTGGGGCCAACCCCTTCACGTCTCCGAGTCTCAGTTTCTTCTTGGGTAAGATGGGGTAATAATAATAACTCATATATAGGTTACACTAAATGTAAAGACTAAATGAGATAATGCAGAAGAAGCACTCAGCAGCATGTCTCATAGCAAACGCTCTATAAATGTTAGCAATTATCATATCATCATTCTATACATTCCATTTATAGGAGTGACAGCCTAGTCCTGGGAAGATTCATTGACTTGCCGAAAGGTTAGCGTAACATTACAATTAGGCATTTGTTTGTGACAGTCCCCAGCCCACGCCATTTCCTTTATCCTTGCAAAGACTTGAGAGATCCTGGGCACTTGGGGCGGTTCATTCGCATGCTTTTCATCGTGTGGATTTTGTGTGTTGCTTCTAGTAGCAGTAGCTGCTTGTTTTCCCCTCTGCATTCACACTTTTGAAATTCCCTTCCCACTCTTGAAGTCTAAAGAATCGAAGCTAGACGTGTGACTAATTAGCGCCTCTTAACTAGGGAAATATGACCTTTTAGATGTCATTAAAATGGCAGCCACACAGAGGGAGAGTCTGTCCCACACGTGGCTGTCTGGGGGGGTGGGTGTCAGCTCCAGAAGTGGAGACGATGACAGCCTTTCCTTCTCGGCTGTCCTCTTAGCCCAACCCCGGGACAGCCACACAACAGCCGCGGTGATGGTGCTACGGGAGTGGGCCCTCACGGAGTGCTTACTCTGTGCCCCCACTGTGTTTGCCTCCTTTAGTCCTGACAACTTTCTTGTGTGTCGGTCGGGTATCACCATCCCACTTGAAATCTGTGGGATGTGAGGCTCACAGGAAGTAAAATGACCTGTTTAAGGTAACAAATCTAGGAGGTCAGAGTTGGCATTTGGCCTAGGACTTTGGACTTAGCCACTGAGCTATTCCAGAGCTGAACGCTCTGCATGCAGCTAATTTGAGTTCTGAACTGAAACTGCCCTGTCCCTATTTAGAGGAGGTAGAGTGGAGAGGGAGCTGATGTTCCTCTGTAGCTGTGCTGGGCTTAAATGTACCAGCTGGTATTACATGCATCTCCCAATTTATCCTGTTTCTAAATCTCTCTCTCAATTTATTCTGTTTCTAAATCTCTCTCTCTCTCTGAAACACACACACACACACACACACACACACATTAGCATTATGACCCCTGCTCTTTGGATGAAGAAGACAGGCCTCAGAGACATCAAAGGATTTACTCGGATCTCACAGCCAGTAAGCATCAGAATACAGACCCAGATTTGGTTGATTTTGTGCCCAGGCCTTTTCCACACTGAGCCAGATTGTGACATTTCTGATCCTGTCCCCACAGAGAAGAAGGGATAATGCGAATCTGAAACTCGTCATCATGAAACAACCTTAGACCAGGAGTCACAGAGCCAGGGACGTAGTCCCGATTCTGGCAGGACCCCACGCTGGGGCCAGAGACAATTCTGCCACTGCATTTGTCTCCATTGTCCCACTTGTACCACATGGGGTTGGTCTCCCTGTTTTCTGGTCCTATTTGCTGACATTTCATGTGTTTCGAGTATACAAAGATGCCCGTATATATGTCCTGGAGAAGGCGAAGTTCAGGGCAGACTTGCAGACCTTTGAAAGAATGTCCCTGGTGGGGGAATGACTCACCTCTGTCCTGGATGTCTACCAAGACAGGACTTAGACCAGCATGGGTTTTTTACTTAACAAGAAAAGAAACTGTTTCTCTACCAGTGGACCAGACAGGTCCCATCACTGGGTACATTTTCAGATGGTAGGCATTCAGCGTTGTACTGCCTCTACAGTGATGAGGGAATGTGACCCTGCCAGAACCAGGGTCCTATCTGTGGAGATAGGAGAGCCTGGTGCTCCAGATGCAAGGCAGCTTTAGAATGACCCCCCAAATTCTTTCCAGCTTTTTCCATTCTTTCTGATCAAAGAGAACCAGCTTGTGAGTCTATAGCAGGATATTAAATAGGTTTCTGCCCACCTGCTATCTCTGAATGACCAGCAGGGGCTTCTTGGTGTCTGTTGTTGTGTCACTTCTGTAATTGATTATTGATGTCTGCCACGTGCAAGCAAGAGTGTAGTTATTGACTTTCTACTTTTATCTTTGCTTTTTTCTAAAGAGTAATGCTTTGTGTTTCCAACATGAAATTATCACTGTACTTTTTTTTTTTTTATATATCAGGGATGGGAAGTATGGATTTTAGCAGCCACCAGCTGCTATACCCAGAGTTTTCTGTCCTACATTATCAGGCCTGTGGGGCCTCTCTGTAAAGGTCAGAGGCTTTAGGAAAGTGTCATGTAACTGTGGTTATTATTTACTTTGGTTCCCTCAGTCTGGGAGAACTTGGCCATAGCCAATAAGTCAGGTTAACAGAAGGAGGTAATAAAAACATTTGAGATTCATCTTTTCTGTTTCTTAAGGGGCTCCATTATATACCTGCCCAGTCTTTAAAGCTTGCTACTGATTAATAGTTGAATTGGACATATGCTGGGGAATCAAGAGAGTTTACCAACGTATGCATGTCTGTTTTTCTCTTTCTGCTCAACTACTGTTATTAGTCTTTGCTTCGCCATCAACTGAGTTCCTTTCAAAGCAAGATAAAAGTTGCTCAACTCTTCCTGGGAGAGTTTGTTCTCCTGCCAGACCTGTACATAGCTGGGAAAGTTTCCAGCAAGTAAACAATCTATAGTCAGGGAGACTGAGACCCAGAGAGATTAACCCACACTTGCCTCATAGCTAAGAAGCAGCAGAACTGGGCCATTTTGGCTCAAAAGTATATCAGGTAAGTGACTCTCCTGCAGTACTTATTTGTATAGGGTGGCTCATTTATCTTGTACTTGTCTCAAAAATTGTTTGCCTTTGTATCAGTCAGGATAAGCTAGGTTATGCTGCAGTAACAAATAATGCTCTCCTACCCAACTTCAGTGGGTTGAAACAGAAAAATGGGTTTCTTTTTTGACTGTTCTACATGTCCATTAATGTTGGCTTTATCTGGGTTTCATGTCATAGTCTAGGGTCCGAGATTGATGGAACAGCTTGCCTGGGATTTGGCTCACCACATGGGTGGTTGAAGGAAAGAGAAATCAACCAGTCATAGATTGATTCTTCATGTTTCTGTCTGGAAATAAATTACATCACTTCTGTTCTCATTTCATTGGCTGGGGCAAGTCAAGTGACCATACCTAAGCCCTAGAGGCATGTGTAATCCTTTTGCAGAGGGAAGTAGTAAATATAATTTGCCTCCTCAGTCTCAGCATGATCTATGTGGATTCATTTGTAAAACTGAATTTTCACAGGTTCATTTTTTTCCTTCCCTGTAGCACGAGCCACCCTTTTGGATGAACTCTGTCTTTGTTTTTTGGGTTTGTTAAGGAGCCCCAAGTAGAACATATAACATCCTCATGCATGACATACTGTGATTCCCACTTCTTCATTCATATATTCATCTGTTGGTTCATGCTACAGGTAGACTGCAAACATGCAATGGTAGGTAAAAAACCTTCAAATTCCAGAGTTCTTCAAAGAATTTCAGAATTCTTTAAAGAAATTTAGGCCTGTACCTCACCAGTCCACTGAGTTGTTGCTCAGCAGCCCTGGAGTCTGATGTTACTCCAGGTGGACAGCATTTATTGAGTGTTGCTGTGTACCAGAGGATAGTCAGAGTGGTCTGTGGCTACAGGCTGCTCCAGGAGGGTTCTAGAGAGCTCAGGAAGATGTTTTTGTTCTATCTTTGGAAATTCCAGCCTCTGCCTGCTCTTATCTCTGAGGGAAAGGGAAAGCCAGCTTTGGTACACAAGCCACCCCCACCCCAGTCCCTGACTGAGAAGCAGTGGAGGAACAATTAGTATGGGAACTAGACATATTCTTAAGGGGTCTCCTGAGCATTTGTGTTCATCTCTCCTCTATTGGGAATTTGGGAGATGCTACTTGGAAATATCTATAAAAGGAATGTTCATTTCCAGGGGTATTCAGAGAGGTGATTACACAGTAAGAAGGTGGAACCGAGGCTCCCTTACTGTGGCTCACCTGGGAGGGCTGTGGGAAGATGGGCCTCTCCTGTGCTCCCCACAGGGAGAGCCCAGTTGGAAGCAGGACTTCTTAGTTACAGGCAGCTGCAAGAGATGGGAGGGGAGGTTTCTGGTGTGGAGAAGGGTATCCAGTGGACTTGGACTTGGACCCTTACTCTCCCATCTACTTGCTGTGTGGGAGCCTCTCTGAGCTACAGTTTTCTCTTCTTGGAAAGAAATGGCAGTAACATTATCCAGTTGGCAGTAACATTATCCAATTGGCAGTAACATTTATCCAGTTGTAAGGATTTAATGACATCAGTCACCCATTCAACAAGTGCTTTTTGTGGGCCTACTATGTGCTGGAGATACATCAGAGAACAAGATAGAACCCCTGCTATGCAAGTTAATGTCTGGTTGGGTTGGGGAAGAGAGACGATAAACTATAGCAAAAAAATAGCCAATATCAGGTGCTTGTAAGTGCTTTGAAGAAGATTTAAGCAAAGTAAGAAGAATAGAGAGGTATTGGTGTGGGGGGTATACAGCTATATGGAGGGAGAACATTGTTCTAGAACCAAGAATAGCAAGTGTGAAGGCCCTAAGGTATGCTATGGTTGGCTTGCTTCAGAGACCCCAGGGAGGTCTATGGCTGAGGGGCTATGTGTGAAGGAGAAGATTTGGGGACTGAAAAGTAGAGTGAAGTGTATGTTAGTTATCATTGCCATGTAAGAAATTATCACAAACTTAGTCATTTCAAGCAATACAAATCTGTTATCTCACCATTTTTAGGGACTGGGAATCCACAGCTTAGCCGGGTTCTTGACTTAGGGACAGACAAAGCTGCTATCAAGTTGGTGACTGGGCTGTGTTCTTATCTGGAGGCTGGATTGGGGAAGGTCATCACCCTGGTTATTGGCAGAATTCACTTCCTGGTGGGTGAAGGACTAAGTCCATGGACTGTCAGTTAGACAGCCTCCCACACAGGCCACACAGGCTTTCTCAAAGTGTCCACTTACTTTATCAAGCCAGTAAGGAGAGTCTCTAGAACAAGTTTGCTGGCAAGACAGAGTCTTATCAAATGTAACATAATCATGAGAGCAACATCTGTTGCTCTTGCTGTCAGTCAGAGGCAAGTAACAGTTCCTGCCTCACTTGAGGAGAAGAGGTCACATAAGGTGGAGGTCATGGTGAGCACTTTAGGTCTGTCCACACAGGCAGTGAGCAAGGGGATTTCACTGCTAGAGAAATGGGGGGCATGGGTCAGTGAGGGCCTGGTAGAATGCTGAGGGCCTTGGAGTTTATTCCTCCTGCTGAAAAAAATGGAACTCTCTCTCAGGCTTTTCCTGGGGACTTGCTGTGGGACTGTCTACAATGTGCTCATCTCTCTGAGCCTCTGCCCCTTGTGATACTATAAGACACATGAAAACACTGAGCAAGCTCAGCACATAGTTACACCTCAGCTTCCTGTGGGAATGAGATATTCAACAGATAATCCCACTGGCAAATCCCCCTTCAGGTCTTATCCAGCTTTGTAACACAGTGATGAGAAAACTGAAAGAGAGTAAATTTACGCACATTTTGACAGTGATTCTCTGTGGTGGTGGGGGGTTGCAAGCAGTTTTTATTTTCTTCTTTATAACTTTGTATTGTTAATGCAGTTTTTGTATCTGGAGTTACGTTTATATTTTACAGTGAAAATGTTTACTTCTATCATCAGAAATACACCCTTACCACAGCATTTTGGGGATGACATACCCTTTTCTCACTGCCCTACCCACAGTACTTGATACAAATAATTGGGGCTCCACACCTCATATCTCAGCATTAATTTTACTGAAAGAGATGGTCCATAAAGTGGCTTTGCATTGCCAACTTCCTGAAGCCGAGTTCTGGGTGATTCTATTTAGACCACAAGTTCATTGGTCTGTGGCATTTTCCGAGGTCTGGAGTTAAGTAGACATGAAATTGAACCCTGGCTCCACAATGAACCAATGCTGGGACCTTGGGCAAGCCTCTTTCTCAGTGCATTTCCCTCCCCCTTTATGTGGAGGTAAAGATAGTTCTTGTCTCATGGGGATGGAGAAGGGGGGGAAACGTGTTGGGCTGAATCACACAGAGGAGCCGCATAACCTAGCAAACATTATTTGTTCGGAATTAAGAATTAATGAGCTGCAAATTTCTCTAGCAAACATTTCTGCAGCCGACCTTTAACATCTGCAGCACCTCATAACTCCACTCTCAAGTCCTGGGCGGGGGTGGGATGGCGCTGTAGCAGCAGCCTCTGTTGCCTAGCAACAGGAACCCATTGTGGTGGATATTCTAATTTGTCAGAATGTCTTAGCTGCTGAGAGGGCTCCCATCTTCCTTACAGGAGAGAGGAGAGATCAGCTGTGGGCACACACTCCCCACCAGCGCAGGATCCCCTCCCATCCTCCTCAGAGTCTTCTCTAGCGAGGAGAAGCCCCAAACTGGTTCTTTTCCTGTAGAGAGTGTGATCCCCAGGGACTCTCAGTGCTACCCCACAGAACCTACACCTGGTGCCTTCTTGGCTGTTAGTCTGACTTAGAAATGGTGTTTAGGGTCCTTGGTGCATCTGTGTTCCCTTTAAACCTGGCAGATGTGTTCCCTTTAAACCTGGCAGGTGCATGAGTCCCTGCCTTACCTGAAAAATGGACAGGGCCAGCGCTTCAAAGGCAGAGCTCGCCTTCTCCAGCTCAGAAGACTCCAGTGCAAGGAAGCCTCCTGGACAGTTGCTTTCCAAACACTGGCCCTCAGGTTGGGGTCCTTCAACTGGCCTCCCCTCCTCTCGTGTCCATTTTTGTCATATAATACTGTTCAAGCTCCTCCCCTGTCCCAGGGGTGGGGAGGTGTGAGGCAGGTAGTGGTGACTGCCAAGAGCCCTCCCTCTTGGGGTTTCCATTTCCAGTCGGCCGCAGTCCAGCCACCTGCAGCTAACATGCTTTTATTTGGAAATGGTGTTTGTCATTATTCAAGGTTGAAAAAATATTTTTAAAATCCATTTTGAAATGAATTGGCATAAAATTAAAAGTCCTGTTATGGGTGGGGGCTGTTCACTTAGCAAACGAAAATGCTGGCAGCCCAGTGTAGCCCACTCCTATCCGTCTTTCCCTCTTCTTTCCCTCCCTGTCTTCTTTCCTTTCTATAAATTATCACAGGCTGTGCAACATGAAACACTGGTCTCTGCTCATCCGGTTCTAATGTTTCATCTGACAGATGTGCTGAGGCAGATATGTGCCTCTTTGTTAAGATCCCCCCAGCACAGGACAGCCTAATGGTCTAGAAAATTATACTTAAGACTAGACTGGTTCCCCCATGTATGTGCTGTGTAACCTTATGTAAGTGAATTAACCTCTCTGAAACTTGATTTCCTTGTCTATAAAATGAAAATGCTAATGATACTATATACATCATAGGGAATTTGTGGTGGTGAAAGTGTCTGCCAGGCACATATGTCTAGTACCTGCACATTCTTGCTTTTACCTTTTCCTCCCTTTTTTTTTTTCAATTTGGAATACTAACTAGTTTTTCCAATACTATGAGTTTTTCCATCTTTACCATTTTGCCAAGTACTCCTTCCTGAAATGCCCTTGCTCTGTTCCCTCATCTTTACCTCTTGCCAGTGTCCCCTTCCTCTTAGGCCCAGTTCACATGCCTCCTCCTCCAGGTAACCCTCCCTGCTTTGTCTCCCACCCACCAAACTAATTCACACTCTCGACATGCAAGTTAGACTCTAGTAACTCGTACACACATCTGGCTACCTCTGTGCTCCTTTGAAGGGATATGTGTCCTCCTTAGCAAGTGTTATCCACTACTGGCCTTCGGCTCTCTGTTGGGTCTGGTTCCCTCCTCCAGGACACTGGATAAACTCATCTAGGATTTGGCAAAACAGAATGTGGACTTTGGGCTGGGACACTTTTCAGTCACATGGTCTCCTATGTGAAGAGAATCAAACTGGACCAACCTAAAACAAAAATGTATACATTTATTATAACAGTTGAAGTGAGTATGATTATTGTCCCCATTGTACAGATGAGGAACTGAGGCCTAGTGAGGAAAAGGGACTTGCTCAGGGGCAGAGCAGGGCTTAGAGCCAGGTTGTGTGCATCCAGGGGTTCCCACACTGAGCCTCCTTCTTCCCCTGGAGGCCCGTGTAAGCTTCACCCTCAGTTAGTTAGTCCTGGGCCCCCAAGTGGCTGATATTAGTGTCTGAAGATGTTCCCATGCAGAAATCAAGAGGGACTAGGAGCTGAGGCCCACATGGGAGACCTGTGACTTCCAAATTCACTGGATCTTCCTTTTTGTTCTCACAGTAGTTAAGTAAACCTACTTTCAGTCCCTTTCTGGCAGGTGTGTCTGGAAATCCCATTCCTGTAGGGACAGTGGGTGGATCCCAGGGGTACCAGGGCCACCTGACAGCCATGGGGCCCACCTGAGGCCTGGAGCCCAGTGTGGTTCCCTAATTTTTGATGGAACCATCCTTCATCTGTCAACATGCTAAAAATAGAAAGCTGGAAGAAAAACTTTAAAATGCCACTGGCTCTTTTCCCCAGAGAGGGTGGGTTGAGTTTAAAAAAGAAAAAGAAAAATCAGACTAGCAATATCCTTATTGGAAACCCCAGGATGTGGAAGGCACTGCAGTGGCTGTACCTTGAATCGGCCACATGATCTTGGGCACACAGGCTGCAGCACTGGTTCTGGAGATGAGAGTCCCCAAAGGACCTGCCCCTTGGGCACTGACAGTGACTAATTTCCCCAAGGCATTTCCCATGCAGTCCCAGCCTGACAGTATCCCTGCTCGCATGTTCCTGGGACAAAGTGTAGGAACTTTTAGGATTGAAAGGGACTGGCCCTGGTACCCCTGGACTGTGCTTCCTCACTTGACACCTGCCCAGCCACTTACCCTCTGCAGGACTCAGACTCCTTGTCCCTAAAATGAGGTCCTCTGGCCTCCCTGGTAGTGTAGGAGTCTCAGCGCTATCACCACCATGGCCTGAGTTCGATCCCCCCTACCTGCCACCAGGGAGCTGCCCCACATTGTGCAGACCTCTCCTGTCTCCCCCGCTGCTCCCCTCAGCAGTGCATTTCAGTGGATCTGTCTGTTCTGTTCCTCACTCTTGTCTCTAGTGAGTCCTTTCACCCCCCACAACTCTGGCCTGTACCCCAGTTCTTTTACACATAAATAAAATAAGTCTTAAAAAAAAATAAAATGAGGTCCCAGCCAGCTCCTATACACTCAGCGGAAAACTCAGGAGCCATCTTTTTGCCAGCCAGTGGTGTGAGAGCCTGCATGTGTGCATGTGTGTGTGCACAAGTTTCACTGTAAATTATATATTTACAAAAACCCAGTGACATGCTCAGAAGGTTACCTGTGCAGAGTGTCAATTTCACACTGGTTTGGAAGGTCCTCTGAGGTAAGACCATCTCAGCAGTGTTTCCAAATTATTATGAGAAGCTAGCAATAATATAAACAATAAAAAAGTTCTAGTAGTCAAAACCAAGTATGGCTCAGAGAGGTGAAGCAAGTTACCCAAGGTCACACAGCTGGTGCTTTGCAAAGTCAGGACTCAACGGGTCTGTCTGACCACAGATCCACCGTGACACTTGGCCTTTCCAAGATGTTGCTCAAGCAAATTCTTTGCCTTCAGTTCTTTGTTTGAAAAAAAGAAGAATCTCTGCCTTTCCCAGCCTTGTCCCCAGGGCTCACCAACAGATCACCAGAGTGATATTCATAATGAAAACATCTGAGGACAATAGCAGTTCCCAGGGCCAAGTCTGCCACTGTTGTAATGTTGTTTTCTGGATGGAAAGACTCAGAAGTAGCTTAGGAAGCAAGGGTGACTTTAGGCTGCATGGATGGGATGCTGAATGTCCCTGAATAAGATGCTTCCATTTGAACCTCAGTTTCCTCAGCTGGAAAATGGGATACTGACTTGGCTCTCTCCATCATGGCAACAAAATATTTGAAGATCTTCATTTTAGTTTTCCCATTTGGAGCTAACATTTATGCATGCACTCAGCAAAGGGTCTTGCCTGTAGATAGTCATCTGTGCCCAATCGGTGTTTAAAAATGAAAGAGAACAGATGCAGCTGGCACTGTTTGGGAACCACAGAACTGGATGAGCTGGGCTGCGCCCCATTTTCTCACCTGGAGCCCTAGACATCTAGACTGGCAGTGGATGATCTCCCACGCTGCTGCGGGAATGAATGAGCACCTGACCGTGTGTGTGTGTGTGTGTGTGTGTGTGTAAAGCTCAAGGTTTAAGAGTGGCTGGAGGGAATGCTAGACTTAGGATATGATTTGGGGAAAGCAGAGCAGGGGGGCGGAGGGTAAAGGAGCAGAGAGGGGTGTACTTCAGCTGAGACTAGACTCCTAAATCTGTAAGCCCAACATCAGAAAAGCTGTCTGTAGCGAAGGTACTGTTCTTAACCCTAGCCCACCTCCAGGCCTTTGCACTGATCCACCCTGCTCCCTGGGGCCTCCTCCCCCACCAGTAACTCCAGTGTCCTTGGGATCTTTGCACAAATGACTCCAAAGAGAGACTTGCCCTGATGGCCTGTTTAAAAATGCAACCCCGTCCCCAGGACCCCTCAGTCTGCCCTGCGTTATTTCTCTCCAGGGCACAGATTGCCTTGCAGTTTCCCCATTAGAATGTCACCTTCCCTTGGACAAGAATTTACCTGCCTCGTATAGGGTCTGCACACAGTAAGTGCTCAAATGAATGAATGGAAGGACTTCCTGTGCACCAGGGCCTTTGCACTCATTGTGTGATCTTCAGCAACCTGGAGAGGTGGCTCTCTTGTCCCTGTTTTAATAGAAAAGGACATTGGACTTGCTGCCTTAGAGATTTAATGCCTTTATATGGTTCACAGCTTGCTAGGCCTTCTGGGATCCTTTTTTCCCTTGCTCCCTTTCTTTTTTCCTCTCTCTGTTCCTTCTCCCCCCTCTCCTACCCTTCCTCCTTCCTCAAACATTTGCTGAGCACCTAATTGGGCTGACCCTAGATTAAGCCTGGGGAAGAGGAAAGTGAGCCTGGCATGGCTCCATCCCTCAGCACTCGATCTTGGGGTTGGTATGGTGAGAACTGGCACAAGCCCCTGCCATCCAGGGTTCTAAGTGCTCTGAGAGAGCTATGAGTAAGGACTGCGTGCTCTGAGCTCTGGAGAGCTGGGTAGTAATGGTAGAGTAGGAGTTCGCCTGCATTGCAGGCGGAAGTTCACAGCAGCAGGCAGACCCACACGCCGTACAGTCTTGCTGAAGCAGGATATGTGTGACGAGGGGCAGCCAGAGACAGGCCTCAGAGGTGGCCTGGTCTTGCTAGTGCTCGGCCAAGGAACATGGGCTTTATCTAGCTGGCTCTGGTTCCAGGAGGGATATCAACCCATGAGCTTCCATCCTACCACCCCACCTGGGGTCTGTGCCCCTCAGACCCTCGCAAAGGTTTGCAGTGGTGGGTGGGTTCAGCTGAGGTTTCTGCCCTGCCCAAGATTCTCTGTCAGTCCATAGTCTTGATTACACCTCACTCCACCCTCCAGAGAACAGTGTTTATAGCTAAGGCCTTATTTTCCAGAAACTAAGGTAGTTGTTGCTGCAGAAATTCTGACAATTCCTCTAAATACTGCCAGCTCCTCTAGAAGAGTCAACTGGGGCAGCTGCCCTGCGGTGACCCATACCAAGAATTCCAAAGTCACCTAATTCCTAAAAGCTTTGCTTGTCTAGCCTCTTTGGCTCTGTCTCCTGCTGACCTCAGAGCCAGGAAGGTGACTCTGACTTACAAGCACCATACGATGGCGTCATTTCCTGACACACCAGCGCATGCTCAGCTCTTCATAGCTCCTCAGCCCAGGCCATGTGGCATCGGTATTGGTCTTTGGAGTGGTTTCTTACTATCGTGAGGCTCAGAGGGGCAAAGTGACTCACCCAAGACCACGCAGCTTCTCAGTGCAAGGAAGCCAGGATTGGAGCTTGGGTCTCTCTGTCTGGCCCCAGGGAGCCCGCCAACCTGGGGCCTGAATCCCTGTGACCTGTGTGGCCTGCATCTCCCCTCGAGGGCAGCCTCCAGCCCTTCCCTTCTCTCCTGCAGGGATTCACTGGAGGGGCAGAGAGCAGGAGGGAGCAGGGAAGCTGCATATTGATTTCCGGGATGCTGGTCACCACCTCTGCGAGGATTCCTATCTTTCCTCTCTAGATCTCCGCCTCCTGCAGACCCTCCCCATGTTCTCCAGCCGAGCTGGTGGTGGTGTGACTGTGCGGAGGAATGTGCCACTGGCACTGTGGGCAGACTGAAGTTCGCACAGTGCACGCTTAGCAGCCTACGCCTGCAGTTGTGCCATGGTTGGGAAACCCTTCCCTACATGCCACTGGGGGTGTCACACAACATACAATATTCCCACTCATTGCCTTTGTAAAATCTAGAAAATCTGGTCGGTGGCAGGACGCCTTGGGGACACACAGTGAAAGCCTTGCTCAGCACCTGGCCTAGTGCCTGCGCTCACCCACGGTGAACCAAAGTGCCCTGGTGCCCACGGCACCTGAATGTTGCCCCCGCTTTGAGAAGTGAACCCCTGAGCAGTCAGACACCCTGATCTCAGCAGCCTCGGAACTCTTTACAGTCACTAGGTTAGCCTTCTAAGTTCTTCCAAGTGAATTCTGGCTCCAAGGATGTCCAGGGCTTCACCGAGTGCCTGCATGGGCTCCAGATCCTTCCACAAGGTCTTGTGCTCAGTTGACAGGCTTGGACCAAGAGGCAGCATCTGTCTGAACAGGCCTCTGGGCCCTACTGATGCACCAGCTGATAAGCGCCCCCTGCTTCCAGTGGTGCTGGGGCCTGGAGCTCATGGCTAGGGCTTCCCGGTTGCCGGTGCCAACCTATACCCCAGTGAGCCCTGTGATGAGCACACAGGAGCACTGCAGGAGGCAGTTCTGCCCCCAACTTGGGCTCTGGTAACTGTTCGCCAAAAAGATACCATCCACTTGGGCATTTTCCAGAGCCTCCCACTTCCTGAGGGTGGGATTGGGAGCAGGGGCTGGGTCTAGCTTTGAACTAGCACAGGCAGGCGGTGTCCTGGGCTTTGGGCAGGGTCTTTGAACAAAGCACAGGCTGGGCTAGGCACCAGGAGGAAATGCAGCCCTTGGCTCTGTCCCTGCGATGGAATGTCAGCCCAACTGGTTTTCCCCCTTCATCAGCTGGCTGTTCCTCCACAAAGGAGTCACCATGGAGGACGGTGAGTTCCAGCCACAGCCCCCTCTGGTGCAGGGCCCCCTTCCTGGGCAAGAGTAGAGGCGCTCCATTTGTGCTGTGTGTTCTGCCCTTTTCCCTCCTCGTGCCCCTGCCAGGGATACCCAGAGGCCCCATCTCTGCACACCAGTACCTCATCTGCAAGTTGGGGCTCCACATCTCCCCTGTGGGGCTGCTCCACAGGGTGCATGGGACACGGTCCCCTGGGTCTAGCATGGCTGGCTCCTAATAAGAATGGCTTCTGCTTCATCCCTCCTCACCTTCCCCCAGGCTGTGCCTGCACCTGCCTGGCCTTCTCTGCCTCCTCCCACCCCCACCTGACCTACTTTTCAAGGCCTGGGTCAGGTCACATGCCCTCCTGAAGCTCTGTCACTTCTTCTCTGGAGGCTCTGTGCCCACCACCTTGCCCCTCGGCCTGAGGTCCAGGAGTGGCTTGGCTACCGAATAGGCATCTCTATTAATCAGTGGGGCCCAGGATGGCTGAGGGGTGATTTAAGGGAGTTTTCTACCCATTGCTTGTTGTAAACTGATCTATATTGACTTTGACATCTTTCTACATCAGCACTTAACGATCTACTTCACAGCCTTTGATGGCGGTGTGGGACCCCGCCCTTGCAGGGAGACACCATCGCTTACCTGTCAGATGCCCTTGTAGAAAGGATACTGTGCAGTGTTGCTACTACCTAGAATGGTGCTCTTGTGAACATCCCTGGGTGTGTGTGTGTGTGTGTGTGTGTGTATTTGTGTTTTTGCATGCATGTATTTGTGTGTTTTCGTGTGTGTGCATCATGTGTATTTTGTGTTTATGTGTATTTGTATGCTTTTTGTGCATAAATATTTGCGTGTCTGTATATTTGTAATTTGTGTATTTGTGTTAGTGTATGAATGTATGTGGTTTTGTGTATATGTGTATATAAAAACTGAAAAGTGTATACACAAAGACACACCAAAACCATACACACACAAATGCATCATGTATGTATATGTAATGTGTGTGTGTGTTGTATATTTGTGGGTGTGTTTCATGTATACGTATATATATATGCATGTGTGTGTACTTGTGTGTGTATGCCACTGCGTGTGTGTGTGTGTGTTGAGTGGATTACTAGGTGCAGGGGTGGTGGAGCGATGCTGTGACACTGGAATGTGCTTGCTGCCGCCGTCGTGGTAGAGACTGGTTTCTGACCTGCCAGGGAGAGATACTAGAGGATTTGGGGTCCTAGGGCAGCAGAGATACACCCCCAGCTCCCTGCCTCCTCACCGGGTTCACACTTACGTCTCACGGTTGCAATTCTGTCGCCTGACAAGTTGAGCCCTTGCCTGAAATAAACATGAGTGAGATGTTTTGACTTGTGATGTTTCAAAAAAAGAAATCCAATTTGGCTTAGACTGTTTTAAGAATCCCTCCAGGAGGAGGCAAGTCAGGGTGGGTAGGAGCAGATTCCATGAAGGGGAGATGCTGGGAAACATAAAAGAATGATATATTTATATAGAATTGTACGTATTTAACACTTATTATTTTTAAATTACTAATCACAAATGTTAGAAAATACAGAAAGCAGTAGGAAAAAAAATGTCTCCTGCTCTCCTCTTCCCTGTCACTCAGTTTCCCGCCCAGAGAAAAATGTCACCGTAGATTTCCTACGTGCTCTTATATCCTGTGCATTTTCAAATACTTACGTGTATGTTTTCCTCTCAATGGGCAGCACAAACCCCCCATTTCATATCTTGCCTTTTGCACTTGACTGTGTGTCTTAGAGATCACCCCCTGATCAGTTCATGTACATTGGCCTCATCCCTTTTAACAATTAAATTGTTTTCCATGTTGGGTTTGTTCTATAATTTAGACTAAATAGAATAAAAAAAAACAAAAACAAATTTCCTTTTCCATGGCCTCATCTTAACCTTAGACCTATAGACCTTTTATTAACAGAACTTTAGACTTGACAGGACAATTGAATTTGTCTGTTTCTATGTAAGATTGTATACCAGTACTTCCAGAATGTTCTATGCCCCCGCCCTCCCCCTGTTTGAAGGTTTCTGATTATTTGGGGGGGGTGGTGTCCTCCTTCTCCTGAGTCAGTCTGTCTTATTCTGCATCTTATAAAGACAATCACATTGGCCGCTCTGCTTTCACTGTCAGCACGCTGAACACGGTCTTTTAGAAAAACTTTAAAAAGCAGCAAAAATGAAATTTCAGGGGTGTATATAAAAATCAGATGGTCTTGCAAAATGTCAAGAGAAGCTGAGTAAACAGCAATATCATTCCTAGACATTAGAGGGGGGGCAGTGGATCATTTATGATGGTTCATCCATCCATCCATCCATCCACCTGTCACCTGGTGCCCCCTCACCACTCTATTTCTTAATTTGGCACTGGGGTTCTAGGGTGAACAGCCCCCGTGCCTGCCCTCAGAAAGTTTACAGTTGCACAGCCCAGCTCAGTAAGTTCTGTGGTGGGCTGAGCACAGGGACTCTATGGGGTCCCAAGGAGGGATATGGCCTGACTGGGAATGGAGGTAGTCACGAGAGGCTTCCTGGAGGAGCTAATGCCTGAGCTGTGTTGTGAGGACACATTTCCAGCAGAGCTGGGACCAGCATTAGGCAGCAGCTTCCAGACTGTACCAAAGGACACTTCCTGGTGAGATTGCAACAGGAGTTGACAGTTGGGGTAACAGGCCTCAGACTTGGGACTTGACAGCCTGGATTTAACCCAGGCTCCTTCACCCACTGCGGAGAAAGTGGGCAAGCTGATCATCTCTCTGTGTGCTTCCTCCTCATCTGGAGAGAGGGATAACAACAACACCTGCTTCAGGGTTGTGGGAGAACTACATGTGGCAGCTTGGCACACAGGGCATGTGAGGATCTGTTGTTACCTTTTAACTTTTTGGAGCATTAGCTTCCCCCATCTGTGTAATGGGATGTTAATAGTATCTACAAACTCTGGGAATGAAGCTAGATGGCACACATAGGGGTTTGACCTGGTGCCAGGCACACAGTCAGCCCTCGTGTTCAAGGTTATCACTAATCTAATAGCTCCCTTCCCCATCTCTGATGCCCAGAGCGCAGGCCCCAGAGTGCCACTGAGCTCCTGAACTCTGGGGGAACTCCACCACTGAGGCTCATGGAAGCCTGGACCCCCCAGCTCAGCTGCCATTTCTATTAATAGCGCTGGAGGCTGTTGGCAGAGTGAGGAAGCCCTTATTCTGGGGTCTTGTTGGACACTCCCAGCCGAAACCAGACACGGCTCCGAGGGCCAGCCGCGGATGTGTGCTCCCAAGTCTGTTGCTCGTGCCCTTGCACCAGAGAGACAGCCGTCAGCCTGCAGCTGCCTCCATTTCCCTCTGCTTCTATCTCTCCTTTGCCTTTCCCCTGTCCTTCCTCCACCCTGAGCTTGCCAACAACCTCAGAGATGGCCTCACGACCTTTGCCACTGAGCAATAAGTAAACCCAGCCCGGTGACTAGCCCACACCCTGGGCCAGGTCCCGTCCATGACACCTGACTATACCTGGCCACTCCTGGCCTGACCTACATTGCTGTTCTTAGAGCCCATCGAGAAGGGTCAGCGATTATGCTGCAGCCTAAGGTGGCATTGTAGGCTGCCCAGAAGCCCATCAGCTGCCTCCTCCTAGCTGGGACCCAGGTCCACAGGAAGGGGATACCATGTGAGTTTCACCGGCAGCTTCAGCAGAGGGCCTAAGGCTCTGCACAGCTCCTCTCCATTTCTGTGCGGCCTGACCGTGTTCTTGCCTTTCCTCCTCTCCCCTGTGCTCTCCTTTTCCTTTCATTCTTACCCTCCTGCCTCCCTCCTCCCGCTCTTCCTTCCTGCTTCCTACTGTGTGCCAAGTATTGTAGCTAAGTCCTGAGAATCCAGTGGTCACAACATACAGCTCTCCCTTCTTGGAGATGATTTGTGCTGGGAGAGACAGGGTCCAAGGAGTTAATCAAGTGATTTAGCGCCCCCCCCCAACCCCCAGCTCAAGTCTCTGGGGAGAGGACCTTGAACCCCAATCAGGTCTGGAAGCCTCTGGGAGGGGCTCGCGCTCCCTGTGTGCTCTGAAGACAGGATGTGGAGTTTAGCCGGTGGAGGGGCACAGGGCACAGGAGACTGCCCGGGCACAGGCCTGTGCTGCAAAGGTGCATAGTGTGTTTGGGGGCCAGTGTGGCTGCAGCAGAGGGTGAGAGAGCAAGGATGAGGTGTCAGGAGAGGGGGCATTCAGGCTGCTGTAGGGTCGTGCCCATTGAAAACTCTCCCAGGTTCCAGAATGGACATTAGAAGGCCCAGTATGACCTCCTCATATCACCAGCGCTTCAGTCTCTTCCTTCCCCTTTCTGACCCTTGATTTTTCACATCTGTAAAATGTTCATTGAACACCCAGCCAAACTTCCATGTCAAAACAGAGCCATGTCAAACTTCCATGTCAAACTTCCATGTCAAAACAGAGCCAGGAGATGTAGTAGCTTGGAACGCTGACTTGGGCACCAGGCAAGCCCAGGTTCAAATCCCAGCTCCACTGCTTTCTAACTACGTGGCTATGGACATGTCAGGTCACCACTCTGGGCTTCAGTCTCCTTCCCCATGACAGTCCCTACTGCATATAGTTGTTTGGAGTATTAAATGACATAGCGACATATTGGGTTTCATATCATACAACTGCCCCATCTCCAGTGTGCCCTCGATATCATTGCTGCTATTAGATCGTCATGGTTGTGCTGGGCTAACCCCGCCAGCACAGGCCCTTGGGGCCCTGAGACAGGTGAGTCACCCACGCCTGCCTCAGCTCCATGATCGCTGAGCACCCTGCATAGTGGGGAGTGTAGAGTTGCAGAGGGGGATGGGATGCATGTCTTGAATTGCTGGGAATCTATCTGTCAGCTGTGGGTCACTGAGCACTGCCTGACTCAGGGTTCTTTCTTAGGCAGATGTATCAAATGCCCCAAAATACACTCAGGCATAATGTTTTATCTTTTCCCACCACCCTTCTCACCAAATGCCTTTTTCGGTTAAGAAGCTCATACCTGCTTGCTGCAAAAAAGTTATTTTCAGAAACATATTCTTCCAACTAATATTTATTGAACAACTGCTATAGGGCAGGCATTGTTCTAAGTGGATGAAACAGTACCCCCATCTTTGGGGTTGCTTACAGTTGACACTCTAAAGGTGTCAATAGTGTATACATCAGTGATCAGCAAAGAATTGCCTATAAGTAAGGTCCAGCCAACCACCTGTTTGTAAATAAAGATTTATTGGAATACAAACACATGTACTGACATTGAATCTGGGCTGCTTTCTTGGTAACATGGGTAGATCTGACTAATTGAGACAGAGCCTATGTGGCCCACAAAGTCCCAAATATTGACCACGTGGCCCTTGGCAGAAAAAGTTTGCAGGATTTGGATATAGATGTACAAATAATTAGCTCCCTCCTGATTTGTTCTTAATTCATGATATGTTCAGAATGATAGTGTTTGGATTGGAGGTATGATTTAATTCATTGTATTTGAGTGTGTCAGTGAAAGTATGGACAGGAAATAAAATCATTAAGATTTTACTCACCATCAGTAAGACAGTCTGTTACTTCATTATCGAAAGCACCAGTGCTAACAGTGCTGTGGAACCTTCCAGAGGTTTTCCTTTGCTTATACTCACATACTGTTATGCGTTTATTTTTACTGGTATCATAACACACATGCTGTTTTGTTACTTTTTTTTTTTAAACATTTGCTAGTGTAAGGCAGACATCTCCCTGTGATGTAACTGTTCTTTCTGAATGTCATTTTCTTGCCTGTGTTTACTGTGAATTCACCATATTGCATTTCACGGCTCCCCACCAATTCCCATCTTACTGTATGGTTAGGTCATTTCCAATATTGTGCAATGATATTTCCAATACATGCTGTCCTTTAGGAACCATCCATGTTGGTAGATCTTGGCTAAGGCGTCTAATGATTTTCTTAAGAACTTTGGAGTCAAAATTGCTGAGTAGAGGATATGCACATTTTACATTTGGGGACAAGTGCTGCGTGTTTCCATACAGCCTTTACGGCTTGTTACCCTGGGTCTTCCCACATGGGTGTCACGAAGTTGTCCCTGGGGGTCCTGGGCTGAGCCTGTCCCCTTTGCCTGTACACAAGAGCTGTGAACTCACCTTGCACCCTCTGATTGGGGGCTTGGTGAGCTAGTCGCCAGCAGGTGGCTTTTAAACCTGCCAAGTTCTTGAGGTTTTTTTTAGAAAATCTCGATATACATTTTCTCACCAAAGCCTCTTGAAGCAGCCTGAAAAAAGGTGGGGGCAGGTTGGAGTTTGGGGGTTGAAAGGAGTTCTGGGATTGGAGCTCAAAGACCCAGGTTCTGGTCCCACCTCTCTGCCTCTCATGCACTGTGAGAACTGAGAGTCAGAACGCTCCTATCTCAGCGACTTGGTTTCTGACTTGAAAGGCAAGGGCCCACTGAATGCACTCAGGGGTCCTCATAGCTCTGTATTATCAGATTTGTTGATCCTCATTTGGTGAAGGATTACTAAAATGCAACTGGGAACAGTTGGTATATCAAAAAGGCCAGCACCAGTTCATCTTGCCTTTTCAGACTATCTTGTAGGTCCAGTTTACCTACTGACAGTGAGGCAAAACTGAGTTGGAACAACATCCTGTCTTAAAACTATTTTAACAAAATCTGATTTTTAGACAATTTTAAAGAGGGGGCCTGTTTGTGGTTGATTTGGAGGCCTCATAGCCCTGGAAGTGAAGCTCAGTTCTTGCTGATTTGAAGTAGTGTGGGATCTGTTGGAGTGAGGAGGCATGAATAATTTGCAGTGCACACAAGGTTACCAGGATACTAGCTGGAGACAGTGCTGATCAACAGCTTGCTTTCTTAAGCCTTATTTACAAGATGAATTCCCTTAGATAATCCTAATTGAATTTCTCCATATATGGAGGTATGTGTTAAAGAGCAGTGATTGAGATGGCATCCAGCCAAACACTTCACATTTTGCTTTGTCTAGACATTGAGGCTCAGAGAGGTTAAGTAATTTGCCTAGGGTCACACAGCTACCATGTGATAAAATCTGGATTTGAATGCAGACATTCTGGTTCCAGATATAGTACTCATTCAGGAGAGATGGAACAGGTCAATTATAACTATTGTAACTAGAACTTTCTGCAGTGATGGAAGTGTCCTATATCTGTGCTGACCAATATGGTAGCCAGTCACCTGTGGCTATGGAGGACTTGAAATGTGGCTAGTGTCCACTGAGGAATTCTTCATATTTTAGATTTGTAATTAACTTAAGTAGCCACACATGGCTAACAGCCACCATGTTAGACTGCACAGAGACAGAAAGTTGAGGGCTTAGGGGATAGCGGGAGGTAGAGGGGGACTGGCTGTGTGCTCCTGAGCCAACCTTGGTTCAGGGAGCATGCAGAGAAGGCTTCCTGGAGGAAAAGCCACCAAAGTTGAAAGCTGAAATGCAGCCAGAGGTAGGGCTGCTCCACCTCTGGAGGTGAGGGATTTTTCAGTGGACTGGCATGTGAGGGGAGGAAAGGCTGGGGCACCCAGTGGGCGGTCTGGGCGGAACTGGGCATGGGGAGGGCAGTGTCACTGAAGACACTGGGCATTAGAAAGGGGAGAGGAGTGTCATTAATGAAGGTCCCACAAGTCATCTTTAAGGTTTTTAAACCTTACCCTGAAGGATGTGACTATCCAAGGGTTTTGAGCAGGGACCCTAAAGGCTGAGGCTTTGGTTTTGGAAAGTGTAATGGGAAGAGATATATGGGAGAGACCAGAGGTGAGGGAAACAGGGAGAGGCTGTAGCTCAGGCAAGTAGAAATTGGCTGAAGCTGGATAGAATGTTCTAGAAGGAGGCACTGAAAGACTTGAGGATTGATGTGATGTGGGGTAAGAGTGACAGTGGGTCAGAGATGCTGCCCTTGGGAACCCAAGTCTGGCATTGGTTGGTAGAGGGAGGAAGCATCTGTCCCTACCTGTGGGGAGTCCAGATCCCTGAGCATGAACCATCAACCTTTCTGGGAGGACCCATAGACAATGGACAGAAGCCAGCTTATCTTTGCTGGCCATCACTTACCCACTGCCCCCCAGGCCATTGCAAAGAGGTCAGGAAGAAACATCCCCCCTCCTGCCTGATTCCACCATTGGCATCTTGATTGCCAGAGGCCTCCATAGGCACACCCCTTTCTCCAGTCACTCAGCACTGAGAGTGCCCCAAACTCTCAAGAATTTTGAGGACCCAAGAAGAATCATGCTCTGCCAAGGGTATGTCAGGTTCTGCCTGACTCTGGGAGGTCTGGTCACCTCAGCTCCCACCTCCCAAGCACCTGATATGGGCGAGGCGCTGAGCTTATGAATTTCCAGAGATTATCTCCCTTGGCCTCAAAATAACCCTTGATTTTCCAAGAGGAAGCTGAAGCTTTGGGGTACAGTCACTTGGCCAGACCACACAGTTGGGCTGGAGCAGCGATGGCACCATCCCCCACCCCCACACCAAGTGGTGTCCCTGAGCAGCTCCGTTCTCTCTTCTGCTGAGGAAACAGGCCCAGCACCCAGCTTGCCACCCTCTGCAAACTGCTCGGACAGTGTGGAATCCGCCAGAAACAAACCCTAAGGTCCCAACCTCTGACGCCTTTGGGGGATTGTCAGGCTGATCGAGTGGCATCTTTGAAAACCTTAAGCAGCTGAGCACACACTCATGTGGTGGCCCCCACTCCTGGGGTCCCAGAGAGAATTCTGTTCCTGCTGCCTGTAGCTGAGGATGTCAGGTGACCTTTCAAGGCAAACCCATCCAAGTTTCCCCAAGTGGGGACTGACTGCATTCCCAAAGCATGCTAACAGCCACGCCCACGCACTGCCCCTGGACATGGAGACTGGGCAGACTGCCCCTGGCAGGCTTGTTCATCAGGACCAAAGCTTTACCACGTGCCCTCTTGATGCGCCCATTCTTCAGCTAGGGATTTCTCCTGCGGGGACAATCACAGAGAGGAGCTGCCTCCCCCAAAGGATATTTGTCACATCAATGAAAAAGTAATCAGCACCCACATGCCCCGACACTTGGGGACTGGTGAAATGAGCAATGCTGTGTCTGTGCGTGGAATGTTCTTGCCCATTAAAGATGATGACCAAGCTGAATTCACCCAGGGGAGATTCTGGGCGGGACTACATGTCCCAGAAAGTAGGAGAAAGAGAAGGGGAAGGAGATGGGCCTTTATTGGGTGTCTCCTACATGCCAGGTCCTGTATGAGGACCTGTCCCATAGGTGAGCTCCATGGCAACCATGTCCTTGGGGTGAGGAAGGGGCCCACCCTTGTAAGTTCTTCTAGAGGGAGGGAAAGCCCTAAGGTCACACAGCAAAACTCTTCCACGGGTGCTCGCCTGCCAGATCATGCAGGCTTGCTCTATAAGGTCGGCTCCATGGGAGCTGCAGAGAGGAGCTCCCCATGCCTGGGAGGGAGATAAACTGTTATCAAAGCTATCTGAGTCGCTGCAACGCCAGTGGCCACCCAAGGGACTGGAGTTTGGTTTTGCCTGGAGTACTCCGGCTTCTCCCTGCTCAGTAACACGAGGACCTAAGGGGCCGCTGTTTCCATAGTCAGCCACAGGGAATGGGCTTTTAATTTGCCCAGTGAACAGTTACGGAAGCCAGCAGCTCGGTCCCTTATTGGAGATCAATGGGCTGCCCGCCTTGTGCCAGGCACTGGAACCGATTAACTCTGTGGCAAGTTCTGTGTTTACCCACATCCTCTCTGAGTGCCCAGGCCGTGGGCAGGACCAATAACTGAGCGGGTGATGGTAGAGCCTGTGAATCCAGGCTGTGTGCGGGGCAGGGGTTACCAGTTTGGACATAGGGTCCAAGATACCCTGCCTGGGTTTGAATTCCGGAAGCCCTGCCACTTACTGCCTGTTTCCTTTGGGACATGTCACTTTACTCTCCTGAATCTCAATGGGACTGCTGTGGCGCTGCAGTGTGGGGGAGACATAGGCAGCGTGGGTGACACCTGGCAAAGTCAAACGCCCCTCTGATGCTGTGCTGGACGACGCTGGTGGGGAATGGTGGTGGTGGGAGCCCAGCGTGGGGTGTGCATGGGAGTGGGGCGAGCTAGGCTGGTGAGTCTGGGAGCATGGAGGGTGGGGAGCCCATCAGCCTGGCTACGGTGTGAGATAGAGAGAGATGGGCCCAGAGGAGGGGCAGGGCTGGCGCCCGACAGGATCGGCACATCAGGAAAGGTGACCCCTGCAAGCTCATGACAGTCCTGCATCTGCTGATGCCTTGGGCAGGCCCAGACACTTGGTCACGCTAGTGTCCAGTCAAGACATTTGGGCCCACCTCTGAGAGGAGAAAGGCACGGGCGGGTTTGAGCTGAGGGTGGTGTGTCTGTGGCACGAGGTTCTGAGTGTTGCCCCTGATGGAAACCTCTCTTGTCTGCCTTGTCCTTGTAGGACCAGCTGAAGCAGTGTTTCTCCAGGCGGTCCCCCGAAGCCAAGGACACTGACACCCTCGTGCAGGAAGCCAACAGCCAGTATGGGACGTGGACGGAGCAGCACCCGAGCGGGGAGAGGTAGGGCCCCCACTGCGGGCGGGCTGCAGGCGGGCTGAGGGCAGGCTGTGGGCTGGGAGTCAGTATGATTCACCTGCCTGTAGTTTGCTGGTTTCTCTACAAGTCCTCACTCAACGTCGTAGTATCTTGGAAACGACAACTTTACACGAATGAACATCAAGTTTTAATTAATAACTTTTAATCACTTCATTTCATCATTTCATTCAATGGGAGGGATTTTGTTTTTTTCATCAAAGTTATAATGAAGCTATGTTGTGTGTCACTGTTGGGGAAGCCACTCTTGCTGTAAAGGTTTAGGAAGTGCCAAAAATGACTAAGAAAAGAATATATGAAATATCCAGGACAGGCAAATCCACAGAGGCAGAAGGTGGATGAGTGGCTGTCAGGTTGGGGGGCGAGGGACAGAGAGTGTCGGCTAATGGGGAGCAGGTTTCCTTGTGGGGCCTGAAGCTGCTCTGGAGTGATGTCACAGTGGTGGATGTGCACCATTGCCAATATGCTTAAGTGTCCCTAATGTAAGTTTAATGTTACGCATATTTTACTAGCTTAAAAAAGATTATAAAGAAAATGAAAACCACCTGTCATCCCAGCACACAGTCATAACTTTCATTATTTTTTGTTATTGTTGTTGTGTGTCTTTCTAGGCTTTGAAAATACATCTGTGCGTGCATTTAGGGACATACTTATAAAGACTCTGCTTTATAAGCTGTGTCTATATTTAATATTAATGGCCTGTAGGGCCCTCATTTGTCAGCCTGGCTGGGAGGGAATTTATGAGGAAGGCACATGCCTGAAGTTAGGACTGTGGCCTGGATTCTGGAGGGAGGCAGGTCTGAGTCCCAGCTCCACCCATGCTGGCTGTAGGGCCTGGGGTGTGTCAATTATACTCCCCAGATTTTATGTTGCACCTCAGAGGAAGGGAGTGCCACTTACAAAAACAGCCTGGGTGTATCGATCACATGTGCTAAGCACTTAAATAGGTTAACATTTAGGCCTGTTACCCCTGCGCCTCCCCATATCAGGTAAAAACTGAAGAACCCCCCATAGCTAGGGGTTGTCGGGAGGTAACCTGTGCAGAAGTTAACGTAACTACGTTAAACTACTACGTTAAACTACGTAGTAGTTTCTGGCCTGTAGTAGGAACGTTATGTATCGTTTTTGCTCATCACTTCTCTTGGGTGGGATGGAGCCCACTGGGGACTCTCTGGCCCCCCCAGGTGGAACCCACCAGGCTCTCAGCTCACAGGGCCGTGGGAGCACGTGGTCATGGCACATGTGACTTGGGTTCCATTTCCACATGGCTGCTCACCATCTATGTCTTTCCCGTGTAACTCAGTTTCCTCATCTGTGGGTATCATGCCCAGGGATACTATGTGTATGTAATTGAAGTGAGCTCAAACCCAGGTCTCCCCTCTCCATCCCCCGTACACCTAATGGAATATATCCTGTAGCAGTCACTGTTGGGTGGTAAAGTTGGATGGAGATTGGTAGAATTGAAAATGAGTAAAAGAAAAAGCTGAGCAAACTGTACAATATCTAAAGCTTATTTTCTTCCTAAACTGTGATACGTGTTTAGTAAATGAACCCAAATTTCCCCACAAGAGCATTGGGTCTCGACTTTAATTATCACTGTGTGTGACCCTGGGAGGCCTGTCCTCTCTCTGGGAATTCCCACAGCTCTTACCGAGAGCCTGGTGAGACCTGCCTCCAGGACCTGGGCCCTCACCTGTCAGGGGGTGCCCCCTTGTGTCTCCGACAGGCACTGCAGCGCCCCTCAGGGCCATCCGCAAATCTCCCGTCCTGGGCAGTGGTGCCATCTGCTGCCAGCTGAGTGGTATATCCCTCATTTCTTGTAGATGTGGCCTCATCCCACTCCACACTCCAACATTGTGTCTTTTCCAAGTGATACAATCATTCCAGAGCAGACAGAAAGCATGGTTGTGCTCCTGGAGTGAAACGTCAGTGCACCTGGGCTGAAGGTTCTGCTCAGGGGTGCAGTGTGGGGGTATCAGGGCAGATCCTCCTATGGGGGTGGTGTCTGGTGTGCCCCACCACCTTCCTCAGGGTAGGGGGTCCCTGTGCCCTGGAGGCTTTGCTGTGCTGTTGATTTTGTAATCTGTTTTATTTATTTTTTTTTTGCAGGGGAGACTCTTAATTTAATGACCTGTTTTACTTATAAATTTTCTATCTGATGTGGTTCCAATATTCAAATTGATGCTTGAATCCATTGTAGTGAGAAGAAATTCTAGAAATCAAAAAGGCTCCAGGGCATGGATTCTGGAGTCAGTTCTGACCTTTGGGCAAGGCACTTCACATCGCTGTGCCTCAGTTTCCTCTTTTTTTCCCAAGGTCAATATTTAACTTCATGATGTTAATCAGTCCTACCTTGTAGATTTGCAAGGGTTATAGAATCACAGGATAATCATCATAGGAGTGTGGAGAGGATAAAGTGACAGTTTTTCTCAGGGCACCTGGCACATAGTAAGTGCCTGGTAAATTTTTATGGAGTGAATGCATGGATGGATGGGATTACCCTTGCCCCCTGCTGGTAATTATTTGATCTACCTCAGCACTGCCCCACAGAAATATAATGCTAGTTGCAAATTTGAGGCATGTGAATTAAAATGTTCTGGTAGCCACATCAAAAGAGTAAACAGAAACAGATGAAATTAATTTTAACAATTTAAATAGAAATGTTATTGAATCCGATAGAGCCAAAATAGATTACTTCAACGTGTAATTGATATAAAAAATTAACAAGATATTTTACATTCTTCTTCCACTCAAAGTACTGGCAATCAGTGTGTACTTCATACTCACACACATCTCAGCTCTTACTCGCTACCATGTAAGGGCTCAAGAGCCACAAGTGACCAGCGACTCCTGTTCTGAACAGCTCAGGCTTAAAGGGTCTGGCATGGCTCAGGACTGGCTCCTCCCAGTCCACACTTGTCCAGGTATGCAAGAAGCACCAAGGCTGGCACATCTTGTGCCCCCAGGGCTTCTCCTACTGGGTGTTTCGTCTCTTGTTTCCTGGCTTATAAAGCAAACCCCACACCCTGCTTACTGCCACCTCCTTTAGTGAAGTTCACTTCCCTAAAAGCACTTGCATGATCTTCCTTTCTCACAGCTTGGCCCCTGAGTCCCCATCCCCAGACAGCAGTGCTGCTTCGGTGCGGAAACAGCCCCCCAGCAGCCGCCTGTCTTCGCTGTCCTCCCAAACGGAGCCCACCTCGGTGGGGGACCCACACGACTGCTTGAGGGACCAGCGGAGCACCAGTGTGGACCGCTCCAGCACTGACCTGGAGTCCACTGATGGGACAGACGGTCTGCCCCCACCGGATGCCGGCTCTGCAGCGAGGGTAGACGACTTCTCCTTCATCGACGTAAGTTGGTAACCGGGAGCATGTGTAAAACAGCCATTTCAAGAGTCATGCTAGTATGTTCTGGTGAATTGCCCCTTTTTGGGGTAGAATCTGTGTCTGGGGCTGTTGTGGTGGGCACAGAGGGCACAGTCTTCGATATAGGGCTGATGTCTGCAGGTAGCTTGGCAGACATCAAGCTATCATGCCAGCTGCGTGTCTTAGAGCACATGTTTTCACCTCTCTGAGCCTCGGCTTTTTCATCACGGGTAGCCAGCACTGCGGGTTTCACAGTGTCAGATACAATCACGTGTTCAAATGAAAGCTAATCTGAGCCCATCTGTCAGGTAAGTGAAAGTCTGCTCTTAGCCCTGGAGGGTCTGCCTGTGACTTGTGATTCCAGGCGTGCAGATGCTGGAGTTTGCTCAGACTGATTCTGCTGGGTGCCATGGGTCTTGATTAGGGTCCATGACGCCAGCGCATCCAAGTCTCTCTGTAAATGGATTATGATGGTTCCAGGAAGGGGAGCCCCTCAGGCATGGGCAGTCAGCCCTTCTAGTTCCCAAATGTCTCCTGCTTCAGCCCCTTCCAGACTAGCACCTATCCTGCCCCATGCCCCAGGGCTCAGGCGGATTTTCCTTTTAATCCCTTGAAATATGGGAATGTCATTATTTTCCTTCCTTGACAATAAAGTTTTCTCCTGAGGATGCAACATCTAAATGATGCAAAATCTAATCAAACCTTCTCTCTCAGTGGTGACGTCTTGTGTCCACACTCTTAGGGATGGCTAACCAGATCCCACCCCCCCCCACCTCAGACTGCCACTGTTTGGGGAGGCAGCTCCCTCTAGGACCTCAAAGGAGATTTCATCCCCAAGTATGGTCAAGATCACTTGCTTGCACCTCTGGAGAAGCACAGAGATGGGGAAAGAGTCAAGTTCAATGTCCATTGGGGAACTCCACTACATAAACATGACCCAGCATGCCCACTTCTCCAAGTGGACTACAAGGTGATATATTCAGTTATTCATTCAACAAACATTTATATTGCTCTGGTTTCCATGCTCATGATGTCACTGTATCAGAGCACAATTTACTGGATGCCCCTTCCTGATGCTAGGCAGCTCCTTCTCAGTGCCCACTGTAAACAACAGCAGCAGTATCAATAGCCACTGGTCACTGAGTGTTGGCCCTGCCCCATGTGCATGCTAATAAACCAAGAGGCAAAAATTCCTGCCCCACTTGCAGCTTAGGGAACTGAAGTGGTCCCTGAGTGACTCAAATGTGAGTGTCCCTAATTACAGGCCCAGCTGCTTATTTAGCACTTGCTGAGGTTTATGTGTGATGCCTTCCATGATTTAGATCTCCCCAGGGGGCTGATTGGCGGCTGAAAGAGGAGATAAGGCACTAAGGAATTATGACCTTGCTAGCCTGAGGCTTCTAGGGGCTGGAAACGGGACAAACCCCCCATCAAGCCTGCCCCTTGGTGTAACTCCCTCCAACATTCTCTGCATCTGAGAATCTGACCAGAGAAGTGGGCCTTCTCTTGGAGCAGTAGATCTTTTGTGATCTCTGTGTCTCCCGCACTGGACACCATCATGACCCATTTGGGAAGCAGCTATGCAAATATTAGCTTCCTCCCTCCTATCCCGATAGGGTGTCTACCGCTTACCAACTCTGGAAAACAATATGCTGAGAGTCCCCTGTCATGGCTAACTTAAAAAGCCTTGGGCAACAGAAATTCTCCAGAGTGGACCTGAGAGCAGGAAACCAGTATCTCATGCAACATGAGCTGGCCAGCCAGGAGCTCCTGTGGGCCCAGCTCTCTGCTGTGAGCCTTGGTCAGACACCACGTGAAACCAGGGTTCTCCGTGGCTGGCTTCTGAGTCTCTCAACCACCCTCAAATGGGGATGCTTTATTACCCCTTTTTACAAACAGGGAAACCCAAGCCCTAAGAGCTGAAGTTCAACACTCCATGTTACGCATCTGGGATTTGAACCTGGAACTCCAAGCTCTTCACCTCCATCTCCTAGGAGATCACTGAGCCAGTGGCTACCCTTTCTCCTTGCTGGGTCCACCTGAGGGCTCTGCACCACACACCCCTTTCATTTCGGAAGACAGTGATCTTGGAAACCATCACTGACCCTCCAGCCACCTGTGCTCAGAGTGTTTGGTGCTTAGTGCATTGATGCACCCCCTCTCACCTGCACCCTGACTTGTAGAGGAACCACCCTGAGACCTCTCAGTTCATGGACTCTGTATAAATAAGGTTATTGTGAGGATTGAGTTAGATGATGTTTTCAGTTATTCATTCAACAAACATCTATTGAATTCCTTATGTACCTGGCATTGCTCTAGCTTACATGCTCAGGTGATATCCTGGGGGAAAGCATTTCCACGGAGTGTCCACCATGTGCCAGGATTTTTGTCATCAGTCTAAGTGGTATATTTCATGGAGAAATTTAGGCTTAGGGTGTCTAGGTCACTATTAAAATGCAGCAACAGTGTCCTTGTTAGCACCTCAATAGTATCTCCTACGTACCCCTCTCTTGGGTGGGGCCTCAATTAATGGTTCCTTGTTTTTTCCCTCTTCCTCCCTTTTGCACCAAAGCAAACCTCAGTCCTCGACTCAAGTGTCCTGAAAACCCGGGTGCAGCTCAGCAAGAGAAACCGCCGACGGGCTCCCATTGCCCTTCGGCGCAGTCGAGTCATCGAGTCGGACAGCAGGTCTCCCTTGGAGGAGGAGGCGGACAGCATGTGGATGTTCAAGGACTCGACCGGTACACCTCTCCATGGGTCCCTATGGCGGGGAGGGTGTGGTTACACGCTGGGAAGAACTTTTCTAACTTTGAAAACTGTAGGACATTCAAATACAATTACATGGGAAACTGATTTCTTATTCTGCACAGTTTGTTACAAACTAGGTAAAATTTTTTTGGTAGATATATTAATTGGGGCTCTACATGTCAGAAGTAGAGAGACACAACTTAATAGGATTTCACATTTCTCTTTTTGTCATTATTATATCCACCCTATACTCCCTTTAGGCTTGTTTGCTGTTCTTTTCTATTTTTTTGGAAGATTTATTTTTATTTATTTATGCATGGAAGAACTGGGGAATAGGCCAGAGGTGCAGGGGGGAGGGAATGAGAGGATTCACCAGAGACAGAGTGGGGAGCAGAACAGGCGAATCTACTGAAATACACTGCTGAGGGGAGCAGCGGGCGAGACTGGAGAAGAGGCCTGCTGCACCACGTGAGTCAGCTCCCTGGCTGGGAATTGAACTCAGGCCACAGTAGCTGGTGATCACTTCATAGCGCTGTGTCTTTAACCCCTGTGCCACCAGGGAGGCCCTGCTGGTCTTTTCTAGATCCTTGAGTTGAAAGATCAGTTCATTTATTTCCAGTCTTTGTTTGCTGAATTTAAGACTGTGTTTTTCTCTGAAGACTTCTTTGACTTCTTTATCAAAACCTGAACAAGGCCCCCAGGTGGTCTAGTGACTTGGATTCAGTGCTTTCAAAACCTGGGCCAAATGGGACTCTCTCCCAGGAGAGAAAGACTATCCTGGCTCATTGTCACTTCTTCCAGCAACAGGCAGAGTAGTGAAGAACGTGAGGCAGGTACCTGAGTTTACCTGCCTGAGACAAGGGCCTTCCGTGCAGGGTGTGTGAGGCCCGCACAGGGGCTGAGTGCCCACGCCTGGCACATGCACTCGGTAATGTTGCTGCTGACGACTTCAATGCCCTTTTCTTTGACACAGAAGAAAAATCCCCCAGGAGGGACGAGTCCGATGAGGAGGAGAAGCCACCCAGAGCTGAGAGGACACCTGGCAGCCACCCGCAGAGATTGCCCATGTTTCCAGGCGTGGACCCGGCCGTGCTAAAGGTAACCACACAGCCCAGAGCTGCCCTTAACTCGGCGGGTCTCAGGGCTATTTCCCTCCTTATGTCCCTCCTTCTGCTTCCTGCCTTCTTTCCCTCCTACCTTCCCTTCTTCTCTTTTTCTGAAATAGTTTGAGTCACAAGAAGTTGCAGAAATAGCACAGGGCGTTTCCACGTGCTAGTCCCCCAGCTTGCCCCACTGGCGGTGCCTCCATGACCGTCATCCTTAATCAGAACCAGGAACAGGCACAGTGCTGAGAGCCACGCCACCAACTTACTTGGATTTCCCCAGTGCCCTGTGTTTCTCAATCTCTGTTTTGTCTTTCTTGGACCCCCCAAACCTGTGCTCATTTTGGAGCACAGGTAGCTAGGCCTCCAGGTGCTCATCTATAAAGGGCCTGAGAGTCCACTATCAACCTCAGGTCTGCAGAGCCCTGGAGTGGGTCTTGGGCCACCCTGGGTGATCCCACAGTTAAAGACAGTATGACTTTGGGCAAGATGACCTTTGACCCATGGACCTTTGCTGTGTTAAATGGGGACAGACTGTCTCTACTTTGGAAACATGTCATGGACCTTGATCCTACAGGGTCTGAATGCCGGGTACTCGGGCGCAGAGCTGCCAAGCGGACCCAGTGCTGGTGTTTCCGTTTTTGGAGGCTGTTCCAGTTTTGCCAGGGAGACAAATACCCCCTACTGCCCCCCAATCCCCCTCCTTTGGGAATTCTGGGCACACAGTGGAATTCTTAGTCATTCCATTCCCTGCATACCAAATCCACCGTGCATTTTTCCTGTGGGAATCTGATAGTCAAATTCCCTGTAATCTATTGTATGGGCACCGGAGAAAGGCGCTTAAGAGCTGCACCTCAGTCTGTAAGACAGGGCCGTGACCTCCACCCCAGGCTGCTCAGGGAGCCGAGGAGACCATGCGCTGCTGAGGACACCGCAGATAGTGACTTTGAGGCAGAGATCATGTGGATTCTTGGTCATGGCTACTTGGCTTACAAGCTCCCCTGAAATTTTTTTCGCCCCCAAGGCCAGGTAGCATCTCCGGCTGTCCTGGTGTTTCCTGCCTGGGTCCATTTAGATGCTGGCACCCCTGGTCACCATGTAGCAACACTGATATTTGACGGGACCTGTCCCCAGACAAGGGCAGTTGACAGACGCGGCTCTCTCCTCTCCACAGGCTCAGCTGCACAAGAGGCCAGAGGTGGACAATCCCGGCGAAGCCCCCGGCTGGGCCCCCCAGCCCAAAACCCCCAAGTCCCCCTTCCAGCCTGGGGTGCTGGGCAATCGGGTACTGCCCTCCAGCATGGAGAAGGATGAGAGGTGAGGTTGTCTTGGGGATGAGGGCTCATCCCCTGCCACACCCGGGGTTCACGGCTTGGGAGGTGCTTCCCTAGACTGAATAGAAGGAAAGTTTCAACATTATTTTTTTCCTCTAGCAGGAGGTTTCATTGATGTGAGCTCTGGGCTCTCTGGTATCTAAAATACACAAAGAGAGGGCCAGGCAGCCAGGAGTCAAGGCAGCTGCCTCAGTTCCCTCCTCCCTGCCTGGGCACGGAGAGTTGGTACTGCACAGCCCTGCCCACGAGGAGGGCTCCATCTGGCTCACCCTTGACTCACGCTGGCTTTGTGGTTTCAGATCAGAAGAGCCCTCCCCGCAGTGGCTAAAGGAGCTGAAATCCAAGAAGAGGCAAAGCCTGTATGAGAATCAAGCTTGAGCAGGTATGAAGGGGCTTCGGTTGGGGCACCTGGACAGAGCCCCCCAGGAGCAGGCAGTGTGGACAGGGAGGCAAAGCTTCAGCCCCACAAAGGGAGCCTGGTTGGCACAGACTCGCTCACTGTAGGGCAGCCGGGGTGGTAGGATGGACATGGGTCCAGAGTCAGAGAAGTGGGCTCTGTTCTGTTTGGTGAACCCCCTCACTGTCTCTTCATGCCCGCTTTGTAAAAAGGAGACCTTCATTGGAGCGCCCAATTTCTGCTTTCATACAGAACCTGGACAATTGAGTTAATTTGAAAAGAATGATAAAAAATCGTGCAATTAGATATGTCCCATTGTAGGTCCCAAATGATGGAACATGTTCAACTTTAGTTTTCCTGCCTGACCAATGGGGTAACGTGCCCATGGTGCTGAGGGTCCTCAGGGCTCACATAAAGTGCTGTCCATGGGTCCTGGGCACAGGCCCCTGAGGTCCACACTCCAGGGAGGAGGGAATCGAGGCAGCTGCCCTGACTCCTGAGGCCCACAGGAGACCCCATCCGTTATCCACAAACTTGCCAGCCAGAAAGTTCTAAAAGCAAAGCGTTTCCATCACTCATTAGTCACAAGACCTGATGTACATGGATGTCATTCTGTGGGGACTGTAGTTTTCCCCACTTCATATGAATATCCATGCATTACATTGCAGGTATGGGGTGGGCTTAATTATGGCGGTGTTGTGTAATTCATATGAACATAACACATGCTACATAATATTTCATATATGTGTGCATGCTGTATGGGTATGTATTTAAATACATACATCTGCGTATACATCTATGTATATATAAATACATATAATGCTCCCCCCCCAATTCTGGATTCCCAAATCTATACTCAGGGGTCTTTTGAAGGGATCACTCAAAGCCTGTGTTTATTTTGTTTAGTGTAGGATAGGAGTATGTCAGTTAAGCCTCCAGAAATCCATTTGAGGAAACTGAGTCTCAGAACCAAGACTGACCTGAGCCTGAACCTACCTTCCACTATAGCCAGCTGCCCACCATCTCCTCACCCCATCTTGCAAGAAAAAAAAAAAATAACAGTTTGTGGCTGTCTTGGGGACTCACAGAAAAAGTTCTCAGACCCCATGTCTCCACTCCCAGCCCTCTACTGACACGAGGACTGTCCCTTCCTCTCCAGATGGGGACACTGCCACGTCTACTTAACAGAAGCCTTAACTGTCAGAATCCGAAGACAAGGCCACACTGCTGCGCTGCCTCCCCCGCCCCTGGTTACCTGGCTGGGCCCTCCGGTCGGTCACTGAGAACACCTGCTGGCGCTCTTGCCCTTCTTCTGGCTGTCCCTGATCCGGGCAGCTGCACCATCCCCTGCAAACACTGGCTCATCTCCCCAGAAGCTCTTCAGGCGGAGAAAGACGTCAAGTTGCCCAGCACTGTCCATGGGGGTGGTTTATTTTTAATGTAAAAATGTGCGATTCCATCCGCCTTGGACATTGGCAGTGGTTCCAGAAGCACCAATGGAGGCTGGACTGTCTCCCTGGTTCTGTAAGACATCTGAATTGTGGGAGCACCTCTCCCCTTACCTCAGGCTGGGGTCTTTTTTGAAAGGACATTTCCAAGAAAGAAGAAGCTATTTGTTTCCTGCTGTCATTTTGGTCCAAGTCAGTAGCACCAGGTGCGGGGGGGGCTTGATTACTTCTCAGCATGTTTCTTGTCCCTCTCGAACAATCAGCAGTTGTGATTTTCAAACATACCCACCCTCCTTCCAAGTGTGTCTGTCCTTCCAGTGCGGCCGTGTGTATAGATGACCTATGTTGCTGTATGTCAATTTTGTTTGCTTGAGAAGGGGATATAGCAATAATCCAGCCAATTTTCTTTGAGATTTGGTATGTATATATGTTTTTACGTTGAAGAGTAGGAGGAGAGATGTGTGAATAGTTTGAAGAATCCAATCATCTCAGGTTATCTTGTCCCTACCCAAGCCTTTTAAAAATTTGGATTACCTGCCTTGTATATATTTTCCTGGTTTCTTTTCATTTGAGCGCTGATTTCTTGCGGGGGGGGGGGTGACCTTTGTCCCTTGATCTCAAGGGTTCATAAACTGCAGCCCAAATGGCAGTGCCTTTCCCACCCAAACAGCAGACTGGCCCCCAGAACCTTTCTCCAGAGTCTTTTTTTTTTTGATCATGACTTGAGTTGCTGGCATGGAGGAACTAGTCCAGATTAGCTTCAGAATGAACACATGGATGAGAGTTCTTTTCGTTCTCACCTCTTCATTGTACCCAACCCCAACTCCACCTGATCAGGTGCTTTCTTTATGTCTAAATGCAGGAAGCAAGGAGCTTGCTGAGCGCTCTTCTATGGACAGGAGCCACCTGGGCTGGGGACTCTAGACAGAGGTGTTGGATGTGAGGCCACCAAGTGTCTAGACCTGCCTTATCTCTTTTTCTTGATGACTCTAAGCTCATGCCTAGGAATCCCCAAGACCCTTGCAAACTGTAGACATTCTCCTCTGTCCTTTGATTTGGAAGCCCCCAGTACCAGCCTCCTCTACCCCTGAAGTCCAAGGCGCCAGGAAGGCACCACTACCCACCCCTCCTAGAGTTACTGTAAACTTTGTGCCAACCGTCCTGGGAGACGCCCATCAGTGAGGAAGATACCTGGGTAGTTTGTATGGCAGCCATGATTGTAGGGGGGTCTGGGGCTGAGTATCCTCGTGGTTCAGTGCAAGGATATCACTGGCATGTACCTCTGCACCCCACCCCTGACTTCCCAAGAGGTGAAAATCTTGATAAGTCCATTCTGTAAATGGTGTCAAAAAATACCTCTCTTCTCCTTGGCTGTCTCTCAGAGTCTCCATTTGTTGCTCTATCTCTTCTTCCTCCCTTATCCTGTACTGCTTCCTTCTCTAGGTTGGAGTGGGAATGGAGAGCGATCTTGTTTCTCCAGGTTAAGACAACTGAGAGCTCTGTGGTTCAGATCACGGATAGACCCGGAAAGACCCTCCCTGACTCTCTACCGGCCCTGCTGGCCAAGCTTTGGCCACCGTGAGCAGTAGAGTTGTTTGACCCTGTCACCTGCCCATATTTTTTAATCTGGAAGCCTCATGCATCTGTATCTAGAGGTTTGGTCCTATTGATAATAGTTTGATTCTCTTTATTTTGCATTTCAATCAGTTCTCTGTGGCCATTTGGGTAGGATTTAATTCCTCCAGAAACTGTTGCTTCAGTTGATTTTTCCTTTTTTTAAAAATCCACGCCACAATTTATAACACTACTTTGAACTTTCCAGGCCAATAGATCCCCTTTGAAGGACACTTATAGTGTTTGCACCCTGACCTCTCATGGCTGCTGTCTTTTTTCCCTTCGAGTGGGGCGGGCTCTTTGGCAGCAGGAATTGATCTGCTCTGTTCAGTGTGATTATCCGCACCCATTACACAGCATTCTCCATTCTGAGCGAGTCATGCTTTAGCCCAAGAATACCTGACAGAGAAATATCTTAAAAATGCGGTTGATCTGGAGATCTTTAGCCTAACCTCCCACACCTTGATTAGACAAAATAAAAATCCCTTAATTCCTTTGGTGATTAGGTCACAGAAAATCCACCTCTTCCCCCTCCCTTGAAACTGACTAGAGCAAGACCTGAAGAGCCTCAACTCCATTTATTTTTTTTATAGCTTCATCTTTCCACCACGGGGTAGACAGTCACAAGGGTCAAGAGCAACCCACTTAATGAAGGCTCCCCACGACCCTGGATCTCGCTATGATCAGTGTAGTGTAGTGAGCAGTGGCTGATGCTTGGAGACTCTGCAGAAAGTGGGCAAATAAGTTCTTTATTTCTGTTTTTGTAAGCTGGGTGAGCTCTTTGGGGATAAGCAAGGGGCTGTGTATTAGTTTCTCAAGTTTGCCTGGAACTGCTTTTGGAAATCTGTCTCCTTTCAACTTACTCAGGATGCCTTAATCATCTGTATGTGGCCCAGTCACCTGCTGTCATCCAGCCCTCCTCCTCTGGGCTCTGGGCTCCCCTTAAATGAGGCTTAGAATGCAAGCTCCTGTGCAAAGCCTCTCTCTCCATCTCTCTCTCCCGCCAGCCCCTCCTCTGGCACTTCACCATCTTGCCTGCTGGTCTCTTGATAAGTCTGCATCTTTTTCCCCTTGAGTAGAGACCCTTCTTCATGGGCCCTTGCCTAATGACACAGAGGCCTTTGGCTTGTGGAATTCCATGACAAGACCTCAAAAATCAGTGTTTTGGAGAACTATCCAGTGCCATCAGAGAAATTCTGGTAAAAGAGAGACCTCGCATGTTTGGGAGGTTGGGGGCTCTGGCCTGACAGCCTCAGGTGTCTAGGACTAGTGAAAGGACAGTCAGAGGGGGTGTCTTCCAGGGAACAAGCCATGTCAGATGCATTTGGACTAGTGTCTTTTCCTGTGTGCCTCCTGGCAAGTGAGTGAGAATAGAAAAAGGCCTAAATCCAAGGTCCTAACCCCTAGGGGATGTGCAGGGTGTCTGGAGAGCCCTAGGCATACTTTACCTGAAGGAGACCTCAGCTGTTCTCCCGTGCTGATACCTGCCATGTCCATTTACCCTTTTGATTTGTCATCACTCCGTCCCCGGACTACCCTAGGTGTAACTCCAAAGCTGCAAGTCCGCAGTTTTGCAGCTGATCATCTGCAGCACTAGACACTTTCTTAGAGGCGACACTAGCCTACAGAGGAGACAGCATCCTCCCCAGGGAAAGGATTCTCAGACCAACCTCCCACTGGCCAGCTTCCACCTCTCCCTTCATCGCTTGCCATCCCTCCCACACAGCCTTGTCCCTTAACACAGGATGCTCGGCTACTGTTGCCTTTGTGTAAACTAGCATTTCAGTGAGTCTGAGGAGAGATAGGGAGGCTGGAGAAGCGCTACCTACGGGGAAGTACACTAGCCCCCCATTTAAGCCATGGGGTCACTTGTGATAGAAAAATCTTACACAGCTCAACTGTGCCTTTCCTCTTCTCCATGCGCTCAAACATGAAAACAAGTGTCCATGGTCTCATGATTCCGCGGGTAGGGGGAGGGAGGTGATGTGGAGGGAGTCACGTGAAGCAGGTGGGACTCGGGCCATATCTGGCAGGAGATCCACCTTGGGCTCCAATCCCTTAAGGAGCAGTGGGTCCCAGGTCTGTGCTACAAACTGCTAGGAATCGCCCCACTGGAATTCTGGGGCAGCTGAGGGTCCAGAGACGTGGAGCTTGCTGAAAGCCAGGAGGTGTGTATGTGCTGGGTATTGGTCAGTCTGTGTCCTTTTGCCTCCACTGTCCTCTTGACCATTCTGTTGTCTGACCATTCCTGCAGGGTGGGGTGAGAAAGCCAAGATCTGGAGTTCAGCCTGAGGTTTCTAGTAAGTGGACCTCTCAGTGTCTCCCCCTTGCACTCCCAGACTCCCCTTGAATACTTACCCTTGCACCTGGTGCCACTTTATCATCCAGGAATGGGTCGGGCACTTTATTTGACAATCTCTGGTGACTTCACACCTGATTAAAAAAAAAATTATGCCATTATCAAAAGGAGAATCTGAGCTTTTTAATGATCTCGTTCCACATAGCCTTATAAATCCTGTAAATAAGGGGCTCACAAAAGTAATATATTGTGTTATGGAAGATATTTTGTACCTTGCTCTTTCCTAAATCATATAATATTCTAGAAGTTACGCACTTCCCAAATGATTACGATCCTCAACTAGCTTTGTAAGATGGGGGGAGTGGAATATATATAAATATACTATATATTTTCCTAACCTTTCTTCTGGATCCCTTCCTCAAATGTCTGAATCATGATAGAGAAGGAACTGTGTAGGAAAGCTAAGCCTCCTGCCTGCTGGTGTTCTTGCAGTTGCCTTATAAATTCGCAAGCTCTAGGAGTCCTGAACGGAAGGCGGACTAGAGGCACTTTAGCCAATCCCAGAAAGAATCTCTAATCCTCACTGAGAATTCATCTAGAAAAACCTATATTTTTAATGTTAAAATAAGTGGGGTTTCCTGGACCTCTCAGAGTATTTGGATGTCTACAAGTGCTTTTATATTTTGTAACTGTAAAGAGGTTTCATACACACAGAACAGCAGTGGGCGCCTGGTCCACTGCCATCAAACAAGATGACCTTTGCATGTACAAAGATGTTGCATTCAGACTATGAAAATAGTAAATAAAGCTTTGATGCAAGTTGCATTGCAGAAGCTGGCGTGTCCATGTGTGAATGAATGGGTGCTCCCAGGCAGGCGGACCATCGCCCGTCGAGTTCATTCCTTGTCTGCTGAGCTGGGACCCAGGCTGTGGGAGCAGGAGGCTGGGCTCCCAGACAGGAAGGCTGTGAAGACAAGGCAGGAATTCCATTCAATGTGGAGGGGGATCCTCATTCTGCCCCCTCCTGGCTGCGGGACTTCTTAGCATTGGTTCTCCGAATGGGGAGTGGTGGAAAAGATATTAACAGGCCTAAGATTGAGACTGTGACTCTCAGCTGGGTGGGTTGTGCTCCCTGAGGACTTCTGGCATGAATGGGGGAGGAGGGACAGGCTACTCTCATCTTGGGGGTAGAGACTGGGGCTGACCCTCAACAATGCTCAGGCCTGTCCTACCACAAGGTGTTATCAGGCTCCAAGTGACTTCAATGCTGACGTTGACAACTCTGGGGAAATGTGTCACAAGGCCACCTATTTCCAGAGTCCAGGTGTCACCCAGGTGTCCTCCCACCATCTCTTGGGATGCAGGGTTATTAGGTTTTGTGCTGATTTGAGGATTTTAGCCAAAACCACAAATGCTATTGCTCAACAATTTACTCTTTGCTTCTTTATCCTTTTCATTCAATAATCATTAAATGCCTGCCATGGGTGAGATGAGTCTAATTTCTTAGAATCAAAAAAATACACACATCTACTCTTTTTTGGTGGTAAACAAGTTGGCTATCATGAAAGCTTTTACTTCTATTGAGGTTAAGAGGAGGTAGGCCAGGTGCTTCTCCTCCTACCTGAACGGTGAATTTATCTTTCTGAGCTGTTTCCCTAGCTATAAAAGAGGGAACATAATTCCTCACCTTAAGAGGGCTGGATAAGGATTAAACATAGTGCTCATGAAACTGGCACAGTACCTTGCACATAGTAGGTCTCCAATATATGGGAGCTGCTGCTCAAATATACCTACTATAAGAAGGAAATAAATTGTTGCATCTGTCACAGCATCGCGTGGGAATGGCGGATGGGTTTACACACAATTTAGAGGGTATCTAACTTAAAATTTAGGCCACATGACACATGAAAAGAAATTGAGGGATTCTGGGGTTCTTCATTTTAGGAACTGGAGCTGTTGCAAGTTAATGGCACCAAGAAGCCATAGAAAGGGAGTTGGATGTGGTGCCAGGGGTTACTGAGGAGCTTTACACCCAATGCCTCCTGCCTAGTACAGTTAGGCTTCCCACAATACTGATAAGACCCATCTACCCCTGGGAAGCCATCAGAAGCCATGGCTGAGGATAAAGAGGCTCCCTGGGCCCCGCTGTTGGAGAGAAATGGCTTGAACTGAATTGGGAGGACAGGGCGCTGCCTCAGCAGACCGGAGGATGCTGGGCTGTCAGAACGTGCCCATAAATAGGACACTACTTGCAAAAGCAGCCTGAGCCTACAGACTGGCACCAAGGTTTTTCCCAAGGTGGCAGCAACAGGTTCAGTCTGGAGTGGGTGAGGGTGGGGAGGCAAGCAACCTGGCACCCCACACCTTTGTTGCTCCCCATGAGAAATGAACGCTGACCCCCTGCACAAACTAAGGGCTCAGCTGAGGAGCTCAGCTAAGCCCATCTGGTGTCAGAAGGTGGTGATCTGGCTTGAGTCCCTGCCAAGGGGAGCAGGCAAATACGGGGACTCCCGAGTGTCCTGAGAGTCCTCTGGGTGCCAGAACAGCTTGAGTCTAGGCGCAGGCAGCCTGCTAGCCACAGGATCCGCATCACTGGGCCTTCATCTGAGTATGTGGGGCTTGCAACCCAGCTTGCCAGGAGCGGGAATTCAGGAGCCATGGGTGGTAGCAGCTGAGTTGGGGTGTAGGTGTGGGTGCCTCAAGGACCGCTGTGGATGTGTGACATGGGCACATGTATGTGAAACAGAGTGTCCTTGTACACTGGGTGGGGTGTGGCTTTCCAGTGACCAAGGGGGCTTGTGTGTGTGTGTTTGTGTGTGTATAAGGGAAAGAGAGAGAGAGAGAGAGAGAGAGAGAGAGAGATGAGAACCCTGACAGGAGACTCTGAGTGGCTGGTATATGTCATGGTCCCTGAAGTTGGGAACTGTCTGTCTGTGTCTCTTTAAGTGGCTGGTACACAGCAGGTGCTCCATAAATGTGTATGAACTGAATAACAGAAAACATGGAAACTGCCTGAGCACTTGGGCCCACATCGTGCTCTTGGCTGTCACCTGTTTATGCTCCAGTCTTCTGTTTATCCTCACCACCCAGCGCAATGCCAGGTGCTGGGTGGGTGCTCATGGAATGCTAGTGAATGAAGTAATGAGCGAATAGACCGTGACAACCTCGAGTGGGGGGGTGCTGCAGAGGAAGTCCCTGTGCCCACCAAGCTAGCCCTCTGACCAGGGTGCGGAGATGGCATGTTTGCACAGTTCTGAGAGCCCTGGTGGGGGGAGCAATTGAATGTGAGGGAGAAACATGGACTTTAGAACCTGATCCTGGCTGCTTCCTTATGCCTTGGGAGGTGGCTTCATCTCTCTGGGCCTTAGGACTCTCTGCTGTGAGATGGGGATCCTGATCTCAGACTGTACCAATACATGTGGGCTTGGTAAGTGTTCAGCAGATGTTTGTTGAATGACTAAATGTAGGTGGTGAGTGATGGCCACATTCCCTAGGCAGCAAGGTTATGTAGCTTGACCTCCAGTCACATTAGTTTCTCCTGGGTGAACCTGGCAACTCCATTTCCTTTTGCTGAAACCAGAGGTGTTCCTGGGGAGATGGCAGAACAGCATGGAGCACCAGAGCAGGCTGCAGCTGGCAAGAGCCATGGAGTACAAGGTACTGGGCAAGGATGGTTCCCAGGGGTTCTGGGCCCAGGGCTGCTCTTGGACCTCATGGTCAGCTTTTCCATCCAGCAACCTTCCCAACCTGGGGGCCAGGAGGACACCGCACCGCCATGCCATAAATTCACCTTGTAACCTTGCTGCTTTGTCCCTCCCTGTGCCTTCTTCTGCAGAATGACACCCTGACTATCTCAACTGGGCACCGAGGCCTACAGTTTCAGGAGACATGGCATTGACTCTCCTGCCTAAACTCTTTCCAGGTTCCCAACATTCCCAGGCCTCGACAGCGCCATCTTGAAAATGGGAACCATGAGAATTGCTTGCCAAAGACCCTTCTGGGGCTGGGGAAATATGAGAACTGGAAGTGGTTGGCTTTGCTCTCTCTAAACTCTCCCTGGGGGTCTCAAATTGAATATGGGTTGGGGATGGGTTGGCTAAGGAGATAACAGGGGGCAGGGCACTTTCGAGTGGTGGTTCAGGGCTGGGTGGCTTTGACAAGAGGAGTGGCACCATGAAGGGAAGGGCAGCTAGGATGTCCACCTGGCTCTGGACCTCACTGGTGGATGATTCCTTCCCTTGCAAGGCCTCAGCTTTCTCCAGCCTTGACCTAATGACTTTGAAGGCGCTGGAGAAGTCTCCAGAAATGAATGCCTACCTTTCCTGGTTCCTTTTGTCATCTGTGGGGGAGAAGAGAGCCAGTTGACTTAATAAATCCTGGAGTTTCCACTTCACTTGCTGTGTGTCCCATGACAAATCATTTACCCTTCTGAGCCACCTGTAAAATGACCAGAGCAGCTGTTCCCAGAGACCTTCCACAAAGGCAGTTTGTGCTTCTAAGTTAGTGAAAAAGGAAAACCCTCCCTCTACCTTTGCAGCCCCTTCCTCACTGAGCGTAAGACAAGCAAAGATCAATCCAGCAGTTGCAAGCTGCGGCTTCATCTGTCCCGGACAGGGCTTTTTAAAGGGAAAAAACGTCACATTAAAGAAAATACAGACTTCCGACCCCTGGAAACATTTAGAATGGAGCCCACTTTCCCTCCTGACCATAACTGGCTTCGTTTTCCTATAGTCCTCCCTGAATGCTTCCTCTATTGGGTCCCAGTCTGCTTCCTGCCAGGTACCTGCCTTGCAATCCTTGGTTAATGAGGTTCCTGGAGGGGTTCTCGCCCATGGCCAGCAGGGGGCACTACAAGCCCGCGGAGACAGAGCTGATGGAGCAGAATGATGGCGCCTCCCTGCAAAGCTCCAAGGAGGAGCGTGCAGGACAGAGACTGGGGGCTCAGGACCCTGCCCTTCCAGGTGACCGCGTATGAAATGGAGACCTTCCAGGGCAAGCGGCGTGAGCGCTTGGCCGAGGGCCCCAACCTGATGGGCTGCCTGCTCGAGAAGGTGGCTCCATCCAGGTGGAGTCAGGCCTGCCCTGGGCTTCCTGCCGTCAGGAGGTCTGGACTGGAGCTCTAGACCTGCCGTGGCCTTAGTGACTCCCTGGCCGTCTCTGCCCTCAGACTTGCACCTATAAAATGAGCTATTGGACTGGGATTCTCTTAGACTACGCCTAGCTCTCGAGCTCTGTGGCAAGGCAGGATGCAGGGAAAGAGAACAGAGGAAGACCCAGCCCTAGCTCATTACCTGGCACATGGGATGAAGTCACTCTTGTTTTAATAGTAACATCTAAAATTTAACACATTTTACATTACTGAATCCTCACAACTGCCCTGGGTGGGGAGGGGCCGTCCTTCCCACCTGACAGATGAGGAAACAGGTCAAAGCCGCAAAGTGCCCCGTCCATGTCCACCCAGCAAGAGGTTTCCAGGTGGGCTCTGAATTCTCACCTTTCAGTCGAAAATCCCGTCTCCTGCTCCAGCCACCTGGGGATCCTGGTCAAGGAGGCAAGGAGCTTCACCTCTGGGCCTCTCTTTTCTTACCTGTCCAATGAGAATCACAATGCCTGTATATCAGAGAGCTTTGTGGAAATGAATGTAAATGATAACATGTAATAATAGCATGAATGTAAATAATAGCATGTAAATAATAACAATGTAATAAGAAGGAGGAAGATGAAGAGAGTAAGAATTGTCTATGAATACCAACACTCCAGGCATTGCATTCAAAGACTTTTTGAGCACCCTATATGGAGGCCACACATAGATGCTCAGTAATATTCCCCTGGGTGGGCTGTTAGCCCAGCATCTCAGGCCTCTCCAGTAAGACCTCCAGTCACAGGAGCAAGGTCAGTGTTAGGGCTGGAGGGAGGTGTGAGGTCAAAGGTCATCAGGTCTTGGGCCTTCCCTCACTAACTTGGGGACCCCTCAGCATCAGTGGAATTGACCCAGGCCACTTCATTCCTGCAGGTGGCTGGCCTTTGAACGCAGGGCCTCTGTGGGGAGCAATTTGCTCTGGAGAAGAGGGATTACCTCTCTGGGATACCTGGTCCAAAAGCCACTGCAGTGACAGCCTCCTGTCCTTCTGACCTCTATACATTGTAAGTATAAAGTGCTGCCCTCAGGGGCTTTCTAGAAGCAGAATATGCAAGGACCTGATCTGGCAAGCTCATTTCACAAGGTCAGTTGAGGGCTGGCCAGTATCGACCTGACCTTGGAAGGATTTCTTTTCAGTTGCTTGCCCTTTTGTTCCACTGGATTACCAGGAAGGCTTGACACACCAAGTCACAGGGAGAGCAGCTGGGAAGCCACTGCAGAATCCAGGGGAGTCATGATGGTGTGACCCTGTCTCTCTCTCTTCCATGCAGCAGTCATTCTGTCCCCGTACGCTGAGAGGTCTTCTACAGCAGCCCCCATCCTCTTCCCATCTCTGACCATCACTGCTCTGGGCCTCAGTGGCCTCATCTGGCTGCAGGGCAACCCCATGGCAGCGCCAGGCATACATGGAAGAGGAAAGGAATGTCCTGTCTGACAGGCCGGCGGCAGCTGGCTTCCTGCAAGCAGGCCAAGAACCAGTTGTTACCCTTTCCTCACCACCACATGATCCTGCATCCTTTCCCTGACTCTGTTCTCTTGTGCCCAGAACTTGTCCCAACCTCTATCCCTCCCCATGACTGGCACAGCTGGCTTGTGGGAGGCCTGTGGGGGCCGCAGGAAGGCATTGAAAAGAACACAGCAATTTTCAGCTACTTTGGACGGCATATTGCAGACAGACCTGCATAGCGGAGAAATCACCTTGAATTATCTTTGTCTTGGTGTATATGGAAGAGTTGGGGCAGGGACAGATGAAAGGCAGGGGTTGACCTCCCCAAGTGGAGATAGCAGCACCCCCAATTCTCCACCCTTTCCTCCCTGCATGATCGCTCCTCCTCCCTCTCCCAGTCAGTGCTCTCAAGCATGTTTCAGAAATCAGCGTTCACTGAATGCCACACCCAGAGCTAAGGCCTTTTCATGCATCACCTTGCTGGACCCTGGGAATGACCTCGGTGGGTAGACATGATCATTAGGCCTATTGAACAGATGGGGAAGCTGAGCCTGGGGTAGGTGGCATCACCTTCCCAGGGCTGCGCCAATTTGAAGCCATAGAGTTGGGGTTTGCACCCTGCATGTTCACAGCAGGACAGCTGACACTGCCCGTCAGGGCCAGGAAACATCGCAGATAAGAAAACAGCAGCAGCGGCCCCTATTATAAGGATCACACAAACAGCCACCACTCTACAGCCCCTACTGTGCATCCAGCACACACTGGGTGCTTTATGGAATTGTGTCTCATCCATCAGGTGATGAGGATCCTCCTTTGCAGAGACAGAAGGCCAGAATGAGGCCCAGAATGTTGAAGTAAATTGCTCCAAGTACCACAGCTTTAGGGTGGGGCCAGGACTTCCCAAACCTCACTTTTTCCCTTGCACCCCTCATGGGGCGTGGTGGGGGATCAAACATCCTCTCTCCAACCTGGATTCCAAGGCCCAGCACTGCTTCCTTTCCCGTACATGATCCTGGACTCAGTCAAGACACAGACCCTCTGCAGGGAAGATGTACACCCTGGAGGAATTCAAGTAAAGACCAGTGTCTGTAGGCAGTAGGGCAGGGAGTAGGAAAGCAAAAGGTTTCCCTGAACCGAGGGGCTTAGGGCCCTCAGAACATCCAGAAAGAACAGAAGGTGCTGGAACAACCTGGCACCTTCATGATGAAGCCCACTCTCCCTGGGGCTGCCCCATCAGGCCCCTGCCCACCTAGCCCGGACCCTGCCTGTTGGGGCCACACGAGCTCCCTTAAGCTGCTCATTGCACATGGACACTTTCTGCTTGGCACGCTCTTCCCAGCCCACTTCCCAGGTTCATTTCTTCCCACCCCCCAGGACTCTGGCTTTTCCTGGGAGCTTTCCTGGATGATCCAGGCTGGGCCATGTCCTCTGCCTAATGCCTAATAAATAATCGTTGAATGGCTGTCTGTCTGGATGTCGGCCCTGCCACATCACCCTCTGGGGCCGCTGAGATTTGCCTCAGTCTGCCTGCCCTCAGGGCTTGACTGTCCCCACCAGTGAACCTGACATGCCCCCGGTCTTGGCTGCTGGACAACTGATGCATGCAAAGTGGGCATCTCTTTGCCCAGCTGCTCCCACAACCCCCCCACCCCCAGTGTGGCTGAATCTGAAAGCTAATGGCATTACCGTGTGGAGACAGGATGTCTGTGGACATTTGCTGACCAGGACTTTAGGGCAGGCTTAACCCAGCATTGTTACTCTGCTTTCCCAGGGAGGCGTGGTCCCCCATCTGGCACCAGCACCCCCCGGGAAGGTATAAATGCTTCCCCCATGGGTCAGGCTTCACAGGCACACTTGGGACCACTGTCTCTGGTAAGAATGCCTCTTGCTTGCTTTGCCTTTTTGTTCATCCTCTTCTCTGACGAAGTGTGGGCGACCTGGGTTCAAATCCAGGTGCTATCGCTTTCTCACAAGGTGACCTTGGGCAAAGACTTCAACCCTCTAAGCCTCAGTTTTCTTTTCTGTGAAGTAGGGAGGCAGGTCCTAAGACCTCCTGTGTTGTGGGAGGTGACTTGAAGGTAAGATAAGTGAATGAGGCAGCCTGGTTCCTGGCACTTGGGCAATGTTCTTTATTAATATTAAACAGTATCAGTTTTCTCATTTTGCAGGCAACTGAGGAGGATAATCTAACTTTGAGGGTTTGCAAGTGGAAGGACTCAAACCAGGGAAGGTACAGCATTATTTCTAGGGTACTCCATATAGGGGCTCTCTCTGCATGGACAAATATGCCCGAAGGGGTACCATGCGCCCAGGTTGGGGAGCACTGGAGTGCATGAGAAGTAGCCCTGACTTTCTGAGAGCTTCCAGCAACAGCGGCTAGAGCTTGGTGGAGACGAGCCGCACGACGCCATCCCCCTGCCCATCCCCGTCCACCGAGCACTGAGTGTTCTGGGACCACTGCCAAGGCGCGGTATCTGCTTTGTGTGATTGAAGCGTCACCACTGCTCATAGATGTTGCTCTGCACCATTACTGTCTCCATTTTTCAGAATGGAAAGTTGAGGCCGAGAAAGCATGGCCTGCCCTGACCTCAGCGCTGGTGAGCAGCGCGGCCGGCATCTGGGCTGAAGCGAGGGCGCTTCCTCTCTTTCAGCGGGAGAAGGCCCGTGACCAGGACCACAAGGGCCCCACGAGGTCCTCACGGCTGCTCCCCCCTTGTATTCCAGGTCGTTCCTGCACGGGACAGTCCACCATGGCCTCGGACCACCAAACCCCAGCAGGCAAACCATACCCCCTCAACCCCAAGGTGGGTACCATGAAGGTAGGGGGGCAAGTATAGCCCCTCCTCGAGACTCCGTCTCCCTTCTGAAGCGTGGGCTTGGTATCTTCCTTCCCAGGCTCCCGCCTCTGTCCCTGAAAGTTCAGACCAGGGGATTAATAAGCTAGCCCTTAATCTCCATATTCTTGATTCTTCTCAGTAACACTGGAAAACAAACATGAACCCCTGTTTTATAGAAGGGGGGGCCGATGCTGCATGAGCTGGATGCCAGAGAGGCAGCATCAGGGCCCATCTCTGCTGACACATCTGTGGTCCCATCAGTGAGCACAAAGGCTGAGCTGAGCCCCTGGAATGTGTCTCTGAGCACATCGGGCTCCCTTCTCTGCTTTTGTCTGATCTAATCCCTGGCCCAGGAGACAGGAGCATGTTCACCCACCAGCTCTCACCACGCAGATGAGGACTGCCCTCCAGGGGGGGACTGCCCTGCGGGGGGGCTGCCCTCTAGGGGCCAATGTCCTGAGCCCACTCTTCATCCAGTGGCAGCTTCCTGCACAAATGTAACTGGAAAATCTCTGTCCCCCAATTTTCCCTGGAAGCATGAAAGGGGGGAGTAGCCTCCCCAATAGCACTTGGGGGCCCCTTTCCATCACAAGCCTCAGTTTTTAATGACGGGGATCCTGCCAGTCCCTTTCCTGGGGCTGATGAGAGGGCCAGGTGGGGCGAGGGGAGTTAAGTCCCCTTAAGAAGTTTCCCAGAGGGGGTCAGGAGGAGACCTGCAGAGCCGGTGGGGCCTAAAGAAAGGGCACAGGCATGTGCCCTTAGGGTTGAAAGGGGGTGGGGGAGGGGATGTACTGGGCAGCTCTGTGGAGCAGAGGAGGCCCCAGCAGCATGGTCTGGCCTCTTGTACCACAGGCCACAGCCCAGGGGCACCAGCTCACCTGGGAGCTCACTCTAATGAGTGCTAATGCAGACCCGGGTCTCTGTCTCACACCTGCTGCCACAGGAACTGTGTTTTCCCAAGCTCCCGGGTGCTTTGTGTACTTGTTAGAGTTTGCAAATTACTGCTTTAGTGGAAACAGCATCACACAAGCTTGGGCCCTGATTTCAGCTCCAATACTTACCCACTTGGGATCTGTACTTAGGCCTTGATTAATAGAATCAATGCCTCCCCCCACAGGAATACTGTGTGCTAACTGCTATGCTTTCCTGAATGCTTCTAACAACCCCATGAGGTAGGTCTCTATTTCCCATTTTAAAGATGAGGAAACTGAGGCAGAAGGAAATGAATCCTGGTTCTAGTCTCACAACTGGTAACTGGCAGAGCCAGGACTCTCTGGCTGAATGTTTGGTTTATGCCTCCAGAGGATGGAGCCCTTCACTAGCCTGCAAAATCCTCTGAGTCCCTGTACCCTGCTCCCTGCTCTCCCTCCTCCCGATCGCCACATGGTCTGACTCTCCTCCTGCTGCAGATCATCATCTTTGAGCAGGAGAACTTCCAAGGCCACTCACAGGAGCTCAGCGGGCCCTGCCCCAACCTGAAGGAGAGCAGCATGGAAAAGGCAGGCTCCGTCCTGGTGCAGGCTGGCCCGTATGTACCTGGGGGCCTTGGCTGGTCTGGGGTTGTGGAGCTGGAGGGACCTGCCCTCACTTGCTCCTTGACGATGTGATCAAGGAAAAGGATTTGGTGTCTGGCAGCCTATGGCGAGAATTTGTGTTTTGGAGTCGGGGAGAACTGGGTTCAAATCCCACTTCTGGGCTATATGATGGAGGATCAGGAACTTTCCCCTCTGAGTCTGTTTGCTCCTCTGTAGGATGAGGATAGCCACATACTCCTGGGGAGGGCTGCTGGGGGAGACTGATGTCGACACCCTGACACTGAGGGCAGCCACTTCCACCAGGGAGGAGGTGGACACGCCACTTTCAAGGGCTTCTTAGAACTGCTGTCCCTGCCTCTAGGAGGTTGTCCCTGTCCCGGGATGTTGAAAGCTGGCTGTCCCAGCTCTGCATCTGCTCCTCCCTCCCCAAATCCAGATCTTACTGGGTCTTAGAAGATTGGCTGGCACATTTGGGGGCTTGGGCCTCTGAGCAAAGGGGCCGCTCCTGTGGTTCCCTGACCACTCGGTCTCTGTAAGAGCCTCAGGGATCAGGGGTGACCACTGGTGATCCCACCCACAGGTGAGTCAACAGGTCAGCAAATCTGGTGCAGCTGGGGCTCCTGGGTGACCCGCACCACCCTTCCAGATTCTTGGGGGTCATGACAGAGTCCAGTGACTTTCTGGGGTCCGTCTGCTGATGTGGAAGGCACAGCCGGGGATCCCGCCTGTCTCCCGTATCCCCCCATGCTCAGGGTACCTTCTCTTCCAACACCACACCTGATTCTCAGCTGACTTAAAATTTTTGGACAGAAGAAATCTCACAAATGTATTCACGTGACTCTGTTGCCTTTTAAAATTGTAACTTTTGATTTTTTTATTAATTGTTATTTATTGTTAAAAATAAGATAGCTGAAGGCAAAATATCCTATGACTAATCTTACTACTGGGAAGCAGGTTCTGGGAAGACTTTGCTATAAATCTAGACGTGGCTTTGTATATATTTATGATCTGATTTGGATTAAATCTATTTGATCCAAATAGATCATGTCATATGTGCTGTTTTATAATTCATTCTGAAAACTTTACAAGATATTGGGAATTCTCCCCATGTTATTAACTCATATTTTATGTAAATGCTGTTCAAAGAATTTTTTTGAGGTAAATCTGTGTGAGGATCATAGAAGTATGGGGGCTGTTTTGAAATGCAGCTTCCTGGTCCTCATCCCAACTCCATGAAAGCACATTGTGGAGTTGGAGCCCAGGAAGCTGCATTTCACAAACTCACCTGATGATATTTCTGCCCCTGTCTAAGTTTCAGAACCCATGTTTCACCTCATTATTTTTCCTGGCTTTGTAACATTTCCTTAAGAGATATACCACAATTTCCTCAACCAGGCCCATTAGCTCTTGACACCTGCTTGAAGCAGAGTTGCTGGATCAAGAGCAAAACCCTCTCCAAAAGCAACAAAAAACATAGTTCCCTTCCAGCAGGATCTAGATTACCATCCTGATAACTGCATGGCCCCAGGATGACATACTTGTCCCTGCAGTGAAAAACCCCAGGAGGGGCTTTTTGAAGTTTGTGCCCATTTATCCCCCATCCCCTCTTTCCCCTTTTATCTGTTAGCTGTGCCCAGTGGATGGTAACCTTTGACATCTGCCACTGTGGGCAATCAGGGCTGTTTGTCTGTCGTCAGCTGGCTGTTCATGTACCAGCATCGCTGGCCCTGCCCAAGAGCTGTATATATCTGGATTTGTTGCTAGGCAGTATTTTGGGCTTCCTGATTTCTTGATAGAGTTCTGAAGTCAGCATAGCACTGGGTTCTGGATAATAGAGATGATTATGTTCTTGGATTTCCTGTGCTTGGATTTAATGGGGTTACTTATTATTCCTTGATGAGCTGGACAAGTATAGCCTTGGGGTCTGAGAAGTAGTGAGGATCTCCCCAAAGGGAGCTTGGAGTGGGTCTGACCTGCCTCTCTGTCTCCATTGCAGCTGGGTGGGCTATGAACAAGCCAACTGCCAGGGTGAGCAGTTTGTGTTTGAGAAGGGTGAGTACCCCTGCTGGGACTCATGGGCCAGCAGTTGGAGGATGGACTCCCTGAGCTCCCTGAAGCCTATCAAAGTGGTGAGCTACTGAGACCTCCAAACTTCTCACTCTCTTTGCCACCTTACAGTCAGAGGTCTAGGGACCAGGAGGGGGACTTCATTTCTGCCTCTGTGCACCATCTGATTGGTGGGAGGCTTCCTTGTGTGATGGCTTTGAGCTTCAGTTTCCTTCGCTGTCAAAGGGGGATATTAGTAGCTGCTATGCTGAGATTCCAACAAAATGTAATCTGAGAGTTGCCACCATGATAGCCTAGGGGATCCAGTCACAAGATTTCCAAATGCCCCAGGGCCCTGTTCACATCCTGTTCTCTGTGGATTGAGCTTTCCAGGGTAGTACAACTCCCTTCACAGAGCAATTGCTCAACAAACAACCACTTTCGTTATATTAAAAGAAATTCTGAACTTGAGTCTGGAGGAGAAGGCAGTTTGGTTCTTGCTCTCAACTCATGCTGCTCTGATCCTAGTTCTTACTAGCATTGAACTCTCCAGGAGAACAAAGAGCCCAGCAAAGCTCAGTTGCAATAACAATTGGCTGAGCATTCCATCAACCTGAGTTCCTGTGTTGGCTCTGGCACGTCCAGTTGTGTGACCATGGTCAACTCACTCTCCCTCACCAAATCTTCTCACCAGCCAAATGGCATGAGAGTAGTTTGAAGGAGTAAAGGAACTAAGAGAAAATGCTGTAGGAATAAAGGTTGGGACGAGAAGTGGAGAGGAAGCCAAAACATCTCAAGTGCCACTAGAAGCACCACAAATCTCTCTGTGTGTGTGTGCATGCGTGTGTGTGCATGCGTGTGTGTGCATGCGTGTGTGTGCATGCGTGTGTGTGCATGCATGTATGTTGCCACTTAAAAAAGAGTGAGGCTTTGGAAGGCAAAATGACATTGCAGAATTGAATATCCCCAACAGTGTAGAGCCTGTTACATGAAATAGCCCAGCAGGTGGTCAACAGATGACTGCTGCTGGAGGCCCCTTGCCCTGGTGAGAGGGTCGGGCAGGGGAAGATGGGGCATGTGATCCCAACTCTGCTCGCCCTCAGTCCTCTCACTCACACCTACTTTCTTCCACTTCCTGTCAACAGGACAGCCAAGAGCACAAGATCACCCTCTATGAAAACCCCAACTTCACGGGGAAGAAGATGGAGATCATAGATGATGACGTGCCCAGCTTCCATGCCCGTGGCTTCCAGGAGAAGGTGTCCTCCGTGCGAGTGCAGAGTGGCACGTGAGTCAGGCCCAATCCTGGCTCTCCTGCCTCCAGCCCCTGGGTGCCAAACCCCACTGGCTCTGCGCCCTGGCGATGTGTGCTCTCCGCCTCCATGTTCCTCTGGGGAAGTAGGCCCAGGATCACCAGCCCATCGGTGCCTTTCAGGCTCTAACGCTCCACCCAGCCCCTTGGGCAATCCCCTCCCATTGGCAGAGCAAGAACATGGCCTTAACCTCATGGAAAATGTTAGTGGGACTAAGGGGAGGCAGAACGGGGGTGGTAGAGGGCCAGTGTGAGCTAGGCCATCTTAACAGAGCTGGGACAGTGCCCCCACACTGCCCTTCTACTGCACGAGTTCCTGAGTTCGGAATCAGGTGGTGTCCGTTCCCACCGGATTAGCTTCTCTGGCCAGAAACCCTGGCCATCAGCTGTGGGGACTTTCTCATTGTATGAGATTGGGGGTCCACAGACATGCTTTGGCAGTGGGATGCTGGAGCCAACACTCAAACTTTCAAATTTTGTTGAGTTGGCTGTTTAATTTGGTATCTTGAAGTCAATCATAGTGGGAGTATTTGCACCACAGAAATTAAAAAATGCTACAAATTGGTACCATTTTCCCCATACATACATGTATATCTATGTATGTATGTATATATGGCTTTGGGGCAGGGGTGTGGGGTATCAAGCTTTTAAAATAATTTGCAAAGTGTTCATGTGTTCGCTTCTCCCTTCATTCACTCTTGTATTCATTCACCAATTCAATTTGGCAAGTGCCAAGCCCTAAGTTAGGTGCTGTCTGCCTTGTGTAGTGAACAGTCTAGATGGGACCAAATGTCAACAGTCTGAGTCCACATAAATCTAGACTGTACTTCCCTGAGGAAGGGCTTCTTGAGCTGAGACCCAAGACAGAGTAGCATCTGCAGGAGTGTTGAGGGAAGGAGCCGCCCCTCCAACACAGAAAATAGCACATGCAAAGGCCCTGCAGTCTCAAGAGCCTGGTGAGTCTGAGAAAATCACAGAGGCCAGAGGGGCCAGAGCACAGAAATGTGGGGTGTGAGACTGAGAATTGGGGCTGGAGGTCCTTGTAGAGCAGGACTGTGTGGCACTTTGGGGTGAGAGGACTCTGTTAAGATGGCCTAGCTTTCATCATACATGCAGAAGACCTAGTGACACCCTAAATGTTGATGGCTTCAAACAGTGAAGGAATTACAGAGGATCCTGGTGCTTTTTTGCTCATTCTATTTGGCCTTGCAGTCAGACTTGGAGTTGGGGTTCCAGTGGACAGAGGTGGAGGAGACCTGTCTCTTACTCTAAGCTTAAGCGAGCCTGACATCACCTCTTCGTTTTCCGCCAGTATCTGGCCTTCAGTCAAAAGCTTCAGGAGGTAGTGAGCTCCCCATCAAGATGAGGAATAAAGTAGCTGCTGGGTGACTGCTCAACACCCAGGAAATATGAACTGATTGGGAAGCTTTGCCCTAAAATAATGGATTAAAGGTTCTCTCTCTGTGTTTCACCTGGTCTCTCCGCGTACCCCGCTGTCCTACCTCTGACTCCTCAGGTGGGTCGGCTACCAGTATCCCGGCTACCATGGGCTGCAGTACCTGCTGGAGAAGGGAGACTACAAGGACAGCACTGACTTTGGGGCCCCCACCCCCCAGGTGCAGTCCGTGCGACGCATCCGGGACATGCAGCGGCACCAACGAGGCACCTTCTAGCCCTGCAACTAGAGCCCCAGGACCACCCACTCCCCACCCCCCAGAAAGTGAATAAAGTGTGACTTGCAGCTTGTCTGCTGGCGGTGTCTTTTACCCCTGGTGGGAGCTGGGTGCTGCTTGCAGGAGAGAGCCAGGCACCGCTGAGGGTGGGGCGCGGAGCCTGCACTCGTCTTAAAGCCCCGCGGGTATTTAGCTATGTGCCTTGGGCAGGTCATTCAGTCTGTCTGAGCCAGTGTTTCTTGGCCTGTCTGAGCCCCTCGGGCCCGTGAGTGGCTGGCTTGGTGGACCTCCTGGCTCCTCTTACCTGCTGGCATGGGAGTCACTCCCAAATGCACCGTGCAGTTATACCTGGGGCTCGGAAGTCTTTACTTCTGTGTATCTCTGCCTATGTCTTGGCCTGTCTCTTGTCTCTCACTCTGCCTCTCCCCTTTTCTGTTTTTGTTTGTTTGTTTGTTTGTTTGTTTGTTTGTTTCTCTCCTTTCCCTCTATCTCTCCTCTTGATCTTCCCTCCTCCCTCCTCTGTGTGTGTGGGGGGGGTCCCCTACTCTCCTCTCTGGGTGAACAGCTCTATCTTTTAAAAAAATTTTATTTATTTATGCATACAAGAACTGGGGTACAGGCCAGAGGTGCGGGGGGCCGGGGGTGAGAGGATTCACCAGAGACAGAGTGGGGAGCAGAACAGGCAGAGTGACTTAAATACACTGCTGAGGGGAGCAGCGGGCGAGACAGGAGAGGTCTGCAGTGCCATGTGGGTTGCTCCCTGGCCGGCCGGGGATCGAACTCTTGCTGTAGAGGCTGCGCCTATGGTGCGGTGCTTACCCCCTTGAGCCACCAGGGAGGCCCAACAGCTCCTTCTCTGCTCCTCAGGGGCTGCGCTCCCCGCTCCTTCCCGCCCTCAGGGGCCACCTCCCACTCCAGCCACCAGGGGTCAGCAAAGCGCCACCCTGAGGACCCCCAGCGCTGAGGGCCGCGCTGCTCCAGCGCTGATTGGAGCCGAGCTCTGTCAGCTCTGTCAGCGGAACCAGGGTTGGGCGGGGCCTCAGCGCCTGCCCCCCGCAGCTGGGAACCCCAAGCTCCGGGAGTGGGCGCGGAGCGCAGACCTAGGGAGCTGGGGTTGCTGTGTTTCTGCACCTCCTCTGCCCACAGCTTGCTAGGAGTGGGAACGACCAGTAAGCCCAGCAGCGATTCTTGGCGTGAGGAAGGTGCTCCAAGGCGCCACTTCGCTGTCTCCCTGTCCCTGGAAGTAACTAGCAAAGCCTCCTCCTGCCCCTCAGCCCGTGGAGGATACTCTGTGCCTTGGTTTCCCCTGAAATGGAGGATGTGCTGATGCTGGCTCATGGGCTTGCAGTGAGGAATCCATAGATGCCAGGTCTCAGGTCTGTTGTCCTGTGCAGGTGCACAGGGGCGCTTAGTCTGCACAGAGGTGATACGTGCTAAGGGGAGGCTCTTGGAAGGCGGTTTTAAGTTGGGCTTTGTAGGAGGATAGGAGTTTGCCAGGGGGCAGGAGGACTCCCCCCATCTTCTTCCACCCCCATCCCACAGTTCACTTTGCCCGCACCCTCGCCCTCTGCTTGCTCTGCCCTTTCTGCTCTTCCTCCTGGTTCACCGACCTCTCCTCTGTCCCAAGCTTCCTCCACTTCACTCCCACCTCCTCCCTGCCTGCCTCTTTCCTTCCACGCCCCTCCTCACTGTCATGTCCGGGGCTGTGGGAGCGTGTGTCACTGGGGTTCTGAGTGCTGTGATCCCAGGCGCCTTGGTCCCCTGACGAGCAGACCCACAAGTGATGATTCCTGGGTGGAGGTGGCACAGATGCAGGACTTTCAGCATCTGCAGTTCTTTCGTAGCTTTCCCCCTGCTTTCTGCTCCAGCTGGAAATGCCCACTGAGCATGTATCATGATGGACGTTCAATGTTTTGATGGATACTTACTTCTTTAATGTTGCTTTCCCCATGGGAACGAAAGCTCACTGAGGCATGGCTCCCCTGCCTTGTTCCATCACCCCCACCTCCTACTGTGTGGTTAGAGTAGGCATGTGGAAGTGATTTCCTGCTGATTTACTCATTCCCTGCCATTTTAAAGATGAGCAAATGAGGCTTAGAGAGGCGTAATTGACTGGCTCAAGGCCACAGATACAAAGTAGAAATGCTGGAATTTTGGACCCTGGGCCCTACCTGATCCACAGTCATTGGCCTCTCCAGCTGCCCTTGCACCCCATACTCCAGACTTACCTCCAGCCACTCTGGGAACCCTTTCCTGACTGCCCCTGGTCACTGTGCAGCCCCACGCTCCTTCTGGCCTCTTCCTGGTCCTGAGCTGAAGGTCAGGGGATGCCCTTTGAAGCTTCCAGTACTGGCGATGCTTATGGGCAAGGCGTCCTGACCCCGGCTTTAAAAATAGGGAGACTGAAATAGCTGTTTCCATGCCTCCTCCTCACTGGGGCTTTGATGCTGGCTGTTGGGCCAGGCTGCTGGATCCCAGTGTCCCAGAGTCCCGAGCTGCTCCCAACAGGCCCTGTGGGAAATCTGGGCTGGGAGCCAGGCTGGGTCAGAGGCACAGGCCATCAGGGTAGCATCCTGCTAATACCAAACATTTGCTCCCCAGTTCAGAAAGGGACTTGACTGGTGAGAGACTGGAGCCCGAAGGACATCCTGAGTGGGGAAGGGTGTGTGATTTTCCTGGGGTGGTGTCCTGAGTTTCTATCACCTTTCTGACCTCCTGAATTTCTGCTAAATCCACTCACTTCTCACCAGTCCCTCAGTCCTGGCCTGTACCCCCTCTTCTTGATGGGGGTCTGTAGGGTAAGTGAAAAGGTATCAGGCTTTTCTCCCCTCCTGCCATCAGGATAGATGATGGGTCCTGCAGTCCTGAATGCATGCCTGATGGCGGGCACCTGGAATAGGGTGTGGGCAGAGGTAGGTGGGATTCACCTGGGCTAAGACTGGGCTTATAAGGGAAGCATCATGGAGACACCAGCAGAACAGAACTACCAGAAGGAGGAGAACCCGAGAGAAGGCCAGAGAGCTCAGATAGAGTGAAGACTTGCTGGGGGCTGGGAAGCCTGCCAGCTCCCCAGCCCCCCAGCACCCCTGCCTGCCGTGTGCCTGGTAAATCCCAATAAAAGCCTGCAAAAGTCCACTCTTCTCCTTTACCCGGTCTGCTGAATCAGAAAACCTGCTCAGTGGCCTTCCTGCCCTTACAGGGTCCCAATAGCCTCCTCACAGTTCCTGGCCTGCCCTCTGTCTCCCTAGTGTCCATTCACCATGTGGGCACCTCCTTGAATTGATGACCACCAGCCCCATCCAGGGCATAGCCTTGGGGATCAGGCACAGGAGCAGCGGGGTGCTTCCTTCCCCTTCATAACAGGGTGCCTCAACCAACTGAGCCTCAACAGTCTCATCTGAAAACAGTGTGCAGCAGGAGATGAGGACTGTGAAGACAAAAGCCCAGGACCAGTGTTCGTTTGCGGTGAACTCCTCACTATTGTCTTTATTTTTTGGTGAGACATCTGATTAAGATGTATTAGGGTAAGTTGTGAGGGAACTTAATGTCTTAAAAAATGTCGGTTGTCATATTTTATGTGTTTTTGAGCTTATAGTCTCTTGAACATTCAGTGCCCCCTGCCTCATCTTGGTGTCCCCTGCATGGTCTAGCCACCTCGGTCCAGAGCATGGAAAGAAACGTTCAACACGTGCTCTAGGACGGGGCCTCTGAATCTTGCTGTCTGGGGGTAGTGCTAGTATTTAGCAGCATCCCTGACATCCACTAGGTGTCAGTAGCACCCCCAAGTTGAGACACAAAAAGTCTTCAAACAGCCAATTATCTCCTGGGGGTAAAGTCTCCCCAAATTGAGAACCACTGCTCTGGGGTGTTGGGGATCCACAAGGGGAGGGGTGGTGTTGGTATGTTCTTAAAGAACATCATAATGGGGTCACACTGGGACTTCAGGCAGGGGTGCAGCAGGAGGAGGACAATTAGGACAAATACCAAGTAGGTGCTTGTCTACACCCCTCCCTGTGACAGTCTCACAAATGGCCAGTGCTGGAGGGGGTCGCATCTCTCCTCCCAGACAGAGAAAATGGGGTCTGGAGGGAAGGGCTTTGTTATCAGGCCGGCAAGACTGATATGCAAATGTATATGCATTTAATATGTGCATATGTATTAGCTATAGTGACATATATAAGTACTCTGTTAAAATGGATGTGGAATCACAAATAGGAAAGAAATTTCAGATTTTTTTCTGTGCAGCTCTCTTGGGTACTCATGTGTGCACACACACACACAGACGCTCATCCATGTGCAGTTCAGTCTTGCGTCCCTTTTTCAATTGGGGAGAGGAAGTGGAAGGAATTTGAGGTGCACACTGCTGCCTGCAGTCCTTTGGTCTTGAAGCCTGGGTCCGAGAAGAAGAGGTGCACAAAGCAAGAAATGTAGATGGAACAGGCTCCCTTTTACTTAGCCAGATGGACATCTGTGCACTAAATGAGGGGGCAGTGCCACTTTATTCTTTCATTTTATTAAACTGTTTATTTTGGGGGGGGGGTGTTAATTTGGTTTTGAATGAAAAATGCTGAATTTTATCCTCGGTTTTTACTTGCAAGTTATGAACACAAACAGCCAGGACAGGAGATTATGAAGGGAAATCGCTCCTCTTCCAACCCTTGGTATACTTCTTCATTCTTTTCCCCAGAGCTTGGTGTACCTGGTGACGGGCATGGCTTCAGGCACAAGATGGAGGAGGCTCACGGAGGAGGGAGGGCTTTCCAGAGCATGAGGGCCACCTGTGCACAGTTCTCAAGGTGAAGAACAACTTGAAGGGACATAATATGTTTCTGCATGTGTGAGCTGTGGCTACGGCAGAAGAGTGGTGAGGTGAAGCTGTCCAGGCAGCGGGGCCCAGGGTGTAGAGGTGAACGCTGACCACAGAAAGGAGTTGGGGCTTGATCCGAAGGCCCTGGGGAGCCAGGGAAGCTTTGGAAGAAGAAAGGCACTGGAGGAAACTCCTGGCTGGTGTGTGGAGTAGGGTGGAGGGGAGCCAAGAAGCTGTTTTCTTCAACTGAGTCCAACAGCCTGAACTAGTGGGGTGGGGTGTGCTAAGGGGTGGGGTGCGTCCACTCCTTGTCAGAGGCCCCTTGGCTCCTTGCAGTCCACAAACAGCGCGGCTCATACTTTTCAAGACACATTTGCTCACTCCCCCCCCCTTTTGTTTTTAAACCTAAAATAGCACAAATTTATTTTTTAAAATTTAATTTATTCATTTTAAACTAGTATTTTTTTTACGGAGGTCATGTTGGTTTTCAACATTGTATGTGATTTCAGGGGTACAGACTCGCATCTCTTTAGGTGCACGTTCCCACACCAACCCCACCACCAAAGCACCCATAATCCTCCACCACAGCCCGTTGGTCCCTCTCCCTGCTCTGCTCGCTCCCTTCCCTCCACCCCCACCCCCAGCAAACTTAGTACCACGATCAGATTTCTAGGGAAAGCTTTGGTCTAGTTTTGTCATTTCCTTTTTTTTCTTTGTTTCACATGTGAGTGAAATCATGTGGAATTTGTCTTTGTCCTCTTGACTTATTTCATTTAGCATAATCCCTTCCAGCTCCATCCATGTTGCAACAAATGGCATGAGTTTATCTTTTTTGATAACTGTTTTTGCTAAGTAATATTCCACTGTACAAATATACCACAACTTTTTTTATCTATTTGTCTACTTTGGGGCCCTTGGGTTGTTTCCATAGCTTAGCTATTGTGAATAGTGCTGCAATAAAGATAAGAATGCAAGTTTCCTTTCGAATTAATGTTTTTGTGTCTTTGGGTAGATTCCTAGGAGTGGAATCTGGATCATATGGTAATCCATTTTTTTGTGTTCTGAGGGTCCTCCACACAGCTTTCCATAGTGGCTGGACCAATGTACATTTCCACCAGCCGTGCAAGAGGGCTCCTTTTTCTCCACATCCTCTCCAGCATTTGTTGTTTCTGGCTTTTTTAATGAATATCGTGTCTTCTTAATCTCCTCATCTGTCACTGGACACCTCAGTTGTCCCCATAACTTGGCTACTGTAAATAGTGCTGCATGAACATAGGAGGGTATATCCCTTTGAATTAGTGTTTTTACATTGTTTGGGTAGATTCCTAGGAGTGGGATTATTGGTTTATTTTTTATATTTTGAGAAATCTCCATGCTGTTTTCCATAGGGGCTAGAGCAGCCTGCATTCCCACCGACAGCGTGAGGTTCCTTGTTCTCTACACCCTTACCAACACTTGTGGTTTCTGGTATTTTTGATATGGGACATTTTCACACAGTGGTATCTCATTGTGGGTTTGATTTTCATTTCCCTCATGAGTGAGGAATATGATATTTTCATGTGCCTATTTGCCATCTGTATATCTTCTTTGGAGAAATGACTATTTAACTCTTCTGTTCAATTTTTGATTGGGTTACTAGTTTTCTTTTTGTTGAGTTCGTTGTAGACCTTGTATGTTAGTTCCTTGTCAGATGTATGATCTGCAAATATCTTGTTTCCCTTTCTGTTAGAGTTGAGTGTCCAAAAACATCTCTGAAGCCAGTGTTATGGTATGTTTATCCTACATTTTTTTCTATATATTTAATCATTTTGGGTCTTGCATACAAGTCTTTAATCCATTTTGAGATAATTTTTATGCATGGCATGAGATAGTGGACTAGTTTTTTTCTTTTCTTTTCTTTTCTTTTGTCTATGACAGTGCAAATTTCCCAACACAATTTGTTGAAGAGACTTTCTTTTTTCCAAGGATACCCTTGGCTCCTTTGTCATAGATTAACTCTCCATAACAGTGTGGGTTTATTTCTGGGATCTGAATTCTATTCCATTCATCCATGTGTCTATTTTTATTACAATAACATTTTATTTTAATTTCTATAGCATTGTAGTATAGTTTGAAGTCTGGGAGTATGGTACCACCATTCTTTTTTGTCAGTATTGCTTTGGCTATTTGTGGTCTTTTGTGATTCTGTATAAATTTCAGTAATGTTTGCTCTGTTTCTCTGAAGGATGCCACTGAAACTTTGATAAGGATTGCATTAAATCTGTATATTGTGTTGGTAAGATGTTACAGATATGGTGTATCCCCCCTGAAACTATTCCCTTTCTTTCCACTGCTTTAAGGTACCACTTGTGTGTTTGTTTATTACTTGTACTAATATGTGACTATCCATAATTAATATATAATATTGCCTCTAGACTTTCCATAAACATTACTCTATGCATCATTTAGAAACGTACTGTTTCCTCTCAACATTGTTTTTTATACTCCTTTGTATTATAGCATGTAGTAGATTTAAATCAAGCATCTTAATAAGTGCGAAGTGTTTCACTGTATAATGCAAGTGATGAATCCGGTCTGTTATTAATGGACATTTATGCTGCTTCCGGTTGTGAGTTACTATAAACCAGGCTGCCTTGAACACCCCAGGCATTATGGTACCTTTATATAAACTCACTTGAGTCATCCTATAACTGGGCTGACTGGCCTCAAAACCCAGCTCTATGATTCTGGGCTGGGTAACTGAACAAATTGTCTTAAGGCACCCCAGTTTTCTCTGTCATAAAAACAGAGATAATAGCAACCCTACCTTGTAGGGTTGTTGTGAGGATTAATAAGTGAATGCGGGTGAAGAACTTAGAACAGTGTCACACTATGCAAGCATTTGATGTAATTATGCTGTTATAAGTTGAGTCTAGGAGAAAGTATAAATAGATTTATGTAAAGGCCTTCACTCCCAGTCTGTGTGACTTTGGATAAGTCACTGAACTTCTCTGAGTCTCACCGTCCTCATTTGCACAACAGGGCAATGGAATGATTACAGGGGGTGATCAGCAAAGATTTCATTTTTCTTTTTTCCATTTCCTCATCATTGTGAGGTTGTTCAGGCAGGCCCATTGTTATCTCGTCTTCTTTTGGATGGATCAGGGGACTGAGGCTCAGAGAAATAAAGAGACTTTCTGCAAATCACACAGCATGTCAGAGTAAATGTGTCCTGGGTGGGTTTCCCAGAGCCATTGTTGCAGATCTCCAGAGCCAGCCCACACAACCCCCTCCTCTTGAGACCACCCACCCTCTCCCCAATCTAAGGCTTGGCCACCTGCTGTGTTCTTGCCATGAGGTGCAATTGAGACAAACAATCATCCACGTGGCCTCTCAGAAACAGCCACCAAATGCTCCTGTAGCGTGGCAACCACAGAATCAAAACAAGCTCTTAATAAAAGATCAAAAAGGAGGGGGAGAGAGAAAGCCCATCCCCCGCTCGCCCCACCGCCATACCAGCCGCCCCTCTAGAAAGCCTACTGCTAGGTTCTCTGTTTGGGAGTTGATTTGGTTTATACTGTATCTTCAAATTTAAAGGAATTCTGCAGCACCCCCCTAGTTGTTTTTTTCTAGCCGACTGCAGCTGGGAGCCAAGAAGCGGGGTTTAAAATATACAAAAGGAAACAGAGCATGGTGAGGCCTGGAGAAGGATCATTAGCGAGTGGGTGTTCTGAGGGGTAGCAGACTGGAGCGGGCGCAGAGCCACGTCTGGAGCCAGGAAGGGAGTGGCCTCACCTTGACCCTTGAGTTCACTGGGCAGCTGAACAGCTGCCCCCAGCCCCTGGTGCCCACTGCTCAGACTTCTGTCACTTCCTGGCAGGGACCTCAGTCACTTCCTTGCAATGAAATCCCGAAAACGTAAAGTCAGGAAGGCCCTTGCAGACCATCTGATCCACTGATTTCCGATTTTCTTTTTTAATAATTTATTTATAGTTTACATATATTGTAAAACATTGTTCATTTTGGTACAGTGTTTGCTTTCTCCTCTCAGGTGCAGTCCCCGTAAAATTCCCACCACCATTCACCCGTGCACCATCGCCCTAGTCCCTTGTGCTCTTCCCTCCCCTGTTTTGATCCCTCTCCTTCCTCTTCCCCTGCAGAATTTCTGATTTATAATTGCCTATTAATTTTGGTTCTCTATTTATTGTTATTATTTTTTTTCTGATCCCTTATTTGGTTCCCCTATATTCCTCCTGTAAGTAAAACCACCTGATATTTTTCTTTTTCATTCTGACTTATTTCATTGAGCGTAATCTCTTCTAGCGCCATCCATGTTGCTGCGAATGTCATGAGTTTATTTATTTATTTTTTTTAGTTGTTGAATTTTTAAAGGAAAGAAATGGCTCTGTAGCCAATTCAGCATAAGGCACTCCAATATACAAAGCAGACAAGAGTGTTGGAATGCAGGTGGGTGACCTAGAATTTTGCCCATAGGGGAGTGTGTGTGGGGATGTTTCCATCTTATCTCCTGTGCCTATGGGAGGTCTTTAGCATCACGGGTTTCCAATGGCAGTGCCCTAAGGGGTGACAGGACAAATCTAGCCCTTTCATTTACAGATGAAGGAACTATTATTATGGATAGTAAGAGTAGCTAGCTACTGTTATTCATACTTTAAACATGTCAGGGGTGGGGAACTGGCTTGCTGAAAGGATCAAGAACCCACAACCATGTGACAAAATAAGTGTTGCAGTGACCCCCCTATGGAATGAGGGAGCACACGGGAGTGTAGTCATTTCCCAAAGTTACCCAGCTGGTAAGTGGTGAAGCCAAAATTCAGAGTTCAGTGTGGAACTAGGGGACTACAACAGATGCTTGAGCTATAGAGTCAAATCTTACCCTTGTCCGTACAGGAGTGTTAGGACAATAGGCACAGAGTGTTTTATTAATAATCACACTGGTGCTAGACCCCGCTTTTAGCACTTTATAGCATTATCTTCATTGTCATAAAACCTCCATTAGAGGGATGATGGTATCATCCAGTTTTGTAGGTGACATCACTGAGGTTCATGAGGTAAAGTGATTTCCCAAGGGCCACACACCTGGGGAATTGAATAGACGTGTGGACTCAGGACTGGCTGATTCCCAAGCCTAAAGACCTCTGTCAGTCAAATGTGCCCCCTGTAGGCCTGTACAGCAAATGACCGCTAACTCTGTGCATGGAACAGTATGGGTGTATGTAGCTCACATGGCTAATGTGTGCTGGCTGGGCCAGGCTGGATTCTGCTCTGGAGACCTCTTAGCCTCTCCTGAGGTCAGTGGACTGGCTTGGATAAGGTCCACTCTAGTGTTGGCACGAGTATAAAAAGGCAAATGGAGACAAAGCTCTTGGGTGTGAGACTCAGAACCCCACTGTCTCACTCCTGCCTCATTCTGTTGACCCAAGCAAGTCACAGGACCAAGTTCAATGTCCCTTTTATAGGAGAAACTGCAAGGTCACTTGATAAGGATGTGAATATAGGAGGCGGAAAGAATTGGGGGCAGTGGTTGCTCTACAATAGTGCCTCCTCTGGGGAAAAAATATGTGTACCTTTGATGTTCCTTTCAAAAGGTGCCACCTAATTCTTCTCCTCGGGAGCATGGGCTGGGCTTGTTGACCCCCTTCTGCAAAATAGAATCACATGGAAGTGAGGGTGTATTTACCCAAGACTAGGAGGGGGCACACTGGAGGATCTTGAGAAGTCAGCAACCATGCTGTGAGGATACTCAAGCAGCATGTGGAGGGACCCACAGGATGAGGAAGCCTTAGAAGCAGCTCCTCCTGCCCCAGCCAGATGATTGTAGCCTGGTGGCAACTTCACGAGAGACTCTGAATTAGAGCCACCCTGAGTTAGAGACTCTGAGTTAGAGCACCAAGTAAGGTGCTCTTGCATTCCTGACCTGCAGAAACTTTGAGACAAAGGACATATTATTTTAAGCTGCCAAGTTCTAGGGCAATTTGATAAGCAGCCATAGAAAGTCACAGCAGTGCCTGACATTATGCCAAACCATCACTCTCTTTTTAAGTGAGGCTTTGATGGAAACTGTTTTGTCTTCTCCCTGGAGAATCAATAAAATCCCAACAATTCACCAAGATTAGGGGGCCAAAAATATTCATGGCAAACTTGGTTGTTAAGAAACATCTGTTCTTGAGCAGCCTAATTTGGGCAGTTCTCAAAGGGAATGAAAATGTGGCAGGGGATGAGGACACTTGTATGGGGACTGATGCCAACTCCCAGAAGACTCAGCTTGTCACTTGGGTCCTCCTTGTAGCTGAGCAAGGAGGGAAATTCAAATCAAAGTCTGATGAGGCACCTTAAAAAGAGTTTGTCCATAGTGAGGCATTGGGGGTTCCATCTATCTGCAAGGGAGGTGCCCACATGTACTCTACCCCTACTACGAGTCAGGTACAAGACACGTACTCAGAATTCTGTAGGTGAGGATCAAGAGTTGGAGGTGTTGGAAGGCTTTCGCTTCAGGAGGTCTATCAGTTAAAAGGTAATATGGAATAGTGACTAAAAGCTATCGACAGACCTGGGTTTGAATCCTGACAAGGATGCTTGCTAGCTCTGAGGCTCGTCAGTGGCCAACCATTTAAATCCTCTGAGCCAGTTTCCTTATTTGCAAAATGGACATAACAACAGTGACTACTTGATCTGCAGCTGTGATCTTCCCATCTTGGAATTATAGGAATCCTCTCCACTCCCTATGTCTGTCAGTCATGGTAGGGCTGCCTTGTGCACGTTGCCTTGGTTACAGTAATTAATTTCAGGAATAGACACAAGACCCAAGTGAGGACAATCAGATGGAGGGAGGGACGTGTTCTTTCCTTCTTCAAAGTGCTAAGTTTAGGAGTATATGAACCAGGGTTGCCAGTGCAACTATTTTGTGTACCACATGAAGACCTGGCACAATATGACAGAGCTTCATAACAGTGTTTAAGCTCCTAGATTCAGCCATATACCTGAAGCCTATGCAGAATTTGTCTTGGGTTCAGTAGAGAAGATTAGTAGATTAGATAGATAGATAGATAGTAGATTAGATAGATAGATAGTTACATATTTATTATAAGAAATTTGCTGAGTGATTACAGAGGCTGAGAAGTAGCAAGATCTGGAATTAGTAAGTTAGAAACCTAGAAGAGCCAATGGTGTAGGCCCAGCCTGAATCTGAAGGCCTGAGTTTCAAGAAAGAAATGGTATGAATTCCTGCCCCAGAGCTAGCAGGTTCAAGAACTAGAAAAGCTGCTGCTTCAGTTTGAGTCAAAGGCATGAGAAAACAGATGTCCAAGGTCAAGGCAGTAGGGAGGAGGGGTTCTCTGTCATTCACTGGAGGGCCAGCCTTCAACTGATTGGATGGGGCCCACACACATTAGGGAGTACAATCTGTTTTACTCAGTCCACTGATTTAAATGTTAATCTCATCTAGAAATTCTCTCCCATACTTAAAATAATGTTTGACCAAATCAAACATTAGCCATGGGTACCCTGTGGCTCAGTAAAACTGACACAAAATTAACCATCAGGATGTCCAAGTCGTGTCATCTGATACCTTTCTCTATGTGTTTAAATGCATGTCAGTTGATAGAACTTGCTTGCAATCAAAAGTCATAGTTGGTAGCAATAGCAATGCTTCCTTCATAGGAATATTGAAAAATTGAACAAATTCTTGCAAAGTGCAGTACCCAAAAAAGAATGTTGTTATTATTTTGCGTGGATTATTGATGCATGGACTTCCTAGTTTGCTCCCAATTCTCCCTGCAAACCTGATGTCAGAATATGACATAGAGTCTTAAACTCTCTCTGCATAGAGTTGGCCCAGGGATCCTGAGCATATGGAACACACAGCCTCGAGCCCATAGGAGACCTCCAAGTTCTAATTCATCAGGCACAGTTAATGACCAGCTAAAAGGTGAGCAACTTGGAGCATCAAGTTGCTCAAGGCTATGGTCTGGTGCCTCATCTAAGTTTGATCAAAAGCTGAACATCACCTCTTTCTCTTTTCATTTTCTGAAATAAATTCTAATCTCTTCTAAACTAATGGATGCCTAGGGCTGTATTGATCAAAAGCTGTGCTCAGGGAAGCAAAGTGAAAACACATGAAAAACGTTCAAACTAGTTATTCCTGTAACATGTCTTTCTAAGAATGGTGGATGTATATTTTGACCACCAGGGTCCCTTCCTTGATGAAACCAGGCTCCCCACCCCAACCCCGTGCCCTGCTCACACTCCACATGGGGCCAACCACAGTCCTCCAGCTCCCTCTCACCTTGGCAGGTGCCTATGACCAGGATGAGCTGATCCTGACACCCTGTCCTCTGGGACCCAGTGATCGGTCCTGAGGTGGACAGAGCCAGTGTTAACATGGCTAACAGAGCCAGTCCGAATTGTTCTTTGGGTTCCAGTATGGATGCCGAGAGAGAGAGAGACAGAGAATTAGGAGAAGCAGAGACAGAAATAGAAGGGCGAGAAGAAGGAGGAGGAGGGGAGCGAAAGGAGGGGAGCTTTTCTTTTGAATTAAGACATAGGGTTGGGTCTTGGGGTGACTGTGGACATTCTTCCTGCCTTACAGAGAAAGCAACACACAGAGGGAAGAAGAGAGTGGGAGAGGGGATGACTCGCCTCACACAGAGGAGTCACGTGAACCCTGCAGAAGTCACGTGAACCCTGCATCTCCAGACACCCAAAGCAAATGAAAATTCCCCCCTTTACTTAAACCCGTTGAAGTTGAAGCAGTGGTTTGTGACTGTTTCTCAATCCTTAAACCCACTTTAGAAATGGTGAAGGAAACTGCAGACAAGCATGTGCCAGGGAGCGCCGCCTGAGCCAGGCTGAACTTCTAGGTGCCAGATGGCCCAGACTCCAGCCCCCCTCTTGGAGCTTGGAAGTCTGCCCTGTGCCCCCAAATGCGGACTTTGGAGTAAGAAGGCTGGGATGTGAGCCCCAAATCCTGACTCTAGGAGCCCCGATTTCCTCTCTGTGAACTGTAGGTAATATTACTGACCTCCTATGGCAATTTGAGAATTAAATAAGATCATGGTGGTGGAGCGTGGCGCTCGGGGCCTGCCACAGAGAGAGCCCCAGCGCTCAAGGTCCCAGCCTGCTGCTCCCTCCTCAGCCTGACCCAGTTTTTCATCCAAATTTGGCCACAGGCCCAGGCCCTGGCCTATTTTAGGTACACCTCTTTTCGTTGCAGGAAAATAGACACACGCAAGTTACCTTTGAACAGGGGACTCATTGTGGGGACAAACTGGGATAGAAATGTGAAGGGGGTGGAGGCAGGGAAGCCCTTGGGACTGGACCTGCTTTCATGTGGAATCTCTTTTCTTTGCTCCTTTAAAGGGAATCGATCTACCTGTGCTTGCTGGAGGGAGCCCTCCCAGCCCGGCAGCTGGGAAGGTATGGAGGCCTCGGATGTGGAAGCTGCCACTCCTTCGTGCTCCTGTGGAGGTTATGGGGTTTTTTGTTGCTAATCATTTGCATTCAGATTTTAGCAGCTCCCAGGGCCCTCCTACCTATTGTGAGAAAGAAAGTGGGCAGAGATTTTGGAATGAAGGGAGGTACAGATGACCAGACTTTGTCTCTGGACTAGGACACTTTGAGAATGGAAGGGGCATCATGAATATTCACACGGGGGCAGCAGATGTGGCACACACCACGGCTGTGTATGGCCGGGCCGGGAGGTCCTGGAGCGTGGCTGCTGCCAGGAAGGCAGGTTCCTGAGTCAAGGGCTGGGCAGCAGGGGAGGCCGCACTGGAGTCCCCAGGGACTGTGTTGTCCTGCCAGCACTGTAGACAATGGTCAATGTTCACGCTCATGGAACTTTGTTTATGGGAAGGGTCCTGGCAGCCCATGGCCCACCCAGAGTGAGACCTGGACCTTCTGCTGATCTTCTCAGACCTCCGGCCTAGGGTGCTTGAAAGCCCGCGGAGACCCTTGTCTCCTGGCAGGTGGTGGTGAGTTACACAGAGCGGGGCCGGTGGAGAAGCATACGCCCCCACCCCAAGGGTCCCCCTGTCCGCAGCCTGTGTCAGTGGAAACAGCTCCCCCAGTGCCATATGGGTTGTCAGTGTCATATCTGCTCAGAACTCGTACATGCAAGGAAGCTCCCTGCTCTCCCTGCTCCACACACCTCTTCTGCTGCTCTGATTCCTATTCTCGGTGCCTCTCCCTGACTCTTACTTTTGTCTTCCTGACTGACTCCTAAACCTGGTTCTTAGTAGTCCTTTCTTAAATCTTAGCAAGCCACTTTTCCACTTCCCAGAAGGCCCCAAAAGGCTACCAGTTCTGGGGCATTGCTGGTCCCTCCATGTGGTGAACGTGTGAGGCTCTTCCAATCAAGTTCATAACCCCCACCTTTTATGGGGCAACATGGCCCAGTTTGCGAGAGTGGGGACTCACATGTCTCACACTCATTTTCTCCTCCTCTGGGTTTCCAAGGACTCTGCCTCTACTGGCTGGAGGCCAGTGGAGGATGTGACCCAAGCTAAACCAGCTAGCCCATTCAGTCTCCCTGGATTGGTCTAAATATGGTCCATTCAGAGTTTGTTGCATGGCTTGATGTCCCAAGAAGAGCCTGAGGTGGGGCCTCTTTTCTGATGTACTTGAAGGGGTGAAGAATGGAATGCTGAGCAGCCAGTGCTGCTTTTGATAAAAGATCTGCACCTGGAGCCAACCCCAGGAAAGTATAGTTGAGAAGAGGCGAGAGAGTGAGAAACTGGGGCTTGGAGGCATCATTCTGGCCCCCAAATCAAGCCTCACCTGAAGGCCTGCCCCTGGACTATTCAAACCCAGGAGCCCCAAATTCCCTTTTCTGAGGTCTAGTTCTCCGTTACTTGCCATTGACAGAGCTCTAGTTGCAAGTTATGTCCCAGGGCCAAGAGCATGCTCAAACCAAGGGTAAAGGAGTAAGTGAATTATGCAGTTGTTCACACAAGCACTAACTGCTATCCTCCCTCAATGTGAAACTTCTAGGCTGCAGTTCAAGTTACTAGTCTGTGTCTTCCTATCTATTAACCCAAGTTGTCTTGCAGAATTCACTCCTGATACCATCATAAAGTAGGTCAAGTTTGTTTCTGAAGTCCCTATGTCTCACCTCACCTTCCCCTGTACTACCCTCAGTCTACAAGTGGCTCCACAAGTACATTTCAAGAATATCTGGGCCTATGGGGCTCAGTGGCTCCACATCTTCCTCTGTCCAAGGTTACCAGTCCCAGCTGTCTCCAAGATTCTGCACAAATGACAAGGCCCTTTGCCCTCACGGTGCTGTTCCTGCACCACACACCCCTGCCTCCATGATCTGGCCACTGTGGTAGCTTCCCAGGTCCCTGATTTGTGCCCACATTAGGAACTTTGCAGATGCTAGTTCCTCTGCCTGAAGTTCCTTTTGGTATTTTTACCTAGTTATCGTCAATTCATCCAAGTCTCAGTTGAAATGCCAATTTTCCAGGCAGTCCTTCTAGGCCTGTAATCCTGGCCAAATCAGCCTGTTTTATATTCCCACAGCATCTGTGCATTTTCTTGTAACTATAATTCCATGTGGTTACTCCCCAGGGCCTGTCACAAAACTTAGTGCATGGTAGGTTCTCAAAAACAACTGGATGGATGAATTCAATAAGCACCAAGTCCCATTGTTATAGGACAGGGAGAGGGGCAGCCCAAAACCCCGCAAACCTGCCTATTCTAAATGGGTTCTGCCATCCGCCACATCAATACAAAACATAGGAGACTTTAATGAAAAGGAACTTTAATAAAACTAGGAAACAATACAGGTAAGGCAAAGAGTCTAGTTTCTAAATCAAGCACCCAAAGTTACCCGTCTCCTCGTGGGTAAAAGTCCATCCAAATGGGATTGGCCCAGAGCAAGGCCCCAAGGCCTGCCACAAGTCTAAAGCATCTTCCAGTGGGGACCCACAGAAAAGGGTCACAAACAACCGGACAAGCCCAAAAGGAAAAGAGCAAAATCAACATCAAGATAAAAGCTGCCATGGTCACCTCCCCATGGGTCTCACCCACATCTGTGTCACCCAGTCCACGACCAAAAGACAAGCGCAGTTTCTTCACGTGTCTCTAGGCTCCATGCGCCTCCTCCAGGTCTCCTTCTGGCTCCATCCTGCTTCCTTCCTTCCTCAGTCTCCTCTGCAGCTTCTCCTCTTCCTGCTCAGCTCCACCCTCCCTTGGGTGGGGCAGGGAACCTCCCCCTTTCCTGGGGACCACCCTGTTACACCATCAGCAGTGTAGGTGGGAGCAGAGGTCCAAATTCTCCAAGGTCACACCATCGGTCTAGGATAGCATGGGCACTTAAAGCAAGACTGTTGTCAGACACTCTCAAGGGGCCCTGGTGGTAGCCATCTCTCCCCTTCTGCTAGTGCCATCTCTGTTTATGTCACCGAGGACCCTCTCCAAGATGCTGTGGCTGCCAGCATGTGCTGATGGCCATGAAGGCCCAAGCTGGTGGCTGCTGACTCCCTGGGAGGCAGGGACAGGAGCCCAGAAAGAGCTTGGGCTGGATGGAGACAAATTGGGTTAATGTTTACCCCATTCCCAGAGACTTGAGTCATCAGAGCAAGAGCAGGTGCAAGGAAAATGGCTGTGAGGGTGAGTCCCTGGGTACCATGCCCTGTTGTGGTGATGAATCTGAGTGAAATGGAAGCAGGAGGCCCTGGATGTGGTGATTTCTTCTCCCCATTCCCCTCTTTATTCTCCCAATGCCACCACCAGCAGGCACACTTGGGATCCAATCACAGCTCTATCACTTGCCAGTTGAGTGGCCTTGGGCAAGTCCCCTCCCTGCCCTGAGTCTCCACTTGCCATTCTGTGAAACAGGAATATTAATAGTAACAACCTCATGAAGCAGTAATGAAAATTAAATTAAAATATAATCATGTGCTTATAGCAATTGCCTTATCCAGAGGAAGAGTTTAAATTGCATCTCCTGGGCAACTGCTTAATAGGCCTACCCCAAAAGCAATTCTAACATTTATTGTTTCATTTGCTTTGTTATTATATGAATCCTTCTCTGGACTATAAACTCAGTAAGGGTAGATTTCAAATGCTTCTTGTTCTCTAGTGAATTCCTGGCATAGTGCTGGGCATATAGAAGGCATTCAGTAAATTCTAGATAGATGAATGGATGTTGAATGGATGGGCAGTTGGATAGGTGTGTGGATAGATGGATGGGTGGATGAATGGATGGGTGGATGGATGGATGGATGGGTGGATGGATGGATAGATGGGTAGGCGGGTGGGTGGATGGATGGATGGGTGGATGGATGGATAGATGGGTAGGTGGGTGGGTGGATGGATGGATGGGTGGATGGATGGGTGGATGGGTAAATGATTGATAGAGTGTGATGGGTAGGAGGTGGGTAGAAGGATGGGTGGATGGAATGGTACAGATGGATGGATTCATAGAAGGAATATAAGCTTTGGTTATTTTTTTGAAGTCCTATATCTCAAGTTTAACCCTACTACTCATGTCTTGAGTTTGCTTCCCTCTCTCATCTCAGTGTCCTTAATGGCATAGATTGCCGTGACTGTAAAGAACAATAGCATAAGCATATAGTACTCTCCTTATGAGTATTATTTTTAGTCTGCATGCTGCAGAGGTCAAAATGTCAAACAACAAAGACAAGTCTTTTCTCTCTCAAGGAAAAAATTGGTCACATCTGTGTGGGCGGTGGTGGAGGTGGGTGTTAGTTTGTTTGGTTTAACAGCTCTTTGACTCAGACCTCCTGCCAGGGGGAGCTGATGACCTTTCCTCTGAGCTCTGGGCCCCAAGCCAAGCCCTGGAGGGCAGTTCCCTTTGCTCTTGAGCTCTGTCAATGCAACTATGTATGCCCTGCTGACTGCTGACTTCCCTGTGAACCTCAAGTCTGTGCCTGTGAGAGCACTGGGGTTGGGGCTAGAACACGAGCAGGAGTAGGATGGTGAAGAAGTACCAGTCATACACACCATGTTTCATTAACTCCTTGGGGCGAGCCAGCTTAATAACCCTGAGTCCTCACCTCTGGGCCCACAGTCCTTCGCTGCTCTGGCAGTCCTCAAGATGTGAAGTCTATTTCTTGATCCTCCAGAATCTGTGACTTGCTTTGACCTACAGGATGTGACACAAATGATGCTGTGTGCCTTCTGAGACTCAGTGTTATGGGGTGCTGTGTTTTCTCTTATCCTCTTGGAACTTTGGAACCACCGGACCCTGTGGAAGCCTAGTCTTGCCGACTAGAGATACAAGGCCATGTGGAGAAATCCAGAGGTGGCCCAGGAGAGAGCCAGCACCAACTGCTAGATGTTGTAGGGGGCCATTTCATACCCTCTGGCACAGCCAGCCATTCCCACCATCAAAGCACCAGGTAAAGGAACCAGACAGAGCTGGAAGAAGAAGGACAAAAGCACCCCAGAGACTTCTGAGATATAAGAATACTTTAAGGTGCAAGGGGGTGGTTTGTGATGCAGCAAAGGCTGATGCTGCTGTAACAAACAATTCCAAATTTCAGTAGCTCAGATGGTGAAGATTCATTTCTCACCCACAGCCCAGTCTGGTGTAGGTGAGAGCTTCTGCTCCTTGAGGTCATTAAGAAACCCAGTCTCTGCTACACTATAGCTCCACCAGAGCCCAGGGTGCCTACACTGAGTCATTCACCAATAAGGGGAGAGCATGGTGGTAGCCCAGTGGGTTTAGGGGCCACTGACTCCTAGTGGCTTGTGTCACTTCTGTCCTTATTCTATTGGCCAGAAGTCCAAATGGCCACCCCAAGGGTGAGATTAGGAAAATGTTGTAGCAAACAGCTACAGCCTGTTTGCTGTACAACTACAAGCAAACAGCTACAGCTACAGCCTGTTCCAAGTTCTGGATTCAGTGCCTTGTACTGAGCCTCTCCCTAAAGGCTCATTGGTGCTCTTTGGGGGTGAAATCCATTTAACACTCATGTGCCCATCTGCATGATTGTTTACTTTGATGACTCTGACAGGTGCCATTTCTATTCTCATGGAGCTTATACACTAGTGAGGGAAGACATTTATTTAATAAATAAATATACATATAAATAATTTCAAAGAATGATATGTTCTCTGAAACATGAATGTATCACAGAGAAAGTTTAGAGAGGGGGTGATATTTTGGATTGGGTTGAAGGGAACCCTCTCTAAGGAAGTGACTAAGTTTGCTGGGGTTGGGGGGTAGCTGTTGGTTGTTTATTATCCACCCTCCCCTGCTACCTGAGTAACAATCACACTCTGCTATGGGTTCAGTAATATCCCTAGCAATAGAGGCATGTTTTCTGGCCTTCCTCAAAGATAGGCATGTTCAATGAGTTGTAGGAAAAAGTTATTGAATGGAATTTTCAAGAAAGTTCCCTAAAAGAAGCAAACTCTACTAGGAAATGAAAATAATTTCTTCCTTTCTTCCTTTTTCCTGCCTATGAAGCAGATGTGATGTCTGGTGCTACAGCAGCCATTTTGGGCGAAGATGAAATAAAAGCCTGGATCTTGTGTGAAGAAGATCCAGCAATGAAAAGTTGTGTACTGATGGCCCGAGAGGTTGCTGCAAAGAATTCAAGAAATCGCTACTTTCAAGAAATTGCTTTTCCTGCTTTTGCTTTATTTTCTAGATCTGGGCTCTGTGATCCTAAGCACTTACAGTTCCATCTTCTTTCACTGCTAAGTGGGCAGATGTAGCTCCTATTGCTATCTTAACACACTCCTGTAAGATATTACTCAGTAATCAAAAAAGATAAACACATGCAGTTTGCCGCAACATGGATGGAGCTAGAAGGGATCATGCTCAGCAAAATAAGTCAGAAAAAGAAAAAGAAAAATACCGGATGGTCTCACTCATAGCAGGAATTTAGAAAACCTAAATAAGGGACCAGGAAAAAGACTAATTAATACAAAGTAAAAATCAACAAGCAACTATAAACCGGAGACACTCTACGGGGAGGGGGGGCAGGGAGAGGAAGGATTAAGGTCAAAATACGGGGGGGTGCAATTGTATGGGGAATATAACCAAAATGAAAATGCACACACAGTGCAAAAATGAAAAATGATGTAAGAATTATATAAAATAAAATATTAAAAAAAAAAGATCTTCCTTGTAGCAGCACTTGGTGAACCCTCCTCCCTGGACCCTTGCAGGAGACAACTAAGCTAGTGTGAGTTTAGCTGCTTTGTGACTAGATCTGGGTGAAACCAGGATAAAAATAAATGCCAAGTTATAGTTAACAATTTGTATTAAATACTTGAAAGTTGCTAAGAGAGTAGATCCTTAATATCCCAACCACAAAAAAGAACTGGTAAATATATGACTTGATGGAGGCGTTAGCTAATATTATGTGGTCATCATTTTGCCATATATAAGTGTATTAAATCAATACATTATGCACTTTAAACTTAATACTATATATCAATTATATGTTAATATAGCCAGGGACCAAGGAAACAACAAATGCAGGGACTCTAAGGGGAAAAGATCTCACTGGTGGCCATAGAGATAGAGAAGCCGATAGTGGAGGATGTTTGCTGCCAGGCAACCAGGCTGTTTTGCAGGAGTTGGGGGTAGCTATGAATATGCGTGCCAGCACCAGGATCTGTCCTGCCAAGCTCTCTGCCTCTACATTGTGCTGCTACCCTGAACCTCTCCATCCAGCCACCTCTGTGCATGATCCCTACACTTCCTCCAATTTGTGGGGCCCCAGTTTGCCCAATCAAAGGAATTTTCCTTTGAGCTGCCAAGGAACCCTTAGTCTGAGTAAATATATATCACACAACTCAGAAAGAGACCAGACTCAGGTCAGCAGAGAGATTTGTGCAACTCACCTAAGATGCTCTTTTAACTCTTTTATAGTCTGCAAGACACAAAAGGACCCAGGAATCTATCATCTCCAGTCTTTTGCCTGTATTGTTTCCTCAGCCAAGAATAATTTTCCCCCAGTATTTGTGTAACTGGTGCTTTCTTACCCTTCAGATCTCAGGTGACTGTCAACCCTTTCAAGAAAGAAAAATATGTCAGCATAAAAGCTTATACAAGAATGCTTTAGCAGCATTACTCACAATAGTCAAGAAGTAGAAACAATCCAAACATCCATCAACTGATGAATGAATAAACTAAATGTGCTGTATCATACAATGGAATATTATTTAGTGATAAAAAGGAACCAAGCACAGATAATGTGTCACGATATGAACAAACCTTAAAAGCCATTCACAAAAGAGCATGTAATGGATGATTCCATTCATACATTTCCAGATAGAGAAATCCACAGAGACAGAAAATAGACGCGTGAGTGTCAGTGGGTAGAGGGGCTGGGAGAATGGGAGAGACTACTAATATGTACAAGGAATTCTTGGGGGGAGGTGTGATGAAACGATCCCAGATCAAGATGTGATGATGATTGTATGGCCTTGCAAATATTTTAAAAACCATTGAATTGCACACTTTCAAAGATTGAATATTATGGCATGTGATTTATGTCAGTATATCTGTTTAACAAAAAATCTCCTCAAAAAGGTCATCTGTGAGTCTTTTCTCTGACAATAGTGCCCCTGCTAATCCCATTAGCCACCCCCCACCCTGAGATAATTGGTTCATTTACATATATATTGTAAGGTTCTCCCCTGTAGGAGCAAGCTCCTTGAGAACAAATGCCTCATCAGAACCATGTCCCCAGAGCTTCGCATAGGCTGGTAGTTGAATGAATACTTGTTGGTAAATTAAGGGTGTTCAGGTATACTCAAGCTGAATGAAAACTGAATGTTCATCCAATCCTCCCTTTTTACAGATGTGGAGGCTTAACACTGAGGGGAAGCGGCTGACTCAGCATCCTAGTTTTCTACAACTCTTTTTACCCCTTTCAATTTCCTCTCCTCAGCTGCCTTCCACAGATTTGGAAGTTCAACAAATCAGGCTGTTCTCAACTTAATGGGTAAGTGACAAAGATAAATGATGCCGGGGTCCTGGTCGAGTTAGTGGACACACACTCCCTTCAATGGCAATAGATGGTGTGTGGCTTTATTGTCTACAAATGCCATCCGTGTCACCATGAGGGGCCTGCCACTGCCAAGCCACCATTACATGCTGTCACTGGGGCTGGGGGCTCTGGCTAACTCAGGGCCTGTTGGGGGGCTGGGTGACAGGGCACAGTAGCCAGGCCATGCCCATCAGGGCAAATCTCTCCTTGGTGAGCCAGCTGGCTCTCAGCCGTGCAGCAGTGGGGTCCTTTGTGCCTTGAAGTAATTAATTATGCCATATGGCAAGGAAACACAACAAGATTTATAGCAGAGTCAGCGACAGATGGCCCTGAGAGAAAAACACAGATCTACGCAGAGATGTCGAAACACAGGCGTCCCAGACTGTGAGAGATTGTGTGTGTGTGTGTGTGTGTGTGTGTGTGTGTGTAGGAAAAGGACACTTAGCTGGCATCTGAGGCCTGCCACTTTTTAGAGACCTTCCATCAGAAAGCAGATACTTTTTTTCCCCCTATAGATTTTTTTTTTTTATTCTCCCAGCCTTCCAAGCATCAGGGAAGATTTCAGCTCCAATTCCAGGGCGTCTGTGTGGGAACAGAGGGAAATGCCAGTTGAGGGATCCAGAAAAGAGTGAGAAAATCCTGGAGAGGATGGGGTGATTTTTCCACGGGCCCCCTTCCAGCTTCAGCTCTCTGTGTCTCCTTGTGCGTTTTAATCTGAGGAGACATCCACCCCCAGCCTATGCCCCGTCAGCATCTCAAACTCAACATGTTCCAAACAGATCGCAATCCCTCCCCCTCCACCAGCCTCTCCTCCACTCAGCCCGACATCCCGAGTCCTCCTTCTGAAATGCAGGTCTGACCAGCAACCCCTCCTCCCAGCCTCTTCACAGGGCCCTGAAGATGAAGTGGAACTTTTCTGCAGACACCAAAAGTCCTCTGAATCCCTCGCTCTAAGGTTCATCTCAAACTGTCCTTCCCTGCAGGGCTCTGAAATCAACATCCTGTTTGAGGGCTCCCTGCCTTTGTAGGAGCCGGTTCCTTTCCTGGAATGCCTTTTCTCACCTTGTTCATTCATCCCAGTTCACACGCCTCTGCTTCTGTGGGCTCTTCTCTGATGGACTTGAACACAGTTATGTTTTCCCTGTGCTCCTCATTCTCTGTGTTTCTCACTCTATGTGTGGCACCCCAGCCAGACCCAGGGCAGGGTCCCTTCTTATTGGCTCCTTGTCACTGAGCATATCATACAATGCTTGGAGCATAGCAGGCCCCCTCTGGCTTCTCCTGTGTAATGCATGATTGCACTGCCAAGGGAAAAGGGTAGATAACGTTCTAACTCTGGGGCCAGGGATGGAAATCAAAGGTAGAGCTTAATGGAATTTCTCTCTCATGCTGGCTATGGATCGATTCCATTAGAGCCCCAATTCATAACCTCTCTGTCCCCGCTTCCTTTTTAATGAGATGTTGAAGCAGCTCCCCTCAAGAGGTGGAATCTATTTGGCAACTCCCTAAATCTGGGCTGCCGTGGTCTACTGCCTTTGATCATAGACTGCCCCTAAAATGATGAGCACAAGCCCAAGCTCAAGATGCTTTGCAGGCTTCCTCCCCTTGGCACCCTGACCTGCTGCAGAATTACCCTGTTAAACAGGTGAGCGAGCCAGCCTGCTGATCACTTGAGATGCGTGGAATGGAGACTGCAGTCTTGACAGAGCCTCCCAGACAGGCCAAATCAAGCCGATCTGCTACCCAAGCTTGGTGAGTCACTACCCAGACAAATAGAAGCACAGCCCATCCATAGGCTTGTGACCTGAAGATCCTCCTTGCTCTGAGAGGCTGATTTGTGGGGGGCTGGTTTGTTATGCAGCATAGCTAACATATTTTCCAACAAGAACTGAGATACACAATATTGTTACTTATTAGTCAACTGTGAACCTTGCTTGCAAAGACATTCCAAATGGGGCAGGAGTTCTAGAACTTTGCATGTTCTTACTGGTAATGTGTTTTCTGGTAACTGTTGAGAAGCTATGGTTTTTTTGTTGTTGCTGTTTGTTTTTTAAAGATTTATCTATTTATTTTATACAAGAACGGGGTATAGGCCAGATGTGTGGGAGGGCGAGAGGATTCACCAGAGACAAAGCGGGAAACAGAACAGGCAGACTGACGAAATACACTGCTGAGGGGAGCAGTGGGCTCGACAGGAGAGGTCCGCCGTGACATGTGGGACCCTTGCCGGCCAGCTGGGATTGAACCAGCACTGCAGAGGCTGAGGACAGCCTCACAGCACTGCACTCAACTACCTGTGCCACCAGGGGAGGCCCAAGAAGCTATGGCTTTTATGGCTGAGCTAGAATTCTGACACCAAGTCGCCCAGTGTTTCTCAAACTGTTTCATGGGCATTCATTTTAGGGGATGTTAGTAGAGGTTAACTAGGGGCAGAAAGGCAGATTTTGGTGGAATAAGTTGGGCAACCACTAACCAATGAAAACTACACAGACTCCTTAATGGAGAGTCTTGTTGGTATCAACTTCAATATGCTCGTTGTGCTGTAAGTCTGAGAAGGAGATCTGACCTTTTTTCACTAGAGTTCTATGGGACATGTTTTTGGAAAAACTGGTATAAGCACACTTCTGCTGTGTACAAACGAACTATGACATTCCTGAAAAGTGATCAGTCAGCCTTGATTCAGAGTAAATGTCCATTTAGATAATAGGTAGGACCTTCATCCTTGTAACATCTGGGAACAGGGTTCCCTAAGGTTACATCCTTTGTCCTACAGACATATTCAGTCTTTTCTTGCAATTGACCATCATTCTGAGATCTGCACATGATCCTTGCCCCTACCTCTCTGACCCAAGTTCCTCTCCTTTAAGCAAAGCTTTCCAAGTTTTTTTCTCACAAAGCTGGTTTCAAGTTGCCATCATCTACCTGAATATTCTTCCCCCCACCATTGCTATACTTTATAATACTAGAAGAACCAAGCATGGTGCCATCACCTGTTCATCTACACCTCCCTCTTCTATACTTCTATTAACATGTCCAAAATTTTTGAGTTTTTGTATCCATGACACTGCACTCTTGACTTGCATTCAGTTTAATCTGACCAAAACCCACATATTTCACTCACAGGCACTTTTGCAAACTCCATTTGTACTTGCACAGTTTTTAAGACCTAAGTATAAAGCTTTATGTTTACCCCTTATAAATGTCATCTTCTGAGATTTGTCTCCTAACTTCTGTTTGCCTCCTGATGCTGAAATTCTTCATATTTCCCGTCTCTGCCTACATCACACAATTTAGCATATGACCTTTGTAGTGGATATGTGATATTCTTGTTTCCCAGCAACTCTTCTAGTAACAGCACCACAATTTTTCTCTTGGAAATCCCCTTTCTTGCCTGTCACATATGAACTTCAGGGGAGTTGATGCTACCTCCATTCCAAGATAAGCATGTGACCAAGGACTGACCAAGACTGCGTATTCCCTCCCTTCACTGAGCAGGGACACAGGATAAACATCAATAATCAGCAACATAATCCCTCAATTCAGGTTGGAGGGACTGGGAAGGGGGAGGAAAATGCTTCATTTTCCACCAGGCCTGGGGCAGTAGGATGAAACCTGGAGCTACTGACAGTTGTCTGGCCAGCAACAGGCAACCTGGGGCCTCCCTGATGGCGCAGGGGGTTAAGCACAGCACTGTGAAGCTGTCCGCAGCCTCTGCAGCATGATTTTGATCCCTGGCTGGCCTGAGAGCGACTCACATGGTGCAGCAGATCTCTTCTGGCTTGCCCACTGCTCCCCACAGCAGAGTATTTCAGTCAGTCTGCCTGTTCTGTTCCCCACTCCTGTCTCTGGTGAATCCTCTCACCCCCACCCCCGCACCTCTGGCCTGTACCCCAGTTCTTGAATGCATAAATAAATCTTTAAAAAAACAAACAAACCAGGCAACCTGTCTGAAGAAGGAGACTTGGAAGAGAGACAAAATTAGGGAGGGAGTCATGACGCACTGTGACCATGAGTGCTTAGTGAAGGCAGGAAGCCCTCTAGGGAAAAGTTGTCCTGTGTTTTGATTTTCTTGAAGATGTGGACCAACTGGAGCTCTTTGGAAATCAGTTCAGCACTTTTATTAATGCTGAACACCTACACTGTGATCAGCAATTGCACTTCTAGGTATATACACAACTGAAACACCTACATATGTTCACTGTGCAAGTATGTTCACAGCAGCTTCACTCTGATAGCCACACAACAGAAACAAGTCATACATCCCTCAGCAGCAGAATGGATTTTATTTTTTTTAATTTTATTTTTATATTCCCCATACAATTACAACCCCCTTATTTTGACCCCAATCCCTCCTTTCCCCGCCCCCCAACCCCCATAGAGTGTCTCTGGTTCATGGTTGTTTGTTGATTTTGATTTTTTCTTTCTTATAGTTATTCTTTTTCCTGGTCCTTTATTTAGGTTTTCTAGATTCCTGCTATGAGTAAGACCATCTGGTATTTTTCTTTTTCTTTCTGGCTTATTTCACTGAGCATGATCCCTTCCAGCACCATCCATGTTGCTGCAAATTGCATGTGTTTATCTTTTTTGAATGCTGAGTAATATTCCATGGTGTATATGTACCATAAGCAGAATGGATTTTAAAAGATGGGGTTTTCCCTTTACAAAAAGAGAACAAATAATCCAATCGAAAAGTGGGCAGAAGAACCAAATAAGCATGTCTCCAAAGAAGACATACAAAGGGCCAACAGTCTAATGAAAGAAATGTTCATCATCACTTATCAGAGAAATTCAAATCAAAACCACAGTGAGCTACCAGCTCATATCTGTGAAAATGGCCCAAATCAAAAAGTTCAGAAATAATAAATATCAGCAAGAAAGAAGAGAAAAAGGGACCCTTCTACACTGCTGGTGGGAAAGTAGACTGGATAAACCCTCATGGAAAGATTACAAATGGAGGTTCTCAAAAGATTACAAATGGAACTGCCATATGACCAAACAATTCCACTCTTAGATAGCTACTGGAAGAACACAAAACACTAATTTGAAAGGAAACCTGCACTTCTATGTTTATAGCAACACTATTTACAATAACCAAGATGTGGAAACAATCGAAGTACCCCAAAACAGATGAACGGATCAGGAAGATGTAGTTTATACACAAACACACATATGCAATGGAGTACTACTCAGTTATCAAAAAAGATGCACTGCTGCCATTTACGGAAACATCAATGGAACTGGACAAAAGCGAAATTGGTCAGAAGGAGAAAGACAAATACTGGATGGTGTCATTTTTATGTGGAATATAGAAAAACAAAACAGAAGATCAGATAAAGCCAAAGCAAAAACTAACCCTTGAAGCTGATTCTAGAATGGGGGCAACTAGATTGGAGGGGAGGGAGGAAAAGGAGTTGGAAAAGGCGGGTCAGGGAGGAAGCACACCGGTCTGTGGTGGTAAGTGCCCTATGGCAGCAACACCTGAAGGGGGAGAGCCTCCAGTCCTGTATTGCAAACAATAATGCAAACCAACATTAACTCAATGAAAATATTGTTAAAACATCATGGTGTTTTCATACAATGGAATACTGTACAAAAGAAATATGTGGGGCCTCCCTGGTGGTGCAGCGGTTGAGCGCTGGGTTGCAAAGCTGCCCACGGCTTCTGCGGCGCCAGTTCGATCCCTGGCTGCTCCCCGGCCACCGGAGGAGGGTCCCACATGGCGCGCAGACCTCTCCTGCCGCCCGCTGCTCCCCTCAGCAGTGTACTTCGGTCCTTCTGCCTGCTCTGCTCCCCGCTCTGGCTCTGGTGAATTCTCTCACCCTACCGCGCTTCTGACTATCCAGTGCTTGTATAAACAAAACAAACAAACAAATAAATAAATAAATAAAACATGCCTCTATTAAAAAAAATTATATAAAGAAATATGTGAAGCCACGGCTTCTCAGACAATATACATGATGTCACAAATATTCATCCTGGCTGCTTTAAAAATTTTTTCTTTGTCTTAAATTTTCAGCAATTTAATTTCCATGCAGTTTTGGTTTGCTCAGCTTCTTGTGAATTTTTATACATTTTGGAAGTTTTCAGCCATTATGTCTTTGAGTATGATTTTATCCTTCCTCCCCTCCTCCAGGGCTCTGATGAGACAAACATGAGATATTTTGTTAGAGTCCCCGAAGAGCGTCTGTTTACTTTTGTTTCAGTGTATTTTCTCTCTGTTGATGCTCAGATTGGGTCATTTCTGTTGTGCTATATTCCAGTTCACTGATTCTCTCCTCTGTTCCCTCCATTCTGTTCTTAGCTGATACACTGTGCTTTTCATTTGTCATATATTTTTTAGTTCTAAAATTTCCATCTGTTTCCTCTTGCTATCTTCAATTTCTTTGCTGAGGCTGCCTATGTTTTCACTTGTTTCCAGTGTGTTTATAATTGGTTATCAAAGCATCTTTATCATGGTTTCTTTCCAATCACAGTGAGATCGTTCTAAGATCTGTCTTCCTGGTGTTGACTCCATTGTCTTGTTTCATACACCTTGAGATCTGTGGATCTTGTTATCAGTGATTTTTGATTGAACCCTGATTTTTGATTGACCCCTGGATCTTGTTATCAGTGATTTTTGTATTATGTTATGAGACTCTGAATCTGATTTAAGTCTTCAGTCTGAGCTGGCTTTTTTGGACACTGCTCTGGAAGGGCAGGTGCTGGCAATGCCAGCCAGTTATTGCCAGAAGGAGGCAGAAGTTCCAGATTTCCCACCATGGATACCCGAGGGAGGTGGGATCTTTCTGCAGCTGCCTGGGGAGTTTCTATTCCCCTGTGGTTTCTACTGGCAGAGCTAGGGGTGGGGGTGGCCTCCTTCCCAGTAGGCAGTGGTGTGAGTCCTACTGTCTCTCAGCCTTCTCTCATCTGACTCCAGTGGGGAGTGGAAGGGACTCCTTACTTCCACCAACTGGAAAGGGTTATTCAGGGAGAGGCACAGTACCGGGCGTGGAAATCCTGACTCTTAATGTGGACCTCCCTGACACCATCCCAACAGGGGTGCTGGGCACCGCATTAGTTTCAGGAAAGAAGTCTGGGCTTCCTCCTTAGTCTTTGCTGAGGGGAGAGGGCAGAGCTACTGTTTTTTCTGTGTTTGAATGCAATGGAGCAGCTATTGTCAAACAGGCTTCTGTTCTGTGAGACTGCCCTGGTTCTTTGCCCAGAAAGAGCAGGCTTTTCTTGGGACTTTTTTGGTCACCACCTGTTGGGTTTTCTGGGTTGCCAGCTTCATTAGCTCAAGCCCTGGCATATATGAGGCCAAGAGAGGTCTCTGTCCACTCATGATTGTGTTCTCCACCAAATGCTCAGGTCCCTAGATAGTCTCCTCTCTATCATTCAAAGTCTCCTTATGTTTGTGTTTATGTGGCACCCAAAGCTTTCCATTTACCGGATTGGAGGAATAAGGAAAAGTATTGATACAGGGCAGCAAGGGGCACTAAAACTGGCCTAAGACACTGCCCAAATAGTTTACTGGTCACCGTCTGCATCCTTCACCTGTGTGCACAATTGCAAGACTACTCAGGCTCAGGGAACAATAATAATTGGATTTATTTATAAATCAGGGAAAAATAGAGTTACTGAGGCTAAAAATGGCTGTTTACCTCACCCAAAGCAGTGTCCCATGTTTTAAAATCCTAAACACAAAGCTTCCCAAGGTGCTGTTTTCCTGCCACTCAGGGCCTGGAGCACACAATAGTCAGGCTATAGGCCAGAATCCAACTCACGAAGACAGCAGGAGACATAATAGGAGATGCTCACAGGAGCTGCCGAGATGCCCCGGCACAGCACCAGACAAGTGACACTCAAAACAGTAGCTGCAGCAGCCGAAAAAATGACAAACAGGCCACACTCAAATGCAGCTCAGTGAGGCACCCGCTCTGGGTCTTTGCCTTCCCTGCCAGGCTGTAATGGCAGCAAAATCGGGAACAGTTTTAGTTTGGCTCCTTGCAAAGTCTCCAAAATTTTCCCCACTGAGGTTGGCTGCTGGAAGCCTCTCCTCGTTCCTCAGAGGCCTACAACCGCTTTCTGGAAGATCTGCACTGTGGGGCAGAAATCGCTGACCCTGTAATCACTGAAGATCTCAAACACTGAATCCCGAATACTGTATGTCAAACACTGAATACTGGCGGCTGCTTCTCCAATCCCTTATATTTCTCTTCAGTCTCCACACCCTCTGAGAGTTTGTTTGCGGTTTCCCTGGAGCTATCCATCCTTATCAGCACCCCACTCCAGGGGGCACCACCTATAACAGTCTTAGGCTTCAGCCACTGGTGACAGAATATCTTACCTTCCTAGAAGCAGAACTCCCAGTTTCCATTGTTTTAAAATAAGGATATTATAATACATTACACACCAACCCCAAATCTTCAGCCAGTTTCCTAAAATGGAACTGAAATGCAGTAAAATTGCTATATGTAAGTGACAAACTCATTTAGAATATAAAATGGTGACAACATCGCCACATAATCAATGTTGTTGTCATAAACAGTTGCTTCAGCTCAGTGGTTGCTGCCTGGGCAGGAGTGGAGGAGGTGGAAGGCAAAGGAGCACGAGGAAATCTGGGGAGTGATGGCTGCATTCTTTATTTTGATTATGGCAGTAGTTTCCCTGGTGAATACATCTGTCATAAGTCACTGAATTGCTTATTTTGAATGAATGTGGGTATTTATATGAAAGTTACATTTCAATCAAAATGCTAGATAGGAAAACACAAGTTTTGCCTGTTGTGACATGGCTTATCTTAGCAGCTGTGACACAGGAGATGCTTTTATACCTTTTCCTGATGTTGGGTGTGCTTTTCAAATGCTTACCTACTCAAGCTGGGATGGTGATGTGCCAGCAATTGTATTTGTGGTAGCACCAGAGGTGTTTTGTACAGCATTATGTTTAAAATGTTGCATTGTAATTTGGAGACATGAATGTCTTTATATATATATAATATATATAATTTTAATATATGATATATATAATATATATAATGTATATATAATATCAAGGCACATAGACAGATAAATACATTCCATGGTGTCCGGGTATTAAAAAACCAAAAGGCATTCTACTGGGAAATGATTAGGAACTGTCTATGGGATAAGCCTGGGTATATGATACCTATGTAGTTGTTATTCTAAAATATAGCATGTCTGGGCTGGAGAACATGTGAATATTCAGGGAGAGTGGTGCACCTGGAGCGGGCATGGAATTTCCACACCTTTCTCCAGAGATACAAACCTTGCCTATCTGACTGCACGGCCATCAAAAGATGCAGCAAAACCACAAAGGAGAGCGATATGGCCATCCCTGGGGTGCAAGGAGCAGGGAGAAGCCTCTCTAATCCCTCCCACACTTCCCAAGAAACCCCGCCTCCAATCCCAGTGTAGCCCCGGGTCACTGAGTGCAAATTCATATGTCCTTTCTCAATCTCCTCCCGGGAATTCTGCTCTCCTTGAAAGCAGCAGGTCATCTCGGCAATCAACCTTGCCAGCTGAACTCAGTTCAAGTTCAGCTGCGTCTCTAACCGGGCAGAAACCATTCATCCATGTTGAAATACTTGGTGATAACAGCGGGGGGGGGGGGGGGGGGCGGGGGGGGAGGAGGCCAGGACAGAAAAATGGACTAACAGATTGGCTGGCTTGGCCTCCGACTTGGAATAATATATGAGTAGTGACATAAAACGAATGGAGCCTGGGCTGGGTCATTTCATGTCCTCCTCAGGGGCCTGGCAGCTGCTACCAGGGGTCTCGGAAGCTGTAACCTCACAACCTGCAGAACCCCTACCCCCAAACATGGTGCATTCATAAATTCCTAAAAATATTACCCAATGGTCTTGAAAAAAATTATGCCCTGTGACATGTTAACGTGATTTGCATGATTGAGGTATTGAATATAGTATATTTAATATAGATTCTGTATTTATTTAGAGTCTATACCACAAATATTTATTTATACAGAAATCAACAGAGCCTGGGATATACTATTTTTAATTTTTCATGTCTCTGGCTGAGTTGTTTATATTTCTTTCACAGAGGTAGGGAGAAGTTTCATTCCATTAAAGAGACAAATGGGTAGATTATAAGGTACAAGAGTAGGAAAAGTCATAGAAAATGAATGTCTGTTATAATAAAATTCCTCTTCCCATTTCCTTTTGTATCTTGTGATAATTTTAAAATAGTTCAAGGATTTGGGAATGGGTCCAAAACCATCACCCTTCTCAGAATTCCTATAGAATATTCAGTCTGGACCTGCTAAAGTTTGAGGCTTAAATAAACATTTGCATTCTAAGGGGCAGGGAGGGACAATGAAGACTCATTTAGTTCATATCCTGGAACCTGGAGTTCCAATAAGGATGGAGAGGTTTTTATTTTTATTTTTTTAATTTTTATTTATTTATTTATTTATTTATACAAACACTGGGTACAGTCAGAAGTGTGGGAGGGTAAGAGAATTCACCAGAGCCAGAGCGGGGAGCAGAGCAGGCAGAAGGACCGAAGCACACTGCTGAGGGGAGCAGCGGGTGGCAGGAGAGGTCTGCGCGCCATGTGGGACCCTCCTCTGGTGGCCAGGGAGCGGCTAGGGAGCAACAGGGGATCGAACCGGCGCTGCAGAGGCTACGGGCAGCTTTGCAACCCAGCGCTCAACCGCTGCGCCACCGGGGAGGCCCGTGGAGAGGTTTTAAAAGTAGACTCGTGGCTCTTAACACTTTTGGGGTCCCTGGTCTATTGAGAATTTGCTGAAAGGATGATGTACCTTCTCTTCATAAAAATACACCCCAGTAGAAGAATGGAACACAACATAGGGTATACAGTTTCAGGCGTATTAGTCAACTATTGCCACCATTATGCTACATAACAAATAATCCCTATCAACAACAAGCACCTATTTTTCCTGGAGTCTATGGATGGGTTGGCTCAATTTCAATTTCAGATTATGGGTTATTTTTCTTGGCTGTAGGATTTAGGGCCATTGGACTCTGTCCTATGTGTCTCATTCTGGAGCCTGGACTGAAGCGGCAACTGCTACATGGGACATGTAGAAACTCGAGAGGCAAACCACGCAACACAAACATGGTTCAACCCATTTGGGTTCATAGCCCATCTGCTCACATTCCTATGGTCCCACTCAAAGTCAGTGGGGCAAAAAAGCTTATACTTCTCCCAAAGTGTAGAGGAAATGGAGTGAACACATGTTGAGCAATACTTTTGTTTATTATCATTAGGTCATTACTCTTGCAAGCTGTCCATAGATCATAGTTTAAGAACTGGATTGGAACCTAGTCTTGTATGGTGATTCTTAAGCCTCAGTGCATGTAGAAATCATCTCGGAAATCTGGTTCAAAATGCAGACAGATGTAAGGCAATTCTCCCGCTGGAGGAAAGATGATTCAGTGGCTCTGGGTGGGGCCTAGGAATTTGCATTTTTAAATACCCCTTCCCTGGGGTGATTCTGATGCTGATGAGTCCAAACTTAGAGAGTCACTGACTTACTGGCTCAGTGTATGGGCTCAGGGCTCAGAGAGGAGGGTTCAAATCCAAGTCCTAGCTTTGAGTTTGGGTGAGTGGCTTTGCGTTTCACACCTTGTTTTCTCCTATGAAAAATGTAGATAACAATAATATGTTTCAGGGCCTCCCCGGTGGCCCAGCAGTTGAGCTCTGGGTTGCAAAGTTGCCCGCAGCCTCTGCGGCGCCGGTTCGATCCGTGGCTGCTCCCCGACCACCGGAGGAGGGTCCCACATGGCGCGCAGACCTCTCCTGCCGCCCGCTGCTCCCCTCAGCAGTGTACTTCGGTCCTTCTGCCTGCTCTGCTCCCTGCTCTGGCTCTGGTGAATTCTCTCACCCTCCCGCGCTTCTGACTGTACCCAGTGCTTGTATAAACAAAACAAACAAACAAATAAATAAATAAAACATGCCTCTATAAAACAAAGAAACAAACAAAAACCAATAATAAGTTTCATAGGGTTGTTGGGAGGATTCAAAGATGAAGCTGGTAAGACAATGAGCATAGTTTCTGGAACTCAGCTGTCAGTAAATGCTAGTTTGTTGCTGACTCACCGTCAAACTATGCTGTTTCGTCCACCCATATCATCATTATCATCACCATCATCACCGTCACCATCATCATGGTCATCATCATCATCATTTAGTTTCCTCCAGTTCTGGAAGTCTGTGATTCCTCATCACCTTATACCATTCTTTAATCTTATCTCCTTGGATAACAAAATTCCTTCCATTTTTTCCCTAAACACCAATGATGGGAAACTCTCTGCTCATGGGCTTATTGTATGTCCAAGTTTAATTTTACACAACACAGCAGAAAGGTATTTTGGACTCGCAAGGACAAGTCAGAGATGAAGTTCCCTCATTTAGAACCAGGTGGACCACAGCTTCTGAATGCTTTAGGATTTGGAATGGTTTAAGATCATTGTAGGGTAAGTGATTATCAGGCTTTTCTGCCCTCCTGCCATTAGTTTTGATGATGGACTCCCTGTGGTCCTACCTGCATGCCTAATGGCGGACACCCAGAGTGGGGCGTGGGCATGCATAGGTGGGCACACCTGGGCTGAGACAGGGCTGCTAAGGGCGGCATCATAAGGCTGCCAGCAGAACGGAACGAGCAGAAGAGAGAGAATGAGACCACGAGAGAATACTGGAGAGCCCAGAAAGAGTGAAGATTCACTGGGGGCTAGGAGGCCTGCCAGCCTCCTGGCCCCCCGGCACCCCTGCCTGCCGTGTACCTGGTGAAAGTTCAATAAAAGCCTGAAAAGCCACGGAGGGCGCCAGCACTCTCCTTTACCCGTCTGCTGGGATCATAGAGATCCTGCTCTGTGCCTTCCTGCTGCTACACTCATGAACAGTGGTTGACCAATGTCACAAAGGAAAACAAAGAAAGGTAATTATTGACTCTTCCAACTTCCATATGATCTGTTGCTTTTCTGCCCTTCTCGCATCCTCTTTCCTCTCTCCTCTCTATTTCTAAATCTCCGTATGTCTCTCTGGCTGCGGTTTGACCTTTCTTTCTACTTGTGTTTCTCATTTCCTTTCCTCCCTTCCCTATGCATTTTCTGTATGTCCTGCTCCCCTGAGCACTCTGTTCCACCAGCTCGCCATTCAGTAGTTGGTCTGGTGTCTGATACATAGTAGATGTTTGATAAATGTATGAGGGGAGGAACAAAGGAGTGAATGAGAGAAAAGAATAGCTTCCCATCATTTGAAATCCAGTCTGCCTTCCTGATTTCATTGCTGGGCTCCTTCTCCTGGTGAATAAAGCATTGATTAACTGAGTGCACAGCAGCAACATCCCCTTCAGAATCAGTCCCGGATCTGATCCAATCTTTTGACTTTTAGAAATACCATCTACTGCCCAGAATAACTGCACTTCAGCTTGCTTTGCCTCCACATCTGACGTTTTCTTGCTTGTGCTGAGGATTTCTCCAAATTTTGAACCCCCCTCTCCTTTCATCTACCCTCCCGTTAACTGTTAACTCAGTTCTATTAACCTAATAACTCACTGCTAACCTCCCCACCCCTGTGTGAGCCTTGCAATCTTGGTTACTCTCCATGGGTTCTTCCCTGCTTGCCCGCCCCTTTGTGATTCTGCTCCAGGACCTGCAAACTTTTTCTTCAAAAGGCCAGATAGTAAATAATTCAGACAATGTGGGTCATTTGGTCTCTGTTCTAAGCACTCAATTCTGCCCACATGACAAGAAGCAGCCACAGACAATATGTAAATGAAAGAGCTTCAAGAAAACCTTATTTACAATATCAGGGGAAGGACTCAATTGATCTATGGGCAGTAGCTTACAGAACCCTGCTTGAGTCTATGGCGTATTTAAGCTCAGTGTTAAGCCCTTGCTCTACTGCTTCCTAGCTCTATGATCTTGATTCTGAACCTCAGGTTAACCTGTAAAATGGGGTTGGGCAGAGTCATGGATGAGTATCTGGCAATAGTAGCTTAATCAGTGCTGTTTGTTAGCTAAAATTTGACTCCTGGATATTTATTTGACCAGCCTTTACTGAGCAACTACTATGGATGGCTTTTCATAGAGCTTTAAATTGTCAGGACTGCAAGAATGTTAGACAGATCACCTAGTCCACAGATTGGAAATGGACATGGGGATTCTTCACTTACCAGTTGTGGGACTGTAGGTAAGCTACTGTACATTTCTGTGCTCACTTCCTCATTTGTAAAATGGGGTTAGAAACTACCTATACTTGTGTTATGAGAAACACACGTTAACACTTACAAATTATTTAGGAGCGTGCCTACACTGGTGAGTATCAACTGTTATTACTGTTACTTACATTATCGTTGATGCTGCAACAAGTTGTCTCCTAGAAGGGTTATGCACTCTTGGGTTTCCCTCAAGGGCCATTTGATTTTTCTAGCCCCAGTTAAACCCATCTCCTGTATTTCAAGGATAGGAAATCTGAGTTCTAGATCAGGATGGGAGTGACTTGGCTTAATGCCTGCAGCAAGTCAAAGTCAAAACTCATTTCAATTCCTGGTATTGACTTCTTAATTTTAGGCACACTCAGCTCTTCTTAGGCATGAGCACACTCCTTTCAAGTAAAATCCTCCTCCTTGGATATTTCTACACTGGTTACCAAGGAGCCCAAGATTGCTTCTCTTTAAAGCACTCACCCAAAGGCTCAGAGCTACCAATGAGGCTCCAGCCATGCTGGCTGGGAGAGAACCTAGGTGATGTGGATTTCTCCCCACATGTACTTAATTGGGGCTCGTGGAGCTTAATGGAATAGGCTTTAAGGAGTGGGGAGTCATGCCTCAGGGAAAATTCATGTGGCTAAATTGCATCCCCATTAAGGGTCCAGAGAGAAACTTACTGAGAGAGCCTGGCTTATTTCTGAAATACTTCCGCCAGGAAGACATTGAATACCTGCCATAGATTAAAAGTCAATCATGTGTGGTGTGAGAAGGGCGTCCTTGTGGTCACCGGAAAACCAATAAACTCAGCTTGATTCAATCTTGAATAAGTGGCAGAGGCATGAGTTGCCCTAAGATTACAAGAGCCATTTAAAAAAAAAAAAAATCACCCTTCCCCTGCACTCAGTTTATCTCAATGAAGGCCAGGTTGCTCCTATGGAAACATCTTTGATAATGAACCTTATCATTTGTTTCTGCTGGATTGCTGTCTCAGGTTCAGTTGAGAAATATTCCCTCTTGGTGAAAGAGAATAAAGGAAGATTTAGAGAGGTAAACCATTAATAGAGGAGGGGCTGTGCTTGCAGGAAATTGCATGTATGCTCCCTGAATTAACTTATATGGAAACTTCCATCAGTAGCAATATTGTCCATGATGGGAACGCAGGGTTTACCCATGGTCAAACAGTACAGAAATGCTCTCCAACTGGCTCCTGATGTGGACATCCAGGAGCTTATCACAGCAGTAAATTGATGTTATTGACTTTCAACCCCCAAAGTAAGCCTCTTAAATTGATATTTGGCAAAGACTCCAAGTAATTTGTCCCCAAGTTCATGTAATGCAGAACCACTAGGAGAGTGGAATGGAAAAGTGCAGTTCAGGCCACTTTGTATTGACTGTGTGAGCTCGAAAATATGAAGGGAAATTGAAAATTTTGTAGGAATTTTGTTGGGCAGAGAAACAAGAACTAGCACTTCTACTACCCAGGATCGCCGCATCCCTAGGGTAACCTTCAGGGCTATCACCCAGCTATCTTGGTCACTTTCCACATTTGACTTTCCAAATTTAGAGGCAAATGTGGTGGTAGGAAAAGACTGTAAAGTTTTGATCCTGTCAGACCTGGATTTGAATATCAGCCTCATCTCCTAACAGCTTGGAGACACCAGCCAAGTTCTCATGTGGTTTTCCACATGGTTGTGAGGATTAGAAGAGATCGAAAGATAGTCTACATAAAGTGCCTGGTGTACACAAGGTACTCAATAAATTTTGGTCCCTTTCCAGTAGTGTGCTGATAAATGTTTAGCAAGACAAAGAAAAAGAAGGAGATCTTATTTAGCTTTTGCCAGTTTCTGTGGTGTGAATATTCCCGTCGTGGCCTATTTTGAGCTATTGACAAGATGTCATAGAATTGGAGTTGGGAAGAGAGTGAAAGTGGTCTCCATGAGCTGGTGCAAGAGGCTCCCTACATACCGTTGTTTGTTCTTTCTACTCCACCCATGTTTCTTCTCCCTTCCAAATCCTAAATTCAAAGTCAGCAAGAGACTCATTTGTATTCAGCTATCTTGTTAAATAGATGGGGAACCTGATTCCTAGGCTCAAGGCCAATTAGCACAAAGCTGGGACTAAGGTGTGAGCTTCCTTTCTGGCCACTCCACCCGAAGGGACCAAATTTACCATGGGGATTCCTTCTGAGTAATATGGCTTCATAACGAGATTTTTGGATGATTGTTAAAATCAAATCCTTATAACCAAGATCCAGTAGGTCTACTTTGGTGTTGATTGTATGTTGAATAGGGTCACATCAAAGAATTCCTTGGACAATGCTGGCACTGAGAGTATAGCCTGGACACACACCTTCCTGGCTACTAAGATGACTTGTCATCATGAAATGAAGCTTGTAAATTCTCATGTCCTCCAGACTCTAGTCCCTGTGATGTGGAATAGAAACTGAGGAAGGTGGACTAAGCTGTGTCTAGTGTTTTCAGCAAGGAAACCATAGGAATCTCATTTGGATGTTGACTCTGCATGGCCTTTCTACGCCAGAGACATTCAGATGATATTATTTAGAGATGCACTATGATCAGATGCAAAATGTTAGCAGCAAGACTACCATTAAAGATGCTTTTGTTTTCACATTGAATGTTTACCCAAATCCACTAGTGTGTGTGTAGAACATTTACTGTGATAGATTTTTGAATCTCAGAAGGTATAGGACTATAAGATATGGTTTGTGATCTCTAATTTTTACCAACACTATCCATTTATATCTAAATCTGTCTATCTTTCTACCTAACTTGCTAGCTCACTATTATACTTTTGTATTTCTTCATTTAATCTAGCAAACATTTATATGATATATTGCTAGTGCTGGGAGGGATTATGTCACAGGTTGTAGATTCAAAGATAGATAGTACCTGTTTGAGAACATGTTTGAGAAAGAAAAATTTTCCTAATAGTCAGAGATGCAGGTTCAAATTCCAGCCCTGCTACCTCATTGATGAGTGACCTTGAGCAAATTGCTAGACCTCTCCAGGACTCTTTGCTTACGTAGGAAGAAAGTGAGTGTCTACCTTATAAGCTTGATGTGATGATCCAGTGACACAACAAATAGTAAGTTCTTGATGCAAAGCCTGCTACAGAGATTGATCAATCGGTTGGTTTTGTCTACCCTGCACTAAGCTTGTGTTGGGATTAAAAAAAAAATGCAAACACAATTAATGCATGTAGTACCCCTGTTCCCAGAGTACATTGTCTCCTGGGAAAAATAGGTGTGTTGGCTCATCAGAAGTGTCCTAGGGGGGTATTTATAAGCACTATGGGGGACCAGTGCAGATCCTTAAATAATATTTCGTTCAACATTATTTCATTATGCAGTTGACAAGGGAAAAAAATCGATCCTAGCCAAAGATGAATAAAATTAGCTGAAGTCCCTGCCCTTGTAGAGTTTATGCAGCCACACACATTAGCTTGGGTTAAATAGGAAGTCAAACCCAAGGCAAAAGCCTAGGGGCTGCAACTTTTCAAGGGGATGCAATCCCAGGGAAGCAAGCCTGAGGGAAAAGAGGACAGAGGCAGAGAAGAAAGGAGAGCTGATACAATGGTGAGATATTAAGCTGGATACCTCTTGATGTCAAGTTCCTTGGGATGCTCCATCTCACTGATCATCTTGGTTGTTTGAGGACCATCCAACTGGTAGGAGGAAGAGACAGGACTGCTCATCAACTTCTGGCTGATACTTGTCAAAGCTTCCTTACAAAAGGCGATCATTGAAAATTAAAGTTGTTTGTGAACAGCCCCTCAAGGGCTGATCTCAAACCTCAGCACCAGAAGGAGGTGACCAGGCCCATGGGGTCAACCAGGGCAGTGGTGGTCAGAGGTAGCACGCAGCTCCTCAGTCCATGGCAGCTGGAAGGGAACTCGCAATCAAGGGTCCAAAAGACAACAGAGGCCAGAGATGGGTGGTGGTGCCAGACGCAATTTATGTAACGTGTGTGACTTTATTAGAACACGTCTGGATACATGTTATAATTAGAAAGCAGATGTCTTCGACATTATAGCTGAGAAGTCTTTCAGATAAATAGGGTTCTGTTGATATTTCTACCCTACAAGGAAGATCAATTTATTCGTGTCAGAGCCTAAATATATTGATTGAAGGAAAAGCTTTCTTCTAGAAATGCAAAGTATAGAAGCAATTCACATTAACATATTCATGTACTTCTTAATTTGTGAGTTTTAGACATGAGAAAACATGTTACAGAAAACCAGCAAATGATGATCTCTGACAATACCAGGAGTCCTGAGCCTTGATCTTTGGTTGATTTTGTTGTTTTGGCTGGTTTGGATACTTTTTGTGGCACACAACCACACTCACACACCCATAAGCTACCTTAGTCAGCTTGGACTCCCATTATAAAGTAGCTGTTAAACAACAGGAGTTTATTTCTCTTAGGGCTACAGACTGGGAAGTCCAAGGTCAAGGTGCTGGCTGATTCAGGTCCCTGGGGAGGGCCCTCTTCCTGGCTAACTGATGACCATCTCCTTTTTGTGTCATCACAAGGTGAAAGGACAGAGCTCTGGTCTCTTACTCTTATAGAAGGACTAATCCCAGTATGGGGGCTCTTCCCTTGAGACACGCCCCCCCCAAACCTAATTTCATCCCAAAAACTCCAACTCCAAAAATCATCACTTTGGGGATTAGGGTTCAGCATATAAACTGGGAGGAGGGGCGACACAAACATCCAGTCTGCAACACACACTCAATACTATATTAGCATAAAATGTACTCTTGTGCAGGTTTTCAAGTGTCAGAAGTTAAAGGTGCCCAGTCCTCTGGGAGTCCAGACCAGGTCCTTGAATGATGTAAGTTGGACCAGCTCAGAGGCATCCAAGCAGTCTGTGCAAGAGGCATGGATGGAGAGCCCACTCCAGACATTCCTAGTTAGGGTCTCTGGGGTTGGACTGAGAATCTGCACCAGTAACCAGTTCTCCGTTTCACCTGTCTGCCCTGCCCAGAGGATTCTAATAGCTTCCCAGACTTGAGGATCACAGCCTAAGTGTCCGCATTCTCTGGAGATTTGCAGAAACTGATTTATCTCCCTCAAGGAGACATTTCCACCGTGACTGTGAGAATTAAAGCTGTGTGATGTAACCAACGCACAGGGAATGGAAGGTGCCTTCCAGCAATAGCAGCATTTGGAGCCCGTATTTAATGAGCTGCTACATCAGGGAAGGGAGGAAGAGAGAGGAAAGAGGAATATAATCCAGCTGAACCAGGACTTTTTGAAATGGAATTTCTGTGAGAAATGGGAAGGAAAGAGACTTTGCTTAATTGAAGACTAGAAGTCGTTTTAAATCAGATACTTTTTGATGCTTTCATGCTTGGCAGTTGCTTTCTGTCCCCCACTGAGGATGCTGCTATCTATTGGTGAAATAGTTGACACAGCTCTTCTGGAAGAAACTCTTTAATATTTAAATATCAGCATTATTAACAATGGTTATTAATAATGCAGGATTAATATTTTAAGGCTTGCAACTACTTGCTCAACTATTTGTCTCCAGCACCCCTTTTTTAAAATTTATTTTTATAATAACAGTGTTATGTAAATGCCAACTTTAGCTCTTAGTGCCCCTTAGACTTGGATGTTTGTGATTGTATTAAATTCTGGCCAAAGAGTAGATGTGTAAGACATGTAACCCCTCAGTTATTTGTTACTTGAATTATGGAAATTTGCATTTTGTGGCTTCAGACTCCATTTAGCCAGGAAGGACAAAGGAAGACTCACTGCTCATCACCATTATTGTCACATTTAAGGAGCATTTACAGAGTGCCACCCACTGAACCCAGCATTGCTCCTCATGTGTTTGGTCCTCAGAGTTTGTAATGGCTGTGCTCATTAGCCCCGTTTTACAAATAAGGAAACAAATGCACAGAACAGTGAAGCAAGTTACCCAAGGCGCACAGCTAGTGTTTTGCAGAGCAAGGGAACCAGATTGAAAAGTCCCGCTCCAAAGTCCAAATTCCTAACCATTGTGTCACCCTGCCTGACAAAAGGAAGAGTCACAAGATGGATAGATGCTATTGTTGAGCATGTACATGGTACCAAGGCTATTGGTTACTAAGTAATGTTCAAATCCACCAACAGCCTTTGATAGTGTTTGGAGTCCTTGATAATACCTATTAAACAAAGAAAAGTTGTGGACACACCCATGCTCAGGGAGAAGTGGCTGAGTAGTTTAACACTCTGAAAGGCACTTTCTAGATCCCAAAGAAAAGTCCCTGCTCAGGGAGACATTGTTGAATCTCGTAGCAGCACCCAAGCATCTGCACTCCACAGGGTGATGTGATTTTGAGGGTATTGACTCTCACCCCAGCATGTGGTAGTCATGTAATTTAGGCGGTAGCGACTCCATTCTCAGTCCCAGAAGTAAACCCAGCACTCCCAAGATGGTCTATGTCGGTGAAAATATGCTACTCTCTAGAATGGTGGTTGCCAGGGGCTGCTGGGAAGGGGGAATGGGGAGATGTTGGTCAAGGGGACAAATTTTCAGTAATAAGATGAATAAGTTGTGGGAATCTCAGATACAGTGTGGTGATTATAATTAACAATACTATATTAAATATTTGAAAATAGCTGTGAGAGTAGTTTTAATGTTTTTACCATAACAACACAAAATAGTAACTATGTGTAAAGTTACAGATGTAACTGTATTGTGATAAACGCGTCACAATATATACTTGTACTGCATCATTCATCATGCTGTACACTTTATTTTTTTTTAAAGATTTTTTATTTATACAAGTACTGGGTACAGTCAGAAGCGCGGGAGGGTGAGAGAATTCACCAGAGCCAGAGCGGGGAACAGAACGGGCAGACAGACAAAATACACTGCTGAGGGGAGCAGCAGGAGTGGCAGGAGAGGTCTGTACGCCATGTGGGACTCTCACTGGTGGCCGGGGATCGAACCGGCACTGCAGAGGCTGTGGGCAGCTTTGCAGCCCAGCGCTCAACCGCTGCACCCCATGCTGTACACTTTAAACATACATGAATTTGACAATTATATCCCAATAAGATTGGGAAAAATGGAGATAAAAAAGAAAATCCTGCTCTCAAACATAATTGTTTCAGGGGTGGGGACACAACCCTCACTTCAGCCAGTAAGAACATGGCACTTCCTGTGGCCATGACAACTGAGCATGTGACCAGTTGGTTCAATTAGAGTGAAGCTCAGAATTGTGTTTGGTGCTTGATATAAAGAAGCCCTCACTTTTCTTCAATATGATGTGATATATGGAACTGCACTGGTCGTTTTGTCATGGTGGTAGTGAATCCAAAAGCCAAACCATCGTGTGGAAGAAGGCAGAATCAAGACAATTAGAGAAATGGAGTCAGCACCCTGATCAAGATGTTCCTGAATACAGACACTGAGCAGTTCTTATTTATATGAATCAACAAATACTTTTTGTTCTCCATATCCATATCATTTTATGCTGGCATTCTGTTACTTGCAACTAAAAGCACTCCAACTGATATTTTGAGCATTAAGCCTGCAATCTAAACACAAGTAGGTTCTAACGGGCTCTTCATTGGATGCTCAACTTATGGTCAACTCAGCAGTTAGATTCAGTCTTTAGAAACCACACAAACCAGGTCCAACTATACATACATTAATCAAAAATGAGTATTTTATTCAAATTGCTATAAGCCTGAGAGGGAATTTATGAGACATAAGAAAAACAAAAACTTAAGATTCTTCATCACTCATCCCTGCAGGATCCTTGTGCTGACACTTGCCTCACCTTTCTTCTTCCTTTCCCTACACCTTCTAACATCTCTTTTGTGTTTCCATTCTCATCCTCCACTTATGTTCTGTAGTCTGTAAAAAAAAAAAAAAAAACAAAATAAATAAAACTGCAATGAAAATGGTTATCATCTGTTCCTCCATTCTGTTCTAGTTCCAGCTCAAGTAACTCACTGAAATATCTGACAAAAGCCAAGGCACTTTCTTAATGGTAATTCAGCTGTTGAGAAACTGTACTTCATGTTGTTATTTACTGATTTGTTTTTTTTTTTAGAAAAACACAAGGAACACTCTGGTGGTAGCCTCTCATCTTTGTAGCCACTCCTGCAAGAAAGGGGACAAATCATTATCTACTTAAGAGAAACTCGAGCTGATCCAAGATCCAACTCCTCTTGCAGGGGGTTTGGAGGAAAGAAATCATAGCAATGTCTGAATGTGAAAGATCAAGCAAATTAATGATCAATTCTCATTTATATGAATCAATAAATTCCTTTTGTTTTTATGCTGGGATTCTGGGTGATGCTTTTCAAACCTATTTTTATAAAACCTCAGTAGGTGAAAAATGACTCTTTTGCATCCCAGAAGCTGATAACTAGTATTCCAAAACTGTCATTTGTATATAAATCTGTGAACATGAGCATTGCTGTGTTTCTAATGAAATCTTGGTACAATTATAATCAGCTTGTCAAGTAACAGGGGGAGTAACAGCTAGAGAGATGAAAACATTCTTGACAAAATTGGAATCACAATATGCATCAGAAATAAACTTTACTGGGTGAGAACTACCACCATGTTGGTGTACACCCAAGCCCCATCCTAACTTTCTGGAAAAAGAATCATAAAAAACCAATCTTCTTGTTTGGAAACTGATAGCATGTGTAATTTGGTTAGATTGTAATGATAAGGCTAAGTGGGAGTTCTGGGTAATTAATACAGAAGTTTTATGACCACAATGATGAGCTAGGAAGCAATCCTCTTCTTCCCTCCCAACTTCTCACTGCCCCTCTCTCAAAAAGATAATCTCTGATGGATTTTTATAACTATTTAAAACCATATTAGGATTCAAACTCTATCAAGTTTGACAACCTCTTCTAGTTCAACCATGACCATGTGTATCCTTTAAATGGTCTTGAAGCCTTGTTATTTCTCACTGTGTACCAGATGATAAGATATAAATGTGGGCCAGACACAAGCTCATGTTCTATTTATTACAAGAAGCGAGTATATGGTTTTCTCGTGATTGGCTGGCTTTGGTATCAGGATAATGCTGACTTCATAGAATGAGTTAGGAAGTATTCCCTCCTCTTATATTTATTAGAAGAATTTGAAAAGAATTGATGAATTTTTTAAAACTTCTGGTAGAATTTATCTGACCCTGGGGTTTTCTTTGTTAACAGGTTTTTGACTAATAATTCAATCTCTTACTTTGTTGTAGGTCTATTCAGATACTCTATTTCTTCTAGAGTCAGTTTTGGTAGTTTATGTATTTCTAGGAATTTGAATATGGGTTCTCTAATTTGTTGATTTACATTTGTTCATAGCAAGGGTTAGGCATATGAACTCTTCTTTATTGCCGAAGATAAACACTAAAAGCCTAACACTAGTGTAACAGAAACAAAGAGGAGAGAAGGATTTATTAGGTTTGGAGGTAGGGAGATGAGAAAGAATTGTGAGACAGGCAACTCTTAAACTAATTAGGTGCTTTCGGATGAATTTGGAGTTGGTTAGATGGGAGAAGCACATTCCAGGTAGGGAAATAATATGAGCAATGGCAGAGAGGAGCACTCTAAGAACACAAGGTAGGAAGACTACAGAGGGGGTTCTGCAAAACAGCAGAAATTGAGACTGGACAAGATTATGAAACGTGCTTCTATCATGCTAAGGATTTTGGATTTTATTCCTTTACTGATGGGAAGCCATCATTAATTGTTAAACAGGCATTGAAGGCTATGGGATTTGTGATTTTGTTGGATTATTTTGGTGGCTGTACTGAGACTAGTGGCAGGGGACTTTGATTGTTGCTATCATCCATCATAAAAGATGCTGGGGCAAAAAGAAGAATGGGGCAAGAGAAAGGAGAGGGAGGCTGGACCCCTGAGATCTTGAGTCATGGACTCAATAGGACAAAGAGACAACTAGCAGTGAGAGAGGAGAGAGAACACTCAACGATGAGGTCAAAGCTTCTAGCAGGGATTGTGCCAATTCTCCAGGACAATGTACAAGTTCACTCTTAGAATGCTTAGTACTTTCTATTTGTGTATCTGTGGAAGGAAGTCACAGATATGGCTGGGTTTGTGTTGTCACATTAATTATAAAAGCTTTATGGGGAAAAAAGAATCCCAAGGGGAATAAAGATTTCTGAAAAGCATTCTTGTCTAAAGGAAGCAGCATGCAAAATGGAAAAACCTTGACATTTAGTTGATTTCAATAATCGTAATGACATTGTGTTTTCATTCAGGCTGTGCAGTGGGCTTTGAAACTGGAAAACTGACAGACAAGCCCTTGTTAGGGGAAACAAAAATGGTTCCAAGTTGCAGGGCTGAATATTTTTCTTTTTTCTTTTCATAGGAAAAAAAATCCCATCATTTCTAACAGCCTGAATGACACATAGCGTGATTTCTCTCCTTTAGTAAAGATAATTAAGATTTTCCAGATAACAAAAAGCAATCTGAGAAGTGTGGATGACACATTTAAAACCATTAATATATGAAAATTTCTTTTGACTTGGAAACCATGTACATTTCTTTAGAATTTCTTTAGAATTACAAAACTCAAAATGGAAAGTATTTCTTTAAAATGAAAAGCAAAAGAAACGCGTGTAATTGTGCATTGACTTGGTGACTTAATCATACACATGACTTTAAAGCTCAGTAATTCAGACTGTACATTGTTAGAGGCAAACGCCCCAAAGACAAAAGAGAATTAAAAAAATAAAAAGCTGAAACCATTCTTCTTCATTTCACTACTAGGGCTATCATTGGTTTTGTTATTTCAAAATTATGTTAGGTACATACTGGATAAAGTAAATACAGATTTATATCAGTGTTAAGAACCAAGATTACCAGCTAAGAGGAAATATATAAAAATACAAAATCTAGGAAGGAAACAAAGCCTTGTAATGCTAAATTTGAACTGAAAGTAGTGATTGCATGATGTATTCTCTCTTTAAAAATATTTGTACCTTGTAGTTTTGGTCATTGTGAATACCTATCAATTTAAAGGATGGCCAAGAATAACCACTGAAATGCATTGAAGCACACCAATTTTATTAAGGTCCATAAGTTCATGATGACATTAAAAACAATACAAAACAAATATACAGCAACATACCCCAAAACTCATTGGTTTGCTTTGGAAAGTGTTAAAGAACCAAATCATTACTTAGAAAATTGGTAAATTAAAGAATCAAGCAGTTATCTGTTCTTCCTATAGGAATGGTATTTTTTTTTATAGCCAAATAGTTGATGAAGAAAAGTTTGCCTCACAGAAGCAGTCCAATGAAGGAATAAGAGAATTCAAATAGCACCATTTTGCAAATGCTCCAGGAAATAACAGATGAAAGCAGAGGTCAACATTGGTTGTTAACATGCCACAAAAGATGCTGCCGGGCATTATGTGCCTTTTGAAGGAAATTTGACTACCTAGGAAATATTCTTGCTCAAGATTTAAAACTGAATTGTAACCAGAGCCCTGCAGTGGGGACTGCAGGGCAAGATGGGCTTTTTCTCAGCTGCCACCTGAGCAACAGGACCCATTAGAAAACGTGGTGGCTTTACCCACCAGCATCAAAAGTTGCTGCCTGTGGGCAGCCCCTCCCTCAGGTGCCAGCCAGGTTAAATGGCCCAATCAGAGGTGATCAACTAGGGCTGGGGACTCTGAAGGAGGAGATGAGGGAGACAGGAGCCGGCTTGGGAGGCTGCTGAGACTCCCCACACGGCCCAAGATGCCTGGATGCTGACTCTGTATTTGCCTTGGAAAGAAGCAGCAAAAAAGCACCAAATGCTCTGGGGCCTGGTGTCTTATTGAACTGTTTGTTGTTGGGCTGACAACTCACAAAGCTGTTTATGAGGTGACACCCGGTGTCGCCTCTCTGGTGCTGCTACCTTCAGTGTTGTTTAGTCCAACATCAGGTGCCGCTTATCCTGACCTTTGGACTCTTGGCTGTGGGCTGCTGCGGGGACATCTCAGTGGCCCTGCCTGTGAGTGCCCCTGGCCCCTGGTGCTTCAGGCCCTCCCGGCAACACTTGTGTCTAAGAAAATGGTGCCACCTGAATCAGAAATCTGTGAGTCACCTTTATCATTCCCTTTCCCAGCCCCTGCCACTCCCACTGTCATGTCTCAGCCCTATTGATTTTACCCATTGGCCACCTGTGAATCTTTTTCTCCGTCCCCATCACCATCACCCCATCCAGATTGCCATTATATTCCAGGACTCCTGAAATAGCCTTCTTACTGCTTTCTTACAGCTCTAGCTGAAGACTTTTCTGCGAATCCCCATTATTCTCAGCACAAGACCGAATCAATACCTGATGTTTCCTACACCTTTGCACATCCAGCACATGACACACCTGGCATGTAACAAGTGCCCAATTAACAGGTGCTGTTAAAATAGGTGGCAACTTGAGGATCTCTGAGAAGTCTACTTGTGCACAGATGTCTTCCTTGCTGAGCTCCAGGCATCTCTAAATCCAATATTGGTTCTTGATTTCTTGCCTCAGCCCATAATTCCAGGTGAATGTTTTAAAAATGCATGTCCACTTTTTAGATAGGTGTAATACAGAAAGACAGATGGTAGAACCTCGACATACAAGCACGAGTCTGAGCTATGCTGCTTGTCAGCTGTGTGACTCATTGAAGCTCTCTGGACCTTCATTTCCCCCTCTTGTAAACTGGGGACAATAAAACTAAGTTTATAAGGGTACTGATTGCATGGTCTAGGGATTATTTTTATGATCTGTCTGCTCTGTCTAGCATATAATGGGTACTCTGTTGATAGGGATAGTCAGATGATGAATTACTATAAAGAAAAATAAAATACATGAGGAATGGGGGTCTTCTAAGAAAAGGCTGTGGCAGGACTCCATGAGCAACCCCAGGCATAAATTTTTTTTATAAGGTAAACTCTTCTTCCATTCTGGTGGTATACAGGAGCCACTGCTTGCCCTTCTTGAGATAACTTTTCCTCCACTGAGTCAACATAAAACCTAAGTGGAGAAACATGGATTGTGCCCAAGTCTTTCTGTTAAGAATGCACTCGTAGTGAGCTATTACTGTGATAATGCTGCATAGCAACCCCGGAATCTCAGTGGGTTACAACAAACAACATTTATTTCTCTCCCATGGGGCTGGACACTAGCCAGAGTTCACCCGGCTTGGATTCAGGGCCACTCCACATGCTCTCACACCAGGGCTAGGGTGAGGAGCAGCGGCCACCTGTGCTTGAGCATCTCATAGTGAGGCAAATGCTCAAGGGGCCAAGCTGCAGCACACAGGGTATTACAAGCATCGGATTGCATCACCTTTGTTCACGGCCCATTGGCCAAAGCAAATCTCAAAAGTCCTGCCACAAGTTAGAACAGGGAGAGGTGTTCACGCTCTACACTGAAGCTGCGGCAAGAGTGGGAAGGAAGGAAGGAAATGTCGTGAATGATCAGTGCCATCCGCCACGCCATCAGAACTTGAATATCCACCTGTTTATTTCAACGATCATTAAAACTAGTTTTGTATTTTCAGTATATCCAGCCGGTTGGAAATTATTCCTTTATTTCTTATTGATTAGGAAAAGACAATTTTCCTAGTTGACTTTTCCTACTCAAAAAGAAATCACAATGATGGCAGCCGCTGAACTGTTTGACTGTTGTAGGCTCGGAGACCTATGTGTGAGCACTTTACATCTTCCTACCATTCTGTGAGGAAATCACATTTTGTAGATGAAGAAGTTGACATGCTGGGAAGTTAAGTGACTTCCCCAGGGTCACACAGCTAATAAATACGAAGCAAGACTTGACCTCAAATCTGGATCTCCTTGACTTTAGAGTCTGTGCTTAAACTTCTTCTTGTAACATTAAAGAATATCTCTAGTTCTATTATTTTAAAAATAACTTTGAGAATTGATGTGGATTCACAGATAAATTGTGGGTTCCAATCTATCACTCAGTCCCCCCTATTAATATCATTAATTGTATTTTATGTTAGTGTGGAAAATTTTCCAGTTAATGAACTGATACTGATACATGATTCTTAACCCAAGTCTTTATTTTACTCAGATTTCCTTTATTTTCACTTGTTGACTTGTCTTTTTTCTGTTCTAGGATCTCATCTAGTATGGGCACCCCATCCCACTTATGCATTATGTCTCCTCGGCTTCCTCTCAGCTATGACAAGGTCTCAGATTTATTTTTTGATGACCTAGACATTTTTGAGGTGTGCTGATCAGATTTTGTGCAGAATACCCCTAAATTGGGATTACCTGGTGCTTTTCTCACAATGAGACTGGAGTAATGGATTTTTAGGAGGGAGACATGGAAATAAAGTGTCTTTCTCATTACCCTTTCTCATCACAGCCTGCCAAGGATACCTATGACAGTGTGACTTAACCTTGATCACCTAGTAGAGGTAGTGCTCTCTCCATGGCAAAAACATTTCTCAAGCCTTGCCCCTTTAAAATGAAATCACCATGTATGACCCACACTTAGAGGTGGGAGTTTTTTTTTTTTAAAGATTTATTTATTTATGCATACAGGAGCTGGGGTATAGACCAGAGATGTGGGGGTGTATGTGAGAGGATTCACCAGAGACAGAGTGGGGAACAGAACAGGCAGATTGAAATACACTGCTGAGGGGAGCAGCGGACGAGACAGGAGAGGTCTGCTGTGCCATGTGGGTAGCTCCCTGGCCAGGGATCGAACTTGTGCTGCAGTGGCTGCAGATTGTTTCACAGTGCAGTAATTAACTCAGGTGGGAGTTTTAATCCAGCTCCTTGAGGGCAGCACAGCAATGTAGATTTTGGGGAATTCATCTGCAAGGGAGATTTGCCTGTTCTTGGTCATTTATTTATTGATGTATATGTGTATGAAATAGCTTATTTTTTAATCAGTATTGAGCGTGGATATTTACTTTATGCTTTGGATTATAATCCAATATTACTTTATTCATTTTCTTGCTCAAATTGTTCCAGCTTTGTCCGTTGGGAGCTCTTTCAGTCTGCTCCTGTGTTCCCTGGATACCCCGGCAGAGTGCTCATGTTGTTTTCCTTGAGTATTTTCCTACTTTCTGGTACAGTAAGATCCTCTAGGCCCATCGGCCCATCTTGTAGATTTCCTATCTCAGTCCTAGCATCAGCCATTTCTTGAGAGATCCCTGGTTCCTTTTTTGTTTTTTCCACTGGAAATGGCATTGGAATCTGAGATGTGGGTGTTAGATGCTGACTGTAGTGTTTTTGGTGGACTTCTCCTGGAAGTCTGATTGCCGGTCAGTTTCTTTTGTTCAGAATGGGGAACTTTAGACTGTTATTCCTCCCTGCTCTCCATGTCTGAACTTCTTCCAGCTTCATTTCTACCTTTCTTTGCTGCTCTGTCAGCAAAACAGCTCAGTGACTTCTCTGAGTGGATACCTCATGCTTTTGAGGAGAGTGGAGTGGGGGTGAACTGCTTTCTGTTTTGATTCCAGCACCTTCTGGCAGATGCATGGGGCTTTGTTGATTCCCTTGTCCTTGGCAGCCCTGGATCCAGGCCATGAGGGATGAAATGAATCACAACTCTGGAATTCCATCCCTGGGTTATGTGTGATCACTCAGAGCACAGTATCTTCATCAGAGTCTGGGAAATTTCTTCTGACATGTGCCTGACACTCTAGTACCTACCCACAGCATTCTGTAATACCTTCCTCCTCACTCTTCACTGGAAGATAACCTGGGAAAACATGGCACCCTCTGCAAGCATAACAAATAACCACAACATTTCAGTGACATGCAATAACAAGTGCTTATATAGTACCTCACATATATTTGGGGGTTGGCTTATGGAGATGGTCTGGGCTGGTTGACTCTGCTGATCACAGCTCGACTTGCCCACACAGCTGAGGGTTGATCATCATGGCTGGGTGACCTAGGAAAGACTGGCAGGTGTGGCTCTGTTCCATGTAGATCTCATCCTTTTTGGTACAGAGACACTAGGCCAGTATGGGCCAGTGAAAGCAGCAGAGCACAAAAGGGCAAGCAAAAACTGTAAGAATGAGTATTATGTCTCCTCTGCCTCATTCTAGCAGCCAACATAAGTCACATGTCCTGACAGTATCAAGGACTGGGCAGATATCCTTTGTCCTTGTTAGGAAGAGAGTAGAGGGAGTGAATATTTCTGAGTAGTAATTGACCACATTTCACTCTGCATTTCCTCTTGTGAATTCTAAAATTCTCAAAGGTGTTTGTGGGGTCTCTGAACTTTCTACAATGAGCATACAAAAGAATTATAGACATTCCAGAAGCTGTGATCAATGACAAGCTGGTGGGAGGGTGATTGTGTTCACCAATGTACATACATCTCTCCTGTACCTGAGCACTGCTACTCCATGTTTCATAGTTCTCTTGTATCTAGATGGGACTGGGGCCCTGTATGGGCTAGTTCCAGTCAGTGGAATGAGAACAAAAGCATCATGTGTTACCTCTGGGCCTAGGTGGGCATGTGTGGGTGTGCCTTCTCTCTGTGAGCTTCCTTTCCCCATCTTCTCATTGAATGTAGACAATCTACATTCAACCCTGAATATCTCCAGGGTCCTTGGATGTGGTGGAGTTATCAGATGCAAAAACCTAGATTCCTGAATGACTGTGTGGAGCAGAGTGCCCGCCACCCCACAGTATGTTCCATTCCTTTGACAAAGTGGTGTGGTGTTGCGTCGTTGAGATTCAGGGATATCTGTTAAAGGTGTTAGCAGACTGTGATTAACAACCCCCTTTCTGATGGCCAATGGCCAATAGTAGTAGCTGTTAAAGATATCTCCTGTGAGTTAGATCAATAAACTATAGCTTATACAATGTTTATGTCTGTGAGTGTTTATTTTTGACATGTTATTGAGGATCTGTTTTCACCAGCCACCAGCCATTCTTGACCTTCACAATATGACTCAGATTTACCTTGTGGGAATCATCTCTTCTCTATTTAGGTGAAGTCCTTCTGGAAAAGATGACTCTGTCCCCCTGAGCTCTAGGGATGGAACACATGGCTAGGTTAAGCCAATCTGGTCCTTGCTTTGCCCTGGCTAATGTGATTGGCATCAGGATTGGAGCATGCATGTCATCTAGGCTAAGCCAATCTGGTTCTTGCTTCCCCATAACTACATTCATTGGTTCATGAGTGGGTGGACACATAAACTAAGCAGGTCTAAATTTAATCTCAGAGTCTTAACTGGGGAAGTTGAAATAAAGACTGTGGTTCTTTTTCACTAGACATTAACATGGAAGATTATAGCCATTGGTGATGCAGGCAGCCATCTGTAATTATAAAGAAAGTCAGCCATAGTAGGAAACTGACTATGGCCGATAGAACACAGCAATGAAAAGGGTAGGTCCTTGGCATCATTGTGAAGCAGCTGGGTCAGACCTTTCCTGAAGCTGACGTATTTTTGGACTTTTCAGTCAAACAAGTTCAATAAATAGCTTTTGTGCTTTAAACAGATTAGTTGAGTTTACATTACTCATACCCAAAATATTCTCAATGAATTCAGTATTTATCTCTTTAATAATCAAATAAAAGTCTAATCAGAAAATGTAAACTCTTAAGTGACATTAAAATAGATGATTCTTAGAAGACTATTTCTAGTTCTAAAACTGAGTTTACAAGGCCCAGTTGAATTCTTAATACTTGAAGTATCAATATTTATACAAATCTATATAACCAAAGAGTGTTTAATTATTTGGAGACTTCAGGCAAAAGTATGATGAATACATTATTTAAAAAATTGTCCACACATGGGAAAAATCCTTCCATGGGTTCTATTGCTCTTAATAGGTTCTGTAAGACTTTATATCACCTGACCCCTACCCACCCCTCTGAACTTATCAGTTATACTCCCACCCATTCCCCTCAGTTCACTCAATTTTAATTCTCAGAGTTCATTTCTGCCCCAGGACCTTTGCACTGGCTATTCCCTTTGCCCGGAGTCCTCTTTCTCTGGCTTCTCCTCCTCCTGGCATCTACACAGATCTCAATTCCTCTTCAGAGATACCTTCTCTGATCACCCAGCTAAAGGGAGTCTTCCTCTTGGGCACTCTTTACAAGTGACCATTTAGCTCCTTTACAGCACTTTTTACAATCTCACAGTATCTGGTTCACTTAGCCACCTGTTATCTCTGCATGCTATTCAAGTAAAAATGCTTCAAGGGCATTGCCTTTGCCCATTCTGGTGCCCCAGTGTCTCCAGAAACTGGCATAGTGCCTGACAGCTGGCATTGCGTGAAAGATAGAACCGTAGGAGCCAAATGGAGGCAGCAGTGTCCTTTGGAGAAGGGTGGAGAGTAGAAGAAACTCACAATGTTGTCATGGTGGGTGGGGTTGGAAATTTACAAAAGGGAGGGCAAAGAGAAAGGGACAGGGGCAGGCATTGCTTGGGAATGTCATTCAAGATTATTCACAGGGTTTTTCTGAAAGGAATGTGTGTGTGTATGGAGAGAAAAAGTGGAGGAGAGAGAGAGAAGGCAGAGAGAGACAAAAGGAGCCCTCATCCAAAAATTGATGGAGCCAATCAATTTGGAGCTGGTAACCTCATCACACATATTACTTTCTGCCTGGTGTTGGGGGGGGGGTCTGTGCTCTCTCTGAGATTTTATTACCCACAGGAGTTTCTCCTTCAAATTGCAATCTGAGAGGCTCCACTTGGGGGAACAAAAGGACACTCCAGGCCACTGCAGTTCAGCATTATCATTTCTTTGTACATCCTTGTTATGAGTTGGGAATAAACATAGTCCCCTTAATTTCAGAAGAAATGAAAATGACTTTTCTCTGGGCTGTTGAGTAGCTCCCCTTCTTCTCCCTTCTGCGAGCTCAGATCCACACGCGCCCACAGGTTTTCGGGGGGAACTTTCTCAATCAAAAGACTGTTATTGAATGTAAATCTCAAAGCAGAAATTAGATAGACTGTTGCTCAAGGCAGTGGTATCTTTTAAAAAATAACTAAGAACTAGAATCTACAATCAAAACCACCTTTCTCTCCCTCATCTCTCATTTTCTTTGGCAGATAAGGAAAAACGTAGGTGTTTCTTTTAGAGCTTAATTCTCAGAAAGCTAATGTCATTGAGTTGTAGCTTCGGAAAACGGCTCTGGAAACTGGTGTACACAGAGCCTGTTCCTGACAAAATGAATGAAGTGTGAATGTAGAGAAGCAGCTATGATGGCAGTCGTTGGAGAGCAGGAGACTGGAAATTTCCCTTTCTTTCTTTTTCCCCTACTTGGAAATGTTTTCCCATTGTTGCTGATGAACCACCCTCTACAAACTTGGTCCCTGGTGCTGTGATTTGGCTATTGTTTAAAGAGGTCTGTTGTCTCAGTGTGACTTACCCTCTCCTCTGGCTCATTTCGTTGACCTGTGTTGTCATAATGGGAGGATTTCTTGCATTCTGGCTTTTCTTCTAGATCCTGGATGGAGAAAGAGGTGACTCTCCACGTTTCTTTGAGGAACTATGACCCAGAAATAGTAAATATTTGCTCAACAAGTTATTTATTACCTTTCATGCCATGATTAAAATTTAACTTTCATTGAACTACTGTTCCAGCTATAGAGATGAAAATAAATACTCGGGGACATGTGTGATGGCCCTTTCACTGGTGTCCCCACCTCCCTCTGGCTTCACACTAATCAATTCCCTTCATGGCAGATGATTTTGAAAACGAGGAATGTAGCCACGTCATGCACCTGCATGACACATTGAGTGACTCCCTAGTGTCCTTGGGATTCAGTCCTCATCCTTATCCAAATTTGAAAGTCCTGCAGGGTCTAGCTGTCCAGTGACCTCTCCAGTCCCATCTCATACCCTCTGTCTTTGAGGCTGGGAGACCAGAACCCCGGTGTCACACTGAGGGGCAAGTCACCGATACAGAGCCAGTGTGGTGGACTGAGGACTACATTCTAGGAATCAGGACTCATGTGTTCATGGCAGAAGCAGGGAAAGAAAAAGTCTATAAAGGGGAGCTGAGGATGAAGAGGGCTCACTAACAAGTATGGATGCAAATAATTGAGCTAAACTTTCTGGAACCTGGATACCTGGTGTGCCCAGCTGCTGTGGGGGCGCGGGGGGCGGGGGCAGAGGTTGGGGGTTGGGGAAGTGCCAGGGGTTGATGGGAGAATCCACAGAAACAAGGCCTCTGTCTGAGGGAATTCACGGCTCAGAGCTGGGCTTGATGTCAGCGCGAGCCAGCGGGACTCCGGAGCGATGGCTACAGTGCAGGGAAAAGCAAGGACAGGCTGGAAGCTACCAGCACCTCTGCAACTGTCTGCCTCTCCTGGCTCCCAAGCAAGTGTGGCCATCAGCAGGTAAAGGCTGCCCCTTCACTGGGTTCTCCCTGGTCCTGTACAGCTTCACTTCTGGGGCACTGGGCCAGCCCCTGCGAGGAAGGCAGTGTGGGAAATGGTCCCAGCAAAACCAAGTTGAGAACAGAATAATCCAGAGAGTGGGGGAGGCATGGCGACCAAGAGACACGCGGTCCCTGTCCTCAAGCACCAGGGAGAAAGAGCAGAGAGGTCCCTGGAGGGTATTTGGGCAGTTTGGCTGTGAAGTGTGATGTAACTCCCTTCGCGGAACTCTAAATCTGCACTCCTCGGCCATCTGTTCAAGTTGGCCTTGCTGCCTTCCTTTTCCTTCCTCTTTCCTGCCTTCCCTTCTTCCTCTCAGAGTCTGGTCAGCCGTGGGGATGAGGAAGAACAGAGCCAGCACATGTGGCCCCAGCACAGAGTTTCCATTTTATTAAAAGAAGATGTGAGTTTCTAACACAGAAATTAGGATCCCTCTCAACTCTCTCCTTCCATATTAACTTGAAATCTTGCATTTTACAGCTACAAGAGCCAAACCCAATTGGAAATCAATCAACACAGAAATAGAGAATGCTCCACTTACTCCTTGCTTCATGGAATAAGTGGAAACCCAGAGAGGTTAAGTGCCTTGCTCCAAATTACACAGCATTTCTGTTGGCCTATAAAAGAGCCTTTTATCGGCCTTTTAAAAGGCCCACACGCTCAAAGTCTCTATTCTAAAGAGCTTATTGTCCACGGAGAGGTTCGAGTGTCTTCACCTAAGACAATTTGCCTTGATCATTGTGGTTGCCATTTCCATTTCTTCATTGAAGTGGGCAGAGTGAGGGCGATGACCAGGGTGCTTTGGGCAGAGCTTCCTGTGGGGGTGCTGTATCTCCATAGGCGCAACCGCTATCAGGGACTGGCCTGTGTTTTGGGGACTCGATTTTATTGTTCACCTGAGTCAAGTCCATTTCATAATTTATCTCTGCCAGAGCATAATGCTGGCAGCTATATTATCTGGCTCAAGGGACATTTGAAGTTCATCATAAACCACAGGCAGGTGTGGATTCTTTTGCAAAGTAGCCCAGTGCACAACTCTCTCTCTCTGTCTCTTCCTTCCACCCTCCTCCTCTCTCTTAGACACACACACACACACACACACACACACACACATGCTCTCGTGTGAGCGTCTGAAACAAATGTTTCACCAAACAATGCCTAAATTGGGTGACTCACTCTCCTGATGATATTCATTCCATTCTATTTCACTTTGTTATTTAAAATCCTGCTTGCATCTATCAAAATGGATGTGACCTACAAGTTGGCCTTGAATCACAGCTTAAAAGACACTGATCTAGGGCATCTCTTCTTGCAATCAAGAAATCTTGGAAGGACGGGAAATTAATCATCAGAAAGTGGCCTGTGTACCTCCAATCACAGTGGAGAGTGTCAGAGTTTTGAGGGCACATTCAGGAAGCCTGTGTTAGGTCTGCCCAGACTATTTCTGCTCCACTGTGAGCTCTCTTCCCTAGTGACCTCAGTGCCCATGTTTGCTGAGGAGTGATAATCACTTCCATTTGCTGAGTGCTTACAGTGTGCTAAGTGATAGAGAGAAAAAGCCAAAATGAAAGAGGTCTAATAACATGGCAGAAAAGAGTCGATAGATATAAGTAAGAGAAAGCACCCCTATGTCAGAGGTCCCCTCAGAGGCAAGTTTAATGGAAACCAAGTTGTTTTAATACCTGCTTCCATCGGTGAGACACAGAAGGAGACATGTCTCCCATTGACATTGTTGTGGTCATAGAGCATGATATGGTTTGCACATCCTTGGAAGAAATCCAGCATTAGGGTTTTTACTTGGAAGTGCTCCTCAGGTTCTAAATATTGAGGCTCAGGACACCAAATCCCCACAGTGTCGTTGTCACAAGACAACAAGAAAAAGTAGATGTACAGACCTCAAAGGGTCCCAGGTGTAAGGCTCTGAGTAGGATCCTTCTGGTCAGGTAGAAAAGCACATTTTTTTTTATTATTATTTTGCATTTGGAGAACTCTAGGCAGGAAGAATATAGACTGTGCATCTTCATCTGCCTGTGATCAATGTGGTGCAGATAATTCATGACATAGTTTCATTCAATGATGCTTTACAGCCAGCATCAGCATGTGGAAGAAATTTTAGATGGGGAAAAGACAGATGTCCTCTCTCATGATGCCTGGGGTGAGGCAATCAATGCAGCCTGCTGCTCTATATGTCAAGAAAAGTTAAAGATTAGAACCAAAGGTCAGTACCAAATACTTTTATTTACTTAGACCAAGCAGAACAATAAGATCAGAATAGAAAACGTTTCTAGGTCCCAGGAGGCTCCCTCCTTCCCCTTGTTGTCCATCCTCACCCAAGATAACCACTATTCTGATCACTATCATATGGATTAATTTTGCCTGTTTTCATTTCCTCCGAAGTGGTCTCATACCATATTTATTCTTGTGTATCTGGGTTCTTTAACTTCACAGTCTGTTTTTCTGATTTGCCCATGTTGCTACATGCCACAGTGATTGTGCTTTTTCACTGCTGTGTAGTAGTCCATTGTATAACCAGGCTATCACGGGTGTATCTGGGTTGTTCCTGTTTTGTTTGTAATTAAAACTATTGTGAATATTTGTATATAGGGTGGGTTTTTTTGGGGGGGTATATAAACACTGCTTTTTGTAGGGTAGATAGCCAGATATCTATGTATCTTTGAGTAAAATTCCTTGGTCATAATTTAAACATAGCTTTAGTAGATAATGACAGACAATTTTCCAAAGGGTCAAACCGATCTACTCTCACACTGGTGCTGTACATTTGTTCCTCATCATTTGGGTTGGTGTTTTTTTTCTTTTAGTTATTCTAATACACATCACTGTTATAGACATCATTATATGATATAGTATATGGATTATCTCAAATCCTCAGAAGAAACCTGCTAATCTTCTCACTTTCTGAATAAAGAAATCGGCCTAGGTAGGTCAAGTCACTTGCCTAAGGACCATTGGCCAAAGTGTAGTAAAATTGAGATTCACACTGTATATGTAACACCCCGATCCCTGCTAGATATGACCAAGTCAATGTTTGCTTTGGGGTACTTTGGGGCACAATTCCCAGTGACCTTATAACCCCCATGTAACTGTATTATTTCATTAAGTATCACCTCAGAGTCTGGGAGTGCAACCTCACTCAATCCTATACTCTCCATGTGTACTGTCTTAATAAAACTAATTTTTCCCCATAACTCTAAGTAGAACTTTTAATCAAACTGTAACATTTTAAAAAACAAATAACAAGTCACTTGAACCAGTGATCAAGGATTTTATTCTCTTCAATGGAAGAAATATCTCCAAAGCTGCAGTGGACAGATGCTCAGGTGGCCCACTGTGACAGCCTTGCGAGGTCCCCTCTCCTGAAGTAGGGGGGGGCCTGTGACTGGGTTTTAGCCAATACAGTTTGCAAAGGGGCTGTGGGATATAAGATTATACTGCCCATCTTGAGAACGCTGATGAAGTAGGTTGGGGAGGCCTGGGTTGTAAGAAACTGAGTAGCTTCTAAGAGTTTCTAGGAGCTGAGGGAAGCATGTTGTCAACAGTGAGCAAGACTATAAGACCCCAAATCCAACAGGCCAGAGGAACTAAATGTTGGCAGGACTCACAAACTCAGAAGCACATCCTTGTCCTGTCGAGCCTTACATGAGACTGCAGCCCTGGCTGACACTTCATTGCAGCTCCATGTAACCTTAATCAGAGGACCCTCTCAAGCCATGCCCACCATCTCAACCCCACAGGAACTTGGAGATGATAAATATGTGTGGTTTTAAGTCACTAAGCTTGTGCCCATATCGATACTCAGTGATAACTGAAACAAAACACTTGGGTCTACATGGAAATGCAGAACGTAATCAAGAAGCCGATTTGATCAGTAACAGATCTTGCACAGTTGAAGTGTTCTTAATAGATAATCACACCATTTCTAGAGGGGAGAAAACTCCCTGGGCAGTCCTGTAACTCCTGATCTGCTGATGAAGGCTTTTGGAGCCAGACATCCTATGGTGTCTGGACTGTAATTCAGCAGTCTTAGGAAATCACTCTCTCTTGCACATTTATTGGGTTCTTTGTGTGATCAGAATATATTCCCAAGTGGGCTATTAGTTGTAGCAACATTTCTTGAGAAAGGGTTTCACTATACAAGTTTCCTAACTGTGTGTTAGGAGTCCACGTGGATGGTAACTGGATCGATGGAGCAACAAAATTGGGTCAGCATAGGGGAGAGGTCAGCCCCAACAACCAGGTGCCATGGTGACCTTGCAGAACCTTTCTCCCAGGTGGATTAGCCCAACAAGTTGCCATTTGCCCGTGGCATCTATTTGCATGTACACACTGGCCCCTAGCACTTCCGAGGAGGAGACAAACAGCTATTTCTTTTCAAGGCCTCAAGGGTGGAAACACTTTGGCCTGATGTTGCTCATCCCTCTTGTTTGTTTAGAAAAATTAAGGCCTGGATGGACCGAGCTATCATTTGTTTGTTTCCTCTCTTTTCTATTTAAAGCAGTTCATAAGGAAAGTCCTCCAGAGAAAAATCCAGCCTCTCCCCACCCTGACACATGCCTTTTTTTTTTTTTTTCAAATGTTAAGGGAAGGGGAAGGTCGTTATCCAGAGGCTCCCAGAGTTCCCTTTCACAAGGCCAGTTGGACTATGTCAAGTCCTTGTTTAACGCCCACCCATGGCTCCCCTGTGCACTATGGACAGAGACCCAGCTCCTCACTGTGGCCTCACGGCCTGCAGGGTCTGCCTTCTGCCCTGTCTCAGACCTCACTTCTCACTCCCTTCTCTTTTTCTCCTGCTCAGGGCCTTTGCCCAGGCTGCATTCTCTACCTGAAAACCATTTCCTTTCCCCTCTCTGCTCAGTCTTCAGTTCTCAGTTTAATGTCACCTCCTCAGAGAAGGCCTCCTGGATCCACACCTGATTTTGAGGTCCTCTATTATAGTTACCTTGACATCTGTATCCTTGAGCACATGGCAAAGTTGTCGTGAAATCACCAATTAGGTGCCAGAGAGGATAGGGCATAGCTACTAGGCTCCCACTGCCTTGGACACAGAACGCTCCCAATAAATATTTGCTAAATAAATGACTGGAGGAATAAAGCCATCCATGAATAAATGAAAAATCAGTTTTTCATCTGAGACCCTCACTTCACTCCCTGGATGTACTGGGAGGAGAGTTTTCCTTGTCTTTCGATAATTATCACTTTAATCTTTGGGTGTATGGTGGCTGGGTTATGATTTGTGCTGGGAGACTGATATCTGCTCTGGGCAAGGTCAGGTTTGGTGATGCTGCCAGACTCCATAAAGGTGGACTGGCCAGCATGGCAGGAGGTGACCCTGGATGGTCGAGAGGTTCCAGTTCTCTCTTAAATCTTGAATGTTTCAGAACTGGATCCAGGAATGTGATTCTCTTAAAGGAGAGCATTTTCGACATAAGAGTAGACAAGATTCCAGGACTTCCATGGTCTCCTGCCAAATTCCAAGCTTGGTGCTTTCCAGAAGCAATTATGTATAGTGGGGGCCTGGGAGTGTGTGTATGTGAGTGAGCCTAGGCAAAGGGTGGTCCATCAGGCCTGCCTGCACCATCTAGGCACAGGCTCATTCAAGTCCCATAGAGCCCTTCCCAGGGGCCTTATTATCTCATTGTATCCTCACTGTAAGGCCTGCAGCAGTGAATTATCTTCAATTACAGAGGAGACAACTGAGATTCCGAGAGGGGAAGTCACTTAGTCTACGATCATACAAATAATGTTAGAAGTGAGATGCAAATTGAGGCCTCCATCAACATTTATTCTCTTTCCTCTCAACTATACCACAACCCTAAAATCACTCTAGTCCAATGATGTAGATTGAAGACTTCCTGAGACTGGGAAAAACTGCTGCCCCGAATATATCAGACATACACAGACAATCCTGGTAAATAAAGTTCTTTTAAGAAGAGCAAAGCCTGCTATTTAATAATCAAATATATGAATTAAAATGCAGACAAAGCTTTTGGAAAGTTGACCTATCAATAAATTCATATTAAGGTGCAAATGACTGATAGGAAATCTTTTCATGCAAGCATAACTAAGGAAAAAGGTATAGAGAAAGAGAGAGCAGCATTTGAGTCTGACAGGTAAAGAGAGAGACGAGAGGAAGAGGATTGGAGAAAGGGCTTAGGAAATGGATGGTGGCTCTAAAGAGAATGCTTGATAGCTTTGCATTATTGCTTCATGGTGGCTGAATGGTATCTCTCTCAGAGACATATGTGAGCAGTGGTATTTAAATTGTAAAAGGCCAAGAAATGACCTTGAAGGAAAGCGTGCTAGCTAAAGGGCCAGGAGGAAAAAGCCCCTGAAGTAAAAATCAGCATTGTCATTGTGACCTGGGCTCACTGAGTGGGCTGTGTGGGTAGCAGGAGGTGAATTGGAAAGAGCATTTTAATAGGATTTTACAGTTTGTTGCACACCTGGACAGGTACTCTGTTATCTTGTTTGACGCAACAGCCCTATGACTTCAATTTACAGGAATTAGAGAAGCAGATTGGGCTAGAACTGCCTGGGTTCAAATCCTATTAATGTAGCTATTGTACTTGTTTTGCAAGTGATTTGACATTTTCCTCCTGTTTAAAATGAGGCCAACCACCTCCATCATGGGTGTTTGGGAAAGATTTAATGAGGTAGTCACACAAAGTATTTGACGTTGTAGTTGGCACACAATCAGCACTCAATACATGTTCCCTATTATGACTTCTATATTGTACCACTAAAGTGGCTTATTTGGAAGACTATTTCAGCGTGGCTCCAAACCTCTTGGGATTGATTCTATCTTGGCAGATGAGTGATTTCTACTTAGGTGCCTGCCACACTGATGGTAAATATTTATAGAATGAATGAAAGTCTAAGCTAGCATGGCATGGATCAGGCAGAAATAGAAGACAGAGCATAATAGTATGAGTAATTTGTAGGTGATTTGGTAGGCCATGGGAGTCACTGAAGGTTCTTGAGCAAAAGCAGGGAGAGTCAGAGGGCCTAAAGGAGGGAAGATTTGGAAGGGGGATGATTATTTGGCAAGCTGTGGACATCTGGATGAGGGATAAGAGAAACTTGTTGCAGAGGCTCCAGAGAGAAGAGGAGAACTTTCCCTTTTATTTACTGCTCACCCAGAGGCCTGCAAGTCACCCTAGATCATACTTCATCTTAGCCCAGTTAGTGTGCCTCCATATTGTAATGTACTGGCCTGCCTACTTTAACCACCCTTATCCAGATCTCCTGTATCTAAACAATTGTCCAAGCATTCAAGTCATCTGTATGCTGCTTATACCCACTCTGGATTCAGCCCTCTCATTCACTTGGTTTGTATCTTAGCCAAGAGAGTCTTGTAAATGACACATCAATGTTGTCACTCCTCTCTTTGAAATCTTCCACTGACATCCCACTGCCCCTAAGCTAGTGTCAGTTACCCTCTGTGACTCCCAGGCCCTACACAATCTCATCCTGCTGACCCCTCTCACCTGTCTTTCTTGGGGCTACCCATTTGCACTCAGCCAATCTGACCCTTCTCTACTCTGGAATCTTCCACATGATGTCTGTCTGAGCAATTGCAGGCCCTGAACTAAAAGTTCCAGGGTGAACTTTTGTGATAGTGCAGGGCTTATCATACCCTACTGTACCTGACAAGCACTTCGGTGTCTTATTACAGTGCAGATTAAGCTCAGTAGGATTGGGGGAGAGCTTAGAATTTGCGCGCATGTTTGGGTGACCTCAGTACCACCTGGGAGCTTGTGAGAAATACAGAATCAAGCACAACCTGGACCTCTGTGTCTGAATCTGCATATAAGTGCTGTGGAGCGCTGGTCTAGAGAACCCCTTAGGCACATGTGAACACCTACCTGGGGACTTCTAGGGTCCTCTGGGATCAGGGTTATGTCAGGCCTGGTCCAGCTACCATGATTTTGTCCCTGAGTATAATCTGATCTGCTGAAATCTACACCTATGAGCTTTGACAGAATGGGACCATTTTGGGAGCTGTCACCTCCACCCAGGGTAATCAGAGGTAATCAGACCTAGCTGAGATGGGAGAAGAGATGGTGAGAGGTAAGAGACAGGGCCACTGAAAACACCTGCAGCCATTGGCCCTCATGGCATGCCCCCAAATGACTTTTGCTTGTGAGGTGTGACATGGGAGTTCTGTGGGCCTTTCTTTAGCAACTGGGGATCTTTGGCGGCCTTTCTTGGGTTGGTTTTGGCATAATTTCCCAGTCGAATGGCACATGCCCTTTCAGACAAAATCTTAAGGCCAGAGGTAACTTGGCAATGCAGAAAAGGTCTGGCTTTCTGTGACTTCCATATCCAGAGGTGACCTTTCTACTCCTTAGGAAGGAGCTAAGATGGCTTCTTCAGTCCCATGGAAAAGCGAGGCCTGCTTTAGGGGGTTGGCCATTCCGTCAGTCCACGTTCCCAGTGCCCTTGATTTCCTGCTTCTGTTCCTATTATCTTTCTCTTACAGCTGTTCCTGTACCAGTGGTGTTGATACCAGTGTGTACCCTGGTTTCCCACCTCCCTGGCATCAAAGCACCCACAAATACAAGCCATGAAGTGGTAAGGGTCACCAAAAAGGAATGGCTTTGCTGTGTAGGACAGTCAAGTAAGAACGCACAGAAGTCAGAAGAACAGACTTCCTGTTCCTGAATGTTCTCTGGCCTCCTCCACCACCTCCGGGGGTTTTCTCTGGCTACCCATCCCATGGGTGCCTGGCCTCATGCCATGTCAGTGGCCTTCTAGACCATTAGCAGCACAAGGACCATCAGAGACCTGGGGGTTAGGCCTCCTGCTTTTATCAGGATTTACTCTTTAATGGGCACTTGTGGTTTTAAATAGCATTCTGTTTCTCTCTTTGGATTGTCTTCTGACAGAAGGCTGTCTTTGAGGCAAACAATCTATAATATTTTGTCATTTGCTCATTCATTCATTCATTCATTCATTCATTCATTCGTTTCCACATACATTGAACACTTTTATTGCGCAAACTCAGCATGCCAGGGCAGATGCTAGAGGAGCAAATACAGATGTGCTTGTTTCTACAAACCCGGTAATGGTTTGCTCCCCTCACCTGTGGGTTGTGGTGATGCTGAGAATTATTTATGACCCAGGTACCGCTTGATGGAGTAAAACTGAAACCCACAAGAGGGCATGGAGGGTGTGAGTATTCTTCACCTTGCAAAAGGATTCACTGCAGGATTAAATAAAGCCAGGAAAATTTAGAATTTGAAAGGACCTCTGGGACCAGCTCATTCAACCCCTCATTAAGCAGCTGTGGGAAGTAAGGTTTAAAGGCTTAAGGAAGTTGCATATAGTTATTCAGCAATGCCCCTGTGTCACATCCAGCCTTGCTTTCTCATTCTCAGGGCAAATCTCTTTCCATAGTGCCCTGCATGGCATAGAGACACTCCAATGACAATAAGAAGGAAAACTAGGCCAATATTTATTGAGAACTTTCTATGTGGTAGACACTTTCTCTGTGTTTTTCCTAGGTTACATTATTTCCCAAATATTAGGCCAGTAATACCACTGAGAGTGTACTGAGAAGCAGAGAGATTAAGCAATTTGTCTAAGGTCACACAGTTTGGAAGTGCAGGCTCTGGGTTCTAATCCAGGCCATGTGGCTCCTGAGCCCATAGTGTGTGCACTTTCTCTTTAGAGAGAGATCTCTTGACCTGTAACTTTTGTAGAGAAATGTGTTTCCACCCACATATTTCAAAGGAAGTTACTTCCATATTGAATATAATTTCAGTTGATTTAACCCAAACCTTGGTATCATCCCTTTTGGCAGATCATTCAAAGCATTGAGTTTCTATGTATTGAGCTATGCTGTTACAATAGCATGCAAAGCCGTCCACTGGACATGTGTGACAAGGGGCAGAACTGTGATCCGAGTTGGCAGGTGAAATGACACTGTGGCCCTGTGTGCTAGAAACACCTGCAGACTTGACAGGGCGAGGTGTTTGGAACAAAGCCCATTCAAACCCAAATATGTGTGGTTCTCACAATTAATAATGACTTTTAGGGGGTTGCTTACCAAAAAATCAAGCGTCTCTTAGCAGGGTTGGATTAAATATTGTTATATTAAAGAATTCAAGTCAGGCGTGTTCTGTTGTTTGAAAAAACCTTCTATTTGGGAGTCTTAGAGTTGAATTTTTTCATTTGTGCTTGATTAATTTCCCAGAACAACACCCCACCCCCACTCCCCGTTTTTATAGCTCAGGGAGTTTCACTGTGGGTAGGAAGTTCCAGCAAAGTCCAGAACCAAAACCTATATGATCAGTTAGTCCTCTAGTTAGCTTTTTCCTCTGCAGCTGTTATCAAAATTAACCCCAAAGAGTACAAACATAATGCATCCATCTAAGCAACATCTCCCCTAATCATGAAACATCCTAGAAGAGAAGGAAAACACATTGCAGAAAGGCAGGAATTTTTTCCATTATGTCACATGCAGCATGAGCCCAAAGTCCTTTAAATTGTCTGGGGCAGGGGGAGAGTGGGAAACCTAATAATTTGCAAGGGAGCATACTGACTAAGTGCAAATAGGTTGCTATTTGTTTTCTCTCTTCATGGTAATGATCTCAGGCTGGAGATGGTGTTTAGCAACGGGACCCAGCAGGTCAGTTATGACAACTTCATCACTGTCATTAGCACCTTTTGTTTGCAGTGAACACAGAAAGCTGTTCAGCATTAAGGGAGTCAAAGGAAAGAGAGGGGGGTGGAGACAGTGAGAGCAGAGGACCAGGGAACCAAGGTTAGAGCACTGTTAATACCAAGAAAAAACAGCCTTGGGGCAATTAGTCAGTTGATTTAAATGGTGAAGGGGTATATGGTAAATGGTAAAGGCCCTCAATTTTGGGATCCTTGTTCTTTCCACTAGAAGAGTAATTGCTTGTGTTTATAAAGGCTAGTCATTTTTGCCAATTTTAGTTCCTAGAAATGACTCAGGGAGATGTTCTTTTTGGTAAGGGGGTCTTCCAGCTTTAGCATTATGACTGAATAATCAGTTTCAAGTATCTACTCCAGCAGGCCAGGGTAAAATGAAGCAAAAGAAATAGAGGAAGTGCAGTGACCTTTGTTGGGGACCTACTGGTGTCAGCCAAGGTGAGTTTTCATGTGTAGTATCTCCTCCATCTACTCAGTCACCCTGGGGTAGGCGCCCTCATCTTCACTGGATGGATGATCTGTCAAGTGAGAGTCCGAATGATAAAAGCAAAAACATTAGAAGAAACTTAACAATCTGCTGGTTTTGTTTGGTTTGTTTTGGGAACTTACTCCTCCTTCTGGGGTGACCCTTGACAAGACATTCTGTGTTCCTGTTTTTAGACCAAAAAAAAAAAAAAAAAGTGGGTGGAAGATGAAAGTTTGCTATTTGGTTGACGCAAATTTGTCTCATTAGTATATTTTGTTCTCACTTATCATTTCAGCTTTCTGTTGCCCCAACCAAGTTTCTTCGGCTCTTATTCCCCCCTATTTCTTACATCCCTCTTGTCTTTTTCCAGACAACTTCATGAATATTGTGCCTTGGATCTTAAGAAATGTCTGGTAAAATGGGCCAAGTTTGAATGCAGGCATAACAGGGAAACAGATGGGGATGGGGGGTTGGTTTGTGGTGTGGTAAGAGAAGGAAAGAAAGAAGGAGGAGAGAGTATGAGAGAGATATTGGGAGAGCACAAAGAGCAGGAATCTTGTGATGACAAATCAGGCTGCTTCTGCTGTGACAGTACATTTTATGTACAAAATTGGACCATACCTATACCTGCACTCTATTAACCCTGTCATTTATTGCAGAACATTATACCAAAATCCTAGTAAAGTCTAGGCTGATGGTGCAAGATGACCACGTGGATAAATTAAAGGGATTTTTTTTTTTTAATTGATATCCAGTTCAAGTCTTCTTAAAACTTCTGGGGTATCCCCCAACAGGACTCCAGCCCTACTGTCACATGGGTTCTGAACGTGGGCTTGTATGGCTGAGGAAAAATAAGACACAAATGAAAACCTCAGACTCCTGTGGGGTGTCGTGATCAGACACTGGATCTCAGATCAGGAAGCTGGAAATTCCCTCCTGCCTTGGTGTTCAGGCCCTAGTTACTCCACTTCCCCAAATCAGCCTGGCGGGTAGGTGCACACAGTAGGTGCTCCCTAATTGTCTCTGCTTTGATAGCAAAAACACGGAGTCAGAATATTACTTGGTACTTAAGGGCCACTGTAACATCCAAATGCAAACATCTCACTGCAGACCAGGGGCGAGTGACCTGCCTGGAGAAGACAACTCCTTGCATGGAGGGGGGGCTCCCAGTTGGAAGTTCTCACCCCACTTTCCCGGCTAAGCGCCAGGCAAGCAACTTCGACCAGCGTTTAGCTGTCTCTTTGCTTATTTCACAGGGCGGACCTGCAGGGTCAGGAGCTAGGCTTGGAGGCTGGCCGTCTGGGCGCTGCTCAGGGGTGTCCCCGACCACACATGGCTCCAGCACCACCTTCGGGGACAGGTGCAGCCCATGCATTCCTGGGCCACCCCCAGAGGTGCTGACCGGCACTGTGCCGCTGGAGAACCGCGGTGTCCAGGGCACAGGGACCTCCCCGCCGCCCGCGGGGTCGAGGCCGGCGGGTCCAGGCGGGTCCAGGCACCCCCGGCGCGCAGGGGTCGGGGGGTGGGGGGAGAGGGAGGCGCGCGAGCTCGGGGAGCTGGGCGGGAAGTCGGGAGGAGGAGGAGGAGGAGAGGAAGTCCCTCGTGGCCGCCGCGAGGGGAGGGCGGGCCGGTGCCCGCGGGGACCGGGTCAGGAGGCGCGGGGTGGACGGGGCCTGCTCGCCGCTGCGGACGCGCAGGGGCGCGGGGCGCGGGGCGCGTGTCCCGGACCCCGCGGGCGGGCGGGGCGGGGGCGGCGGCGCGTGCGCGGGGCCGCGGGCGGCGCGCGAGGGGGCGGGGCGGGCGGCGCGCGGCGACCCCGGCGGGCCCGAGCCGGCGGCGCGCGGGGCGCGGAGTGGGGCGCGGGGCGCGCCGGCGGGCGAGGGCGCGCGAGGGGGCGCGCGAGGGGGCGCGCTCGCGGCCGGGAGCGCGCGGGGGGGCTGCCCCGGGGCGGCCCCCCCACGTCGGGGCGCGGCGGGCGGCGGCGGCGGGAGTGCGTCCCGTCCCGGTGCCGAGGAGCCGCCGCCGCCGCTCGCCAACATGGCGGACCTGGAGGCCGTGCTGGCCGATGTCAGCTACCTGATGGCGATGGAGAAGAGCAAGGCCACGCCGGCCGCCCGCGCCAGTAAGAAGATCGTCCTGCCGGAGCCCAGGTACCGGCTCCCTCGGCCCGCGCCGCCCCCCCGCGCCGCCCCCCCGGGGCCGCCAGCGACCCCCTGCGTCCGGGAGGGTCGGGCGCTCGGCTGCGCCCCCCTCGGCGGGCGACCCCGGGGCCGGGAGCTGCGGGGCCGGCCTCGCCGTTCCGGTCTCTGAAATGGGGCATCGGAGGGCAGTTGGGGGACTCGGGGGGACGGCGCGCCAAAGTGCCCAGCGGGGCGCCCGCAGCGCCGGCCCAGCCGGGGGCTGCTCGGAGGGGCTGTGACTTGGCTGGACCAGCTCCATCCCTGTCGCCCCCTTCTGCCCCATCCTGGCGCTCGGGGCAGCCCCAGGTCTGTCCGTCCCTCTGGTCCTGCCCCTGGGGCTCCCCTATTGCTGTGGTCCTCTCCTGCCCCATCCCTGCCCCGTCCTGTTTCTCTTGCAAGGTCCCTGTCTTCTCTCCCCTCCAGCCCTGTCCTTATTAAGGTCTCCATTCCCTGCGCTCAGTTTGCTCCCTGGCTCTTGCTGTGCACCTGGTTGCGACTCCATCCTCTCCTCAGCTCCCTTTGGGCTGCTTGGGAGCCCAGCGCTGGCTCCTTGCTTTTTATCCCAGGTTCTTGAACTGCTGTTTTCGGGGCTTGCTCTCCCCGAGGCTGGACTCCGGTCCAGTCCGCTTCCCATCCTTTTGCTTTCCCCTTTGATGCTCCCAGCCGGTAAGGAGTGGATTTCGACCCACTCAGTTTTCTTTTTAGTGCTGAGTGTGTCACCTGAACTGCTTTTCCTAACTTGCAGATCTGCCGGTGGATTCGCTTAAAAACACACGTTGAAGGGGTGATTCCAGACTGGAATGTAAACTCTTGTTTAAATTATTGAAGTACGGGCCAGATTGAATGGGTGACCCCCTCTGTGAGGGCCATACCAAGCTGTAATTTTATCTCTAAAATGGTTTATTATTGGTGCACTCGTAAAAGACTTCACTAATAATTATTAGCACAGCCCCAGAAAAGGTTAAGGCTCATCAGATTAACTGTGAGTTTTAAGCAGTGTGTCAAAGCATTTGACTTGGATTTCCCTCTCTAGCTTCTTTTTTAACATCATCATGATTTGGATAGCTAATGTGGCTTCTTGATGCTAAGTAGCACATGGTGGAATTGTTTATAAAAAGAGGCATCATCTTTCTGGTGAATTTGAAGCCTCCCAATTTTATAAAATAGTGGAATCTAAGCCAAAGCTGTTCTGTTGGAAGGCATCAACCCTTGAATCATTACACACCCAAGATTGCTTAAACATTACCTTGACATAAGGAAAAAGAATTTTCTTCTTTTGATCTAAGTGATCATTGTATTATTTTTATAAGTACATCCAAGAGCCCCAAGAGATAGAAAATATCAGTTCCTTTGAATTATTTGTTGTGAAAAGCCAAATTGTGTAAATGAATACATGTTTGCTAGATTTTTTTTTTTTTTTTTTTTACTTGCTTGCCCTTCTTATCCCCTGTATCTTGCTGGTTTTACAGGATGTGTTCTTTGATTAGCAGTGCCAAGCAGTGAAAATCCGGGAAGAGGGCAGACTTGGTTGAGTGTTGTGAAATGAACACTCTTATTTCAGAGTTTAACATATCTAAAGGTCATTGAAAATCAATGCTACTTATGGGTGGGAAACTAACAAATGGGAAACTAACAAATTAACAAATGGGAAGCTAAGTAAAACAAGAACCCCCAAATTAAATCGGAATTTCTTAAAAAAAAAAAAAAACCAAAAAACTGAAAACCAAAAAGCAACCAACTGCATTTCTATCAATGTGGCTTAAATACTTAATTTCCTTGTCATCTTTCTTTCCTACTGTTCTTAAAGCGTAAGAAATTCTCACTATGGTTTATATATATATAAAATCAATAAATCTTAACTCAGACAGTTTTTTTGGGGGAATATATAGCATTACTAAAATTAGGAACTTTTTTTTTTTTCTTGGTGTTTTGAACTTAATGTGACTTCTGCTTTTTAAGTGTCTCTCTTAAGAACATACTTTTGTGCTTAGGGTTATTCACTTCCTTGTATGAATGTCTTTGCTTTTTGGTGATATTCCTTGGTAAAGCTTTCTTTAAGGCAGAATTAGTGACCACAAACCTATTTCTCATGCCATTTTGGAATTGAGAAATTTCAGCAGAAGAGTACTTTTAGGCAACTGCTCTTTAGTAATTGTTATTCTGTTGCTATTTTTTAAAAGACTCTTGAGTTAGGACACTGGAACCTCCTCCAGGGATTCTAATTTGTTTGTATTTATCTCAACAGCTTTGGCTTTAGTTTTGTAAAATGACCATTTACATAGTAACAGGCACTCCTTGTGCTGTGTTAGGATTCTGTTACATAGAGATTATCAGGTTAAAAAAAAAAAAAAGTCTTGCAATTTTTTTCTCTACCACGGGATGAGTGACCTGCCAAGTGCTGGATTCGGAGATTTTTGAGGCAGGGGTGGGAGATTGGAGGGTTCTAGGTATGGTAAGACAGTTAATTTCTTGTTAAAATACCTTTGTATAATGACTTCAAAGACGTATTATATCACTCTGTATGGAAAAGGATACTGAGCAAATGTTTTCTGATGAGAGTTCAGTCTCAGCTTCATTCTGGAGTGAGCCATGCGGTCGCCGGTCTTTTAGTTACTTTGCCTTTTCCACAGCCTTTAAACAGAAAAGCAGCAGACCCAAGTAATATCTAGCTAATATAAATGAAACTCTGGATCTGCAGTCCCTTGCCTATTATAGGAGAATCTCAGAAAATGGAACATTCTGCCCAGGGGAGATTTTGATTTTCTGAGATAGCAAGAGGCAACCGTTTTGTTATGTTGACACATTATTCAATTAATGGACCAATGAGTGTAAATCCTGTAAAAGCTGCCTATTTGTTCAAATTATATAGCTGCTTCAGTTTACTGAAACATTTGTTGAGATAATGGAGCTAATAATGGGATCTACTGGGAGTAGGAGACTGACCCATGGACTCTGTGCAGTCCCAGTTAAAAACATGCACGCACATTCGGAGGTGTGTACGAGGTGTTTTACGCCAAATTAGAACAGAAGTACTTTAATAGAGCATAATTCATAAACACTGAGGTGAACAAGAAGAGCTTATACTTTACACTCTATTACTTTTTAAAATTTTTTTTCCAAACAGAATGAATTCTGTTGACTTGAAATCATGCATAGTCAAAAGAGATGGCATAACATGAACATGGTTTTTCGCGTTTTTTCCTCTGGTATCTCATTTCCAGTGATTGGACATTGAAAATGTTGGATCATCAACTGCAAAGTTGTCCTATCAAAATCCATATAGTATGATTGGAAGATCAGAAAGCAAGATAAGATTCTTTATGGCTTTCCGTGAGCATCTAGACAGTCCTTAAGGGCATGTGTGATGCTGTTTATTACTTTAATTCAGTATATGGTCATGGTCAAAGAGCCATTTCTCTAAGTGAGGTTGGGTCCCTTCCTTCAAGGAGCTTACTGTTTAGGTGGAACTACACAAAGAATGAATCCAAGACTGATGTTCATTTTAAAGTGTACTTACCTGAGGATGCTATTTAGCATGCAAGTAGCATTCGTAGCCTGACTTTTATTATTCTGTATTCATTCAAGGAACACTTTATATTTGCTAAGTGTTTCACAGCAATTTGATAATTATTCCCTTCTGAAGAGCCACTTAGCCCTAATATACATTGTAATATGGTAGTTTGCATCTTCTTACTGATATAACTCCCAGATGTAATTGATCCTGAAAAGTAGCTTAGTCTTCTTCTTTTGTCGAAATGGAGTTTATTCAGTACTTTCCCCAGCTCTAATCAGTGAGTGTCTGGTGGATAACTTGAAACATTACTCTTTTTTGGGGGTGTAAGGTATTCTATGCCTGCACTCTTCTGTATCTGCACCCTAACTTCGAAATGAAAGTCAATGTTGAAAGAGTGATTGTCTTCAGGAAGCCAGTATTCTTTATTGCTGACAACAGTATTTTCATGTAGTAAGCAGTGGCAGTCTTTTTGCATCTTTTTTTTTTGCCAGGGGACAAATTCATGATGTAATTTCACTTTTCAGGTTTTATTTCACTCTTAGTCGAGGTTAATTTGTGCCAGTGACTTAAAGAGGCAAGTGCTATGTGTAGTTGTCATTTCTTCGAAATAGATGTTCCAGTGTAGTCAATTTTGGACCTAGAATCTGCCCAGGTCAAGCACTGTGAAACACTTTGATTGGAGAGCCGAGGTCTCTTGGAGGTACTGGCAGTTCTGGCTTTTTATATGCATGTGTTAGAGGCAGCCCCTTCGAAGTGCCTCTTCCACCCACTGAATTTGGCTTTGTCAAGCATCTCTTTGGATAAGGTCAGCAGCTCTTGGATAAAGTGTCAGGGTTTGCAGAAGGGAAGTGTAGGTCTTCATCAGGCAAACAGGAGGCTTGCAGAGTTGTAGAGAGCAGAATACCTGGGCTCTGTAGCCCTGACAAGGGAAAGAGAACATTAACTCAGCAAAGTAATAATGCAGAAGTACCAGTGAGAGAGCTTATGCTTCTCAAGGCAGCTTGCATAATAAGTGCATCCGTTCCCACAACAGTCCTATCAGGTGAGAACTATCAGCCCGTGTTACAGAAAGCAGGTGCTCAGGCAGTTAGGGAACCCAGGAGACAGTAAAAGTGGCCAGGGCAGGATCCAAGCCAAAGGCCGCCAGAATCTGGGTTATCTACCTTGCTGTGCCATCTCACCAAAATAAATAGTGAACACTCACACCTCTGATTTTGCAAAGAATGGATGAAATAGCAGAACTTTTGACTTGGGGAAACAATCTTTTTGTGATTTGTCTCAATAGGTTGCTAGTGCAGCATTTGAAAAGTCAGGACCATCCTCAGAGACAAAAAGAGAACAGCTATTCCTCTGGGACCCTCAAAATGGTAATTATGACTAAGTGAATAAGCAGTTTGTTCGTTATTTCCCATGAGGAGCTTGAGGGTTAAATGCCTGTTTTGTTTAACACAAGAAGCACAATCTTGCTGCTATTAGTGAAAAATTGTATAAATTGTATAACAGACTTCGTCTGCTCCCTCCAACTTCCATTTCTGGGAGAAGGGTGAAGGGGCAAAATAATATTTTTGACTTTATTTCAATAAAGGTACAGTCTCATTCAAATAGTCTTCCTTTGTTAATGAAATGAAATTTGAAGACTGCCGTAGGTGAAATATGTATTTCATGCACTTGATGTTTTTATTCTCTGGACATTAGCAATAGGGAAATAGAAATGATTAACTTGGCAACTTTTTACTTCATTATTATTGAATCATTTGTATGGCAAATAATTTGCATGCTCATGGGCTGCTTGTCCCAGACCTGCCTCTGCTTCTCTTATTTCTTACTTCTTTATTTTCCTCTTTCCAGTTTTATTTTTGATTAAAACTTAGAGCCCCTGGACCTTTTTTGATTGCTACATGGGTTTAAACTATAGGAGGAGAGGAAATGCATTAACTTCCCATAATCTGTGCATGTTTCTTTTAATTTTGGAAGTCAGTCTCTGGGTCATCGGTGTTTCAGCTGCAGTGTGGAGCATAAGCTTCTTTCAAATCATTTTATACAAACCGTTATAGAACACAGTGAAACTATTTTGGCAGTTCATACATTTTGTGATTGGTGGTTTGTAGTAGTCAGCCTTGACCCAGCCTTGGACCTGTAGTCCTCTTTGCTACCTTTTCCCTCTTCCACGGTCTCTGGAGCAGCAAAAGGTGATTCTGTGAAAGTAGCCTTCATTCTTAGTGAATCTGAAGGTCACTGTCATCACTGGGCTCTCATTTTCCTGTGCTCTTTCCACCACCTGCCATACTTATTGAAAGAGAAAGTTCTAGAGTAGGAACCAGGAGATAGGGATCTGATTCCACTTGCAACTTGCCATGGACCCTCAGTAAGTCACTTAAATTCACTGTTTTCAGTTTATCCATCTGTGCAATATAATTATAAAACATCCCAATAAAAATCTCTGTCTCTTGTGAGCATTTTGTATTCATATTTATGAACAGTGGAGAGTATTAATTTGAAACACAGATAACTCAGTAGAAAAAGATAAGAAAAATGTTAAAAAGACATGATTTTACTTTAGGTCTCAGTCGTTAGGATGATATGCAGTAGCAGACAGAATACCTTATAAAAATACAGAATAGTGGTAGGAATAAGGCAGTATTGCATGGAGACCCTTGAGCCTTGTGCTCTGAGGAGCCACGCTAGGGAAGCTTCTTGAAAGTTAGGTTGTTGGCACTATGGAGAGCTGTGTGGAGATTTCTTGACCTACTAAAGTAGAGCTTCCATATGATCCAGCAATTCCACTCCTAGGTATTCACCCAAAGGACACAGAAACATTAATTTCAGAGGGCACCTGCATCCCTATGTTTATAGCTGCACTATTTACAATTGTTAAGCTATGGAAACAACCCAAATGCCCAAAAATAGATGACTGGATCAAGAAGATGTGGTACATATACACCACGGAATATTACTCAGCAATCAAAAAAGATAAACATATGCAGTTTGCAGCAACATGGATGGAGCTGGAAGGGATCATGCTCAGTGAAATAAGCCAGAAAGAAAAAGAAAAATACTGGATGGTCTCACTCATAGCAGGAATAAAGAAAACCTAAATAAGGGACCAGGAAAAAGACTAATTAATACAAAGTAAAAATCAAAATCAACAAGCAACTATAAACCAGAGACACACCACGGGGGTCTGGAGGAGGGAAGGGGAGAGGAAAGACTAGGGTCAAAATAAGGAGGGGTGCAATTGTATGGGGAATATAACCAAAATGATAATGCATACATTGTGCAGAAACAAAAAATGATGTAAGAATTATATAAGATAAAATATTAAAAAAGGAAAAAGAAAAAAGAAAATGCATATACATTGTGCAAAAATGAAAAATGATGTAAAAATGTATAAAATAAAAAAAAACTGTCACTATTTAAAATATTCCATTTTATGTCTACATGAAACTAAATTGGATTTTAACCAACTCTAGTTTACAAATTAACATAAAATAAAGAAACTTAAAAGATTAAAAAAAAAAAGAAAGGTTGTTGGGCCTGAGACCCATGAGTAGATAAATTCACCAGATTTTCCCTCAGTTTTCATCCTAGTTGTTTGTGTGTCACTGAGTGCCTAGAAACTTCTGCACATGATGCCTCATTTGGTACTCTTTCCTTCTCCCCATCCATCCATTATCCATCCATCCACCCACCCATCTCCCCACCCACCCACTCAACTGTGGACTGCGTTGGCTTCAGTACAACAGAGTTCACAAGCACCCTACTTATTGATAACTGAACAATGAGGAGAGTTGACTCATCTGTTAGAAGTCTTTGCTTCAGTAAAATGAACCAAAAATTATAATCAAAAAGCAACTGGCTTCAGTGTTTGAGCATAAAGTGATTAATTCTTGCCTTCCTTAGACATTAACAGATTGCATGTTAATGACATAGACTTATAGTAGCTCATCTTTAAGAAGTTCTTGCGGGGCACCCAGCCTAGTCGTGCAGTTGACGGGTCGCTTCCATCGCTGGCATCCAGCCAGGGTCATCCTGAAGGAGCATCATGGGAAGTCTGCAGTGTTGGGAAGCTATCTTACAACACATTCTGTGCTCTGATCTCTTATTATCCTTTTGTGGTCATGCAAAACAAGTTTAGTCCCTTTCAAATGTGGCAGATCTTCAACTATTTGAAGGCAACTCATTAGCTTGCAGTGGCTCTATTAAGGAGCTGTCCCCTTCTTCCTTTAGTTATTCCTCATCTTGTGCTGAAGCCTGCGTTCTGTTTGTGCCGTCTGCTTCATCAGTCTCTATGTTGCCTGGTTCAGTAAGAATATGAAAATTTATGAAGACTAGAAACAATTTGTAAAGTTACTATAACTTAGTGATGCCAAAACTAGTACTAAATAAATTGTATTTGTCTTGTGTGTTTGAGTCCCGCTAAGGTTCCTTGAACGGCACTGTTTGGTTTCTTGAATAATTTAAATTTCTTTAGGCCGTTGATAAGGAGATTAATATTTCTATCAATCTGCAATTTGGAAGCAAGGCATAGGTTACATATAATTATAGTAAAAGTTGCCATTTGCTGAGTGCAAGTAAGTGCGTGACACTGTATAATTCTTAAAAATTATGGGCAAAAGTATTTAAAAATAAAGCAAGCTTTAATTATGCTGAAAAAAATCTTCTGAGGACTTTTGGGCATATGTTTCATTTATTCAAAAGCGTGCTATTCTGTTAGCTTGGGAAGGCAACAAGTTTGCGTTTTTAACAATGAAACTTTCCTGAAATATATCATCTTAGAATTTGTGCTTTGTGTAAGTCAGTCCACTGCTCTTTATTATCAGGAAAAATAACTGTGGTTATATTTTCAGGTTATTTCTTCTGAATTTTCTCTATCGGTATTACTTCTGATAAGAGTTTCAGTTCAAAGTAAACTACAAGTTACGCGGGAGGGCATTTACGCAGCTGTGAATGTCTCTGCAGGCCTTCCTTTTACATTGTGAGTGTCTAAGACTATGATATATCTTAGATGTGTCTTCTTTTTAAACGAGGAGGCTTTGCAGTTTGGGGTGGGGGCGCCTATAATCTATTTAGAACTGGAACTTATCCTTTTGGGTAAGGTCAAATGACTAATACACATTGTTAATCGGTCCTACTTTTTTTCAGCTACATTTACTATTTCTTTTCTAATATTTTAATGATAACCTACTTGGGAAGGAATTATGCAGTGACTCTGTCATCACAACATCAAGTACCTCACAGAAAATAAAGTTTTTGTATTCTTGTGTTCCATTTTGGATCTGCTTTTTTGTTTTGTTTCTGACGGTGGGAGAAGAAAGCTTATTCTTTGTGAAGAACATCCCAGCTAGCATTGGTCTAGAAGGGGAAAGTGTCTTCTGTACAACAGCGATTTCTCATTATTAGTGAAAGGATATTTATCTTACGGACAACTTCCCAAATAAACGACTGCAAAGTTTTGTGTTCAGGGACTGCTTAGGGTTTAACCATCTGGTTGACTTTTTAAAATTAATTTTTAATTCCATGTGGAAAACAAGTTATTGGGCTGTTGGAAAAGTCATGATGCATTTTTTTCTTGGAAAACATGGAAAAAGTATGTCATGAATTTTCTGACAACCCAATAGTATCTTTGTGTTCCTGTCCTTCAAAGTGACCTGTGTGATGGGGGATTGGTGTTTCAAATTCATTAAAAAAATTCAGGCTACTCTATAAGAAATACTGTCCTCTTGCCATTTCATACTGGAAAAGTTTAATGAGGTAGGTAAATGGTAGGAAGTCCTTCATATGAGATTAGAGCTTTGTGATAAGCGGGGTGGCCCGGGGCCAGCTCTTCACTGTCTGGGGTAGGATAGTTGATGGCAAGACAATGGAAAAGGCAAACCCCTTTGAAGAGCCTTGGTGGTTGGTGGTTACTGTATTACTGTTGGTTCTTTCTGTATTCATAGGAAACATTCTCTAGATGTGGGGTGTGACTCAAATCAGTATTGAAATGATCCAATGGGGGTCAACTTATTGGACTTAACATTTAGGTCTGTGTATATATATATATATATATGTTCACTTATTAAGCCCAGTTACAGCTGATCTTTTACTTGACATTTGTACCATAGATTTGAATTTATTTGTGTATAGTGCTTTGTACTTTTTTCTTTTTTAATAATTATCCTCTGTAGTGGGTAGAAATTTACTCCAGACATGTCCATGTAGAGGTATATTTTGTCTATTTGGGGGTAAAAACTGGCTCTCTCCTTGGACACTGGCTTCTTTCCTGTGGTCTGGGGGTCATCCTCCCTCAGCCTTTCTGATTCAGAAATGGGATTTTTATCACTACTGGGCATCTCTTGTATCTCTTATTTTGAAACTCACCTCAGCCAGCCAAGTCTGCCTGACCATCCCAGACTCTTAAGAGGTCAGTGGTCCTTATTTCAAAATTAAAACCTTTTGAGAGTCCAATCAAGTTAGAGGGGCCAACTCCTCCAAATGCATTACCTCACATACTAGATCTATCTGGAAAGTCACATTGTAGCCAGAACATCAAGTTTGTGACTTTGCACTCACACTGACCCTCACAGCAACCTAGAGGCCTGAGTCCCTGTGACCAGAGTGTTCTATCATTTGGGCTGCCCTGACCAAAGTGCAGGGCCCTCAGAAGGTGGCCCAGCCAGCATAGGCATGACCAGATTGGTGGGAAAGGTCTAGGCTTACGTGCTTTAGTTTGTGTCTTGGACCAAGTCACCTCTGTCACCGTGGGGTGACTTTATGCTGGATGCAGAATACTTGGACTAATAATGGTTGACTTTTGACAATTCATCTTTCCATCTTTCCATTTTTCCTGTTCTAATTGGTGGGCAGACCTCCACTTGACTTGGTTGCATAGTCAACTCCAGCCAGGCCTCTCCAGCCCTTATGTTATGTATTGATTAAAAAATTTTATTCTCAGAGGGCAAGCTTTGCTGTTATTTTCAGATTCTTGGGAGCTGAAATGTTCATCATCTCCATTTTAGAAGGAGGAAGTTCGGATTCAGAGAGCAGTTAATTGTGCAAGGTACAGTTGTGCCTCAGTCTAGATCTGTGCATTTTCATGGACCCCTTCAGACTACCCTTTTCTCTATGAATCATCTGAAAGAAGGTTTTTGAATTTGGGAAAAGGAAAAGTGTCAGTTTCAGGCATTACTAACATTTTGAAAATGTATTGTCTTCATTTAGCAGGGGTTATCAGGACCCAAGGGCTATGATGATATGCTACACTGGAAACTTTGTTTTCAAGATAAATATGTGAATAATTCCTTAAAAGCTAAGCTGCCATAAATTTTATGTAAATAATAGGATAGTTATTAATAATGATGGTGATGTCTTAAATTGAGAAATGCTGCATGTCAAGGGCTTTTAATATTCTCTTACCTCAAATATCTTTTTGTAATTTCATGTGCACCCTTATTTAAAAAAAAAATTAAAATTCTTATCTCTCCTGTCACTGGGTCATCCTTGGTTTCAACATAGTTGTCGGTTACTCTAAATACAGAAAGGATTTTTTGTGTTAAACTTGATCATCCTGTTAGTGGTACATTCTAAAATGTGATTGAAAATTAACGATACAGGCTGCATATTTAACCTTTAAACAGAAAGGTTTTTGAGATGATATTGAGTTGAAGTTCTCTTTGTCAGGAACACATTAATGATTCCATTATGACTTGCCTTTTTTCACATACTGGTACGTGTTCAGCTTTTCCTTGTAATGATGAGTCTCAATCTTTTCAATTGCTGCGTGACATAGCTTAAAATCATAATCTACCTAACCCTGAGTTCATAACCATGAGTGCTATTGCAGTAAATATGCTCATCTGCATATCATTGGCTCATGTGTGAGTTTTTCTGTGAAAAAGGAAGGAAGGAAGGAAGGAAGGAAGGAAGGAAGGAAGGAAGGAAGGAAGGAAGGAAGGAAGGAAGGAAGGAAGGAGAGAAGAAACATTTCCATTTTTGCTCGATAATGCCAAATTATTCTCTATATTTAAGGATAGATGTGCAAAGAAATTGCAAACTTCATTCAGAAGCTTTAATGTTATAGGCAATCTCAGGTAATTTCGTACAGACTCTACAATTATAAAAACTAAGATTTTTAATGATAAATGAAGCGGTACATGAACATAAGAAAAGAACTAAGTAAAAACCTGGTAAGTTTAAATTTGAATTGGAAAGTCATTTTAAATTTTTGATTTTTTTTTTAAGATTTATTTGTTTATACAAGAACAGGGGTACAGGCCAGATGTGCGGGAGGGTGAGAGGACTCACCAGAGACAGCGCGGGTTGCAGAACAGGCAGATTGACTGTAATACACTGCTGAGGGGAGCAGCAGGCGAGACAGGAGAGGTCTGCCATGCCATGTGGGATTCTCGCTGGCTGGCCCAGATTGAACCCGCGCTGCAGAGACTGCGGACAGCTTCACAGCGGCGCTCAACTGCCGGTGCCACCAGGGAGGCCCTAAATTTTTGATTTTTGAGGGGTTCCAAATTTATGTTTTTATCAGCTCTAACCACTGAAAAGTCCCCTCACTGTGGGCATCCTGTGCAGCCACGCCTGACTCTAGATCTCCAGGAGTGATCAGGGGTGGGGGAGATTGACCTCTGACCTCTGTTACCAGTTGTGTCAGAAAGCCAAAGGAGCCTTCAAGAAGAACAGCATCTACCACCCTGTCTAAAAAATGAAGAGGCAGAAGAAGGGGTTTCTATTGATCAAAAGTGGGACAGTTTGAGCATTAAAAGACTGTGGCTACAGTTTGAAACTCTGCATTTATTCAAACCCTTGTGGTAGGCAGAATTACACCTCCCTAAAATGTCCTTGTCCTGATTCCCAGAATGTGTGAGTGTGTTATCTCACACAGCAAGAGGATAGTTAGGTTGCATATGGAACATAGACAGCCATTGTGCAGCACATGGTAGACAGCCATTGTGCAGCCATTGACAGCACAATGGCTGACTTGAAGATGAAGAGCTTGTCCAGGGCAGTCTGGACAGCCCAGTGTAATTGAAGGAAGACAGGAGAGTCAATGTCAGGTGAGGTAGTATTAGAAGTTGCAGACCCAGCAGGCTGCCGTTGCCAACTTTGAAGATAAGAGTAGGGCCCCAGGCCAAGGATTTGGGTAGCTTCTAGAATCTAGAAAGGTAAGGAGATGGATTCTGCCCTAGAACATCCAGTAAGACTCAGCCCTGCTGACACATTGACCTTAGGCTCCTGCTGACACATTGACCTTAGGCTAGTGAGAGCCATTTCAACCTTCTGACCTACACATCTATATGATAATATATTTCTGTTTATTTAATTCCCCAAATTTGTGGTAATTTGGTTGCAGCCACAATAGGAAACTGATATACCATGTTATAGAAGAAGCGATCCCCAAACAAAACAGAAGAAATCAAAGCACCTTATTGATCACCACTGCCAGTGGAATTAGGGCCTCTGCTCTGGCTCTGAAAAGAACAGTATCCAGAGAGAAGACGTAGCAAAACACGAAACATTGGGAAACTACATTCACTTACTCCCTGAGCACATGACTTCCTTGACTGCATTCAGTCATGAATTTCTACTAAATCATAGCTCTGATCTTTAAATTTAATAGAAAAAAAGTAATAACACACGCTGCTTATGACGATATCTCCTCCAAGCATAATGAAACTGCAATGTAAGTCTCTGACTAAAATTATTTTTTAACACCTGTTTTAAGATACTCAAATATTAATGTCAGGACACTTCAAAATAATTACTTGAAAATAAGTGTTTTCTCACTGTCAGTAAGACCACTATGAAGAGAAACAAAAATGGAAACAAAAAATAAGAGAAAAGTTTATTAATAGAGAAATAGATAAATGGATAAATGGAGAGTGGGATAAATGGAGAGCTACAATGGATTTTTAGATAGGAAGACTTAGTATCGGGAAGATGTCAGTTCTTTTAAAATTCAACCCCAATGAAAATTCAAATGAGGATTCTAAATAATGTGGCAGGTTGACTCTCATTCATCCAGAAAAGAAAATAGGCAAAAATATTTTGATAAAGTTTTTTAAAAGTAAGATAGTGGGGGTCTACTCTCAAATATAACACCACTAGAGCAAACAGAACAGTGCGGTGTTGGTGAAGACAGATAAGAGGCCTGGCCTAAAAAGGCACATCTGTGTGTGTGTTTATATTCAGATATATAATCTGAACTTGGTTTATAAATGAAGGTGGCATTTTGAGTCTGGGGGAAATGATGGTGTGGGAGAGCTAACTATCAAAATTATAATGCCTCCACACTGTGCCAAAAAACAGCCCCTCCAGTGTGTTTGAGGCAATTATAAAAATATTAAAAATAGGAAAATGGTGAGAGTTTATTCTTATTGCTCTGGAGCAGGAAGGGCTCTGGCAAGCAGACTCCAAGCCTGGAACCCATGAAGGAGAAGCGTAATAGCTGTTGAGCACAAATGACAAGTTCTCGTGTGACAAATATACCACATTCAAAGACAAGTGATGGAAAGATTGCACTGGGTGATCTGTGGGCATATTTCAGCTTATAAATCTGTTTGCTTGGTGGTGTTATTTACTGAGCATCCTCACAGGTTCCTGTGTTTTGGGCAAGGGGACTGGGAGAGGCCTGGGCTCTGGGGTACAAGGAGGTGTGGCAGTTAGTATCCCACTAGTCAGCATGTTTGTCATTCCTAGAGACAAATGTCATCTGTTCTTGGGAAGGCGGTGTTTGCTTTTTAGCAAGCCATGAAAACCTGGATTGAATCTCATGGATGGCAATTTAGGTATTTTCACATAGTTAGAGAAATAAGTGAGTCCAGAGGTGGAGGCTATATGTCTTTTTCTCTGTGTATTTTTTTTTTTTTAATTGTTGTCCTTTGTCTGTTTTGTTCAGTTGTTGGTGCAGGCAGACATGACTTACAAGGCCTGCCACTCGTGGTCCCATTCACCTATCTCTGTCAACAGACCCCTAGCGTCTCGTCCCTGTTAAAGGGCACTTCTCACACTGTATGGGGGCGTCTCTTTACCACTATCACCCCCCTATACTTGGGTTCCCCCAGGGCAGTCTGGGTGGACTCACTGTGTATTTCTGGATGCAGTACATATTTTGAATAAATGAACGAGCAAACGAACAGATGACTCAATTCCCTTTTGTTCCCAGAGAGGGTGGATGTGGATACGTGCATTTAGAAGACGTTGTGGGAACTGGGAACGATAGGACGGTGCCACATGACGGGCGCTGGCCGCTGAAATGGGAGGAGTCACCTCTGCAGAAACTTCTGTAGGTTTCCTGGTGTCAGTGACCTCGACTGGCACCCTGGAGGATGCGGTGAAGGTTGTCACGTAAAGCGGGGCTTCGGCAGCATTTCCAGAGTTAGTGAGTGGTGAAAAAATCAAGCATAGCTCTGTGTGAGAAAATCAGCAGAGTTCGATGTTATTGATGAGTTTGATTGGATTTCCTTTGGAAATGCTTCCTCTCATGAGCTAAAGAGTCTGAACACTGGGATATATGAGAGGCCCTTGGAATCTTAAGAAAGATAAATACATGAAAAATTACTCTTGGAAACAAACAGGGTCTCCAAGACCTCCTAAGGAGTCTCTGCTTGTCTCTCCCTAATGCTTAATCCACAGACACCAACACAGCCTTGGAATGATGCTACATATGTAGTGTTGCTGATTTAAAAGTTATTTTGGTACAAAGATGAATGGATTATTCTAAAATGATTATTTGAAGGGATAGTTTTTGTATTTTTGATTAGGTTAACTGAAGACCACACAATTGTTCATCCTTCAGATTCTATCTGTTTGGGTATGTACGACTTTGTATGTGATGAAGGTTTTTTTCGGTCAGTGACATTCAAGTATGTTTAGTGCTACTTTAATACTGTAAAGAAAATGGCCTTAAAACATGATGTGGATTGTGAAAACATTGTAGAAAAAATACGAAGGATTTCACATCAACCGTAATTGGGTTGGGATCTTCTGAATGTAGATCTAATGCTGAATTATTTAACTTTATGCTCATTATGTGTCAGGTTTTTCTGCCAAAGATCTGGGGAACTAGGAACCTTGATAGAGTCAATGTGAAACTATACAGGAAACTTTTACAGAACACTTCAAATTCTATTTGGCAGAGTGTGGTGGTTTTAAATATACTGGTAAAGTTTTTAATTGTGACTTTGAATAACGTAGCTCTATTTTGGGTGTTTAATGAATAGTTAGTGGAAAATATTTAGTAACTACATATGAAAGAAAGCAGTTTCCTTTTGGGGAAATTGAATCTTGGCCTGCTTAGTCATCTTATTTTTAAAAAAATCTGCCTTAGTCATCTTATCTTAAAAAAAATCTACATATTGTGTTTCTTGATGGTCAGTAATGGTAACAACTCTCATTTGTGTGGTGTTTCTAACAAAGCACTCTCTTACCATCTTGTCTGATTTTTACAAGTAACTGAGTGGTACTGGTTTTCAGGCAATACAGGGCATATTTGAAATATTTGTATAAATACACTTTTATTTTGGACATTAAACTAAAACAGGATTAGATCTCATAGAATGCAGAGACTATTAATAATGGGAGATGTCTAAGTATGTCATAAATATGGTAGCTTCTCTGCCAGTAATATGTTGAAGTACAATGTTGCCTAATGACTTCTTGGCTATTACAGAGCAGATGCCTGACCTTTAGTCATTCAGCTCCTGAGTAGTAGAAAAAAATTTTGAATGATACAACATTTATTATACTTACCATGCTTTTATGTAGAAAATCCCAATGTTTCATAGGCTGTGACAGGTAGGCTTAGTAGATCTCCAACCAGTTGGTATTTAAAAAAAATCCATTAGGTCTCTCTCTCTGCCTGCACCTCCCCTCCCCCATCCATCCCTACATCTATCTGTTTGTCCATCTGTCTACACACACACACACACACACACACACACACACAGGCCCCTTATTTATTTTTTTTTAAGATTTATTTATTTATGCATACAAGAGCTGGGGCACAGGCCAGAGGTGTAGGGGGTGAGAGGATTCACCAGAGACAGAGTGGGGAGCAGAACAGGCAGACTGACTGAAATACACTGCTGAGGGGAGCAGTGGGTGAGTCAGGAGAGGTCTGCTGCACCATGTGGGTAGCTCCCTGGTTGGGGATCGAACTCATGTGGCAGTGACTGTGGATAGCTTCATAGGTTGCATCTTACTCCTTGCACCACCAGGGAGGCCCCCCACACACCCCTTATACCTTATTTTGGTGAGAAGTAATAAAATAACAGTCCAGGAGTCTGGAGGCCAGGATTTGATTTTTATAATGTTTCTGTAATGAAAATTTCAGATATATGCAGAAGGAGATTACAATATAATGAAACTGAGGTGGCCACTTCTCAGTGTTATCAATTATCAAAACATAACCAATTGTTTCATCTATAGCTCCTATTTCCCTTTAGGACTTTTTGAAGCATACCTAAATGTATTATTCCACCTGTAAGTATTTGAAATATATTCCTAAAAGAACTTTTAAAATACCAAAATATAAACATAATTCATTGCCACTGCTAAAATAATACTTCCTTAATACCACAAACTATTCAATCTATAGTCACATTTCTCCAGTTTTTTTTTTAAGATTTATTTATTTATTTATACAAGCACTGGATACAGTCAGAAGTGCGGGAGGGTGAGAGAATTCACCAGAGCCAGAGCAGGGAGCAGAACAGGCAGACTGACAAAATACACTGCTGAGGGGAGCAGTGGGCGTGGCAGGAGAGGTCTGCGTGCGCCATGTGGGACCCTCGCCCAACAACCCAACAACCAGGGATTGAACCGGCGCTGCAGAGGCTGCAGGCAGCTTCACAGCTCAGTGCTCAACCGCTCGCCATTGGGGAGGTCCTCTCCAGTTTTTTATAAGAATATTTTTACACTATTTTAAGTTTTACAATATGAGTGATGGTTATTTCTTTTCGATCTTTCTGGAGCAATGAGTTCTCCTTCTATAACTTTGCCTCTTTAAATAAAGAAATCAGGTCATCTGTTCTGTTGAGTTTCCCACACCAGGACTTTAAAACTTGAGGTATAATTTTTAAAAAATAGCTTTATTAGCTGTAATTAATAATACAAGAACTTCATATATTTCAGGTCTATAGTTTGGTAAGTTTTGTCAACACACCTTTGAAACCATTTCAAAAGTAAGATAATGAACTATATACATTTGTTGTCTTCCAACTACTCTCAATTTCATTGATGGATTTACCAGCCTGGAAGTTCTCCAAACTTCATTGTTCTAGAGCTTTTAATTGAAGTTTCATTATGTAGGTATAATTAATTGATTAAATTATTGGTCATTGGTAATTGAACTCCATTTCTAACCTCCTGAAGGTTTACTGGTGAAACTAACATGTCCAACCATTCTAATATGCCCTGTCCTAAAGCTATTTAGGGGCCTAAGAGTCACCTCAGTGGTATAACCTCAGATGTTTGAAAAGGATTCATTATGAATAAGGCACTTGTATCACTCAGGAAATTCCAAGTGTTTTAGGAGTTCTGTTCCCAGAACTAGGACAAGACCAAATATAGATTTTTTGGGGGGAGATATAGCTACTGATTGATCTGTATATCTCCCCTCAAAGTTTGTCCTATCTCTGTATAATCAAATAAAATAATGTACTTAAAAAATCTAACTCTTTTTACTGAAAATAATTATTTTGAGATTCATTCAATCAAGAATTCCTTTCTATTGCTGAAAAATATTTCATGATTATATAAATATCCACATATATTTATTTATTCACCTATTGTTTCTGATTTTTTGGTTATTACAGATTAAGATGCCAGTACCAATCCATATACAAGTCTTTCTAAGCGCATATACTTTCATTTATCTGGGGTAAATATCTGGGAGTGGAATAGATGGGTTATATGGTAGTATATGTTTAACTTGTCAAGAAATCATCAAATTGATTTCCAAAGTATATGTTCCATTTTACATTCCCACTAACAGTATGTGAGCATTCTAGTACTCCACATTCTTGCCAGCACTGGATTTGATCAGTTTTTCCTAATTTTGTCCACTGTAATAAGTGTAATATATCTCATTGTGATTTTAATTTGTCATTACCTTATGACAAATGATGTTGGTCATCTCTTTGTATGCCCATGTCTTCTTTAGCGATATGTCTGTTCAAATCATTTGTTCTCCCTCTACTTTTTTTCATTTGGGTTGTTTGTTATTGCTTGAGTTTTAAAAGGTCTTATATATGCTGGATACAATTCCTTAAGCAGATATATGATTTACCAGCATTTCCTCTCAGTTTGTGGCTTGTCTTTTCATCCTCTTCAGTGCCTTTTGTGTGACAGAAGTTTTTAATTTTGATAAAGTATAACATTAATTTCCCCCTTATTGTTCATACTTTAGCTTTTGTGCCTAAAGTCTTTCCCTAACCCAAGGTCATATTTTTTTCATATGTTTTTGTAGTTTTAGATTTTATTTTATATCTGTGATCTTTTTGTATTTCTTTTGTATATGGTGTTAGAATACCAGCCACATTTCTTTGAGCTAATAATCAAAACGTGCATGATATTAAAAACAGAAACAGGAAATGAATAGATAATGAAGAAAATCATATGTAGAATATAAGATAACAGTCAAGAATTGTAGGAAAAAATAAAGATATAAGTATAAATGGACTGCTTCTGGTTAGAGAGGAAATTTGCCTTTTTTAACAAAAAAAGATATTCTATTCAGGAAAATTCTATATAAACTACATATCTAAAAATCTAAGCATTCTTTATATGAAGGGAATAATAAAATCATATCATAGTAGGAGTTGTAGCTAAGAGGTAAATAAGGAAAAAAATTGAAAAAATTGAAAATAAGAATGGATGAGATAATAGATTAGTGAATTTAGTGACTGTATATTTCAATAATGTTTCTGGAACACTCCTACAAGAGTGTTCAAGGGAGAAAATGATAGGTGAGAAACTGATCATAATATCTGTGGAATGTTATAAAATAAATGAAGTACTTAATTCATTGAAGAAGGAGAGATTATCAGTCTTCAAAAAGAACTAGTATCATCTATGAATAAAGTCTAGACTCAAGTGACTTCCTCTGTCAAGGAAATATTTGACAATATGAAATTTGAGAGGGGAGGAAAATTTTAATACTGGTTTTTACTTTTATATTACATGTATTTGCAATATCTCCTTTTGAAAATTCTGTTAATAGCAATTTCGAAAGTTTTTAACTGTTATTTGATTTATTCCCACAGATAGAATTTTGAGCCAAAAGACTATTATTAGTGATTTATTATGCCAAGTTCTAATTAAATGCAGTCAAATAATTGGTTGAGACAATGTGCTGCTATAATTACTGACAGTGTTGCCCCTTGCATAGTATAACATTTTGTTTAGCATGTTTTGTAACTTGTTTGAAAAATAAGCCCTTCACTTTCTAAATATCTTTTTTGAAATTCATAATTTAATTAGCACCTACCATGGTTCAAGTGATTATGCAGAATTTGATTAATCATGTCACTTGATTCGTGACACACTTATGATGACCCTCTTATGTAGTCATAAATAATTCATCCATTCATTTTCTTAAAATATCATAAACACTTCTGGAACCATCATGAGGATGTGGGTATTGAGTATAATTTCCCTCTGCTTGTGACTTCCTTCCTCATTCCATCCCTTCACAGTCTCTTCCTTTCCCTCCCCATAAGCCACTGCACTGTTCATTATGAATTGTGTAGTAACCATTCCCTTACTTTAAAAATAAGACGATTTTATATACATATATTACTGTTATTTTTGGTTTTATAATTAAGGTCCAAGAACCATGGGAGAATATAAAATGGTTTGAAATATGAACAGGTGGGGTACCCAAAGGACAAGAGAAGGAAAACACAGAACAAAATAAGTGTTTAAAAATAAGATGGCTGAGAATTTTCAGAAGTCAATGACAAAGACAAGAAAGCATCATTTTAAGTATCTAGTTCAGAGAACCTCAAGGAGGAGTAAATTAGGATAGAAAAGTCCACTTCTAGATTCATCAGAGTTAAACTCCTAAAAAAGAAGATAAATAGAAATTCTTAAAAGCAGCCATAGAGAAAAGAAACGTTGTATACAGAGGGACAAAGATAAAATTTATGGTACAATCCATATCAGAAACTGCAACCAGATGACAATGCATCTATATTGTTAGGTGCTGAGAGAAAAGAAAACTGAACACCCTTGCCAACTTAGGATTCTACACTCAATAAAAGTATCTTTTAAAAATGAAGGCAAAATAAAGACCTTTTTCAACAAAGATTGATTTTATTGCTAGTTGATTTATTTGCCTTATAAGAGATGTTCAAGGAAGTTCAGAGGGCGTAAGATGTATGATACTAGATGATATTTGGATGTCCTCAGAGATATGAGAAACACCAGCAATAATAAAAAGGTTAAATATAAAAGATTTTTTAAAATTTTTATTTATGTTAGAAGTTATTGCATCTCTAAAGTATGTATTACTAAGGTTTATAATATTTAAAGAAATAATGACAGTATTACATAAAGGATGGGAGGAAGGGCAAGGAAATAAGTATGTCACAGTGAGGTTCTTATACTTGTATAAGACAGTAAAGTATTATTTGAAGGTAGACTGATGACTAAAAGCTGCATGTTGTAAAATCTAGGGCAACAACTAAAAATTAAAAAGAGCAAAAAGAAAATATGTAATAATAATAGTAAAATAATAAGCTAATAAGAGAGATAAATATGTAATTAAAAAACACAGTCCAAGAGAAAGAAAAGGAACAAAGAACACATCAGGGGAGGTTATTAAGATAGCAATTCTGTGACTAAATCTTCAGACATTACAATAGGGAAATAAAATCAGTATTATATTAGTAATTAGATGACTTGATGAAATGCACAAATACCTTAAAAGACACAAAATATGAAATCTTATACAAGAAGAAATAGAAAACATGAGTGGCCCTATCTATATCTGTGGAAGAAATGGAATTTGTAATTTAAAACTTTTTTTTTAAAGATTTATTTATTTATACAAGAACTGGGGTTCAAGCCAGATGTGTGGGAGGGTGAGAGGATTCATCAGAGACAGAGTGGGGAATAGAACAGGCAGACTGATGAAATACACTGCTGAGGGAAGCAGCGGGTGTGACAGGAGAGGTCTGCTGTGCCATGTGGGACCCTCGCCAGCTGGCTGGGATTGAACCGGCACTGCAGAGGCTGTGGACAGCTTCACAGTGCTGCGCTCAACCGCCTGTGCCCCGGGAGGGCCTGTAATTTAAAACTTTCTACAAAGAAAATTCTAGGCTTAGATGACTTGACTCTTGAGTTCTATCTGACATTTAAGAAAGAATTGTTGCATCGGGCAACAGCACACTGATAACGAAACGGGAGTTGTGGAGCAGGCTACATAATGCAGGATGCTGCTCAAGAGCAAGATCCTGGCCTTTTTATTGATACACAGCATTGGTTGTAAGGGGGAGGAACAAAAGGAAAGGGGAAGGAGATTAAAGAAAGGGGAAGAATGTAGAAGATTAGGGATTATGAGTCTGCCCTTCAGGCACTTCTCATTTGCTTGATGAATTGGTATTGTCATTGAGATCACGCCCTAATCCCCCAGCCATGGTTTTAATCTTATCAACAAGGCATTCCACTGATCAGCTTCTGGGGTCCCTTGTTATGCATTGGTCCTCAGGTCCTGGGCGTTTCTGGTCATACCTAGTGATACATAGCCTTCCCATTGTGATCCAGCTCTGTGCTCTTGTTGGATTTGAAGGGCACCTTGCAGGCTTGGGCTTTTGTACCTAACTGACCAAGCCATTTTGACCTTGCTTAGGATTTAGAACTATAGGTGATAAAATGGTGGTCGAACAGGCCACTTAGGAGTAGCAGACCCACAAAGAATTATTACTATCTTACACCAACTCGTTCAGAAAATTAAGGAGAAAGAAGTAATTGTCATTTCATTTTATAAATCACATCTTGATTTTCAAAACCAGAGAAAGCTATTACAAAGAAAGGACAAGACTTCTATTTGAAAATTGAAATGTATTAATAAGAGAAATTAAAGAAGATCTAGATAAATGGAGATTTATGTCATATTTATAGATTATATACTTACTATTTCCCCCAAATTATAGATTCAACACAATTCCTATCAAAACCCCAATGGGTTTTTTTTTTCTGTCATGAAATTTCCATGTTGACTTAAAAAAAAAAGTAAATCAAAGGACCTAGGATAGCCAAAAAAACAAAATAAAAAACAAAACAAATTTGGAAGATGTAGGTTATCTGATTTTAAGACCCACTATGAACCTGTAGCTATCAATAGAGCACATATTTATGTAAGGATAGACAAATGGATCATTAGGATAGGATAGTCCAGAGAAGGATTTATGCTTGTTTAGGGTTGAATCAACAAAGATTCCAGATAATTCAGTGAAGAAAGGATATAGTTACCCCCCCAATAAATAATAATGGGATAATTTTTTATTAAGGGGAAAAATAAAGAACTTTGATTCTTGTATCACAAACAGAAATTTACCTGAAGTGGATCTTAGAACTAAATATGAAAGCTGAAACTTTGAAATTTGTAAAGAAAAATAAGGGTTAATATCTTTATGACCTTGGGATAGGAAAGATTTCATTGCAGACTGTTCACTGAAGGAATAATAACTTGGGACTCATCAAGTAAAAGCTTCTACTCTTAGAAGAACTACAATGAAGAAAATGAAGAGGCCAGGTACATAGACTGGGAGAAAATATTTTCACATAAAGCCGACCAAAGGACTTGACATTTTACAACTGAAACAACTCAACTAAAACATTATGTACCTCACAAAAGAAGATATATGTATTCCAATTATCATGTCCAAATATGCTCAACATCATTATTCATTAGTGAAATGAAAATTAAAATACTATGTCACTACACACCTAACAAAGTGGCTAAAACTTAAAAGACTGACAACCCAAGTGTTGGCAAGGAATGTAGAGTAACTGGAACCATCATAAATTGTTGCTGGGAATGTGAAATTGTACAACCAGTTTGAATATAGTTTAGAAGTTTTCGTAATGTTAAATATAATTTACCATATGACCAACAATTTCACTTCAAGATATTTACCCAAGAAAAATTAAAACACATGTCCATAAAAAGACTTATACACAAATATTGAAAACAGATTTATTCATAATAGCCCCAGACTAAAAACAAACCAAATGTCTATCAGCAGTTGAGTCGGTAAACAAATGGTGGAATATTCATACAATGACATACTACTTGGCAATAAAAAGTAACTGAATACTTATGCACACAACAATATGAATGAAGCTTGCTTATGCTGAGTGAAAGAAGCCAGACACAAAAGACAGCATGTTGCATGAGTTTATTTGTATAAAATTCTAGAACTACTGCAATAAGCTGCATTAACAGAAAGGAGATAAGTGGTTGCCAGAATCCTAGAATATGGGGAGACTGATTGCAGAGGGGTACCTTTTGGGGGTGACAGAAATTCTACATTTTGACTAGGATAGTAGTTATATATGAAAGTACCAATCTTAAAATAAATTCATTTAATATATGTTAAAACATGCAGTTAATATAATGCACTTCTCTCTATATATAAAATGCCTCAATTGTTTTTTTTTTTAAAGGATAAAGCCAAATTGCCCATCAATGGGTATTAAAGTTTTTGCCTTTTCCACTTGGTTGATCACTTTGGAATGCACTTGCTGAATATTCCCTCCTGTCCCCATTTTTCTGCCTTGTTCCTTCTGTTGTATATTAAACTTCCTTGTTTGTGTGTGGGTCAGCTTATATATACTCTGTTCCATTTCATTGACCACTTTGTTTACCTTGCTTTAGTTTCATAGTTAACCCTACTGTAGATTTTCTATTTTTTTATTTTTTTTAGATTTATTTTTATTTATACATGGAAGAACCGGGGTGTAGGCCAGAGGTGTGTTGGGGGGGAGGGTGAGAGGAAGATTCACCAGAGAGAGAGTGGGGAACAACAGGCAGATGTACTGAAATACACTGCTGAGGGAAGCAGTGGGCGAGACAAGAGAGGTCTGCTGCACCATGTGGGTTAGCTCCCTGGGCAGGGAGCAAACTCATGTGGCAGTGGCTGGCGATAGCTTGATAGTGCTGAGACTTTAAGCACTATCCCTGAGCCACCAGGGACTCCCACGGTTGATTTTTTAAATATTAATTATACCCATGAGCTTTTACTTTTTTTAGAAAGCAACCCATTTAATTGATTAGCAGGAATCATCCTGTGTCTACTGGTGCATACATGCTTCTGCATATTTTGGAAAGCGTGTTGAGAGTGAGCTTTCTCAGAGTCCTTCAGTTATTTCTGGTGTTTAGTCTCTAAGTAAGTCACCCTCACTCACTGAGAAGGTAATAGCTGGAGCAGTGATGCCCCCAGCTCTAAGTCTGCTTGGTCATTTCTTATGGGTGTGGATATGAGAAAGAGGGGTCTCTCCTCCCCCTGCCTTGAGTGAAGGCATCCTATATTTGGTATTCTCAGGATGGTTACTCATCGTGCATTCCAGATTGATTAAAAACATGTCCCTCTTCTCTTTTAGTATCCGGAGTGTGATGCAGAAATATCTCGAGGAGAGAAATGAAATAACCTTTGACAAGATTTTCAGTCAGAAAATTGGTAAGTTCTGATTGTTCATTTGGCACGCTGTGATTTTAATGGTGATATTGGGTGACATTCTAATAAATGCTGCTCTAATAGTGTACATGCTTTATAGGTAGAGCTGGGGATGAAGGAAGTTTCGTGTACTTACTAAGGTAGTGACTGTATGTTCCTGATGATATACCTTACGAATAAGCTATTAGGAAATAGACTAATTTGACTGTAGGTTTTCAGGCAGTCTAGGGGGTTGCTACAACCCAAGGATTGGGAACCTGCAAGCAGGTTCCTGCTCTGTCTGGGCCCTCTCTCAGGCCTTGCGCCCCTCCTGGGTCCTCAGCACCTCTCACTGCCATGTGCCCTTGTGATTGCAGTGAGTTGGGCTGTGTCTTCGGGAAACAGTCCCATTCTTATGGTTGCCCAGGTGCTTCCACAGAGTGTTCTCATTAGTTTTCATGGGTTACAGGGTTTCATAGACTGTTCATCATTGTCAGTCCCACACCTGATTACTCTTGTTCCTGTGACCCCATTCAGAGTCTTCACTTACTGGGTCACAAGGACTCTCCTATTGTGGGCACAGAGGTAAGAAGCATTTCTCACTGGCTTATGCCCAACTCTGGCCATGCTGGTTTTGGCCCGGGCGCAGCAGGTGTGTGGTTATCAGACGTTAGTGCCCATTGAAATTAGGACTGAACTGCAGTTTTGGTGTGGAGTTTCAAGCCCTATGAAGAAGAGATAATCGTGTTCTCCCTGCCTACTGAAAGGCTGGCTGTTTAGAGGTGACCATCATCCGGGTTAGATAATTTACAGTCCACACGCTTTTTTTCCGTTCTCCCAAATCAATTCCCATTGTTGTACAGGCTTCATCATCTGGCCTGCCGGCTAGCATTATTAGTAGCTAAACAGGTGATTCTGGGTTTCTATATGAAATCAGCATAGCTGAATATAAGCAGACAGAATGCTTTTCTACTTTCTTTGTACCTTGCTTGTCTCCCATGTTTGTTCAGATAAAATTTCCTGAGGAACTGTGTCTGATTTTTAGAGTTATCTTATGCTAGGGGAAATTTAAATTGTTTATTAAAATTTCAAGGAGTGAAGATTTTACTAAAAGTTCCTTAGAACTCTACTTCTGTATTTAGTCCTGTTTCCATGAGTTGGACCTCCAAATCTCTGCGAGGGGGGGCCCTTTATTTTACAGGCAAGGAGATGCAGACCTGGGGGTGAAGTGACTTGTTCTGATTCCAAGTTCCCCTTCTCTATTCTAATAATTCTTTAAAGACGATTGGAAAGGAGACAATGAACATAGAATGTATTCCAGGAGGTCACCCAGTAAGAACTGGATAGATTTGTTTTTGGAGAGTTATAATGCTCCTTTTGTTCAAGTTAAGTAGAAGCTGGTACAGGTAGTCTATGGATTTTTGTAAAGTGCGTTTTACCTGTCTACAAAAATCAGCCAGCCTATCACAACACTTTAGAAGCTGCTGTGATAACACATGGAGTTACACTGGTCAGAGGTGGGTAATGTGATCTGGAGATGAATTGTGGCCTGAATGTTTGGAGGACAGTGGCCCTGAACCACGCAGAGACTGTTCTGATCACCAGGATTCGCTTGGGAACAGATCAGTTGAAGGCATTTGGCGTTCATTTCCTTTTTTATTGGTGCTTCTCATTGTCTTCCTCATTGTGTTTGGTTAACTATCCATCCATCCAAATGGTCTCCTTTGCTTCTGGTGTTTTACTGAAAACCAGAAAACATCTAGCATGTTAACAAGAGAAAGCCTATCTTTGATGTAAGGGAAAAAGGCAATTATTTATTAGTTAAGAATTTTTTGATTTTTTTAAATAATAAATAATTAAAAATCTAAATGTTCAAAGTAACATATTTTCAATGAAAGTATATTAAAATATGTCGCGATACAGTTTACATAGCACATCCTTTGTCCATATAATGGCTATGTAGCTCAGTGATTTCAGTGCAGCCACAGACCTGTGCAGCTGTCACCACCATCTCATTCTAGAATATTTTCATCACCTTCCCCCCTAAAGGAACTGCTTCTCCATTAGCAGTCATTGCCCATTCTGCCCTTTCCTTTTAGGCCTCATTAGAGGTGATCACTGCTGATCTGATTTCTGCCTCTCTGGCTGTGGCTGTGGGGACTCCACACAAAGGGAGTCACACCCCTTGTAGCCTCTCGAGGGCCCACTGCTCACACCCTCCAGGCTCACCTGCGTGGTGGTGTGTAGCAGAACTTCGCTCTTCCCTGTGTTCCTGTCCCCTTTCATTGTGTGGGTGTGCCCCACTTTGTTTGACCATTTATTCGTTGACAGATATTTGGGTTGTATCTGCTTTTTTGGCCCTTGTGATTGATGATTCCGTGAGAAGAAAGAACATTCTAACATAATTATTATTAAGACATGCTGGTAGGTTGTTGCAAACCTTCTGCCCCTGGAGCTGTTATTCCAGTTTCTGAAATGCATTGAGGATGCCTTTTCTGTTTTCTGCTCCCCACTCTCACTTCTACAACCCGTTCCTGTCTGCCACCCTCCCCACTCCTTGCATCAACCCTCCACCCACCACTAGCTCCCAAACATGACTTTTCCATTGTTTTAATTCAAACCTGACCAGACTCTGGTTCCAGGAGCCTTTGATCAGAGTGAATAATGATCTAAGTGATAATGGCTTTAATGTAACTTATTGTCATCCACACAGATTCTTCCCTAAGAGTGGCTTCCCTTGGCGCTGATGGCTTATGAATTTTATCTTGGTGAAGCTGTTAGAAAATTAAAAATTGCTTAAATAGATAGTTCCTTCTTTCCTTCCTTCTGATTTGTGAGCTTGGAGTTGGTCTTGAGAAACTTGGGTTTAAACTTGGAAGATCGCAGGAAAGAAGGGCCTCTCCTGCGGGGGCAGGGAGAGAGCACAAGGTAGACCCGCCAGACACAGATCTGTAATTATGTTGGACATAGTTATATATTTCATGTGTCTAGCTCTTGTCTGTCTGGTTCCTCCTTTTGCTGGGTGGCCTCTCATTTTCTGGCTGGTATTAAGGATTAGGGAAAAGTGGGGGGTGGACCTTGGTGGGAGTAAATCTGTCTGTCTCTCCAGGTCTGTCTGCCCCTCTGTCTTTCCCGGCCTTCCGGTCAGCTCCTTCCCGCCATGTCTCTGTGAGTTACTGCCTGGTCGGTTTCTGTGTTTCTCTTTCACTCCCTCTCCCCCTGCCTATCAGCTTCTTTTCTCCTCACCCCTTACCAGCTTCCCTCATGTCCAGTGTGTGCTGTAGCTGATGTGTAAAAATGCCTTGTGAAATAAAAACGTAGAAATCTTTTATTTCCTTGACCTCTGAGGTTTTGCTGAGACAATGGGTGATTGGCAGACGTATTGGCTACCCCCTGAATTGGTTATGTCCTTCATTTTCTTGTCTGTAAAAGCAGGGATGATAACAATACCTACTTCCTAAGGCTGCTGTAAGGGTCCAGCAGGAGATGTACCTAAAGAACTTAACACAGTGGTTGGTTTTCGGCAGATGTCTGTGAATGAGTGCTCTTCAGTGAAATTGTTGTACAAGTTTTTTAGCCAGTCTCATCTAAAAGTAGATTGGAAAAATGAACCCCAGTACCCATTTCCTAGATTCAGTATTTTTCAGTATTGTGTTTTGTTCATCTCTTCTTTATGTGGTTGCAAGTAACACACCCCTCATAGCGTTTCAGCCCTGTTTGCATCTCAAAAAACCATAGGAATGTCTGCTTATACAACCACAATGCCTTTATCCCAAGCAATTAAATTTTGTGATGATTCTTGGTATACTTTAATATTGAATATATATTCAGATTTTCCTGATTAACTAAAAATGCTTTTTTGTTTTTTGGCTTGTTATATGAAGATCCAGGTATTGTTCTTGTAATTGGTCATGGTGTCTTTTTTAATCTAGAATGCTCCCCTGTGCATTCCCCTCCTCCGCCATACACATACAGGTAAATTGACATTGAAAAAAACTGGGTCAGTTAAATTGTAGAATGTTCCACATTATGAATTTTTCTGGCTGCTGCTTCTTGGTGTCATTTAAATTGCACTTCTATTTCTTACATTTCCTGTCCACTGGAAGTTAGCTCTAGCAGCTTGGTTAAGTGTGGGTTTCCACTTTTTTAGTGAGTCCTTTGTGGGTGGTGCTGTGTCCTTTGTAGCAGAAGGCACATGACATGTAGGTGTCTATGCAGTCACTTTTCTAAAGTGGGCTGAGATGTGGTCAACCCATCAATACCTCAATTACCTGTCAGCTGCTGCTCTTTTCACTTTCATTGGTGATCTTTGTCTAAGTCAATTACTTTATTAGGGGTTTGTAAAATGGTGAGTTGTCTATGCTGTTCCTTTCATATTTATTACTTTTACTTATTAACTAGAGCTACTTAATTGCCTTTAAATATAGTTCATGCAGGAAAGGCTGATGTGGTTGGCAGGATTCTAGGATGCCCCCCATGACCTCTGCTTCCTAGTATTACTCCAGTGAGTAAGCTGCTTGAAAGAGATTTGCAGATGTAATTGAGGTTATGCACTGGGTGGGCTCAGTCTACTCATACCGGCCCTTTAGTAGTAGAGAATTTCCTCAGGCCTGTAGAAGAGGGAACCAGAGAGACTGAAGCACAAGAAAGATGGGACACACAGTTGCTACCTTTGCAGGTGGAGAGGAGCATCTGGAAGGAATATGGGTGTCCTTTAGGAGCTGAGAGTTGGCCCCTCCGTGGTGGGTTGCAAGTAGGCAGGGGCCTCAGTCCTACAACTGTAGGGCTGGATTCTACTAACAATTTGAGTGAATTTGGAAGGTCCCTCTACAGATCCTGTAGGGCAGGCCTGTGAGACCCTGGAAACACCCACCCAGGACCCACCCAGACTACCTACCCACCCAGACTATGGACCTACAGAACTCTGATCACAAATGGTTTTGTTTGTAAATCATTGAGTTTGCAAAGCAATAGGAAATGAATACGACAGGATAAATACTTAATTCTTTGTTTTTAATTGCCAATTTTCAGAATAAAAGAGTGACAGCTGCTTTTATTCTTCTCATCCTTGTATAGACATTATATATCTTAATTGATATCAATTAAGTTGACTCCTAATTAGCTTTTAGTAAAACTTACACATTTAGATATTGTCAGTGTTCTTGATTTGACTCCAAAAAAATGATTTTAAAGAGATACTTGTTATTGAATAGACTATAATATCAAAAATTCAGGTAGAGTTAAGATGATTTTGTTAGTATTTTCTTCTATAAGATAAAAATGAGAATTTTATCATTTGCAACCAAGGCACATGGCATTTGATAAATGCCATCTGTCTGTCGACAATCTACTTAGCTTCTCTGTCAGCATACCCACTCTTATTAAAAGAGGATGTTTCTGATTAGAAGGAGACTCCAAAATAGATACTTAATTCATGAAGTATGCAAATGTTACTCTCATGTATAAAGAACATCATGGTTAATGTAGTATTACATCATTTATTGCCATGGAAGACATTTCATTTTATAACACTGACTTCAGAGCTTAATCCAGAGCCTGAATATTAATCTTTTTGAATTTGTGTGAAATAATGTTGGTGTCGGAAATGTGATTTTTGGTCACAACAAGACAAAACTTTGCAATTTTTGATTTTTAAAAAAAAACTTTATGGGGCCTTCCCTGTGGCTCAATGGTTGAATGCTGGGTTGTGAAGCTGCCTGCAGCCTCTGCAGAGCCAGTTCGATCCCCGGCCGCTGGGCGAGGGTTCCACATGGCGCGCAGACCTCTCCTGCCGCCCGCTGCTCCCCTCAGCAGTGTATTTCATCATTCTGCCTGTTCTGCTCCCTGCTCTGGCTCTGGTGAATTCTCTCACCCTCCCGTGCTTCTGACTGTACCCAGTGCTTGTATAAATAAATAAATAAATAAATCTTAAAAAAAAAAAAACAACTTTATGGAGGTATGGTATTATAAGACATAGAACTCATTCTGGAAATGGAATGGGTTTTTGTCTAGTGGACGTGTATCCTGTAGTATTGCCATTTGTGTGTCTTAGTAGGTTGTTTCTACACACATTTATGCACACTTGTATGATTCCTTAGGATTTTCTGTAGGCAGGATTCTATCTCTGAATAAAAACAGTTTTACTTCTTTCTTTCCAATCTGTTGCCTGTTTTTTTCAGTTTTTACTTTGATTTCTTAAATATGTTTCGTGTTTGTCTCAAACATTTAACATGACTTCAAAAAACATTTACATAGGAAGAATGCACAAATTGTATTTGGCATTTGGGGTTAAGGCATAAGAAGTGTACTTGCCTTGGGCTTTGAAAACAAAAGTGTATGTTTCATTATAAAAGGGATACATTGGAAAATCAGAAATTGCTACCTTATAAAGTCCTTTTAAAAATTTCTAACAGTTCCTATAGAGACAGTTCCTATATAGACATATATGAATATATGTCTATATAATACGTATGTCATAGACTAAAAATAAATTGGTAATTATAACGTCCACAGAAATACTAAAAAACAAGTGATACTGAATAAAACATTTTAGACTTACTTTTTTGTCAATTTCAAAGAACAAAATCATTTCATAATTTATAAAATTACCCCTTGAGCTGTTTTATTCTTCAGAACATAATAGATGGTTTACATCTACAAATATTTATGATTTTGGAACTTCTAACTCATAGGCCAGGGTTAAATGATAGCAAAGTTGAGCGCTTTTGCATATGGTTGGTTGAGGGAAATCTCAACCTGGGAACCAGCTTCAGTCTTTGTTTTTTCTTTTGTTTCCACCTTTGTTTGGAGGTATTTGTTTCTGTCACTGTGAAGGGTGGTTCCTGACAAAAGCCGCCGCCCCCTCCCCCCCCCCCCCCCACTGACAGTCACAGAGCCAGCTTCCCACCCTATCTTATCTGTGAAACTTTCCCCAGCCGAGAGCAACCAACCAGCACAGAGGAGAAAAACCTGGGGCCCCACTCAGTTCTGCATCAGTCATCCATGCCTTCGTGAAAAGGGTTAAGGATTCATTTAAACTTCCAAATAGCAGAGATAAACACTTGACTAAGCACAGCTAATTAGATTTTCAATTGAAAAGGCAATGCACCAAGAGGCAGCTAATGATGAGTGAACCCAGGGAAATTAGGGTCACAGATTCTGCACAGTTTCAACTTGGGTTACCTAATAAAAATGCTGGGTTACCTAAAAAACAATTACCCAATAAAAATGAAAGACATTAGAGAAGAGGGAAAAGCTGTTACTTAAAATCCTACCAGCAGGCTGTATTTTACGACAGGCCTGGGAATGGGCTCACAGAGATGGAGTTGGTGTAAGCAGGGAGACGCCCACCACCTCTGCAGTGCTACCTCTGTGTCTGGGCACGCTGGGAGAGCTGAGGCCATCCTGTGAGGAAATCTAGCTGTCTTTAAAAAAAAAGTTTTTTAGGACTCCTTTTTAACGATCATTTAAATACCCAATAACAGTCATGATAATCATTTATACGAAAAAATTTATATAAATGATCCTTCAGCATCTCCTGATCACTAGGACTGCTGGAAGCTGGTGTACCTCCAGGAGACCCAATCAGCACATGGGCAGCTCCATTCATGAGCTTTTAAACTGTTGCTAATTTATTTTCCCTGCACTCTTCTGAGCATGCAGTTAATAGGAATTATGTTCCTTTAAGCTAGAGATGGCTGCCTGTGCACTGAACAAGGGCTCCGGTGTTTCTGGGCGAGGTGAGATAGCGTGACCAAATTTGCACAGCTCCTGAGAGGTCGGGCCTGGCCGGGTGTTGTGCTCCCCACAAGCAATTTTTTTTTTTTTTGCCTGTTAGAGGAAAAGTTAGTGTGGAAATTTAGCATGCAGATGGCTTTTTTTTCTTTTTTAAAAATAACTATCAGCTATACAATTCCTAATATGCAATGATACCAAAATCCAGAATTTGGGGGCGGTGCACGACGTCTCCGTGGCAGGTCTCCCATGAGTGCTTTGCTGAAAGACATTCGCACTGGAGTGTGGGGTTTCCTGGCTTCGTGAGACAAAGGCACACGGACCTAGCTGAGGTGGCGTTAGCACAGAGGGGCCCCCCCAGCCCTCTCACCTGCCTCAGCCCCTCTGGCCTGCTAGTGCCCAGTGGCTATGAGCTCCTTCCTACTGCCGAGTCCCTGATATTCACAGAAAATGCTGCTGCTGCTGTTTCTGAGGCAAGAGTTCAGCAATCATGGCAAATGAGGGGAAATTATTGTTGTGGCCCAGAGGTGAGCCTGGAGGATCAGCCAGCACCTGCAGCTCTCTCCACTGCGTCCTCTCCTTGCCGAACCCCACATACCTTAGAGGAAAAAGCTCATATGCTGTAGCAGTATTAGCACATGTGGGGTCATACTTCATGTCGCTGGAGAATGCCAAGGACCTAGGAAACATTATCCCTGCTGGGAAAGTTGTCCATCAGCTTTGGGAGCTCAGGGGCGAGTGTATGTGTGTGTGATTGTACCATGTTAGAGCTTTAAGAACCCCAGATGCATTATGAAATTCCACCACTGTCATAGTGTCCCTGCTCTTAGCTCTTTTGGAAATACCTTTACTGAGGATTTTATACCTTCCCCTAGAATTATTTTAGGATTTCAACTTCTAGTCAAAGTCAAAAGAAGGAAATGAAATGTAGAGTCTACAGGCTTTGTTTGAAATCTATTGCTCTGATAAGCACTGGGGAGTGTACTTAGTGAGCAACACACAAATCTGTGCCCTCACAGAACTAACATTCTAGAGGACAGACACCAACAAATGTGTACTCCATGTGGTGGTAAATGTCACAAAGAAGAGTCAAGAGAGGAAACGGGAGACAGCGTGTGTGTCTGGCAGCTTTAAATAGAGCATTTCGAGAAGGTAGTGAAACAGTGCCATGAAGGGCTATCACGGGTAAAAGGGCTGTGCCCAGTAGTGGACAGGTCGCTGTCGGGTTCTCACCTGTGCACCTAATTACAATACAATGCAGGCTCAGGGAACAATGGGGTTTATTTAACAAACAGGGGCAGCAAGGCGTTCTCAAGTTTACAGGTGGTCGGTTTTCTCACCCCAGTTAGTGTCCACAGTGTCCAAAAGTCCTACACAAAAGCCTGCTCATCCAAGATGGCATTGCGGGCCTCCCTGGTGGCTCAGCGGTTGAGCACTGGGTTGCAAAGCTGCCCGCAGCCTCTGCAGCGCCGGTTCCATCCCCGGCCACTGGGCGAGGGTCCCACATGGTGCGCAGACCTCTCCTGCCGCCCGCTGCTCCCCTCAGCAGTGTTCTTCGTTGGTCTGCCTGTTCTGTTCCCCGTTCTGGCTCAGGTGAATTCTCTCACCCTCCCACGCTTCTGACTGTACCCAGTGCTTGAATGAATGAATGAATAAATAAATCTTAAAAAAAAAAAAAAGATGGCATTGCCTGGTCAACGAGGGCCTGGGGCCTGTGGTGTGTGAGCATGCACTGGGCCAGGATCCAACTCGCCACAGCTGGAGGTGCTTCCAGGCGGGGTGGCTGAGATGACGCTGCTGCAGCCCACAGCCACAGTTGGAAGGTTGGCATGGCCCGGATAGCAGTGAAGGCAGCAGCACGAGGAGGCGATACCGCCAGATGATAACAGCTCTCAGAGGTGACCCGGACAGCACCGGCCAGTAGTGCCACTCACTCTGTTACTAGTGTTACAGCTCTGTGTAAGTTCTTGGCCCACAGCAACAACAAAAAGCTCTTTGAGACACCAGGCTCGAGGCTTGGTGCTCCTTTGAGGTAGTATCAGAGACAAACCGGACGCAGGCAGCGGCTGTTGGTATCTGCGAAGCTCTTTGGCTTCTCTGTGGAGCTTTTCAGCTTCTCTTTCTCTTTCCTTGGAGGTCAGCTGCTGGATGCTTCTGAGAGCATCCAGTCGGAGCAAGCAAGTGTCCAGTTCAAGTTGGTGAGTCAGAGCAAGTGAATCCAAGCAAGTGAGTCGAGTGAGTGCAGGAGTCCAGTCCGAGCAACCCTGAGAGTCCAGTGAGCAAGAATGTCAGGGCAAGTCCAGAGCATCCCAAGCATGTCCCGTCCAAGCAAGGCTCGCTTGCCTCTGCCAGCACCCCAAGCTGCTATGAAATGCCCATCACCTATAGCTGCTTGCACTGGCCGCAGGCAGTGCTCTGGGGCCAACTGCTGTGGGAGCCCCAGGGGAGGGGGTCTTTAGCTTCAGTAGCACTTACACAGGGAGTCTAATAACCAGGGACGTGAGGGAGCTGAGTCCCTCTGTATTTGTGAGGGGATGTAGTTCCAGGTAGAGAGCTCAGCAGGGCAGAGACCCTGAGAGTGCAGCCTGTGGCAGAGGAAGAGCTGAGGCCAGGGAGGCTGCAGCTGTGGAACAGGTGGGAATGAAGGATGTGTGAGGAGTGGGTAGCTGGGAGGGGAGGGCTGGTGGTGGAGAGACTTTCAGGCCACCGTGAGGATTTCTTCATGCGAATATCCCAGCTTTTACTTGGAGTGACATGGGATGTAGGACAGTTTGAGCACTGGGATGGCTCCCTCTGACTCAGTGTTCACAGAGCAGTCTAGCTGCGGGGTTGGGGGTGGGTTGGGGTGGGGGGTGGAGAAAAGGCTTGAGGGGCGAGTGTGGAAGGGGGAGCTCCTGCAGTGAGCCTGACGCTGGCCTGTGGTGAGAAGTTGACAGATCTCAGACTCTGAGGATGGGATTGATGAGGAAGTCTATTGTGTAAGGGAAGGAGAGGGGGATTTGGGGCTTGTTTAGAGGGGATCTGTGTGTCAGGTTCAGTTCAGGCCAGAAGGTAAAGGAGAGGCTTGGCCAGGACATGGGAATATGGGGTGAAGGTTTGGTCCCTGCCTCTGGGAATTGAGGTCACCTGGTTTGCACAGTGGGCCATTTGCTGAGGAGTGCTGTTTGTCTGCCTCTGCATCCTCCTGGTGCTCTGAGATGAACCCGGAGCTCACAGCTCTGCCCCAGCTCTGATGCCTTCTGCTCTCTTATGAATAGAGAAGCTTCTTATGGGTTGGGTTCGGAGAGAAATTCCAACAGTGGCAGGGCAGGGAGAATTCTCCTAGTCCCTCAGAGACTATTTATAACAGTAGGACACAGAGAGAGAGAAACTAGGACAGCTTTTTAAAGCAGCAAATATTCTTACCTTGTAAGATGCACTTACCCAAGAAATCTTTGTTGTTGTTTTTTTAAGTTGGAATTTCTACTGCTTGCAGCATGGATAAAATAATAACTTCAAGAAAAATAAGTAATTGTTGGTCTTAAGAGGTTTTATTCTTTTGGAAACTATTTGCTTACTGGGTAATTTATGACTGTTGAAGATGATTAAAATTAATTCTGTTTTGTGGCTTCTGCTCTCAGGCTAACAAGAGGGTTCAGAATTGGTGCTGGCTGAGATAGGATGGCTTCCTGGGGCAGTGGTTTGGGTCTCTCCCTTTTGTTGTGTCTTTCTCATTCATGATTTTCTGGATATGCCTGACTTCCTCCTTAGGCTGTACTGGATGTGTAAGAATTTGATGGAAATTTATTTGTTTATTTTGTTTACTGATAACTATGCTCAGTATGTGTGTCCTAAACTTTTTAAAGACAACCTTACAGAGGTATAGTATGCATATACTAAAAGAACAGCATTTGAGTTCTGACCAAGGTGTGTACCAGCCACTCACTACCCAACCTGTGCAGGGACTGTTTTCTTTACTTTGAAAAGCCCCTTTGCATCCGCTCACCCCAGCCCCAGCCCAAGGCTGATCTGCCTTCAGTCACATTCGATTTCATTGGCCCTTCCTAGAGCTTTATATAAATAGTCACACAATAGCTGCGCTTTTGTGCCTGGTGGGGTTGCCTCAGCGCCCTCTCAATCCATCCACATTCACAGCGAGTTTGTTTCTTTAGTTTCTCTTATTGCTGAATGGTGTTCCATTGTAGAGACTTAACTATTTCAATTGTTCTCGGGCCGAGGGTGGTTTCCAGTCAGGGCCAATAATGAACAGAGCTGCCATGGGTGTCTCACACACTCTTGTTGTGGACCTGCGCTGTGGTCTCTCTTTGCGAAGTGCCTGGAAGCTGAATTGCTGGAACCCCCATGACAGGTGCATGCATGTTTGTGATTATTATGTCCTTTGGATGAATTGACCCCTTTATGGGGATGAGAAATCCTTCAGCCCAGTAACACATTGTTCTGATGTCTACATTGCCTGGTAGTGGTATTGCCACTCCAGCTTTCTCGATATTGGTGTTAGTGTGGTACCTCTGTTGTCTAGGATATATGTTCCTTCCATCTTCTTTTCCTGTCTTCTTTTAGATTCACTATAGTCTAGCAGGTCATGGTGCCACTACTGACTTGCTAGCTATGCCTCTATATTTCTTTTATTTATATTTTTGGTATTCCCAGGCACCTTGGCTTCCTGAACTCCTGGTGCCTCACATCAGCAAAACAACATGGTCTTCTCGGGCCCTCTTCCTAGCATCACATTTTAGGCTGAGCTGAACCAGACATAGGCCCTTCCAGTTTATCTTACTGCTTCAGGGCTGTACCTATTCCACATCTGAAAACAATTATTTCATTTGCATGATTCAGTTTTCTGGTTATTACAGCTGGAGGTTTAGTCCAGCCCTGGCTATGGTATTATGTCCTGAACTATAGATTTATTTTTGAAATAAAGTGTTCGGCTCTTGGTTGGAAAATGGGTTAAATGTAAGAGTCTGGCATTGCCTGTAAAACCTTTGACATGCAGCTCCATTGTGATAGCTTCACACAGTGATACAAAGACAATGGTCAGTTTCTAGCTCACCCACAATAGTGTAGGTCAGTTTTGGAAGTAGAGGCTTTGAAGAAGTCTGTGTAGCTTGGATGATACTGGTTCTCAAGCCCTGAGATGCTCAGCGTTCCACACACAGATATTGCTTAGTCTTGACCCCTGCAGAGGTCATCGTCAGCCCCATTCATTGGACAGCTGAGAAGACAACCACTCAGACAGGGGGCAGCTTGCCCATATGGTGGTCTGGGCTGCAGCTGACTTTCACGAGTGGGAGTCCTCTGCCCTCCAGTTCCCAGTCACTCTCCTGAGCTGCCTAACTGAGAAATGTGTGCTCACTGTGTAGAGGGGATGTCTATGGGCCGCTGCAAGTTCAGGGAAACCAGAGCTGGAGTTTCCATGCCTGAAGTGGTTAGTTACTTCCAGAAATAGCTACTTGTTGCCAGGAAAAGAATTAAGCAGTAATTCCCCACAAGAAGGGATTCCATGGGGCCCTTCACCCTTCTCTCCTCCTCTCTTCCCCCCTCCTCTCACCTCTCTTCTTCTAACCTTTATTCCTCCTTGAATATCTGCACCCCCCCCGCCTGTCAAAATAGCAGAATAATAGCAAGAAAGAATGATATCAAAAACCCATCCTGGTTTAATTCATGAAGCCATTGAATGTTAGGTCTAAGTGAGACTTTAGAGTTTATTGCCATTAATAAAGTTATTGACCATTCTCTTTGTTTTATCTGAGGAAAATAAGGATTATCTGTGCAAAGTGAGTTGACCAAACTCACGTGGCTTATTGGCACACAGCAGGAACTGGAGCTTTGTGCCTTGGGGGTCATGAAAAGCAGGTGACAAGAAGACACTTCCACGTGATTTCGTCCATTAGTTGCTTAGGGAATATTTCTCTGAGAAAGTACTTTGAGAATGTGATTGATTCAGTAAAGAAGGAATCATCTCTGCAAAGATCCAGTGGAAGAACATTCTCAGCAGAGGGAACAGCATTGTAGCAGCGTTGCTGGGGCAGGAAAGAGCAGAGCCAGCATGGAGTCAACGAGGAGGAGAAGAGGGGTCAGGTGAGGGGAGAGGGTGGCGGACATCAGGTTCTTTTGTAGGTGAGGTGGGAAGCTCTGGTAGGTTTGACCACATCTGATTTATGTTTCAAGATCATTCTAGCCTCTATGGTGAATAAATTGTTGGCATCAAAAATGGGAGCGTGGAAGTAGGAAGATGAATTTGTAGACTCCTGCGCCATCCTGGAAGTTGATGGGGCTGGCTTGCAATAGAGACACAGAAAGGGGGTGGATTTGGGATACTGTCTGTAGGAAGAACCTAGATGATTGGCTAGGGAACATGAGAAGTGAGGGAAAAGAAAGACTGAAGACTTTAAATGCCACTTGGTGGGGCAGGTGGATGTGATTATTAGCTTTTTGTAATTTAGGGGAATAAATGAATTCTTCAAAGTGTATTTCCTTAGAGTATTTAAAACTGCAGAAGGAAAGGAACTAGTTAATACACAGAAAGAGGAACTGGTGGGATGGTGCGACCCAGCAGTGTGATGGAGCTGGGTCTGTGCTAACCTCAGAGCTGCAGGCTCTGCCAAGCTCTGGGCAGCTGCCTGGCTGTTCTGCTGTAAACCTGCTGCCCCCTTGCCTGTGCCATCCACCCCCACGGGTCACTTCGAACCTGATCCCATTGTCCTCTTGTCTCCTTGACTTAAAGATCACTTTTAGTATCACATGTTACCCCTGCTCCTTATCATCTCCCTTCTCCGGAAAACCCAGCACTCAGAAACCAGAACACACACACACACACATGCATGCACGCACGCACACTCACACCCCACCCCCCCAAACTGGCCTCTTTTCCCTTCCCATTGATGCTAATGCACCACCACTGCGCTCCATGCCACAGGACCGAATATGTGAGGCCTTGTCAGCTCCTTCCTTGCCCTGTAGTTTTCCATTTCACAGACACCACCTTAGATGCTGCTTAAGACCATTCCTAACCCAGCCACTGGGTGATGTCACTTGGATTATACCCTGAATCACATTTTTCAGAACCAGATTTTATCTTCGTTCTCTAGTCCTTTTTCTGTTATGAGGTGGTTGGAAAACCCCAGTTCATCATGGGGTTCATCATGCAGCCCCCACTTCAGCCCCAGAATTCTGCTTATGACTGTCATTCAGGTCTCCCCAGGCTGGCCTAGGTCTTTCCCCTGGCCCCGCCTGGGCTGGCGGGTGTGTGGCGCTCCCTTTGCACATTCTGGAGCTGGCTGCCCCTGCTTCTGCCCCGGGTTTTCCTCAGTGACCTGCCCTTGGAGGATTTGCTTGAACACCCTTACTTCTGCCTGGAAATAGCCTGTTTTCTGATGTTCCTGCTGCACTTATTGTCTGTAGTGTGCACTTGGCACTTACTGTGGAAAATGCCGTGTTATCAGGTGCCCCTTTCATGCTGTTTCCCTAAATGGAGTGTAAATTCCTTGAGACCAAGATAATCTCTTAGGCTGTTTGTTCCTCTTTGTAATTCTGAGGCATCTTGTTCAGCATTTTATACATCAGAGGAATTGGCTTTTTGTTTCTAACCACTTTCTGTTTCAGCATGAAATCCTTTCAACTGTCATTGTTTAAAGAAACTCCCATTTGTGGTGTTCAGTGTAGAGAGCTTGCCTGCACCCAGCGTGGTTACTCCCCAGCCTGGAGACATGTCCCAGGGCTGCCATCACACCGAGGGCCTTCGCTGTTGTGCCCATGTGGGATGGGGATGGCATGTCCCCACAGAGGAAGGGGTTCAGTTAGACAGCTGTTGTGAGCAGACTGGTGACTGCTTAGCAGCTAGGACAGCTGCCCCCCAACCCCCGCCCTTTCACAAAGAGGGAAAGAAGCATTTATCCATCAAGCAAACTCTGCTTCCCATGGCAACATCCTGCTTCTGGGACAGCATATAAAACCCACCTGTAACTGCTTTTAAAGCCATAGAACTTTTAAAAAATACCTGTGTCTTTAATCGACAGATTACTACAGTCAGGTGGTTATATGTTAAAAAGAATCTGGACAAAATAATCACAGAAATCATATTTCCTCCTATTCATTAACTCGCACATTAAATATGAAAAGCAACTCTAACCACAAGCAGTGGGCTCTGGGCCTCTTCACCCCAGAGGGTCAGCAGTGTAGCCTCAGCACCTGGCCTTCCACTGCATGCCTTCTCTTCTTTTGAGTCTTTAAGACTGTTGATTACATCTTCACATTCAAATGGAAATACTTGGGGAGGCCACGAGGTTGGGGGGAGGTCAGGCACTATCATTAAATAGGGGTCAGCACTGAGTACTATTTTAGGTCTCCTTAGGGAATGGGATGGAGATGCAAAGGGCCTTCTGGGGTCAGGCAGGTGGCTGGTGAGTGTCGTCCTGCAGGGCTGCAGGGCAGGCATGGAAAGGGCATGGGCTCCTCATATAGACCGCCAACTTTGCTTGTGGCCAGCCTGCTAGAAGTAAGAGACCTGGCTCTAAAATTCTCAGACCTGGATTTGAAAGCTGAGTTTTTCCTTTTCATAAAACAATTGCCCACTTATATTAAAAACTATTCCCCGGCAGGCTTTTGGCATATTAAGGCGTCCAGCCAACACTAAGAGTTGTGAAACTGATAAATACCTGGTATTGGTATTCCTTTAAATGGCCCCCGAGCCTGCTGGGTGAAGGCCAGTGCTCCAGCTTGCTCTTGTCCCCGGGAAAGAAAGCTTGCCTTCGCCACTGCCCCAGGAACTTGCTCCTCCAGATTTGAGGTCTCCCTCTTTCTTATCTCAACTGACATTTCCTGCCTCTGAGCCCTTGTCTGTTCATTCTTTCTCCCAATTCTCTTGAAACCATTAATCTCTCCACACTTAGCTTGTACTAGAAGTTATATTCACTTCTTTCCTGAAACCACTGATCCTTCTCTTAGTGAATTTATCAAATGTTTATTGAGCTGGGTAAGTCCCAGCCATTGTGCTGGGGATTAGCGAGAAAATGCTTCCAAGCAGGCCACCCTCCCAGGCGGAGCCCCCAGTGACAGCACTACTTGCTCACATAGGAGAGCTCTCTTTCCTGCTTGAGGCAGCCCGTCACTGCAAAGGCCAAAGTCCTGTTTCAGGGGAACTGCTTGAGGTGGTTTCCATTAGTGCCAGGAACAGGGCAAGGACCAGAAATGAGCATATGGGTCACCCAGGGAGCGGTCCCACAAACTTGGGAGCAAAAGACCCACAACCCAGCGTGAAAATGGATAAAGGGTATGCAAAGGTCACTGACAGGAAAAGCAAATGGAACCTAAACATAGGAAAACATTTTCAACTTTCAGAAAAATAAGGAAAATGCAAATTAAAGTCACCCTGAAGCGTCAGTTTGAAAATCTTTTGCATTGGCAAAAGATCTAAATGTTTAATAATTTTTTTTGGTATGGCTCTGGGTTTCAAAAAGGCACTGTTACTCATTGAGGTGGATGTGAACAAGTTACAGATCCCCTGGGGGTCTAATTGACTCCGTCTATGAAAATAATAAGAATATCTGTATAATCTTTGACATTTTACCCTGAGAAACAATGCTGCAGATATTCTTGAATTCCTAAGAAATGATATGGGGGGTTTATTTATTGCAGCATTTTTTAAAAAAGCAAAATATTTGCAACAACTCAAATGTTCATTGTTAGGGAGAAAGTTACCTGTGATGGAATGCCCTGCAGCTCACAGTAAGTAGTCAGGAGGCACTTCTGACTAGTACAGAAAGATCTCCCAGGCACAGTGTTATGCACGAAGGACTGATGGAAACAGTGTGTCTGCAGCACTGGGGAGCCGGGATTCACATTTGCACTTGCCTGTTGTATTGGGAGGTAACACAAGTGCCCATAAACAGACCCCTGCAGTGTCAGGGGTTGTACATGTTCCGTGTTCTCCAGGAGTCCAGAGCAGGTATTTCAGGCCAGCAGGACCTTCCCTCCTGTGTGAAGCCCTTTCCATCTCGTGGTGCTGGCGCCCTCACGAATGGAAGTCCTCTGCATCTAGTTGGGTGCAGGAGGGCAGAGAAGACACATTAGTTTCTTAACAACCCTGGCACACAAGTGACACACCTCTCCTCCCAAAGGATACCAGGAACCGATGGCTGTGATTACTAGGGGAGTGTGTGCTACTGGGAGCATGAGACAGAGATGGGAGGAAACCTTTCACTTCATAACTTTTTTTTTTTTTTTGTGGGACCCTCGCCAGCAGCCGGGGAACTAACCGGCGCTGCAGAGCTGCGGGCAGGCTTGCAGCCCAGCGCTCAACCACTGCGCCACCAGTGGCCCTCACTTCATAACTTTTAACTTATTTTTAAAATTCAGAACCACTTTATTGATTCATAAATGAAGAGTTGCAATAAAGTGGGCTAACACTGTGAAAATGATAAGAACCCAGGGCTATGGGGGCATCAAAGCAGTCAGTTCCACCTAGCTGGGGGTGGGCAGGTCTCTTCAAAGTTTACATCACTTGCTGCTCTGTTGGAGGAGTCTTGATGGTAAAGTAGGTGTTAGCCAGGTGAAGTCTGGAGGGCCTGGTGATTGTGACAAAGAGGACAGAAAGTGTGGGTGGAGAATCACCAGGTGGTTGGTGAACAGGGAGTGGGTGATAAGAGGAGAGGAGTTGGTTTCCGTTAGAGAGAGGAGCACGTGTACAGCTTGGAGGACTGTTGAGAGACAAGTGCTCGCACCTGCTGTGCTGGGTGGGCAGGCGTGTGCAGTGTTAGGGCCAGGAAGCTCTGGGGCCAAGCCTGGTGTTGCACTGCAGGACCCAGGAAAGGAGGCTGGATCTTACCCAACATTGTGTGCCATTCCAGTGAGCCTTTCAGAAGCAGGGGACCCATGTGATGAGATCCACTGCAGCAGCACCTGGGTGAATTGGAAAGGAGGCTGAGCCAAGTAGTGGCCGGGGGCCCAGCGAGGTTGCCGCGTGATCTCAGTGAAGGATGCACTTCTCCTGTGAAGGAAGCTGACGCAGGCCATTGAGTGCCATCTTTTTACATCTGTCCATGTCTCCAATCAGGTCCTAATTGCTTTGAGGATCCCTTTATTTCACTCTTCTAAGATCATGAAACACTTCCTGGTTTATTCTCTTTTGTTTTGAATAAACCTTTATTGATCTTACATACAGAAAAGTGCTCAAGTGCCCAGTGCCTTGCCCCAGGAACCAGCACACATGCACACAGGTATAGTGATTGGTGGTTTTTCTGGTCTTTCTGGTTAAAATTGTGGTTAGATTTGGTATATTCACCCCAGGCTCCGTTTAGTCCTGGCTATGTTTCATGTGTGATGGTCATCTTGATTAATTTCCATAAGACCAGTTTTAATACTTGTTCTTAGAGAAGTCTCTGGGGAATATAAGTCAGCTGACTTACTGGAATACTATTCCTATTTCATTTTAAATTATTTCACATCTCACATTATTCTCATGATGGTCAGTTTGTTTGCTACTAGGTGTTTGCAGCTCCATGATAAATGAAAACATTGACCATGGTCTGCAAAGAATAGTAGTGTTGTGGTTTGGACACAGAGTTTTTCTGTCTATGATTACACAATAAAAATGTTCCTCAAAAGACTGCAAATGACCCAGCTACTAGAAGGGTTTAACTATGCTTCTCCTGTCACTATATTTTCATATTTTCCTCCCTGTGCTAGTTTTCTCTGTTCCCTTCTAAGAGTCAATTGCTTGGAACATTCTGTGACTGTTTCTTTGGCCACATTCATTACCATTTGTGCTTTTGTGTTCTGGGCTCAAGATTCAGGGCCCCAAATCTTTCTATTATCTAAGCAAAGGATCTCATTACTCAAAGAATATTCTATTGAACATGTATGTGGTGAATTTAAATTGGGGAGAGGATTGGAAAGATCACTTGCATTTTAGAAGAAGACTTGTTTACAATATCCCCAAGTTACCTCCCGAAATTTTCTAGTTTTCCTTCATAGTTGGCCCATACCCAGTACCCAAGCCCTTGCAACCACTGACTTGTTTTCTCCCTTTTCAGAATGAAAAAGTGCAGTCACTGGGTGTATAACCCTTGAGTTCGGTTTCTTGCACTGTGTATAATGCATTTGAGACAGTGTGCATGGCAGGAATTCGTTCTTTGTATTCTTGCGTAGTGTTCCCTTGTGTGGATACGTTACAGTTTTATCTATTCACTAATTGGAGAACATTTGGGTTATTTTCAGTTTTTGAATATTGTATATAAAACTACTATATATATCTGTGTTCAAGTTTCTGTGTGAATATAAGAAAAGACCTTTTCATTCCCCTTGGGTAAATACTTAGGAGGGGTTGTTGGTTTGGATATCAAGTGTATGTTTAACTTTAAGGAAATGTTTGACAAAGATGCTGTATCAGTTGCATTTCTGTTAGCAACCTGAGAGCTCCAAAATTTCCCCATCTTCACCAGCACTGGCGTTGCCCCCTACTCTTTTTTTTTTTTTTTGCTATTCTTATTAAGTATATAAGGATGTATAATTGTGTTTTTAATTTGCATTTTCTTAATGACTAATAGGAAAGAAAAGATGTTTGGCACCTCTTTTTGTACCTATTTGAGATTTATATATCATCTGTGGTGAAAATGTTCAAATTTTTTTTGCTCAAAATTTTTTTAAAGATTTATTTATGCATACAAGAGCTGGGGTACAGGCCAGAGGTATGGGGTGGGGGCGGGTGAGAGGATTCACCAGAGATGGGGTGGGGAATAGAACAGGCAGATTGACTGAAGTACACTGCTGAGGGCAGCAGCAGGCAAGTCAGGAGAGGTCTGCCGCACCATGTGGGTTGCTCCCTGGCTGGCCAGGAATCGAACTCGTGCTGCAGTGGCTGATTGCTTCATAGGTTGCGTCTTAACCCTTGCACCACCAGGGAGGCCCCATTTCGCTCAATTTTTAAAAAAAAAAACACTAGATTGTATTTGGAGAATTCTTTACATATTTTGGATACAAGTTCTTCATTTCACAAATATTTTCTCTAAACCTATGACTTGTCCTTGCATTTTCTTGTGTTTTTAGAAGAGCAGAAATATTAAATTACAGTGAAATTCAACTTGATAAGTTTTTTTTTTCCCATGAATCATGTTGTATTAGCAATCTTTGTTCAACTTTGCAAAGATATTTTTACTGCAAATTTTATAGCTTGAAGAGTTTTGTAGGTACATCTGTGAGCCATACTGAGCTGCCTTTGTAGGGGTCACATGTATTTACCCATAGATACTCAATAGTTCCAGCACCACTTGTTGAAAGGACTTTTCCTTTCAATGATTTGTCTTTGCACCTTTGTCTTTACAGATGACTATACTTGTCTGTATCTATTTTTACTCTATTCTCATCCATTGATCTGTGTTTTTCCTTTCATCCAAGAATACATGGCCTTTTTTACAGTACTTTATAATAATCTTTGAAATCACAGTAAAAATGCTCTTTGTTCTTTGTTTAAAATTGGTTTGGTTTCTTTGCCTTTTTATATAAATTTTAGAATTAATTTATTGATATCTACTGGAATTTTGATGGGGATTGCATTAAATCTATATATCAACGTGAAGAAAATTAACATTTTAATAATGTTGAGTCTTTAGGTCCATTAGACTGGTATCTCTTCTCACTTATTTGGATCTTCTTTAATTTTGTTCATCAGTATTTTGTAATTTTCAGCAAACAGGCACATATTTGGTCAAAGTTATTCGTAAGTAATCCCTTTTAGGTATTGTTATAAACGGTACCGTGTTTAAATTAAAATTTCTCATTGTTGCTAGTGTAAGAAATGCTTTACTAGTAGTGGGCGTGTACTAAATATATAAATAAATCTAAGTTTCTGACTTCCTAAAGTTACAATTCAGTGTTCCTTTGAGTAATTATATTTCCATTAAAAAGATTGATTCCAATATGTCAAGATTATATTTTAAACAGTTCATTAGCGTTTTTTATTAAAATCACCATTTTTAGTATGATTTGGTTCACAGCACTGTTGCTGATTCAGAAATACAGACCCCACCTCTGCGGTGAATGTCAACAGCACGCACCCAAGGCCAGGACCACCCTTGTCCTCCACCTACGCCCATGAGGTGCCTCCCTCTTCGCTCCTCTCCCTCCCATCCCCTCGCAGCCTTGGTGTTATGGTCAAGGTCCTCGGGTTTGGTTGTGGTTCAGTGATGTCTGGCTCCTTGTTTTGTTTCTCTGTGTTCTACATAGACAAATAGTTCATTGAAGAACTATTTGTGTTTAAATTAAAATTTCTCATTGTTGCTAGTGTAAGAAATGCTTTACTAGTAGTGGGCGTGTACTAAATATATAAATAAATCTAAGTTTCTGACTTCCTAAAGTTACAATTCAGTGTTCCTTTGAGTAATTATATTTCCATTAAAAAGATTGATTCCAATATGTCAAGATTATATTTTAAACAGTTCATTAGCGTTTTTTATTAAAATCAACATTTTTAGTATGATTTGGTTCACAGCACTGTTGCTGATTCAGAAATACAGACCCCACCTCTGCGGTGAATGTCAACAGCACGCACCCAAGGCCAGGACCACCCTTGTCCTCCACCTACGCCCATGAGGTGCCTCCCTCTTCGCTCCTCTCCCTCCCATCCCCTCGCAGCCTTGGTGTTATGGTCAAGGTCCTCGGGTTTGGTTGTGGTTCAGTGATGTCTGGCTCCTTGTTTTGTTTCTCTGTGTTCTACATAGACAAATAGTTCATTGAAGAACACGGCTGATGTTGGATTTGCAGCTGTTGGACCAATTTCAAAACTTTAAAAGAAGATGCATTTCACAATAACTTGGAGCTTAGGGTATTTTGTCATTCCATGTGGCAGCATCGTGGCGAGCGTGTGCTCACCGTCTGCGGTTGCTGTTCTTAGGCCCTGGGTCACTCACTCCTTTCCTTGTCTATATGGACTCAGGCCCTTCCATGAGCCTCTTCTTTCTGTTTCATTTTCTTCTCCCCTCTGACTTCTTGGTTGATAGTTTATTTATTTTTTTATCATTCCATGACATTATAATTTGATGGGTTTTATTTTATTGAAAGTAATAGAATCTTAGCTGAAGATATTTCAACAGTTTTTCTTTTCAACTCGGAAAGACGTGCTGTAGAGAGACCCAACACCTGTTTTGTTAGTTTGTTCATGTGGAAAGTTTAGACACGAGGCCTCCCATAAAACTGCTGATTCTGCTGGAGAAAATTCTAGTGTGGTGCGAGGGAACCGTCTGAGGGCCTGCGCTAAGATGGTAGGTGACAAGGTGCAAGGACAGCATTTTGAGGTGCGGAAGGAGTTGAAGGGAATTTCTAAAAATTTGCAAGTTGTTTGCTTGCTTCGTGTAATTTATTCTTAAAGACTACAGTAATGCAGTAATTTCAACTCAATAAACAGTATTTTAGAGAACTCTTGGAATTTTAATTTAGTACATTAAACATCTTTCTTTTCCCTTTCAGAATTAAGTTTAATTATAGTAGAATTGATAAGCATTGACTTAGTTAAATTATATTAACATTTCTATTTTATTGTGTTCGTTCAGAGTTTTAAAGTGCTTTATGTTTTTGTCGAGTCCATCCCTATAGTTTTTAGGTAGATAGTAAATTATTAACTTATAGAAGAAATAAATATTTGAGAAACCAAGTTGATAGCAATTGTATTCACTGTGGGCCACATAAACTTTTTAATATTTAAAAACCCAATTTGTTATATTTCTTCAGCATATGTAACTTCATTTCCCAATAATATTGTAGGCTTTAACCATGTTATTTTTTTTGTTTTTTTTAAATAATAAATTTTGTTTTATATTCCCCATACAATTGCAACCCCCCCCATTTTGACCCCAATCCCTCCCACCCCTTACCCCCCCCAAAAGTGTCTCTGGTTCATAGTTTTTAATCATGTTATTTTATGATTCTACTTTTTCTTGGGTAAGTTTCTCCCTTTCTCCCTTCTGTCCTGCCTTCCTTTCACCCTCCCTCCCCACTTACTCCCTTTTTCCCCAACTCCCTCCACCCATCCAGCCACCTATCTCTGTTGGTTTGTCTGTCTGGACTCATGGATCCATAGTTTAACCTATGGGTTATAACCCATATTGTCACTATTTATCTTGATCTTGAAGTGGTCCTCGTTTTGGCTGTGGGAGCTCCTTTAAGCTGGCTCCTGTGTCTTGTTAATATCCCCATCGTCCTTTGAGTACTTTCTTACTTTCTGGCACAATAAGATGTCTAAAGCTTAACTTGGTATTCTCTCTACCTTCCCTGCAGTCAATCAGCCTTTTCCTCAAGGCGTCTTAAGTTCCTTTTATTGATATTTGAGAATGGTATTTAGAAGTCAGAATCAGGGCACTAGAAAGGTTGATTGCTATAGGTGTGTCATAGCTTCTAAGGTGCTTTCAAGGAACAGAACAAGGAGGCACGGAGAGAAGAAGGGAGAGAGAAGGGGGGAGAGAGGAGAGAGATATCTTTCTATTGATCTGTTTGATCTGTTAAAAAAAAAGTTCAGATGGATACCCCTATTCTACGTTGTGCACTGTTTTAACTCTCTCCTCCCAGAAGGTGTAGGGTAAAGAAAATATCAGGCTTTTCTGCCCTTCCGCCATCAGGATAGATGATGGATCCTTGTCCTGGATGCATGCCTGATGGCGGGCACCTGGAGTAGGGTGTGGGCATAGGTAGATGGGATTCAGCTGAGCTAAGACTGTGCTTTTAAGGGCGGCGTCATGGGGACGCCAGGAGCAGCAGTAGAAGCCGAAGCAGAAGCCGAAAGAGAAGCCGAGATCACCAGAGAGCCCAGATAGAGTGAAGATTTGCTGGGGGCTGGGAGGCCTGCCAGCCTCCCGGCCCCCCAGCACCCCTGCCTGCCATATGCTTGGTGAACCCCAATAAAAGACCTGCAAAAACCACTAAGGACTCTGACTCCTCCTTTGCCCGGTCTGCATGGGATCAGAAAACCTGCACCGTGTCCTGTCCTGCCCCTACAGAAGGGTACTATTATCCTGAATGTATTTACTCATTTGTATAAGCCTAAAACACACCTAAGTAGTTTCAAACTGCTAACTCACACTAGTAGCTAGAGTTAATATTTATCATTCTTTTTAAAAGTGAATTTATTTATGGTACTGTATACAGTTAAATTTTGATAAACCCATTTAACCCTCACCTCTACCAAAGTACAGAACATTTATGTCCTAGGAAAATTCCCTCCTGATGTTCCCAGTCAATTTCACAACACTTTTCTGATTTTTTTTTAACTGATTGACCAGTTTGGTCTTTTCTGGAATTTCACATGTATGGATTGTGCAGTATATGCTTCTTGTGTCTGAAGGCCTTGGGGGAAAAATGCCTGACATTTACTTATGGTGCATGTATTAGTAATTTGCTTTGTTTTATTACTGTATAGTATTATGTGAAAATACCACAATTTGCTTTTCTTCCTGTTGATGGACTTTGGAATTTTTCAATTAAATTATGAACAAAACCGCTATAAGGATTTGTCTTCATAGCAAGGTTTTTTGGAGACATATGTTCTCATTGGATAAATACCCAGTAGTCAAGTTGCTGAGTTCTATGTTAAGTGTATGTTTAATTTTATAAAAAAAAAAAAAAAGCTTCATACTATTTTCCTAAGTGATTATACATTCTCCGCCTGCTCAAAATCTGTATTAGTTAGGGTTTCTTAAGAGAAACAAAACCAATCAGATGTGTGTACATATAGAAAGAAATTTCTTATAAGGAATCCATGCCTGTGATTACAGACACTGGCAAGTCCAAATCCACATTGTGGCCTGCAGGCTGAGGACCCAGGAGAAGCAGCAGTGCAGGTGAAACTGGAAAACTGTCTGCTGCCAGAATTCCTTCTTGCTCACCAGAGGTTGACGATTTTTAGTCAGACTTTGATTGGATGACACCCATCCACATTGCAGAGGGCAGTCTGCTTACTCCAAATTCACCAATTTAATGTTAATTTCACCCCCAAACACCCTCCAAATGGACATATAAAATTGACCATCACAAGTTCATTACCGCATGTCAGCCTGGCAACATATGCATATGTTTAATCCCCAAATAGAGAAATTATGAGGCTGTGCTTCCATTTGGCATGGCACAGCTCGCCTGCATACACCACAGAATGCACTAACTTTTTCTCTAGATGAGGATTCTCTCATTGTGCGTTGATATGCTGTATCTTAAATAATATGATGTAAAAGTTAGCAATGCTTAAATACCATTCTATAAAGTCAGCTCCGCTTATGTTACATTATAAAGGGGTAAGGGCAGAAGAAAAAGGTGTTTGCTTAACACACATACACACACACTAAGGAGGAAATACTCATTTGTAACTACCCCCTCCCACTACCCTTCCATCTTCCTTTGCTTTCAGCAGTCACCTCAGCTGGTCTGCCTTCTTTATCCTCCCTGAAGGATCTGGGCTATTAGTGATCCCATCTGAATTGGGTTGTAATTTTCCTTTGACTTTAATTACAGGGCTTGGTGGTAATAGTTAGAGATGCCCTAGAGGATCTCTCCTTACCTAACTTGCTCTTCCTTACTTCTGTTATGGATGGAATGGCCATCGGTTTCTTCCTGCTCCTTAAGATCCATCACCCCGGCCAGCATGCCAGTTCTCTCTGCCATACTATTTCGGAGGCATGAGGAATCCAAACATAGTATGTGCTCCTTAGCAAAGCAAAGTTGTGGACACTGACATTTGGTATTATCAATATTTTCAAGTCTGTCATTCAAGTATCTGTGCAGCAGTATCTCAAAGTGATTTAATTTTCATTTGTCTGATGACCTAGGATGTAAAGCCAGTTTCTTGTGCATTTTGGTTATTCATTTAACTTCCTCTGCAAAGTATTTACAATTTTTACTTATTCTTTATTGGGTTTCTTAAAGAAAAATTGGTCTGTAAGAGTTTGTTTTTAAATAGATGTATGTTTTTAAAGAGATATATATATATAATAAATTAGATGCAAGACTGTTTTTAGACTTAAGTTTTGTATTTTACTACAGTCTGTGATTGGTCTATTTCCTTAGCCATGTCTTCTGATATGCATAAGTTCTAAATTTTTACGAAGTCAAATTTATCATTTCTTTCAATATATCATTCTTTTATCATTTCTGGCAACATATGCATATGTTTAATCTCCAAAGAGAGAAGTTGTTTTGTTTCTCTGTAGTCCACATATAGACAAAACCATCCGACATTTGTCTTTCTCCTTCTGACTTATTTTGCTTAGCATGATCCCCTCTAACTCCATCCATGTTGTTGCAAAAGGCAAGAATTCATCCGTATTTTTTTTTAATAGCTGAGTAGTATTCCATTGTGTACGTCATCTTCTTAATCCACTCACCTGTCCTTGGCCACTTAGGTTGTTTCCCTGACTTGGTTATTGTCAATAGCACTGGCATGAACAAAGGCGGTATGCATGTATTCTTTGAATTCTATACCCAAGAGTAGAATTGCTGGGTCATATGGTAGATCTATTTTAAATATTTTGAGAAACTTTCGTACTGCTTTCCACGGGGGCGGGGCCAGTCTACATTCCTCTCAACAGTGAATGAGGGTTCTTTTTCCTCCTGTTTTGTTATTGAAGTGGTCTTTTCTCACAGGTGTGAGATGGTGGCTCCTGGAGGTTTTGGGTTGCATTTCCCTGGTAATAAGTGATGATGAACACTCTTCACATCCCTCCCTATTGGCCATCTGTGTGTCTTCTTTGGGGAAAGAAGTGTCTACTTAGCTCTTTTGCCCATTTTTTACTCTTTCATTTTGTTGAGTAAGTTCTTTGTAGATCTTGGCTATTATCCTCTTGTCAGATTCTTTTCAGTTTGGCTAAATCTTATTTTCTATTATTGCCTTTTTGCATTAAGACTACAAACACAATGTTGAATAGAAGGTGCTTTGTAGAATCAAAGATGCTTTGTAGGATCATCTCACTGATCAGAGCTATGAGCATGTGAAATTTCTTTATGAAAACCATCTTCCTCTTTTTATCATTGATCTCAGCATCATATTTAATGCCTTTATCACTTAGCATAAATTACAATCCCTTACACCAACCCATAAGCACCTTATGGGGAAAAAACATGTCTTTACTATTGTACCCCTGTGCACAGCAGAGTAGGCACTCAGTAAGTGCTTTGTCAAATTAGTATTGGAAGGAACTTTCAGCAGTTGCTCAATCTATCCTTCTCAGTGTTTGAATGTCTTGGCAAAACCTAAGGCACATATGATATTTTGTGAGACTTTTCTCATATTTCTCTTTCCCCCTTAAAACTTTTTAGAAGGTAAAATTTTTAAATTTCTCATAGAAATCACTTATATTTTGGGCCTCCCTGGTGGCGCAGTGGTTGAGCGCTGGGTTGCGAAGCTGCCCGCAGCCTCTGCAGCAGAGGTTCGATCCCCGGCTGCTGGGCGAGGGTCCCACATGGCGCGACAGACCTCTCCTGCCACCTCCTGCTCCCCTCAGCAGTGTGTTTCGTCAGTCTGCCTGTTCTGCTCTCCACTCTGGCTCTGGCGAATTCTCTCACCCTCCCGCACCTCTGATTGTACCCAGTGCTTGTATAAATAAATAAGTAAATCTTAAAAAAAAAAGAAAAAAGAAAAAAAAGATATCACTTATATTATATTTCATTCTTCCAAATGTTTAAAATAATGTCTTATCAAAAGCCATGTAAAAGGTCATATTTATACTATTATAAAAAGTTCTCAGTGATAGTTTACAAGAAGCAATGAAACGCTACTAAATTTTGCAAAATGTTCGCAAACTGGAATAATTTGCCTCTCCTAGATGTTATATAGAAGCCGAAGTTAATCAGTACTTAGGCAGTTTGCAGTGGTTCAAATATAGAAACAAGGGTAAACACATTCCACAATTATCTAGTAAGCAGGTGTTGGTTCACTAATTTTTATTCTTTAAAATCTGGAGAAACTGAACCGATGAAGTGAACCTGTTAGGTAAATTATTTCCTTCTTTTTGCCCTTTAGCTTTTGTTCTAATCTGAGTAAAGCTTCATTTGTTTTTTATGTAATTTAAGTCTGATGAAGGTAAATTGCTTTCAGCTTGGAACACAATGATCTAGTATTTATCCAAAAGGCAAAATATCATTCTTTTTGCTGCTCCATCTTAACAGCTGCTTACAGTAGAGAGTAAAGCTTCAATTTATGTACAGATGTGAGGAACATACTTTTTTTTCACTTCCTGTAGTATATTAAAATAATTCTTTGACTGTCCTACGCATTGACTTATCCTACACGTATTTCCACTGACAATGGAAACTGCATTAAAGAAGTAGGTGAAAACATTTTAAATTGGATGTTCATTCAACTCCTTCACTCCCTTACAGTTCTTCTTTCATTCCTTCTCTCCCTCCATGTCTCCCTCTTCCCTTTTCTTTCCTTTAGCCTTTCCTTACTCTTCTTCCCCTTCTTCCTTCCTTCCTTAGTTCTTTCTCCTGAGCTTCCTCTGTGCCACGATCAATGTTCTTATTGCTGCAAATGTAGTAGTAGCCTGTGCTTGTATGCAGTTTACATTGTATTGGGGGAGCTGGTAATCAAGAAGTGAATAAACATGCATGTGATAATTTTTGGTGCTCATACAAGCTGCAACTGAAGTGTGTGTGTGTGTGTGGGGGATGATGAGAGATGGATGAGAGATAATAGGATCATGGCAGTTCTCTCTGAGGACAGAGGAATTTGAGCTGAGCCCTGCAAACACACCCCCCCGCCACCTGCCCCCGCCAGTTCCAGGGAAAGGGTGTTATAGAAAGTGGGTAAATTAGAAACCCTGGGAAGGGATCAAGCATGATGTTAGAGAAATTAGAAAACACACTTGGCCAAAGTGAAGTTTCCTTGGGAGAGAGTTAGCTACAAGATGAACTGGAGGAGGAAGTCGGGACAGTTTGGCAGAGGGTGTGACAGGCCATGGTGGACAATTTCATTGTGATGTCAAGTGCAGTCAAAGGCCCCGTGGTTCCTGTGTGGCATAGTGTTTCACACTGTCAGTGAGACTTATTTTTTTTTTTAAAGATTTATTTATTTATTTATTTATACAAGCACTGGGTACAGTCAGAAGCGCGGGAGGGTAAGAGAATTCACCAGAGCCAGAGCGGGGAACAGAACAGGTAGACTGACGAAATACACTGCTGAGGGGAGCAGTGGGCGCAGCAGGAGAGGTCTGTCACGCCATGTGGGACCTTCGCTGGTGGCCGGGGATTGAACCGGTCTGCAGAGGCTGCTGGCAGCTTCTCAGCCCAGTGCTCAACCGTTGTGCCAACAGGGGAGGTCCAGTGAGACATTTTTTCAAACATCTCTCATCTTATCAAAAGAAGTCCACACTCTCATCTTAATTTTCTCTTCCAAAAATATTTAAAGAAATATGTGAACCATAAACTGACAGAATTGAAAAGAGATAAACAAATTCACATTTACAAATGGTGGTTTCAATAGTCCTTTGTTAATAATAGGTAGAAAAAGTAGAGATTCAATAAGGATGTAGAGGATGTACTTGTACAACCCTATCAACCATTAAAAGGCTTTAATGATATTGTATCCTACCCCTTTTTTCTTTAATTTTTTTGAAGTGCCTATGGGCCAAATTTGGATCCAAAGCCAACTTCAATAAAAGTAAGCATATTGAAATTATACTGAACATGTTCTCTGACCACCACAGAATTAAGCAGAAATCAGCATCAGAAAATTACTTGAAAACCCCAAAGCAGGGGCCTCCCTGGCCTAGGGGTTGAGTCGCAGCACTATCAGAACCACAGTCTGAGTTCAATCCCCGGCCAGGGAGCTAACCCACAGATGGCGCGGCAGACCTCTCCTGTCTCACCCACCGCTCCCCTCAGCAGTATATTTCAGTCAGTCTGCCTGTTCTGTTCCCCAATCTGTCTCTGATGAATCCTCTCACCCCCTGCATGTATGGCCTACACTAGAGTTCTTTTATGCAGAAATAAATAAATACATATTTAAAAAGAAACCAAATCATTTGGAAATTAAATGAATGACTCATGGGTCAAAGAAAAATGACAAGGGAAATTTGAAGTTACTTTGAAATGCACGAGAACAGAAAGGTAGCTATTCCTCTTATTAATGATAAAAATACTAATATATAAGTGGGTGGAGATTCACATGTTCAGCTCTTCCCATTTGTCTGGTTCTTGAATTTCCTACTTCCTTCATAACTCAGCTTTACCACAACTGCTGCTGCTGGTCTGTGCCCAACCCTTGCTCGTCTGGCCTGGCCTGACCACTTTTCGTTTAGTTCCAGTGCACAAACACCTACCTTTTTAAAAGGTCATGTTCCTTGAACAGTGGGGGGGGGGGGGGGAATTTATGGAACAGTCACAGACAAGTTCATGTTACACAAGTCTTACCCTAACTTTTTAATTAAATCTTGTCAAGCCTTCTTCCTTTGTCTCAGGCCTACCCAGGGAATTCTGGTTCATCTTCTACATTTTAGATTTTCATGACTTTCTTCGGCTCCCTCTGTGCCTTCTGTTTCTTCTGCAGTCCTTTGATTGTCTTCAATGATTACGTTTTCAATGGTCTTTAACTCTTTATTTTCCAATATCTCTACCTTCAGTCTGGTATTAGCTTGTCCTATTCAATTTCACTCATTCTTTTAGGCTTGATTGTGTGTTAGGCTTTAAATTGGGCACTGGCTTTGCAAATGGGATGGGACATTTATAAGTCAGTGGGCTAAGTCCTTTGACAGAAAGATGTTGACATAAAGGCTGTGTATACATTCATTCAGCAAATTTTTATTGGCCTCCTACTGTGTACTAGGCACTGTGCAGTGGGGGAGGTCCTGGTTGTTTAGGCATAAGGTTCTGATTGTTCAGAGGTGAGGCATGAAGTTGTGAAGGAGCAAAGAATAATCTGGGAATGGGTAATCTGCTCTGGCATGAGGTATTGGAGGGGGATTTTGAAGGACAATAAGGTAGTGAGTGGTGAGAAAAAAGGCTAGAAAAGATGTGAAAGCTCTTCTTTCTTTTTAGGGAGTTTAGTGCTATTACTATGGGCATAGTGTTTATTAGCTCCATGGTGACTCTTACCAATTCCATACTACCTGTATTTCTTGTTTCTTTGGTTTTTATTCTGCCTACTACAGTGACTGAAATAGTGATAACCAAAAGCAGTGCTTAACAAGTGGGATGGGGAGCTGTGAATAGAGAACCCAAAGTTAGGATCCAGGTGCATTTATATCCATAGTAATCTCACTTTTCCTGGAGTCTTTCCTCTTAGGGTATAATTATCTTCCTGAGATCTTTTATTTTTTTCATTTTTTTTTCTTTTTAAATCAGGGAAAGAAGAGATTGAGGTATAAGCACATTAATTTGAAAATACCATGTGGGATAAAATTTCAATTTATTACCCACCCTGAAATTTTTTATTCTTTTCCTTTAGGTTTCTTGCTATTTAAAGATTTTTGTTTGAATGAAATTAATGAAGCTGTACCTCAGGTGAAGTTTTATGAAGAGGTAAGAAGTAACTGTTTTACTGATGCTTTTATTTCAAAAGCATATTTAAACTGTACTTTGGAAAATATTAAGAAACTCTGTAAAGTAATTAGTAGTACAAGATACACCATGTAGTTTATTAGTGCTACTGATAACAGTTATAAAAATAACATTTAAAGGATTTGGAGAGCTCTGGATGTAATGAGGACTAGTTAGATTAAAATTCCAGAGAAGGGAAAATCATTTTGAAGTATATTAAGGATTATGAACCATTTTATTTCTGCAGAAGCTTGCTAGTTCTGGAGACATAAGCTGGGGGTGGGGGATGTTACTGGTGAAGAGAACTTGGCAAAGTTTTCTGGTTACACAGAGCTGGAGTGCAAACTGGAGAATTAGGATTGGGTGCCTCAAATCCACAATTGGTTTTTCCAACAGACATATGGAGGAGAGCCTAAGAAGTTGGCTCTAAGATTTTGGAAGACATATTGAAATCTGCCATAGTGCTTCATTGAAATGTAGACCTGCTGTGGGCAAGAGTCTGGTAACAGAACAGGCAAGCCTGGAAAATCCTAGGGTGTGTTCTATTGACACTGAAGATGGAGAGCTGCTTATTACCTGGTGCAGCTGTTGATTCTTGATGTAGCGACCAGATGGGAATCCAAGTCTGTCTTCTGGAATAAGGCTGCTTATGGGAGACAGAACAGCCTGAAGAGGTTTCTAAGGGTAGAGTACCAAAAAATGAGACTGGAAGAATCTCAAATATGTGACTAGAGTTGACATGTACCAGATTTTGAAGCTAAGTAGGATGGGAAGCCAAAGAGCTGCTCTAAAAACATTTAAAGGGAAGAACTGAATGTAGTGTTGAGGAGACAAAACTCTCCCATTGAACTCTGTAGAGATCCATGCCTTAGGAGCAGGGGCAAACCAAAGGCAGACTAAGTCCTATAAAAATGGCAGCCCCGCTCAACCCTTTATTGGATGATGAGGTCCTTCTGCACCTGTCTAACAGAGTAACAGAGGAGTCCTCTATTTTGTTTTGTTTTGTTTTTCAGATAGCAAGTATAATCTAGAGAGACTCAACAGTGTTCAGCATATAGTAAAAATTACTAGATACACTAAAAGGCAAGATTATATCACTCATAAACAAGGTAATAGAAGCAGACCCACAGATGAATCAGCTATTGGAGTTAGCTGATAAGTACTTTAAAATAGCTATAAATAATATGTTCAAGAAATAGCAGAAAAGATGAACAAAGTAGGGATAATTTCAGCATAATTGAAATTTATGAAGACCAAATGGACATTATAGAAAATAAGTACAATAAACATTAGGGTTTAATGTTTAGGTTCAGTGGCAGATTGTTTACAATACAAGAAAGAAATAATAAATAGAAAGGCATGTCAGTAGATAATCTCAAACTGTAACAGAGAAATAATACACAAAAGAGATAGGTAAGGACATTAAAGACATAAGGGATGTGACTGAAAGGGTTAACATATATAGAATTGGAATCCCAGAATGAGAGGAAAGAGAAAAGGGCAGGAGAAATACTTGAAGAGATGAGAATTTTACAAAGTGATAAAAGACAGCAGGTTAGAGGTTCAGAAAACTTAGGATATTCTAAGAAGATTGACTATAAAGGAAATTTGTCTTTGCACATCAATATAAGACTAGAAAACTATGGCAAGTGTGTTAAAAAGGCATATTACTTTAAAAGAAGCAATAATATGACTGACTTTACTAATAAGTCATTGAAAATATATTAAAACAACACACACACATACACGCACCTCCAAAAATAGTCATTTTTTTAAGTACTGAAAGAAAATAAATGCCAACCTAGAAATCTATTCCCAGCAAAAAGTTCATTCAAAAATGAAGGTGAAATAGATATTTTCAGACAAAAACTGAGAGAATTTGTTGGTGGTGGACCTGCATTAAAATCATTACAAATTGGAAATACTTCAGGCAGAAGGAAAATTATCCTGGATGGAAATGCAAGGAAGGATTGAAGAGCACAATAAAGGGGAAATGTGTATGTGAAATACAAATGAATGTTGACCATTCAAATCTATAATGTTTTTAGAGTTTAAAATATATGGTAATAGTGCAAGACTCAGGAGGGAGCAATGTGAAGTAAAAGTATTTTAAGATTCTAGGATTGTTGGAGGGATAGTAAAAGTAATAAGTTGCATTGGCTTGTAATCAGTCAAGGATGCATAGGTGACTTAAAGAATAAAATATTTATCTAACAAGTTAAATGAGAAGGAAAATAGAACAAAGCAACATTCTATCAATTCAGTAAAGGCAAGAAAGAAATAAGTCAGCTTGAAAACAAAGGGTAAGATGATAGCTATAAATCCATCCCCATAAGTAATAACATTTAATGTAAATGAACTAAATACTCCAAGTAAAAAACTAAGTTTGTTGGACTAGATAAATAACCAGAACCATACTACATTTGCTTATAACTGACATACTTTGAACAGAGGATATAAAAGGATTTGCAATACATACACTAACTGAAGTGAAGGTGCTATAACTATACCAATATCAGATTAAGTACTTAATAATAATGCTACTTTGAAATAATCTCATAATGATGAAGGGGGACCAATATGATAAAGAAGGGTCATCTTAATTCTTTATGTTGCAAATAAAATAATTTCAAATTATACATGCAAAAATTGACAAATCTAAACCAAAATAAATCTACAACTTTAGTGGGAGATGGATAGACAGACACACACACACACACACACACACACATACATACTTCAAGACCTTGTAGAACAAACAAAAAATTAGTAAGGATGTAGAAGATTTTAGTATTGATGAATAAATTAAACCCAATTGATATAGATAGAATATTATACCCAACAAAAACAGAATTTGTATTCTTTAAAATACATATGGAACATTTGTTTAAATATATTTTATGCTGGACTCTAAAGCAAGCATCTGACACTTTTAATATTGAAATGGTTCAAAGTCTGTTCTCTGATCACAGTGGAATTATGCTCAAATTTAATAACAGTTAACTAAGACTGTCTGGAAATGTACACTTGGGGTCAAAGAAGAAATTTAAACAAATGAGGAAATATTAATTAAAATATTTTTAAGAGATAGAAAATTCTTGCTAATATTATTTGCATCATGTATTTTTAACCTAAAATATTTTAAATGGTCTTATGAAAGCATAGCATAATTAGGGCTGATACTGTAATATTTAAGTTTTTAAATTGGAGTGATATTCTTATTTCTGGTTTATGGATAGATAAATGAAAAGTTGATATTTTTCTAAACTTTTTAAAATCATATTAATGTATTTTCAGGATTATAAATTATTTTAGCATCATGTAAAAAAAAAGTAAGCTAAATCCAAAAGGATTTTATTCAGTATGAGCTAACTTTATTATTTCAAACTGAATTATAATCAGGCGTTTTATCAGGATGACATTCACAGCTTGATCTGTCAAAAAAAAAAAAAAAGGTTTTTTTACTTGTATTCTTTAAAGCATAACCTCTCCAATTTCAGCATGTTCTAAAGTTATCTTGTCAAATTCAGGGAAATCTCCTTTAGCAGATAACTTTTGCTAAGTTGAAACAGATGGAATTTGCTTGAGGTTATTTCTTAAGCACTTCTTGCCAATAGAGTGGTGACTAGTGCTGATGTGTTTCCATTTGAGCTTTAAACATTAGAGTTTCTCATGATTGGCTTACTCCCCAGCTCTTTTCATTTCTTTCCTGACTTGGCACATGATGGGACATAAAGGGATGGATCTGGCTTATCAGATTATCCCCTTGCAGGATAATGTTCCAGAACTCTTAGTAACTTGCTCTGTTATTTTATTGAAGATATCATCTACCCTAGGGCTTCAGATATAGTTCTCTAAATCATTGCAGCCTTTAAGCGTTGGCTTTATCGGTGATTTTTCTCTGACTCCTATGTTTCACTAGTTTGGTGGATTCTTACTTAATTTCTAGTTTTATGACCCCAGAACCTAGAAAACTCTGTTGTCAAATATCTGAAAATATATATTTTATACATTTCCTCTTTCCTATTTCTTTTAATGGTTACCCACTTACTGTGCATTAAAGTCCTAATTTCTTATCTGGACATTCACATGTCTCTACAATTAGTTAGTACCCACCTTCAGCTCATTATCTTTCACCACCTTTTTATATGGAACTTCCACTAACCAATGTTCCTTGAACCCATTGAGCCCATTTTTCTTGTTGTTTTACTTAGTGTCCTCTCCCCTGCCTAGAATGCTGCTCCTCCTTCTTGGTCTGTGGAAAGCCAAGCTTCTTTTAAGGTCTAGCTCAATTTGTTTATTCTCTAAGAGAGTCTGTACAGCTATCTCCATTGTCCTTGTTTGCTCGTGCCTCTCTTTCTTATGCTCTTTGTTGTCTGTAATGCTCTCAGAATACTTAATACATGCTCACTGCTTATTGTGTATAATAACTGCTTTCTTCTTGGCCATTATTTGACTGAGATGGAAGGCCTAGCTTGGACCCAGGTGCCCATGTGCCTCTCATTTGCTGTGGGATGCGGGGCCAGTCATTGAACAAATTCTGAACCATTTACTTTGCAGCAAACCTGGAGCTCAGAAATGCAAAGACAGTGTCCCTGCACTTGAGGCTCTCACAGTATGGGGACTTAATATTTGAGCTTCAGTTGCCTCATCTATGAAATTAGTTGAATAATAATCTCCTGTTTATTCCTTTCCTGGCCAATTGTGAGGCTTACATAGAATGCCAGATGGACAAATGTTTTCTAAATTATAATATTTGTAATATGCTTCCCAGGTGTATGGGAAGTTGTAACACAGTGAGTAAGAGGTCCAACTCTAAAGTCAGAACTTCCAGGGTTTGGATTTGGAGTCTGGTAGTTATTAGCTGTGTGAACTTGGCAAGCAGTCTAGCTTCTCTCTACCTGGGTTTCCTCAGCTAAAAATTAGGGGTATAGCAGAGCCTATATCTTAGGGTTGACATGTGTTATGCAACACACCACAATAGTGCCTGACATGTAGTTACTGCTACACATTTATACATGTTCCTGTTCCACTTAGATCTGGAGGCAGCTTATAAAATAGATACACCTACACTTTAAAATAAATTATGGAAAATAGGAAAGAAATAATAAGATCAGACTTAAAGTTACTATATAGTGTTTTCTGTGCTCATTCATTCAACTGATATTAATCAAACACTGACGCTGGACAGGAATTGCTTGGATGAACAGGATAGACAAAGTCCTGCTCTCTTTTGAGCTTGCGAGAAATAGACTTTAAATAAGTAATAAATGCAAGAAATATACCTGGGAGTGATAACTGCTATGCAGTGACTCAAAACTCAGTGTGATGGATTGTGATTTTGTGGTCAATTGATTAGTAAAAGACTAACACTCTGAGGAGGTGGCTTTTAAATGGAAACTTGAATGACAAGGAAGCCAGTCTTTTGAAGATGGGAGCAGTGAGGGGGAAAGCATTTTACGCTGAAGTGAACGCAGATTAAGACAATGTGAGAAAGAACTTGATGTGTTTGGGGGAACTGAAAGTCCAGTGTGATGTGAATGAAGTGGGTGATGGGGGTGGAGTAGTGTGAGGTAAGATTGAAGAGAAGAGTCAGGGTTTTGGGGACCATGGTAATAAATTTTTATTTTATTCTAAAACTCATGGAAAATTTAAAATGGAAGTGTTAGGTGAATATTCTCGAAATAACTATTAGATCAAGATAGTTTCTCTGTACAGTCTACGTCTTTACTGATATATATAGTCGTATTATCAAATGCTGAGAGAAGGGTGTTAAATGTCCAACTCTGATTGTAGATTGTCTATTTCTTTTATTCTATCATTTTTTTCACATATGGTGAAGCTTTATTAGGTACATGTACATTTTTGATTGTTATGTCTTTTCATATGATGTCACTTTCGCTGTAATAGTCTGTCTTGAAAATGACCTCTGTAGATATTAATATAGCTATTTTAGTCTTCTGTGTTTAGTGCTTTCAGATACATTTCTCCTGTACACTTTCAACAATATGTACAGTATATTTCTTTTAAACACATATGAAAGTGTCTGACTCTTCTCTCATTATGATGATCTCTGCCTTTAGTGGAGTAATATTAGCTAGTGTGTTTAGCCTTTGTGGGCTGTGTTAAGTTTATTGATTGGGCCATTTTTTCTTAAAATGTTTTGTCTACTTCAATCTCTATTTCCTCCTTCTGGGACTTCAATTACTTTGTTTGATTTTTAATATTATCTTAAATATTGCTGACGCCCTGTTAAATTTATCCCCCAAATATTTTTTTTCTTTTTGTTCTTCAGATTGGATCATTTCAATGGACCTGTCTCCCAATTTATTGAGTCTTTCTTTTGACATCTCTAGTCTGCTATTATGTCCATTCACTTAATTTTTATTTCAGATATTATATTTATGTTTTACTTCTCAAATTTCTTGTTTCTTCTTAGTTTTTTTAATGCTGCTATTTTCTAGCTGTTTATTCATCACATGCACATTTTCTTTGAGTATAGTTATGTGACTGCATTAAATCTTTGTCAGATAATTCTAACATGTCAGTCATTATAGATTGGTATTCATTGGTGGTCTGTTCTCTGACATATGAGCCACATTTCCCTCATATGCAGGGAAGTTTTCTTCATACAAAGAATAATTTTAGATTGTATCTTATACATTGTGACTAATATACTATTGGAACTCTAAATTCTATATGCTTTCCCAAAGGGTATTTTTTTTTGTTTTAGCAATTAACTTGGATTACTCAAACTCCATGCTGTTTTGGCTTACAGTGGGTCATAGCTGATTCTTGTTCTCTTCTTTTAGTCTTAGCTGGAATGCTTTGGGTCTGCATGGCTTACATGTCATTTTGGGGTCCATCAGCAATTTTGATGAGTTTATACAATGAATTTTGAAGCTTCCCTTCTCTAGCTCTTTATTTTCATCAATATCCTCCCTTACTGTCTAACGTCTTGTCTTTGATGCCCCTTCCTTTTACCTGTGCACTTTTGGTCACTCTGCAATGCTCCAGTGCAGCTGTGTTTTATGTATTAAAGAATTTGCAGTTACGTTCTCAGAGGATTTATCTTTTAGGAATTAGTTGGCTATTGCTTGAAGCAGATCCTGGGTTTGTGGTATATTTTGAATGTAAAGCCAACATGGCTGATGAATATGTGGTCAGCACGAGTATAAACAAGATGGTGGTAGTGATTATTGTTCATTTTTGGCTTAAACAACTGGAAGGGTGATTTTACTCATTTTTGTGGGAAGGAAGACTAGGAGAAGAGCATGTTTGACTGGGATAGAGAGGGTGTAGAACTGTCAAATAGGTAGTTGGATATTTAGAATCTGGATCTTAGGGAGAAGTGAGTCCTAGAGATCCAGATTTAAGCCATCAGAATATAATTGGTATTTGAAACTGCGGGACTCAGTAACTTTACTTAAGAAAACTATAGCAGCACCATGTTCTGAGGCACAAAAGTGTCTAGAAGTCTAGTGGATGAGGAAGAACTACTAAGGGAAACTGAGGAGGAGGAACCAGTGTGACAAGCTCCTGGGAGTGTAGATCACAGACATCAGAGAAGAAAGTTCCAGAGAAGGCAGGAGTGGACAACTGATTTGAATGCTGTTGAGAAGTCTGAAACTAAGGGCAAAAGAGAGACTCTTAATTGGGTGGGGCAGAGACCATCAGTGACTTGACTAGAACATCTCACAAGAACGATAGAAAAACAGGAGGCAAGAAAGTGGAGACCACATCAGCTGTGGACCAAATTGCTTGCTCTTTGAGCTTGAATTATTTAGGCTGCATGTTCAGTTGTAACTTTATTACTTCCGAAGCAGAATGGGAACTCATGATTCACCGTCTATCATTGATGATGTTGCCTCTGTTCTGCTGCTGGGAAGACTTTTCATCTGCCTGCTAAGGTTACCTGGACAATCTAACTGCCAGAGTTAGAGGTGGCATTTTCTGTGTGTCTGCAGCAATAAGACATATTGTTTAAAGCTAATTAATAGTTGACAACATGTCTTTAATTAGTGGCCTTACTGATAATGGAAAGTGAAATCTGAGCTATAGCCATAGATACTTTAGGTTCTTACTTTGCCAACTAAGAGTTTCTTTTTTTTGTTGCTCAGGGTAGAATTTGTGAGGCACAAGTTTCTTAATGCAGCCATTTTTGTGGTTCACAGTATCATTTGCCTAAGAAACTAGAATTTTCTGTGTTGTCAGATTCTGACAGCTCATGGGAAACTTCCACAGAATCAGCATTTGTTTACCAGGTGTCAATTTGCTTAATATTGGCCCCTGGAACATAGACTTGTGTTTCTTTACACATTGTTTTCAAATATAATAACTCCATGAAGATTTATTATTGGGCTTCTTTTCACTCACAGTCTATTTTACCTTAGCATCTGGCTTTAACCTTTGCGTCTGGCCAAAACAAAACACAAAAGAAATCAATCAAGCCAGAATCCTATGTTTATTTTCTGATGCCACCTCAGAGTTTAGTGCCTGGCTCTGTTGCTTTGCTGCCACGTATTTGCATCTGGCATGGTGTTGAACTCTTTAGACCTGTTCTCTTGCATTAAGTTAGGATGGTTATATCAGGTCTGATGGTTATGCCAACATTGCTGGATTGACTCTTCCTTTAAACAACCTTTTCCTTTTGGATGGGGTATCAAACTATCCCAGACTGCCTGTTTCTATGTAAGTTCTATTATCTGTTCCAAGAAGACTCTATTACAGACATGTGAATTTCATCTTGGTGTAGCATTGATGATATTTCAGGGCCATCAAGATGATCCCAGTAATTCCTCAACTAAGTCTCACATGGGACCTCAGTATTTCATTACACTGATGATTTCTGCTACAGTTTTCCTACTAGCCCCATATTTCATTTGTGTTTTCATTCTCTTTATATTTCATAATTTTTACTGAGGTAACCTTGGGCCACAACGCTATACATGGTTTAGAAGCAGAGGACCACACCACTGCAGAGTTAAAAATATTTCTGCAAATAAATAAAAACACAAGTTTGACACTAAATCTTCTATTATTGGTTTGGAATGATTGGGGCGGATTCCACATATAGCAACTATTTCTACAGCACGTTGTATTATTTGACCTATCTTAACATTGGTCAGATTACCTTCTCTGAGTTAGCAAATGACATGGTTTGTAGTAATCTCTTTGATAATATTTGTTTAGTGCAGTTGGGGTTCCAAGCCTTAAAACCAACACTTTTATCTGTGGATTAATGCCTTTCCAAAATGTTTAGTTGACTTTTAAAAATTTCTTTGCTGGAAACCTGGCAATTGTTTTTCCTGTTAGTTTTGTGACACTGTTGTTGAGTGGGAACAATTCCTATTATAACTCTCAGAACTGAATTGCAGCCAAATTTGAACTATTTGTGCTTTGGAGAGGAGAATTGGCAAGGGTGAGTGATCCATGGCTGGCATATTGTAAGATAATTGTAACCATAGCGATATTTGTTTCCTAATATTGTGTTTCTAAATTTAAAGGATGAGGTTCATCATAGGAAAAAAAAATCCATTTGTATGTTTCAAGTTGAATTTAAATTATTCCAACTTGATTATTACAACATGAGAAGTAGTTGTTTCCTGTGGAATAGGCAGTTCGGTAATTTGCTTGATCTCATGTGGAAGTGGTTTTTGCCTGGGCAAATGATATCTTTTAATAAAGTTTAGTTTCTAGAAAGACGTACCTACCATTGTTAACTTTTAAAAAAATCTAGATAAAAGAATATGAAAAACTTGAGAATGAGGAAGATCGCCTTTGTAGAAGTCGACAAATATATGACACCTATATCATGAAGGAGCTGCTGTCTTGTTCTCATGTAAGTATGTCTTTTTGTTCTATTATGATGAGTAAATAAGAGACAACTTCCAGTGTCTTCAGGATTAACATAAAATAGAAGGAAGATGTTGAAAAATTAGGCAGTATTCATCCATGGTGGAATCCATTTTTTCTGTCACAAGTTTGCTGATAACACTGATCCAACATCTGTTGCTTCATATACCCTTCTTATATTTCCAAAAGGAAATAGTTTCACTGCAAAAATTCATGGACTAATATAGCTAATTCAGATCAATGGAGCAAAGATTGCTCTCAATTCTAGACTTTCTAAAGGATATTAGGCTTGATTATTTTTAATTTAGCTATATTTAACAATTAGGCTAATCAAACATTGATAAATGTAATTGTAAATGTTTTCTTTGAATTAACAAGGAAGGTTGTAATTATTAAGTTAATTTTGTTCAGTTGTTAAATGATTGAAGTAATTTTTTTCCCTTGTAAATCAGATAAGCAATCTAATCCAATCATTAGGATAAACTAAGTTCCTAGGAATTTATTTCATCAGAAATGAGTGGAATAATTAGTGATGAAAATTTACCATGTAATGTCTTTGACTTAAGGCTCTCTTCCAAAGAAGTGGCCTAACAGCCCTGGCCTGCTGTGTTCAATGCAGTAGCCATTAGCCACATGTGGCTATTTAAATTTAAACTTAATTAAAATCAAGTGGAGTTAAAAATCAATTCCTCAGTTCCTCAAGAGCCACATTTCAAGTGCTGTATAGTCACATGTGTCTAATGACTCCTGCTCACCAGCACAAAAATGCATTTCTGCCATCACAGAGTCTGTCTGATTGGACAGCTCTCATCATGATGTATGGTAGTGCTTTAATATGTATTCTGTTGTGAACAGTTTTTACTGACATTTGAATTACTTGCTGAAGATGACATGCTGGTAACATAGCTTGCTTAACAGTTCTTTGGACTCAACTCACTATTAAAAAGAACTCCTAAGCTGCAGCTAACTGTGGGCGCTCTGTGTGCCTTGCTGCCTTGCTAGAGAATGACTGACCCTTGGAAAATGCTATATAGTCAATGGGAAAGTATCTGCAAACTTAGTTTTCATGTAGCTCAGCAATTTATCGGGTTCTTGGCAGCCAGGTGAACTTTTTAAGCCTTTTTTCTAATTGTGCTCTGCTAAAGAAGATGCAGTTTGCAGTTTTGGGGGAGGGTAGAATTTGTAATTCTTACCAGTGTAAGTCCCATTCTTTTAGCACCAATTTCCCTCTGCTGCTTCCCTCTGCAGGATTGTCCTTTAACCTGCAGCCTTTTAATGCAGTGGCTGAGCTTTGTGTTCCTGGCATTTAGTTCTTAGGCATATTTTCAAGCGCATTTTCTCTTATGTAGTAGACATTTCACATTTTTAATGACACCATTATCAGTTACGGGTTATGTGCATTTAATAAGATGATGGTAGGACTCTACACTTTTTAAAAGACAGCAATCTTGAACCCTTGTGGGATTAGATATAGCAATGAAGTGTCCCTGTGCTCATCAGCCTTCTCAACCGATTTTTCAAAACTACATATAATTGCCGCAGGTGACTGTTTTGCAGTTGTGTTAGAGTACCTGTTGTGAGGCTATGTAATGTACAAAAGTTTGTTACATTTTATATTTGTGGAAAAAAAATAATTGTTTTTGATTTTTTTAAAAGCCGTTCTCAAAGCAAGCTGTAGAACATGTACAAAGTCACCTGTCCAAGAAACAAGTGACATCAACTCTTTTTCAGGTAAGACAAAATTATTTCAAAATGAACATATCTAATTTTCTTAACAGTCGGACTGATGACACTTTCTTTGCATGTGTGAATGTGCTAGAGGAATTGATGTGGAAGACTGTATTCTTTTTTTTTTTAATCTTTTTTTTTTTTTTTAAATTTATTCAAGCACTGGGTACAGTCAGAAGCATGGTGAGCGTGAGAGAATTCACCAGAGCCAGATTGGGAGTAGAACAGGCAGAAGGACAGAAGTACACTGCTGAGGGGAGCAGCAGGCGCGGCAGGAGAGGTCTGCGCGCCAAGTGGGACCCTTGCCGGTGGCTGGCCGGGGATCGAACTGGTGATGCAGAGGCTGAGGGCAGCTCTGCAGCCCAGCGCTCAACCGCTGCGTCACCCAGGAGGCCCTGGAAGACTATATTCTTGTCTGGAGGTCTTTCTAGAACAATTTAAGCTTAATATCACATGTCTTCTCATTTAAATGTGTGCTCTTATATGAACATCCTTTCTAAAGACGTTTCTGAAAAAGGTCACTGGAGCTTTCTAATAATAATATTTTCTATAAATCAATTAAGACAAGACATTGGAGGAAATAGCCTTTTCCCATTTGACATTCCAATTACCTGTGACAAGCAGGGACTTTACAAGGCGCTTTTTTTTGTGGTAGAGATGTTGATGCTGTGTGTAGTTATTCTCCAAATGAAGCAGATTCAATTCCAATAGCCAAGAGTGAACATTTGAATGACCTTGTTGAAATGACCTTCCTCAGTCATGACTGAGGGAATTGGATTTTTTGCTTTGGTCATCATATCTTGAATATAACACGGTTATATAGATTTATATTACAAGACTTGGAAAATCAAACTCATAACTAGAGGGCCTCTGTATTTGCTGCTCTTGATTTCTTCTCCTCCCTGAAACCTTTTCCATCCTTTGTGTTTTCTACAAAGGTGGCAGCTTGCAAAGACATGGTCAAATTTGCATGTGGATAATGTACTTATATTTTAAAAAGAATTATATAAAATATGAGAGAATGACAAATACTATAATGATTTTCATGAATTAAAATAATTTATCCTTTTCTTGGATTACTTAGTTATGAGCAGAGGGGTAAATTGAGCTTTACTTTGGTGCCTTACAAGAGGACTCATTTATCTATGCAAAATAAATCTGATTATTCTATTGAGCAAATGATAGATAGAACTTTGACTACAGTAATAAGTTGGGTGTTACCTTTCTGCCAAAATAATTAGATGGATATTTCTGAAAACAGAGGAGCTGTATGTTTAGTCTTGTCGGTTATAAACTTTAAACCTGGGCTCTGAATTCTTTTGCACTTGTTCTTGCTTCCATCTGTTCATCTGTGAGTGGAAATGTCCATTGGGCTCTCCTCAAAGTGGGTATTAAGAATTCAGTGAGACAGTGATCCGCCTGACTGCTACTGAAATTTACATTTTATGTGAAAGTAAGCTATGATCATGTTAGTTTCAAGGGATAACAAGAAGCTATTTCTTAGGTTACTGCAACAGATCTCATGGTTTGCTCTGTGCAGACTGCATTAGATTTGGGAAAACTTATGGGCAAGTATATGTGGAGCCTATCAGAGATATTATCTGAACAGGAAAAAGGATCATCACTAAATTCTGTGAAGAATCTCAGAAAATGAATGCTCATGGTGTGCTAGAATAAACTATAGGTAGCAAGAAGAGTGTTGCCGATGGCATGCATTGACTAATCAGTGTGATTCACACTTGCTGAATCAATAAAATCATCTGGAGTACTTGTAAAAAAAAAAAAAAAAGAATTCAGTGAGAAAGGTGCACATGGGTTGCTTTGCATCTGGCCTGCCCATCACACTATCTTTGTGAGTTAGCGCTTGTTAGATCCTTCAGAAAGTGCAGTGTGAGAATCTGCTTTTTGTTGTCTCCCTGATATTTTAGTGTCAGAATTTCAGTTTTCAGTTGACTAGGAAATCGTTCATAGTCAATCACATTTAATACCGTTAAATTATATCTCGTAATACATGGATTTTACAACTTTGATATATTGACTTTTCCTGTAGTGTAAGTAATGTTTTAAAAAATAGGTGCATGATTTGCACAGCAAAAGAGACAATAACAAAAACAAAGAGAAACCCCACCAACTGGGAGAACATTTTTGCACCCAACACTAATGATAAAGGACTGATCACAAAAATCTGCAAAGAGCTGATGAGTCTCAACAACAACAAAGAAAATAATCCAGTCAAAAAATGGGCAGAAGAGCTTAAAAGAAACTTCTCTGAAGAGGAAATGCAAATGGCCAACAGGCATATGAAAAAATGTTCAACATCACTTGTCATCAGGGAAATGCAAATCAAAACTACCATGAGATACCATCTTACACCAGTGAGAATGGCACATATTAAAAAAACTAGCAACAACAAATGTTGGCGAGGGTGTGGAGAAAAAGGAACTCTTCTGCACTGTTGGTGGGAGTGCAAACTGGTCCAACCACTGTGGAAAGCTGTGTGGAGATTTCTGGACCTACTAAACATAGAGCTTCCATATGACCCAGCAATTCCACTCCTAGGTATTTACCCAAAGGACACAGAAACATCAATTCCAAAGAACACCTGCACCCCTATGTTTATAGCAGCACTGTTTACAATAGCTAAGCTTTGGAAACAACCCAAATGCCCAAAAATAGATGACTGGATCAAGAAGATGTGGTACATATATACCATGGAATATTACTCAGCATTCAAAAAAGATAAACACATGCAATTTGCTGCAACATGGATGGCGCTGGAAGGGATCATGCTCAGCGAAATAAGCCAAAAAGAAAAAGAAAAATACCGGATGGTCTCACTCATAGCAGGAATCTAGAAAACTTAAATAAGGGACCAGGAAAATGAATAACTATAAGAAAGTGAAAATCAAAATCAACAAAAACTATGAACCAGAGACACTTTTAGGGGGGCGGGGGCGGGAGGGGAGGGATTGGGGTCAGAATGGGGGGCTGCAATTGTATGGGGAATATAACAATAAAATTTATAAAAAAAAAAAAAAAAAAAAAAATAGGTGCATGAAAGACCAACAAAATTCTTTCCATGTCTTCAAGGAATATGCATTTAAAAGTACTTTAAAAATATTGATTTATTCATTTAAGAAATGAAAGACAAATTCTGGTAAAAAAGACAAATAGAATAAGTGGTAGTGTCATTCTTTTTTTTTTTTTTAAAGATTTATTTATTTATACAAGAACTGGGGTAAAGGCCAGATGTGCGGGAGTGGGAGAGTGAGAGGATTCACCAGAGACAGAGCGGGGAACAGAACAGGCAGACTGACCGAAATACACTGCTGAGGGGAGCAGCGGGCTAGACAGGAGAGGTCTGCTGCGCCATGGGGTATCTCCCCTGGCCTGCCGCACTTGAACCCGCACTGCAGAGGCCATGGACAGCCTCGTAGCGCTGTGCCCAGCCGCCTGCGCCACCATGGAGGCCTGGTATTCTTATTTATGAAGGTCAAAGAAATAGTCATTATTAAGTTGATTAAAATAAGGAGTGTATTAACTACAATTCAGGGTAACGTGCTATTAGAACATAGGAATTATGGTACAACCACAAAGTTGGAAGAGTTCTCTGAGTTGAAATCCCCCCCTGGCCCCCCCCCCAGCTTTGTGGAGATAGAATTAAGCAAAACTTGCAGATGATTTAAGGTGTATAATGTGATGTTTTAATATAGGTATAAATTGTGAAATGACCATCAACTAATTAACATGTTCAGCACCCCACATAGTTTGGTGGTTTGTGTTTTATTTTCTGGCATGTTCTACATTAAATCTCCAGAACTTATTCATCATGTAATAATGGAACTTTGTACCCTTTGACCAACATCTCCCAGCAACAGCCGAACGACCTGACAAATGGCTCACATGCAGCTCAGGGTCTTTGCCTCCCCTGCTAGGCTGTAACAGCAGCAAAACCAGGAACAGTTTCAATAACTCAGCTGCTTGCAAAGCCTTCAAACTTTCCTCTCTGAGGTTGGCTGCTGGAAGCCCCTCTGCATCCTTCAGAGGCCTGCAACAGCCTTCTGCAAGATTAGTGTGGTGGGGGCCAAAATTGCTGACCCCGGAATCGCTGAAGATTTAAAAATGCTGGATCCCAAACACTGAATGCTGGGTCCTGCTCCTGCAGTCCCTTATATATATATATATATTTTTATCAGATTCCCTGCCCCAAAATGCAATACTTTATTAGCATTTTCCCTGGGACTGTCTATCCTCACCAGCACCCCTTCCAAGGGGCACCATTTGTAATAATCTTTGGCTTCAGCCACCAGTAATGGTTCTACTATGGGACCCTGACTTTTGCACTGCTTACTTGGCATATTTTGTGGTTCTCTCTGTTGAGTTGTAATGTGGTGTGTTCTATTTTGTTTTAAGAATTTCTAGTGACCTTTTTCTTTTATTAGCAGGAAGCATGGACTATTTAATAAAATATAAAAAAAAAACTATGAATCAACATAATGGTTTTTATAGATGGAAATTCTGTGATATACAAATTCAGTCTTTTCATAGATCTTTGACCTCTTGATTTGATTCATCTTTTGATCAGTCTTTTGATCTTTCCATCTTTTTGAACCTCTTGAGACTTGTGGTCCTTGGTTTTTCACATCTAGAGGACTGGGTTAAGGTAGATATTGTTTATCATCTTGGAATCTTATAAGTTGAGAGCTAAAAGAGCTTCCCCAAACTAGTTGAGTTTCCCTCTTACCAAGGCAGGAACAAAGTTCATTTGGTTGTAGTGACCAGTCCCAGTGCCCTGCCCACAACAGACCCACAGTCGTGTGAGGCAGTGGAGGCTACCTTAGCTGTGAGTCTCCTTTCTGGTGCAGGAAGTAGGACTTCCAGAAAAGCTGTGGTTGTCTTACCGCCTCTGTCTGGTTGCTATGTCTTCAGCAGACTTCCTAGTCTTGTCACTTGCTTTGTATTATTCCATGATCTGGCCTGCCCTTTTTTTTTTTTTTTTTTTTTTTTTTGCAGTTTTTCAGAGTAATATATGAAGACACAAAAAATGTTAAACTGGCAGCATTTAGTGTAGGGTATTAAAATACTTTTAAAAACTATTTAATTGACTCTAGGCTGAATTGTGAAATATTAGCACTTGATATATATATATATATATATATATATATATTTCTTGATTTATAGTTCATCACATGGAAAAGGAAAGTTTATGCCATTTACTTAGTAATATACAAAGTGGCATGAAATTGAAGAGGATTGTTCTCCATGAGAGGAACAATGCACACGTGAGCCAAGGGCCCATGAACTTGCTCAGAGACCTGGGGAATGCACCGACTCATAAGGCCACTGTGTCCTTAAGTGCCAGGTGAAGATTGGGATTAATGTTCCCTCCTGGTTACCTTTAATTCTATGGTTCTAAGATAGAGAAAATCATTAAGTAAAATGGTTATTTTTAAAAAAATTTATTCATGGTTTTCTTAACTTTTAGTCTGTAAAAAATCAATTTTTATAATTAAAATGATCATAATTAATAGTAATGTAATTAGCTAAGTAATATAATTAACTTACAGTATATGCCACATAATGTACAGGGTCCATTAAAAAAATGAAAATGTGGGGTCCCTTGTTCAGAAATTATTAAGAATTTCCAGATGGTGACAGCAAGGCCCTAAGCCAACCAATGGGCTCTTCTAAGTATGAATCCTTCATGGCTTCATGGTTGGCAGGCCCATGAAGCTAACGCTGCCATTTAAGAAATGGCTGTGACTTGACAGAGCCATGCTACACAGCAGGGGTTAAGGGACAGGCAGGACAGACCTGTTCCAGCCTACCTAGAGTGGGCCACTGAGTGGTGTTGATAAGTACTAAGTAAATAATCGTGATGAGGAATCTGTTAGTGAAGATTGGACAAATGCTAACAAGGACTAGACCAAGATACTGTGTGTGTGTGTGGGGGGCACTTAATTGGGAACCTCATCTAGTCAGAAGCTCACCCACGTGTGTGTTTTTTACTTAATATGTTCCTATTTATGCAGTGTGGAATTTCTTTTCCATCCTTTCCAGCCATATATAGAAGAAATTTGTGAAAGTCTTCGAGGCAACATTTTTCAAAAATTTATGGAAAGGTATGAAACTTTGTATATAAAATGTTATGCTCTGTAGGTATACATCATTTTATTTAAGAAGGCTGTTCCTTACACCATATGTTAATTTATTCTTCATCATGTGTTTTTTGTATTCTGTGTCAGGTTTTATGGGAGACCATTTCCTTAACACTTAATGTTGTAACTTAGGATTTGTGTGTCTTAAAGTTTCTCTGACCTTTAGTTTTCAGCTTCAAAATTGGCTAAGATTTAAATAGACTAAGGAATCTTAATATTAGATGTATTTTATTAGGCTACCTTTATTAATGCAAGCACGACCCTATAATTTATCTAATTCATTTTTCGGACTTTGAAACCATATCCCCCAGAGTAGGACATGATGGCACTTGATCCTTTATGTAGTAGAACTCTGGGTATAGGCAAATGTCTGTGTTTTTTACACACACATGCGCGCACGCGTGTGCATGCACACACACACCCACATACACACACACTAGTATACATATTGATTATGTCCCTTTGGGTTACTCAGATTATAGAACATGTTTGTCATGCTAAAGAACTTCAGTGATGCCTATAAAAGTTTTCAGCTCATAAGCTTGTTGGGTACCCAACAGTCAGTTCTGCAGTATTTTGAGTATTCCTCTGTGATAATGCACTATTTAAATCAGACTTTCTGAAACTGAATCTGCATTCACACTGACTGTTCTTTCCCCCATAAATTCGGTAAATTTCTAGACAATTGACATGCTGATTGTGTCTCCTTGCTGGAGCAGCCTGCAGCTGTTCAGTAATTGCCCTTTAAGAACAAATGCTGCTTCATTGCAGCTTTTTTCTCCACATATACAGAAATAATTAAAAAAAAAAAAGAAACAAAACCCTAAAACATTGTGTTGTGAATCTTCAAGAGTTCAAGATAATTTTATCATGGAGTAGAGTCAATACTTTGGGAAACTAATATTCACACTCATGATTACACTTTTCTGAGTAAGAGCAAAAATTTGCCAAAAAAGCAACTGAATCCATCTGAGGCGGTGGGTGGGTTACAAATTCAGAACCACATCCACTGCTGTGGATTCTAAGATCTGACTTTTCCCAACTCTTGGATCAACCTAACTTTTATGCAATCCCTGGGGAAGAGAGGAGAGGAGGGGACAGTGATTAAAATTGGGGCAGGTGTCTCCTCAAGTGTGTGCCTTCACTAGTCAGCAGGTAAACCTGCAAAGTTTGTCTTTTCTCCCACTGAGTTAGTCATTCACTGTTATTGTCTCAAGAAATGCAAGTGAAGTGGCTGGCATGCACACTGGATTTTCTGAAGCAGTGACCATTTTATGTAAATGAACTCTCTTTAAAGTCAATTTATTTTTATACTTTTTTTGGGTTTCATTTTATGCTAAAACATCCTCCAATTAGAATTTAAAAAAAATCCATTGTCAGACTAAGAGTTTAGTTTTGGTTTTGAAAGGTGCTGCCCTCCCACTTCAGGAGCACCCACACTTTCTAAGGGCTTCCCATTTATGGCAGTTTCTCTGTGGCCACACTGCAGTCTGATAATAAAGTGGAAGTCTTCAGTAGTACAGGGCTCCTTTCTCCCCCTTCCCCTGAGGCCAGAGGCCAGGCAGGGACACAGGGCTGTTTCAGGTGGGACTGAGTCCCAGAGGAGGCATTCCACCCTTCCAGATGAGGCCTGTGGGCTGTGTTCAGAGAGTAAATTTCAGCTGCTTAGGAACCAAAAGCCAGACTCAGAAGTCATAATCAAAAAAAAAAAAAAAAGAAAGAAAGAAAAAAAAGAAAGGCTTACCCCACCCCATCCTTACTGCACCAGTCATTTCTATATCTTTAGCCTCTGGTCTTTCCTCTGGTACCCTTGTAAGTTGTCTGCAAGGACTCTGGCTGTCCAAAGCCCTTGATTGCCCAGGCCCTACTTTGCTCTCTGCCAAGAAGTGCCCATTCCAGTAACTAGGTCTTGCTAGAAATAGCATTCAAGGAATCCCGTGGATACTCCACTGAGCCTGGACACCTAGGGGCCATGTGTACTTCCCAAAGAAGAATTTGTTACACCAGATCTGTATTCAGTGGACAAACTGTGTTCTTGAGGATATTCTTTTCTCAGGGGAGAGGTGGTTTGGAGGGACAGAGTATGGGCTGGGAGTTAGTGCTCCTGGACTTGTGACTTGGAAGGCATTTCCGTGGTTGTTAACCCTCCCCAGCTAGTTTGCAAATTTGTAAAATGTGCCAGACCTCTGCCCATTATCACAACTCTGGACTCCAGAGTCTGTGAGTCAAGGGTAGTCCAGCACAGGGAATTTCACAGTCCTGGATTTATAAATGCAGAGTACACCCCAACATGATTTGCTTTTTTCACTCACTGTAATTTGAAAAAGCTATTTGAATTAACTTTCAGAAACTCTCAAAATATAATTTCGTTTTATTAACCACGTATATCAGGAGGATCAATAAAACATTTTGATTCATTGAAAAGAGATGTTATGTAATTACAAAGAATTGTTTGCTGTTGATTTCCAAGTTGATATTAGGCTCAGAAATATTTTTTAGAAGATAACTATGAGGCATATTAAAAGAACCCTTCAGGGAACTGAGATATTTGCATGCCTTTAAAGCATTCTGTTATAAAGCCAGTTGTCCCTATAAATTGCACTTCATGAGAATTCCCACTTCTCCTCCTCCCTTCTCCTCCTCCTGCCTCTCTCACCTCCCCTCCCCCTTCCCTCCTTCCCTTTTTCCTTCCTTTTCTTTCTCTTTCTTCATTCATTCATTTTTTCATTTTTTAATGATAGGTAACTTCATTTTCTATTATTTTTTTTTTTTAAGATTTATCTATACAAGAACCGGGGTACAGGCCATATGTGTGGGAGGGTGAGAGGATTCACCAGAGACAGAGCAGGGAGCAGAACAGGCAGACTGATGAAGTACACTGCTGAGGGGAGCAGTGGGCATGACAGGAGAGGTCTGCTGCACCATGTGGGACCCTCGCCGGTGGCTGGGGATCGAACCAGCACTGCAGAGGCTATGGACAGCTTCACAGTGTGGTGCTCAACCACCTGAGCCACCAGGGAGGCCCTTCTTATTTTTTTAATTTTTGTCTAGAAGAACTAGAGTGTACGCTAGAGGTACAGGGGGTGAGAGGATTCACCAGAGACAGAGCAGGGAACAGAACAGGCAGACTGAGGAAATACACTGCTGAAGGGAGCAGCGGGTGAGACAGGAGAGGTCTGCTGTGCCATGTGGGTTACTGTCTGGCCGGGGATCAAACTCAGGCCATAGTGGTGATAGTGCTAACCCTTATGCCAATAGGGAGGCCCCATTCATCCATTTATTAAGAGAACTGAATACTGTGTCTATGTAAGGGATCATGTCAGGGACTAAATGAGATCCATCATTTACCAAAGATTCTTTGCTTTTAGAATACATTTCTTTTGAAATTTTTTTAAATTTTCAAATTTTGAAGGCAGGTTGTCTTTTTAAAATAGATATGGGAATACATGTTTTTCTGTATGGATAACAAAACACATAGTCGATGATTTGTAAGAGCATAGTCTCACCATTATGACTTTTTTTTTAAAAGATTTATTTTATTTATTTATACAAGAACCAGGGTACAGTCAGAAGTGCAGGAGGATGAGAGGATTCACCAGGGACAGAGCAGGGAACAGAACAGGCAGACTGACAAAATACACTGCTGAGGGGAGCAGCAGGTGCAACAGGAGAGGTCTGCAGCGCCATGTGCAACCCTCGCCGTCCAGCTGGGATCGAACCAGTACTGCAGAGGCTGCAGACAGCTTCACAGCACGGCACTCAGCCGCCTGCACCAACAGGGGAGGCCCGCCATTATGACTTATTGCACCACCTGATTGTAGTCTGTGGGTTTCTCTACTATACTCTTTCTATCCTTGAGAGGCAGTACTTGATCTGGACTTCCACTCAGCTTCACCCATTCTCTCCCTGTGACCTAGGGCAAGACTTGGTCATCCCAGCTATAAAATGAGAACCATGCAGTTGTTGGGAGGACTACCTGAGCGGGACCTGGCACATGATATGTACTGTTTAAGGGCTGTTTCACTTGCAATTATTTGTAAACATGACTTTTTTGTTACTCGGAGCTGCCCTGACCAGTGCAGTAGCCAGTCACCACACGTAGCTTTTGAGCACTTGAAATGCAACAAGTCTGAATTAGAAGGTGTTGTCAATGTGAAATGTATACCAGAGTCTAAAGACTTCATATTAAAACAAGAATATAGACTATCTCATTAATAACTTTATATTGATTACATGTTAAAATGATAATGTGTTTGATGTATTGGGTTAAATAGAATGTTACTAAGACTAAATCACACATAGGGTTCATGTTATCCTTCTATGGGACACTGCTAATTCAGATTAAAATATCATGACATACAAGTAAAGGAAATGCTTGAAGTCTGGTGTCATAAAGTAAAGCTACAAATACTGAAGCTGTGAAAAAATGTTTTCAAAAACTTGCTTCTTTCTATTTGAGACGCCACATTTCTAGTTTATTTTATCACATTGTTCTGTAAACTCAGGTGATTTGATATTTCCCTTTTCAATAATTATTTATATTCTCTTTCAGTGACAAGTTCACTAGATTTTGTCAGTGGAAAAACGTGGAGTTAAATATCCATGTGAGTATCATCTTTTTTCCTTTTTTCTTTAAATAAAAACTTCCTCTGGTTTAACTTCATGAGAAAATACTTTTTCTGGAGCGTACTCCCCAGGGTCTCGCCTGCCCGAGCAGATGTCCTCACGGCTTTATGTATGAAAAATTCAGCCTCCCATACCCAATTGTAAACCATTGAGCTTCAGTTCTATTTTTTCATAATGGATTTAGGATGCATTGTTTATCTAAGAAAGGCTATTTTAAGCAGTAATTGACCCTTTAACAGAAACAGTAGTGACAACACACGTCTTTTCTCCATACTGTAATTCCTGTAGATGCTTGTCTTTTGCCTTCCTGGTAAAGTTCCTATTCTTTTTCTTTGTGTGAGGTGTAATTGTGTAATAAAAATGACGATATCTTTCACTCTCCCAAGTTTCCATCTTCTTTTTAAGATTATTTTGGGGATGATGAAAGCTCGCCTCAAGCACAGACTGTTTTGCAGTGTCTGCATTCCCTTCGCTGTCCTTTCCATTTTCAGTGTCAGGAATTCTAGGTCAGAAACTTTACTTCGCTTTTGAACCACACATTTCTTTGTTCAACTTCTCTTCCTGTCTTCTTTTCTTCCTTCACATGGGTTTGCAATTGGGAAAAATAATAACTGGAACTTTTCAGTGGGGGGAAGTTTTTACTTGAACAACACTGCTAGAAGAAGAGGTTTACTTTTTTTTTTTTCTACTTTCCCTTTCCATTGCATTTCCTGGCAGGATTTAGAAGCAAAAAGCCATAACATATATATTTTTAAATCCTTTATATCTGCTGTGGATCTTCCTTGCGCGTGTATCCTTTAACAGACCTGGTATCCTCAGATCCTTGGGATGTCGCTTGTGAGACCTGTGGGCCAAATGCTCCAACCTGACTGTTTAAGCACTGTATGGGGCAACCCTTCAAGAATCTGACCCTTAATTTGCCAGGATATGTAAACTAGTAAGCATTTGCTATTGTCCACGGATGCAGGACTCTCTCTTTGCCTTTGCGCTATCTCACGCTATTAAAACTCCTTAGAAAGGAGGGCATTGCTGAGAGTAATTGACAAAAGGCGAGTGCTTATGAATAAAGCCTCTGTATCTGCTTCACTCACACTTAGTCTTGTTTCATGCTCACATGCCCAGCACGAGTCTTCTCCATTCACTGATGTTATCGATAAAAAATTCACATGGCCGGCGTCTGTTAGCTTTTCTGGTCATATGGCTCACTACTATGAAAACACAGATGCTCTCGATGTAAACTTATTTTTCCACCATGACAGCTCCTGAAATTGTTGAATTGTTCCCAAACTTGAAGCTTCAGAGTAGTGGAGGTTGCTTGGCATTTTGACCAGAAGTTTTAGTCACTGGTCTTCAAGGTATCCATCTTGTAATCTAAGATTTATGAGACTGAAAACACAATCTAACTTGACTGCTCATCTGTCATCTTCCCACTGGCCTCCTTTTTGTACATTTGGGAAGTAGAGCAGAAGGAAATTCTGGAAAGTCTTCTCCACCCTGTCTCTCTCATCTCTCACTTTGAAAGGGGCAGATCCCTATATCAAAGTTGTTGTTTTAGTAACTGTACATGTTTTGTGTGATGAAATATTTACGATACAGTTTTATGCAGTTTATGTTTTTATTTTGTATTTTAAACTCACAGTTGACCATGAATGATTTCAGCGTACATAGGATCATTGGGCGAGGAGGATTTGGTGAAGTCTATGGTTGCAGGAAAGCCGACACTGGAAAAATGTAAGATTCGATGCTCATATATTTTGCCGGGAATACTAAGAAGGTTTTATGTTTGCATCCAAAGAAAATCCCCATATAGACACGTGGAAGCCCATGATCTCGCTCTTGAAGTAATTTGCCTAACAAAGAAAGAGGCTACATTTTGTCAAGCATAGAAAATGAGAACAAAAACCTGGGACCTCTGCTCTTAGGGCTAAGTGGGAAATTAACCCATCTTTTGTCTTGCATCACCCTCCATGGTTCAGTCAGGGGTCCAGAAGTAAGTGAGAAGGACATCGTATTTACACAACCTGCCAGACTGATCATACTTGCAAAGGAGTCTCTGCAGAGGAGACCCTGTCTTCTAAATAGTGATTTAGTGTGGGCCTGTGACTTATTCTGGGCAGCTGTGGGTGAGGTAGCATTCTAGATGTTGGTTCGTCAGGTGAGTAGTTGGGTGCTGTGAGAAGGATGCTCTGTTGTGATGATAACAATTGTGGGGTCCTTCATTCACTTTTCTTATGGGAGGTTGATGTGAGGCAATTGAATATACACGAGCCAGGCACAAGGGTCTTCTGGAAAGTGAGTGGTGGAATTGTTAACTGGGGTGGGGGTGGGGAAATTTATTTTTAAATTGGAAGCAGTTTACATGAACATATTTCTGAAAGTAAATGAAAATGGAAATAGAGGATTTGATAGACCCTGATTTACAAGTTTGATTAAGTGACAGGCATGTTAGAACAGTGGACAGCCTGAGTCTGTGAAGTTCAGTTTATGAAATCATTCAGTGTAAGAAGGAATAATAGGGGCCGCCTGATGCTGGGCCTGTCTCCCTGTGCCACCCTAGCAGTGCCTACAAGTCATCACTCAGCTTCTGCTTGGGTCCTTTCTGGGATTGGGCACTAGCTGTTTTGCCAGACAGTCCTTTCTGCTTTCTAATGGGTCCTGTGGTTGGCCTGTAATTTATTATTTGGGGCCTGAAATTAATCTTGGGTCATGTGTGCCCATGCCGCTTCTTCCTGCTTTGGGAGGACCCCATACAAGATGAAGCCAATGACAGCCTCACCTAGTCATCCAGAGAGTGGGTCCTGGCATCAGATTCAGCTCCCACACTTTCTGGCCTGGACAAAGCCTGCTTTATTTGAACTTTCATATCCTAGTCTATAAGGTAGGAAAAATAAAAGTGCTGACCTTGTTGTAAGAATTCAGTGTGATAGCACATTATAAAGGACTTGGAACACTGCTGTCCCATGGTAAGTATTAGTCAACCAAAGCCCCTTATGAAATCCTTCTTCCCCATCCTGTGCCCACACAGTAGACTTTTTGATCCTAAATGATGCTTGTCTTTGTTTGTCAGTTACTATAATGCACTAAATGTGTCTTATGTCATTATCTTACCTTGCCCAGGTATTGAGAAAGTCTAGTCTGTTATGTGATGTTCTAAAGGTGAATAGTATCAACTTGTTTCTTTATACACTTACTCCCCAAAAGAGCCCTTATGTGGTAAATGGTCTCTCTGTAGATTAAGGGTAGACTCTTATCAGGAGTCACAGCTAGAAAGTGGTGGAGCTCAGGTGCTGTGACCCTCGTGTATGTCCTTTCCAGGCCCCAGGCTGCCCTGAGCTCTGGCCCTGGGCTGACCTGAGGCTACTTCATGGTGTTCCTCCTCAAGGCCCACGTGTGGATCTTCTCTGCTTGGTAGTGGGAAGGCTTTATGAAACACCATCTTGGTAGAGGATGGTGATGGAAGTATGGAGCATTTTGGAAATTCTTTATTATAAGAATGAGTGTTTAAAGAGCACATCATTTCCTGTGACCTCATGTTTGATCCCTATAGTTAAGCGAATTAGTCTCAATGGATTTATTATACAGAACTCCTAGAAAAGTGCATAAAATAGTAAATTTGAACATTTATCTCTGCTTTGCTGTAGCATATGACTCATGATCAGCTGGAAGTGAGTGGATTCTGTGTGTCTTGCACAGTCCAGCAGCTATCCACTCGTGCACCCAGCATCAAGACGTGGTCCATCAGTGGGAATTTAGAGTCACATACAAAGAATTTCACACAGAAAGCCTGAAACCCTTCTAAAAGTTTCCTTTCAGTTTTCTGTTGCCATGCTAAAAAAATATCCTGCTGTCTTTAACCCGTGATTATAGGGTATGACAAATAACATGTCTATATTTCCATATTTATGAGTTTGCTTCAGGTTTTTGAGAATCTTAAGTTGTCAACTGTTTCTTGTTCTTACTCAAATACTATGATTTGAGTAATCATAGTATTGATAACTCTATTGATAACTATTAATAACTATATCAAGATTAAAGCAGATCAATAAAATAACATTCCATAGCATGTTTTTTTTGAGCACTGTTCCTTCCCATTTTGTTAAACTCAGTGTTTTAAGAGTCTTACACTCTGTGCATTCTTATAAAATCTTGACCTTTTCTGGATTCACATTTCTTAAATGCTAAATATCATACACACACACACAAACACACACACACCTTGAGACACACACACACCTTGAGACACACACACACAGAAGTACTGGGCAGCAGCAATACATGTACAGACTTTCTCCCCTACTTTATTAGTGTCTGTCTATTTTATGTTCTTATTTAACTGGGATGTCTATGCATGTAATGCTAGAAATATCTATGCCCATTGCAAATTTCATGTGTATGCCAAGCTACTGTGTTTTAGTTCAACATGTGTCTGTGCATCTAATGCTAGAAAATTATTGCTTGATTTTTAAAATATCCTTTCATTTTGACATACAGAGATAGTATAGGGAGTTCCCATGTATCCCACACCCAGTGTCCTCATCTTACCCATTTGAGACATTTGTCACAACAAATAAGCTCACAGATACATTGTTATTAACTGAAGTCTCTTCTCAGATTTATTTCATTTTTACCCAGTGACCCTTTCTGTTGCAGGATCCCCTATTACGTTTTATCAGGATGTCTCCTTAAGCTCCTTTAGACTATGCTGACTTTTCAGACTTTCCTGGTTTTTGATGGCCTGGGTGCCTTTGACGCATCCGTGTCAAGTACATTGTAGACTATCTTTTAGTTAGGGTTGTTTGATGCTTTTCTTGTCATTAGAGTGGGGTTGTGAGTATTTGGAAGGAAGATCACAGAAGTGAAATGCCAGATAGTAAAACGCCATCACATCACATCAGGGTACATGTTACTTGCCTGGTTTATCACACAAGTTAGTCTCAACCACTTGGCTGAGGTCGAGTTTCTCAGGCGTTCCCCTGACCAGGTCACACTCCTCTTTCCACCACACGAGGCTTACTGTGTGCACCCATACCTAAATGGGGTGCTTGAATGGGGTGCTGATTTTCTCCATTAATAGTTGCAAAATTAAAAATAAATTTTGTATGGCATTTGGATACCATTTTGGTTTGTTTAAATACAGGGGGAACCTTTGGAAAGTTCCCCCAATATGATGTGTAATGCTTAAATCAATCAAGATATTTTTTCAGTGTAGATTTTTAAATAATGTTTGTTTTGTTTCTAGGTATGCAATGAAATGTCTGGATAAGAAGAGGATCAAGATGAAACAAGGAGAAACATTAGCCTTAAATGAAAGGATTATGTTGTCTCTCGTGAGCACTGGAGTAAGTATTCCATTTTGAGCATTGCTTGTATGTGTGTGTGTTATATATCAGAACAACTTATTTAAAATACAGGCTTTTTTTCCTGGCAAATTATGGGGCTAGCCTATTCCTGGGTGGAATAGAATTTATAGTAAGGAGCAGCAGCGCTAAGTTAATATAAGTGTGTAATCCAAATATTGTCTAATTTGGGAGTTAGGAAGTACTAGCAACCATCGTACTGTGCCCATGACTTCTCCCATTAGTACCTGTTTATGGCTTCCTTCTGGCAGAATATGGTGCCAGAGATGGCAGAAAAGAATCACAGCATCATCAACAACAACAACAAAATCTCTTGAGTATAGTTAAGAATTAACTGCCTGACTGAGATGAAGTAATCCAGAGAAGGAAAAGTAACTCGCAGCTTTCATAAGTAAAAAGAAAGCAAGTGAGTTGGTTAATCAAATCTGAATGGCCCAGTTGGGGTTGTCCCCAGTAAAGGTGACTTTCTTGCACTGCTAATTTGATCTGCTGTGGGCTTTCACCATTTCCATTTCCAACTCTGTGTTTCTGCCCATTGGACATTTCATGTGTATGGCAAGCTACTGTGTTTTAGCTCAACATGTGTGAAAACAGACTTTTAATCCGTGCCATCTTTTCTTTCAGAATAGATTCCCATTCTCAATTCTTTTTCTGTTAGTGGTATTACCCAGGCTCTAAACCTTGGCCCTTACTTTATTTGTATACAGATGTGTATGAAAGTACATCAGGTAAATCCAGATCCCGGGAACCTGGGTGCCTGTGTGCATCAGCAGCCTGTCACCCAGTGTTCAGAAGTGGCTGGGGAGCTGGGATCTAGAAGGAGGTTGCAAAATGAGTGTGGAGGGGCTGAACCTGAGCTGTGTAGCCCACATGAGAATTCAGTTTTTATCACCCAGCAGGGACAATTTGTCCCAGCTGGGACATGGACATAGACATGGGGAGGATTTCCATATAGCTTATCTGGGTTCTCAATAAAGTCATCTTCACCCAAAGATGTAAAAGAATCACATTTTATTTTAAGATTTTATTTATTGTTTTTTACATAGAAGAATGGGATTTAGGCCAGAGATGTGGGGGGTGAGAGAATTTACCAGAGACAGAGACAGAGTGGGGAGCAGAACAGGTGGAACTACTGAAATACACTGCTGAGGGGAGCAGCAGGCAAGACAGGAGAGCTCTGCTGCACCATGTGGGTCGCGGCCAGAGAGGCAATAATGCTGAGACTTAACCCCTGGGCCACCAGGAAGGCCTCCAGGAATCAAATTTTAATGGTGAATCAAGAATTCTCTTTGACTGGTGAGCAAGGACCGGCATAGTAATCCTAGCCCAAAGTCTGTGGCCTGCACTCCCTGTACCCTCCCATCGCCCCTTTATTGCCATGTTTCCATAGCACCACTTTTTTAAAAATTACCTTCATTTATTGTATGGTGGTTTATATTATTCTAGCGTTAATCTTAAGTAACTCTAGAGGGGCTATTTGTTACTTAAGCAAAAGAGTATAATAATTTAGCTCAACTGAAACAAATGAAAAGACCATAGAAATTATGGTGCCTCCTCCTCCCAACATGTGGCTAGTCCTCATTTCAAATGTGATCCAATCCTGTGTGTGACCTCATTTTTGACTGAAATGGAAACTGAGCAACCTGCTCACAGTATTGGAATCAGTATGAATGGCATTTACTTCTAATTTCTATTGTAAATATATTTGTCTTAAAATTTAAACGTGGATATGTGCTTACTACAGATTTAAGTGGTTACTAAAATACTGGTTTTTAATGAGTCCTCTCAAAAGTATTGGATATTTGTTAGCAAAAGAGCCCATGGAGAAAAATTTGCGGGTATTGCAAAAATATATGTTCAATTTTCATGCAGCATGTTTTATATTTTATTCTAAAGAGAGGGAATATCAGCAAGTAGTGGTGTGGTTAGTCACTGGTCTACTCAGGCAATAAATGAAAAATTGGAGTTATATCATCCTATTACTTTGACCTAATTTTTATTCAAACATCAAAACTGCTTTTTTTTTTTTTTTTAGATTTATTTTGTATTTATTTATACAATAGCTGGGGTACAGGCCAGAGGCCGGGGAGGGTGAGAGGATTCACCAGAGACAGAGTAGGGAGCAGAACAGGCAGATGGACCAAAAGCACTGCTTAGGGGAGTAGCGGGAGAGACAGGAGAGGTCTGCTGCACCATGTGGGAATCTCCCTGACTGGCCAGGAATCAAACCTGGGCTGCAGAAGCTGCAGACAGCTTCTCAGCGCTGCGCTAACCAGCTGCACCACGGGGAAGGCCCTGTTTTTTTTTTTTTTTTTTTAACTTACAAATATATTAATTTAACCAAAAGAATTATAGTAAAGCTGTTTGGAGTTTTTGCTAATCAAAGGCTATTGTAGCTTTTTGTTTTTTTAATTGATCTTTTGATTGAAATGGTCTGGAGTGAGGGTAAGGTTTAGATTGCCCTGTATCAACATGATTTCCTAAGGTACTGCAGTCAGTTTTATGCTAGAAGATTTTTGTTCCCTTCCAGTCTCAAACTCAATATCCCCACCCCTCAGCCCCCTAAAGAGACAGTAAAAGTACTGTTTCCAGTTTTATTATGTAACCCTTAGACGGTCAGAAGGGACATCTGTGTGTGTGTGAACCAGGATTAGTGTGTGCACAGCTGGGAAAAGCAGCGAGCACCGTTGTGAACTAAGCCATTTGTGTTCAGTCCTATATTCCTTGAAGCAGACCGGAGTGTCCAGATTGTGCCAGGCACTCAGTCACAAAAGTGGGGGTCACCCAGAGCTTGACTGTGTCCTTGCTTTTACAGGCCTGCGTAGAGTAAGAGAAGGTCATATTTATGCAAACAATCCCAGAAATGTACATGTGATCGGTGTGTGTGGGGAGAGCTGAGAGAGTCAGGCATGCAATGCTCGGAAGGCACCTAACACAGTGGAGATGTCAGGGAAGGCGCCTCTGCAGTCAGGGGTGCCAGAGTGTCTGCGTCCTGAGCACTGCAGGTTTGGGGGCTTGGGATGGCCAGCACCTCTGGGTTCTGACTGATGAGGTATAAAGTGGCACAGGAGGAAGCTGGAGAGAGAGGCAGGCGGAGGCCAGACCAGACCAGAATATAAAGAGCATTCTGGGCCAGCATTGAGGATTCAGGAAAAAAATCATGCAACTGTTGGAGACCAAGCACTTGAAGCAGGAAGATAACATGTTTAGCCTTGCAGTTTGAGAAGATTGCTCTGGCTGTGCTATACAGGCTTTTTTTAAAGAAAGACTTCATGGCCTATTTTACCACCATTCTGCAAGAGTTTTCTGCAAAATGCAAGCAGTTTTGCTCCCTGCCAATAGAAAATCAAAGAAGACAGTCCCTTGCTTGCTGAGGAGCTTTATTTAAGGATCAACCTGCAAAAACCGATTCGTTCTTGTCTACCTTTCCTTTGTGATGAAGGCAGGCACATCAGCTTCACCAGAATTATCTTCGGTGCTGTACAGTAACATTACTAGATTGCTGCCTGTTGTTCCCAGTTGGTCAGTATTTAATTTATCGAATCTGAGTGAGGCATTTGCTTAGCACCTTGAGAGCCTGCAGCCAGTGTATTCTGTAGGTGCGAGCTAATCATATTACTCTACCTGAGCTTTTAATTTACATTGCCATGGAAACTTTGCTTTTATAGGTAGCAGAACTTAGAACTCTGGAGAGGGTCATAAGACTTGAGGTTTGGATTTTGGCTGGCTGTCAGATTTCTTTGTGGCTTCAGGCAAGTCATTTCCTTTTTTAGGGCCTTAGTTTCCTCATCTTTTAAAATACAGAACTTTGACCAGGTGATTCTTTTCTTGTTTGTCTTTTTAATTATCTGATGGTTAACTGTATTTCTTTAACTATAATTATTTTTATTTTTTTTTTTAAGATTTATTTATTTATTTATACAAGGACTGGGTACAGTCAGAAATGCAGGAGGGTAAGAGAATTCACCAGAGCCAGAGCGGGGAGCAGAACAGGCAGACTGATGAAATACACTGCTGAGGGGAGCAGCGGGTGTGGCAGGAGAGGTCTGCCATGCCATGTGGGACCCTCGCTGGTGGCTGGGGATCGAACCAGCACTGCAGAGGCTGTGGGCAGCCTCAACCACTGTGCCACTGGGGAGGCCCTATAATTATTTTTATTAAGGGAACATTTGTTGAGTACACTGTATGCGATTCAAGATAAAGGATCACACCTCCTCAGATGTGGGTCACCACACCATGCACACCAGGACACCCTTAATCTGCCTCTAGAGTCCATGTGCCCCTCTTCCCTGTTTGCTCTTCACCTTCCCTTCCCTTTAGTTTGCAGTCAGAATTTCTAGGGTTTGTTTTTGGTTTGGTATTGTGTGACTCTTTGTTTTGTTTCTCTGTATTCCACACATGAGTGAAAACATCCAGAGTTTGTGTTTTTTCCTGACTTACTTCAGGTAGCATAACCCCCTCCAGCCCCATCCATGTTATGCAGGTAGCTGCGTAGTACTGCACTGTGTGTCTGCACCTCGGGTTCTGGGTCTCCTCACCTGTCCTCAGGCGCTTGGCTGTTGTGAACAGCGGGACAGTGACCCCAGGAGTGCGTACATCCTTTCAAGTTACTGTTTTTGCATTCTTCAGGTAGCCTAGGAGTGGGATTGCTGGATCTGTTCTTAATATTTTGAGGAACCTCCGTACTGTTTTTCATGGGGACTGGAGTAGTCGACATTCCCACCAACAGTGTATGAGGGTTCTTTTTTCTCCACACCCTCGCCAATGCTTGTTGTTCCTGGTCTTCTTGAGGTCGGCCATTCTCACAGGTGTGAGGTGGTATCTCATTGAGGTTTTGATTTGCATTTCCCTGATGATAAGTGGTGATTTTTTTTTTTAAGAGCTCTTCATACTCAGATAGCTGATAATTCTAAAGCTACATTTCATGTGCCATCTTACTAAACAGTATCTTAAATTATTTCACCCTTTTGTCTTTATCTCGGAGTTGTGACTAGAAGGGTCATACACCATCACACTCAGAAATACCCCCTGGAATGGTCTGTTTGCCCCTAGATGAGGGGGAGCAGAGCTGCTGTCACAAGCTGGGAAAGATCCCATCTTTAATAAGTTTGGGGACCACTCGCTTCTCTGTTGTTCAGGTGAGCTGCTCCTCAGGATAGGAGCCAGAGTAATGCAGGGAGCGCTGTTAAGGAAGGAGCATTTGGAAAGGTCTTAGTGAAACAGGTGGGTTCACATAGGAAGATGCCCCCCACCCCCACCCACCCCAGGAAGGCCACGTAGTAGCTTTTAATAGATGAAGGATAGTGCTGTTATTTTTCCTATTTAAAGAAAAATAGATCTTGAAATCAAGTAAACACTAGCACCATGTCAACAAGATTCTAAGGTAACCATAAAAGGGACTTTGTAATTCATTCTGTACTAATTTCCGCCAGAAGATTTATAGAAATTGAGTTCAAGTTCATGAATCTATGTAGGAATGTGTTAAACTCAAATTTAGCCATAAGCCTTTAATATAGAGGTTTGAACAGCGTGAATTTTGTTGACAGATTATTCTGTCAAAACTTGAATGTTTTCTGCCAAATTTAGTAATTTTTTGTTTCCGTTAAGAAAGCGTAATTGGATGTTCCATGCCATTTTTTATTTGAATCGTTGAATGGCAAAGTGCACACTGATAAAAAGATTCTAATTAGACCTAGTTGTGGATTAGCATAGCACTGGTGAATTTTCACAAGGGAACACATGCAGGAATGCAGCATCCGGATCAGGAGGTAGCAAGTTACCTGTGTCCCAGAAGCCTCCTGCCCCACATCCAGATTTCTGCACCACAGTTTAGCTATGCCTGGTTTTTTTTTTTTTTTTTTTTTACATCGGAGACCAAAGTGAATTTAATTTTATAACTATTCAACACATAGTTATTCAGTATTTGGTAGCACAAATTTTATGGCCTTAGAAAAGTGAAAACAGGCTAACAGTTCTAACTATTACAAAGCTGCAAGTCCACCATCTACTGGTAATTTTCTCAAATTTCAGTCACATGATTCTTGAAATTTACTGACAATTTAAGAAGGAAGTATCAAATAATTCATAACACTGTGATAAATAGCATCACTTTTCCATCATCACTTGAAATTCTTATTGGTTTCTAGCTGTGCCTGTGTTTGAACAGTGTTAAGTTTTCTCATTGGTGTGTGGCTGCTCTCATCCAGGGTTGCTTGTAGACTCACCTGTGGGTTTGCACATAGCATGAGGGCATTCTGAACTAAACACAGGTCCCAAGCTATGGGAGGCCCATGCACTAAATCTGGCTTGTGATCTTTCTATGTACAGGCCATGAACTAAGAGTGGTTTATGTACTTCTAAGAGATTGTAAAGAAAATAAGCAAAGAAGAACATATGACAGAGAATGTATGGGGCCTGCAAAGCCTAAAATATTCACTGTCAAGACCTTTGTAGAAAAAGCTTGCTGACCCCTCCTCTGTGGTATTCCATGTGTAAATCAACAATTTATGGACTCATTCTACTGTTGATAGACATTTGGCTTATTTTCTGGTCTGGGCTGTTTTGATTAGTGCTGTGAGGAGCATCCTCGTGGCTTCTCTTGGTGCATGTAAGTACAGACTGCTGTGAGGATTGGATCCCGGAGTGGAAAGCTGGGCTTTAGGGTTATCAGGTACCATCAAATAGCTGGTGGAAGTGCCATATGTGGAAGTCCCATTTACTCCATACCTTTCCAACTTTTGGGTTTTTTTTCAGTCTTTTTAATTTTTACCATTCTTGTAGGTTTTGGTAATGACACATTGTGACTTTAATTTGCATCTCTGATCATGGGCTAGGCTTATGAGCCATTTGGTACCTCTCATCTGAAGTGTTCCACTTAATTATCCTTCTTGTTTTCTGGGTATTTTGGATTGTTTGCCTTTTTCTTTATTGAATTATTAGAGTTCTTTTTGTACTCTGTAAATGTAACTCCTGCGCGTGTTCATGCATTGCAAATATTTTCTCCCATCCTGTGTCTTAACTTTTTACCCTCTCAATGGTCTCTTCTAGAGAACAGTTCTTAATCTTATTTTAGTCTAGTTTATCAATGTTTTTGTGGTGGGCCTCCCTGTTGGCACAGGGGTTAAGACACAACCTATGAAACAGTCTGCAGCCTCTGCAGCATGAGTTCGATCCCCGGCCAGCCAGGGAGCTACCCACATGGTGCAATAGGCCTCTCCTGACTCGCCCTCTGCTCCTCTCAGCAGTGTACTTCAGTCAATCTGCCTGTTCTGTTCCCCACTCTGTCTCTGGTGAATCCTCTCACCTCCCATACCACTGGCCTGTACCCCAGCTCTTGGATGCATAAATAAATAAATCTTTAAAAAAATATTTTTGTTGTTAGTATATTTTGTGACCTGTTTAAGAAATTTTTAATTACCCTAAATATCATGAAGATATTCTCTTTTGTTTTCTCCCAATGCTTTACCTTTCATGTTTAAATCTCTGTCTAGCTGGAGTTGACTTTAATCTATGATGTGAGGTAGATAGAGGTCAATTTCATATTTTTTTGTATAGAAATCCCATTGCTCATCACCACAAGTGACTGATATCATCCTTTACCCCTGCCTTGTTGTCTATAACAAATCAAATGACCTCTTGTGTGTGGATCTATATCAGGATTCTCTGTTCTGTTCTATTTTCTATTTGTCTGCTTCTGAGCCATACACTGTCTGAATTACTGTTGCTTTATAATAAATCAATGTCTGGCACTTTTAAGTTTTCCAGCTTTGCTTTTCTTCAAGAATATCTGAACTTTTCTTGGCTGTTTATATGCACTATACATTTTAGAATCTGCTTGTCAATTTTCATTTTAACTAAGATTGCAGAGAATCTATACTATAGCCTACCATGCAGAAAATTGACATCTTTTTGGTTAAATGCACTTATTTAATCCCTGACCATGGTGTATATTTCTTCTTTCAAAAGCTAACTGTATTCTCAGTTCAAGACAGTAATGCAGATGACATTTCCGCCTATAATATGGTTCTTTCCACTCTAGAATCAGAGATTGAAATAGATATTTGACAAATTGAACCAAAATGTAGGCCAACAAAAAGACTAGCAAGGCAGTAATTTTTCTGTAGAATCTGAATTTTTTGAAGATGTTGCCAGTTGAATCTCAATGAGAGACCTTTGAGTTCATCTACTCCATTTGTCAATGTTGCAGCCCTCTGTGTTTTCATGTAACCTGATCCATTTATTCTGACTGTTGAAGTCACCACGCATGTTTCTGTACTCAGCGCTCAGGGTGGGGGCGTGGAAAAAAATCCATAGATGGTGTTCAGTGGAGGATGTGCTGTTCAGGATGACTCTTGCTTTTCTTGTTAACTTTTGTTTTTCCACTCTAGGATTGTCCTTTCATTGTCTGTATGACCTATGCCTTCCATACTCCAGATAAACTCTGCTTCATCCTGGATCTGATGAATGGTAAACAAATCATGGGAAGTCTGAATACCCTGGGAGACTTGGCTGTGGTGTTAATGTTAGCATGCTTTCATCAAGGCCGATGGGCAGTTGGGGGCTTTCAGAATGCTTGTTAATTATCAGTTAAAATTCATTTTAAAATATTGAATGCAGTTTCCTTTTGACCCTCCTTTCCAGTCTCTCCCCAGGAAGTTGCATTTTCTAGAAAAGATTTTTGCAAAATGCTTACAGTGAAACTTGATTTTCTGGAATGCAGCTGGCCTACATCTTTAATTAGCTTGTTTCCTGACCCTCAACTTTTAGGAATGAGATGCTTAGAAGAATATAAGTCAAAGAAAGAGTGTATTTAAAATTCGACTTTGAAGAATTAACTTTGGGCCAGTATAGATTTTAGCCCAGTGTTCTGTGCCTTGTAAATCGATGAGTGATGACCCTGAAAATACTGAAAAATATTTAAGTAGGAAAATTGTTTTCCAGTAGTAAAAAGTGACATGCTATGTAGTTGTAATATTTTTAGTAACAGGAACTGGATTAAAAAAAGAAAAAATTCAATGAATGAAATACCTAGTTGGTTTTGAAATTCATTTGAAGTTTTATTATGTTTTGAGTGTTTGATTTAAAATACATCTATCCAACAACATTAAGAAATTTCATAGACATAATAATGAACAAAGGAAGCCAGACGCAGCAGCATATATTCTAAGTGGTTCTATTTATGACTGTCAGAACAGGCAAACCCATTATTGGTAAGAGGTCAGAAAACAGTCCTCTTTGCTTAGGCAAAACCAGGAGCTGAGATGCTAACTGGAAAGGATGTCAGGAAGGCTTCTGGGATGCTAGAAATCTTTTAAATCTCGATCTCTCTCGATCACATGAGTGCGAAAAGGAAGATAGTTCAATAACTCAACATAAGCTTTTCCCTTATAATTTATAAAAATACCCTCTCGCCCTACTGGTGGCTTTCTCTTTACCCCTAATTTTATAATACGGTTATTTCCTTTTTCCAACACTTCTTAACGAAAAATTTCAAACATGTAGCAAAGTTGAAAGAATTTTACTGGGGATACCAAATACCCCCCTGCATTTTACCACTGTACTTGCATTTATTTGTTTGTTAGCATTGCTACCTAGATTGTTTCAGTTATTAGACAGGACTTTAGTGGGCCGAGGAGATTAGCTAATCCCTCCCTGTGCTGACAGCCTCCAGCAGTGGCTTTGTTTATGTCATTCTGGCCATTGCTTCATTTACATCTTCTCAGTATTTATATTTTCTTTATAATTTTTAAGTGCTTTATCAAATGAGAGAAATAAAAGATATTTAGCAAAGCAGAAGCACAGTTTGCCTTTTTCTACTGTGTCCTGCCTTTCTAGAATGACAGAGATTTGTGTCCTTTAAATTAACACACTTTGAATAAAATTCTGTGTTTTTGACTTAAAGGGGGTGATTTGCACTATCACCTTTCACAACACGGGGTGTTTTCCGAGAAGGAGATGCGGTTTTATGCCACTGAGATCATTCTGGGACTGGAGCACATGCACAATCGCTTTGTTGTTTACAGAGACTTGAAGGTAAGGTTGGTGGACAGATGCCATATTTCCTGCACCTGCGGGGTGGGGTCTGTGGTGCTGGGCCTCCAGGTGTGCCCTGCTCTGCAGAGTGTCCTGTCCTTGTCCTCTCCCCAGCCCTGACCAAGTCAGCTCCTGTATGTCAAGTCAGCTCCTCCAGACTCTGAACTCTGTCACAGGAATGCCTGTCCAACCAAGTCGCCACTGTCCCCGCGTGCCTCTGTAGGGCCCACTCCATGCACACTCACCACTTCACTTTAGCTAGTTAATTAACAAAGAGCAGGGGAGCAAGTTTTGGGTGTTGCCCATTTTATAGTTGTTTGTCTTTCTTCTTTTTTTTTTTTTTTGGTCACCACCATGTCAAATTTATTATTCAATGGCAGCTGGAGGTGCTCATGGTGACACCACACAAGGTTTCCTGCCTTCTAGCTTCTGTCCAAAGAGAAGTACCCCCTTTCTGGGGAAATCCACTGCAGGCCATCTACCCAAATAAACCTCTTAATGCATGGCTGTGTTAGAACTGCAGAGGTACAAAGACCACAAGCAAAAAAAAAAAAAAAAAAAAAAAAAATGCTGATCTCACAAGGCTTAGTCATGGGTGAACCAAGAGAGAATGGCCAAGTTAGAACTCCCCTGAGGCAAGGCCAGTGTGACGGGGCGGCACTGCTGTTCCCCTGCACACTATGCCCCCCTCTCTCAGAGCTCCATGCTGTTTGGAGATTGCCTTAAAACTCACTCATAGATTTTCAGATCCCTGCGCTACATGGCCCCTTGACTGCCTGGGCTTCTGTTCTTGTCCTTAAAATCTCACTGGGCCAGAAAAAATGAACTAAGACTCTTCCGAGCTTTTCTGCTCTAGATCCTGGCACCCAAACCCCAACTCTGAATTGAGTGAGCTGGGAGCTTGCTTAATATATCTGAAGTGGCACTCATCTAGCCACCCATATGGGGCAGGGACGGAGATAAAGGAAACCTTGACAGATTAGAGAATGATCATGCAGATCTCATAATGAGAAGGAAAATGACAGGCTGACAACTTCCCAATAGGATGAGGAAGCTTCAGGAGGGTATGTTTGCCTCCCTCCTCAGATTCCTTCTTGAATCACTGCAAACAACCAAGTGAAATGTGCAGGTGATGTTCCTCTCTCTAAAGACTAGTATGTTTTGATTAGCTTTATAAGATTTTTTTTTAATTCTTTTTTTTTTAAAGATTTGTTAATTTATTTATTTATACAAGCACTGGGTACAGTCAGAAGCGCAGGAGGGTGAGAGAATTCACCAGAGCCAGAGCGGGGAGCAGAGCAGGCAGAAGGACCGAAGTACACTGCTGAGGGGAGCAGCGGGCGGCAGGAGATGTCTGCGCGCCATGCGGGACCCTCCTCTGGTGGTCGAGGAGCAGCCGGGGATCGACCAGCACTGCAGAGGCTGCAGGCAGCTTCGCAACCCAGCGCTCAACTGCTGCGCCACCGGGGAGGCCCAGCTTTATAAGATTATCTCCTAACAATCTATAGTATTTTATTTCACTTAGGGAAATATACATTTTCTCAAGAAATACCTTGTGAATCTAAAAACTTTCTTCAAGGTTAAAGAATTGTTCTTTTAGTTGTCATAAGAGCGTAAAGAAAAACGTGTATTTTCATTGAATTAGAAATAATTAGACACTGGGTGGCACATGACTTTTTATTTCCTTGTGCAAGTTTTGAAGAAGAAAGTGCCTGCTGAAGGCCCATGATATTCTATTGTATGCATTTTAATATAAATCTGTAACTAGCTTCTAATCATTTTTGTGCTGTATTTTTGTTTTTTAAGCTATTTAATAGGCAATGGTATTATTTAATTTCTATTCAAACTTAATTCTAGTTACTCATGATTATTCATGCTTCAATTTTGTAATAGCATGCCATTAGTTTTATTTCAAGCAAAACAATAGTTGATCTTCAGCAGAAAAATATTATTAAGATGACAATAATTTGGTGTATATTAGGGAGAGGAGCTTTGTTTTCCATGATTATGCTGACCAAATCTAATCTTAATGGATGCATTTCATCAGAGTTGTGGTCAAATCTGATTTGGTCATTTGCTTGGGCCCTGTGTTGATTATGTACAAATAACCAGAAAAGACATTTACCGGGATTAGTGTGGCACCAGTGGAATATTGAGATTTCTTAGGTCAGTACTTACACATTGAGCAAGAGCCCTCTCTGTTTTGTGCTTTGTGGTCTCATTCTCAGAAGTCCTCTGGCTCACATAAACCATGAGCACCTACATCTGCATCATAGATCTTACAGGGAAAAGGAAATGCTTTTAACTCTGATGAGCTGTGGTCATAACCCTCCCATGTTGCTTGTCCTGTGTTTTATTTGCTAATGAGCAGAATGCTTTACTCCTGTGGTGCTCACCTTCCTGCTGAAGTTAACACGAAAAATGTGACGTTAACAGTTTTAGGAGTTCTCAAAAAGCCCCATGACTTTTTGAGGGCTTGAAAACCATCTCTCTCTCTTTTAGCCTGCGAATATCCTCTTGGACGAACACGGGCACGTTAGGATATCAGATCTCGGTCTGGCCTGTGATTTTTCCAAAAAGAAGCCGCATGCAAGTGTGTGAGTAGTGCATCGACTCTAACTCTACTATCATTTCTCTATCGAGGTTTGTTTATCCCTTCAGAGCCTATTGGGTCATTTCTTTCCCCCCTCCTTTTTCTTGCCAGCAGTGATTCTCAATATGTGAGAATGGCAGGTCAGGGGAATTCGCTGGTGGGAATTCCCCTGGGTGGTGGGAGAGAAAATTATAGCACCCTGAGGTGTTCCTTGCATGACCATGGTCCTTCTGGAGCTGGTGAACCCCCTTGGCTGGGCATGACTCAACTGCTCAGGCTAGGGTGGTGGGTGGGTCCTCCTGCAGCAAGGGGCTGGGTGACTTGAAGTCAGTCAGTTTACTTCTTTGACTCTCGGTGTCTTTATCTATCAAGTAGAAGCAATAATCAATCCCTTCAAGGTGCCATAAGGACACAGGAAAACACCCGTGTGCCCCCGAAGGTGGAAGGCGGCTACAGAAACTCCAGAGAAGGCCCCATATATCAGGTTTCTCTCCATCTGCTTTTTCCTTCTTTTTCAAAATGCCTTTTCTTTCCTGAAGAGAAGAGGCATCTCCCCCCCCCCCCCCCACACACACACACTTAATTAAGAAGAAAAATCATCTCTTTGCCATTCAGGCTCTCAGTGCAGGTCACATAGTTAGATTTGAATATCACATCAGTCCTCTAGTTGGCCACTGGGAGGAGGCTCCCTGACGAACCCTGGCCCTCAGCACACCTGAGGTGCTCCTGGCCCTCAAGCTTGCTCAGTGCCTGGTGGCCCTGGCTACAGCTGCTGTGACCCTGAGGCAGCTGAGGCGAAAGCAGCTGTCTCAGTGCTCAGAAGAAGCAGAATGGAATATGTACTGGTTTTTGTTTCAGTTTTCTTTGGCATCAGTTTATTTGGGTGGAGAGTATGGACATGTGTGAAGTTTGTGGAAAAGCAGGTGATTTTTGCTTCTTTTTTTTTTTTAAATGTTTCTTTGTCAGCACTGACTCTTTTAAAGATAAATCTTTTTAAAGATTTATTTATTTATGCATACAAGAACTGGGTTATAGGCCAGAGGTGCATGGGGTGAGAAGATTCACCAGAGACAGAGTGGGGAACAGAACAGGCAGATCTACTGAAATACACTGCTGAGGGGAGCAGCGGGCGAAACAGGAGAGGTCTGCTACACCATGTGGGTGTCTTCCTGGCTCCCCAGGGATTGATCTCATGCTTCAGAGGCTGTGGATAGCTTCACAGTGCTGTGTTTAACCCCTTGCACCACCAGGGAGGCCCTAAAGTTGTATTTTTAAAAGAATGTAAATTGTGCATCTTGAGCTAACATTCATCTCTGTGTTGAATGTTCTAGAGGAAACTCTCAGGAGTCTCATTGCATGCATCCATGCAGAAAATAAGCTGCAGATCTTTCTTTTCTGTGGGACTAGAAGTAACGTGATTCTAAATGCAGTGCGTTATGAAGGGCTGCATTAAATCAGAACTGCCTCTTAAAGCTCTGATCAAATGATAATAGTCAGTAGCACCATTTCTGTAAATATGTTTCTCTACAGAATCTGGGATATGGTGATAAAAGCATTAGCATTTTGCCAGCACTTTGCAGTTATTAGGCCTGAACCTGTGGTTTGTATAAGCTTCTCTCAGGGAGTTCATCAGATGTTTTGTAAGAGAGTCATTTGAATTTTTAATGCCAAAGCTATTTGGCATGCTAATTTCTTCAATTTAGTGTGGTCACAGCTGAATATGAATCCAACAGCTCATAAGAGTTAATCTTCCAAAGGAATTAACTTTTGGATATTTGGGTTGTTTATTTCCTTATGGGTCCCAGCCCCCTTGCTGTAATTCACACCTCCGCCCTGAAAGTGGGCTGTTCACTTGCAGAACCTGGAAATAACAATATTTGAACAGCATCTGTTAAAGAGGTAGGATTGGGGTAGTTGGTTTCCATGTTTTAGTGGTGATGTGAGACACTACTTTAAAAAGATAGATGCATGATGAGGTACTATATTTTTAAGTAAAGAAAGTATGTTGTAGTGAGGAACAAAGCCTCTGAGTCAGCAGATCTGGGTTTGAATCTTCCTTCCAAGTTGTGCTAGTCTCACTTTTCTCCTCTATAAAATGGAGATAACAGTGATATTTACTTTTTGTGATAGTTGTGAGGGTTAAGTCAACTAATTAAGCAAGTATTTACCTAACGTCAGCTGTGTGCCAAGTGCCAGAGATGACCAAGACAGAAAGAATCCCTGACATCCTGGAACAGGCAGCCCCAGGGAACCATTCAGGAAGCAACCAGCACTCATTCTATCATCCGTCAAGTGTCAGCTTCCCCTGGCATGTGAGTCTGGTGCTGTGAATGCTTCCTCATCACAGCTGATAGTTCAATCACCTACTTTTTATGGTATGGAAACCAAGGTTCAAAGAAATTAAATAACTTAATAAACAAGGCCACATACCTGGTGCATCATGTGGCTATAATGCAATCCCAGGTCTGTCTGACTCCAAAGCCTATGCTTTTATGGTGTGAGGCCAAACTGTCCAAGGCTTAAAATGTTAAGGATTTTTGGCCAGAATTTCAATCTGAGCCTGGCTTCTCAGCTTCTTTCAAAGCCATGGACGTCGTCCTTGGAATTCATCTAGCTGACCCATTTACAAAGTAGCCTCGTAGTTGAGGCTCCTGATCTGAGCTAAGACTTAGTCCATTTAGTCATAGAATCACAAATTTTTATAAACTAAAAGTTAACCGTGTAGTAGCCATGAGAAATCAAACGACAACTTTGGGAGTTGAACATGTTGTCAGTGACTAATTTAAGTACCAGCTTATTTCGTCTAAGAACACAAAGCTGTGTCTCATGTCACAGTGTCTCAAAACGCTCCAGTGTTCTTTCATATTAATAGTAGTGCAGGTCTTCAGTGGGAGCCGTCAGGAAGCACTAGTAGCTGCTGCGTAGGCAGAATCGGAAAACCACAGTGTGGGTGGGTGGGGTTCTGCTGTGTCCTGTAGGAGCCCGAGGCCTGATCTGTTTTAACTGAATGTATTTGTCTTCACTGATATCTTCCCTTACCAGAACTGGGTTTTGATCCTGAGAAACAAAGGTGGTAAGGTCACCACCAAGGCTTTCCTTTTCTCAAGTGAAATCCGCACAGACAGTGTTCTGTTGACCCCTCATAGTAGTCTCTGTGCTCTCGCGTGTCCTGATGACCGCACCTGTCAAGCTCTGGCTTCTCGATGGTGACACTTTTCCCAGTGCTGGACCTTTCAGGGTGACTAGCACCATATTCACTGTTTTATTAAAACTCTTTGGCCACAGGTCTCTTAGACGGAGGGCACTGTGCCCGGGCTGATCCAGGACCATTAATGACCCCGGGTCATGTCTCTGAGCAGATTCTCACTATTTCTGAGCATGATCCAGTTAAAAATGATTATACTAAATTGAAAATAAAGATTATAATCCCTAACATGGATTGAGTTCCTCTTGTGTCAGCTCTATTCTGAGCCCATTCCATGTGCACAATCTCTGCACAGCAACCCTGGGGGATCGAGTCAACTGTTAAAGGCGCTGTACCCATTTATCAGTGAAGAAAATCAGTGAAGGCAGTAGATCTTGGCGGGGCAAGAAAGATGGTGACTTTTGCAGGGTCCTTTCAAGGCAGTGTCTTTCTGGCTGCCCACAGTCACCTCTCTCTTCAAGATGAAAGTGTGCACTCAGATCACCCAGGCGGGTGGACAGGCAGAGAAGCTGCATGAGAACAAATGACGTGTAAAGTGGTTGTCTTCCCACCTGAGTTGTCTGAGCTTCCTGTAGATGTCTTTATATCACTTAGCTGAGTCCTTTTGACCTGTCAGCAAATTTTAAAATGATTCACTATTTCTCCATCTCAGGTAATTGTCAGTTATATTCCCAATTCTTCTTTGCCCCCTCGGGGGCTGTCACTCACTATGTAAGGATGGGGCCTGCCAAGGACCCTTGGCAGGTCCTCATCACAGGAGGGTGGAGCGCTGCCAGAGTGGTTTTCCCTCCCTTCAAGGCCCATAGGATTATCCGTCTTCCACCCTGGACCCCTCTTGCTTCCCTTGCCTCCCAAGCCTCCCCAAGCATCAGTTCGTAAGAGATTTAAGAGCTTTACACCAGGCAGGCATCTTTAGTTCTTCAAAGCTGTGGTAGAGAAGAACTAATGAGATTCAGATTCTACTATGGAGTAGAATCTAGACTATGGAGCTTGCATTCTTCATGCTTAATTCTTACAGTGATTTATTTGTATTAATTCACATGCTAAGGGAGACAGAAAAGGTGGCTTCCCCTTTGGGTGTTCCGGGAGTGGTGTGCATGTGAAAGCACCCTTGTGCCCTCTCTTGTTTTCAGCTGCTGCTACTTGATGGATGGCCCCCGACCCTGTGACACTGTCATCAGGTGGGTCCGCTCTGATAACTGCTGTACACTTTCTCTCCCTAGTGGCACCCATGGGTACATGGCTCCAGAGGTGCTGCAGAAGGGGACGGCCTATGACAGCAGTGCCGACTGGTTCTCCCTGGGCTGCATGCTTTTCAAGCTGCTGAGAGGGTGAGTGGAGTCCATCCTTTCAGTCCTGTCATCATGGCATGTGCTTGGACCAAAATCAAGAATATCTAGGCATGACTGACCTAGTCCTGTTTTAGATTGTACAGTGATCTTTGAACCACACCCACTGTCTGTCTTATAAAGATGGGAGTTTGTTTATAGACTAAAGCTTATGGCTTGATATTTTTGATTCATGCCATGTAGCAATTTTCCAACATGCTTACACCTAAAATAAGACTGCTTTGAAACATTTCCATTAACAAGCTTTATTTGGGGCATTGTTATTTTAAATTGTGGGTAATTGAATATGATAGGGCATCTTTTTTCACTAGAATTGTTTTATGAGTGTCAAACATTGGAATGGCTTAAAAAAAAAAGAATCTATTTTAAGTGAACATTTATTTGTAAAAATGTTGAAATTAGTGTTTTTAAACACAAAAATGAAATTATATAATTTTGTGTTTTTACTTATTTTTTGTTGTATTTGACCCTTAATTCTAAACTACTAAAGTTGATGAAATAGAGTGGAAAGATTATAGAGTAGAAGCACTCTCAAAATATGTTCTCATATTGAATACTTAACAGTTAGGTTAATATCTCCATTAATTTAAAGAATTTGTGTTCATTTTTAATAGCAATCTTAAATTTTGAAGATGTTTTTGATTATTTTTCACTCACAACGCACTTCACATTAAGGTTTCCAATTCAAGATTCTCCCTCTAACAGTTCTCCTGTAAGCACAGGCCTGGCAGTTTGCTAAACCATTCACTGACCCATTGGAAGCCTCACTGAGTGCTGGGGCTTCTTCTCATTACATTTAGGGCAGTCTGAGAAGGAGCTGGGTTCCATCTCCTCCCAAACTAGATTCCAAGCCCCTCGCTGCTTCCCCAGGACTCTCATAATCCAGTTGTTCTCTGCTCACCATATTCACTTGGGAAGTAAAATTATATTATTGCTTAGAAAGTCAGGTCCTGTTAGTTCCAAATCGAATTATTGTATTTGTGGAGTCTGGATGGCTTTAATTTATGTCATCAGACTAGCTGACCGAATTAGAGAGTTTCTGCAAAGCACACCAGAAAAACACACTTCCCGCAGGAGATGCTGTCTACCAGGGGGGCACTGCCTGCTGCATGAACAGGAGAGTCTTGCCAGGGTGTGGATCTCCGCTGGAGATGGGATTGGAGATGTAGAACCCGCACTGACAGGATTTTGTGATGATAAAGCAGCTAAAATGATGACTGCATTTAGCTGAAGATTCGACAATCAGTAGTAAAACATAGTTTACAAAGCCTTGTATTTACTTTAATCTTATTATTCTGTTTATAATAATGTCCATGCATTAAAAAAAAGACGACCCCAAAGTGAATCCATTTTTAAAATGTACATTTATTTGTAAACATGCTGAAATTAGCGTTCTTTTAAACACAAAAATGAAATTGTGTATAGACTAGGAACAGTCTGGCATAACCCTAGTTTTTAAAAAGTCTGAAGGTTTGTTTGATCGTGAACTCTGCACAAGGTGTGAATTCCACTATGAAGTCCTTATTCAGGCCTCAGTGTGGATCCTGGTGAGAGGAGACTGGCCACTGGCAGTGAACATGAGAACAAGACAGAATGAGGAGAGGGGTGGACGAGTGAAAAGCCATGTCTTACAAGGAAAGATCTGAGGAGTCGTGTCCAGGATCAGAACTGTAAGGACTGACTCTGCTCTCGGAGGCCGTCTCCTCGATGGCATTGCATATTCATGCTGTGTAGTTCCAGGGTAGGCATTTTAAGGAGAAAAAAGATTCCAGGGTGACAGTGAAGGAGTGTTGTGTCTGAAAGATAGCAAGGCCCCATCAGTGCCTGTTCACCATCTTTGCTGAACCTGAAATAGAATCTAGTGTGTAGTAAACAGGATTAGAGGAATCTCAATTACTTGCTAAGATGAAGATCTTAGGCTATTCTTTTTGTTACTTGTTCAGAAGTCATTTTCAGGAAAGAAGATGGGACTTAAATCCAAGAGCGGGGAACTTTTTTTGACTTAATGATTTAAATCAAATTTGCTAAGCATTTATTGAGTAGCTACAATATGCTGGAGACTGGGCTTGATGGTGGAAGCAAGGGAAGGGGAGATGGAGGGAGGGAGGAAGCCATGGGCAGGCCTTCAGGAAGTGGCAGGAGAGGAGACAGATAAGCATAGAGTTGATTATGGGTCAGAGGACTCTGCTGACTGATGTGACAGCAGTGTGCCAGGGAGCAGAGCCACGGGGTCACCCGTGCTGGCAGAGCAGCTCCCACTTCCTGTTGGACAGGGTGTGGGATGCAGGCTTTGAAGGCAGAGCAGATGGCCATCGAAGATGGGGGTGCGGAATAAATATGTTTGCTCTTGGGGAGAGGCAGAATGAAGAAGTACCTGTGGGTGATGGGTCAGCGTCTATCAAGAGGCAGAGGGTGTTTTAAAAGAGAAGTTCGAGAAGGTGGGGTCCAGACTGGGGCAACCCCCTGGAGTTGGGGCTTTATTTTGGAGTTCCCTGAGACTGGTGGCTTTTAAGCAAAGGAGGGTCACTGTGGGCTGTTTTCAGTGAGGGGATTCTGGCAGCAGCGTGGAGCTGGAAGGGTGGGGTCAGGCAAAAGGCATTGGACACTGGGCACCCTCATGGGACCAGAAAGGAGGCAAATGACTTGATATTAGAAGGTTTGAATTGGTAAAGCTACACTGATTTTTGGTTTGGGGCTGTTTTTGATGGGTGCTTGGATGTGAAGGAAATTAAAGACTGGTAAAGACGGTGGTGGTTTCAGTTCAAGGTAATTGGTAGGTGGGTGATAGCATTATCAAACTCTATCATAGAATGTGAGTGGTTCAGATTAAACTGATGCTTATTGAGGGCCCTTCCGGAGCCATGATTGGTCCCTCTGGAGATTGGCCTTGCTTTGGAGCCTTCTTGCCTTCAACCTTAAGCAAGAGACAAAGGCACCTGTTCTGCTTCACACAAGGTTGCCTGTGGGAAAACCTCAAAAATAGGCTTAGAAGTATCTTGTATGGTTTTCATGTGCCACATAGTGGGGAGCCCTGAGCAGCTGTTTTTTTTTTTTTTAAATCTCAGATAAGAGGGTTTTAAGAAACCAAAGTGAGTAGAGCAGGGGTGAGGAGGAAGTGCAGGACTCCGTGGGTAGTCTGGGGCATGGCCTGTCCCCTCTGTCCTGATGCTCTCATGGGGCAGCCACAGTGTCAGTCCCTGCAGAATGAACCAGATGCCGTGCCAGCCACTGCCTAGCAGTTCACTTTTACTCAACCCTGGGACATGCTTAGCAATGCCAAGAGACATTTTGGTTGTCACACCTTGGGGTGGGGCTCCTAGGGGATTCAACAGAGAGAGAGACCAGAGACAAACAGCCTGTAATACACAGGACCGCCTTTGCTGTCCCAACAAGGAGCCTCCTGGCCCGGAAGTCAGCAGTGCTGAGGTTGAGAGACTTTGCTCTGCATTAGTCTCTTCCCCTCACTCCCACATCATGCAGGGAGGACAAGTAGTGGTCACCAGAGGTCTTTGTTGCTTTCATTTTCTGTTATTGAATACTTCTTGCACTGACCAGTATGACCCATTGCTTTTGCACCCATTGACCCATTATGACCCATTGCTTCTGCACCCACTTCCCTATACTCCTAGTTTGTCTTCATCCCTAGAATAATAAGCTACACATTGGAAAAGGAATTAGTGTGAAGAAGTTGTCAGGGCTTCAGAACATAGCTCACTTCCCTGGATTCACAGCACCAGACCAGGCCATATGTGTGGGTGCTGATCACTCCTTCCATTTCACATGACTTTGTCAGATACCTAAGAGCACCTGTGCATGAGGACATGTCCATGCTAAAATGTGTGGAATTGCTGTCATGGCTTTCAATCTAGATTTTAGATGTCTGTCAAGGAAAAGAATTGAGGAGATAATAGCCTTGATCTTAAACTTGTCACCACCGATTTGTCTGTCTCTGGAGGCATCAGACATGAAGAGAGAGCCTGGATGTTGATTGGGAAAGTAGAGCCCCATCTCAAGTTACTGAGTTTGTTCCATGTGGGGGAAAACAGGAATGTTTATAAATATTTTGACAGCTATTGGCTTAGGTTCAAAATGCATATTTGATGTAACGTGCATTTTTGGTATTCTAGAGTTAATTCTTGATGTAGGAGTTTTTAATCTGTTGTAATTATAAACGTATTGCTTTTGAACTCATTTTTCACTGTGAATGTGATAGGTTTAATGTGGGGTGTGTGTGTGGGGACGTGTATACGTGTGTTTTTATGTTTTGTGTATGTGCTACCCCCCCCCCATTTGGCATATCTTGAACAATCTCCCAAATCCTTTGAGGGAAATTCACAGCCTTCCCACTCTGTCTATAGTTCAAAAGTCACACTTGACCACAGCACGGTACATGTGAACTGTGTTCCCATCGCGTTCCTGATGCAGCCAGAATGGTGCCTGTGCTGCTGGGAGGACTTGGCTTGTATTGTAAGCTGTTGACAGGCCTGTCGCTGTCTCCTATTTAAAGCGGCTGCTTCGGGGAGCAGCTGTGATCACGCAGGATCTGTGAGCACCACGTGCCTCACTCAGAATGGAGATCATTACTATCGTAGGTTTTCTTTAACATTTTCCAAAATAGAAACAGAATCTTTGGTTTTGTTGACAAAGAATAATCAAGACTACATTGGAAACAGATGTGCATCAAGACTTTAACTTGAAAGACCAACTTTCTCAACACTACAGCATAGAATTGAATAGCTGAAAAGCATTTCCGTTAATTGCTCACTGGGTGGGACATGCAATAGCTATATTTATATAATGGGATTTGTAGTGATAGTGCCCATGTGCTGGAAATGTTTTTGGCACCACTAACTTTTAACTCCAGGCCCCCTGCAAGTCTCCCTCTGGTCTCATGAAAGACTTTTTAAATTCAGTACAGAGCTCTTCTGTCAGAACACAGCGGCCCTTCTCTCCAAGTGTCAGGGCACAGCCCTTTCCTTCCGGTGTCAGATGCAGGCAAGCCCACGGGGGTCAAGAGCAGGAATGGGGTCCTCCAGCTTTGTGCACAGGAACCAAATCAGGAGGATTTGCCAAACACAGGGAGATCTTCAGATGATCCTATTTTATATGTTAAGGAACTTTTTGAGGTGGGAACAGCCAAGAGCCAAGCACCTAGTAAGATTTAAGAAATTTTCATTCTTTTTCTCTTGAGCCATGAACACATTACTATCTCTACCTTTTGCATACCAGTAGGATATGTTTTTTAAAATTATATCTTATAAATAATACATAGATAATTTTTGTTGTTATGTCTTATTTGCAGTTATTTTACATTCTCCTCCTTGGAAACAATCAAGGTGAAAAGAATATTTTCAGTCAAAGTCTCTTTTGATGATTAGAGTATGTTTGCTTAATACTAATTCACTTGTTTAGATTATTTTACAAATTAAGGCTTTAAATAGATGGAGATTGTTTTGTATTTCCTTGCACAAGAAAGAAAATAAAGTGTTAGAGTGCCCTCTCTTGTACAAAATGAAAATTAAAGTATTTAAGATAATAAATACTCTGAACTGTAGTAATTTCTTTGGGAGGTGATTCAATGCAACACTTAACTAATTCAGTGGGATGACCTGATCAGGAGCAGTGAGTGCAAGGATAAATGGAATTTATTCCTTTTTCTAAATCTCATTGATTAATTAGTTCAATATTCTAATCCATTTTATACAGTTAACTTTAAAATATTTTACACATATTTCCTCAGATGTTATGTATGCCTTATAAATAAAGCTATAGGACTAGTCATTATAGCTGTGTCTTAACTGTAGGAAAATTTAAGCATATCTATCCCTTCTTTAATTTTCAAATAAATAAAGGAGATGGTTACATTTGTATGTTTAGTATTCTATTCTAATAGTGAGATTTCCTTTAAAAGCCAGCTTCTCTAGATTTTTAAAAACATGGTAGAGTAAAAATAACTCTTTTATGTAGTTTGTAAATTGGATATTGATTTTATAAAGTAAGACTTGTCTTTATTAATTTCTGTAAAAATGATCATTGTGTTGGACACCTGATGTAGTCTGCTGTCTCGGCTCCAGCATGGATACATTATTTAGGTGGTTCTCTTCACCATGTCTGTGAAGTGTGTGGCATTATGCCCATTTTGCAGATGAAGAAACTGACACTGAAGTGTGTGTGACTGGCACAGCCAGTAAATAGCCATGGCACAATCTGAATGCAGGTTTCCTGACTCTGAAGTCTGGGGTCTCTGTCCGCAAAACATGAGTGAATAGGTCTCGGCACTGGAGGGGTCTGGTGGCAGCACATGGTCAGTTTCTCTTATCATCAAAGGAATGAATGGGTGGGATACTCCGAATGGCTGGCTTCTGCCAGGGCGGGACCTGCCTGTCTTGGTCATGTTTTGATTTGACTATAGTTCTGTGTTGGCTGGAGGGATCAGTTTTCATTTCACTAAAAAGAAAATAAATTGTGTGAAAGTTATTATTATCTCAAACACTAATTGTCAGATGTTATGTAAATTGCTTTCATTTCCATAATAACTTGTTGGCTAATTATTTTTTCTAATGATATTTTAAAATACCCACAGCATATGTTTATTAAAGTGCATTTAGTGCCATGATTTCACTGAAGTGAAGATTAAGCAGTTCAAGTAAGATGTAAGCCTTGCTCTTTCAGGACTTAATGTGCCTGAGCATCATTTTTTCTGTGGAAGTGATAAATGCTTTATGGCTTTTGAATTCCCATAATTTTGAATGAACAGTTTCAGAACACAGTATTTCACACAAATATCAGTCAGTGCTGTGTGCTAACTTATCTGATAGCATATTCTAACACAGTGTCCTTTGTTTCTACAGTCACAGCCCTTTCAGACAACATAAAACCAAAGATAAGCATGAAATAGACCGAATGACACTCACCGTGGTAAGGAGATTAAAAGCTAATTTTATTCATAATGTAATTTCATGTTTCATTTTGTTATAGCCCATGTGAAAATTTGCTCTCTTAAAATAAGTGGATGGTACCATTACTAGAAGAATGTCAAAAGAAAAATGAGTGGAAATAGTTGCTAAGGCAAAAATCAAGATTTGCTAATAAGAAAAAAGTCATAGAAAATCAAAAACAAAACTAAAGAAATTAAATAAAAAAGGAAAAATTACTGAGATGTAGAAAAATGAGGAAGGCTTTTGAGTCTTCTGATCTGGCCTTTGATTGGGTTTGAAAATGTTTAAATCAAAGAAGAGATACTGCTGACAAACTAAAAGCTCTGCCAGAGGACTTTATCCTGAACGATTAAACAGTGCCACAGACAACGGGCAAGAGAACCCATGTTTCTCATGAAAGGGAAAGATTCAGATGAGACAGACTTGGTGCTGGCGAAAGAGGCAAACATGACGTGTCCTCAAACTGTGATGTTTTTTATGAAGAGAGACTACGTTTGTATCCAGAAGATGAAGCTCAGTAATTGTATGTGTTGCTCTTTATGTATATATATTGCTCCGTGTGTGTGTGTGTGTGTGTGTGTGTGTGTGTGTGTGTGTGTGTATGAGAGAGAGAGAGAGAGAGAGAGAGAGAGAGAGAGAGAGAGAGAGAGAGAGAGAGAGAGTAAAGTCTAGGTCTTGGTTTTTTTTTTAATTTATTAGTGTGAAGAAATAACTACATTCTAACAACAATCAAGTCTGATAGGTTCATTCTGAAGCAGTCCTGGGAGAGTTGTTGGAGCTGTTTGCATCTATAGCACTGGTTAGTTTGAACAAATAAAAGAAGAGCTTTCAAAAAAATGTTTAGTGACCTCTTTTATGTTTCTTTGGAGTAAATATCAATCCGTAATGAATCTGCAGTTTTTAACACTCCACTTATCTTAGGAATGGCCTTTTAATGTGGTTGGCTGTGAGGGCACCATTTCCAGGCATGCATTTTTGAAAACATGCATTTTTCACCCCCTAGAACGTGGAGCTCCCGGACACCTTCTCCCCTGAACTCAAGTCCCTTTTGGAGAGCCTGCTCCAGCGAGACGTCAGTCAGCGGCTAGGCTGCCGAGGCGGCGGGTAGGCGGCTGTTTCCCCTCTCAGCATCTTTACCTGGGGAGCAAAAGGTTTCTTTTCAGTACATCAGAAAATCATTCCTAGTACTTGAAGATCTTTCGTGTAGATTTAGGGGGAGAGAAAAATCACGTGGGAAATATGTATGACACCCAAAACGTTTTTGTAGTTAATAAGTTGAAGGAGTCCCTAACTTTTTAACTGTAAAAGTCACTCGTGTAGGTGATGGAAATGAATTCTGACATTTCATTGTCCCATGGCTACACTCAGTACACTGTGATTATGACAGTTTACTATTCTGACCAGGTCCCCACATATTTTCTCTCTCGTATACCTGACTATCTATCTTATGCTTGCTTTCTATCCCCTGCCCTCCTGCCAAAGCCACCAAATGACAATAACAAAAATCCCTCAAACAGCAATCTATGGAGAATTTACAGAAAAAGACTGAATACACATCTTTCCCCTATTTCTTTCTTACATAATGCTCTTCTTCCCAGTCCTAGGCTTGCTTTCAATAAGAAACAATCTTCACCTCTGTTATATATATGTTTGTCACATATGTCCTATCCGTGTGTGTGTTTTGTAGAGTGATATATTTTAGTATAAGCATTACACCTATGTACATGTGTATAGCTGAATAATGTGCTTATGTCTATATTTCCTTAATTATTATTTTGGGAAATCACCTGTTCCTGCTGTACAGATGTATATTTAGCCCACTTACTACTCTTTCTGTATCTTCCCTTTCTACCACCCATCAAAAGACTTGAAACACTGGTTTTGGTTCCTCTTTTACTTAACCTTTGTAGCTTTAAATTATGTATTTACCCAGTTGTGCCTTGTTCCACCAAATATAAACTGTATTTGTTGAGTCCCTATTTTATAAATAGTGAGAGTTTGGGCACTCCTGTCTTTCATTGTCTGCCTCGTTTTTGTCCTGGTTAATTTTCATTTTTATATTGTCAAGTTGAGACTGTTTACTCCCTATTCTGCAGTCATAATCTATCTTTGTGTTTTGCATATAGGCAGATTTCACAGGTCATAAATGAATTAGTAGTATTTACACTATAGGGCAATACAAATGTTCATTAAGCAGTCTCTGCATGGCCTGCTAATAAACCTTAAGTTAGTTATATTTACATAGGAAATGTGTGTGTGTTTGCATATCTATATTTGCATAGAGATATAAATTTTAAAATACCTATCAAAAATAATTTAATACTTGTGGACTTTAATTTTCTCCTGATTTTTCCCTTATGAGGAACTCAACCTACCTTCCCAGTGAGAGCTGAGTGCTCTGTGTATGCTAATCAGCACTATCCCATCGGCTCTTCCCTTTCTTACTCTCCAGGTTTAAATCTATCAGTTACTTGGTCTCATGCACTCTTGTTTCTGGGTCTTCCACATGTTAGCTAGAACATGTTCCTTCCCAAGTAACTCTTTGAGAGAGGAAGTATGGAGGCAAATGTGCTATTTTCCTCTATTTCCAACATGTCTTCCTGCTGTCCTCAAACTCCATCACTATTTTGACTGAATACAGAACTTTGAATTGATACTGACTCCCGCCCCCCAACCCCCACCTTTGAAGCTATTGCTTTGCTCATGCGAACATTTGGTATTGGTCATGGGACTCATGGAAGGCACATTGGGGTCCCTTTCACACAGAAGGCTCATGCTCTTCAGCTTGGGGAACGTCCTTCTTTTATTTCCTTGACATTTCCTCTCCTCCATTTTGATGGTTAACTCTTACAACTCCTGTTAATTGGGTATTGGGATTTCCAGATTGGTCTTCTCTGCCCCTGGCCTTGTTACTAGCTGTGTCTTTGATTTGATTTATTGTTATACTTTCCAATAACTTAAACCCTTTAACTGATTACTTTTTAAGTTAACAACTTTAATTTCTTAAAGTAGACCCTTTCAGATGTTTTTTTCCCATTAGAATAATAGCTGCAGGTGTTTGGGGATTGGCTATAGGGGGAGAAAGTATAGCATGTGTATGTGCATCAGGTACATGTTAGGTGCTTCATATTTCTACCTTTTTATCTTGCATGATTTGTCCACATTTGTTCTTTCATATGTAAAATCTCTGGTTTAATTCTCACTTAAATTTGTTCTCATGATTACAGGACTGAAATACGTGGGGGTAGGGGGAGACGTTTGTCTTAAACTGGAACAAACATCCCAAGTAAATTATTTATAGGATAGTATTCCTAGATTCAGGATGCAATATTTCCTATGTTGCTTTGAAAGAAGTATATTTACTTGCTTTCTTCCAGAACTGGAAGTAGTTCCTCTGTGTTCTTAATAGGAAAAAAATTTTATAAACGGTTTCTTAGATTTCCAGATGCATCTTACCACTGTTATGTCTCTTTCTTGAACAGCACACAGGAAGTGAAAGAGCACAGCTTTTTCAAAGGCATTGACTGGCAACAGGTCTACTTGCAAAAGGTACTCCCTCTGGGCCCCACTGGTACCAGAGCCTGGTGCTCTCTGTCCCTCTACTCACTGATGGCTTCCTGGTTCTGTCTTCGGGACCCTGACCACAGGGCTCTTCTTGCTGTTCTGTCCAAGTTTTTCCATACTTTTGGAAAAAGTTTAGAAATATCTTCTCCATAAATTCAAAAATGGTGAAGTGGAGCTGTTATCTAGCTAATGCAAATGTCTGTGTAGTTGAAACTTTTTGAGTTTTAGTTTATCTTCTTATCTCAACATACAAGTATTTTTATAAGGAGCTGTATAAAAACATATGAGAAACGTGTCATAAATTCACATACACTTTCTAGCTCACTACCACATAGTTTAAGAATTACCATGATTGGATAACAGCATATTGCATTTTTATTTAAAGATTTTTAAGTACTCTCCTTGGTACAGCAAAAAGCCCCAAATTAGTGTTATGAAAAGTTGTGGTTTTTTTTAAAGATTTATTTATTTATTTATACAAGCACTGGGTACAGTCAGAGGCATGGGAGGTGAGAGAATTCATCAGAGCCAGAGCAGAGAGTAGAACAGGCACAGTGACGAAGTACACTGCTAAGGGGAGCAGTGGGCGGCAGGAGAGGTCTGAACGCCTTTATGAAAAGTTTTGATCATCAGCTTTAGACTAATTTTTGCACGAACTCAGAACGGTTATCTGTTAGTCCTACCTGAGTGGAGGTAGAGGTGGAGCCCTGGCTAAGTGGGCACCGAGCTCAGGTTTGTTTATGGGTGCACAGTGTTTCTCCCAGACCTGTGGAATATGAAAGCCCCACTGGTTGAACGTGGTGGCTCATTGTCGAGAGAACATGCTTTCCTGGAGTTGAGCTGGGGCCTCTTGAGATTCCATTGTATTTTATACTCACTTAAGACTTTGGCATGAGTCTTTTCCCTCCTTCAGTTGTCTAAAATCTGGGGTCTTCCTTTGGGGCCACGCGGCACACAAGCCCACCTGTGAATGAGGCACTGTGGTATAGGCACTGGAGTGCAGCATATCGCCTGCTTGCCATGTGTCCTCTTGACAGATGACGGGTTGGGGTAGGGCTGTACGATCATCTGATAACTGAATTATGCTTCTTTGGGCCTTCCAGTACCCTCCACCCTTGATTCCCCCCCGGGGAGAAGTCAATGCTGCCGACGCCTTTGACATCGGCTCGTTTGATGAAGAGGACACCAAAGGAATCAAGGTACACATGTTTGCTTTCATTTTTAATTTTGGAGATTGAGGGATTTTTTTATTATTGTAAACCAAGGTTAGTGATTGTGTTAGCATTGCTCTGTTTATGGAATGCAGCTTACAAATGGGTAACTACGTATTTGAAGACTAAGTCAAGGACTTGAAGTAGTTAGGAAGAAAAAAAAGTTATCTTTGGACTCACAATTGTGTTTGATAAACTGAAAATGGTCAGGTTTTGCATTGGATATATTTGAGATTGAAATGAAACCTGAACGTATATGAATCAGGAAAACACAACTGTGTGAAAGCAAACATACTTCTCGTACCAAAGAGCCAGTCATTTAATCTTTCTAAGTATTTAGCTCTCTCTTTGTTTGGATGGAAAGAGCAAACAGCATGAATCATTTTGCATTTGTCAATCAGAAGTGAAATAATCACTGTTTTTTTTTATACAATCCTCTGCGTTTTTCAAACTTTTGTTCATGTCATTATTCATCCAAGTAGACAAGGCATAATTACAGATGGTGAGTCATGAGAAAGAAACCTCCTCTTCGGGATTCTAAGTCAAAGTGTATCACTACATGTCAGGTTCACATCTGCCCCCACCTTCCCAGCTTCCTCCAGGATCTCTCCACTCCCCGTTAGATGCTCCCTGTGTTTTCTCAACTGCCTGCATTTATACCCTTTCTACACAAGCCCCTCATTTTTCCTACCAAGTACCTTCCCCCTCCAGAAGATTGTGATACTATGACCATCATCTGTAAGGTGTAGCTAAGAGAGAGACTAGAAAAACACAATGATCTGGCAGGGACTATCCCTAGAGACACCTGAGACAATAGGACATGGAGACAGAGATGGTGGGTAACTGACTGGAGACATGAAGATTGCTGGGAGGTTAAGCAGCCATTGAGAGGAGTGCAAGGAGGCCCAGTACAGGTGGAACTGAGGAAGGGGCTAGTGGTTGGTCAGAGCTAACAGTGACAGGAAAGGTAACAGTGAGTCAGAAGGTGGCAGAGATATTTGCAGGGCCAGCTTCCCAGGAGAGGGAGGTTGGGTGAAGGCAAAATGGAGGAGACAACATCTGTGACCTGGAGCAGTGGCTCTCCTGGGGACAGCAGTGTGACCAGTGCCCAGATGTGTATACCAGCAGGCATCACCTGTAACCTGGACAGCCCCGTGCATGTCAGGTGTGTGAGCTCCATTCGACAGCTATGTTTTTCAGACAGTCCATTTTGGTGACTAGACTGTGGCAGGAGAATGCCATTACAGTAGACTTTATCATCAGGTGTACTGCTGCCTCTCAGAAGGCACTGCTCTCATGGGGAGTCCATGGGGATTTTTGATGTTTGAAAGATAGTCTCATAGTTCAAATTTTGTCAACCATAATCTAAGCTTTGGAGTCAGACAGAGGGGCTCAGATCTGTTTGTATTAGCTGAGCAGAATTAAGTAACCTCTTGAGCCTTGGTTTTCTCACTTGTGAAGTGAGTGGGTTCATGGCCAAGATGTCTGCATCTGGATGGGATAGCCTGTCTAAGCATCTGGCTTCCATCAGAGCTTCTCTTATTGTGGCTTTGGTTCCTGCACAAAAGCCAAGATAGGATGCTCTGTGAGCTTGAGTGGCATGTGACAGTGGTTTGGTTCAGTGCAGGTGAGGAGCCTGGGGCCTGGATGGCTAGCCCAGCTGGCAATATGCATTTTAGGGAACTATCTTTATCTTTAAAATAAGCAACCTCAAAATTGTACTTAAAAAGAAAAAGCTCGCCTTGCATTAGTGTAGATTTTCTTCTTTGTTTTATGCATTCATTTTCAAAAATATAGGCCATGTCAAGGGTTTCTGAAATTGTGGGAAGTAGAGTGGTTTGGATACAAAGCAGAATCTTGACCATTTCAGAATAACTGCTTGAAAAGAAGTGTTTTTACTTTTGTCACATTCCAGAATCTGCTCCAGTGTCCATAATTCCAGCCTCAGCCTTCTCACGACCCGCCACATGGCACTAATACATAGAGGGGCACACACTTGAGTGTTCACACCCAGAATAGCCTAGGGTTTGCGCTCTAGGCATAACTCGGGCAGCCGAAGGAGAGTGAACAAGGAGAGACCCTGTGAGTCCAAGTACCTCAAGTCCACACATTATTCTAACAGGCCAATAACAGGAGCTGGGGAAGCCAGATTGGGATCTGGCGTGCAAGTTCTTCTGGTGTTTCATTGATTTGCTGAAGGTCTTGGGCAGTTCCTCAGCCTTGCTCTTCTTCTCTTTCCAAATAACTTGCATGTTCTAATATCTGTCTACATTCATCTCCAGGCAAAGGAATGAGCAAATCAAATTTCCAAAGAGATTTGTGATTTGAAAGACAAGCATGTTATCTTCTATCAGTAGGGTTGCTAGCTTTTCTGCCACAAAGCTGTAGCTCAGATGCATAAAACCATTTTCTTTACTCATCTGCAGAGTCTAGCCTCCTTTACAGGAAAGAACTGAGACTTTTGAATAATAGTTCGGAAGAAAAGTGTTACCATTAGGTAATTTTTATTACAGCAACGCTTAAAGTTTCCTTACTTAAGTTTCCTAAGTCTTCATGTTATCTTGAGCTTCACCCTCAGGCATTTGATTATATTATTAAAAGATTGGTCAGTTGGAAGTTTCATGAGATGAATGGTTAGTTCAGCCTACTTCACCCTCTGGTTTTCTCACTTTCCAGATTGATTAAGTATGGTTAGGAAGCCCTCTTGGTTACTCCCTGGTAATTGTTTTTAAAACAACAGGGGTCTCTTTCTCTACATCTGCAAATAAAATATTCTCACCATAATTGAAATTTTATTTTGTTATCAGAATCCTCTAGTATTTCAAGTAAACCATCCTTACATGTTAGTTAGTTTTCAGTGCAAAATTGTAAGGAAGAGAATATGAAAATTGGGTAGAAATTAAATAACCCAAGATTGACAGCAAAGTGTTCACCAGTCATAGCCATATGTGGATCCTGGTTGCCCGATTATCACCAGCAGAAGTTGACGAGAATTAATCAGCTATGTCCAGATGATCATATGTTGTCCCCTGGCTACCTTTCTACATACAGTTTTAATGATCCTTTTGAAGCTGTTGCCTTTGTATGTATGTTAAATCACAAATATCTCGATTTCTTAAAATCATCAGCTTCTTGATTGTGACCAAGAACTCTACAAGAACTTCCCTTTGGTAATCTCTGAGCGCTGGCAGCAGGAAGTGGCGGAAACGGTTTATGAAGCAGTAAATGCAGACACGGATAAAATTGAGGCCAGGAAGAGAGCTAAAAATAAGCAACTTGGCCACGAAGAAGGTAAAATAACTAATGTGTCTCAAAATGTTTATCACGCAATGAATTTTAAAAATTTTTGTAAAGCTGAAGAAATATTTGGGTCATAAAGTATTTTCAAGTGATGGGGAGGACGTGGAGGGAGCTATAAATTGCTTTACTTTTACCTGACTTGGAAAAGTTCAGTATGATTTTTCAGTCTTTAGTCAATGTATAAATACAAATGTATGGAGATCAACAGTAGTCCTTTGTTATTATGTCTTTTTATCTTGAGTGTTTGAGGTTAGTTTGGAAGTTTTTCCTTTAGAAAATGGAATATTACAATGTCAGGAACCAGCTTCCTGTGTGACTTGTGCAGTCCCATATAGTTTAGTGCTCTGCTGTCAACATTCTTGACTTTTACAACAGTTTTTTAAGAAGGGGCCTGTAGTTTTGTTTTTCACTGGGCCCATTGGTCCTGGTGAGGAACTTAGCATTGTTTGTCACTTGCTAGGAGATAAATATATATATGTGTGTGTGTGTGTGTGTGTATAAATTTATACTGTATTTGCATCGCAAGCAGCACTGAAGAATTGCTAAACCATGTTTTTATTTACAATAATCAAGTGCCCTGTTAGGATTTCAAAAGTAGAATATATAACATTAAGTACTAAATAAATCAGCCCTTTGGGATTCACCAAATATTGTCATTTTTGATTTTCCTAAGATTTTATAAATTTTGTATATTTACATTTATTACGGTTGATGATTATGATAATATATTTCATTGTACCTCGAGCAAAGATCTTTTTTGAAGTCCATGTGCTATATTAAGAATGACCAGAAATGATTTTATTTCCTATCATTGTGTGTGTGTGTGTGTGTGTGTTTGTGTGCTCTGGTGGGAGCATCTTGGTGCAACTGCATTGATCTTACAGTTTCCCAGGCAGTGTTTGTCATTTACTTAGAAAGATATCCTGGGTCCTGGATGAATTTCTCCTAACAGAAAAGTTGATTGAACACACCCAGGAACTCTTGTAGCGTTTTAACTGTGCTCATCTCCCTTCAGCAAGGAAAGGGGCTTCTTCCTGAGTTCTTCTGTAGAGAATGGTCCATTGAGATCATCATTCTGGACTGTTTGCTGTAGCAGATTTTACCTAGTTGTTAATGGTCATTTGCTCAAAGGAGGACCCCAGTGTCACTAGAATCTTAACAGATTGGACTAAGAAAAAAATATATATATCTTAAATACCTTGTTGAAGTATATTCTTTTAATTAGGGCTATGATTAGAATGTCTAGAAAATTGATGACTTTGTCTTATGTGTAAGTAATTACATGTAATTACTAGACCTTGGTTGAAGGTCTCAGAAGACACCTTTATAGTATAATAGAGAGGCTTAGATTTCTGAGGTGAAAATGTAAGACTTATGCTTTAAATATACTTTAGAAATGCAGAGACTTTTTCCATTAAATGGCAACCCTAGAAACTCACCCTATCACGACTCACCCTCCCGCTTCCCTCCCTCCTCTATTTTTTTTCCCCTCCTGCGTGTCCATAAGCACAGCATGGGCTTTGCTCACCTGTTTATTTGACTCTCCACCAGAATGCGAGCTCCCGGGAAAGGAGGAGTTACGGCTTTTTATTCATTGCTGAATCCAGACCTGGGAACATGTCCAGCATCGAGGCATCCACTTAATCATTGCTGAATAAATGGGGGTGGGAGTAAATGAGTGATTAGCATGATCAGAGACCTTAATGAAGCCCAAACAAGCCACTTTAAATTCACCTTTTTTTAAAGAGACAAAACTTCACTTTAAAAAAATGGCATCAGGACTTAACATGGGTATGAATTGCCTTGATTTCTCTAGTTAATCACATATTCAAGGGATGAATATAATTTTATGTTGAGGAACATATAGTTTTGATCTTTGATTACTTAGACAAGAAATCCCCACTGTTCTGTTATTTATAAGATAAAAGGTGACTAAAAGGAGGAGCTCCAGGGCCACATTAGGGAAAGATACTTGGAGCATGGCTTGAATTTAGCTATATCTGTTCTCCAGTTCTCATTATACATCATGAAAAATAAGTTTGAAAACAAGCATTTGCCCTCTTCGAACAATAAATGAGCATCATGAGTGTATCAGTATTAAGAAGCAACCATTAATTAGTGGTGAGAGAGCTAAAGGATCTTGTGTTATAGTTACATAAACTTGATTTTTCTAAAAAAAAGTGATTTTTTTTTTATTCTGAGTATAACATAGATCTCCTGTTCCACAGCCTATTTAATTTTCATTTATTTTATGTTCCTCAGATTATGCTCTGGGAAAGGACTGTATTATGCATGGGTACATGCTGAAACTGGGAAACCCATTCCTGACTCAGTGGCAGCGTCGATATTTTTACCTCTTTCCAAATAGACTTGAATGGAGAGGAGAAGGGGAGTCACGCGTAAGTCTCCAGGGAACTTCCCAGTGCGTTTCCGCGTGCTGCTGCCGCATGCAGGTCCCTTGCTGGCGCGTTCTGTGACGTCGCCACCGAAGCTCTGCCTTATCTGTTTTAACTTGTGTACGGGAGACTTAAATGTTCAGCTTTAAATTTTAAACTTCTGAGTCCAGGAAGGATTTTGAAAGATCTGAAAACCGAACATGCAGACCCTGAGGTTTAAAGCAGACAGGTTTGGAGAAGGCCAGGGAGTGGTTGGGGGGCGTCAAAATCATGGCAGATCTGGGGCTTCAGAGTGTGGGATCACCCCCCTGCTCGGCCTCGCCGGGGCTTTGAACACAGCGCTGTTTCTGCATCCATAAGATGGAGAAGCAGAAAGTAGAGCAACTGCTACAACTTTTGCATATTTACCTTTGGCCAGGGACTATAATACAGACACACACTCACTCCCTTACCCAGCTCAACCTTTTGACCAACCTTTGAGGGTCTAATTTGTATTTTATTTAGAGGGAACTTAGGTTCATTCAGCCCATGTCAGTGCAGGCAGACAGTGAGGCGTGGTTCTGACCCCAGCCTGCCTGTGCCACCTTCCCTGGTCTGGGTCACAGAAAATGAAGTAAATCAGGCAGGCCTGAAGCTTGGCACAGAGATGAGGTTACCAAACCACCCTTCCTTTTGTTTCCACCTTGTTGGAAAATTATAAGCAGATTTTATACAATAGACAAGAAGACATAGCTGCTCTTTATCTCTAAGATAAATACGATAAAAATAAATTTCTCATCCACAATGTCCCTAGGACTTGTCTCTATGGAGACTTGTTTTCTGCTCTTGGGGAGGCAGTGCTTAGTCATCTCAAGCAGGACGGCGTCCCACATCTTAAAAACACGGCTTATGTTTTATGGACACCTGCTCTCAATTGTCCAGTGGTCAGAAGTGGGGAAAGTTATAAACCCAAATCTGTGTAATTTGACTTTGGAGTGTATGTCTTTTAGATGGTGAATTTGCTGTTAACTAAGATTGATTGCTACTGCATATTGCCATAATCTTTCCAGATAAGATCTGACTATTATGAGTGTCCCAGAAGTCATTTCTAAAAATTAATAAACCAAGGACTTGAGTTATGGTTAATAAGATACTTTGGGCCTCCTAAACTATCACTCAGGTTTTGGTCAGTAGACTACAATAAAGTTTATAGAACATTTCCAGGTATTGAGTGGTGCTGGGAATGTTATGCACTTGTTAAGCTGTCTGTGGGTAAGTCACTGGTGTGCCCACCAGAGTCTCACCCTTCAGGATACTTGAAAACTAAAACACACAAAAATGTTTTCTCTGGTTTAACATCAGATACAATAAACTGCCTTGTTTTTCAAAACGTGCATAGGTGGACTCGTAAATGTATATAAGGAAAAAGAGAAATGAGAGTTTATGATGATATTGTTTTTCATTTAGGATTCCTGGAGTATTTATCCAAAAAAACATAAACTGGTAAGGTACTCGTGACCCTATAGCATTCACCTTAAGCTACAATGCTATAGAGCTGGCGTGACAATCTTTTAAGGATGTCACCTGTATTTATAACATCATTTTGATGATTATCAAAATATTGCTAACTTACACGCTTACACTCAAATATACACCCTTTGCTTGTGTAAATCATATATAGTGCTTCATTGTGCGTGATCAGAAAGCATACCCGAGATTCATAATCATTCAAAAATCAATTCTGTGCTGAGGGAACAGCTTTGCTCTTATGCCGTACAGAGACTTTCCTTTCTTTGCAGTTTTCTTTGAGACCTTATGATTTGAACTTTTGTGTGTGTCCCTTTGTAGCCATGTCCCCATACTTGTAGAACATCATCAAAGAAAGAAAAGTGCTTTTTAAAAAAAAAAAAACGGAGTCAGTAGTTTTTGGTGTAATTTATTAATTTAAATAAGAAATCATGAAATGATGTCAAGTGATTTGTAATTTTAAATGTTTACCCTTAGCAAAATTTACTGACAATGGAACAGATTCTGTCAGTGGAAGAAACTCAGATTAAAGACAAAAAATGCATTTTGCTGAGGATAAAAGGAGGGAAGCAATTTGTCTTGCAATGTGAGGTGAGTTGTTTTTTGTTGTTTTTGTTGGATGTCAGGGTATAAAACATCTTCTTCTCCATGCTTTATCACTTACAATGTTAGCAAGAGCCCTCCAAGATAGAAGGTTCTCCGCAAATTCAGATATTTTTATTTATTTATTTAATTTATTTATGCATACAAGAACTGGGGTACAGGCCAGAGTTGCAGGGGGATGAGAGGATTCATCAGAGACAGAGTTGGGAGCAGAACAGGCAGATCTACGGAAATACACTGCTGAGGGGAGCAGCAGGTGAGACAGGAGAGGTCTGCTGGGCCATGTGGGTAGCTCCCTGGCTGGGGAGCGAATTCATGCTGCAGTGGCTGCGGGTAGCTTGATAGTGCTGAGCCTTAGCCCCTGTGCCACCAGGGAGGCCCCACAGATATTTTTAAAGAAGCAAATATTAGGCAACGTCAAGAGAAAGTACATGAGATACTTTGATTACCCTACCTGAAAACTCTGTCCAGAGTTGATAGGAGTCTGTAATTTTATCTGTTATAGTTTTTCAGATCTAATCTTTCAGAATGTTTGCGGTCGAGGTCTGTATGTTTAAATAAGAGTGGTTTCTCTCAGTGGAAATGCCATCTTTCTCTCCCCTGAGGTCTGTTATAGTTCATGTTCAATTCCTGAACACTCCTTTACTTGTGTGTGTGTGGTGGGGGGAGGCAGTGTGTGTGACAAGAGCAGATATTAGGTAGACCAGTAGTGTGCACAAAAGCATGTATTTAATGACTTCATTACTGCATGTACATGTGAAGGTGCTTTTGTCAGAACTCCCCATATGTTATTCATAGACTTCAGTTGTTTTAGAAATCGGAAATCAAAGGTAGTCAGTCTCCGAACAGATTCCAGGCAGCGATTCTCAAGGTCGGTTGTGTGAGGATCACCTGAAGGCTTCATGTGCTTTTCCTTTCTCTGTGGGGACTCCCTGAAAGAAGTTTTTGCATGACCCCCAGTTGATACATCACTGTCAGGCAGAAAAGAGGGGTGTGCCCTCCTGGGGAATGGGGTTCCTAGGACATGGTTAATTATCAGAGGAATCCACAGGCTGCTGGCAAAATTGGCTGAAGCTATCCCAACTTCTCCCCTTGTGTCTCCATTTAGAGTGATCCTGAGTTTGTACAGTGGAAGAAAGAGTTGACAGAAACATTCACCGAGGCCCAGCGGTTGTTGCGCCGGGCTCCAAAGTTCCTCAACAAACCGCGGCCGGCTGCTGTGGAGCTCTCCAAGCCGCCGCTCTGCCACAGGAATAGCAACGGCCTCTGACAACCGGACAGGGAGGGCCTGGGGAACACTGGGCCTCCGGGAAATCTGCACCAGGTGTTGGCAGCCCTTGCAGTGGGGCCTTTTGGAGACACATGAGGATTAGAAGTTCGACACACTTATCTCTGGGGTCCTTCCGTGCCCAGGAAGACCCAAGATGCTCCTAACAGGAGGGGTGACCACTCTCAGGCGCCACTCTCCCCCTCCCTCTGAGTGCCTCCCACCGCCATCACACCTTTCCGCACTCAAAACTACTGAAGAACTGAAAGTTCTTTGTCTTTGCTACACACTTATTTTGGTATATACGACCCTAGAACTTGAAATGATTCTTACTTGTCACTTCAATTTTTACATCTATATCAAACATATCTTAGACTTGCCAAGATGTAATTGCACTGTCTTCAGTGTTTGGTGATGGGCGGCCCTAGCATTGCCATATTTTTTATGTATAAACAGCCACCTGCTGGTTGTATGTCTTCACTCCATATTGCTGTGGGATGGGAGATCGGCCATGCGTTCCTTATGTGCACTTCAGAACCGACTTCTTCTCATCCTGGGGTGGAAAGCTTGAAGCTGTTTTCTGAAAGGTTACCCTTGGGTCCTCACGAACGCTGGCCCACCTCACAGGGCGCCTTTAGCCAGTGGGACTCGGGTTCTCAGGGGGCCTGGGCGTCCCTCGTACCGAAGGCGTCAACAGCACATCCTTGCAAAGGCCGACCTCCATCTGAAGAAGAGGCAGTAGGGTTTTCAACTTCAGGGTAATAGTGATTTTCAAAAATCTTCAAGTCCAACTTGCTCAAGTTGACAAACAGCACTTTCACATGTCTGGGTGTGTGTGAATGCTGGCGTGAGTCTATCTTGGGTTTCGACAGTAAGCAGTTGTGTGACATAGTAATTCTAGTTCCTTCTGCCTGACCTCAGGAAACATATCAGTAATGGATGTGTGACAGGAGGAAAGAATTGCTCTGTTGTACACTTGAGGATCTTCTTAAATGGATTTTATCAAAGAAGGAATGCTGAAGAATGAATGTGTCAAAGCGGGTTAGCTGTGTATGTTGACTTTTACATCGTCATTTACCTGTTTCAGGCAAATGGACTTTGCACTGGATGGCTTGTTCTCTGACAGTGATAACTTGAGAGCATCAAGGCTTTGTGCACAATCCCAGTGGCCCCTCTCCCCACAGTTCCTTTCCCCCAATGCTTTCCAGGCCCTTTCTATGCCCCAAATAAATGCTGGGTCATAAATGTCAGTGTGTTTCCCAGCAAAGTCGTCCATGTCATCAGACTAAAAATAGTAATTTTCAAAGTCTGCATATTTGTCCTATTCTTAGTGCAATTTTATTGTATGTTTGTAAGTTAGTTACTAACAATATAACTGACTTGGCATTATAATTATTGCATCCTGTCCTCGATATTTTTAGTGATTCCAAATCCTTGTGTTAACATGTACATGCTATGTGGAATGGGAAGTTAAGTACTTTTTAATGAAATTATATTTTGAGAGCTTGGAAGATGATTACTGAAAGAGTCTTGTACTTCATAGGAGTTATTTTGGAACAGAAATGTTGATGTTCGCTGCCCATCGCCATTACTGTAATAGTTGGAACTTAAATTGGCATCCATGTTCTACATCTGCTATTTCCAGTAGAGGGGGGAGGGTGTACGCTTTCCATGCATCCCCATATTTAGAAGGGGAAAGCAGTATCCAAACTGTTCTTTCAGAAAACGAAAACCACCAGAAACAAAAAAGCAGTCGTTCTTCGCAGCAAGTGTCTCCCTGCCACGACTGATTCTAGCAGCCTCTGCTTCGGGTGGCCCCGGCACAGGCGGGCCTGTACTCTCCCAGGCTAGAAGCCCCTGCGGCTCGTGGTGAGAAGGTGCACAGCCTCCTGCAGGGTCTGGGCTTCGTGTCTCGCATGTCAGACCTGGGGCATTCGCTCCACCAGTTCACATCTCTTTAAAAAATACAATTTTTGCTCTGGAACAGAACATCATGTCAATCTCAAAGAAATATGAATTGAAAAATATCCTAAGAGCCTTTTTGCTTCAAACTTCATCCAACCCATATTCAATTTATTATGATGTGGCTGAGAAACCCATCTAGATGGCCTGCCCATCCAGATGGCCTTTGTTTAGAGTGCCCTGTGAGATTAGGATGAACAGCTTTTGAGGGTCTGTACTGGGGTCTGGTTTGCAACCTGGACTTGTACAACAGACTTTCTTTTGGGGTCGATGCTTGTGCTGGCAGAGAGAAGGCACTGCTGCCGCCCTCCTGTGCCAGGTCCCGGTGCCCAGTGGTCCATAAGCCAGCTGGTTGAGACGTCTTGGTAAACTCGAGTTACATCAGTCCTAGATGTGTGAGTTATATCTGTCCGAGGTTTGGTCATTTCAAAAGGACAACAGCACAAATCCCCTTATTTTAGCTTTAGTATTTTAACATTGTCAAGGAAGATAAAGTTATTATTTTTATAAAATTATGTTATAATAAATCTTGATTTCATAATTCAAAAGAATCAATAAAGCAAAACCTAAAAATAATAGATTACTTTAAGCTGCTGTACAACACATATGGAATAAATTTAAAACTTTTGTGAATCCAGGGTTTTATTTTCACCTGATGTCCCCTCATGTATTTGTCCCCTCATGTCTGTAGAACGGATGGTTTTTCCTTCTGTGTCATGTATAATTTTTAAGCAAAACTCGTAGACATTAACTGTTGTTTCATTGCTGGTGCAAAAGTACCAGGCCTCTGGTTGGTCAATTCACTGACCAATAGTGGTCAATACTGACCACTACTCTCAAATTCCGAATATAAAAAGAAGGGTCAAATGTCAAGGTCCTCTGAGGAAAGGAAGTATCCTACTGGAGAGAAAACAATAAACAGCCATCTGTTTCACACAAGATTTAGCTGGATTTGCAGTTTGAAATATGCTAGATGGGTATTAGAAACAATTGTTTTAACGTCCTCAAAATGAGTATCGTTTACCAGTTAACAATGAGATTTAACTAGATTTAAAAGAAAAACCACAGTGTGGTTTTTCCCAATGATGGTTTTTTTTTTTTCTTTTTAAATTTCAGTCAGTTGGTAGTTGAGCCAATTCAATGAAGCCTTTGACTTTTCTGTTGAATTGATTTTTCTGATGTTTCAAATTTTAACATATCAAGAAGAAATCTCGTAAGTTGGACCTGTCACATGACGTGAATCTATAAAATTACTTTGATGTGTGCGGGTAAAAAGGCTTGCGTGATTTAACCACGTGGAGTGTTTTCTCAGTTAGCTCTTGGGGAACTGCGTCCTTGTCACTCAGACACAACTGAAGAACGAACTCCCCTCCACCCCGAGGACTGACGTGTTGTTTGTGCTTCACTGTGATCTGTGACAGGTGGTGGCCGGGAGGTGGGTAGGGTGTCCCCTCCCAGAAAAAAAACAGTGGTAGAAATGGTGCAAAAGAATGTGGAACTGCTGAACCTTTACAAAGCCATTTGCTTCCCTTCAGGGTTCACTGTAGAAATCAGGTTGCCTCCAGTCCCTTGGGGAAGGCGCACCCGACTGGGAGCTAAGGCAGTGCTGACCCTGCGCTCATGCCTGCCTGGGGTGTCACCTCACTGCCATCAGAGGGGCAGAGGCGGGGCCTGGGTGCAGTCTGTGCAGTGCCTGGCCTCAGCTGTGGACACTGTTACAAACCCATCGCAGCCGCAATAAGCCATCCCAGCAGGACGGGGCTCGCCGCTTGGGCCATGGCCCATTTGTGCAGGGAGCTATAATAGTTTACATTTTCAAAATTTTTTCCCATAAAGATCTAACATGATTCCCCCTCCCACATAAAGTTGACTCGAGAGGCTTGAATTAGTTACTTAGATTCATGTTAATATGAATTTTTGTCTCCGGGACACATTTTTTAGAAAAATTCACAGTAGAATTAATGAAAGTTAACTCTAAAATGATACCCATTGGTTTCCTCTAGTTCTAATGGACTTTAGAGTTGCATGGTCCTCAAGGCCTAAGAGAGCTGTCCCTTTGCAGTCCAGCAGCTGGGGTCCCCACTCTGAAGGCCTAGGGGGTGGGGGAAGCACAGTGGACAGCCACTTCGCCCACATGGCTGGGTTAGTATTGACTTGTAAATGCAGCACCCCAAATTTTGAATTGCCTTTATTTAAAACACACAGTACAGAACATGGGCTAACAGTGTATGCATTTCCTCAAAACCCTATAGGAAAGAAACGGCATTTTAGAATTAAATAAATCATATTCTTATAGTGGAGTTAACTCTCCTATACCTAACAATCTCAAAGTCATCTCTGAAAATTGGTAACTACCCCCCCCCATTTTTCATTTTGTCCTTATATAAAATGTCTTTCATGTTAAGGGTAGGGAATGGAGAAATATTTCTACTCGTGTTCATAATACAAAGGACTTGAAATTTAATTTCCTGTCTTAGTTGATTGTATTCCATGATGTATATATTATATGTGGTTTATAAGCTAAACACTGGCCAATTTTAAGTTCTACTGTTAAATCGTATTTTTCTATGTTTTAACTAATTATAATAGATTTGGCTTTTTCTGGGTAACAAAGATTGCTAAACTGCATATATATATAAAAAACAAGAGTTCTATTTTAGCACAAAAGCATTTTATATTATTTATTGAATCCTTAAGTTTGTTTTCATCAGAAACATTCCTTACATTTCTGCTCCTTTTGATTTGTATAGTTTGTTATTTAAAGGAATGGCAGTCCTTGCTGCTTTTCATAAGGTAAAATGGAAATAATGCGTGAGGCAGCGCGGGCACACACCCCTTCTCACTGCCAAGGGCGACTTCCACACTAGCTTCTCCTCGGGTCTGTGCTGATTGGCGCGTGCAATGTTTTGGTAACATCTGACAGTGACCTTGCTGTGAAATACTGCTTTCATCTACCTCTTCAGAAGGCCTCCTGCTTGTTGACAGGTACCCTGAAGGCTTTATTTGAAACTGGCTACATTATAGAAGAATTGCAGTAAAACATTTCAGCGTGATTCCCTAGTGAGTGGGTTTGCTTTTACAGCCACGGTTGTTGGAAGGGGCGGGGGCGGGGGCGGTGGGGCCATCCCCTGGGTGGCCCTCCCGTGGGGGCTGGGATGCATCCGAGGGCATCATTCTTGCTCTTTTGTGCCAAAATCCTGTAGTCAGTCTCTCCACAGTCTCAAGATTTGACCATCACACCTGATTTCTCAACTGCTCCCTGGAAAGGCCCTCCCGAGACTCTTCTTTCTGAATGGGCGGCTCTGTTGAGAAACAGCCCTCCTGGCAGCAGCACAATTGAATGAGACTTTCCCCCCTGGCTATTTCAAAATGGAGTGGGAAGTAGGGTCCCTCAGGCAAATGCCCTCCTAGATGATCATAACCTTACAAGAGGTCTTATTATCAAGCAGACCCTTATGGATGTGACGTGGAGTGAAGGTGGGGCCCTGGGGCTCCCCCCTCACACGCTGAAGTCCCTGCCTGTCTACCTAGCTGCATAGCCATCGATGTAGTAACATACTTACTATATTCGTGGCAAAGTGTTATAGCCCTCAAGAAATAAATCTGTTTTCTCTTGTGCATTGCTATACAAAGTGAAGCCAGTGAATTAGATATTGTCAACCTAGATATTGTACCTAGGAAGCGATCATTTGTTTTATCACTCTTCATATTGATTGTGCCAGTGGAGGTTTCTAGTCCTCTCGGGATACACTTACTAGTGCACGTTTGAAATAGTATCCTCCACGAGAGGCCGTCCCGTGTCCACGGTCACACCCCGGTGCGGTGTGCCGTCCTCGGGTAGTGTCACTGTCTTTTACAGTTATTTTGGAGCAGCTGGACTGGTTTTCTGTATTGGTCAATTGCTTATATAAATCTCAATAAAAAGGTTCTGTACAAAGAGGTCTTGGGTGTGCTGTTTCCTCCCCAATCCCCAATTGAAAACTGCATTTCTTTGTCAAGCCCTTAAGACATCAGGCGGCGTGACTCATTTGAAAGAATCCTGACATTGGCTGAAATTCACGCAGAGGCTGATTTTGCAGGAAAGAGCCGCTGGCAGGCAGGCTTTGCTTATTTTGTGGGTTGTTGGAGCACAGCCAGCTCCACAGTCTCAGGGTTTTGGAGACAGCGCTTGTGCCTCCTGCAGGGCACGTTGGAGGGTGGAGTCTGGAAAGCTGTCCCCAAGGAACCTCCGAAGGCACTTCCAGTCCAGGAGTTGTGTCATGCTCCCCAAATTATCCCCAGAAGTTAGGAGCCCTCGCTTTCCTTCCCTGCTCTCACAGAGATGCACTGAGAGGCCCCACAGGGGTGTTGCTTAGACTGAAAATCCACGGAGGTGGCGGTCCCAGGGCCATAGCTACATGGGCAGAACCACCAGACACAGGGTAAGGGGCACTTCCGGTCCTTGAGCCAGAAGCACCTGTCTTGCTAGTTCAGAGAAGGTGGTCACTTTTGGGCCTTGTAGCCATCGAGTTTCCCTGGACTGCATCTGCTTGCTTATTTGAAAATCATTTAGCAAAATCGTCGACAGGAGACCCAGCTATGGAACAGGTAGTGAGCTCTGTGGGCAGAAGACAACAGCACAAGGGGCCCTTGGCCTGATGGAGTGTCCTCGCCGTGAGCCACTCCCGGCAGCTGCACAAACCAAGTCACTCATTCGTATCGGGAGTAGGGGGAATAGCACAGGGGCCCAACTCACTACCAGATCGTTTTGGGCACCCTCTTGGGCCCTCCATTTTCTCATCCTTAAATGAAAGGAGATGATTTTGAAGACCTCTCTGGCTGCAACATCCCCCAAGTCTCTGACTAAGGACAAATGTATAAATGTGAGGGACTTACACTGAGGCCATGTGGAGGGCCCAAAAGGAGGTGCCCCCTGTATCTCACAGTTCCTTCCACATGGCACTGTGGGTCACAGTGTTCCTCTCCCCTTTCAAGCTGTGACATCCGTGAGGTTGGGGTCCCTTCTGGTCGGGGGCCAAGAACCATGTGGGGAGCTGAAGGTGGGGATGTAGCAAATGTACCTTTCTCCTCCTGGCCACCTTGACCACTCCGGCTGCTGGATGCTGGAAAGGGTTTTCAGTCCTAATTATTCAGCCATGCTGTCTCCAGGAATCAAACCAGATAAAGGCCAAGCCTCGACTTTGTGCTCACATATGAGCATGGGAAGCACACAGAATGAAGAAAGTCCATGCGGGGAGACGTATTTAGCAGCTCATGTCAATGGACCTGTAACAGGTGGGTCGGGAGATGAGAGGCAGGAGCGAGCCTGTGTGCCTGCCTTATAGATCCCGAACAACTGTGGGTCTGATTTTGTTTTTACATTTTAATATTTTATTCTTTTGATCTCTGGGTAAAATGCCCAGCTCTTCACAGTCTAGACCCTTCTGGGTAAAGGCAAAGGGTTGGTTGGCCAGCCAGTAAAACACGACTCTGCCTGGACGCGGTTACGTGGTGGAGAAAGCAGTCAGTCTGTCCAGGAGCTAAGCCAGGCTCCCAAGCTTGAGCCCAGAGCAGCCTTGGGCAGGGAACTCCTCCTGCCTGGACCACTTTGTCTCCATGTGGGATGTTGGTACACACCCCCAATCCTTTGTAGGTTTCCTGAGGTTCTGATAAGTTGACAGGTCCAAAGTTTGCAGCATAGTGCGGGGACATAGCATTCACTCAAACTCACTTAAATTTGTATTAATATTTGGAACTGTTTGTGAGTCCACAACTGTGCAGCATAAACTACAACTCAACTCTGCAGGTAGGGGTGGGGGCACCCCATCAAATCCCAAGTTCACCAGTTTGAAATGTAGAGCTGGGGGCCTACAGGAGAGGAGGGGGGCAGGTGCTCTCCTTCCTAACACCTTTGAAAAGGGTTCCTCCCTCCAACAGGGAGCAGGTCCTGCATAAAGAGAGCCTGCTTTGAGCTCACATAACTGAAATGGGCTTAAAAGCACAGATTGACACTGATAACTCGAAGCTCGTGGCCCAGCGTGTGCACCGTGGGTGGAAAGTTAGCTTTGCTCTGGGGTTTCTGACGCAGAAGGGATTTTTGATCACAATGTTTAGGGAGGAGCAGACTCAGCGTCATCCCACCTAGCAGAGGTGCGTGGGTCTCACTGCTGGGTGTCTCAGCCAGTCTAGCCCCTGAAATTCCCTTTGCTATTTCTTTGGGGTTCTCCTTGCATAGATGCATATTGTCAAGTGAAGTCACTACTGGTAGGACTCAAAAGATGGGGGGAATCACAGAACAACTACTTAGTGTTTGGCCTTTCCTGGCTTGGTTTACTTAATTATTTTCTTGTATTTTTTTACTTCTTGCTGACTTTTTAGAGTTGTTCCAGGCACTCCTCTTGAAAGTGGTCTTGAAGTCCATCATCAAATTTCAAAATTGGAGGTTTAAGCCTCTTGACCAAATATCAACACAGCAGGGAGAGCCAAAAATGGATGCAAGTTATAGTAACCACAAGAAGCAAGGATTCATTTTCACATATATCTTTGTTCCAGCTGCTTGATAACTCTTGAAAAATGTCAACGGGGTAAAAATATAGCTACATTTTAGACTTTAAAATGACATGTTGAAAACTCTAGGGCAATTGGTAAAAGAATAGAAATCGTGACTAACTTCCAAACTAGCACAGATTTAAAAAAAAAAAACCAAAAACTAGAAGGGAAAAGTCTTGATCCTAAAGAAAGCAAGGTTATTATATTTCACTTTTATTCATTTAAAGAGACACCCAGTTCAGACAAGTCATGAAGCTGTGAGAAGATATTTGCAGTACATATGTATAGCATTGGGAGAATTCCCCTGGATCAATAAGAAGTCAGATGACCCAATGGAATAACGGGCAGATAAAGGAATGTAAATGGTCCAGAAACACAAAAAGAGGCACAACGTTACTACTGGCCAGAGACTGCGGTTGCTAATTTCTGTTTCAGAAAGATGATTTGAAATGAAAAACTGATCATTTTCAAGTGTTGCTGAAAAATGGGGAGTAACTGGTCCTTGCTGGCAGCTGTGCACCTGCCCACACCCTTTTGAAAACGGTTTGATATTCTCTAGATGACTTGAGCATGTGCATACCCTTCTGCCTGTGGGTTTCACTCCCGGGCATGTTTGCTGTCAGAGACACATGCACAAGCATGCCAAGAGGGCGCCCCTGAATGCGCCTTAAAGCACCATTTGTAACCCCAGGTAAGAATTGTGAACAATGGTCTAGCAACAAGTGAGTGGGTAAATGCAGCACATACCTATCGCCAAACACCACACAGCATGCAAATGAACAAACCACAGGTACCTGCATTTGTGTTCCAAGCTTAAAACAGCATTGGTTGATTTATAGTTGCTTGTTGATTTTGATTTTTTGTTTATTATAGTTATTCTTTTTCCTGGTCCCTTATTTAGGTTTTCTAGATTCCTTGGGGGGCGGGGGGAAGGGATGTGGGGAGAGGAGGGATTGGTGTCAAAATAAGGGGGGTGCAATTGTGTGGGGAATATAACCAAGATGAAAATGCATACATTGTGCAATAATGAAAAATGCTGTAAGAAATAAATAAAATTTAAAAAAAATATGAAATATAAGTCTGACACTCCTGGTAGACTAGCAGTTCAAACTCTTAGTTTCATAGATGTTAAGAGAATTTTTTATCTTTGGTAATGTAATAAATTATTTCTAAAACTTTTCATCTGCTTAAAAAAACAACATTGGTTGAAAGAAGAGCAAATTAGGATACTGTATTTAGTGTGACATCGTTTATGTAAAGTTCAAGATAGGTGAACCAAGTAATATATCACTGGGTGACCCCTTTAAAGATGATAACCTGAAAGAAAGGAGAATGAATAGAAAACTCAGAACAGTGACCAGTGACTAATTAAAGAAAATTCAGAATCGGGATTCATTCAGTCTGGGGCGAGGGAAGGAGTTTTGAAGGCATTTGTATTATATTGTCTTTCTCATATTCATTATTCTGCTTGTGTATTCCTGTACGTGTGTGTGATACATCTGACACTTTTTTTTTCCCTGTACAAGAAGTGAAATGTACTATCTTGTGGACATTTTAAAAAAGATTTTATTTTTTATTTATCTATGCATACAAGAACTTGGGGTGTAGGCCAGAGGTGTGGGGGTGGGAGAGGTAAGAGGATTCCCTGGAGACAGTGGGGAGCAGAACAGGTGGATTGACTGAAATACACTGCTGAGGGGAGCAGAGAGGTCTGCTGTACCATGTGGGCCAGCTCCCTAGCCAGGATCAAACTCATGTCCAGTGGCTGGCAACAGCTTGGTAGTGCTGAGACTTAATCCTTGTGCCACCAGGGAGGCCCTCTTGTGGACATTTTCAAGTCATCATCTTGGTCCTAGTAGAAGAAAACTGATGTGAAAGGATGTTCCCAAACTAGTCAGTGGAATAGGGGACAAGACCATATGTATTTCATTTTGAAAAATACGTATAAGCATTGAAAAAATTCTAGAAGGCAAAGTAGTAGGTAACATTGGTGGCTTGGAGTTAAGAAGATTGAGTGGTCTGGGTGACCATGAGTGATTTATTTCCTCTTACTCATTCTCCATGGACTTGCATTACCTGTATAATCTATTTCTGCCTTTTGCCCCAGGAGGCTTGTCCATATGGCCCATGTGGACTACATCAGCAGCTTCTCTTAGTGTCTGACTTTTGGCTAGGCTCTGTAAAGGGGAGGCACTGCAGGAGACCAGAGGGCATGAGGAGAACAAAGTTGGGGTGCTCTTTCACAGGCTCCCTCCATCCAGGCAACTATGGGTCAGCTGCTCCCATAGTTCCTGTTGGGAAGCCCTCCTGGACACACTCCCCCCTCCCCCTCTCCTGCAGGCAGAGAGCTGGAGATCGGTCTCTACTGCTACTGTTCGCTGAGGTCTGCCCTCACCTTGTTGGTTTCCCTAAATGTTGCCCATGACTGCGAAAGCCTCTTTATTAAACTCTCCTTGTACTAACCAGTTTGAGAATGTCTTTTCCGCTGTGACTCCCAACTAATACACACCTCCCTCCTCCCCGATCCTTCCCTGTTGAGCCTGGTGTGGAGTTTATGATAGTCCTAGAGAGACAAGGCAACTTTAACAGAGGGAAAGCCTGAAGCACAGTGAGGGGAGCCATTTCCTGAAGTCAGGAGCGAGTGGGCCAGACTCCCAAGGCTGTAGCACACCCAAAGTTCTGTGTAGACACAGCACCTCTGCACCCTCATCAGAGGGTGGGCCTGGGGGTGCCTGGCGTTCCTCTACAGGGCCTCTCCTACCCCCACGCTCCCGACACTCATCTTTCATCCAGTCATTACTTTGTTCACCAGCATCCGTGAGCACACACCCAGCGCCTGGCCCTGTGCTGGGTGACAGGCATTAATAGGAGAACCACAGACTGGTGGAAGACAGACAGACAGACATCTAAAGAGAGCAAGATGCAGGCCCTGATCCCGGACCATCTACTCCAGCCCAGTTTCCCTGCATGCTCTTCCCTGCTTGTTTGGGGCACGTTGCTTTAACCTTTCTGTGCCTCGGTTTCCCCCTGCTGTGAAGTGGGTTGCTGCGAAAACCCTACCTCATAGCATTGTTGGAAATAGTAAATGAGCCCACTAATGCCCTCAGGTTGGAGTCGGCGTGTGAGGAGAGCTGCAAGCTCACGAGGCGTCTCCGTGGGCTGCACTGTGAGGCGCCAGCGTCAGCTGCAGTTCTTCACAGAGTGTGGCTGGAGGCAGAGCTGGCCTCTCTTCCTCGCCCCATCCCTGTGACCTCTGGTTATCTGTGTGGGCAGAGGTGGAGTGTGGGTGTGCGGCCTGCCGGGGACAGGGATGACGGGGGAGAATGTGCTTGCGTCGGAGCTGTCCCCTCCCCTGCTCCGTGCCACCAAATATGTCCATGCTCTCGGAGGCCTGGTCAACGGCCGGCCCGGGCTGCCGTCTCCTGGCCAGACCTGGAGCTCACCGGCTAATTTTAGAAATGAGTTGTCGACTCAGCTGCTGCTATCACGTTGGCGCAGAGAGAGGGTGGGGGGAGGACAGGAGGCACAGTCAGGGAAGGGGATGTGTGTGAGAGCGTGGCGAGGGTGCTCCTGACATTTCTCTGTGGCCCCTGCTCTCCCGGCTTGGTGGGGTCTCTGCCCTGAGGCCTGGGGAGGCCTCTTTGGCGGGAGTGGTTCTTCTGACCTGTGGCCTCGCGTGGACAAGGTACTGTCGGGCTGGGTTTGATGACGGGCACCTTGTGAGCCGACGGGCAAGTTTTAATTTTCTGGAATGTGCTTTGTGGGCTGGCGGGGGCAGGCCTCTGGTTTCGGGTCTATTTTAGGCCTTTCTGGGGTGGAGAGCCTATGGGCCCTTATCCCTTCACTGCTTGCTCCTTTCACTCGCTTGGAAAAACAGAGTGTTTCATGGCAGGATTTTAGACCAAAACCTTGCTAACCATTTAAAAAATTTGCTTTGAGTCTGTGATAAGCTCCCCTCCACTGTGGAATCTTAGCCGACAGACATCAGGATTTATGTTTTCCCCCAGCTGCCCGTGCTCTGCTGGACTGGTTCTCAGCTTGTGATCAAGGAGCCAAATTCTTTTCCTTTCATGTTTTTAGCACTGTTGCTTATAAACTTTAATAATTATTATAAATTATTATTATTCCAAAGTAAGCACTCTGTGTGGTGGGGCTGGGGCCAGCAGTTCAGGGACCAAGTGTTGAATTTCAAGCAGCACTGGCTTGACCTTCCACCCGAGAGAAGAGGTGCTGGAGCTGGGACTCTGCTCCCAGGCATTTCTCTGAATGGAGCAGCTCCACAGGCCGTGGTGTCAAGGAGGGGCTCTGCCTGAATGTGGGATTCCCTCCCTGGAGACCTCACCAGGGCAGGCCTCGGGGGCCCTGCCTCCATGCAGCTTTCCCGGAGAAGTGGCTGCCCATAAAAGTGGCTGCCCTAGAAGGGCCAAGCTGCCCAGTTTCTGGCCTTGACCCCACAGGAGCCTGGCTGCTGCCCCAAAGGACCCGAGAAGCAAGGCTGCTATCTTTGTTTTGTGGCAGCCAAGGAGGTGTCTGCCCGCTCCAGTGCACCAGCATTTGGCGGCCAAGAGTGCCACGGAGCTTAGAGTACTCCACAGGGTGGTAGCTCCCGCGGTTATTGTTTTTGCTACTGACAGTACTCTTGTAGCAGGGTAATATGCCCAGGTTGGGCAGGGGCCAGGCCTGTGTGGTTTAAGCTATGGATGAATTCTAGAAAATAATGTTGAGAGTAAGAGGAGAGTGTGGAAGGAGAAGGAGCAGGTGGAAGAGGGGTGGTAAATGAGGAGGAGGAAAGTGAGGAAGAGGAGGATAAGGTAGAGGAGCAGCAGGAGGAGGAACAGGAGCAGCAGGAGGAGGAGGAGCCGGAGGAGGAAGAGGAGGAGCAGGAGGAGGAAGAGGAGGAACTGTCTCCTCGCCTCCTGACTTTTGAGGGACTGCACATCACCAATAAATAATAGATAATTGGTCCAACCTGCACTCAGGCCTGGTCACCTTGAGTAGCCAGTCCTGCCGCCTCTGTGACCTTGGACCTGCTCCTTTCCAATCTGAGCTCTAACTTCCCCTTCCAAAACGGGAGAGGAGTTGTCTGGAATTGTCTCCCAGGGATCAACATCCAGGGAAGCTTCTCCAAGAGTGGGATTTCCACTGTTTACAGCAGCAATTCCTCACCAGGGGGCTTTAAATATAGGGTCCCAGGCCGAGTCAGCCCAGAGCCCCCTGCCTGAAAACCTCGCAGGTGTGTCTGGTGGCCAACGGAGTGGGAGAGACACCTTCTCTGGTGTGAGCTGGCAAACCAGCCAGGCGCCCAGCATTGCCTTACTGAAACCCATGTATTTTCTCACAAGCATAGAGAATGTGCACAGCAATTGCTCAGGGCCTGATGATCCCAAAGTTCCACGAGGCTGGTGTTCACGCAGGCAAAGATCAAGTCCTTCTGGTGGCATTCTAGATAAGAATAGAAGGCCTAGAAGGCATAGGCCTAGAACCTATGGTGTCCCCAAGAGCAGGGGACCTGGCTGTGTCTACAAGGCCAGGATGGGACAGCCTTTCAGTGGGTCCTATTTTCCTCCAAGTGGATGAAAGCAATTGTCTAAATGATTCATTGTAACAGGTTGTTGGTTTCTGTGGTATATGACATATCCTTAATTTTTAAAAATTAATTAGCTTTGTTTTAGGTTCACAGCCAAACTGAGGGGAGGAACAGAGATTTCCCATAGACTTCCTGCCCCACACATACAGGGTGGCTGCATCACCTCCCCTCCAGAGTGGTGAATTTGTTGTAGCTGGCACCACCTTATTATCATCCAAAGGGCAAGGTTGACATTATGGTTCACTCTCGTACTTTCTACGAGTTTGGACAAATGTATACAGACACTTAGTCCATATCTATAGTCTTACACAGAATAGTTGCCCTGTCCTAAAAATTCCCTGGGCTCTGCTCTTCATTCCGCCCTCCCTCTCTCCCTCCTAGCCCTTAGCAATCATCAATCTTTCTCCTGTTTTTACCATTTTGCCTTTTCCAGAATGTCAGTTGGAATCACATTATGCAGTCTCTTCAGATGGGCTCCTTTACCTTGGTGATGTGCATTTAATGTTCCCCTCTCTCTTCTCATGGCTCCTTTAATTTTTAAACAATGTGATATTGAATTATTTGAAAATGGAGGTGGATTTGACACAAGTGGAGGGCCCTGGGGTGTTGCCAAATCCAACGCCATCTGTTCACAGAAATGGGTAAGGGAGGCACAAAAAGGGGAGTTTAGGGCTGGCATTCAGGAAGCAGTGGGGAGCCCATTAGAGGAATAATAACTCAATTTTCCCTTTATCCCCACTCCCAAGACTGCCCCATCCTCCTCCAAATGTCAAAGGAAATGATGAGATCTCAGCTCTCGTTGGAGTGGAGGCAACAAAAGTGAACTTTTTTTTAACACACAAGTTTCTTGGAATGAGCACTGACAAGGGTTTTGTAACCATCAAGCAAATGTCTCTCATTCTCCTCTCTCTGTCTCTGTCTGTCTCTTTCTGTCTGTCTGTCTGTCACACACACACACACACACACACACACACACACACACACACACACACAGAGGCCCATTTAGTCTGAGGGATGCAGAGACATCATCATCAATTTCATCTGAATCATCTTGCCCCAGGCCTGACTCAGCCAGCTCCATAATTCCCCTCTTCTGTTTTACTTCTCCCTGTGCTTCTTTAACTGCTCTCAAGAACTACAGATTCTGGCAATAAAGGAAAGACCCTGGAGTACTGGCAATGTGGGTTTACCAAATATGGGGCCAGGGAAATGGGAATTTCAAGGTCCAGAATCCCCAGGGCATTCATCTCAGCCCCTAAAAGACAAAGCGCATTTTCAGCTGTTTCTTGGGTACCAGCTGGGGTGTGAATTTCAGTTTTAGGAGGGCAAGTGGATTAGCTATTGAGTGAGAGGGAGATGCAGGGACAGAAAACAAAGTCTTTCTGTTGATAATCAAGGGGGGTGACACTGTTCTGGTTTCATCAGTTTCCAGGGGAAGTTGCGATCAGACAGGATTTGCCCAGGGCCATGGAGCTACTACGTGGTGATGGGTCTAGGAATTTCTCTCTTCTTGCTCTTCTGTCAACAGTGGTTTGCTCATTTCTTAGTTCTTTCTATGCATGTCTATTTATTGTTTGAAGCAAGATGGTTTTGCTCTCTTTCCCCCTTAATGGTCCTCCTCACTTGGCATGATTCTTCTAGACCGGAGTTTCTCAGCCTCAGTCCTAGTGGCATTTGGGGCAGCATTTGGGCCAGTTTCCTTCCTCCATAGGATGTTTAGTAGCAAACTTGGCCCCAACCCTCTAGATGTCAGTAACATCCCCTCTCTACTTACGGCAACACAAATGACCTCCACTCCAGGTATTACCAAATGTCCACTATTGAAGGAGGGAAGAGGGAGGGAGCAGGTGAGACAGTGAGATGGAGAATAATAGAGAGAAGGACAGCAGGGAGTGAAGACAGACTGGAGTGCTCCATCCACCATCAGAGTGTTTCAGAGTCCCAGCCCTACTCACTAGGAATTTCCCGGATCATCGATGAGTGCTGGTGGGCACCATCACTGCCTATTGAAAACCACCAATCCAGTCCAACTGGATCAAATACTTTCTATAATGACAGAAATGTTCTGTGTCTGTGCTGTCCAATATGGTAGCCACTAGCCCTACAGGTGCCTAGAGGGCACTTGAAATGTGGCTAATACAACTGAGAAGCTGAAGTTTTCCTCTAATTTAATTTTAATTGTGGCTGCTGTATTAGCACAGCTGTAGGCAACAACACAGTGAGGGTAGGAAGATGACCCTTTGATGGAGCACACAAACCCTAAAGACAGTTAGGGGAGCTGCCCAGCAGATGTCTGGCCAATCTCGTGCTTCATCGTAGAAAGGGAAACACTAGACTGGAAATGGCAAATATTTGCTGTGGGTGTCACTTTCAACTATTCTTGTGCCCATAGCAGACATTGCCAATCAATTATAGCACAATTGTTTGCTAATCCAGGCATAGCTCAGGATCCTTCTCAATAGAACAGTCCAGGCAGCTTTCATCTACAGATCAGTCAGTGCTGGAATTTGAGAGAAACATTATTGACAATCCCTGAATGATTCCACAAGCCCATGTGTAAGGTCCAGCACCTCATCTGATTATAAGGTGAATGATTATAAGGTGAATTACTGAGAAGCTGGCACAGGCACAGTGAGGGCCATGCTGGGAGGCTGGTGTTCCAAAGAGACCATGCGCAGACTGCCTGGGTCCAACAGGCAGCTCCACATTTCCACCCCCTTTACCTGAGCCCTCTGAGATGGCGTCCTCACAGAATCTACCTTGTAAGGGGGGGTCTGGGAAGAGCAAATGCCATGATCCACGTGAGTTCCCAGCTCAAAGCAATGCATTTATCTTCGTGGTTTAGGTCAGCAGGGCAGCTGCAGATATGGAGAGGGCAAAACAGTGTGCTGGAGGAGTCAAGACTTTCCTCTCTAATCATTTCTCCAAGAAATATTCACGGCACAGTCTAGAGAGATAGTAGCTGGGGGTGGCAGGGGTAGGGTGTTTGGGGAGGTAGGGTGAGTTGGGGAAGTGCTGGCTTGTCAACCACTGATGTTTAAAGCATTTGAAGATTGCCCTGGGACTTGACCTGTGTGAAATAGGGAACACAGTGGAGGCAAAAGGACACCATATTAAAATCAGTAATGGCTCCCAGGTATATGGAGTAAATAGTACAATTAGTCCTTACTCAATGTTACTCAATTCGTCCTTACTAACAGGCAGAGTGGGACCCACATTTAGGTGTGAGACCTCCAGGACTGATAAGTTGATAAATTCTTGGAAACTGTGACTTTAAGGGAAATAACACAGAGCAATAGCAAGTCCTTAAGTAACATCATTGTTTAGATTTTTGTGTCTGGGATTAATTCTCATCAGCGTTATAATGAAACAACATTGAAGGTATGTTCGGTGTTACTTAAGGACCTGCTGTACTAACACTACCTTGTGAAATGGTTTGATAGATGGAGGAGCTGCAGACCCGAGAGGTTCAAGAACAGGCAGAGTGGGACCCACATTTAGGTGTGAGACCTCCAGGACTGACATCAGCTCTGAGAAGGGAGCCAGCTGTGATCCCCCCTGGGCAGCCTCTTGTGGTGTAAGTGCCCACCTCTGCTGCACAGAGCAGTCTGGAAAACACCCAGGGGAGTGACCAGCATTCAGAAGAATCTGCAAGTCCTGAGAAATTTCTCACCTGAGAAGTAGTTGGAGGCTCCTGATGAGGAAGCTGGGGGCAGACCCCATAAGTTTCATAGGGAAAGTCTTGTTTTCTGTCACTTAGGAGGACAGAATTGGGGGCAGCATGTGGCTGTCTTGACGAGGCAGCTCTCTGGATAAGAAAAAAACATGGCAGATGCAGGGCATGGGAAGACAAGGACTCTGGTTCTGCTGCCATCAGAAGATGTGGCCCCTTAGCTGGTGCATGGGTGCCAGGAGAGGAGAAAGTAAGTTTGATGGTCTCAGAGGGCTTTGTGGTTCTGAAGAAGAAAACCTATTAGCACAGACCCTAAATGTCTTAGTTTCTAGTAATTGGATATGACCAAGAGGAAACTCATTGACTATCCATCCAGGACATTCCTGGTGAGAGGGGCTGGAACTCTGAGACTCTGATGGTGGATGGAGCACTCCAGTCTGTCTCCACCCCCCAGAGGCTTGAGAGAGTTGAGGATGTATCTGAAGGGGTACACAAAAGACACCGGGGCCAGGGCCTGCAGGTGGCATCTTCTCTCCCAGCATCGCTGCCTCCCTTGTCTTCTCTCCGGTGCGCCTGGTGTCTGCTGTCACAGTCGAGAAACCAGGCGCCAGGTAGCCAGCTGGTCTCTGAGGAGCATCCTCGCTCCACATTGGCTTTTGCAGTGGCCGGTGCCTTCCACCTGCTCCCGGGGACCTTGTGAGTGAGCCGGGAAATAAACTTACACTCACGAGCTAAACTGTGGACAAGACAGAATTCTCAACAAAGACTGAAATGACAAAGGACCAAATGGTCACATAAACTGTATGGCCGCTGGAGCAGAGGGCAGGGTGACGGGGGTGATTGGGTGGAAGAGAGATTAGGGAGGACTGTGAGGGTGCATGTCTGGCACCCTGAAGGGAGGCTTCACGGAGGAGCTGAGCCTGTGGGATTATGGGAGATGAAGGTTAGAAAGAAGGAATGTAGCTTTTACTGAGAAGCTGGCACAGGCACGGTGAGGGCCATGCTTGGAGGCTGATGCCCTGAAGTGACCATGTGCAGACTGCCTGGGTCCAACAGGCAGCTCCACACTTCCACCCCCTCTACCTGAGTCCTCTGAGATGGGGTCCTCACAGAATCCACCTTGTAAGGGGGTGTCTGGGAAAAGCAAATGCCATGCTCCACGTGAGTTCCCAGCTGAAAGCAATGCATTTATCTTAGTGGCTTAGCCCTGCCTTTGCCCCCCTCTGTCCCCCCCACCCCCACCCCCGCCTTCTGGGCAAGGATTTAGCCACCCAGGTCATCCTTGCTCCCTCCTGTGTGACCTTGAGAGAATCCGTTAATGCCCGTAGTCCCTAAACAGCGACACACCCAGCACCGTGACTAACACTGAAAAGATGCTAAATAAATATCGTTGCCTACTCACTCCTACCCCTAAATGTGCGTACTTGAGCCAACTTCCAAGGGTTCCATAGTATGTCACCAGGACAAGGATACCTCCGAGTCTCCTGGAGCTCCCAGATAGGCCTTGTGTTCACGTTACCAGTGGGAGGTGTGTCTCGCTCTTGAGCATGTGTGGGAGGGGTCAGACACATCTGGGCAGCTCTCAGCTTGATCTCGCTGGGTGACCCCAGGTAAGTGTTTCAACCTCTCTGAGTTCCTGTCTGCTCTATGGGAGTGATGCCACCCAGGTGGTGCTATCCTAGGAACGACAGGTGATAATGACTGTGAGATAATTAACTACCAGGTCCAGTAGGAATATAAGGGGCAGGGGCAACTTACATATAAGGCTCTATCTCAGTGCCCGGCACATAGTAGGTCCTCTTGGATTATTGGTGAATCATCCTGTGCTTGGTTCTGGGTTGGGCCTGCTTCCAACATGGAATGAAATGAAAACGAAATATGACTTAAAGCTGGTGCCAGTGATAAAGTGCCTGCTAAGTATGTGACTGCTTCCCCCCATTTTACAGCTAAGAAATTGAGGCTCAGAGAATGTTCTGGAATTCTACAGGCTAATGGTGATGACAGGACATCAACTTGGGCACGATACACGCCACCCCCTACATGTAGATGCAGACAGCTCAGGGGGATGTCAGATAGCCCTGCCACACTGGCTGCTCTGTCCCTTCGCTGCAATCCTCATCATCATCCATTCATTCGGTCATTCAATAATATGCATTGAGAGCCAAGAAGGTGCTAAGCACTATTCTGGGGCTACGTAAGTGAACAGAACAGATGGCAATCATGGCCCCCGTAGGGACCATGTTCTGTAGGGGGATTCAGAAACTAACAAAAAATATTCAGCCTGATGGACACTGATTCAGTGGCCTAGAAGAAAAAAAAGAGCAAGATAAGGTGATGGAGAGTCCTGGAGTGGGCTGGGATGACTATGCTGCACTTTGAGTGGGAATGTGAGGGCAGGGTCATTGCCAGGAGATGGAGGTGAGTCATGCAGAAGGAAAAGCATTTGAAGCAGCAGGAACAGTTTGTGCAAAGGCCCTGAGGTGGGAATCTACTTGGAAGGGCCACCCAGGAAGTCAGGGTCACTGACATGGAGGAGCAAGGAGGAAGAGTCATTAGGATCGGTGGTTTTGAGAGGCCTGAAGGTCCCTATAAGGACTTGGAGGTTTCTAATATGGCGTGGGTCAAGTCACTGGAGGACTGGCTACATGTCAGAACTGGACACTTGGTCTTCAGGGGAAAGACTTGGGGCCCCATGGGGTCATTTAGAGCCAGCATGAGTGCATGGAAAACTGTTCCAAGCCATCTCTGACTTTGAGGGCCTTTCACCAACCTCCTTCACCCCTGAGGGGAGACTTGAGACTTTATACTATGAATTCCCAGTGTTTGGGGCCTCCTCAGAGGCTTAAAGCAGTAACTGATGAGGCAGGTGTGAGAGTCAGGCCTGGAAGGGAACGTGGTGATAAGAACACTTGCTTAAATTAAGTCTTGACAAAGCCTTCCCAGTAGGATTGGCTTCTGGCCCTGGGTCAGTGGGGCTGCCTAGAGAGTTTGGGGCCAGGACACGGTGAGTAAAGTCCCTGCAACGAGCTCCCTTTCACAGCCCCCCTGCACTGTGACCCTCTAGAACAGCCTGGACCCACAGCCACAATTCCCTGGAGCCTCGACACTGAGGGCAATTCTTGGGAAGTAGCCGCTGACCTGGCCAGGCCTGAGCTGGTTTGGAAGGAGAGGCCGTGGCCAGCGCAGCCACCTCACATCATGCCTATTCATAACCCAGGCCCTGCTCCCCAGGCCAGCAGCAGAGCAGATTCTTGCCTGTGTCACTCAGGGGCTTTTCCAGTTTCTCCCAAAGGGAGGACTGGGGAGGGGGTCTTTTGGCCCCCCACCTCTTCCCAGATATCTGGCCTTTGGGCAGCTTTCTGAGCCTCTGCAAACCAAGGACCCCCACTGTGGGGGGCTTTTTCTGAAGGCACAGACTCAGCTGTTTGCACTTGGCCGGGTTTCCAAGGTCTCCTCATGGGCAAGTGGCCTCATCAGAGCTGAATTGTCCCTTCCTGGATGTTTGTATCTTGAGGTTTCCCGCTTTCCAGGCCCTGTGGGACCACTGGGGTCTCAACCAGGCACGTGCTGGTAAATGTTTAGTGACCAGCTCCCCAAGAACACACATGTTCCACCTGTTCTATTCATTGATTTCTCTGGTGCAAACACTCTGGGGCTGATTGCAGCCTCAAGCTACATCTCACAAGGTGGAGGTGGGCACGGGCTCGGGCTCTTGCGAGATGAGTTCTGACGTTAGCACCTGTCGGGTGGCCAGATCCCCCTCACCTGCTTCCGGAGGGTGTGCAGCTGTCCGCGCGCAGGCGAGAACTCCCTGAGTGCTGCCGGAGCCGGCATCTCACGGATGTCACGGACAGCGGCTACTAGCAGGCCAACGAGGCCTTCGAAGACTCTTGGGTGACCGTGGCGCCGACAGCTGGGGCCAGGGCCGGGCGGGGTGTGCCTCTTCAGGAAGGGCTGGGCTGGGAGGGTCCGTGCCAGAGGACAGGCCCAGCCCAGGCTCGTGCTTCTGCTCAGGCCCACCTCCACTGAGATCTTGGTGTAATTGTGCTTGGGTGTATTTTCTACGTGGGCTGTTTTGTTATTCATGCCTTTTGGACCGTTTTCATGGATGCCGTGTCGAGCTCTACCATCTTCACTGTGCAAGGTGGCGCGTGTACCTTCCAGGGAGACCCAGATGCTTCTGGAACCAGCAGGTGTGGTGGGAGAGGGTGCAGCCCTTTGGCACTTTCTCAGAATGTCAAACATTTTGAGAATGTCAGTGCCTCTTTTAGGGACCTTCTGAAAGAAATATAACAGGGGCACACACAGGCTTGGTGACTATTCTTAGCAGCGTTACTCACATTGGGCCCCAGTGCACACAAGCCCAGTGTTCATCAACTGGGGAGGGGATCAGCTTAAGAGGGGATGACCACACGGGGAACTGAGTCAGCAATGTGGGTGAACCTTAAAAATATTATGTGTAGGGTAAAGAAAATGTCAGGCTTTTCTGCCCTTCCGCCATCAGGATAGATGATGGATCCTTGTCCTGAATGCTTGCCTGATGGCGGGCACCTGGAATAGGGTGTGGGCATAGGTAGATGGGATTCAGCTGAGTTAAGACTGCGCTTTTAAGGGCGGCGTCACGGGGGGACGCCAGCAGCAGCACCAGCAGCCCCAGCCAGCAGCAGCAGAACCTGAAGGAGAAGCCGAAGCAGAAGCAGAGAACGCCGGAGAGCCCAGATAGAGTAAAGACTTGCTGGGGGCTGGGAGGCCTGCCAGCCTCCCAGCCCCCCAGCCAGCACCCCTGCCTGCCATATGCCTGGTGAACCCCAAATAAAAAACCTGCAAAACTACTGAGGACTCTGACTCCTCCTTTACCCAGTCTGCATGGGATCAGAAAACCTGCACTGTATCCAGTCCTGACCTTACATTATGCAAAGTGAAGGAAGCCAGATGTAAAAGTGATATGCTCTGTATGTCCAGGAAAGGATGCCCATGTAGAGCTAGGAAGGGCTCTGGTTCCCCAGGTATGGGGTGGAACTAGCTAGCGACTGCAAATGGGTATGAGGGGCTTCTGGGGAGTGATGTAATTGTGGTGACAGTTGCAAACTTTGTAAATTTATTTTTTATTAAATTTATTTTATTTACAAGTTGCAAACTTGTAAATTTATTTTTTAAATGCTGTAAATGTATTTAAAAATCATTGTACACTTACAATGAGCAAATATTATAACTGGCATAAAATGGTACCTCAACAGGTATCCCCTGCTTTGCAAAAGTTTGTGTATACGAAAGACCTGCATTACTACCTGTTTTTGCTAACAAAAATTTGAAGGGAATTTTTGCTTTTACAAAAAGTGAAAATCAAAAACAGTGTTCAGCTTATGTTTTGAAGGAGGCTTTGTAGGGGTAGTGTGCACCCCGAGCAGCAACAGTGGTCTTGCCCAGCTTCTTCCTTGGAAATTACTTTATACCGGCCACTTTATATCAGCTCCACCCTGCTTTTACTGTGTGTTAGGTTATTGTAGGTAGGATTTATGTGTTCTCTTATATGGCTTCATAGGTTATTTTTTGGTCCTGGGAACACTCAAAAATGTCTCCACATAAATGAATGGTAATTGCTTCTTTGCTTTATGCCATTTCAGCTTATGAAATATTTCATAGGAGCACTGCTTTTGGTAGTGGGGGAAAACCTGGATAGCTGTTGCAAAATGTTTCCTAACCACCTCCCTTTTCAGTGGATTCATGATATTCCTTCAAGTTCAATGCACTCAAATTTACTTGCCATTCTGTAGTTATTGGACACCTAGGTTGTGTCTTTTTTTGTTTGTTTGTTTGTTTTTGTTTACTGCTACAAGCAACACAATTTGTGATGAAATTTTCTGGTTTAGGATTATGTCTTCAAACTTGTTTTCCAGAAGAGGGCTTTCTAGGTCAAAGTTGTAAACATTTGTTTAGGTTTTAAATGTGATAATAAATCATTTCCCAAAGTCTTGGGCCAGTTTATAGTTCTGATTTCCTGCCCTTTCTGAATTTTCATAGGTAAACTGTGGATCTAACTGCTCCCTCATGAAACAAAGCCCCACTATTCCATGATTACCCTTGGGAGAACAGTAACTAGGAGCAGGTGTGCAAGAGGTCCGAGGGAGCTGGGAATAGTCTGTGTATCTTTTGAATTGAGATAGGACTTCATGCAGTGAAATTTTCAATCTTAATTGAAATACAGCTAGATGAATATTTGTGTATGATGTCCTAGTGAAGCCATCATTCACAGCAAGATGTAGGGCATTTGCATTGCCCCAGAAATAGCCTAAACCTAACAGCTTCTCCAGCCTCCACCACTGATTAGATTTGCCTGTGCTTGAATGTCTCATAAAATATTTTAAATGAGATGGAATTTAGATTTTCTTTTTAATAATTTTAATTCAAATTGTTGTTTTAATTTTAATACTATTTACATTTGAACTCAATGTACTTAAATTTAAATGTATTTTTCATTTAAAAATTATAAAATATTTTTAATTTGATTTAGTTATAATCCTTCATGTGTTACATAGTTCCATCCTTTCTGTGAGAGCCATTCAGTCACACACCCATGATTATGTGCATTTCTCATGTGTTATATCTCAACAAAAAGTTAAATTGTAGGGACAAGGGGAAAGGATTTCAGGGCACTGTCCACTCCATGGCCAGAAGTCCCCCCTCCCCTGCCCGACCCCCCCGCCCAGGAATAAATGGCAGTGAACTGTTTATGGCATTGGTGGGGGTGGGAACCGGGCAATTCCTCTGAGCTAATCTGTGTCTCTCTTCTCTTCCCCACTGTCTCTCTGTGTCAGTCTTGTGTCCCCCTCACTCTCTACCGGTGCCCATAAAACCTCATTCCGTGCTGTCTGGCAGGAAGCGCCATTTCATCTCGTCTCACGATCCTGCCACTGACACAGCATGGCCATCTCTTCACGCCTCGCACTGTGGGAGCAGAAGGAAAGTGATGCTTGGGGCTGGGGCCGCAGCTGCAGGGGCTGCCGGGACCATGGAGGACACGTCATGGCATGAGCGGTCCGGGCTGTCCCCTCCCACCTAGCGCGGGGAGTCTGACAGCCAGCGCCTGCCAGTGGCACGGCCAGTCCCACCTTCTACCTCCTCCCAGCCAGCTTGGTTAGCCGTGGCCTCTCGTACCCTGCTGGGCATTAGTGCCTGTGCCTTTCACTCTTCCCGCACCTGCCTGGCCTTTGCCTGTCCCCAGTAGCAGTAGGCATTGGGGGTCCCCTCTCATGCAGCTCTGACGAGTGTGGGGGCTTATGTGGGAGGAAGAGTTGGGGGGGCAGCAGTAGAGCTGTTGGCTGCCAGGCTGTGCCACAGGGTGGGTTTCTGAGGTCTCTACCTCTGTCACCATGGAGACACCAAGGGGCACACTCTCCAGTCTTTCTTCTTTTGTGTTTTTCCACAAGATAGCAAAGGGGCGCCTCTTTCTTTGATGGCTGTTCTCTTGTCCACCCTCATCTCACCTTTAAGGGTGCACATAATTTGAAGAGTTGGAGGCTGGAGGGTGGGGTGGAGGAGAAGCTGCTTTCCTGCTGTCTCTGCCCTTCCTGGAATGATCTGGGTGGAGCATTGAGAGTCGTGATGAAAGAAGCTGAGGATGACACCGGGTGAGGGTGCCTTAAGATCCCCTCTCTTCTACAAAGCAGGCTTCAGTGTCACGGAGAGGGAGATGTGAGCCCACTTTTCCCTGTTCCCTGCTTTTCTCTTCCTGGGCAGAGGTCTGCATTAACCAGACGATTCCCATGGCCTCTGCTTTGTCTCCTGGCCTTTATCTCTTTTGGATTCCCCCTTCATCAACTGCGCTGCAGAGAGCAAGTCTTTTCCAGGCACGCACAGAGGACCCTGATAAGGAGCTAATTTTAAACCAGTGTGTAGCTCCTCTGTAGTAGCGCTGGAGATATATATACATATATCTATTTTTTTTTCCTCATGAGCAGTCACAGTGATGCTGGTTAAGGACATACCCGGTCAGTGACAACCAGTCTCACATCTTAACTCCCACGGTGACTGTGGCCGGCGACGGGGTCTCAGCTGTAACCCAAGTCCAGCCAGCTGTGGCCTGGATCACATTTCAGGGCTAAAATGCCAAAGTCCAGGCTGCTGACTTTAGGACCTGGAGAGCCTTTAGCTGCTCACTCCCTGGTTGAGGGATCACCAAGCAGCTACAGTACTGGGACATTGGGCTGTCTCCATGGGGCTGGATCCTTCTAGAAGCCAGGGCTGCATACCCTTCCCTATTTTACCATGCCTCTGGAAAGTAATTAATTAATTAATCAACTCTATTAAGTACAAATTGAGGTGTGGCAGAGAATATGGGTGAACCCTGTGATTCATCTCCTGAAAACTGGAAAAGCCCCCTTTGAAGCATCTGCTCCATACCAAGGAAAGAAATCAATGGCCTCCGTGGTTCTGCTTCATATTATGAGGAAGTTTGGCCCAGGTGAAATCATACTGAGTGGAGTGAGCTCTGCTGCTCATGTGTTTCCTCCCCACATGCTGACTAGGTTGCCTGGAGCCAGCCTGAGGCTCACTTGCTTTGCTGTGGCTTCTTTTACTTGTTCTTGTTCATATACGTCCTCCTTGGGCTCCTCCCAGCTCTGTCACCCCACTGGTTCATTCACTGAGCTCTCTCCTTTGTTTCTGCAAAACAGATTCGGGAAGAGGACAAGAGCCCTCCACCATCCTCGCCCCCTCCCCTTTTCTCTGTCATCCCAGGAGGCTTTATTAGGCAACTGGTCCGGGAGACTGAGAAAGAATCCAAGGAAGCGAGACGAAAGAAACAGACAGCACTTGCCCCTCCAGAAAAAGAGGTAAGTGACTCTGCATGAAGGGGACTAGGTGTGTGTCCAGACCCTCCTGTTCTGTGAGCCTCCTCTGGGTCACTCCCCAGCCAGCCTTTGCTCCTGCTGTCCCTATTTTGAGGAATGCCATTTTTTTTTCCCCAACTTGATCTGCTGAACTCCTATGCATCCTTCAGTACCCAGCTCAAATAATACCTCTCTGGAAAGCTCTCCTGTTGCTTGCTTTCTTCTAATTCCAACCCACTATTCCTTTCTTAATGTGGTCTGCGTAGTAATTACTCGGTCATGTGACTTGTTTGACTAGAAGCTCCTTGAGAATAACAACTATCTCTCTCTCCAGCTGTGTATCTTGAACAGCCTTCATGGTACTGGCCCACAGTGAGTGTGCAACAATGTGTTTAATGAATAAACAAAGGAGTGAATGTATGATGTCAGTTGATGTGTGATTCAGGGGTTCATTTTACCCTTGCTTTTGCAGCAAAGGGAACTAGATAATGGCTAATTTTAAGGAGGAGTTTGTTCACTTTAGCAGAAAAAGTATTCAGTTGGTGCTCACTGGTGCAAGTTGTATTGGGTGATGAGATGCTGAATTCTTTCCATACTAGGCGTCTCACCCACTGCCCTCCAACTGCCATGCTCTCCTAGGTGCCTCCCATGAGTCCCTGCGGGGGCGGCACAATCCTATAATGAAAAGATCCATGCATGGCACAGGTAGGACCTCAGTACCCACTCAGCTCTCTTCTTTCCTGATAGGTTTTCACCTTCCCCCAGCTCCATAGCAGGGGGCCCCCACAGGATGAGTCTGTACCCCAGGCAGGCAGACGTGGAGCCCTGGGCTGTATCACCTTATGAGGCAGAAAGGGCATATCCTGTGTCTCTGGCGCCCTCTTTTTTTTTTTTTTTTTTTTAAGATTTGTTTATTTTTATACAAGAATCGGGGTATAGGCCAGAGATGCAGGGGGTGAGAGGATTCACCAAGACAGAGCAGGGAACAAAACAGGCAGACGGATCGAAGTACACTGCTGAGGGGAGCAGCGGGCGAGACAGGAGAGGTCTGTCCTGCCATGTGGGTGTCTCCCTGGCTGGCCAGGAATAGAACTCGTGCTGCAGTGGCTACGGATTGCTTCACAGGTTGTGTCTTAACCCCTGCACCACCAGGGAGGCCCTCTGGTGCCCTCTTAAGGCAGGGTGAATATTACAACAATTGGGCTGAGAGTTTCAGGCCTCAGGGCCTGGTGTTGGTTTGAGGCCTAGGGCCATCCCAGCTCTTCCTTCCCCTCTTGTTCAGCTGTTGCTTGCCTAGCCAGTCCCCCACGTGCCTGCACCTGTCCTATTACAATGATATTGCTGCATCAGAGAAGTCCTCCAGCTGCTGATGAACAGCAGCTGCTGAAGCACCCCTGCCAGGTCTTGTGGGGCAGGGTAACAGGGAGGACAGACCTGACCCAAGTATTAGTGGGGAGCAGAGTCCACCCCTGTAGGCTGTGGTTAGGGCATGTGAAATGTCACTGAGCTTTATTTATCACTAGACAGGCTCAAGTTGCTGCTCATGGGCTCCTTTGACCCTGTGCAGCAGTGGGGAGGTGGGACTATTGTCACTTAGGAGAGGTGGAGACTGAGGCCCAGAGAGGGCAAGGTGTGAGGTTGTGTAGATCTGAGCCAGATGAAAGTCTGTGGAAGGGCCAAACTGGGGAGTATAGTGGGGCGAAATACCAGGGTGAGGCTGGAGGTGTGGTGTTGAAAGAATTCACCAGAGCCAGAGTGGAGAACAGAAAAGGCGGATTTATTGGGGTTAGACAGGAGAGGTCTGCACATGAAGAAGGATTCAGGGCTCCCTTTTATAACCTGTTTTTGTGGGATTTATGATTGGGGGAGTTGGTTTGGGCCTGTTACTTGCTAGGATGTCTGGTCTTGGACACTGACCTTTGACACAGAATGCCCTGCTTCTGCATTCATAGTCAAAGTGATCAGTCTGATGGCCTGGTTCCCATAGCAATCATATCAATTTCCTTTATCTGTTCAAGCCTCCCAAAACTTGCTGTGGGGCAAAGAGTGGAGCTTAGTTTTTAACCTTATTAAATGGTACCCCAACAGGAAATAGGGTGGATGGAAGTCTGGGGAGTGAGAGACCTGGGGAGGAAAGTGGGTGATAAGGCATCACTGTGCACACATTGCTGCTAGGAAGCAAAACGCCAAGGATGGGGATAGACTCATCACTGGGCCTGGACAGGGGCTCTGAGCCAAGATGTGGATGGACAGGCCCTCAGACCATAGCAGGTGTCTGGAACATGGGCCAAGATGTCCCTGGGGCTGGAGTGGCCAGCTTCAGGACATGTCCCTGTGAGGCAGCAACTCCTGGCAGCCCTTCTAATTTAATTTTCTTATTCCAGTCAGTAAATAGCTCCAGACACTATCCTCATACCCCAGTATAACCATTTCACCTGCTTTCCCTTACAAGGAACCATTGGAATTCTTCACCATTGTGCAGGAATGGAAAGGATGCGTGGTGGGCCCAACTGTCTTTCCTAAGGCCACCTGACCAGTGACAGGCTGAGGCTGGAATGACACTGGGGTTATTCCATATAGAATACCAGCAGAACTGGCTTCCAGCTCTGACCTTGCCATTCTGTGTGGGCCGGGCCAAGTCTCTTTCCTGTCTTGGCCTCAGTTTGTTCATCTGTAAAATACATGTGCTGTGAGTTTCCTCTCAGCCTCACTGATTTTAAAGGTGCTACTTCCCTTATATGCAAGGAGGTTGCAGAGGGGCCTGAGGTCTTTGGGGGCTGAGCATTCTAAGCCAGGGAGTTGATGGGTGGGAGGTAGAAAAGATAGCATTGGTTCTTATTTGGCCCATCCCCATGTTACTCTTCCTCTGTAGTGGTTTGGTTAAAAAATAAGGTACTGACTCACTTTTCAAAGCAAAGTAGATGGTGGCAAGATTTTCCAAGTGCAACCAATCCCCTTTCCAAGGCTATGCTCTGTCTGGCCCCAGAAGGTCAGATGGAACCACCAGGCCGTGGGCCTCAGCCTGACTGCATGTTGGGACTAACCTGACGAGCCACAATCCAGAACAACTACATCAGCCTCTTTGGGAGTAAAGCCAAATTATCAGTGTTTTTGAAAGCTCCCAGGAGAGTCTAGTTAGTGAGATTCTAGAAAGAAAAGTAAGGCTGTTAATATGCAGCCGAAGGACCTGTGGGGTTTAGCATTCCAGCTTGGTCTCTTGGCCTAGCATCTTTCTGTTCACTTACCTGGGGACAGGGAGAAATTCGGACTTGACTAGGTCCTTTGAGGGTTAAGTAAGATACAGCATAATGGTGATGTCAGGCCCATTGTAAAGGATCTTTAAATGACAGCTAGCATCATTATCATGATCATTATTACTGCAAAGATGAAGATACTGTGATCTAGCAGCACCTACCACCTAAAACAGCAGAGGGAGACACTTCAAAGTTAGAAGGGGGTGCAGGCTGTGGTCATTGCTGCAAATGGTGCTCCATCCCTGTGCTCTGGGGTTCCGCAGGCAGATGAGACAACTTCTGATTGAGTCTGCAGGCAAAGTTTTGAGGACATTTGAGCTGAGTATGAAAAGCTGAGTAAAAGGTAGTAGAGTGGAGAGGGGTAATTACATCCCAGATGTCATGCTCAGCATCACCAAAAGCAGAGGCAGGGAGTGTCAGGTGTGGTGGGAGATGCCTAGCATGGGGAAAGCAGGGAACAAGACCAGAATGGAGACAGGGCCCTTCCCTGAGGATTTGGAAGGGCAGGTGGTAGTGCTGAATGATTGTCTGGTAGGCCCTAGGCAGCTGCCAAAATCTTTTGATGGGATTTTAAATGATAGCAACGTCACCCAGTTCAGAGGCTGTGGCTGTGGTTCAGAGGCTTAGGTGAGGGGCAGTAGACCTGGTTTTGGGAAAGGAGACACAGATGTGAAGCTCTGCAGGGTTGAATCAGTGTGATCCTTGGGCTGGTGCAGGAAGAGGGTGACAACCCCAGATTCCCAGGCACAGGTGTGTGGGAGGCTGGCATTAGCATGTCCAAGATGGAAGAACCCAAGCTAGGCCGGATGGTGCAACCAGGCTTCAGGCTAGAGCTGCCCAAGAGCTCTCTGTCTACAGAGGCAGAGGCCAGGCTGGTCCTGTGAGCCACAGCCATGCTGGCATGAGGACAGAGGGCTGAGTTGCAAGGCAGTCAAAGGGTCTGGTACAGGAGCAGGTAATGGAGATCCCAAGTATGTAGGTCATGCAAGAGTAAAGGACCTGAGGGGCAGAAAACCGGACCTTCACCTGGAATGGGGAGTGGGGTGAGGGGGCCAGGCACAGAAGGAGGAGCAGCCCAGCTTCCTCGGTTCTCTGTAATTTCCAAAGTGCTTTTCCACATCTCATTCTACATAAAATCTGGATGAGCATGGGTGCAAGGGGTTGAGAGCAGCGCTGTGAAGCTGTCCGTAGCCTCGCGGTGCAAGTTTGATCCTTGCTCCGGGAGCTACCCACATGGCACAGCAGACCTCTCCTGACTCACCCGCTGCTCCCCTCAGCAGTGTACTTCAGTCTATATGCCTGTTCTGTTCCCCACTCTGTCTCTGGTGAATCCTCTCATCTCCCACACCTCTGGCCTGTACCCCAGTTCTTGTATGCATAAATACATAAATCTTAAAAAAAATCTGGATGAGCAGGTGGACTCTGCTTCTACCTCAGAAAAAGTGAAGCCTAGATGCTAGATGATGTGTGTTCTCATCCAGCTGTGAAGAGCTGTGACTAGGACAGATCTGATGACAGGCCTGAGTCCTTCCCTTCCTGGTCCAGTGGGGAGAATCAGGGCAGAATTAATAATGACAGTGACAACAAGAATAGCAGTGGCAGTTACCGTTCCTGAGGATTAACCATGGGCTATACATTGACTTGGATCTTTAGGCTCACCCTGCGGGGAAGTCTCTTCTCCCCTTCATTAAAGGAAACAAGTTCAGAGAGGACAAGAGGTTTGCCTGAGGTCACACAGCGAGTAAATGGCAGCCTCAGGAGTTTTACGTGGGTCTTTGGGGCTCCAAAGTCTACTCTTTTCTACTTTGCTACTTGAACAAGGTCAGGGAGTTGGGGTTCAGCTCAAGGCCAGGATAGTGCCTGGGAGGTCTTACAGATGAACGGATGGTGCACAGATAAATGAATGGGCGAGTGAATGAAGGAAGCATAAAACGGTCAGGTCAGCAAGCAGCTCACTAGGATGGTGGTGTCTCTCCTAGACCCCAGAAATTTCTGCTGACCAACCGAACTGCAAGTCCAGCTGTGACAACAAATCTGGAAACCAGCAGCCCAGCTCTCCCCAGAACTCAAACATTCCGGGCAAGGAGAGCGAGGCGGCCGTCACCACAGACCCTGCGCTGGGAACCGGCGTCCGTGGAGAGAAGCCCCAGGAGCCGGGCCCCAGCGAGGCCCCAACCAAAAAGCCCCTGCCCTTCAAGAGGGGTGTGCGGAGGGGCGATGTGCTGCTGATGGTGGCCAAGCTGGACCCAGACTCAGCCAAGCCAGAGCAGAGGACCCCAGCCCGCAACACCCCCTCCTGTGCTGCTACACCCCCGGCCACAGACCCTGGAGGGAAAAACAAGGGGCTGACCCCAGGGACTCCTCCTGCTCCCCAGGGCAACATTGAGGACCCAGCCCTGAAGGCTGAGAAGACCCAGACTGGGAATCTTGGGGACCCAGGAACTGTGCCACCGACTAAAGCCGAGACGTCTCCAGGCACAGTGGGGAAAGCGGCCGGGGCGCCCCAGACCAAAGGGCTGAAGGGGAGTGATCCTCAGGGCAAAGAGGGGCCAGGGGAGGGGGGTCAGCCAGGGATAGCAGGAAAGGGGGGAGGGGAACCCCCAAACAAGATGGCAAAAGGAACTGTCTCTAAAGACTCAGGGAGTGAAGGGAAGCTGGTTGGAACCCAAACCCAGGTGAGGAAGGTGGGCGCGCCTCTGGAGAGGAAAAGCAAGTGGAGTGCTTTACAGACGCGGAAGGCCGCAGACGGTCATCTCCCAAGTAAGGCAGACAAGACAGGTGACCCTCGGGCGGCCACGGCAGCGGGGGAAGCCCTGAGAGTGAGGGAGAAAGCAGGTGAGCCCCAGGGTGAGCTGGGAAAGGAGGGGCCACGCCAGGAAGAGCCCCGAGAGGCAGGCAAGGCTCAGAGTGAGACAGGGGAAGACGGGAAGGTCCCCACGCAGGTGGAGGCAGGTGGGGAGCCCCCACGGGCCGCTGGGAAGGAGAGCCGTCCTGACAGCAGAGGGCGGGAGGCAGAGGCCTGCACGAGAGAGGACGGTGGGGCCCAGGCCCTGCAGAAGGAGCAAGAAGGACCCAGACAGCCTGCTCTGGAGAGCCGGGTTGAGAAGCCTGACACCCAGGAGGAGAACAAAGAGGGGCTTGCCCTGCAAGAGGGGGTCCCGGGAGGCCAGAGCGGAGACTCGGACCAGGTGAGGGGGCTGCAGCCTTGGGAGTGGGGAGCCACGGGTGGGGGCCTCCAGAAAAGGACGAGTGGGTAGGACACCCCTGGGGGTGGACATGGGGGGACAGTGGATTGGAGAGGGATGGCCAGCCCAAAGGAGGAAGCAAACACTTTTTCCTTGCCACGCAGTGATCCTGAGACCGCATTGCACATTTCCCAGAGTGCAATTGCCCCAAAAAGGAGTGGCCCATAGCGTGGGAGCTCCCCTGGGGCTGAACTTAGTGGGTGTCAAAGATTATTCTCAAGCTTGTAACCGCATCAGTAATGGGTCATCCAAAATACAGATTCCTGGTGCTCCCCAGGCCAGGGGCAGACCACAGCATCTGCATTTAAACAAGCATTTAAATTGCCTCCCAAGATTCTGATTGAGGTGATCCTAGACCATACTGTGAGAAACCTCAATGTAAGAAGATTCCATGGGGTAAGGGATGGAGGTGTCATTTTCCTGGTTTAATTGATGTGCTCTTGCTCTCAGGCTCTCGAGGACAGATGGTACAAGGCAGAGAAGGTCTGGCTGGTTCAGAAGGATGGATTTATTCTTGGTAATGAGGGGTAGCACCATTGATGGGAATAAATCTTTTCCTCTTCCACCCCCTTCTGCTGATAGCCATGTTTGCCAGGTCCTGATTACTGTTTGGGGGAGAAAGGCGATGGGTAATGGAGGTGGCGATAGTTAAGGGTCATTTTGCCTTTAGCAGTTGGTATCCTGGGTGCTGTTTTCAAAATCCTCTGAGACTTGGTAATTAGTGACTTAACTAATTTATTAGTGCAACACACATTGTTTGATTCCTCAAGGAACTCAGAGTCTAGTGCAAGTGGACAAATAGATTTCATCTCGTGAGCTCACTTTTGTTGATTAGTTGTGTCTGGTGACCACACTCTACTGAGAAGTGACTGTGAGTCCCAGTGAGAACACAGCTGGGAAGAGTGATTGATTAGTGATGTCTGTCATGGGTGCTCCATGGGGAAATGGCAGCCTGTATGCCATTGACTGCCACCCAGTTCTAGTATGAGGTTGGTTACTGTACCCAACCATCGGGTGCCTACTCTGTGCCTGGCACTGTGCCAGTTAATAAAAGCCCAAGGTGAGTGGGACCTACTTTCTGTCCTCAAATGGTTTGGGGGTCACAATTTAGGACTGTCCTGTAAATAGGCCCCAGCAGGAGAGGATGGTGCCCCTTTCTGACTGCTCCCGATTCCCTCTCCAGCTGTCTGGCCTGGCTTAGTAGCTCACAGCCTGTCTCTCTCTTGTCTTACCCTCTACCAGCAACGGTGCTGAAACCAGATGAGGGAACAGCCGACCTGCCGGCAGGAAGGGTGAGGCTTTGCATTGATGCTGACAAAACTATCACCGAGGTGGATGAGGAGCTTGTTCATCGGGTGAGCTCTCCTTCCACTTCCTGCTTGGTTCACACCATCCTTCATCCCTGCTACAGATTTCCTCCTACTGGACTGCACATACCTCCCTGGCTCGATGCCCTGGAGGGAGTTATAGGGACCGCTACTATGAATGCATTTCTCTCTGAAGCTGTATTGCTAAGGGGTCGTTACTTTGCCACACAGTGTGTCCCCTTTATGCGGGCATGTGAAAAGCATGTATGTGAGGTCTTAGACCGCAAGTTCTTCTGCTTGATGCAGTTTATGGACATTGCTAATCATGCATGTCAGGGGACTCAGCCAAATTTGCTGCTTGCATTAACCAAAATATAGGTTCCAATGGCCCAACTTTTTGCCATCAACTTTTGGTTTTGCTTTTTCAATTATTTTGCATAATTTTGGCGGGTTACCAATAATGTATTTGAGAATAAGTTGGAGTGCAATTGTGATCAGGCAGAAAGCCCTTCTTCTCTGATCCTTTCCATCCCTCATAGTGTCCAAGTTGAGAAAGTGTTTCCTCCAGGGTTCCATGTGGGCATGTTCTTTGTCCCTCCCTGTTCCTCCTCTTCCCATCTCAGACCCTTTCTGCCTACTGGGATTGGGAGATGGTAGAGGTCCTGTCCTCAGAAGAAAGGCTGATCCATCAGAGGCCTCACCCTTGACTTGAGCCCCAGGGCACTAGGCTCAGAAAACTCACTGAACCTTGAAAGACTGCTCAGAAGTCTTAGTGAATGGCTGCCCCTCGGAGGAGCTGCAGTTATCCTTGCTCTGGCTGGGCTTGGGCATATTTCCTAGGCCTCAATCATGGCGGCAGAGACTCCAGTTGGCTCAGTTTGACTGTTGGCCTCTGTCCATGGTGTCAGGGTGCACACATTGTGCTCCCCACAACACCCAGTGTGCACCTCCTTAAGGTTAACCCCACCCAGATCTCTGTGGTGTTTGAGATACAGAAGGGTCTCCGAATCTTGCCACATCTGCCTTAGCAGCTCCTCCCCTTCTGAGGCAGAGAGCATGGGGAGGCTGGGCGGTGTGAAGCGAGGGGTAGCTCCCATGTCACACAGAGGGCAAAGGAGAAGGGGTGCCCTTATTTCCTTTGTAAGGTTTTGTCATTATCATCAGAGTCCTTGGGTACCATGCTGGTCCTTGGCACACAGCTCCCCAGGGCTGTTGTATATGTGGGGGGTGTGTGTGTGAATGTGTGAATCAGAGGGCATTCTGTGTGATGTTTTACAGGCCAACCCCCCTGAGCTAGACCAGGCTGAGGACTTGGCCTCTCTGGTCAGTGTCAATGAATCCAGTGTCCTGAACACTCTCCTGCATCGCTACCAGGCTCAGCTGCCACACACCTGCACAGGGCCGCACCTGATCGTCCTCCAGCCCCCCGGGCCCCCAGCGCCCACTGCAGGCAAGGTGAGGAGCGACCACATGGACGGGGCAGGGGGCATGGGCAGAGGTGTGAGGGGTCCCTTTGCATCTCTAGGGAGAGCAGAGCATCCAGAACCCCCATATGTCAGTGAGTAGCATCCTGCCAGCTATGAAATTCAGGGGTGTCATGGGCACTGTGGGCCACCAAAGAGCATGTGCCCCCTTGTAGAGGAGGGGGTGATAGAAACAGTAGAAACATTTAGGACAACAATAATAAACTATCAAGCGAGCATCAACTCTGGACCAGGTGCTGCTTCAAGCACCTTCATGTATTATCTCACTTAATTCCCACACTTATGTGCAAACACAGGCGCAAACACAGGTGGGATCATCTGCTTTGTGGATAAGAACTGACTGGGCCAGACACCGAACTCTGGCTCAGCATTGGAGGAGCTGGGTAAAGCCAGGCCGCCGGCTCCTCTGTGCCTGGAACCTCGTGCTGGGTCTCAGGAGTCCCAGACACCCTCAGAAATCAGGACACAGAAGCTCCACTTGCTTTCGCTTATTCCTGGGACGTTTAGCCGGGCCAGTTTGGGCCGACAGGACCATTAAAGCAAAGGAAACATCTCGGCGCCCCCTTGTGGAAAGGGGTGAGGCCACAACCGAGTCACACAGTCCCAGCCCAAAGGCTGAGACTAGGACCCAGGGTCTCCCAGGCGAGGAGGGAAGAGCAGGATGGAGACAGGCAAACTTGCGGGCCCTCACGGGGCTTCCATTTTAGAGACAAAGAGGTCGAAGTAGTAAAGGTCAAGGCAGAGCTGGAGAAGAGTGTGGAGGGGGGATCGTGGAGGGCGGAGGGGGAGCTGCCATGCCGTCTGCTCTGATACGTGGTGATAATGATTCTGCTTTCCCTCTGAGAGCTGGGGCAGCTACTGGAGACTTTTCGCAGACCAGTGACCTGGTTTTACTTACATTGTAAAAGGATCCCCTTGGCAGCTGGGTGGAGGAAAGAGGGTGGGAACAAGGATGGAGGCAAATGTTGTTTCTGTGTGTCACACTGAGAACGGCTTGGTCAGCGAAGGGGTAGGCCTAGCAACGTGCTTGCACACCCAGGTGCGCTAGAAAGGTCAGGACACCTCTCGGCCTAAGTGTCCTCATGTGTCAGTTGGGGATAAAGAGTCATATCTTGCCTTCTAGAATTCCAAGGGACAAATCCCTACCTAAACCCCCCTCCCCACAGTGCTCAGGTCGTTAAAGAATGGACAGGGGCTCTGCAGCCTCTCCCCAAGACTTCTCCAGGACACACCACCCTACCCCACCCCTTCAGTCACTCTCCAGGCCCCTCCCCAGCCTGACTCTCCAGGGCCAGGGGCCTGGGATGACCGCAGAAGCACTGGAGAACTGAGCATTTCCCTCTCCCTTGCTGTGAGGGCTGTACTTCTGTTATTGCAGCCTGAAACATTAGAGTCTCCTGAGAAGCTGGGCTCTGAGGCCCCCCGAAGGGTGTTTTTTAAAACCCCTAAGGCAAGCCAGTTTCTCACTGTCTATCCTGGGCTAGGCATTCTGGCCAAAGAGCCTAAAAGGGCAGGGGTTGGGATATGCTCTGCAACGTGGGTTTGTGTTGCGTGATCACCTTAAGCTCCTGTCCCCTGGGGTGGGGTGAGGCAGAAGATCCTTCTTCCCTCAAGTCTTCTCCCCTCCCACGCCCAAACCCACAAGCCACCTCTTTTTTGGCTGACAAGTCTTGTTCCTCAAGTGGCCACCAGGTGGCAGCACACACCTGTGGTGAAGCTGGGACTGGGCCACCTTGAAAAAGGCTGGGTGGGATCACCTGCAGGGTTGGCTGCCCTTCTCAGGGGGTCTGGGCCCACCTGGCTGCTGGGAGATGGGCGTGTGCCTTGGGAGGGCAGGTGTTTGTGGTATGATCATGGTTTTACTATGGAGCATAGACGGCCCACCCCTGCAGGGTTATCTGCAACCGTGGGTGCATGTGCCGGTGAGCACGCCTATGTGCAAGCGCGCAGAGGTGCATGGGCACAAATGCATGGGCACAGGTGTGTGCATGCACTTATGTGTGTACACAGAGGCCCAAATCTGCAGGAATCTCCCTTCTCTGCTCCAGGCATAGGCTGAGGGGGTCAATGAATGGGAGTGTTCTGAGTGGGAGGTGGCTCTAGATCTCAGACCCCGGAACCCCTGCTTGCCTCATGCCCTAATGCTGTATCCAGCTAGGATGGGGGTGTCTCCCTTTTGCCAGCCTGGGGTTCTGCTGAACTCTGTTATGCTTCAGGTTAGGGACTTGTTACTGTTCCTGGGGGTCTTTGGAGCTTGATGGTCAACATTAAAATGGGGATGCCCAGTAGTCCCAGACTGGAGTCCATTCTGGCCGTCACACTGCTGGCCCTGCTAAGGCACTGGGAAGGGCAGGGGGGAATTGCTGGCTTCAGTGGTGTCCCACTTAGCATCCAGGGTCCTCTTGTCATCAGACCACTTTCCCTCTTCTTGGTGTCCTTCCACTCTCCTCACTGTCTCCACTTGCCCTCTTCCCTTCCTCCTCGCAAGGACCCGCTGAGAAGACTGTTGTCAGGGTCACTGATGACTTCAGTACTGCCCGGCCCAGTGGTCAAGTCTCCAGGCTCCTCTACCTTGAAACCGCAGCAGCGTTTGATATCTGGGTCCTTCCCCGCTGCCAGCACTGCCTTCCTTGGCCCCAGAGCCAGGGCTGTGCTCTTGCCTGTGCTCCTGCCTTTGCTTCTGTCCTGCTGATTCTCCTCAGCCTCCTCTGCTGGTCCCCCCAACCCTCCTTGTTGGGTGTCATGTCCCTATATCTCTTCTCCTCATAAAATACCTCCTTCCCTGGTGATCACATCCAGGCAGGGAGATTTACCATGATTCCTGTGCACTATGATTTAATTATTTGCTTTGTTTACCATTTGTCTCTTCCCAACAGAAAGCAAGCTCCCTAGGCAGGAGTTTGTTTCCTTTAAATTTGAGTTTAATAAGGCAAAATTTGCATACATTTAAAATCACCTTTTTAGTGTTCACTTCTGTAGTTTTTTGACAACTATGAGTCACTTATAACCACTTCTCCCTCCCACTCCAGAGTAGTCCATCTCCCCCAAAAGTTCCCTGGGTCCTTTGTGGTCATCCCCCCATGACCTGTCCTGGAAGCCACTTGTTTGTTTTTTGCCCCTATAGTTATTTTTTTTCCTGAAAAGTCATATAAATGGAATTTTATAGAATGTACCTTTTGAATTGGCTTCTTCTACATACTTCAGTGCATTGGAAATTGACCCACATGGTGAGCCATCAGCATTGATTCCTTTATTTTGTTGTAGCTTGCTCTGGTGAGCTTATCCAGTCATCGGTGACTAGTTGTCTGCGTTTGCCCAGGACTGAGGAGTCTTCCAGAACAAGGGACTTTCCATGCTAAAACCATGATGTTTGGTTATTTGAGCTTGCTACGGGATTGAGAGACATTTGCGTTGTTTCTAGCTTTTGGTGACTTTGAGTATAAATTCAATATTACCAGTGACATAAAGGGTTTTCGTAAACATAAATGTGCTTTTCTCTGGGGTATGTTACTGAGAGTAGGATTGCTGGGTTGTGTGATGAGTGCATGTCTCACTGTTTAAAAAGCTGCCAAACTCTTTTCCAGGGTAAGTGTAGCATTGTACACAAATTCCCGTTACTCGGCATCTTCACCAGAACTTGGTAATGTTAAAAATATTAAAAACTTTTTTTCAGTCATTTTAATAGGCATGTAACGGTATCCCCTCGTGATGTGGTAGTATGCTCCCAGTGCCTGTTATGTAGTAGATACTCAACAATTTTTTTAATTGAATGGATGTATGAATGAATGAATCAAGTGGAAGGGGCTTCAGGTATTACCTAAATCTGTTATGGTAAGTGTATAACACATATACTACCAACACCATCCCCTCAACTGTTTCCATGTCAGACATCACTAATCAATTTTACCATTTTATCCACCTGCCTCTTATCAGGCAGGTATGAGCTGATAATATCTGTACCAAGACCATGAGCTAACACTGCGTGGGTTCACGGCTGTCACTAGCTGGAGAGGAAGACCAGACCCAGAGTAGGTCATAGGCTGCCCAAACACTCATGGTGATCCAGAAGCAGGACTTGACCCCAAGGCTAGATCTTCCCAATGAAATGCAAGACTCAATACTTCTCTGACAAGGGAGGATGTTGGGAGGCAGGGGATGGATCTATACTTGAAGCAAGGGTAGGATTCTGTCTTGGAATGTTCCCTGGACTGACTGGGGTGGGAAAGCTGATACCTGGCACCTTCCCACAGGTACCCAGGGGCCGCCGGGATGGTCTGCCCGCCCATGTTGGCTCCTTGGCCCAGAGGGCATACTGGGCACTGCTAAGCCAGCGGAAGGACCAGAGCATCGTGACCCTGGGCCGGAGTGGTGCTGGGAAGACCACCTGCTGCCAGCAGGTCCTGGAGCACCTAGTGCGGATGGCGGGCAGTGTGGATGGCAGCATCTCAGGTACAGTGATCCCCAGGTGACATATAACAGAGGGGCTATGAAGGGAGGGAGGGGACAGTTGGAGGGAATGCTGGACTGCTCCTTCTTTTATCCATTCAGCCAGCTTTCAGTAAGCAACTATGTGCAGACCTTGTGCTGGCTACAGGGCAGGCCACCCCCTGGGCCATTAGACGCCTTTGTGCAAATTTGCAAAATGTCCTCTCTCCTCAAGACATTCACAGCACCTGTGGAACAACCACCAAGCGCTTGACTGCCGCATTCTATGATGTATGATGTCCTTGTGCAGTGCAAAACATGCTGAACAGTACGGAGGACCCAATAAGTCAAGAGCGAAGGGCAGGGCCTCTGCTCACAGCAGCTCACAGCCACAAGGGAAACTAAACTCCCATGAGTTCCAACCTCAAATGTTCTGTGCATGTGCTGGCATAGCTGGTTAGTTGGGAGACAGGGAGGAAGCTCAGATCAGGGCCTGGGGATCTCCTTCAGGACCTGGTGTTGGGGCTGAGTCCTAGAGAAAGAATGCTGAATAATAGTACTGCTTACAATATTCATAATGATTGTAGTATGTGCTGAGAACTTACTGAATCAGGTCTTACTCAAAGTTTATCAACTTATTTATTATTTAAACAGCCCTATAGAGTAGATGTTATCAGTATTTGAACTTACAAGAACATTAAGACTCAGGGTGGCTAACTAGCTTGCCCCAGACTACACAGCTAATATTTCCCAGAGCTGAAATTCAAACTCAGGCAGTCTGGCTCCAGAGCTGTAACTGCCGGACCAGTGTTCTCAATGTTTTTGTTCATTGTCATCCCCTGCCTCTATCCTGGGAGTCTCTTAGACCTTCTTTCCCTTAACCCCCACCATCAAGTTTTTATGTCACAGACATGCCATATTATCTGTGTGTGTGCGTGTGTATTGTGGGTATGTGTAGCTGTTCTCCATGCATAAGAAAAGAAAATTCCCTCCACCTCCAAGAACTGGATTCTACCTTCTGGGGGGCAATATTTCCCCCTGAGAACATGTGGCCCAGACGATAGTGCTTTTCTAGTCATAATAGAGAACCTACTAAATGCACCTCATTTGGAATATGGTCTAAACACTTTACATTAGTAAATATTTTAGTCTTCATGACTAAAATGGGGGTACTATTATCCCCATCATATAAATGGGATATCAGAGGCACAGAAAACTTACTTAATTTGCTCCAAATCAAGTAGATAGCAAAGGAAAGAATCCATATTCAAATTCACTTACCTACCATGCTCTGTTCTGTGGCTTCTCTGCTGGGTTATTCCATGTTTTCTTGGTCACCAATTTTCCTGATCCAGGCTGGGAGCTGAGAATATAGTGGGTAGAACCTCCAGTCTTTGCCCTCTAAGAATGTAGCTCTGCTGGGAGTTTTTGTGTTTGAAGGCCGGAGTCAGGGCAGGCTGCATCCAGGTGCCTAGCACAGGGACTAACACATAGTAAGTGCTCTCTAAATAGTTATGGGAAGCATATAGGGCTTTTCTAGCCTGCTGTAATACTGTGAGTTCCCTCAGAATGAATGGAGAATGTTAGCACCCTGCCTGAGGGCAGCCCCTGTTACCCAGATTGTACCAAACTTGGGCCTGTGCAGTTCCCCTTCTTGACTCTGTCTTGTTTCCCCAGCACCCCGGCTAACAGCACAGGGCCAGGCTGGCAGTGAAATGTGGATGGTTAATGTGTGATCAGAAGGTGGCAAGGAGCCCATGGGGCATGGGGACAGGATGGGGTCTGTCCTTGGGGCAGGAACCTGTGGAGAAGGTGGCCCTGTGAGAAGAGCGTGTGGAGTGTCTGGCCACATGTGACGCCCTGCCTCATGCCTCCACAGTGGAGAAGATCCAAGCCACCTTCACTGTCCTCCGGGCCTTTGGCTCTGTGTCCACCAGCCACAGCCGCTGTGCCACCCGGTTCACCATGGTGATGTCGCTGGATTTCAACGCCACAGGCCGAGTCACAGCTGCGCAGCTCCAGGTGAGGCCTCTGGGTGGACTGGAGCTGGGACCTCAGGGTCCTCAGCTCTGCTTGGCTGGACCCTGGAATATGTCTCAAGGGCCATAGCTCCCTGGCCACGCCAGCTCCACCCTGCTCAGTGCCCCAGAATGTCCCCTCCCAGAGCAAGATGGCCTGTCTGTGCCTCTGATATCTCAGGGATGAAATATTCATGAGCAAATAGGTAATTCAGCTGCTCATTAGCTGGGTCTTAAAAACATAAGCTGAAATTAAACAGCCACTAGCTGGCCTCCATGCGGCCTGTGTGTGACAAACACATGGCCTGTTTGTTCCTATCTCCAGAATCACCCACAGCCCCCACCCCTTCCCCCTCAAACATTCTGTTTGAACAGAAAATAGGATTAGGCTATTAGACGGGCTGTTTGTATGGGGAGCTGGGATCATATCCAGACTCAAGGAAAACTCGTCAGTGCCAAATAAGCCCCTTGCCATCCCGGCCCTGAAAGTCCACCATTAATCACCATTTGGGCAAGTTATTAAAGGCTGCTGTTAAATAAGAATATGTCAAAGGGTGGCTCCATTTAATTGTTATTACCTTTTGATACCTTAATTGGAATGAATTTATTGTGGTAGCTGAGTGCGTGGATTGACTTGAAGTGAGACGAAGGGCTGCTGAGAGCTGAGCAGAGGTCACCTGCAGAGTATGGGCCTGAGATGTCCCCTCAGGGGAGGGCTAGAGTGGGGACCCGAGGGGCCTCCTGGTGATGGCCACCAGGCACGGGTGCTCACGGATGCCCCCTCTCTCTTGCAGACAATGCTGCTGGAGAAGAGCCGGGTGGCCCGGCAGCCCGAAGGCGAAGGCAACTTCGAGGTTTTCTCCCAGATGCTGGCTGGGTTGGACTTGGAGCTCAGGTGAGTGGCTGGCCGGGCCCACACCCTGAGGCACCCACTCTCCAGGGCCCCAGTCTCAGCTCCGCCCATACCCAAGAGGCAGTGACACCCAGCGGTTAGGATGCTGACCTCCAGTTCCAGCTGCCTGGTTCTGCTCCGGGCTGGGTGACCCTGATCAAGCATTGTCCGCTCTGAACCTCAGTCTCTTCCTCTGTGAAGTAGAAACAATAGGCTTCAGGGAAACAATTCACGTGCGGCTCTTTATAAATGGGGGGGTGGCAGAGGCTGTGATGGTGGCCATGTTGGTCAGTACAGTACCTGGCAATAGTGTGGAAGGAGGGCAAGGCCTGCAGACCCCAAGTCTTTCAGAAGATCCTAAACTTTGTGGAAATGTTGGGTGCACCTGAGGGTTTCCCTGAAGGGGAACCTCAGGCCTAGGGGAGTAGCCATCTGGGTAGCCAGGTGAGCTTTATCTTGGAGGGCCTCCTGGAGGAGGTGGCCCAGGGAGTCATCTCTGCCCCTCCCTGGCTGCATAGGTATCCTGGGGCATGTGGCTCCCTCTTGCTGGAATCTCTGTTTTCTCTTCTAACAAATGAATGGGACAGGTCCCAATGAAACTGGAGAGAAAAAGCTATTTCTCTCCCCTGCTATGGATGCTGATTTGTGCTTTTTCTCTGTCCCCCATTGTTTGCCTCTTGCTTCCTCCCCTGTGAAGGGCAGGCTGAATCTGTCCTGAGCCTCCTGCGAAGGTGGAGGGATAGCTGTTCTCTTTGGAGAGGGTAAACTGGAGAGGAAACTCCCCCTTTTTAGAGCAGGATAACTGTGTAGTAAGGAAGCTACTTGAACATCTTCAGAATCTATAGAAGAAATTGGAGCAGCACAGTGGCTAGGAGCTCAGATTTGGGGTCAAACTATGTGGACTCATATCTGACTTCTCTACTTGCTGGTTATATGACCGGGGCTGCTAACTTCACCTCTCTGAGGCTCGCTTTTAATATCTGTGAAGTGGGTTTGCTAATAGTCGCCTCAGGGGACCGCGATGGTTATAGAGTGAGGAGGTACAATGCTGAGGACAGAGAATGCTCCTATTTGTCTGCTCTGACTCTTTGGAGGATCAAATCTGCCTTGACACGACTCTCAGGACCTGATAGGGGGTGTGCTGGAAAGGTCTGACTTTGGGGTCAGAGGGGCATGTGTTTAGAGCCTGGCTTTGCCCCTGTGTTGGTCTCTGAACCTGTTTCCCCTTCTGTAGAATGGCTCGGGTTTGATTCTGGTGTGAGGAGGCTGCCCCTAAGATGCTATCAGCAGAGGATACTAGGACCCCACACCAGGTTCACGCCAGTCCGGAGGGCTCTGTGTCAGAGGGCCTGACCCAAATGAGTGTGGAGTCCTTAGGAACCAGGACAAAGTTGTGTCTGAGAGCACAGAGCCATCCCATATGAGTTTCAAGCACCCTAGGAGGCTAGAAAAGTATTTGGAGCAACTCAGACCTTTAGGGGGTCGTCCTTCTGCAGGAGGCATCCCTGATGATCTCCCACACCATTTCCCTTTTTCTGCCTCTGCTGCTACCAGGCTGGTCCCTCATCCACAATGAACCTTCAAAGGAAAAAATCTGGTTCTCATTTCTGCAAGTGTCCATTTTTATTTCTGTAGCAAACTCCTATTCATCCTTCAAAACCCAGCTCCAATACCCTTCTTTAGAGGTGTGCTCCCTCAGTTTGTCCTTTATCCACTTTGGTCCCTGGTATGCCCTTTGGTTCAGCACCTGCCACACTGGGGTAGATGTGTTCTCTTTCCCTTCAGACTGACTCTGAGATACCTGAATCAGCCTTGCTCCTTTCTGCCTCCCCAGTACTTAGCTTAGGGTACATACTCCTCAATTAGTTGTAAAGTTCACCTTCCAACAAATGGAATACAGACTAGATTGAAGACAAGGGAAATAAATGCAGAGAACCAACTCTGTGCCAAGTGGGCAGGGAGAGTTTTCATGAGGCACATGTAGTAGAATCCTGAGACAGAAGTAGTAGACCACCCATTTATAGATGAGCTAAAGGATATTCAAAGAAGAGAATACCTTGTCTGCTAACTGGCAGGACTGGGACTGGACTCAAAAATCTGTCTGAAAAGGGTTATTCCAGGGCATGAGGCTGAGGCCAGGGGTGTGGGGCCTGTAGAAAAACCAGGGGAGGGAGCACTAAAGGATCCCAGTCTAGCGGGACTGGCTGGGGACTGCTGAGTGAGCTCCAATTCCCAGGATCAGGTTTGATCCCATAGGGTTGTGGGATCCTAGGCCAGACTTCACGATGCTTCTGTGTGTGGGGCATGCCTGGAGGGGGTGGCGGCATGGCTGTACCTCCCCACCCGTTCCACCTTTGCTTGTGTTCTTCAGGCCTGCAGAGTGGGCAGCCTATCTATAGGCCCCTCTCTCAAGGACCTTCAGTTTGAACACTAGAAGCAGCCTTGAACATCATGGCCCTTTATAGGATGAAGGCACAGGCCAGAGAGGAGGGGTGGGTGCTGTACAGTGGAGGAGTCTGTATCCAGGGGTCCAAAAGCGCTCACTCTGACTCCTGGCCCCATGTTGGCTAGCTATGTGGACAAAGTTCTTGTTCTCGGCACCTCTCAGCCAATTGGGAATAGTATTTGTACCTATTGGGTGGGGTCATCATAATAATCTACTCTTGGAATTTAGCATAGAGGCGGGTCCTTTCAAGTGGTTGTTCTAGTGTTATCTTTGAGCAAGTTCACATCACCAGGTAGTGGAAGCCCCAGATTTAGAGCTGGCCCCCACTCTTGGCCAGGCCCTGTTCTACCAGGATCCCTACCTTTAGGAAGCTCCTTGTAAGTGCAGTGAGCGAGGAGTTTGTGGGAGGCAGGGCTAGGGTCTGGGCAGGCCTGGGGTTACCTGGCAGCCCTCCACCTTGACCAGCCCTGCCAGGCCACCCATGTTGGCAGCCTTCCCTTACGTCTTGTCCTTTTCTGCTTCCAGGACTGAGCTGTGCCTGCACCACATGGCAGACAGCAGCTCCTTCGGCATGGGCACGTGGCATAAGGTAAAGAGGAGGTCCTTCCAGGGCAGGGGTGTGGGTGTTGGTCTCTCTTGGCCAGGAAAGTGGGGGTAATGGAGGGGTCCCTTGTGTAACTCCTCTCCTTTGCCACCAGGGTGCGTAGTTGGCAAGAGCTGGTCAGTCAGGGAGATGAGAGGTTGCTGTGGGGGCGGGGGTGAGGGAGCGAGGGAGGGTGCATCTGAAAATGAGGGTTGTTGGGGAAATGAGATTTTTATATCTAAAGGGAACCCAAAAGTGGTGGCATTCAGGCCATTGGGTTTAGGCCTGGCTCTGACACTTACTAGATATGTGATCTTAGCATGGAACCTAGCCTCTGATCATCTGGTCCTCTTGAGTAAGGCAATGATAGTAGTATCTGCCTAATGGATCTGTTGTGAGGATTAAATGAAACTGTGTATAGAGTGTAGGCTTGGCCTAAATCGGTAACTTGGGTGCTCTTGCTAAGTATTGATGATTAATGAGAGTAGGTGCAATCAGAGAGGGCTTCCTGGTGGGTGTGGCCTGTAAGTAGGACCTTGAGGGATGGTATTTAGTTGTTTGTAAGACAAATTATTCACTTGTTTATTCTTTAATTCATTTATTTATATTTGTAACAGTTGTTTTCTGAGTCGCCCCTATCCTGCTCACACACCACAATCACCTCCTATGCCAGGTCTGTGCTAAGTGCTGGGATGATGGCCCCCATTTATGCAAATTCACTCTATCAGGAGATGTGGGAATTAACATAATCATGTGGGACAAGAATGTGTCAGAGGCTACACACGATGCCATGGGCACCAGAGAAAAGATGAACTACTTGGTCTCAGGGAAGGTTTCTTAGCCAAACAAAGATTTTACCTGGGTTTTAAAGGCTGAGCAGGTATTTACCAGGTAGAGTTGGGCACTTAATTTCCACACCAAAGCCTTTCCCCACACAGACATGTATGGGAAACAAATGGTGCTGGAGTCATTGGCTGTCCTCATATAAAAAGATGAATTTCAGTCTACAAACTCACACCATATACAAAAAGTAACAAAAATTGGATCACAGATCTAACTCTAAAATTTAAGAGCATAGAATTTCTAGAAGAAACCAGGAGAAAAATTTCCGTAACCTTGGGCTGGCAAAGACTGCTGTGACTCCAAAGCACAGTCCATAAGAGATTAACTTGATAAACTACCTCATGACAATTAAGAGCTTCTGCTTTATGACTGTCACTGCTAACATGGCAGAACCAGCCACACACTGCCTCACTAGGTCTGGAGTCTGGCCTGAGAATTTGCATTTCTTACAAGTTTCCAGGTGGTGCAGATACTGGTGGGCCCGGAACCCAACTTTGAAAACTAGTGGAGTAGAGTTGATTTCTGCAGTGGGTGCCGTGGCGCCCCCATCTTTAAATTCTGGCAATTATTCTACTCTTGCGCTTCCTAATACCCCCCTTCATTGGGGGGAATCTGCAGCATGTTCTTTTATGCCCTGTTCCCCCATGAGTGGGTGCCATTAGGAACCATGACTTTGACCTTGACAGCAGAGAATGAGAAGCTATCCCAAAATTTAATGAGTCTTGACCCAAGTGTATCCATTTGAATGAGCAAGAGGGTGAGTGGTGGTTTTCCTGTTGTTTTCAAGGAGGGAAATTGCCCAGCCAGACCTGCTGAGCTCTCTGCCCCTTTCTTAACAGCCTGCATACAGGAATGGGGCACAGCTTGAATCCCTGTCAAGGAGGCATTTGAAGGGGTTTTCTTGTTGTTTTCTCTGTGTTTCTGGGAGGTGTTTTTTAGACCAATTGATTAGTGGGAACAGGTAGAGTCTTCCTTTGTTCTCTCTCTGCTACCTGCTAGGTGTCTACAGAGTGTTCTTTCCATTGTCTAAGAATGAAAATAAGATTTGAAAACTCTTTGGTCTTTGAAACAAGCTTGGGTTGGTTTCAGGCATCGGGCAGTGCAGGTTCTTGGTAGTCAGAAAATGCTTCCTAAGAATGTGAGTTGCTAAGTACAAACCCTCAAAGTTGGCAGATTGAGCAAATAAAAATACAGGCTGTCCAGAACTTACTCGTCTTATACCTGATCTGACAAACAGCTTAGTTAGTATAGTTAATAATACTGTATTACATGCCTGAAATTTACTAAGAGAATAGATCTTAAGTGTTCTCAACACACACACACACACACACACACAAATGGTCACTAAGAGGTTATGGATGTGTTCATTTCATTGTGGTAATCATTTCACAGATATGCATATAGCAACACATCACATTGTATACCTAAAAATATATCATTTTTATTTGTCAACAGTAACTCAGTAAAGTGGGAAAAAACACAGAATGCCCCATTAAATTTGCATTTCAGATAAATGTTGACAGTTATTTTAGTTTACGGATATCATAATACTACTTGGGCAGGCCTGGAACATTGGATTCAAATCAGAGAAGACAGCCTGGAGGAGGTGAACACAAGCTGGTCCTGGGTTGGTTAGACAGGTGTACTCAGGCCAGCACTCCTGGTATGCCAGATGTTGCAGGAGGACACACCTGTGCTAGGATATTATCTGTTGTTTTTCTGAAATTCCCTTAACTAGATGTTCTGCATTTTATTTTATTTTATGTATTGCCCAAATTCATCCCGGCTTGAGACCTCTTTCTCCGCCTCCTAGCAAGTCTCTCTGTATCAGCCAGTTCCATCCTTCCCTGAAAACTCACTGACCACAGTGGTTAAGAAATGGGTTCTGGAGTCTGAAATATCCAGGTTCAAATCCCAGTACCAGCACTGAAACTGGGTGGCCTTAAGCAAAAGGGCTTTATCTCCCTGGGCCTCAGTTTCCTCATTTGTAAAACAGTGATGGCAATGGTCTCACTTGCTCCCACATTGATGGGGAAAGCCCCTCAAGCACTTGGACAAGGTGTGGAATTCAACCAAGGTCGCCTTCTATTGTCACCACCATTGTTCTTATTCACTGTTATCCAGATGGCCTGCATTGGACCAGTGGGTGGGGCAAGGCCTCAGTGGCCCACCAGACCATCAATCCACACTCCCTGTGGTACATGTCATGTTGTTTTCTCTTACTGGCTTTAAATATGTTCTCTTCTAGTTTATATTCTTAATAAAATATTTATTTAAAATATTAAATGAATGCAGGGCCTCCCTGGTAGCGCAGGGGTTAAAGCCTTAGCGCTATCAAGCTATCGGCAGCCACTGAAATTAGAGTTTGATCCCCAGCCAGGGATCTGACCCACATGACACAGCAGACCTCTCCTCTCTCACCCACTGTTCCCCTCAGCTGTGTATTTCAGTAGATCTGCCTGTTCTGCTCCCCAATCTGTCTCTGGTGAATCCTCTCACCACCCCATACCTCTGGCCTACACCCAATTCTTGTATGCATAAATAAATAAAAAAAACTTTTAAAAAATTAAATGAATACATATATTTTGTGGAAAAATCATACAACTCCCTCCCCCCCCCAAAAAAAAAACCAAAACCCAAAAAACAACCTAAAACCTTATGTACAGAACAAAACCCAAAAGAAACACATTCACACAAACCAAAAACCAGGTGCCCATGACGTCACCATCCCTAGATAGCCTTTGGTAACATTTTTGCAGATCTTCTTCTCAGTATTTTTCCCATGAAAGTTTTACCTAGTTCATAATAAACTGTATATCACTAAAACTTTCACAAACAACGTTTTTAATGACCAGATCACAGCAGAGTCATGAGTCCCTGAACTATGTTCATTTGCAAGAAAACTCTAAACTCTTCGCTGCTGCTTAATAACGAGGTGATAAAGATCTTTGAGCATCCATTCCTTGGCCTCCCCACCAGAGGTGCCAGCCTCCAGTTTCCTGGCCCTGTTTAAGGAGAGACCCCTGTTAATGATCTTTTTTTTTTTTGTGATCTCCTTGGTTACAGCCTCTCATGCATCCCACTGCATGTTTACTTATAGCCTGTCTCCCCTCAGCCCTAAGTTCGGAGAGGAAAGGGATGCTTCTGTGTTCTGTTCACGGAACCAGGAGCACAGGGAGTGCTCCAGTGATGTTTGCTGAGTGAATAAATGAATGAGCACATCCAGGTCACAACTTGGCTAAAATCATGTCTTTTCAATTTTCTAGACTGTGCTTCCATAGTAGGCAGAGATACACTAATTTCCTTTAATTTGATCCTACTGTGTCTTGGGAGGCATTTTTTAGAGTCTTGGAGATCTTATGTCTGTCTTTGGATTCACTGCATGGATCCCTGATGGCTGTTGGGACTCTCAGAGGGCCCAGAGAAGGGGATTAGGGAGTTGGGGACTCTGAACCTTCAGCCAGCCTGGGCATCCGGGGTCTGTGAACCTAGGATGAGTAACATGGTGGGGCCCAGCTCTGTGGGTGGACAGCTTCTCCCCAGCATCAGTGGCTCTTATTTGGGGACATTAGCAGGCAGTCTGTCGATATTCTTTCATCAACTAATATTTGTTGATCTTGCTAGAAATCTGCCTCTGGCACACAGAGATAACTCAGCTGTGTTTCTTTCTTTATTTCTTTTTAAAGATTCATTTATTTATTTTCATACAAGAGCTGGGGTACAGGCCAGAGACATAGGAGTTTGAGAGGATTCACTAGAGACAGAGCAGGGAACAGAACAGGCAGACTGACTGAAATACACTGCTGAGGGGAGCAGTGGATGAGACAGGAGAGATCTGCTGTGCTATGTGGGAATCTCCCTGGCCAGCTGGGAATTGAACCCATGCTACAGAGGCTGTGGACAACTTCCCAGCGCTGTGCTCAACCTGCTGCGCCAACCGGGAGGCCCTCAGCTGGGTTTCTATTGACAAAAGACTCATGCTCCTGAGGTGGGTGTGGGCTGCCTCACCACATAAACACATCATTGTTTAAGCCAGAGTGATAGGTAACTGAATAGAGGGGTGTGAGGTTTGAGGCCAGGTCGAGAGGGATAGAGGCATATCAGGGAAGGCTTCCTGGAGGAGGTGACAGGCACCTCCTCAACTGAGAGGGAAGTTAGACAATTACAGTGAGACTATCATTCCTGTTACTGTAATGTAAAGGTCAAGATGGGGATAGCAAATAGGGCAGCATGGCTGAAGATCATAGGATGAGGCCTGGAGCAGCTGGAACAGGGTCCGGGGAGGGAGGGAGACCTCTAAGACCCCCCCTTCCATGGTGACCCTGGTTCTCAGTGGTTGCCTTGCTTGCTGGCTATCAGTTCCACCTTCTAGACCCTAACGCTGTATGTCACTGCTGTCACATTTCAGTTTCTAAATGGGATTTATTTGAGAACTGCCAGGGTACCAGGACACATTTGAAATCAAAATCTTTCATATTATTTTCTGCTCTGTAATTTGTTTTTTTTGCAGCCTCGCCTGATTTTTTAAAAATGTATCCAGTCCTAGTAGTCATAATAATAATAATACTTGCATTTTTGCAGTTTGCTTCTGGCTGTTGCCTTCCAGACTTTGGCCTGAGGCACATTTATTTCTCATGACCCAGGTGTCAACTGTGGAGAAATGGTTTCCACACAGAAGGGTAGGGACTTGTGCTCTCATGTCAAGCTCTGCCGGGAGCTTTCTCTTACTTGATCCTAATGGCTTTTTGAGCAAAGGGATTATAATCGTGTTTTTTCCAGGGGAAGTAAGCAGGCTCAGAGAGCTGAAGTTATTTGCCAAGGACACACAGCGTTTGAGTAGCAGAAACAGAACTGGAATCCAGGTCGGCCTCACTCGAATCTGGCCCTCTTGTTTGTCCCACTCTGTCAGCTCAGTCCTGTGTCATGGCTAGACACTGTGTGCTCTGGAATCTAACCCACTGGGCCCCCTTGGGTTACCTAACCTCAAGCAGCCTCAGTTTTTCCCCTGTGGAACGGTTAGAACAACATCCAACTCCCCAGTCTGCTGGTAGTAGAGTTTCTGCCATATGGTGACCATGCCCCACCCCTTCCCCTCTCTGGGCTGCAGTTTCCTCCTCTGTCAACTGGAGAGATCCATACCTACCTTATCAGGTAAAAGCACTTATGATAGTATAGTAGGTGCTCAATTAATGCTTTCTCCTCTCTCTCATTAAATGCTCTCCCAGTGACTAACCAAAGAAGACACAATGGTCAGTGTTGAGTGCGGGGCAAAGCCCCTTGGAAACAGCTAGCTCCTGGCTTTGAACTGGCACCTGTCCTGCCCTCCCCATGATCTCCATGAGGTTCACCCACCTGTACAGGCACTGATATCTCCTTTGCAAATGAATCTAGTCATTGCTCATCCTTTGCTTTGCAGAGCTGGGTCCATGTCCAGGGAGGTGGAAGGCTGGGAATCCCCGGGCTGCTGGGTTGCCCAGACACAGTGGAATGTGCCCCAACCCCGGAGGAGAGGGGGCTGGTTTACATCCCCTGATGCCTGTGAGACCCAGATCTTTCTGCAGTCCCCACTGTGCTTCCAAGCATGGTATGGGGTTCCCAGGTGCCAGTGTCCTCTGGCAGGGCACCTCCTGTAGCCACACTGCAAGCTGTGGCTCCCGGTGCCCTCTGCATGACATCCTCAGTGTTCTTAGCATCCCAGGCCCATGTGTTTCTTTAGCCTTGCATCCTTCTCCTTAGAGAACCTTTCTAGCTCCCCAGTACCCACTCCACATGGTCATTCCATTTGCTTTATCTGTCACTTCTTCCTGGAAGTCTCTGACCTTTCCACTTGGTTCACTGACCCTTCCCAGCCCCCCAAACTCACTCTGTGCTGTGATCATCTCTTTGTACATCTGTCCCCCTTGTTGGACCGGAAGCCCCTTGAGGACAGAACCAGACCTGATTCACTTTTCACGCAATTCTGGCTTTGAACCTGGACAGCAGTGGGGAACGATGTTCCCAGAAGGAATAACAGCCTGGGTACAAGCATGTGGGTGGGCCATTTTTTCCACTCCACCAAAATAGAAACTGAGCCACGATTCACAGTCAAGAGGCCTGTGCAAAGTCACACTTATGAGGAAGGCAGTGAAGACAGCGTCAGTTCTGACTCTAAATCCAAACCTGGCCTCTCTGTACTGCTGGACCCTCTTGGGTACTCTAAAGGCAGCCAGGTGAATGTGGAGAGAACATTTTAGATTTTATTTTTTTCACTAAATTACCTGCAGTCTTTGGTTGACCTTGAGCTTCTGACTACATCAGACAAACCCTGGGTGTCTTGTGAGTTGGCTTTATTTTCCCACTAATTTTTTTTTTTTTAATCAAGGTGAAACCAAAGTGAAATGTATAAAGTGCACTCACTGGCTTTAAGTATACGAATCAATGATGATTATATTCTTTTTTACTTATTTATTTATTTTTAAAAAAGATTTATTTATTTATACAAGCACTGGGTACAGTCAGAAGCGTGGGAGGGTGAGAGAATTCACCAGAGCCAGAGCGGGGAGCAGAACAGGCAGACTGATGAAGTACACTGCTGAGGGGAGCAGCGGGCGGCAGGAGAGGTCTGTCATGCCATGTGGGACCCTCGCCAGTGCCCGGGGATCGAACTGGCACTGCAGAGGCTGCGGGCAGCTTCACAGCCCAGTGCTCAACCACTGTACCACCAGGGGAGACCCATTCTTTTTCTTTTATTGAGGTAACATTGGTTTATATCATTATTTGTATTTGTCTTGGGTGTTCTTACCACAATGTACCCATCACCCAAACACCCCTAGTCCAGTGTGCTCCCTTCCTGCTTTTTTCTTATTCCTTCCCTTTCCCAACCCTCTCTGGTAGTCCCAATTTCATAGTCTACTTTCTAGGGTTAGTTCTTAGTTTGGTTTTATCTGACCCTTTGTTTCGTGTCTCTATAGTCCACATAGAAGTGACACCATATGTACTTGTATCTCTCCATCTGACTTATTTAGCTTAGCATAATCCCCACCAGCTCTATCTACATTGTCACAAATGACAAAAGTTTATCTTTGTTGACAGCTGAGTAGTATTCCATTGTGTATAAGTACTACACCTTCTTGATCCACTCATCCCTATTTGGGCACTTAGGTTGTCTCCATATTGATTATTGTAAATATTGTTGCAATGAACATTAGTGGTTTTATATTCTTTGGGTAGATTCCAAGGAGTGGAATCACTGGGTCATGTGGAAGATCCATTTTTAATCTTTTGAAAACCTCCATACTGTTTTCCCTAGGGACTTGACCCATCTACATGTACACAAATAGTGTCGTCTTATATGTCTGACCTCTCTAACTTACATAGAATCTGTGGGATTCCATACAGATGGTTGTATGTACAACCATACAGATGGTTGTATGTATCAATGGCTCATTCTTTTTCATTGCTGCATAGAAGTCCAGACAGAGTCCTGGAATACCCGTCTTTCTCCATTCTCCTGTTGGTAGACATTTAGGCTGTGAGAGGAATTACTCCCTAATTTGACTAATTTCACATTTTGACACAAAGTGTGGATTTTGCCAGGGCACTATGTAGAAGTGTTGGGCCCTCTAGAAGTTTAAGGGACTGTAAACATTCTCTGAGAAGAATCATTTGAATCAGAAGCATAAATTTGTCCCTCCTTGTCCTCTGTTGTCACAGAGACCTGGGGAGAAGGGAGGAAGAGAAAAAGAAGCAAATAAGCTTTCGTGGAAGTTTTTTCATTCTCCCCTTAACCTGAGCTAAGCGACTGATGATGGCGTCCACCTGTAATTTAAAGTCCAGTGCTCATGGCTGGCAGTGGGAGCCATAATAAATGTGTTGTCACTGTCCTTTTGGTGTCCTTTCTCTGCTACTCTGAAATCTCATAAATAACCAAGAGCCTGTTGGTAAGATGCCTTCCTTCCCTCCGTTTGCTCCAGCGAAGCGGTTGCGGTTGCTAGGTCGAACTCCTGGTTGCTAGGGATTTTGTGGTCCTATGGTGGCCCAGAAATATGATGGATCAGTGGAACATGCTTTTGCTATTAATTGAAATGTTTCCACAACGAATCTTTCAATGTCACTGCATGCTTTGACATCATCCCGATGGGTCCATGATTCTCACCTCTTTCTTTAAGACCAGTTAGAAGAAGTGTCCTGAGTGAAGGGGACAAGTGGCTTGGACTGGTCTCAGAAAAGCCTGAGTCTAGTCTTGTGTTTGATATTAATTTGCTGTGTGACCTTGGGCAATCGTCATCCCCTCTCTGGGAATTGGACTCCCTAAAATTCAAGGACCTGCCAGCTTTTGCAGCCTACAGTTCATCACCCAAGCTCTGTAAGCAGGCCAAGTGCAAATCAGTTCCTCATTATCTGCTGGTGGATTATTGACAAAAGAATTCTCGTCCCCGGCTCACTTCCTCTCAACCCAGCAGGCTTCTGGGCTAAGTCTCCTTGGCCAGATGGTGTGTGTGCAGGAGTTATAGACTAATTTTAATATTCAATCAAACATAATTGGAATCATAAATCTGAGAGGGGAAAAAACAACACCCTGCAACCCATAAACATCTGATCGTGTCATTTTCTCTCTCCTCCTGCTTAAAACTCTGGCAGTTTCCTGTCGCTTGCTCTGGGCATGACAAGCAGGGTCCTTTTCAGTTTCCAAGGCACATCAGTTGGTGGTGGCTGCAAGGGGTAAGGTCCTAAGAATCTGGACTCGCTCACTTGCTTCGGTTTCTTGATTGATTGGTGATGTCTGCCACAGGTCTAGGGATGTGAACAGGGGTGTGTATTTGCTAATCATGCTGTAGTTTAAAGCCCATAACTTTAATATCCTGTTTGAAGCCTTCACAAATGGCACCTGCCAGCATCTCATGCTTTATGTCCTCCCCTTTTCTGTCTGCACACCTCCAAAAATAACTGCATATGTTTCATATTCAGTTGACTCCTTGTTTCTCTAGAGATCTCCTTTGCTGTTGTCCGCTCTGTCAAGGACCTTATTGGATCTTATTGGTCTATTGCTTTTTCAGTCTTCCAACATAATTTTGTCTCTTTTTCTATTAATCCTTGGCTGGGATTAATTAGGCATTCCCACCTTAGGTACCCCTTTCCACTGACACCAATATCCTACCACTAGGTCTCATTCATACTTGGTTGCTTTTATGTCTCTTTCCACTTCTACCTTGAGAAGCCCTCAGTCGGGTTCTGGCGTTTACTCATCTTTGTATCCCCAGGGCCCAGCATGGAGCAGAGCCTTAATAAATCTACTGATGAACACATGAATGAATAAAAATCACTCCACATTCCAAAGTCAGAATGAAATGATTTTTATAACTTTCCCAGCAGTCTGAGTTCTGTGTGTCAACATACCTCAGCTTAATTGTGGGTAATTTACTGTGCTAATAAAATGACCACACACTCCCCCGAGACTGAGCTCGGCTTCAAGTTGTGAGTTTGCATTTTTTCCACCGTGATGACCTCTTTTTCTTCTCCTCTCCCTTTGCGCTCAGCCTGAAGATAAGCAGAAGGCGGCAGCTGCCTTCACCCAGCTCCAGGGCGCCATGGAGACACTGGGCATTTCGGAGAGTGAGCGGCGAGCCATTTGGCGGGTGTTGGCAGCCCTCTACCACCTCGGCGCAGCAGGGGCCTGCAAAGGTACGTCCTTCCTGCCGTGCTCACCTGCGTGACCAGCTGTCTCCTTTGGCAGATGGCTCACAGGCCCTTCTCTCAATGAGGTGGGATGGGTCAGTCTGTCATCTTCTGTGTCCCTGGGTCTGCTGTTTGGGAGGCTGCTGGACCAGGCATGGTGAGAAAGAGATGGGGCTGGATTTTCCAAGCCAACCACACAGACCAACATGGTCCAACACAATGTTCTGCAGTGATGGGGATGCTCTCCCTCTATGCTGTCCAGTACAGGAGCCCCTGGCTGCCACGCCACCTGAGTACTTGAAATGTAGCTACGGGAATGAGGAACTAAAGTTTTAATTGCATTATATTTTAACTAACTTAAACTTATATAACCGTAGGTAGCTAGTGCCTACTGTACTGAGCAGCGATGCTCTAGAACATGGTAGTGAAGGTTGGGTCCCTGCAATAAAGGCGCTGTGTATCTAGGGAGACACCCTGGAGATTCTCCCCACCAGTTCTCCTCCTGCTGAGACTGCTCCCTACATAAGTTCTCCTCCCCTCTTGTGGCTGTTTGCTGATCGTCACTCTTGCCCTCACTCTCCTTGCTCTGTACCCTCCGTCCTGATTTCTCTGCTCTTACTGTTATCATCTGACACTAGAAGTTGCCTTTATTTTGGCTTGGACTATTGCAGTAGCCTCCTTGCTAGTGCCTTGATACCTCCTTTTGTCCATCCTCAGTGTGACCATTAGGCTTCTTCCTACCACATAGACTCATCATGTCTTTCCCCTGCTTAGATTCTACCCCAGGTTCTCCTTTATCTGCTAAACCAAGTAAAATTCCTGGGCTTGGAATTCAAGGCTCCTCACTTCCCTAATCAGTCTCTTCTGCAATCCTTTTCTGACCACATAAAAGTTCCTGGGGAGATAGTAGGGATCAAGAATAATGTGGTTCCTGCATTTATGGGGCTTTTGGTGACTTGTGTTGTGATTATGTCCTTATCTAGCTCCTTCCATAGGGAGCTGCTTCGTTTGGTCCCAGAACAAAATTGGAACTTACTTGTCAAGGGAACCCTTATGAATTGAGGTCTGTCCTCTGGAATGGGTTCTGACTCTGGGCCATTCTCTGTGGGGCAACTGTCCTTACACTCAAGGGCTTATGACTTGTTCCTTGGACTCTCATACCTTTGAGCCACATATATTGGCCCACTGATTTTGGAAATTTCTAGAAGCTATAAAGAGTCAGAAATAAGTAAGGTAGGGAATCCACAATTGGTCCAGAACAAGGACAGACTTACTTGACTGGACACATGTGAAAAAAAAAGAAACAAACAAACAAAAAAACAAATATCGCTTGCCTTTCAAAAAATAAGTTGTGACATGCTCAGGGGCTTGACTGTTTGGGCCTCACCACCACTGTGCGCAGAGGCTGTGAAGGCTCTCCTGGCTTCTGGGTCATCAACACCAACCTGAGTCAGGGTAAGAGATGTGGTCCCATCTCAAGTCTGGGGTGCATTTTTCTTCCTGAAAAACTAGTCTAGTTACCAGTTAGAGGTCCCCACCTCTGCATTTGGCTTTGTCCATGCCAGTGGTGCCAAATTACATGGCCAAATGCAGCCTGCTAACTGCGTTTGTACAGCCTGCAAGCTAAGAATAGTTTGCATATTCTAATTAGATGAAAACATATATAAGGCTAATATTTCAGGACATAGGAAAACTACTTTGTATTCAGACTGTAGTGTCCATAGTTAAAGTTTTATTGGAACCCAGCCATGTCCATTCATTTACATGTCTCTAACTGTATTCCCACTACCATAGCGGAGTTGAGATTCTATGGCCTGCAAAGCTTAAATTAATTACTCTATGGTCCTTTTTTGAACAAACTGGCTGACTCCTCTTCTATACAACCTCCAGGGAAGGTCGCAGCACTTGGGGGTCTTTGCGCCTCTGAGCTGCCCACTCTTTGGTTGTGCTTTGAAGAAGCTCTTCAGCCCTCCTCAGACTCAGCTACATGAGAGAGCGACTGTTTGGATCCAACTCTGACCCCAGCTTGCTGTGTGACCTTGAGCAAGTTACCTCTCTCTGTGGTCTCAGTTTTCTCAGATTGAATTTCTAGAGTTGGGTCTGATGACAGGTTCTTAATCTAAGGTCCATATACTCCCACCCCTAAGTGTTTTATGTGTGGATTTTAGGGGGTCGATTCATTTCCTAAGTCTGTCATGACAAATTGCCACAACCGGGTGGCTTAAAACAACAGAGATTTATTCTCTCACAGTGCTGAGGCCAGCATCTGAATCGTGGTGTCAGCAGGGCTGTGCTCCCTCGGAAGGCTCTGGGGTAACGTCCCTCCCTTGCCTCATGTAGCTTCTGGTGGCTGCAGGGGCTCCAGGCTTGTGGTCACATATTTCCAGTCTCTTCCTGTCTTCACATGGCTTTCTCCTTCGTGGCTGTCTTCTCTTGTGTCACTTATCAGGAGTCCTGTCACTGAATGTTGGGTCCAGTGGATTTTGGACCAATCCTTAGGTCCTAAGTATTCTAGGATGAGCCCTTCTCAAGATCCTTAACTAAATTGTATCTACAAAGATACTTTTTTTTCCAAATAAGGGCACATTCACAGGTTCTGGGGGTTAGGATCTAGATACATCTTTTGGGGGCCACCGCTGCATTGGTAACTACTGAAATAGCATGCTGAATTGTGCATGAATGTGTGTTTTCGGGGGAGAGATGGAATCTATAGCTTTCATCAGATTCTCAAACGCATGCATCAGACCCCTAAAGGTTTAGAAATTGTCAAAACCCACACTATCTAGGTATGACTGCCTCGAATTTTCTTTTCTTCTTTCACTTAATCTTCGCATTTTAATCTAGAAGGGATCTCAGAGAAGCCTCTTGCATTACTCAAGATGTAATAATAATGACAATAATGATAGTAGTAACCATTAGTAAGATCCATAGTAACAGCCAATACTTACTTCGCGCTGAGTGTGCCCCAGATACTATTCTAGGCATTTTATACGTGATCACTCATGAAATCCTCCCAACAAAGCCAAGAAGTGGGTGCTATTGTTATTCCATTTTATAGAAGAGAAAACTGGGGCACAAAGAAGTTGGGGTGACTTGCCCAAGGTTGCACAGCTGGGAAGAGGCAGAGGTGGGGGTGTGAACCCCTCTAGGTGGGCTGTGGACTCCAAGCTGTCAACCCTGCACAGGGAGCTGGTGAGAGGAAGAACTAGTTCTTGCCTGGAGAACATCTCTGAGCACAGCCTCCTTTTCTCGTGACCTGAGGGTAAAAATCTCCCCTACATCAAGGGCGCCTCCTCTGCATCCTGAGGCTGCATCCTGAGGCTGGCGGCCAGCCAGGGGGATGGAACGTCACCTGCAGTGTCCAGTTCAAGGCAGTCGCTGGTAGGGGTGGCTTCTGCCTGGGATGCTGAGCGAGGTTGGGTGACTCTGCCAAGGGGGCCAGCCCTTGCCTCTCAGCTGTGCTCTGGTCCAGCAGGCTTGCTCCCTCAGGCACTCTGTGGAGCCTGGGAAGAGAGGAGTCCTGCAGGGGGAGGGCAGGTGATTTCCTTCATCACCCTGGAACCCCATCTGCTCTAGCACCATGAAACAGGCTCAGAGAAGTTTGATACCCGAGTGTCTCCTCTGGGGGCATCTGGGGTGCCTCCTCTGTTGTGGGCTCAGGGACCTGATCCATACCTGTAGCTGCTGTAATGATGAAAGAGAAAGTCACATTTATAAATATTTTATTAATACTTGATTATGGCAATAATTCCTCCCAGTCTCCCCCACCCCACCTTATAAATTATTTTAAGAGGAGCTGCCGTCAGTCTGCCTGGGAGGCCTGCCTGATGATTTACTTACTATATATTCTGCTTTGGAAGATTTCATAATAGGTTGCTCTAAAATCAGCTATTAAGAATTTCAAAGTCGTATATAAATGTCTTTGCTTTGTGTCATAACAGATCATTTTGAAATATATTAAGAATCATTTCCATTAATCAGGATTTTTTATTTTTTTCATTAAAATGATGTTCTCCTCCCAGCACGCCTGGCTTCCTTAACTTATTTTGAGAGCCCTGATCTTATTTTTAAAACCAGATTGGTACCGGTAGGGAGATGCAGAGCCTTTTAACTGGACTCAGAGTTTTTGAGCTGTTATAGCAATAACAACAATCTCTGCTAATAATCGGTTTAGTGTTTGACAGTTTCAAAAGCACTTGTACCTCTGTTATGCCCTTTGATGTGACTGGATTCAAACAATAACCTTGTTGTCCTTGAGGAAGAACAGCACCCTGGCAATAGTCAATCTGCGGGGTGTGAATCCTGGCTTGACCTCTCCGAACCTCAGCCTATTCCTCTGTAAAATGGGACTAAGGACACTACCCACTTTGTAGGCTTGTTGTGAGCATCAAATAAGTCGATTTCAAAACTGGACAGGTACAGGGCTTGCCTCATGGTGCGGCCTTCAGAATGCTTCAATTTCATCTATCTCCATTTTGTAGACTAGAAAACAGTGGCTCAGAGAAAGCATCTTGTGGCTTAGCCAGTATCACACAATATGTTCCAGAGTGAGGTTTGGAGCCTTGCTTGTCTCCCTGCAAAGATCACTTCTGCTCTAGAATTTTCGGTGGATCCTTAGGGTCATTCCCTGCTGGAGGACTGATTTGTTTTCCCAGTCCCCATGCTGCATGCTCACAGACATGGTGCTCAGTCTTAGAACAGTCTGGGCAGGGTGAAGACTATCATGGTGCCTGCTTTACCGATGAGGAGACTGAGGCCTGCCGCACACACAGCTAAAGCAGGGGTGGGCCTTGGACCAGGTCCCTCTGTGGGACTTCTGGGAATACTCCTGCTGCTGCCTCTATTTCCCAGGTCCTCGGGGGGCCGCTGACACCATGTTTTCATGGGGCCCCTTGGGACGGTGTTTACTCAAGACACTGCTGACACCAGGGTGTAGGGGTTTCCTCACACCAATCGATTCAATCCTCCAGACACCAGCTGGTGTCCTACAATTCAATCCAGTTCTGACACTATCTGGAGTTAGCCCGGGGCCCAGAGGTAAAGGATTCAGTCCCGCAAAACTACTCTACACTTGAGACAGCAAGTTTGGGCCATGCGAGCTTCCAACCCAGCAGCTGTTAAGAGCAGGTTTGGTGAGTCCCCGGAACAGCTCAGGAAGGCACTGTAGTTATTGTTGCTGATTTTATCCTCAGGGACGTGACCCCGTCAAGAGGCATCGACGTGGAGGGCAAGTTCTGGGGGAGGGGTCCTCTGTGAGTTCTCTGGACCTGAGACTCTCCCAGCACCTCCACGTGGTCACCACCCCAGAGGTCCTCTGAAGGCTGTTCTTTAGGGTTTCATGGAGGCGACATCAGTAGGTGTGATGGATCAATCTCCAGCCCTCTCCCTCCCTGGATGTCAGGGGGTGGAGCAGAAAGTCCCAGGCTTCCAATTAAGGCTTGGTCTTTCTGCAGCCAGCCCCTGCCCGGAGGCTGTGTCAGACCCCGTTGTCTTAGGAGCATGGAAGTCCCTTGTCACTTGGTGATTCCTGGGCTGCAGGTGCTGTGTGCCTGGAACCCAGGATAAAGGGCAAATATACATGCATTGCTGGTGCCAAGCCCTGTGCCACAGCCCCCAGACTCACCTGGCCTAGTGGTCTTTCAGGACATAAAGCATTGAGTCGCCCTGGAAGGGGACAGGGCAGCCAGTGATGACTGACGGGGGTCCTCACCCAGAGAGGATGTTTCCTTTCTGGTGTCAGCCCCCCTCCTCCACAATAGAAGCTGTCACTTCTCCTTTTCTCTTTTGGAAACTTTCCTCCCATTTTCTGCATTAGTAGGACACCAGTCCTTCTTTGCCCCACGGAGGCCACTTAGCACAGGTAGGCTGGTCCCAAGTTGATGGGGACCCAGACCCTCAGGGCCCCACAAGTTTCCAGCACGCCCATGGGCCCTGCTTAGTTAGGCTTCTCCTCATGGACGCTTTAGCACCAGTATCACAAGGGCAGCAGCACAACTCCAGGGGGCCCCTCCGAGCTTCCCTCCTTGGATCACAGCTCCTTCCCCTTGAAGTCCCGTCAGGCTGCCTGACCCTGAATTCCTTCAATGTGACCTTCCTCCAGCCCCATCTTGGTCCCTAACAACAGTGTCCTTTATCTCCCCGGGAAACGTTTTTGAAGGTTTGCTCTGGGCAGCTGGCAGGCCACCTGCAGGGATTCTGGATCTCCTTGTCATCTGCAGCCTAAGTCACACAGGATACGTCCCCTCAGGATGTGGCTGGGACAGGAGGACAGCTTGTTGGACTCAGCCAGTCCTGGGTTCAGATCTCAGCTTGGCCATTTATTATCTGTGTGATTGCAGCCAAGTCTCACAGCTCTCCTGAGCCGCGTCTGCTGAGGGGGAAGAAGGCAGCGGAGAGCTATCTTGGTGCTTCCCCTAGGTGACAGTGTTCCTCTGACTCTGGGTTCGCTCAGGCCTGGTGGCTCCTGGATTGGTTGGTTCATTATAAAGAGGCCTGTTTGAAGGTGTGTTCTTCTGGTGGCAGATGGCCCTGTCCTCCCCTCCCTCTGTAAGAGGGTGTTCACACCATTCTGTCCCTCAGGCTCATTGTTCCTGAGGGCCCTGGGAAGACAGTGGCTGGGGCTCTGGGGGCTAGCCCCACACTGCCAGCAGAAAGCCTTGGTGATTTGACATTGTGGCTGGCTTGCTGTTAACCGGGGCTCATGCTGTTAACCGGGGCTCATGCTCCAGTCAGCCCCCAGGAGCTATCAGGCAACCATTCAGCAACTTTGCATTCTTTCCTTTGGCAAAAAGGGGCCCACGGAACAATTAGCTGGCCTCTTGTGTTTTAAATGGCAGCAAATGATGATCTCTGGAGCTCACTAGATAAGGAGAGAGTGAGGAAGAAAGGGAAGCAGAGCCCTGGAATTGGACAGAGCTGGCTTGGAATGTGGGCTTCCTTCTCTGTGAAATGACAATAACCTGCTACCTCCCACAGCTGTCCTAGCCCCACAAAGGATGCCTGGTGCCTGGCACCCAGAAGGTACAGCTGCTGCCCCTCTCTTCTCCACAGGCCATTTTCTGTCTGTTGGTCTCCATTGGCATTAAAGCCTGCCTGTCAGGTGGGCGGGGTGAGGTCATTAAGCCCATTTGGGGGTGCAGAATCCAAGCCTTTTGAGGGGTGTGCCCCTGGCCTAAAAAGCACAAATGTACGGCAGTTTCAGAACCAGAATCTAGTCCGGACTCTTGATCTGGTGCCCTTTCTTCTCAGCAGCAAGAAATAATTTCTCTGTTTTGGGGCTTCCTGGCTGTGTGAAAGTGAAATGACCTCCATGAACAGAATCTTCTCAGAGTCTCCCTGTTCTGTCCCTCAGCCCGGGACTAGGCGTCAGTTTACCTGTGATCTCTCTTTTAATTCTCACAGCAACCCAAACAGGAAAGGAAGGAATTCCTAGTTTGTGGTTCAGGACGCTGAGGCCCAGAGAGATTTATACAACTTTGCCAAAGTCAAACGGCATCATGTGGTGGAGCCAAAAGTAGAATCAGTCCCTCTCCTGAGACCCTGCCTTCCTCCTCTCTGAGGCTGTCCGCTGCCTGGTCCTTGACTGTGTCATGGCTGTGCAGACCTCTATCTTTGTCCTAAGCACTGCTGCCTCAGCTCCATCTAATCTCCACCCTATTCCCCACTCTCTCTTCCTCCACTAGGAAGCCCACTGAGCAGAATAGAGGCAGGAGAGTGCAGAATAGAGGCTTATGATGTGGGCTTGGGACCAGGCTGACCTGTGTTCATCTCCATTGTCCTGCTTTGTGTTGGAGGCCCTCTTGACCTCTGAGACTCAGTGTCCTCATCTGTAAAATGGGGTAGCAATAGCATCCCCTCCGAGGGTTCTTTGGAGACTCACATAGTTAATTTAAGCATGTCATTATTATTACTATTATGATGATGATGATGATGATGATGATGATGATGATGATTGCCTAGAGTTGATGCTGGCAAAGCTTTGGAGCCCACAAGGCTGACTTGGGCTGGTCTTTAATCCTGTCCAGTCCCCGTGGTCCTGTGACTGTTAGAGATGCTGTACTCTCTCCCTAGAACACCCAAGACTATGTGTCACTCTGCCCGCTCTCTCTTTACTTCACAAAAATGATAATAATGTTCCGAATCCAAAGGAGCCACCAGGATGAGCAATGCTGCCTTGGCGGCCATGTTGCTTTGCTTTTCTTCTTCTCTGAAGGCCAACGGGAGGCTTAATTTATTTGTCTTTTACTAAATTTGCCAGTCTACTTGCTGCTGACCCTGTTGCTGAATATATGACACAGTCGGGTCCATATATAACCCAAGGAGGGGCCGAGTAATGGGGTGATGAAGGGGGCTGCCAATCGGCCGCAGCTCCTGCCTGAGTAATAAAGATGTCAGTCCCTGAATGGATGGGGCTGTGACTCGGGGAACCCAGAGGTGCCTGCAGGAAGGAGAGACAATAACAATAACGACAAGGGCCCAACCCCCCTGATTTCTGCTGGGACGCCCCACAATCCCACAGCCAGGGCAGTCCATTCAAGGATAGGAAGAGGTGATCCCACACTCCCCAGACTGGGAGGAGGCCAGTGGAATTGAAATGGTGGGGTCTTGCTCTCAACATAAAGCCATCTCCATATAGCCAAGCCCTTTGCAAAGTATTTTACTATTTTTATTGTTTTAAAATAAGCGCACAAGTAATCCTATAAAGGTGTCTTCCTATAAAAAATGGAAACAATATGGAAGAATATAAAGTATCAATAGGAGGTCCCTCCCCACCCCAGATCCCTCAGCCTTACAGGTGACTCTTGTTAAGGTGCAAAGGTGCTGTTTATTACAACGGGTGAGCCAACATTGAGATACTATAATTAACTAGCATCCACGGCTGACGTTGAGGCTCGCTCCTGGTGCTGTACATTCTGTGGGTTTTGACACATTTATAATGACGTGTGTCCACCATGACAGGCCCATATAGGAAAGTTCCACTGTCCTGACGAGGCTGGGCCTTTTTTGCTTTTAAGTGTTTTGATTTGTGGTAATACAGACTCACAAGAAGAGGCACGGGTGATGCACTGAGTCCTGGGAGTCCTTCCAGCAGCGGATGGAGCCTGCTGCAGTGCAGATCAGGACCAGAAGGAGGCATAGCTGTGTCCCTGTAGCCTGAACCAGAGGCCTTATCTCTAGGCCTCAGAAAACTGCATTTAGCTCTGTCTCTGCACCCAACAAATATGTAGGTTGGTAGCTGGGTGGGTGGGTGGGTTGGTTGGATGTTTTGACAAATGGGCTCACGCCACCTGCATTTCTTTGCTCTTTCCTTTTTTCATATCACGGGGTCTTCAATTGCTTCCCAGGTCACTTCAGGGTGATGCTCCTACTCTTCTTTCTCTGCAGGGGCTGGAACAGGTCCCCTGCTAATGGTCATTCAGGCCGTGTCCTGCTTTTTGGTGTTATAATCAATGCCATGGTGAACATCTCTGTGGGTAGAAGTCATGCACATGAGTGAGCTCTTTGGCGGCATGATTTCCTGAAAGTGGAACTCCTGGGTCAAAGAATGGGCTCCAGGTTTAACATTTCAGAGAGTGAAGCCCAGCTCACCTCACCTGGGTGTTTACACGGGTTGGCTCATTTAACCCTCACAAGCAGATGTGGTGGGCACTGCGGTTGTCTTTTTCTTTGTAGGCTCAGTGAGGTGAAGGCACTAACTCAGGGTCACACAGCTCCAAGTGGTGCAAAGTTGGACTTCTATGTGTACTGCATTTTTAAATAGACCCCCTGCCTCACTTTGGGGTTGCTATCTTGGTCTATTACTCTAACAGATTCTTGGACTGTCCTCTCTATTCTCTGAACTCATGTCTGTTTCTGTAAATGAAGCATGCAGGGCTCTGAAAGACTGAGGCCAGTGCGCCACTACTTAGAGGGGCTTCTCCCTTCATCCCACACCTCCAGTCCCACACTGGGAAGGATGCTCCAGGAAGAGGAACTTCTGGGAGCAAAGCTGTGGTGGCTTGATCAAGGCTCAGGGCCTCTGTATTCCCATCCAGGGGCAGCTCCCTGGTGCTTCAAGATTGAAACAGGCTTTGATTAAGAGAGGATTAATCTGCTGCTTTGGGTGCTGGAGGCTTCATTGATCTGTCCTTGGACCCAGCACCCCCAAGGCCTATCACCTCCTGAGCCCCATCTCACCCGCCTGCCTTCCTAATCCCGCAGGCCCTGCTTCCTTCATCCTGCCCCAGCTGGTGATTTGGCTCCCTGCCCAGCAGCTGGTACAGCCAGGCCTATTCTGGGCCACGGGCAAGGATTTATTCTGCATTTTCTGAGCATATTGAATTCATTCATTAAGCTGAAATGGCTGCTCTGGGATGTAAACAATTATATTAAAAAAAATAACAAACCCTGAAGTGGCCGATGCTAGAAGGCACCACTGCTAGCAGCTCTGTGCCTGGGGGTTTGGGCAGGGGGTGGGGGGTGGGCTGGACACCTGGGAGACCAGGTTCCAGATTGGCTGAGCACTCACTTGCTCTATTTCCCATTCTCAGCCTCTGTTTCCCATACATTATAGCAGCAGCTACCATTTAGCCAGTGCCGACAGTGTGCCCGGCTCTATTTCTTAGGACTTTGCTAACTTGACAATACTATGGAGTAGGTGTGTAGTTTCTTACAGATGAAGAAACTGAGCCCCAGAAAGGAGACAGGACTTGTCTAATGTGGATGGACTCAATCCTCCCCTGGGTCTTTCAGCCTTGATCACCAGTGACACCACTAGAGGGGAGGTGGAGGTGGATCATGACAGTACCCATGTGAGTCCTGGACCCGCCGTTCAGAGAATATACTGCTAATAACTGAAGAAGAAGAAGATGATGGAATAATTATCTGTTACTAATTACTGAGAGTCCACTCTCTGCCAGGCTGACTGACATCCTTTGCGCAATTCTTCCATTTAATCCTCATAGCTGTGACAGGCAGCATTTTATGGGTGAGTCAGTTTAGGCTTAGAGAAGTAATGTGAGTTACCTGCAGTCATGAGCTTGAAAAGGGAAGGAGCCCAATTCTGGCCTGAGGGCTGCTTTGTTAAGGTCTCCCCTCTGCCACGTGCATGGCAGGGTCCTCGGAGTCACCAGTAAATGGAGTTTATAATCACACCTTGCACATGGAAGTTGCTTCGGTGACATGGAGAACTTGGTACAGGCCAGGCATGGGGTGAGCGCTCAGCAGATGCCAGTTATTATGGGCTTTCCTCAGGTCCCAGGAAACAGCTTCAAAGGGGACAGCTTGATAGGCTGAGGTCTGATCAGCCTGACTTTAGGGGAGACACTTGGATGTGGAGAGGGCATGGATTGGGGCCCAGCCAGCACTGGATTTCTGCTGGCTTCTGCTTCACTAACTGTGCGGCTCAGGCAAGTCACTCGTGGACCTGCCACTGGGCCCACCCCTGAGCTCTCGCTCTTGCTGTTTCCCCCGAGTGACTCCTTCCAACTGAGGCCACTCCAATGACTCTGCTCATCAGCTTGGTTACCTCCTCTGGGGAGACCCCCAGCCTACTTCACATCCAGCATCTTGGTTCATCCTTAAAATGACCCTCTGGGAGAGGAGCTGCCCCATTTTATAGATAGGAAAACAGACTCAGGGAGGTGAAAGCTCCAACTTGAGATCTCGCAGCCAGGCTGCAGTGGTCTGGACATGCAGGCTCCAGTTCTTTCCACAATTCTCCACCACCCCGAAGGTGCCATGATAGCCCTTCCCTTCTAGCCTCTTGATGACATTCATTTGGGAGACCCCATCCCATGCTCCCCTTCTCATAATTTCCCGGTGCACTTTGGCATGCTCAAAATTTGAGAAGTCCTGTAGGAAAGCATCCGTTTTTCTGGGTTTAATCTGTTGTTGCTCCATCTGATTTGGCCATCAAGCCCACATTTTCTAGAATATCTGCTCATATTCCCCAGAACATGGGGGAGGAATATGGTCTATGCATTGTCTTTCCAGCTGTTCAAGTGTGGGCAGTGATTCACATTAGATTATAAACAACTCAGTGGCAGCAATTTATAGACAGCTTGTCACCAGACCTTATAAAGAGCGGTAACTGTGGAGGGGCAAAGGCCTTGGGGCAGACAGCAAGTTTCTTTAAGGCCAGGCAGGTGGAACAATCTGTGCTGGTTGCAGGACTGCATGGGGTCTAGGGACAGGAACAACAGGCAAGCGTTAAAAGAAACAGAAAGGGTTTTGACGGTTTGGCTTCTGGCCTCTAAGAGGCTTGCATTTTTCATGGTCTCGCCAATAGAACTTTGCTGGAAGTCCCTGGGCAGAAAGCTACCTGAACTGAGTTTGCTCCTGCGCTTTCTCTTCCTGATTCACTTGTCTCCTTTAAGGGTGAAAATCTCAGAGCTGACATTTATCGAGTTGGTCCTGGGTGAAGCAATCTACACGTGTATAATAACCTCATTGACTCTCCCCAAAAACTCCTTGGGGGCAGATACCTATTTTACAGAAGAGGAAACTGAGACTCAAAGAGGTGATGCCGCTTGCCCAAGCTCACCTGGCTTTGGGTGATTTGAACCCAGGCAGCCTGTCACTGGAGTTCTTCCTGGTCTTGTATCATTTATAGCCCTTCAGGATTTTCTTTTACCCCCCCAGGCCTCAGAATTTTGAACCTCCCTGTGAGGAAATGTGAACCAGATGCATTAGTGTTATAAGTATGTTACATGAAGTTCAGTAATTTGGCAACAGCATGGCTATTGTTGGAAGGAGAAGTCACTTGGTGACTAATAAATGCAGGTGGCTCAGTGACAGATACCAATTGACTCAGGGTGCACAGGGGCAACAGCCATGTCATTATTTCCCTCTCTCCCTTTTATCTCTCTCTCTCTCTCTCTCTCTCTCTCTCTCTCTCTCTCTCTCTCTCTCTCTCTCTCTCTTCCCCTCCCCCATGTTGAGCTCACAGGGGAAAGTCTGCCTTGCAGGTAGAGTTAAGCGTCTGTGAATTGCAGTTCCATTACTTTCTCTTGCTCCTTCTTTTTTCTTTCTCCCGTGATCTCCTTTGGTTGTTCTCTCTATTCAAATCCCAGCCTGCCTCTTACTGGGCAAGTGACCCTGCTAAGGCAGTTGTTCCAGGGTTACCTTGTTGGTTGCAGTCTGGTGGTTTATTTCAGTTAAATCCAGAATTTTCTAAACTAGAGAATTGTGGGACATTCAGCTTGCAAGATATGCCATAAAAGCATTCTGAGGCCAAATAAGTCTAAACAGAATGTCCCCTTCTGGAGATTCTAAAGCTGTGTTATGAAGGCTCTGGGGAGTCCTGCAGTTAAGAAACTTGTTTCACTGAGCAGTGACCAAATTGATATGATACAGGATACATCCTTTTTCAAGTGGTGCTGCTGTACATCCCACAGAATGACTGCAAAGAGGAGCCCCTTTGGGAAGCTGTGAGCCCCAGCTGTGTGGCTGCTCTTCCCTGCTCACACCTTCCCCACCCAGAGTTTCTGACTCCGCCGTGCCCTTGGTAAGCACATTGGCTGGAGCCAGGTCTCCCCTCAAATACACAGATGGCTTTGGAGGAGTAGACAATGATGCAGAGAAAGAGCTGTGCCCAGAGAATCTTCTCTTGGTCTCAATGATTGAAGAGCAAATCAAGCCAAACTTGCTAAGTGTGGTCAGCCTCTGAGGACCTCTCTTCACCTTAGCACCTCGGATGGGTGCATTTGCTGAGACCTCTTCAAGAGTAAGACATCACTTCAATGGGAAATGATCCCAGGCTGAACCGGGAGGGGCGTGAGGAAGGGACGCAGGGAAGGAAGCCTGGCACCACGGCTGTATCACCAACGCAGCATCAACTGTGGGCAACTGGGAGTGGATCTTGCAGGGGCCTCTAGGGGGCAGCAGTATAGAACATGTACCCACTGGAAGGACTTATCTTCAATCTTTGGTAGAGGGTATGTTCATTCTGTGGCACTTCTAGGCTGCCCTATGCAAGAGCAAGTGCCAGTATAAGACCATCCTCAATAACAGAAAGCACAGAAAGGCCTGGGGACATGGCAGAGCATCCACAGCTCTGCTCTGGTTCCACCCCAGCAGCACTTCCAGCACATGCACTTGAGGACATGCCCATGTTTCTCTGAAAGCTCTGCACAGAATTCAGAAGAACAAAACAGTTTCACACTGCCATCTGAAGTCTGTCCCTGTTTCTTTTGACTTGACCGAGAGTCACATGTATGCTCAAGCAAAGTCTAAAACTGGATATATGGGGTAGCAGTGCTCCTGGCCTGGGCAGGGGGCAGAGGGCTGGGGACCTTGATTCAAGCCCTGGTTCAGCCATTTACTTGCTGTGTGACGTCAGGCAGGGCACTCTCTCAATCTGTTTCCCGGTAACCTCTATAAAATTAGGCTTAATGATGCTCAGCAGTAGGGCGATCAGCCAAGGTCTCGCAGCAGTCCATTGTCCCCTCAGAGTAGGCATGCATCCTCCAGGCCATGGCTTGAGACACAGACCATTTGCACTAAGAATAATAATAGAATTGGAATTTGAAAGTAATTCTAAAATATAGAACAGATTTAAGGGTGAATGGTCCTATCATCCTTGCATTGTTTATGTAAGTCCAGCCACACAGACAGAGACACATGTGAGGCTGGTGGTTCCGTATTTCTTCCTATCCCACGGCTCCAAAGGCAAGTCACCCACTGTCTTTGGTGTCCTGGGGAGGGAAGGCTTGATGTGCTGGGCTTGTGGAAACGTGCTGCCATATACCGTCCATCATGGGTGAGTTAGGAGACTCTCTCTAGGGTAATTTTAAGGGGACTTGACTCTTTGCCTTCGGCTGTCTTTAGATGGCACTCCCTTACACGGGGAGGCCCCACTGCTTGGGGGTTAGGATCCAGTGTGTTGGTGTCAGGAGGCCTGAGCCCAAGTCCTTCCTCTGCACCTTACCCTGGAAGATCACCTCTGAGGCTCAGGAGCCGAGTGCAGATGTCAATACTGACCTCAGGGCTGACTCAGCGAGGCAGTAGGAGTGCAGCGCTCTACCCATTGCAGGCCCTGGTGGGTGGACAGCAAGTGCTGGCTGCTGTGAGGATAGTTGGGTTCCCTTTGTAATGCTGTCTGGCAGGTATTTGCATTCTGATTCTCTTTCTTGGGTGGTGAGACAGAGGGGGCTGGCAGGAGGGGTACAAGGGAGTGCTCCTGCTGGTCAACTCCACATGTTCTGTGTGAGGCTTGAAGAAGATGTGGAGGGTCCCTAGATCATGCAGGTGCAAGCCCATGCGGACCTGGACCCTGGCCCACCTGCCACGGGGTCCTCTTTCCCACTCGAGCAATAGCGTGACTGGCTATCAAATATATACCCTTGAAATGATCTCTGCATTTCACTTTGGAGTCATTCTGAGCACAGCCTCCTGGCCTCATGGTGGGTGGTAAGAAGCGGCTGGATGGAGTATGCTCTCTCCTCCGAGTGGGCCAGGAAAAGGGAAAAACCCACACCCTCCCCTGGGAGTGTCCTTGGAGGAGCCCAGGACTTCCATCTGTGGGTTTCCATCTGTCTTGTGGCCTCTCCCTCTTTGACTTGTTTTTATTTGATCTTTCCTGATAGAGAAGGCCGGCTCTGAGGCTCAGAGGGCTGCTTCCTTGCAGGGAGGGGAATGCAGTGGTTCTGTCTCCCAAACATTGGAAAAAGGAGCAGGGAAGTGGGCAGGACCGGCCATCCGCAAGAAGCATTCTGTTCCTTTATTGATTCTTTGTATCATCTAATCCCTCACTCTCCAAGTATTTACTGAGCCCTTCCTGGTGATAGCTCTGTTCCGGACAGAGCAGGGGCCACACAGGCCTCTGTGCATGCACAACAGTGGCGACTGCACTGTCTGACGTCCGCATTCAGGTCGGGAATCCTGACACTGCTCATTCCTGCCCCACCCGGACACAAAACTAGACCTCCTCTCCCTCCTGTCCTATCTCAAGGGATTTTTATGATAGTAAACAGACAAGGCCCAGGAAAGCTAGTGCAGCGACTGGCTTGTGACGCATGCTCCATGCTCGAGGTTGTGCTCACTGCTGAAACAATGCCTTTGCAGGAGGGGTCACCTGAGCAAGACAACCTCACTTGTGCTGCAATTTCCAACCTAGGTGACAATCCATGGACAAGTTGGCCCCTGACTTTGAGAGAGGCTGGTGCGGGGTGCTGAGCCAACAGGTTCTATGCCTCTTCTTTGACCTCTACCCGTGTCTAAACAGACAGAGCAACCCATGGGGTTGGATTCTGTGTGGGCCTGCGTGAGCTCCCTGTGTCCCCCCACTTGGGTCTCACCTACAGGATGCTGCTCAGTCACATCTGGGGTGACCCCCTGAGTCAGGCAGGATTTAGTCCAGATGAGTTCCTTTACCGCTCCTCTTTCCAGAACCAGCCACTGCGGGATTTTTTTGACTTCTGTTTAGCTCAGGAGGCTGTAGAAGTCACGGCACTTGGAATGTGGATTGTTTTAAAGAGTAGAGAGTTGATGGGGCAGCAGAGGGACAGGCCATCACCCCCTGGAGAGTTCTGTGCTATTGAATTCGCTTTCAACCCCTATCACAAGAAGAAGGTCTCTTCCAGGGCTAATAGCCTTTAACGCCTCTCCTAATACTTGTTAATGGCCCTTTTAACAGAGAGAGAGACACGACCTCAGGCTCCCAGGTAACTGTATCTAATTAGACTCTAATGATAGTTTTGTGCTCATATTGTATTTATTTCTACTTTCTAATTATGACAGGTGATAATGGCTTCTCATCAAAAGTAGTGCTGTAACATTTCCTTTCACAATGTAAGAAAGATAAGGGAGTCTATTTAGAAGGTTTTATCTAGGGTCACAAAAAGAGGGCAAATTTTCCAAAGGTGGTATTTGATGGATGGATTGGGGAGTAATATACTCAGTTCTTCCACTTAGTATCGGTCTGATTTCTGGTGACTTCTCTGACTCAGTTTTCTCATCTATAAAATGAGAATGATAGTACTCTTTCTAGGATTCTTGTGAATATTTAGTACTAGTAGTTGTAGTAGTAGTAGCAGCAGCAGCAGTAGTAGTAGTAGTAAAGAATTGCAACTAATCCATAGTGCTGTTTCTCATTTTCTTTTCACTAAAATTCGACTATAAGCATTGTCCACTGTGCAGAGTCTTTCTTTTGCTTCCTTAACCTCATCTGGTTACTCTGTCTGCAATGTACTCCAGCTATGTAGGCCTTCTTGACATTTGTTTAACATACAATGCTTGTTTCTGCCCCAGGGCCTTTGCACTGCTTACTCCTTATACATCTTAAGGCTCTTCCCTGATTCTTTATATGACCATCTTCTTCTTACCTTTCATAACCCAGTTTGAATATCACCTTCAAATGGAGCTTCTGACCAACATATGTATACATAAACATATATTATATATGAAAAATATATATGTTTAATACATAGCCTATCCCTAAGTTTCTCTTGGTCTCACCATCTTGTCTTATGTTCTCTTTAGGGGGGAAGAATTTTACAATTTCTGTCACCTAAAATTATTGATTTTGTCTACTTGTTCACTTGTCTGTCATTTCACTCTCTTAATTGATCATCCATGAGGTCAGGCACTTTGTCTGTCTTGCTCATCACTGACTTCCCAGAGGCTAACACAGGGTCTGTCACAGAAGGAGCCCCATACATGTGAAGTGATGGGTAGGGAGACGGTTGGATGTGTGTCTGGGTAGGTAGTTGAGTGGGTCGGTAGGGAGGTGGCAGTGGTCACAGTTGGGTAGAAGAATAGGTAAATGATCGCAGAGAGAAATCATATTTTCACTAACCATCCCCTAGTTCCACATTTAGAGTGTGCCCATAATAGTATTTTTAATTGCTTTCAAAAAGTGAACAGTACAAATGCCAAGGAAGTAAGATAAATGTGTCTCTTTGGAAAACTGGCCCCTGCCCAGGAGTCATCCCTAAGGGCCCAGGCCTGGCCAGTTATTCAAGCTCCACATTCAGGATGGGTCACCTGCCGGCTGGAAATTTCTCTTTGGCACCCACCTACCCATGCTGAGCACCTCACCACTGTAATTCCGCTTTGTCCCTCCTGCAGTGGGTCGGAAGCAGTTCATGCGATTTGAGTGGGCAAACCATGCAGCTGAGGCCCTGGGGTGCGAGTATGAGGAGCTGAACACGGCCACCTTCAAGCACCACCTTCGACAGATCATCGAGCAAGTGACATCTGGGTCGAGCCGGCGGGGCCTTGAGGATGAGGAGTCCAGCTCAGGTACCACATGATTGCCTCTTGGTGTGGGCTGGGTCCCACTTGGCCAGCTCCTGGGGACACCCAGCATTTTTCCTGTTCATTAAGGAGTTATTGAAGGCCCACTATGTGCAGACTTTCCAAGAGCAAGGAAGCCACCGCTGCTGCAAATGAACATGGCTCCCACAGACAGTGATTATGGCTGCATAGTTAGCTCTGTCCAATGGTCATGAAGGTGCTGGAAGCTGTGTTGTGGGGAGGGGACGCTGCTTCCACTAGATAATACGTTTGTTGAACCCTACTCTGAAGAGGGAAGATTGACATTTCAGTTTGAGGAACAGAAATAAGGCCAGGTAGGCCCCAGTGGCTGGGTGGATAGTATGAGATGTGTCTGGATAGCAGGGCGGTGATCAGCTCATAGAATAGTCTGTATATGAGGGTTTTTGTCTTCAGACCTGTGAGAAGCCACCAAGGGGCATAAGCAGGGGATGGCATGATTTGCCTTATTTGTGAAGAAGCTCAGCCTGAGAGAAATTTGGGGACTGAGTGGGAGAAGAGAGACTGCTTGGGGTCCTATAAAAGTCACCCTGGGTGGGAATTGTATGGGGACTATAACCAAGATGAAAATGCATACATTGTGCAAAAATGAAAAATGATGTAAGAATTATATAAAATAAAATATTAAAAAAAAGAGGGGGAAAAAAGTCACCCTGGTGAGATTGTGGTGACTGGACAGGGAAGTGGTGGTAGAGACGGGTGAGGTAGACACATTTAAGGTTAGTTTACAAACAGAGATGAAGTCATGGGCCCTGGGGGACAGTGCAGGACCAAGGGTGGCTTCTAGGATTTTGGCCTGAGCAGCTGCAAGACCCAATTTTAGAGGTCATTTTGTATCTTCAGTGCTGCTCTGCCTCCTAGGGACTTCAGCTGGATGGTTGATGCCACTTGGATTCCATGGGCCTTTTTGGTTTCCTTTCAGGTGCAGGTATGAGCTGTAGTCAGCTTATGGATACCTTCCTTTCCGAAACACACCCCATGCCCCCCACACCCACACATGTACACGTGCACGCATGCACAACTGCACACACAGCACAGATACACAGCAAACAGATGCACATGCAGGCACTTACCACATGTCCACTGATATGCAGCACACAAACCTATACACACACCCAGGCACATACCATATGTACACCCATGTGCAGAGGCATATGCAGACACCACATCATTGTACACACACTTATGCAATACATTTACAGACACAAAAACACCATACGTGCACACAGATACACACCACACATGCACTGACACATGTGCACACCACACATTCACAACTGTACCACATGAACGTGTGTTTGAGACACTTGCTGCCTGCACGTACATGGACACACTGTACACGTGTGTGCACCAACACATGCATGCACCACTGTGTGAGGCTGAGTCACCCTCTCAGGCCAAGGTCTCAAGGGTAGATGTTAAGAGGCAAGGGACCAGTAGGCTTAGGAGAGATGCAGGGAGTCTCTGGGTTGCCTAGCAATGGGCAGGGTTGGGGGTGGAGTTAAAGGCAGGATGGGGAATGCTTTGGGGCTTCAGCAGGCTGCCTGGAATATATAAGCACAACTACTTCTCCCTGCACTAGTGTGTGCAGATTGGGAAACTGTGTTTCCAATTCTGTGCATGAGGTGCTATGTATGTCTTGAACATGTTTGTAAATGTGTGGTATGCACATGTGTTGCTGCATGTGCGATATGTATGCGTGCACATTTGGTGTTTGTGTCTGCAAATGTGTGTGCATGTGTGTGCATAGGTGTGTGCACATTGAACCCTCTCTCCTCACCCTTCTTTGTTCAATGCACCATAATCAAGGCTGGCTATTTTAATGAGAGATGTGTGTATGTGTTTATTTGTGTGTGTGTGTGTGTTTCTGTTTGCGTTTAAACAATATTAAGATCACAGGTGTAATGATCTTTTTCTAAGATTTTCATTTCTCCTAACATTATAGGTTGGCACTTTTCCTCATTCAACATTCCTCTGTACCTGGATTTTAAGCATTTGTATGAATGAACTGTAAATTATCTAACCCATTTGCTGTTGCTGGACATTCAAAGTGTTTCCAAAAAGTGACTTTTGCCCATTTAGTCAACAATCAGGAAAACAGATAGACCCAGAAATTTTTGTTTCTTTGAATATTTCACTGGGATGAAAACATAAGAGTAAAATTATTAAGTCCAAGTATATTAACATTTCATGGCTTCTGCTATAATATTGCCAAATTTACCTCCAGGAAGAGGGAACAGAAGCATTCACTTAATACCTTCTATGGTTCCAGACACTGAGGATTTGAGTGCCAACAAACCCAAAGACAGTCCCCTTCCTCAGGGGCAATGGGGAGATTGGCGGGGGAGATCCAGGTCAATAAAGCAACCACATAGTAATAATAAGTGAAAATGCACTGTGGTCAGTGCTGCGAAAGCATGGCTGCTTAGTGTCAGCAGCTGCTTAGTTTCAGCCTCTGGAGTGAGTCCTCCACACAAGGTCCTGACCGTGGGATGTGATCCTTCCCTTTTCCCTCTCTAGGGCTCAAGATGACAGGCGTGGAATGTGTGGAGGGGATGGCCTCGGGCCTGTACCAAGAGCTCTTTGCTGCTGTGGTCTCACTCATCAACAGGTAACAGAGCCCTTCCTTGGGCACAAAGTCCACCCCTGCCAGTACCCCAGCGAGGTGGGGCACAAAGCTGCTGGGCATTATGAGTGGTTTTGACTGGAGTGAGTGTGGGTTTTGTACCTGATATAAGTGCCATCTTGCCAATCTACTGGCTCAGTCACCCTGACCTCACCTCTCTGACCTCTCCTTCTGCATCTGTAAAATATCTCTATCTTCTGTGCCCCCGGGCCATTCTAAGGATTCAAAGAGATAATGTATTTAAATAACTCCTCCTACTAGTGCTCATAAAATACCAACAATTAAAACTCACAATTTCGGGGTACCTACCAAGGGCCAGGGCCTGTACTATGTTCAACTTTCCTTGTGGCATTTAATATTCATACCAGCCCATTTTAAAGATGAGGTAAGTAAGGCTGAGGGCTGGAGCTGGAATGAAAACACCAGGCTATACTCCCACTCATACCTTCAAGTTTCCCTTACCAGCCATGTTGCTCTCATCCATTTATTTTTCTAAATTTCCCTGTTGGGAATGGGGAATAATCAGGGTAGAATTTGGAGCAGGCCAGGGCGTGTCTTATATGTGTCTGTGGGGCATCGGGCACTGGGAACTAATGTTTCCTATCATCATGAGTGACGCCCAGGAAAGGGCGTCCCTCCTCCTCAGAGAAAGCAGGAGGCATAATTAGGCTTCCGACATCCTGGGGGGAAGACGAGGCTGGTGCATAGCAACAGAGCAGCTGGGGTTTGCCATCATCACTGCGGACATGGAATCAGCTCCCTCTGTTGCTGCTGGAGTAATTACCACCTGAGACCGCAGACACATTATCTAGAAGGCAAGGGCTTCATGCACGCTCAGAGGAGGGAGCACAGGGGCTGGAAGATGAACCGCCAGGGGAGGAAGCAGCCTTGGCCTGCAGAGGGCGGTTGCTTCCTGGTTTGCGGTCATGGAGTCCACCCCAAGGCAGTGCATAGATAGCAGTGTCCACTACCTTTACTGAGCACCTAGAAAATGCAGGCTTTTTGAGTGTTAACTTCATCTTCACACATTGCTCCATTTTACAGATGGAAATCCTTGGCAAGTAATGAGGAAGAGCTCAGCTACAGGTCACCAAAGCATGCAGCCCATCACGCTAATAATAGCAGATAACACTCCCTGTGTGCTCACCAGGGGCCCAGCGTGTTTAGAGGGCTGGATGTTTTATCACATCCGACCCTCCTCGCTATAGCCCTCTGCATTGGCCTCTACCATTAACCCTTCACGACTGAGGCTCAGAGAGATCTGACAACTTCCCTAAGACACACAGCCCCGCCATGGCAAGTGAGAGTTGAAGCCTACATGCGACTGTCTCCAAACTTTCTTATCTCCCACATTTTGGTCTGAATAATCCCTGCTCTGTTCTCCTGATAAGTTTTTCAAGAAGATCCAAGGAGGTGATGACTTGAAAGAACTTTGTAAACCGAGGCACTGAACAAAATTGTTTTTTTCATTTCAATGTGTCTATGAGGAAAGAAAAGCAAGCTATGGTCCTAACTTTATAGCCAATTTACAGTGTTAGCTTAAGCAAGTCATTTCTCTACTCTGGGCCTGGTGGAGAGAGAACATTTCCTGACACCCTGCTGTACCACAGGAGCACTTTCCAAACTTAAAGTCCTTTGATTCTTGACGCAGCCCCTGGGGTCTTCATTCTCTCTCCCTGGGGGGATGGGAGGCTCAGACCAGTGGGAGCCCTCAGATGCTCTGTCATCTTGGGCCTCTCTCCTCTCTCCAGATCCTTCTCCTCCCACCACCTCTCCATGGCCTCCATCATGGTGGTGGACTGTCCAGGCTTTCAGAACCCCCGGCACCAGAACAAGGACAGAGCGGCCACCTTCGAGGAGCTGTGCCACAACTATGCCCATGAGCGCTTGCAGTTGCTCTTCCACCAGCAGACCTTCGTCTCCACGCTGGAGCGGTACCGGGAGGTATGCCAGGGCTGCAGTGGGCCTTCACCTCGGCTCAGCGGAGGTGGGGCAGGGAGGGGGGCAGCCCAGCCCTGCAGGTATCTTGGGCTTCATCTTGCTTATACCACCACCGAACAAAATCCCAGCCTGTCTCTATCCATGATCCCCTAAACCCTACAATCCAGAAACTGTGGGGAACTTGCTGGGCCTTGCTCCCGACATTGTTTATTCTTTGGGATGACCTGTTGCTCCTCCCCCATTAACATCAATCCTCCTTTAGCTTCTGCATCTCCCCCACTGTGGAATGCCCTTCATACTCTGTTGTTGGGTGAAAACAGTGGTGTGCACACACCCCCCTCACCCTTCAGCTTCCAATGTGCAATATCCAACAAAACGGAAGATGCAGGTCCCCTTCCAGGAGGAGCAGGCGACTCCCCACCCCCCGCCAAGAACTATGTATGAAGCAGGACACTTGCACGGGCATGCTCCTGCCAGAACTTCTTTTCTTATTAAAAAAAGTTTAAGATGAAATATAACATCACACAGGGAAGTACATAAATCAGAAGTGTTCAGTTCCATGGATTTATACTCTGGTTGTGCTCATGCATCTACCGCCCAGGTGAAAAGTAGAACATTGCCAGCACCTCAGAGGCCCCCACTTATCTAGTCCCTCCTTCTTCCCTGAAGGAGACCTCTTTGACCCCAGCAAGTGCTAATGGAAAAATACTAGAAATGACTGATTGTTTAGCAGAGGGATATGGATTTTGAAATTATGGTCATATTTTTGGTGGGAGCCCATATAACGATAAACATGGAAGCATCAACATGATGCTTCAAATGATAATGAGACAGCGATGAGGCCTGGGGTCTCACCCAGCTGTGTCACTTACTAGTTGTGTGACGTCCAGAAAGTCACCCCGATTTCTCCACATATAAAACAGACACATCAATACTATTGATTCACAAGCTTGCCCCTGTACCCAGAGGGCAAGAAGGCACACAGAAAGAGGCACACCACTCCAGATTGATAGGAATGATTTTTCATCGGCAAGGGAACTTTCTTACAAGGCTGGCTTGGGGGCGGCACGAGAGAGGTGTAGATCTTTGCACTCTCCTGCCAGCGTCTTAAAAGTTTATACAGAGGCCTTAATGGGGTTCAGTCCACACAGTCTCCACAACACCTTACTCTCAAGGCTGTGCTCTTGGAAATGGCTCCTACTGTGGGAACAGTGGGTGTGATGTACAAGAGGAGGCACTGAGGAGCCCTCCTTTGTCCAGGTTCAGCTCGTGGGATAACTTCTGTTCACCCTGATGACCTCTGCCAACAAACACTCCTGTGTCATCAGCCATTTGCCACAATAATGGTGCATAATAAACTACCCCCAAGCACTGTGGTTTGCGGGCCATTTGCCCACAAGTCTCTGGCTTGCCTGGGCAGCTCCTCCAGTCTTGGCTGAGGAAGCTCTTTGCCTGTGGTCAGATGCAAGTGGGGCAGATGGCTCTGATGGTCTTGAGGGGCTGGATCATGTGTCTGGGGTCCTCTAGCTATGAGCTGATCTGGGCAGGCCTTGGCCAGGGTGACTCAGCTCTGCCCCCAGGGTGTCCAGCAGGCCAGCCCTGGCTGTTCTCATGGCCCATATGTACAGGGGCACTGCAGCCTAGACTTGGATCTAGCAGTGTCACGTCTGCTGTGTTTGATTGGTCACAGTAAGTCCAGTCCCGAACCCTGGCTCAAGGTCAGGGAAATTAGTTCCGCTTCTTGATGGAAGAAGATGCAGTATTTCTGTGCAAAGAGCTGGATACAGGGAAGGGGAGAGAATGAGGTTATTTTTATAATCATTTTTACCACACTGCCTAAAGGAGCTGTTTCGTGCATTTAATGAAGTAGGATAGTAAGTGCCTAATCTGTACTAGGCATTCAATATGTGGGAGCAGCTATCATATTTGTCCTCCATGATATTTCACTTACTTCTGATTATCAAAGTAATATGTGTTCTTTATTAGACATTGGAAAGTGCATATAAGTGTCAAGAAGCAGAAAACACAATTTACTTTAGCCCACAACCCAGAGGCAACCACTGTTACTGCTGTCTATGTTTTATTCCCATCATTTTTCCAGATATTGGCTTCTGCACAGATTTCCGAGCCTTTTGTGTACACAATTTTGCTGTCTGCAGTTTTCCTCACAGCATTACCTTATTCACATTTCCTCTTTCCATTTACAACTCTCAGTAAACATACATTCCATTGGTTATGTCTGATTCTATCTCAATTCTCGGTTGTACCTCTGTGCCGTTTCCACAGTTAAGCTGTGACAAACAGCACTGTGATGGATACTTCTGGAATTTTCGGGTTACTTTTATATGGCAGCTGTTATGGCTGTAGCTATAATTAGTTGATGCTTGCTCCTGCCAGCTCCCGCTACTCAGTCCAGATTTATTAGGCACTCTGTGAATATTAGAGAAATTTGGACTGAATGATCGGTTCCTGATAAAACCTGCTAGGGTTGCAGACCACTCTGCAGCATAAGCAATATTGGGGTGCTACTGGATTGTTCCCTGTGATCTTTCTGGACACATAGACTAAGGGATGATGATTAAAACAAGCAAAAAAAAAAAAAGCCTATTAAAAAATGGGCAATGAGCTTGAATTGACATTTCTCCAAAAGAAAATATACAAATGGCCAATAAGCACTAATTTAGGGTAATGCAAATTAGAGCCATAAATGAGATGCCCTCCACACTCATTAGAGTAGCCATTATATGTGTATGTAAAAAACAAAAACAAAACAAAACAATCCAGAAAATAGCAAGTGTTGGCAGGGACATGGACAAATTGGAATCTTTGGTCACTGCTGGAAGGAATATAAAATGGTGTTGCTGCTGTGGAAACCACTATTTTGTCTCAAAAAAAAAAAATTACCGCATGATCCAACAATTCCACTTCTGGGCAGGAATCCCAAAGAATTGAAAGAAGGATATCAGAGAGATATGCGTATACCCATGATCAGAGCAGTGTCATTCAGGAGCCAAAAGTGGAAGCAACCCACGTGCCCACTGATGGATGAAAGGATAACAAAATGTGGTGTATTCAGTACTGGTTCACACACAATGGACTATTATTCACTCATAAAAAGGAAGGGACTTCTGAGACATACTACAACATAGGTGAACCTTGAAGACACTATGCTCAGTGAAATAAACCAGGCACAGAAGGGCAGTTTCTGCCTGATTCTACTCAGAAGAGATACTTTGAGCAGCTGACTTCATTGAGTAAAATGATGGTTGCAGGGACTGGGAGAGAGGGGGTGGGGTGGAAGTGGGGCTGGAGTTTCAGTTTTAGAGGATGTAGAGCGCTCTGGAGGTAGATAGTGGGTATGGTGGCCTACGGCGAATGTACTTAGAGCCACTGAGCTGTGCAGTAAACTAATGGTTTACTGCATTGGCCATTGTGTGCTACTACAATCAAAAGCATAGTTAAAAAAGGCTAAGGGATGATGAAAGTCTTACTTCTTCCCCACTCTGTCACTGAGGAAACTGACTTTTAATTCCTACGATTTTCCAGGAAGGTGTTCCTGTACAGTTTGATCTCCCAGAGCGCTCCCCAGGCACCACTGTGGCCGTTGTGGATCAGAATCCCTCCCAGGTAACATGAGTCCAGTAAACCAAAACCAAGGCTCTTGCCTGCCATGATGTCTTTTGATTGAAATGCCAGCAGATTTGAGTGTTTAAGCTACTAGTTCTCCAAGCTCTCTGCCCCTGGAATCACTGAGGATTGTTGAAGCCAATAATACAACAAAAGCAAAAACAATCCCTAGGCTCTGTAAACTGATTGGTGGTAGATGGTGACTGGACATTTCGTGGTGGGCGTGGTGTGAAATTTGCAGTCAGTGAGACAAGAAGCTGTACATCTGAAACCTATACAGTGTTGTCAACTAATGTCACCTCAATAGGAAGAAAAACATCTCCTTGTACCACTCCGAGATTCTTCAGTAGTTGGTTTGGGGGCATAGCCTGGGGAAGGAAATACTGAAATCTCGGTGGAGATGCTCTGCTCTGTTCTATGGCTGAGTCTGTGTCTTAGGACACGTCTGGGGGTCCATGGGCTGAGCTGAGTTTGCCAGTGCCCAGTAGTCCCCAGCCACACCTGCCTGGAAAGGCCAGCTATGCAGACAGAGGTGCTGTGTGTACCAGATACTGGGAGATAGGAGCACTGGTGGTTGGAGAACTTGAAATTTGGCCCCTGATGTCCTTGGGGATAGACAGACTTTAGTTTGGGAGATGATGAACTTTCCCTATCCCAAGAACCCACTTTGCTGACCCCAGACTTGCACCTCTGTTCAACCCTCCTGGAACTGTGGTCCCCTTAGGTGTCACATACCCTCCACAGCCACTTGGCACTGTTTTTGGTTGTGCTGAGTCATTGTGGGGTCTCAAAAGCCCCTCAATGCCCCAGACCCCTCTGGGTTTCCTGTGTGCAAAACTGCAGGGTTGCCTAGATGGTCCCCGGCACTTGTAGCTGGATTTAAAATTTGTAGCTGTGGTATTGAACCACATTCACCTTTTGTAATATTTTCTTTGGCTGCTATTTTTGTTTTTATTTATCCCCTCAAGATTTTAGTTAAAAAAAAAATACAAAGACCTCTGTGAGGAAGTGACATGGCTGGAATGGATCCTTTTGTGTTTTGCCTGTGTGTATCTAGAAATGTGTAGTTTACAGAGTACCTTCCCTGTGTTGCATTCCCACTACAGTCCTCTGAGGCCATTGTCCATTTTGCTATGAGGAAATGAGGCTCAGAGAGGTGCTATAAGTTGCCCAAGGTCACATAGCACATGAAAACAAGAATGGGATTCAGACCTTGGAACCAAGGCTGTTATGAGAACTTTGTGATTTCAATGCTGAGAGTCTGGGGGTGAGTGGGAATGTGGGTGTGAGCAGGAGCTTGGATCCTGGCTGGTGCTCCTGAGCCATGAAGCCTGGGCCTCAGATCCCCTGACTCTATAGGTGGGAAGAAGATCCAGGACTGGCCTCCATCAGGGTCAGTGCCCTTCACTGCCCCCTGAATCTCCCACCAGGTCCGCCTTCCAGCTGGAGGAGGTGCTGAGGAGGCCAGAGGCCTGTTCTGGGTGCTGGATGAGGAAGTCCGGGTGGAGGGTTCCAGTGACAGTGTGGTGCTCGAGCGTCTGCGTGTGGCCTTTGAGAAGAAAGGAGCTGAGGCTGAAGGTAAGGGATCAAGGGGCCGGGGTCCCCAGTCCACCTGGGAGCTGGGATCTCTCTTATCAGCAAAGGCCCCAACACAGCCTGGACACGGCGGGAGTAGGACGGTTCTGAGCACAGAATTGTCAGTGCTCTTGCCTGGCTGTGCTGTCATGTGTGTTCGTGTTTAGCCTTCTGGTATTCACAGGGCATGGGGCAGTTTCTGTGTGCTGGGAGACCATTCTATACAGTGGTCAACCAGTCCCACGTCACTGGAGGAGGAGGAGGGGAGATATTGTGGACAAGCTAACAAATAACTACTCGTGTGTGAGGCACTGGACTGGCACGCAGGTGGTGGTCAGCAGGCATACCTTATTTCTCAGGGAGCCAGGGGGTGTCAGGGGGACAGGCATGTGGGTAAATATGACAGAGGGCAGGTAGCATGGGCAGAACAAGGCTGGAGGTGTTGTCTGGGCTCAATTCAAAGGCTTTTGTGGGACATGCCGGAACATTGAGCTTAACAAGAAGGAGCCATGAAGGATTTTAGGCAGTGAGAGGTTTGGTCAGCTTCATGTTCTGGAAAGTTCCCCCAGGCTGCAGTGTAGAGACATCCTAGGATGGTGAGAAAGGAGCTGGCTGGCCCCAAGGAGGTGGGTGACTCAGGAGATATTTAGCAGGTAGATTCCTTACTACTTGGTGACAGGTTAGGTTGGTGAGGAGGAGGAGAGAGAAGGAAGGTAGAGACATGAGCTGGAACAGGCAATCAGAGGTCTTGGGATTTGGTGTCAGTCTCAAGTTCAGGTCCTACTCTCCCTACTTTCACTAACACGACGCTGAGTAAACTTGGAGGAGTTGCAGGCAATCTGCCCGTGCCACGGGGATGGAGTCGTCCTGCCTCCCTTTCCTCAGAATTCCTGCTACATGATTGGGTGAGAGGAGGTCCATGTGCAGGTCTGTCATCACTGCCACGTGTTGCAAGTTTAACAGACGAGGACAAGGCTGTGATGGAAAATACCCTCTGTCATTGAAGGGGCTGGGGCGATGCTGTCTGCCCCCTGCAGGGCGCTGTCCAGTGGATCTCTGTCACGTCTGTGGAAGTAGCTGTTCTTTCCCTTTAGACAAGGAAACTGCACTCCAGGTCAGCCAGGGAGTGTGCGGCGAAAGGCAGCCTCAAAACACACTTTGTTAGGATCAAGCCTTTTGTGATCCCTTCTCCACTTGGGAACCCGCAGGCATGGAAGGAAGTAAACACACTTTGAAATCTTGAGGTCCCACTGGCAGGGTGGTTGGAATGGGGCCTCATTCATTGATCCCACCATTCAGCAAATATTTATGGGACACTCAGCCTGACAGCCAATGTCTTAGGTCAGGAGATACCTTCATGAACAAAACAAGTGTCTTCACAGCAGAGTTGCTGTTCTGGCGGAGGAGGTGGATGGCAAGACACACACCTGTAAGGAGAGCCATGGCCACCATTCTGGTTTGGGTTACTAAGGGCCTCAGGGGCGGCAGAGAAGATGACCAAGGGTTCAGGCCTGGGACCCTCCAATGTCAAGGGGCCAGGGGCAAGGTGGGCAGCCGGCAGAGGAGACTGAGGAGGGATGGGGAGGAAGCCAGGAGAATGTGGCACCCTGGATGCCACAGGAGGAGGGAAGTTCTGAACTAAACGCTGCTGAGAAGCGAGGAATGACCTGGTGGAGGTTGCTGGCGGTCAACAAGTACAGTTCTGACTGTGTGCAGGTGAATGCTTGACTAGAGTGTCTTGGGAGAGGTCAGGAAAACAGCTGAGAAAGATGGGGCAGCTCTCAGTGCTGCCTGGTCCTGGGCTGGTGCTGGCAGAAGCCTCCACCCCAAAGGGACCAGCCGCTGGCTCTGTCCGGGATGTTCATAGAACATTCCCACGCTCCAATCAGGACAAGGTTTTCTAAGCAGCAGTGCAGCAGCATCCTCCGACTGCTCCAGCTGCTCCCCTTGACCCAGCTCAGAGCCCAGTACCCAGATGACTCCTGAGGAGCAGGGTCTGTGAGCATCTGGTCAGGGCTGACTTCTCCCCCAGGCCCAGGAGGACAGGGGTCTTAGGGCCTGTGAATATGTTTTAATTATTGTTGAGAGCAGAAGGGGACAAAATGAGCTTTTAGGTCAAACATAACATTTAATACATATGTATATGTAATATATTTAGATAATTAAATTCTGGCCTGAATTGTGTCTCTACACCTGCCCCACCACCCCCTCCCCACCGTCCTAGCCTTCAGTACCTCAGAATGTCTCTGTATTTGAAGGTAGGGTCTTTAAAGAGGTCATTAAGGTTAACTTGAGGTCATTGGCTCCTAATTCAGTGTGACCAGTGTCCTTACGAGAAGAGATTAGGGCTGAGATGAGCACAGAGGAGAGACCAGTGAGAACAGCTGAGGAGAAACCTCCAGAATGAAATCAAACCTGCTGGCCCTCAATCTTGGACTTCCAGCCTGCAGAACTGTGGGAGAGTGAATTTCTCTTATTTAAGCTTTCCAGCCTGTGGTCCTCTGTTATGACAGCCCTAGCAAACTAATTAATAGTTATACCAACGTAATCACAAAATATATTTTTTATATTTTGTTCTGGGGAAGGAACCATTTAAAGCAAAGTGGCTAGGCCCCGGAAAGTCATGAAGCCAGCTTAGACCACCCTCACTCAGGAGGGGTCCTGGTGATGACCTCCGCTGTTTCTCCAGAGGTCACACCTCTGTTCTCTGAAGCATATATGCCCCTTTGCCAGGTGGTGAATGAGGATGGAGGACAGGAGGAAACTTATTTGTGGAGCCCTCAGTCTGAGCTAGACATTGTAGGATTCACTGCATCCCACCTCATGTGGGGTAACTGAGGTCTTGGAGCAGCCAGGAGGCTGTCGGGTCACCGTAGGCTGTGATGAACTGAGCTGGCCAAGAGGCCTCATTGTCAAGACCAGAAGACCCACCACCTCTCTTCAAGCCATGAAAGTGGCTCCTGTCTTCCGGAAATGTCTCTGAGGCTCAGGAATGGAGTTTTTAAGGGAACAGGGCAGAGGTGGAAACCTACCAAAATCCAGACGAAGCCAAGAGACAGAATTATTAAAAGTTCATCCAGACTTTGGACCCTAGAGACCTGGGCTGTCTCTCTGCTCCACTATTTAATTGCAATGTGTGTGACATCTGGGAGGTCCCCTCCATGTCCCTGGAATGGCAGTCATGGCCAACCTCTCCAGGGGCTGGTGTGAGGACGGAGACCTGGGGTGTGTCCGGAAGCATTTCTCCATCCACCTCTCTGCCCAGCGGGATCCTTCCCAGAGACCTTCCTGGCCCGTCTGAACTGGCCCCTCTGCAGCCAGGCTGTCCTGGCACAATTCCCTTGGTGTTTCCTTCAGGGCTCTTTCCAGGCTCTGGAATGCTTGGATTTTTCTTTGCTTTACTTGCTGAGTCTCCCCAATGACTCTGGGTGTCCCCCTAGGGACTAGCGTGCAGCTCTGTCATCTTCTCCTGTCTCCCTAGTGCCTGGGACATGGTAGGCCCTCTGTGGATCACTGACATCGGCTCCATTCCAATTACACTGTTGTCTTTGTTGCTGGGAACCCTCCCCCCTCGCTCCCCACCTCAGGGCCCTCACATTGACAGTTCCTTCTTCCTGGAATGATGTTTCATGTGACTTTGTCCCTCACCTCTACCAGTCTGAGGAGCCAGTCCTGGCCACCCTGTGAAATAATAACTCCTCTTCACCCACACCTGTCTCCTTCCCCGATTTTCCTCTTCTCCATTTGCAGTCACTGCTGCTGGACAGCACACACTTGCTGTCGGAAATGTGGGCTCCGTGAAGGCAGGATCCAGTTCCCCGCTGCACCCACAGCACTGGAGCTGCCTGGCACGTTGAGGAGAGAGTGCAGTGGACACTGGGAGAGCACAGATGACCCTGTGAAAGCTCAGTGATCCGTCTAGAATGAAGTGGATTTCTCAAATGGATTCTTTTCTGGATTCTGACCTTGAGGCAAATGAGACAGAACATCGGGTCAGAAGCAGAAAGTGTCTTGTAAGGCCTGGCTGGGCAGGAGGGAATTCAATGATATTTGTGAACCCCCCTCCGTGCACCAAGGCTCTCAGTTCCGGGGGAGAGATTCTGTTATATCCATTGTCCAGGACCTACTGAGATAGATACATTAACTCAGACATTTTGGTTAAAAAATAAATATCTTTTTGGCTCTAGGGCTTTCTGATTAGCTCTGAGTTAATGAGACTGTTCAATCAGGCAGTCACGGGGGACTTTCTGGCCTACCCTGCGCTCCATCTCTGCGTTAACCTCTCACTGAAGGTGCGGTTGCCGGGTAGCAGGCCCAGAGGGGTCTGGGGCAGCCTTCACCAAGCCCAGGCCCAGGGGACAGTCAGGGAGAGGCATTTGCAGTGTAACCACAGGTAGTAAATATGGGGCTGTGGGGTCCACAGAAGCTCCTACCCCAGTCTAGGAGGGAAGGAGAGACTTGCTGGGGGAAGTGCTGTTACACGGGGGTTTCCATGGGGCCCCTGAGCAAAAGCTGCCTGAAACATGTCAGGAGGAGCAAGCCTGGGGTGTGAAACCCCCTCTGGGAGGAGGAAGTATGAGAGAAGCAGCAGGCCTATGTCCTGGGAGCTGTCTGCCTGGACGTGGCACCTCAGGACATGGGGCCACCATCTGGATGGGAGACCCGAGGCCTTCCTGGCACTGCTCTGACAGGCTGCTCAACAATAGCCCAGCCGTCTCAGCGCTCTGGACCTCAGTGCCACCTTCATAAACCAACCCCGTGGCATTTCATGTCACAGACCAGAGTGGGCGCTGGATGACATCACTTGTGGTAGCACATCCAGCAGAGGCTGCCAGGATTTAAACTGGACCACCCTTGCTTCTCTCGCCTTGGTCCCATCCTGTCCCCAAATGCTGTTGGGTTCTCATCCAGAGCCCAGCTCTGTGCTAGCTGCTGGACAGGATGATGGGTGAGCACAACACACTTCTAGTGGAAGGCGGCTGCCATGCAGGCAGATCCCTGAGGCACCGTAGGAGCAACGTGGATGTGGGTGGCAGAGCCAGGCATGCGCTTCTTCCCTTGGTTCCCAGGAGATGCTTTTCTCTCACTGGAAGCAGCTCCGCTGAAGACAGAGACTAGCCAGCTCTCAAGAGCTCCCAGGAGGCTCTTGGTGCAGTGACACTTAACTACAGGTATCATCTGCCTGGAGCTTCAGTTATCCAGAACGCAGAGGCACTTGGGGAAGTGGGCAGAGAGGACTCCAGCTGGCCAAACAGATGGCAGCGTCCACATCCCGTACTCACTGGAAGCTTGCAGCCTCTCAGACTGTTTATTTTGCACGAAGTGCCAGGAAATGCAGGTCCTCATTGCCTAGATCCCTGCAGTGCAGAGGTGGAAAATTAAGGTTTGGGGGCAGGACTCAAGACCCTAGTATGTGCATTTTGACTGACAGTAGCAGGAAGGAAAACCTGGGAAGATAATTCAGAATCGATACAAGAACTTGTGTCTGCTGTACCACTCCTGCTAATAACTCCTGAGCTGTTGCTCGGCCTGAAAGCATCACTGCAATTAGCTTCCTCATTCATTCATTCATTCATTCATTCCACAAGCACCTCCAAACTCTTCATGGGCCAGGCATGATGCTGAGCACATGTGACCCCAGAACATCAGCACCAGGTTAAGTTCAAGAAATGATAGTGACCTCTCCAACTACTGTGTACCAGGCACTGCACACAAATGTTTACACATACTATCCCCTTTAAGCCTGACACCACCCTGGGAGGTGTATGTATTCTTTAATCCACATTTTATGAAGAAGGAGACCGAGGCTCAGAGAACTAAGTGAGTTGGCTGGTATTGCACAATAGTAAGTGGTAGAATCAGGATTTGAACACGGGTCTTCTTCAGCTGTGAGCCCATTTGTTTCTCCTGCTGTTCCTTGCAACCACGTGCTTGACAGAGATCTCCTAAGAGTATTTTGTGCATTTATTTAGCTGATGATATTCAAGATGATTTTAGGTCGCACATGAATAAATAATTTGAAAATTCAGTAATTATGTATTTGTTTCCATGAATGTTAGAAAATAAAGAGCTTGCATACCACACATGCAGTGGTGTGCTTCTCTGTAAACGGATTTTACCTGTAAACATGTGAGTCCATTTAAAGAAAACTATGTGAATCGTCCAGGTGGTACATGGTTATGCCACAAATCATGAGGGTTATCTGCGCTGATGATGTTTGGGGAAAAGAGGTATTCTGGACTTCCAAAAGCAAGGAGGACCATGATCCACTTTGGAAATAACACACACAAACACAAAACAGGAGAAATGTGGGTGTCCAGAATCATTTGCTCGGGCTATCTGGAAACAAACTTAAATGGAAATGGTGTGTTTCGATCGTACCCAGTGATTTCAGGATGTCCCCGCCAGGCCCCAACATTCATTCCTGTCTGCTTTCAGGGACCTCTGCCCTCCGGACCTGTGAGCAGCCCCTCCAGTGCGAGATCGCCCACCAGCTGGGGCAGGACCCGGTGCGCTATGACCTCACGGGCTGGCTCCACAAGGCCAAGCCCAACCTCTCGGCCCTAGAAGCCCCCCAGGTCCTTCAGCAGTCAAAACGGTGAGACTGACCAGGGCTAGGGACATACCAGGATGGGGGAGGGGCTGTGGGACCCTCAACATGAGGCCCCAACAAGCCAGTGCCTGCCCTAAGGAAACAAAGGGCCATAACTCACTATGCTGCATTTCCCCGGGCCTGCGGGAATCCAGCCGAGGGGAAAAGCTGGCCTTCCAGGGAGGTGGAACAAAAGCTACAAAACTGCCACTTCTGATTTTGGCTTTTTGCCTTTCATTAAGTGCCTGAGAGATGATGTGACTGGAACTTTTATAGACATCCTAGAACCAGGGGGTCGTAAAACCGAAATGACAACGTTTTACAGCATAAAAAAAGCTCACTGTACCCCCTGACTGTGATTCTCAGAAGTGTTGGCAGAGGGCTGGCCACATTAATGCTTGCAGTGCAGAGAGTTAATGGGAAGTGTGTGTGTGTGTGTGTGTGTGCGCGCGCACATACGCGCAGACATATATGCTCAGTGATCTAGGTTCAGTGCTGCAATCCTGCAGGAGCAGAGCTTTGAGATAAGAAGAGAGAAAGAGACTGCCAGGGAGGCACTGGGGGCATGAGAGGAGAGAAAGAACATTTTCTGACCACACGCTCTGTGCCTGGCACGAGGACAAATGCTGTCTAAGTATCTCACTAATCCTTACAACAGCAACGTGTCCTTAGCCCCATTTTACAGATGTGAAAACCAAGACCCTGAGAGGTCCAATGGTGCTCCTTTGATGACAAGGCAGCCAAGTGGCTTTGCCAGGACACCACTGGGTCTCAGTAGGCCTTGGATAAGCCCCTGGGATATTGTGGGCAGGGTTGGTGGGAAGCCCGTATGCAGGAGGGCCTGATGGCATACAGCTCCTGAGGAGTGGTCAAGTCAGAGGATGGGGCAAAAGCAAGGTTGCCAGAGGACGGCGTGCGAAAGCCAGGAGACCTGGGCCAAGTCGTAGTCACCTTGGTCCCATCCTAGGGCACAGCAGGGTCTCTGGCCTTCTTAGTCCTCTTTTGCCCCTACGAGAGAGCAGGCCAGCTCAGGCGTATCTGAACAAACTTTTAAGAGCCCCAACCTTTGCCTTAATTGTCTGACTAATGTCAGAACTTATACATTTCAAGGATGCCGAGGGAAGGAGGGCATTATCCCCTGCTGGGTGTCAAGCCAGGCATTTCGAGCCCTGATCTTGCCTGTCTAGTGTGAGTCATTCTCACACGAAACACGCATTAAGGCACACCTGTGTTTCAGAGCCGTTCTAGGGATAACCACTATGATTTTGTCTTATGAGAAAGTGCAGATTAGTAGAATTCTCTCAGATACAGATACTTACTAGAAGGAGAAATGCTGTCAGGTCATGGGGGTGGAGAGAAGCCTGTAGGAAGTTGCTGGCCACAAAGCAGTGGCTCACCTGACAGAGGAACTGGGAACAGAAGAACTGCTTCCAGAGGCAGATTAGCAGGAAGCAAGGAAGTTCCATTCTCTTCACCCCCACCTGCCTCATGAGCCCCCTAGAGCCCTCCTCTTTCCCCTCCTACATGCCAGGGAGGAGCTGAGACGCCTGTTCCAGTCCCGGGCCAAGCTGCCCCCCGTGTGCCAGGCTGTGGCAGGCCTGGAGGGCACCTCCCAGCAGGCTCTGCAGAGAACCTGCGCCGTGAGGAGGGCATTTGCCAGCAGCTTTGCGGCAGTGAAGAGGAAAGCCCCGTGCACCCAGATCAAGCTACAGATGGTGAGTGGAAGCCATGGTCCTCTTGGCCCCATATGTCTTCCCTTCCTGGCATCGCTTCAAACCTCCCCTGCACGAATGCCCTCTTGACCAAGGTGACAAATATCACAGCCAGCCTGCCCCTGCCTGCCCTCCTCACCTCTCATATCACTTGGCTCTCCTGGTGGGCACGGCAGGATCCAGCACAGCTGTACTGTGTTCCCTAGACACAACTGAGAACACTTTGGTCAGTGGCGGGACTGCGCCCAGAAAGCTGGATGTGGCAAGGATAAGTTTCTGAAAGCACATGGCATTATTACACTGGAGAAACCTGCAGGCGAGGCCCTGGGCTCCTGTCCACCTCTTCTGCCAGTGGTCCGTGTCACCTACCTATGTAACTCACTTGGCTTCTCTGGCCTCAGTTTCCCCATCTGTCTGTTAGAACAAGGACTGTTATAAAGGACCTGTATTTCTCATGAATGCAAATCAGGCCACAGATAAGAGGTCCTCGCCCCCAAAGATGCCCAGGCTAGATTGAATATGTGTTTGGGCAATTTCCAGTCCCCTGTCTGTCTCACCCCAAATAGCAAACACTCACCCCTTCTCCTCTTGGTCCTAGGATGCATTGACCAGCATGCTCAGACGGTCTCAGTTACACTTCATCCACTGCCTGGTGCCCAGCCCGCGGGTGGACAGCAGGAGTGGGCAGGGGTCTCCGACTCCACCGCAGACTGGTGGAGACAAGCCCGCGGCAGGTGGGGGCCTGCCCTTGGACATCCCAGCACTGAGGGTCCAGCTTGCAGGGTCCCACATCTTGGAGGCACTGCGACTGCACAGGACAGGTAAGAGGCAGCCAGGGCATCATGTCAGTGACTCCTGGGGCGGGTCTTCTGCCAATAGCAGGCCAGGGCCGAGAGCACCAGCCATGCATCAGGCTATCTCCACGCAGCATCTGTTTATGCTTCCTGCTTCCCTGTGAGAGGGGTGTTCTGGGTACCCCCATCTTATGGAAGACGAGATGAAGGAAATTGCCCAGGGTCACACAGCAGGGATGTGGCAAAGCCTGAATTTGAACCTGGATCGCTTAGCGATCCGAATGAGTCATGAGCTCCTGGAAGGTGAGGGCTATGTCTTCCCACCTCCTGTCCACAGCAAATGTCTGAGGAGCATCTGCCTTGGAATGCAGAGGGGAATTCCCACATGAGTAATATTTTGGTCTCCAAAATGCTCAGCTTTGGGGGTCAGTGTGAAAAGAGGTGATGATAATATATGACAAGAACAAATGTCCAGGGGAAGCAGGAGGTACCTGGATGCTCCCGCTTGCACTGGGGAGACTGGGAATACCTCCTAGGGCAGGTGACATCTTAAATGGGCCTTGAAACAAAAGAAACAGCCTATCTCTGGGAAGCAGGGGTATGGGGGAGAGGGAAGGCCAGACAGGGGGAGCAGCATATGCAAAGGCCGGGAGACGTAGAAGAACCTGGTTTTTTAGGGACTGGGGTTCAAAAGGAGGGGGGATTGTGGGAGATGAGGCAGGCAGAGACACTGGGGAGCGCTGTGGAAGTCTGGTGCTTACCAGGCCCTGCTGAGGACATGCTGGGATGTTAGGAGGATGAAGGGGTTTTAATCAAAGGAATGAAGTCTTTATTCGGGCTGCTATTTTAGAAGGCAAGCGTGAACTGAGGCTTCCACCATTAACTCATGGGTCGCATTTGATCTGAGTCCTCATTCTTTTCTGCCTCTCTGGCCTGGGAGGCTGCCACATGGATCCCGCTCCCTGACAGTTAAAAATGGCCCAGAAACAGTCATTCTCTGCAGAGGGTGGGGTGGCTGGGGCTGGTGGGGAGTCTAGTTGGGCACCTGTTTGTTTGTTTAGTGTGTCCATGGTCATTGACGCCCTGGCTTGTGATCACTGCCCCTCCTCCTCCTCCCACCACATTAATAATGGAACCCTGGGCATTAGATATTTGATGGAGAAGCTGGGAGCAGCTGGAAGCCAAGATGAGACCCTTGCTCCTGGAGCGTCTCATTGATTTTCCCTCCTGCCTGCATAACCATGGGCGGAGAGCGACAGATAATGTCACAGGGGAAGAGCAAGATGGTCACAGCCAGCAGCTGATCGATTCCACCCGGCAGGCTGGCAGGACACATGGGGGCTTTGAAGACACCCTGGCCTGCCTGGTACAGAGCCCCCATGTGCATGCTGGGGTCTGCACGTCCCCCGGCTCAGGCCTGGTGCCCTCGCTGCGGTGTCTGTGCTCTGCATTCTCAGTGAGGTCTGACATGATCAGGATGAGTTTTCTAGTGCAGAAGGGGGTCAGAGTCTTATGGTAGAATTTGACATTTCTGCCTCCCAGACCTGGTTCACACACATGGTTTTTTTTTAAGTAACTTAAATCACTTCTGTCTCTTACACACCATGTAAGAAAAATATACATTGATATGTACATATGTCAAATATTTATGCTTTTGAATTTGTACATATATAATATATATATATACAGACCTGCATAATAATACATACATAGATGTGCTATTTATTGAGCACCTACAATGTGCTGTGCTCTGTTACACATGCTAACGACATGGTTCTCACAAAGCCCTTAGCACAGCACCTGGCATAGAATAAACACTCATTAAACATCTGTGGTGCAGCCTGGTGGGCACAGCCCAGACTCTGGGGTGATCGGCCTTGCCTGGATTGTGGCCAACACTGGGCAAGCCCTGGAGCAGGCCTCCTTTCTTCCCCTGGAAGCTCCCTCAGGGAACTGTTGAGTGGGGTGATGAGTTAATAAGGGAATAACACTTAGAAAAGTATATGGATGTGGAAAATCTCTCCATATAAGTTAACCTCATGTACTGTAATCATCATTAGATTTAATCCTCATCGTGACCATATGACAATAAATCTTGTTATTCCCATTTGACAAGTGAAGAAATTGAATCTCCAAGAGATAGGGTCATTTGTGACTGGTCAATGTAGTAATAAGGGCAGGAAAGGGATGTGAACATTGATAAGTCTGACCCAAAGGGACAGGCTTGTAATCTCTCACCCCTCCTGTCTCTGTGCAGTCAGCATCTGTCAGACCTAAGTCCCTCTTCTTCCAGGAAGTCTTCCTGGATTTTCACACCTACCAACCACCCTTTTTCCTGAAGGTTTATGCCTTTGGCTTATTATGAAGTAAAGTCTCAAAAGTGGGATGAGATTTCACCAGACCAGCTCCATCTGGCCACTTGAGGGATCTCTACCATGCCCCTTGTATCCCAGACGAAGTTCAGACCGAGAAGACTGGGCTTTAACTTCATATTCCTTTGGCACCTAGTCCCAGCTCATCTTTGACCCACTGTTAGGTACTCTACCTCTGGGCTAGTGATTGTTGATTTCTGGTATTGAATCCAGCAGGGAGAGTCACCGCCTTTCCCTATAATTTTGAGCTCGATGACTCGAACTCTCTGGGCCTCAATGTCCACATCATTAAAATGGGTATGGCAACAAAGACCTCAGAGGATAACAGCAAGGAAGTTGTTATCCTAGTGTCTTACACAGAGAGGTGTTCAGTTCATGCTGACATTGCTGCAAATAACCCTTGTCTTTCCCCATGAGCTCCCTCTGCTTATACTTCACTTCTGCACCAAACCCTTTGGCAGACTCCCACAGCTCCTTCCAAGGCTGGCCCTGTCACCTTCAATCAGTACCTTCCCAGATGCCTCCTGCCAGTTTCCACCCAGAAGGTGCAGCCGTGTCCGTCCTCCACCTTCGACTTAGATGTATCTGGAATGCAGCCATTCCACACGTGGGGGTGGAGGACAGGGGTAATAAGAATTAGCCAAGAAACATTTTTTCCCAAGGACAACAGGTTTGGGAAGCTCCTGATAAGCAAAGCCAATCAGGCATCTTTCCTGCCAGCGTTCAGCATCCTTGACATCCATGGTGACACGCACCGCTACCTCCCAGCAGCGCAGGAGAGTGTGGCTTTTTCAGACTTTCAGTGGAATGTTTTATAGAGCTTGTGTTTTGGGGATCACATGTGGGAAGTGCTGCTTGAACCCATTTTCTTAAATTAGCAAATGGGGAAACTGAGGCCCTGAGAAGTGAGAATGCACAGCAAGTGAGTGTGAAGCTGGCAGCAGGAACTGAGCTCTGTCCGCAGGAGCAGGGCTGGGACCAGGACCCCATTGGCCTTGTCTTTGGATTCCTCATTCTTCTGCCTGCTTCCACCCCCCCTAGGCTACGCTGACCACATGGGGCTCGCTCAGTTCCGCCGACGATTCCAGGTGCTGGACCCTGTGCTCATGAAGAAGCTCATGTCAACCTCCGAGAGGATAGACGAGAGGAAGGTAAGTGAAACTGGGTGGAGGGGGGTGGAGGCCCTGGTGGCTTCTGTCCCTGGGATTGCCCAGGGGCTGGGATCTGAGAACTGGGCCTTGGAGGCAAAGATGAGGGTGATTTGAGGTTTGGCTAAAATTCCTGATCCAGACCAGACCCCTGCAGTATCATTTAGGACATGGCCTGGCCTAGAATGGCCCTTCTGAAGCCCTGCTTGAGGACGGGCAGGAACAGAACTAGAGTGATAGGAAGAGGATGTCTCAGCGAGAGAGGCCCCTGGCAGGATGACAAACACCAGAACCAGCTCCCTGAGTTAGTCTGTGTAAAGAGGGCTTCCTCTCTAAAATGTTGGGGAAGTATTTCACCCTCTTAGAGAATGACAATAAACTCTCCCCCTTGGGGCCGTAGTGCTAGTTCTTCCCTCTGCTGGGAGCACACTTTCCTCCCAATCCCTGAGTGGCCAGCGTCGCCAAGCTCACATGGTCCTCTCCAGCACATCGCCTGTCTATATGTTTGGGTAGCACTTGCCCTCAGCTGAACTCCTGTGGATCACCTCTGTGTTTTTTGGGTCACAGCAAAGGCGCCATTAATTTTCTGTTGAATGAGTGAATGAATATTCATCCTAGCTCGTATTTCTTTCACAGTGTGCTTTCTTTCTGCAACTATATTGTAAACTCCTGGGGCTGGAGCCTTTGCCTTTACCCCTCAGCCAAGCCCTCAATACATGTTTTCTATTGAGAATGACCACTGCTGGTCAGTGATTTCTGAGCTCTTTAGGGTTTGCAAGGTCCTATTGCATCCTCACTAAGATCTGCAAATCATGAGCTATTACATCCCTTTTGCATATGAGAAAGCAGAGGCTCAATGAGATAAATCAACTGCCCTGAGGCCATGCAACCAAATATTGAAACCAAGTTTCTTGATTCCAGGGCTAGCAGTTGAGAAAGCATGGACTCTAGAGGCAAACAGCTGCCCCCCAGCTGTGGCTGTCTGTGAGCTTACAAGTTACTATAGCTTTCTGCCTCGGTTTCCTCATCTGTAAAGTGGGAACAAGTCAGTGTTTTTAAGATTACCTGTGCTAGTACAGTTGATGTGCTTGATGCAGGGCCTGTTACAGAGTAAGAGCTCAATGTATGTCAACCACGATCCTCAGCATCCTCGGCATCAATAGCAATGTCATCATCTTTCAAGGCCAGAATGGTAGCAAGCATTCACACAGAGCCTATGTCTATAACCAGGTTTAGAACTCTGACTATGCCCATGTGGGTCCGAAGTCATCAGCTCTAGAATCCTCAATTAGTACATCAGGAGGTCGGAAGAGTAAGCAGAGTTACAATCCTAGGTGGCTGCTTGACCAGGGCACAGGCTGTTGTGGTGTGCCACCTCCAGTGGGTAAGGCAGCACTTTCTATGTGGCCCTCCTGACTCCCCATCGAGGGGGTAGACATGCCCCCAGCTGGGGGCATGCAAGGGTATTCATCTGGTGGCAGCTCATTTTGGAAGTCATGAAACTGTCCGACCTAGTGCCATCGACCACTCTGTACCAATTTTCATTTGGGGTTCCTTGTTCTTGGTCCCCAGACTGGATCTCTGTTCAGAGCATCTGAATGAAACCATGGAAAGGGTCTCAAACTCCTCTGCAGTTGAAAACAGCACAGAAGTTGGGTGTGGGGGAGTTTTCTGCGGGGGCAGTGGGTACAGCATATGGAAGCGTTTCTATTCTGAACGACTCAGCAGTTCTCTGTCATAGCCAAATCGAAACCACCTCCATACACACTGGAGGCCTCAGAAAATGGAAAATTACAAGTGGAATGGACTTTTGCTTCATTTTTTTTTATTTGCTCACAAATTTCATTTGCTGCAGCACAGAATTTTGGTGGCAACAAAAGGAAACGCCATCCTGCCTCTTATGAAAAAGCTGATAAATATTCATTTGCCAGGCAACGTGATATGCTATGAATTATACATGAACACGTGCTCGGATGGGCAAACTGTCAGCCTCTGTGTGCAAAGCAGTTAAGACCTCAGGATTTAATAAGACAAGTCTGACAGCTAGAAAAGGTCAACATTGTTATTAGACACTAGACGGCAGCAGAGGGAATGCATGGTCAGGGTGTAAAGGAGCCTTGGTGAAGTCCCCTGTGTGCCTACCATGTGGTGCCTAAACGCTGGCATTTGATGCCAACACTTTTTCCCAATGAAGTTCACTCATTTTGTGGGTACCTGCTGGATCCTTTCTGTTCGTAAATCAAAAATAGCAGATGCCTTTTACCACATGCACACAAACTCTCGTCACAAAATATCATGCACAATGTGAAAAGGTTACAGATCCTCAAACAGCCTGAAAAGATAGAGCTTTCCCACCCTGGGGATTTTCTCCATTCCACAGCAGAGGCAAATGAGGGCATCACCCCACAGGCAGTTAAGGGTAGAGTTGGTAGTTAAAATCATACTCTTCTGTCCTACACACGGGACTTTAGTTTTTATTGTGATAAAATACACAGGGCATCACATTTGCCATCTTGCCTGTCTTTAACTTTCTGTGGTGTCAAGTCCATTTGCATTTTGTACAACCACCACCTCCATCTTTCTCCAGAGCTGTTTCATCTTTGCAAAACTGAAACTTTGTGCCCCGTAAACTAATTCCCCCTTCTTCCTCCAACTCAACTCCTGGCAACCTCCATTATACTTTCTGTGCCTACAGTTTGACTCCTCTAACTACCTGGCATAGGTGAAAGCATACAGTGTTTGTCCTTTTGGGCTTGGCTGATTGCCATAGTGCGTGTCAGAATTTCCTTCCTTCTTAAGGCTGAATAATATTCCATTACATTTATATATAGCATTTTGCTTACCCATTCATCTATAGATGGACAATTGGCTACCTTCCATTTTTACCTGTTGTGAATGATGCTGCTGTGAACAAATATGTACAAATATCTCTTTGAGACCTGGCTTTTAGTTCTTCTGGGTTGATACCAAAAGTTTATTGCTTGATCATATGGTAATTCTAGTCAAGCTTCCTCTTCTCAACACCCAGGTACCAGTTCAGGTTTCAAAATTGACCCCACCTTCTCCCCTGCCCCCACCCCTGTTCTTGACACCCATTCCCCATGATGCCTTAGCCTACACTAAAGCCCACCCAGAGTGACTAATGGTAGAGTCTCAGGCAGATGGATGGAGGAAAGGGGTCAACTCACCTTGGCTATGTCCCAGATTCTGGTCCCTTCAGTCTCTGCTGCAGAGGCAAGAGTTGCCAAGTATCTCTGATTGATGTCAGGAAATCCTTGGCCCCACCCTCTCCTCAGAGTGTCTGCAGTGTTGATTGATTTTAGCCAACAAAATCTCTATCTCTGGGGACTCGATGTGAAGAACACAATTAAGGGATGTCAATCTATCTTTTCAAAGGCAGCCACTCTTGCAATGTCTCAGACCCTGGTGGATACACCTAATTTCCTCTGAATTTGAGTCTTTTTCTGCTGGGACTTTGTTTTTTCATACAGTTTCTGCCTTGTGCCAGGCATTCTTTTTACGTATGAGAATATAGAGTTAAATGAAGAAATTATGGTCCCCACCCTTGTGGGGGTGACTTGATCAATGTGTGAGAGGTTGTGGTTAAAATGGTTTGAGTCAGTCAGATCTGAGTTCCAATTCCACCGTCTGCCATCTTTATTCCATTCATCTCCCCCCTTAATACCTGATAGCTTTGTGACCATGGGATTCATGTGATAGGATATAACAAAATGTCTAGCACATAGTAGGTGCCCAAAGATGGCAGCCATGGAGCCATGGTGTGGGCTTCATGGAGGAGGTGCTGTGCTGACAGTAGCCATAAGGTTCATTGGGTAAGCGTCCAACTCTGTGGACATGGATTCTCCAAATCACACCACTTGTTGAGGAGTGAGCTGGGGAAGCACTTCGCAGCCATGGCTCTTTGGTACTCCAGGAGTCTCACTGCCTGTCTGGCATGTTCAGCTGAATGTGAGTTGTCACCCCTTGTTCAGTTTCCCTACATTCTTCCTATAAGTGAAATCATCTAGTATTTTTCTTTTTCCTTCTGACTTATTTCACTGAGCATAATCCCTTCCAGCTCCATCCATGTTTTTGCAAATGGCATGAGTTTATCTTTTTTGATTGCTGTATATATTAATCCAGTCATCTGTTTTGGGGCATTTAGGTTGTTTTTCATAGCTTAGCTATTGTAAATAGTGCTGCAATAAACATATGAGGGCCTCCCTGGTGATGCAGTGGGTTGAGCGCTGCGCTGTGGAGCTGTGCGCAGCCTCTGCAGTGCCAGTTCGATCCCCGCTGGCTGGCGAGAATCCCACATGGTGTGGCAGACCTCTCCTGTTACGCCTGCTGCTCCCCTCAGCAGTGTATTTCTGTTGTCTGCCTGTGCTGCTCCCTGCTCTGTCTCTGGTGAATCCTCTCAACCTCCCGCGCCTCTGGCCTGTACCCCAGCTCTTGTATAAAAATAAACAAACAAACAAACAAACAAATAAATAAATAAATAAACATATGAGTGCAGGTTTCCTTTCAAATTAATGGTTTTGTGTCCTTTGGGTAGATTCCTAGAAGTGGAATTGCTGGGTCATATAGTAGCTCTATTTTTAGTAATTGAATTCCTTTGTTATAGATAGATAGATAGATAGATAGATAGATAGATAGATAGATAGATAGATAGATAGATAGATAGATTATACATATTGATATAACTATATGATTTCAATACTTATAAATTTATTGAGAAGTGTTTATGACCTAGTCGATGATACATCTTAGAGAGGCTTCAAGGTGCACCTGATTATTTTGCTGTTGTTTGGCAGAGTGGTTTTTACATGTTAGTTAGGTCACTTCAGTTGTTAGCATTGTTCTAATCTCTGTCCTTGCTGTCTTTAGGTCTAATTGTTCCATCAATTATTGATTCAGTTATTGAAGTCTTTAACTGTTGACTTAGCTATCCTTCTATCAATTTTTGCTTCATATGTTTTTGTTAACTACATAAATATTTATAATTGCTGTATCTTCCTCATAGATCAACCCTTTTATCACTATATGTCCCTCTTTTTCTTTGGTAATCATTTTTGTTTTTTTCAGAAGACAAAGTCTTTTCTTCTGATATTAGTGTAGTCACCCTACTCTCTTATATTTACTGTTTGCATGGTATGTCCTGTCCCATTTATTCTTTCCCTTTCAACTTGTCTTTGAATCTAAAGTGTTTTTTGTGTTGACAGTAGTATATAGTTGAATTTTTCTCAAACATTCAGGCTGATTGAGTCCCTGTATTTTTATCCAAGTATTTAATGCATTGATATTAATATGATTTACATATAAGATTTTACTATTGTTTTTCACTTCATCTGTCTTTCTTATTCCTGTTCCCCTCATGTCTTTCTTTTGTACAAACTAGATATTTCCTAGTGGATGATTTAAAATCCCCCTCCCCAATTTTTAGTGGTGGTTCTAGAAATTATAATATGTATCTTAATTCGTAACCTATTTCAGATTATTACTCACTCAATTTAGGTAAATTAGAAGATAGTTGCTCCAATAAGGTTCTTCTTTTTATCTTAATGATATTGTTATATATTACATCACATACTTCTAAACTGAACACTACAGCTTTATAATTTAATCTTTAGTCTTTAATTTGTTAAGAGACAATAAGAGAAAATAGATTTTTGCAATTGTTTATCTTTCCCTGTGCATTAATCTTTTATAGTTCTCTGTTTCTTCAAGGATTTGAATTATCTCTGGTGTCATTTCTTTCATCCGAAAGGACTTCCTTTAATATTTCTTATAAGAAAGCTCTGAAAGCGACAATTTCTCAGTCTTTATTTACCTGAGGGAGTCTTTAATTCACTTTCATTTTTGGCATTAGCTTTGCTGGATATAGAATTCTTGGTTTACAGAAATCTTTGCTTTCAGTACTTATTCTCTGCAACCCTATTGCATTCTGATTTCCACTGTTTCTGTTGATAAGTCAGCCATTCCTGGTTTACATGTTTCCTTCTACATGATGACTTATTTTCCCATGTTGCTTTCATGATTTTCTCTTTATGTTTGCCTGTAAATAGTTTGTCACTGATGTGTATTAGGTGATTCTCTCATGTTTAAACACTTGGCATTCATGGAGCCTCTCAGATCTACAGATTAAAGCCTTAGTCAAATTTGGGGAATTTTATTCACATTTTTTTTTCCAGTCCCTTTTTTTCCTTTCCTTTTGGTACTTTCATTATACATTGTCAGTATAATTGGTGTTACCATATGTCAGGGAGGGTCTGTGGGGTCTTTTCATTTTGATTTCTGTTTTTTTCCATTCAAATTAAACAATTTTTATTGATCTACCTTCAAGTTTGCTGATACATTCTGGATTTAGAGACTTTATTTACCTTTATTGCCATTTATTATTATTACTTTTCTTACCATTATACCATAGGACCTCGTATTGCTGATACTTTCTTATGCTAGCTCAGATCTGCTGTTGAACCCCTCTAGTGATTTTACTATTCCAGTTATTGCATTTTTTAAAATGTAAAATTTTTGATTAGAGCTTTTAAAAAATTTCTACCTCTGCTGACATTTTATATTTGATGAGTTGTTATCATTATACTGTCCTTTAATTCTTTAAGCATGGCTTCTGTTAATTTTCTAAACACATTTATTATAGCTGCCTGCAAGTGTTTGACTGTTATGTCCAACGTTTGAGCCCATAGAGGGTTTCTACTGATTGGGGTTTTTGTATTTTTGGCCCTAACTCTAAGTCTCACTCTTCAGTTTCTTTACATGTCTTTTAATTTTTTTTTGTTGGAAACATTTTAGATAATATATTGTATGTATTTACATATAAGTGTACATATTTGTACATAGATATTAATGTAAGTATCTGTGCATATATAAATGTAGATAAGTATATAATCTCTGGATTCTGATCTTTTCACCATTATTTAATAACTCTCTGGCCTTGATTGAAACTGCTGGTGAAACTACTGATATCTCTGCTCAGCATTTATTCTTGGTTTTATTATAAAGCTTGGATTCTCAGGGTTGCCCCTATGCTAGCACAGCTTAGTGGTCAAATTGTAATCCAACACCTTGAATTTCTGAGGCTTTCACCTAACTGTTATGGAGCCCTACGTGGCTGGAAAACATATTCAACATTCAGACATTGTGTCCCAGCTTTTCTTTTTTGGCTTTTTCAAATCTTTTCTGCTAATGCCATGTCCTTATGTCTAAATAGTGATCTACGCATAGCTGGAAATCTCTCAGTCTTTCCTGTGTTCACATAAAGCCTTGGATGTGTGCTCAAACTTCCAGATTGCCAGGAATATGTGGGAGTTTATCGAGGCCCATGGGGTCTATCCTATTCCCTTAACTGGCCAAATAACAGCCAGTTAAGTTTCTGGCTAGTCAATGGCCCTTTGCTTGTCCCAATAAGGTAACAGTCTTAGGCTAGCTGTGCCATTGACCTTCTCCATTTCTTTGCCGTTTAGATCACCATTGTTTCCAATAATAATACCGGTGGCTGATCTTCCTGCACTTTATTCCTTGTAAGCGAGCCTCTGCTGACAGCCAACCTGCTGGTTTCCGCAGATTGCCTCACTCTGGTAGGACTTTTACAATAACAGATCTTAGTGGAGGTCGGAAGAGCCCTAATCAAGATTGCCGTAAGCTCCCGCTTTTCTTAAGGCTCAATAGGTTTGTTCAAATAAGTGATTCTCAATTTATTGTATCTCCTTGTTTAATTTCCAGAATATTAAACTTGATTTTGAAAATTTTATCTTTTGAGGGGAGTAGGAGAGGATTTATCAAACTCATGCTCTACTGTTCTGGAAGTCTTACTCTTATATGTTACTTTTGGCATCTCATTATAGGATTAGAGAGGAGGGGGAGGGCGTGACTTGTTCAAGGTCACACAACTAATAAAGGGTAAAGCTGAGCTGGATCCCAGCATCTGGGGGCAGAGAACAAGTTTCAAAAGTTGACCTCTGAGTTTGTATCTGCCTCCATCACTTTTTAGCATGTGACCTTTGACAAATCATTCCATTGCACTGGACCCCATTTTCTTTCTTTGTAAAATGGGGATCAAATAGTAGCTATTCTAGAGGTTTGAAAATTAGATGAATTATGCATAAAGTACTTAGAGCAGTGCTCAGACTCAAAAAATAAAATAGGAAACTGTCTCCTTGGCAGAAAATGACCAACATTTTTCTCACAAAGGTGGCGTTACTTGCTTGTAAGTTTAATTCTCAATTTTCTAGACAATTCAGGTGGAATAGCTGATTCCATAAAAATGAGGGACAAGGAAGATATTTCTTATGGTGACCTGGATTGTTGTTCTGTCTTCTACCAACTGACATCTACTGGCTTCTGGATAATGATTAGATTATGCAGAACCAAATGAAACCACTGATTTGACAGAAACAAGTGATATTTCCATATGGTTCAATCTAAGAACAATATTAATGATGAAAATAATAATAGTAATTAACTCCAAATCATTTACAAATTCCTTTTCACACATTCTCAATTATTTACCCAATATCTATACAGCCTAAGCAGGGAATATTGTCACCATTTTGCAGGTCAGGAAAATGAGGGTCAGAACCACAGTTCAGTACCTGTAGCTCCCCCATTCACTCTACCATTTGAACATAAGTTTTATTTTCTGCCAAAGAAGGTTAACAGCACAGGACATCTTTATTAAGCTTGCTATTCTTGGCTACACAGACATCTAGAGGACTATAAAACAAACAGATGAAAAAAAATCCTCAACTATTGAGGTAGTTGGGAACATATTGTGACAGTGTCTGAGGTGTACCTAAGAAACAGAAGCCTAAGTCCACATTCTGCTGCAGTGCTCCTGAGTGTTGACCAGAACAAAGCTGGCTAGGACCAGCTCAGGAGAATAAGGACTAGCTTATAATGCGTAGTGTGTGTTACCATATGCCAGGTCTACGTGAAGCCCTCCACACACCCAGCCACAGAATATTCTGAAATAGGTACTAGTATCCACCATGCCCATTTTTTTTTTTTTCTGCAGAGGAATCTATGGCTGGCTCCAAGTGAAATGCTTGTCCAAGGTCATACAGTTTAAAGTGGTGAAGGCAGGATCTCAACCCAAGTGGTTCTAAGTCCAGATCCAGATTTTAGCACCCCCCTCCCCAACATTGACTTTGGGTATTAACTCCAAGGTAGACCTAGAAAAATTGCATTGACTGTTGGTTTCATTTATTTTTCATCTATCCATCCATCTTATTTCCAGTCAATTTTTATTTTGTTTTCGTCTTGTGCAGAGAGAAAAGATGTTGTAGTTTGGATATATTGGTTTTATATATTCTGCTGCCTACAACTCCCCTGGAACATTTTTGTCTAAAATGTAATAAGTGAAACCACTGAATTTTTGGAGGGACGTTATGGAATGTTCTTCTAGGAGGTCAGAGGAGGAAACTTACTCCCAGATTATAGTCTTGGACTAGACTTTTAATAAGCACTTTTTTGGACATCTTAGAAACTTTTCTGTGATTCCGATGACCCATGGAATTGAAACTCATCTACTAGATTTCTTCAGTCTCATAATACCTTTTTGCCTCTTGAGTTTTGCAATTACTTTTGTGACAGGTTTTTTTTTTTTCTTTTCTGCAAATAGACTTTGTGATTCTCAGTGAATGGAAGGCCCATGAGGGGTGGTATGGGGGTGGAGTGGGAAGGGAATTGGCAGTCACATAGGAACCAGGCGTGACCTGTGTTTATCTGAGGGTACAGCTCTCCAGCAGGGTTTTTCAGAGCCTGCAGGACAGTTTGACAAGAGGAAAATTCCATTCAACAGCTGGTGATTTGACCTACACTGCATTCAAGCTTGTCTTTGAGTGAGTTTGTTTCTCCTTTATGGGGCTGCCTTTCTCCCTCTTACACTTCCCCTCATGCTAGATCTCTCTTGTGTAGGTGGTCACTCATGCAGCCATCATATTTATTGAGCTCTTACTGTATGCACAGAACAGTAGCAGGTACAATGGAGGACTAAGAGCTGTATTATATAAAGGCCCTCCCTCATAATCCATGTCAGGTGCACAAGGTTAATGGCCATGTCATTTATTCAGCAAATATTTGTGAGAGAGAGACAGTCACTGGCAAGCAAAGTGAGAGGGTGGGGTGTTGAGGAAACTGTCACCGGGGACTTTAGTGACACATTGGGTGAATATTCCAGAGTCCTGGGGTCCTTGGGAGCCATGCCAGGCCTGCAGAGCAGTTCAGGAGATAGATGCCTGGCTCTACTCATGTAACCTTAGAACCTTGGAGAAATGCCTTCATTATGCTGTTTTTTTGCTAATTGCAAGACATCCATAACACGGACTCTGCAACTTCCACCATTTTTGATATGCGGTTCCACTGAAGCATGCAGCAAGCATACCTGCGATGCTGGGCCACGCTCTCACCATCCGTCTCCGGCGCTATGTACCTTGCAGAATGGAAGCTCTGAGCCATTAAACACTGACTCTGCATCCCCTTTGCCTGGTTCCTGGCCACCCCCTTTCTATTTTCGGCCTCTATGAATTTGACTCTATTAGGTGCCTGAATAAATGGAAGCATACAGTTGACATCCTTTTGTCATCGGCTGATTCTGCAGCGTTCACCATGTGGCAGCGTGTCTCAGAATTTCATCCCCTTTTGAAGCTGAACACATTCCGCTGAGTGTGTCTGCACGTGCCTAGCCATTCTTCTATTGCTGGGCACTGGGGTTGCTTCTACCTTTCGGCTGCTTTGGGTCAATAATGCAACCGTGGGTGCCAGGTGCACAGTGTCCATCAGGTCCCTGTTCTTACTTCTCTCGGGTCGGAGCCAGCACAGTTTCCCACAGTGGACACATTCTTCATCTCATTTTGTGCCTTTGGTTTTCTCCTCTATAAAATGGGCATGGTAGTACGAGGACCCCCCTAGGGTGGCTATGGGAATGAAAGGAGATGGTGTCTGTGACCGTCCTAGCAGAGCGGGTGACACACAGTAGGGGCTCCATATGTGCCGCCCTTCCCCACTCACTGGGGTGAGGTTGAGCTCCGTGCACCACAGCTCACAGACGCTTGGGCTCGCCCCTCCTCCTCTCTCGATGCAGCCATCCCCCATCCTACCAGCCTGACTGCCCACTTTGAGAGTCTCCTGCCTTTCTCTGTCTTCACCTCTAATGTCTCTCTTCTCCCCAGGCTGTGGAGGAGCTCCTGCAGACCCTAAATCTGGAGAAGGCAGCAGTGGCTGTGGGGCACAGTCAGGTGAGTAGAACTTTCTTAGAACATTCTGCCCAATCACAGCAGGGACTCTGAGAGACGAGATTCTTGTTCTACCTCAATTGTTCATTACTTCTGTGTGTCTCCTTTTCACCAAGCCCAAAACAAGGCTGATGATTTTTCTGCCCTGTTACAAGGTTGTGAGGATGAAATGTTACAATGTGGAGGAAATAACATTGGGAAATAACATTTATTACACTCCCAGGGGCCCTGAGGTCTGGAAGAGTTAACAGCTGGGACTTCCATGTGCCTCTCCTTTTTTCTGAGCCTTGGAAAGAGCCGCCATAAAATTTGGGAGGAAACGCTCATCTTCCCTCAGGCCTTGTAACTTTTGCTTTGCAATCAACTGTAACACAACTCTAGTCCTAGCTGATTAGCAGCAGTAACTGAAAAGAGAGGGCTTGAAGGGAAGGCATACTGTTTTAGAGTTGAGAGAAATAGCTTGTTACAAACTGCTGTTGAGCCAAAAGCTCTTCCAAAAATGTTTACTTGTTTAGGGAAAATTCCACAGAGCCTTCATATGCTCAGATAGCCTATAAATATTCAGGAAGGGAAACACAATATTTAGGCCTTTCTAAACTGGCATGGGGACTCCCATCCCTCATCATTGTGGAAGGCCTGTTAACTATCTCCTGGAATAAATATTCCGTGGATTGCATTCTATTTTGAGAAGTGAGGTACAGAGATTGTCACCTCAAAGACCAGGTGGTGGACAGGGGAGAAAGATGAAGTTTAGAAACACAAAGTGAAGAGAGAATAGCCAAGAGAAACATGACTCCACATGGCTCCTCAGTTATCTGCTGACTGAATTATGTCACACAATAAACCTTTGTCCATCACCTCCCTCGCGCAGGTGCTATGTGAGGAGCTGGAGAAGGGCCCCGGTCCCCAGAAGTCCACTCTTCACTATTGGTGCTTCTTACAGTCCTCAGCAGCCTGCCTCATCCCTCTCTCTCCTTGGAGAGCTCACAGTCGCTCGCACCAGATATTGCCCCGTAGCACAACATCTCACCCCATGCCCCTCCTGCTTCTGCTAAAGCGTGAGGTTGAAGCAGTTAGTCTGCTGTGGTCTCAATTGACTGATCCTGCTGGGAGTGGGCAGATACCGAAAACTTGCAGACCATTTCAGTAAAGGAAATAAACCAGTTGATTACTGGGTTTCCACCATGGAGTGGAGTGCTAAGGGCAACTCCATGCCATGTGTTGCTCCTTTTCTCTCACAATCTCCTTAGAGATAATGAGAATAACCCTTCCTTCCAGATGGGGAGGCTGTCCCTCTGGAAGTAAGCCCCCTTTCAAGGTCCTTTAGGTACCTGGGGGCATAGGTACAGCCCCTGAAAACCTGTATTGATCCAAATCCCAGGTTCATTTCAATACACTGTGGGCTCCTGTGTCACACTTCTGACACAGGACTTTATTGCCCTGAGTCAGTCGAACTGTTCACCTCCAAGAACTTCATCCTGCTTGACCAGCCATTCTCAAAGTGTGGCCCCTGGATCAGCAGCATCACTATCGCCTGAGAGCTTGCTAGAAATGCAGATTCTCAGGTGTGACCCCAGACCTAATGAATCAGAAACTGGGGGTAGGACCCAGTTGCCTGGATTATACCAGATCCTCGAGGGGATTCTAGTGCATGTGCCAGTGTGTGAGCCCTGGTCTAGTCACTCAGCTATGTCATGAGTACAAAAATCAGTCCCAATGAGCCCAGCAGCTACTGCAGAAGGAAGAACAGAAGATTCGCCACTACGTATACTCCCTTCACAGTGGCGAGGGCAAGGAGTCTGTAAGCCAGATCACCACAATAATAAAACAGCATCATTATTGAATAATATTGTATTCACTAGGAGACTGTCAAGTGCAAGTCAAGGTCCCTATATCCTTCTGTAAGCCAGCTAGATGGTAGACTGAGATCTTTCAGAGCAGATGCAACTCTTCTGCCTTGCAGGATGGGGCACTGAATATGTGGGAAGCTATGAAGTGGAGAACATTCAGGCTTCCTCTTCCTAACTGTTTGAATCTGGAGTGACTGATTTTACCTCTCTGAGCCTCACACCTCTCATCTGTAAAATGGATGTGGGACATCATGCCAAGCTGGCTGTGGGAATCAGTCAATTTCCATTTAACAGGGTTTGGCTGTCATGACATATTGAATGCATTTGTCAGCAGGGGCAAGATGCTTATCAAATGAACAACATTTTAATGCTTAAAGAGCTAAACTCCTCTAGTCTGGAAAATTACTACAAGGAGCTAATTTCTCAGCAGTACCAGACATAGGAGCTATTGCCCTGTCAGATTTTTAAAACTTGGCCTTCAGCATTTTTAGAGGGAAAACAGCTTGCATCATGGTGGCCCCCGCAGATTCCTTAAAGATGGGGATGTCTGGATGTTATACTCTGTTTGGGCCTGATAAGCAGCTAGACCTGTGAAAGGCGAATAATTTAGATTTTTCTTTGTGATTCTGAGCCCTGGTGCCTTATCAAGGCCTGTGCCCAGGGCCGTGACATTTATGAAAAAGGTGGGATTCCACATGCACTTAGCCTTCTGGTTGGCAATGTGCTCTTAAAAGGAGAAAAAAAAATCAAGATAAGATTCTGCAGAGGCGATGACTTATTCCCATTCTGTGTATGGTCGTTTCCAATTATCTTTTTAATGAAAGCTTCATACTTAATCAATAGTGGTTTTGGCAGCACCCGCCGCCTTTTGTAATATACGAACTAGTGCTGTCATCACTTTGATCATTGATTTCTTTTTTTTAATAGCAGCTTTTGGGACTCACTAGCTTGTGAAATTAATACAGTCATTATTGAGGCAATCTGATAGGTAATGAGTCAATCGTGTCTTTATTTCAATGAGGCTAATTGTCTTGGTGGCCCTGGCAGTTAGGAAGTGTTCTCTAAAGCAATGGAGGGTTGCAAAACCGAGTTAGCACCGATTGGGTGTGCTAATTTTCATTTTCCCATTGAGAAAGGGTTTACTGTGGGACTGGGGGGCGCGGATTGCCATTACAGAAAATAGATTTAGGAGGATGGAGAATCGATTGACATCCTTTGTTCGACCTGGAATCGGATTGCAATTCAGCCTCAAATTTCAGGTGTGCTGGGTCCTAATGAATGAGAAAACGAAGCCTGTGTTGACAGTGAGAACAGGTGCAGAGAATGAACTAGACTTTGGATTTAAGTTTTAGCTTTGCTAGTCATCAACAACATGACCTTGAGTCCAATACATGACCTCCCTGAGCTACTTGATTCCCTGGAGGGTTACCTTGAGTATTAGTATGAGACATGGGAGAAAAGTCTTCGAAAAATGCAGATGTCATGCAGATGTTAATGATGTTCAGTGAGAATTGTCTTCTTGTCTGGAGTCAGATGGAGGGAAGTAAATCCTACTACTGCCACTTGCTAGTGGAGGATCATGGGGGAAATGCCCTTTTTAACTGTACATTTCCCTCCATAAATGGGATCACAATGAGTACCATATAGACTTATACTTGTCTATTGATTTGCCTGCCTATCAAATAACTAAAACACAGTAAAGTCTCCCAAAAATGTTGCACCTTAATTGATATGACTTGATGATATCACTATGATACAGCTGTCATGTGTTCCAGAGAAACCCAACATCTTTGGGGCCATAAGCCACATCTGGAAAAGAAATTCTCAGGACTGTGGATAGAAATCAGCAGCATCGGGGACATCTGAAAAGTCACCCACCTCCTGTCAGTGCTCAGATGCCACCATTAAAGTATCTTTCCTTAGATGAGGTGAGAAAATGCTGCACCAAATTGTCCTACTAGCGGCTGGAGCAGACCTGGCCCCAAAGTGTCAGGCTCGCTTGGAAAATCCTTTCCCTGCAGTTGATTCGAAGGCAGCCCTGCGGGGTGCCAAGGAGGCATTGATCACTTTGCTGCAGAGCCCTTCATCCATTATTGATGAGCCACAGCCTGGAAACTGTGGACCACACATTGTTTCCTGCTACATGCTTCAGCACCCTCTCTGGGAGGCACAAGCCTGGCCCCATCCACTCCTTTGTCACATTCTCTGCCCTTCCTTTAAGGCAGGACTGAGGTGTTTTCCAGGTCCCCTTTCTCTCAGATTGTCAGTGACTCTTTCCAAAGAATGCATGTCCCCAGGCCCAAGACCAAACCCACAGATCTGACCTCTCTGGGGCAAGGCCAGGGAACCTGTCTTTGCCACCCTCTCTGACACAGAGAGACATTTCAGCAGGTGTGTCTAGCAGTCATTCTCAAACTGATGTGTGCCTGAGGTTCCTGGGATCATATTAAAATGTCGGTTCTGATTTAGCAGAATACTGTGGGGGGACACAGTATTGCATTTCTACCAAGCCTCCATATGGTGCTGATTCTGCTGGTGCATGGACCCTAGAAAAAGGGAAAGAGGAGCCATCGTGAGACACTTTCGACCCTTAGTGAAGGGCAGCTGTGGGCAGATATTTCAGTGGATTCAAGAGAACTAGGCCCTGAGTGGCCATTGCTCCTATCACAGATAGTGATTCACCTTCGTGGAAGTCACCTTCAGCTTTCTCTCCTTGCAGGTGTTCCTCAAAGCGGGAGTGGTCTCCAGACTTGAGAAGCAGAGAGAGAAGCTGGCGTCTCACAGCATCATTTTCTTCCAGGCGGCCTGCAAGGGCTTTCTGTCTCGCCAGGAGTTCAAGAAGCTGAAGGTATGGAGGCCCATGTGCCTGCAGAACCCGGCAGAGGCAGGAGGTCCTGGCATGAGGGGCTGCAGTCCCAAGCTTCTCACACTCACTTGTGCGCGAATCCCCAGTGCGATACTGTTACTGTGCAGAGTCAAATCCAGTGAATCTGGAGTGAGCACAGGGTCTGCCTGTCTCCCATGAGGATGCAAGTGCTGCTACCTCACAGACCCACCCTGAGCAGTGAGATTTTAAGCAACACTATGCAAGAAATCATGACTGTTTTTTGGACGTGGACAACAAGTCACCCACGATGCCCACTACCTAGACAGCCACAAGGTTGTCCAGGCCCTCTGGGTTGGTCCATGTTGTCAGCCTATACATTCTCTGGAGAACTTGACTTTCAGGGGTCACCAGACAGGGCATGTGCAGGCCTCAGTCCTGAGAGCTTTGGGATCAAAGGACAAGTTCAGAGTGTAGAGTAATGAACCACCCTGGGCCACCATCTTTAGAAATCTCAGAGGCTGAGTGTCCTTTGAGTCTGCACAGTGTTGGGAAGGCAACAGGGCTTGGAGACAATGTCCAAATCCCACCCTCCTGCTTAGCAGCTGGCTGAAGGTAAGATGAGCTAATGTACACACACTACAGTACATGGCACATAGTAATAGCTCAATAAATGCTACCTGCTATGATGTTAATACTGTTATTAAGTCTTACTGATAACAGACAGTCTTATTACATGTGCCTCTAGTACATGTGAACTTGTGCATTCAAATATATGTACTTGGCAAAGTTAGCATATGGCAAGAGCATGAATCATTCTAATAATTTCAGCAACCCCAATGGCCCACTGCACTTAAGCACTTAGGCCTGGGATGATTTGCAAAAGACGCTGAAAGCCTGAGTGCTGTCTGCTGCCAGACTCAGGGCTTCTGTCCCAACTCTGTCACTGAGAAGCTGTGTGACATGGGACACATGGCTTTGCCTTTCTGTCCCGTGGTGTTCCCATCAGTGAAGTGGCTGTACTGATAACACCTACTTCACAAGGCTGATTTGAGAACTGAGCCAAAGTGTATAAGATACTCAGGGCAGTGCCTGGCATGCAGGAAGTGCCATACCAGCAAGTGTGCTGGCCTTTGTGATGGTGTTGAGGGGACAGGGTCTCCTCAGCATGATTTCTACCTAAGATAAATAAGGTGGGTGAATTGGGGCAGTGTGGTCCTCGGACCAACAGCACCCTCATAACCTGGGGATTGGTTAGCAGGTTATTCTTGGCCCCACCCCAGACTCACTGAATCTGAGCCTGGGTGGTGGAGCCCAGCCATCTGTGTTTTGACAAGCCCTCCAGGAGATTCTGATGCACACTCAAGTTTGAGAAGCATGGAATTTAAATACACTTGAAGTGGTATTTATCCCCTAAATATCAGCTAACATAATGATCAAGGCCATCACCTCTTGTCAGCAGTTTCCGGGATTTGCACAGGTGGTTTTGGCCTTGCACAGTGACTTGAACCTAACCGTATATGCTGTGACCCATTCTGCCATATTTTTTACTCCTTGCTCTATTATCATTGTTATGTCATGCACGATCATGTCATATGCCCGATGCCTGGTGCTGAGAGCCTGACTCCATGAAGGACAGCTCTTTATTTTCAGTTACCTAATCCCTCCACTAGGACAGAAACCCATTTCCTCTACCCCCTTCACCACCCTCTGCCTCTTTTCTTCCTTTACCTCCACCGGTTTTGGGAAGGACCTTCAAGTCTCCACTCTCCCTCCCCTGCAGATTCGCCGACTGGCCACCCAGTGCATCCAGAAGAACATGGCTGTGTTCCTAGCGGTCAAGGACTGGCCGTGGTGGCAGCTCCTTGGTTCCCTCCGGCCCCTGCTGAGTGCCACCACTGGGGATGAGCAGCTCCGTGCCAAGGAGGTTGGTCCAGATGGCAGCCAAGTGGCTGCTCCCTCCCCCACCCCCACCTTATGTTTGCCTCCAGACCCAGTGTCTCCACCCCTGAAACTTCTTGATCTAGGAGTGTTTCACACCCCCAACCCCACCCTAGCACGCCCTCATGCCCCTTCCAGATGCCATCTCTCTGTCCCCATCAACAGAGAGCAGTCTTTGTCCTGTGCCCAGCTCCTTTCTGGGCTCGTGGGTGCTGGTTAAGTGGCGAAATCATTGAGTCCTTTCTCTCCCTACCTCTCAGACAACACTCCTACTACTCTCCCTTCTACTCTGGCGACAGCTGCTGTAGTCAGGTTATTTCCCTCCAGTTTCGATTGACTCCTGGTCTATCCTGCCTGTTGTTTTTTTTTTTTTTTTTTTTTTTTTTTGTGGGACCCTCGCCGGTGGGCGGGAATCGAACTGGTGCTGCAGAGGCTGCGGGCAGCCTCGAAACCCAGTGCTCAACTGCTGCGCCACCAGGGGAGGCCCTCCTGCCTGTTGTTTCTTTTGAAAAAATTAGCAAGTATACACACAGTTCCTTTCTTTCTTACACAAATGGTAGCATACTACATGTAGTCTTCTGCAACTTTCATTTTTCACTAAAAATTGTATTTTGAGAGTTATGCTGCATCCATTTTTATGGAAATCTTCCTTGTTCTCTCTCCACGGCCACTTACCATGGTGTCCCATAGTTCTGCACCAGCCTGCTGTGGATGGGTGCTGAAATGGATCCTAATGGTATTGTAAGATAGCATTGAGCTGCTGGCACTAAGTGTACTCCAGGAGGAAAGAGAGCATGCCCAGTCTCAGGTTCAGCAAGCGGTCCTGTTCCAAGGATTTGCATTCATACCTGCGCTGGTGTGGCCAGATGTGCATGAGCAGAGATGTTGGTATTCTGAAATGGTGAAAGAAAAATCCCTTGTAGGAACTTTAGCATCTGGGCATCAGATAGGCAGGCTGAGTCGCCTATTCCCTCACCCAGCCCCTTTTAACACATGCAGAACCAATACCTCTGGTCCTAAGTGGCTTTTGGTAAGGTCTTTCTTTTTGTAGGAGGAGCTTACAACATTGAGAAAGAAACTAGAAAAATCAGAGAAGTCAAGGAATGAGCTCCGGCAGAACGCAGACTTGCTGGAGAGCAAGGTATCTCAGCCCTCCTGGGTGGGTTCCCTGTATGGGGTGGAGTCTGTGCCCAGGAGGGTGGTACTGGCCTGGTGCTGTGCTCTGAGCTTTACAGACCTCCTCAAAAGTACCCTGGGAGGTGCATGTGCTATTGCCCCTACTCTACAAGGGAAGAAACTGAGGCTCTGGGGTATCAGACATCTTCCCGGCATCACATAACCAGCAAGTATAGAACTGAGATCAAACCCATATTCTCTGGCTCCAAAGGGAAGACTCTTAAATAAATCACAAAGATAAGAAATAAAAACAAACAAATGGACAGTATTAAAGTAATCAACTTCTGTTTATCATGCTATAAAATGACGGTAACACCACATACGTGTAGATAAATTCAAAACAAAATTAATGGGCCAAAAATGCTCAGAACATGTCAAGAATTTCCTTAAATCAATTGCAAGAAGGCAATCACTCCATTAGAAAAAAAAATAAAGAGCAAAAAAATAGGAACGGCCATACCTAAGAGGGTACTCTGGGCTAAGGGTTCAAATGTTCAGGAATTCCAACTAACATATAGACATGTGGAAATCTGCTCAGCCTAAGTAGCAGTCAGAAATGCAGATTACCCCACACTAGGTACCGCTTTACACTTGTGATCAGCAAAATCAAAAAGTCTGGTGTAGCCAAGAGTTGGCCATTGATGTGCAGCGGCAGGAACGCACATGCTGCCGACGGATGTGAGAATGGGTCTCAGCACAAGGAGGCTGAGGCTGCCCATCCCTGCGCTGCTCTGCCAGTGACTCTCCCCCGTGCCTCTATGGAAAGACCTCCCGCACAGCAGTGCTTGTCAAGCTGAAGAATGTAAACACCCAAGTGGGACTCCATTGAGGGACTGGATGTGCACATTTTATTATATTAAAAATTGAGTTACGGAAAGTGAACATGAATGAAGAGTAGGCCAACTATGGCCCTTGGGCCCAATTTATGTTCCAGCCTTTATTTTTTTTTTTTAAAGATTTATTTATTTATGCATACAAGAGCTCGGGTACAGGCCAGGGATGCGGGGGTTGAGAGGATTCATCAGAGACAGCGTGGGGAGCCGAACAGGCAGATCTACTGAAACACACTGCCGAGGGGAGCAGCGGGCGAGACAGGAGAGGTCTGCTGTGCCATGTGGGTTGCTTTTTGGCCAGGGATTGAACTCGTGCTGGAGAGGCTGCCGATTGCTTCATAGCGCGGTGCTTAACCCCTTGCACCAACAGGGAGGCCCCTCAGCCTGTTTCTTACAGTTTTATTGGCATGATGCCTGTTGGCATGATGCCCATTCCTTTCTGTTTGGTTCTGTCTGCTTCCATGCCGTGATGGCAGAATTGAGTAGTTGTCACATGGGCTGTATGACCTTCAAAGATTAAAAATATGTATTATCTGACTCTTTATAGGAAAAATTTCCTAGAGATGCATCTATGAGCATGGGTTGCCCTGGAAAATATAATGCTGGAGGATAATGATGAAGTTACAAAAGAAAACCTAAAATATGACATCTTCCCTTTTTTAAATGCTGCGCATTAATGGGGACATATGGCTACATAGTTACGATGTGAAGATATTCATGGGGATAACACCAACTTCAGTGTCATTCTTATCTCCCAGGGCATAGAAAGGGACTCAGGATTGGAGGGGGTGCTTGGGGGAGAGGGATGTGATGGTCTTGCCGATGTTTTCTTTCCTTAGTTATGTGTTGAGTCCATGGGCTGTGTCTGAGGACATGAGCCAGACAGTCCTGCCCCGAGGCGACTACTACAAAGACAGATTCATAAACAAATTATTTCGCTCGTCAGTGCACTGTGGGTAGACCAAGCAAAGCTGCTCAGAACATGCTGTTCCACTTAGTCTGCTGGGGCTAAGGAGGCGGAGGCACTCGTCTGGAGCACAAAATTTAACAGGGTATTGTTAGTGTGCAGACTTAGGGGTATCTCAGGGACCTGAACTTGCATGCTTCAAAACGGGGCCTGGCCATCTGTGCACACAAAGACAAAGCATACTAAGTGCAAAAGAACTTTAATAGGATTAGTGTGCATGGAAAGATAAGAGAAAGATTAATAGTTTCCCAGTAAAACATCCTAAATTACCCTTTCAGTAAACACCTTGTGGGTAAACACCTAACTAGCCAGGATCAGCCCAAAGCAGGCCACTGAAACCTGCAATCTTGTTGCACGTCTAAGGTACCCTCTGGTGGGGAACCATCGGGAGGGGGTGAAAGGGGCCAGGCAAGTCTGGGACAAAAGAGCAAAATCAAAATACAGCTCAAGATAGCAGCCGCCATTGTCAGCCTTCCCATGTGTCTCTTCCAAGTGTCTCTACGTGTCTCTCCTCCACGTGTCTCCTTTTATGTCCCCAAGTCCTGGTGCAAGTCCAAAGCCGAGAAGCAAGCGCGCCTATCTCCACGTTTCCTCTGTGTGCTCCAGAGCCCACCTGCCTCTGTGTTGTCTGGCTTCACCTGGCCACTCAGCTCCACCTGCTCTCTGCTCCCTAGTTCCCAGTGGCTCTTCCAAGGCCACTGCATGTAAATGGGGGCAGGGGACATGGTGCCCCCCTTTTTTGGAGATGCCTTTGTTATAGTGTCAAAAAATTCAGCAAGATAGACACTATTTTAATGCAATAGGTTTTGAAATGTAAATTCATGCCAAAAATTTATGATGAATAAAATATCAAAATTTTAAATAAATTTAAAATTTATGGACCAGGACTGGGGTAAGGCAAATGAATTATGGTGGGATCCTGTTTTTATTTAAAAATTTGTTATTTTATTCATCATGGATTTTTGGCATTCATTTTGACATTCTTAAATATAATGTGCAAATTTTATTTATCTTTATTTCTGAGTTTCGGGGTGCCCCCTTAAGTTTACCATCCTTAGTGAGTGGTTTTCTCACCTCATCCTTAGTCTTTTTTTTTTAAAGATTTATATTTATTTATGCATACAAGACCTGGGGTGTAGGTAAAAGGTGCAGGGAAGGTGAGAGGATTCACCAGAGACAGAGTGGGGAGCAGAACAGGTGGATTGACTGAAATACACTGCTGAGGGGAGCAGCAGGTAAGACAGTAGAGGTCTGCTGTGCCATGTGGGTTAGCTCCCTGCCTGGGGATTGAACTCATGATGCAGTGGCTGCAGATTTCTTCATAGTGCTGAGACTTAACCCCTTGTACCACCAGGGAGGGCCCTCATACTTAGTCTTAACTGAAGTCTTTTCCTTGAAGTCCTGGGTACCTTCCAGGACTAAATTTATTCACTCATTCAACAAATATGTGTGAGCACCTCCCATGTGTCACACATTCAACAAGGCACCTCAGTTATAGCCAGAGACAAGTCAAGTCCCTGACAGACTGCATGGCCATTTTTGCCTACATGGTTGAGGTGGGCTTCCCTGGGTTGAGATATTTGATTTTAGATATGAATTATTTGATGTAGTCATCTATGGGAAGATCTGGGAGAAGAGTAGCAATGACAAGTGCAAAGGTCCTGGGGCAACACAGAGTAATTATTTGTCAGTCCAGGGCTTTCTACACCCAAGAGACTATGGCTTATTATTACTAATGACATCTCTTGGTTTGGTTGATGGATAATGTGACTTTAATTAGATTCATGAACAAACCAGTAGAACACATCCTTCTTCCTATGCTGATAGCCTAAGGAGGCTACTGGCTCACATGGGTATGCAGAATGAAGTTTGGGGGGAGGGCTGTATCTCTTCCATCTCTTCTCCCACTGGGATGGTGTCCACTCTCCCCACCATGGGCTCTCAGTCTGCTTACTCCATGCCCACTCCCAGGACCAGGAAGGGGCAGGATCTCCTGGAAGGAACAGTCACATCTGCACGGAGTTAGGAGAATCTGGGTGGAGGTGCTGCACCTTGTGCCAGTCCTCTCTTCTGGACAAGACTGGAAGGAGGCGAGGAAATACACACACACATGCCTCACGTTCTCATCTGAGGCTCTGGAGAACAAGCAGCCTGACCTCTCTTGCTGGAAGTGGCAGCGAGCAGAGAAGCAGAAGTGAAAAATTGGAGAGCTGTGGGTTGGTTGGAAATGTAGGTGACTTCCCTGTAGGAATTCCTTCCCACTGAGCTGACATTTGATATAGTAATTCATCACCAACTGTCAGGTCGAACTTGAGGGTTTGCGATGTGTTCGCTGCAGTGGGAGACTTGGAAGGTGGGAAGAGGTGAACATCTTTAGCATATAGAGCCACAGCTTATGGGACATCAGAAGGAAGGAAGGGAACCAGGCTTCTGAGACCTGAACCAAACAAATAAGTGTTGGCATCTACAGAATATTCTGTTCATGCTCTTTGAGTCTTTGTGTGACACGTAGTTACAAAGACATGTTCGGGGTCTTGAAAAAGGTGAGATGAAAAATTGAAGCTAAGAAAATCAAATCATAAGGAATAACTGTTAAAGAGTATGCAAAATTAGGGAAAGCATTAGGAAATAGAAATTTATCATTGGCCTCAGACTCATATTTCCAGGATAGCTATTACATGCACTGCGCCCTGTGCCTGAAACACTTCCCTCCACCCCCTTCACCTGGTCGTCCTTTTTCATTCAATTCAGGTGGTACTTCCTCCAGGAAGCCTTCCTTGATGTTCTAAAGCTGGATTTGGCCCCCATTATGTGCTTCCACAGGCCCCCTGCTTTCCCTCATAGCATTTATTGAACCACCTCCCCTGTCCCAACTCCTAACACCATAGACTAGGGTTTTGGAAATGCTTGAACTTGCCTTAAATACAGTCAAGTCTGTGTACACACGTGGTTTCTTTCATTTGGGTTGGTGACATTCTTGCTTACTGTACATTAACCCAAGTGGATATTGGTTTGTTCATAGTTTGAACTACCGTGAGTAAGCCTGCTGAGAACATTCTGACATGTGTCTGGGTGCATAGTGATATTCCTGTTAGGAATATACCTTGGGATGAAGTTGTTGGATATGAAGTTATCTCTGTGTTCTGTTTTAGTAGATAATTCTGAACAGTTAGCTAGAGTGTATCAGTTTATATTCCACGGCAGTGGCTCTGATATAGGTCAGCAAGGGGCACTAAAACTGGCCAAGGCCTGAACAAAAGCAGCTAAGATGGTATCTTCCTGCTACAGAAGATGCACAGCTCCTCTCCAGAACAATAGGCCATGTGTCCAAGATGGCATCTTTCTGCCTCTGCTGACCTGGAGCACGCAGCAGCCAGACTCTGGGCCAGGTTCCAACTCATGAAGACAGCAGAAGATGCTACAGGAGACACTCCTGGAGATGCCTGGATGCCCCAGCGCAACAGACTAGCAACACTCAAAACAGCAGCTTCAGCAGCTCAACGACCCAACAAATGGCCACACTCACACAGCTCAGCGCAGCTCCCAGCTTCTCTGCCAGGCTGTAACAGCAACAAAACTGGGAACAGTTTCAGTTGCTTGGCCACTTGCAAAGCCTCCAAACTTTCCTCTCTGAGGTGGCTGCTGGAGACCTCCACATTCAGAGGCCCACAACAGCCTTCTGGTAGACCAGCGCCCTGGGGCCTGGAATCCACTGACCCCAAATGCTGAAAATCTGGAAACACTGAATTCTGGAGGCTGAATGAATCCACTCCCCCTTCTGCAGTCCCTTACATTACTTATCCATCTCCCTACCCCAAAATGCGATACTTTTTAGTGTTATCCCTGGGGCTATCCTCACCAGCAACCCCCTCCAGGGGGCTCCACCTCAGTCTTTGGCTTTAGCCATCCTCAGCCTAAGATTTTTTTTATTTATTTATACAAGAACTGGGGTACAGGCCAGATGCGTAGGAGGGTGAGAGGATTCACCAGAGACAGAGCGGGGAACAGAACAGGCAGTCTGACGAAATACACCACTGAGGGGAGCAGCGGGCGTGGCAGGAGAGGTCTGTGCACCATGTGGGACCTTCGCCAGCCGGCAGGGATCGAACCAGCACTGCAGAGGCTGTGGACAGCTTCACAGTGTGGCGCTCAACTGCTGCGCCACCAGGGGAGGCCTGGTATGGTCTGTTTCTTATTTAGTAATTTTGGTAGTAGGGACAGGTGTGATTTCAATTTGCACCTTATCACAGGTTTTTGGCTGTCTGGCTATCCTCTTTGGTAAAGTGGTCTTCCAGGTCTTTTCTATTTTATTTTTATTTTTTTCACAGAAGAACTGGTGTGGGGGATGAGAGAATTCACCAGAGACAGAGTGGAGAGCGATGCAGGCAGATTTACTGAAACATACTGCTAAGGGAAGCAGCGGGTGAGACAGGAGAGGTCTGCTGCGCCGTATGTGGTTAGCTTCCTGGCTGGGGTGCAAATTCAGGCCATAGTGGTGATAGTGCTGAGACTTAACACCTAGGTCACCAGGGAGGCCCTTTTCTGTTGCTTTTCTTATTGATTTGTAATAAGTTTTTAGCTCCTGCAGATAGTTTGGTTGTTGGACATATGCAGGACAGATCTTTTCTTCCACTCTGCAGCTTGCTTTTTATGATTGCAGAAATTTGAAGTTGTATTTGATTAAGTCTATCATCTCTTCAGAGCTGCCAAAGGATGAGAAAGAGGTGAAAGGGCTGCAGAATTCCCCAATTTCCATAGGTTGCTGTAGATGCACTTTTTGGTGTTTCATTCTGTAATTATCACTTCTCTGATACACAAGGCTTTCCACCTATTTATATCTCTGAAATTGGGATGCATCACACCCTAAAAATTGGCAGCACTTTCTTTTTATACATCCTATAATGGTGCATCTTTTCATCAACAGGGGCTTAGATTTGGTGAAATGTAGCATATTGGGGCCCAAGCAAGACTTAGTTTAAAGAAAGGGCGCTACCCTTTAACACGCCCCCCGCCCCGCCTAGTTGCTATTAATTTTTATTGGTTGCTTTTACACTTTAAATAGCATCAGAATCACTTGGGGATGCTGTGACCCCTGTGGCTCCTCTAGTCCCATCAACCAAGCATTGCATCCAGGACCGAGTCTTGGGGGAGAGTCCCCACCGCTACTTACCAAGCCCCCAGGCAACCTGATGTAGGGGATCCTGCTGTGTCAGAGTAGCGGGCCCCAACCTTGAAAGCGCATTAGAATCCCCTGGAGGTTGTGTGTGTGAATACAGATGGCTGGACTCCAGGTCAGTAGATTGGCTGGCCCCGGAGATTCTTTTTTTTTCTCAGAAGTTCTCAGGATACTGCTGGTCTGAGGACCACACTTGTGAACCATTAGGTTCCAAGGCAGATGTGGTTCTACTTCCATAAAAAGGAGTTTCTATTAACAGTCAGGAGCAGTACCCCTTCAGAGCAGGAAGCATGAAGACACCCCAGCCAGGTTCATGGCGCCTGCACCCTACCCACCCTACCCCCTTGTCTCAGTAGGGGAAGAAACAATTGATAAAAACATCACTGAAACATGTTGTGCCTCATCAGTGAAAACTCCATTTGACTAGGCTTATTAAAAAGACAACATTATTGCAAAATGATTTAAGTGCTTCATTTGCAAAGGAGCAGAAGAGGATATGAGGAACCTCCAAGAAGCTGGCTATAAATATTCTTCAAGCGTGCAAAATCTGCCGTGATGTAAAGTGGGGTTTTTTATTTTCACAAGCAAGCAGGCAGTCTTTTTGTGGGATGTATAGGAAGGCTGTGGAGCTCCTGGAGGTGCTTTCTCCCCAATCCAAACTATATTCTAGATTTTCCCCAAGATCTTATTTTTTGCAAAAGGCTGAGGCACTTGCACTCTGGATAGCAGGCCTTGTTAGCCTGAGCTGTTTTATTTTTTGGTGAGGTCTTGCAGAGAGAATCCACCGGGCTTCAGTGGGACTGAAGATTTGGGTCCAAAGGTCCGTTTGCAAAACTGAGGGAGTTCGGTCCTGATGACCCCGAGGGTGCCTGGCACTTTATCTCAGGAGGGAAGGGTCCTGAGGTCCCATCACACTCTTGACTGCTTGTTCCAAGCTCTGTGCCTGAAGGGAATGGACTGGGAAGCCTCCTAATCCCCTCCTTAAGGCTTTCTTGCTTCCTTTCTGACTGGGATGTTAGGGTCTCACTGGAGGAGGATCTCCTTTGGGGGGACAGTGGCAGAGGCTCTATGGCCATCATGTGGGCGAATTCATGGGTGATCACAGTGGGATGAAGCTCCACAGAGGAGAGCACCACAGGAATGGCCTTTCTGTGTGCCTCAATTTCCCCATATAAAAACCAGCACCATAGCTCTTTCTCTACTTACCTTGCAACACAAGTGCATAGGCTGGGGACTGCACAGAGTAAGGGGTTATGGCATGATGAGCTGCCTGCTGTGTCTGGTATACTGGGGGAGGAGACAGAATGGGGGTTTACAGGCCCTTTTTGAGATAGAATTATGGACAAATTCTTGAAGGCTCTAAGCCTGTGTCATCATCCATAAATTGGTGACTGCAATGGTCAGGCTTGCTTCCTGGGGGCTGTGGCGAAGAGGTGTGTGTCATCATCACAGTGTACAGAGCAAGGCTTTGCACGCACCATGACTACAGACATACACTTGAATTCTTTTTACCCTGTCCCAAGAAACAGTTCTTCAAAGATTACAACGTAGCCTAGCTATCTCTACACCCCTCAGAGCTTTCGATGCTAATTGAATGGACTAATATTGGATTTAATAATTAAAGCAACCTTTAATGGGCAACATGTCTGTGCCAGATGCTGGGATAAATCCTTTAATTGCATTATCTAATTTCACCCTCCAATCACACTGTTAGGAAGATGTTATTACTCCCACATTCTAGATAGAGAAAGTGAAGTCCAGAGAGTGGCAGACCTGGGACTTGAATCCAGATCTGACAGACTCTGAATAGGCTGCAAGAGAAGAGGAGGGTCCACCTAGGTCGGAGATGAGGTCTCTGAGGAGGGTCTTGAAGGATGAGCAAGAGCTAGCCAGGGGGCGAGGTGGGAGGCAGCCCAGGTAGAGGCACCCAGCAGCACACAGAGCAGGGACGTGTGTGGTGCCCACGGGGATTGGCATGATGCTTCTGTGGCTGGAGGATCACACGTGTGTGGATTGGCACAGGGCGGGGTCAGGTCATGCAGCTGGGCCATCGGAATCATGTTAGAGGTTTGGACTCCATCCAAAAGTGAGCGCCAGACCAAAGAATCTCTTCAAGCATCGCTGTGCTTTTTTTCCTCTTGGTGGGGGATCACTAGGGTCTTTGAAGGCCCTTCTAGATCTCATGAAAGCCCATAACTGCCCCTGTCTCTGGGGGGGCGGGCACCGGAGGCTGAGCCTTGGCCTCATCTCTTAGACAACAGCTCACCAGCCACTAATATTTTTTTTCTTTTAGTCACTCAGGTTATAGGAGATGGGGTTTCTCTTCTGCTGGGGGTCCACCTGGGTTTCTTTTGACCATGGCCTTGCAGGGGTGGCTGGGGTACAGGTCATATCTGGCCTTGGGTCTGCCCTGACCACCTCGCTCCCCCTGCTGAGCCTGTTTCCTAGTCTAGGGCACTGCTGCGGCTGCTCGCCAGAGGCTGGGTGTGGGCGATTGTGAGAGATAGTGAATAAGCCAGGCTGAGAGAGCTGGATTGCCAGGACTGGACTCCCTCTGTGTTTTATCTGTTATGATCTGATGCAAATCACTTCACCACTCAATGCCTCAGTTTCCTGTTCTGTGGAAAGGGTATAACAAAAACCTCTCCTCGTAAGGCCTGATGAGGGGCCTCAAGAAGATGGTAGTGCCAAGAGCTTATCACAGGTCTCCCCATTCCCTGAGTGTGAGCTCATTCTCATACAAAGACTTACAATGAACACCTCCTTTTGATTACAATGAAAAGCACAGGGGAATTAGAGGCTGCTCTTGGCTCTCCACAGATAGGTGATGTGGGGGGTTTAAGGATCCTTGAATCTGACAGCCACAGGCATGTGGGTATGGCTTTCTAGCCCTGAACTTCAACCTTCTTGAGGGAGGATCAGGCACACAGCAGGCACCTACATGATGAATGGCGAGTGACTGACAGGTCGGAGGACCGCGTGTGTTTTATGTTTAATATCCATCAACTCCGTGTTACCCACTGACCCCCTAAACTGCAAATTATTATTTGCTTGACACCATGCAAAATCTACTACAGAAAACTTACTCATTTCTGTCCCCTTTTTGCTGGTAGATGCTTGGAGACCTTGTACCTAAGGAGAAAGAAGATTCCAATGATTTGGCCACGGGGTAGACCCAGGGACGATTTCAGAATAATTTCTAGTTAATTGGTCCTTGAATAATCTGCAAAGACCCTTCTGGGTTGCAGACCAGGCTCCCCCCCTCAGTAAACTGGCTCTCATTTTGTTCTCTAGCAGCTCTGGGCATGGCACCACCCCTCACCTCTGTAGACTAATCCCCTGGGGACCCTGCAGTGTGGGGAGGGAGGATTTGTGGGACCAGGGGCAAGTTTACTTGTCTCTCCGAAAATCGTCTGTCATTTCCCCAACTTGAAAGGACTAATTGTCCTTTGGGCTCCAGACTTGGGTTCTGTAGAACTAAAAATTAATGCATTAAATTAATTTTGTGCTCCCTTTGCTCAGGCCGATTAGCACAAATTAAATTTCACACTAATTGGCTAAGGCGGAGAGAACACAATCCAGAGCTTGGGCTCAATGCTGATCTCAGGGCTGGGCACGGGAGGTTGGGAGCATGGGAAGTGGGCGTGTTCCAGGATTACACAGGCCTGTATGTGGTGCTCTCTGCCAATCACCACTTTCCTCCACCAGTTTTTTGTGGGCCCACATGCAAATCTAACCCATTTAAAGCCCAGGGCAAGACCAAGATTAAAAATCCACCCTAACATTTTCTATATCAAAAATTTTTAAACTTTGTGTGTGTTGAGATTCAGATCCCTGGCTTTCACCTCAGAACTGTGGTCTGGGGTTCTGAAGATCCTGGAATTTATATTTTAACTATCTTCCCAGGTATCTAAGGTCAGTGCTTGCCCAAACACTTTAAAGGCAAAGTTGTCAGGAATAACAAAAAGGAAGCCCTACCCCAAAGGCTGCCCCTAGGAGGCCCTGGGTGAGCTCCTCTATTGATTGCCATTGCTTGGATCTTAGAGTTGCGCATTCAAGTCCCAGGTCTGGCACTTGATGTGTGTCTTCAAAATGTTCCCCAGGCTTCTGTTCCCCTCTGTTTCTTGTTAAGTCTCCATTTTGATTTGTGCAGTAACTGGTATGGTCAATACGCTGAGAAACAGACAGACTGGAAGAGGGAAAATTGTGGGGATTGTAGACTATACATGGTGGCCTCTGTGTTTCTAGCTCAATTATTTTTTGGACTATTTTAAAAAGAGGTTTTGTGTTTTCCTGGTTAGTAAAGTGGTCCAAAAAAAATTATCAATGGTACAGAAATGCATCTAGGGAATTTGGAATCCCCTGTGAGCCTACTCTTTCAGGAAAAATAATGCTACCCACCATCTGGGAGTGCCTTTTTCCATGCAAGTACAAACAAAAAACAGGAACATGCCAAACATTCCATTCTGCAACTTTGCTTCCCCCCACCCCTGGGTAATGTATCTGGGGAATTTTTGTCAAGTCAGAACAAATAGATCTATATCCCCCTCCTCTGTGGGGTAGTTGAAGGAGCTATACTGAGGCAGCCTGTGAGCTGATATTATTGATGGAGAGAAGCTCGAAGGGCAGTTGGATTCCACTGTGGAAGCAACACTGAGCTCCTGTCTGCTGACACACTACAGTTGCCCCTCAGTCCAGTGCAGAGGGCCTCCAGGGACAACATTAATGGCATGGAATGGGAAGGCTGGTAGCACAACATTGCCTGACTCAATGCTCTTGAATTTAATACCTTTTCTAGAACTAGAGGGGAAGAGACTTGCCCAAGGTCACGCTGTACATGAAAAAATGTGTCTGAACTGAAGCCCTGTATACCTTGTCTCTTTGTCTTCTGTTTTCTCTTTCTTCATCTTGACTTTAATTGCTGCATTGCCTAATGGGTAACTTCTTACATACAATGCCTCTTCTGTGCCAGGTTGTTTCTAAGTCTCTTGGTCATAAATAATCTACTGACATTTCTCACTTTCTTCAGCTTAGCCTTGAATTTGAATACTGTATTTAAAACAATAGCACTGTTATTGTGGGACCAAAGGGTACCCAATGACCCCAAATTATTAAAGGGTGTTTGCTCTAAAAGGGATTTTGCCATCTGCTTGACGAAGGCAAAGAAAACAGCTTCTTATGTGAATAGGATTAGGGTACATAGAGAGGGAAGAGAAAATATTCCTAATAGTTTCCCAATAAAACCCCCCAAATTACCCATCCCCTTGTGGGCAATTGCCCAGTCAAACACCTTTGACCCAAAGTGGAGCCACCGAGGCCCAAAGCTTGCTGCAAGTCTAAGGTACCTTCTTATGATGGGGAACAGCAAGAAAGGGGTAAGGCAGGTCTGGAGCAGAAGGTGCAAAGTCAAAGCTCAAATCAAGACAATGGTTGCCATGGTCTCTGCCAAGGACAGCCTTCCCATGTGTCTCTCACTCATGTGTCTCTTCATGTCTCTCCATGTATCTCTTGCCAAGTCATTTCCACCCCCACCCCTGGGTGAAAGCCAAAGGCCCAGAGCCCACTGGCCTTCTGTGTTATGTGACTAACCCTGGCCGCTCAGCTCCACCCCTAGTTCTCAGCAGCTCCTTGCTCAGGAAGTCCTGTTCATGGCGCGCTGGGACCTATAACCCAGGCAGCCACAGATGAGAGTGGGGAACTGGCACCTCTCCTTCACGGAGGTGACCCTGTAACAATGCCACCGGAGCCCTGGCCCATTTGGTGTCTGTAGTTGTTCTGTAAATTGAAAAGAGATAAAAGTGCAAGTTGGAATTCATTGAACAGCAAACCTTTTTATTTTTAGCTGTAAACATGTCTGCTTTAGCTCGCTGTATTCCTGAGGCAGGACCAAAGCCTTCTCTGATTGTGAGCATCTGTCTCGAGATCCACTTCTTACTTAAGCCACACCTTTAATGCACAACCTTATGATTTCCTGCTTTGCTTTCTTTAAAACAGAGCAAATGGCAAAATAATTTGAATGCAGAAGCCTAATTTTTTACTTTTGCATTTTTATAGTCTTTGCGCCTCCTCCTGTTTGACAGAATTTTATAAAGCAGCTCACCCTTTTTTTTTATTCCTTCATTCAAAGCATTCAACCTACTTTTCATGGAAACTCTCTTTCCGGTAATATTTTATAGGCTTATGTAATAGCTAACGGAATAAATAACTATAATGCAAGTGCACCAAGCATAAACACGTGGGGAACACAATCAGTGGATAGTGGGTGTGCATGGCTATCACGTGGTATAGACAGGGGGGACCTGTGGTACCACATGGGCTTCCTTCTGAGAACTTTCTGAGGTGGTGGATGTCTGTTGATCTGTCCTTCTGCGGAGCCAATGTATGGGTCAGTGAGATGGTGGGGGTTGGTTAAGGAGAGCTTCTGCTTGAATAGTTTGTTGTTTGACTTTTTTTCTTTTTAGCACTTACCGTGTGCCAGGCACTATGTTCATCTTTATGGGATTATCTCACTTAATTCTCAATACAATTCTATAAGTTATCGCCTCCCCTTTTAAAACAGAAAATACTGAGTATCAGATAGGCATTTTTCTTGGTTCAGTGTCACACAGCTGTTGAGTTTTGAGTCAATAACCTCATACATCAAGACCAATAAAATTCTGAAGTCCATCCTCTGACATCTCATTGCACAGACGGGTAGCACTGCCATGAAAGCCAGTGATTCGCCTAAGGGTAGCCCTGGGGAGTGTGACTAGGGGAGAAGACTTCGTTGTCTGCATGAGTGACCATGCTGTAACCCTCCCTGTCCCAGATTGCTGACTTGACCACAGAGCTCGCTGATGAACGCTTCAAAGGAGACGTGGCCTGCCAGGTGCTAGAGAGTGAACGGGCTGAGCGGCTGCGGACATTCCGGGAGGTCCAGGAGGTGAAGGTGAATGACCAGGATTTGTAGGGGTGTGGGAGAGGGGAGCTAAACCATTGATAGGGCCCAGTTGGGCCTGCCCCCATCTGTTTATATCTGGGATTCCCCATAGCAAAATGCACGGGCTTACTGACCTCCTTGCTCAAGGTCCTAGGTACATTTGGGTCTTCCAAAGGCTTGGAGATGCCATGAGAGAAGACTGCAAAGGGCGGGCAGCCCCTGCCTATGGAGTCATCATGCACAAGGACTGCATGGAGGGTGGCTAGTCCTGATTTGGGAGGCCCCATGGAGGAGAGAGCTGCCCTAGGCTTCTACCCAGCTCCAGTTTAGACCTCAAGATCTTTGTTTCAGAGCAAGTATGAGGAAGTTCAGAAGAATTTTGGAGAAGTGGTGAAGCAGTTGGAAGAAGCCCAGCAGAAAATTCAGTTGACTGACTTGGAAAGGAGTCACACTGGAGGAGGTGAGCAGACTTGCACCCGTGAGGTTGCATGCTGATGGAAAAAGCTATTTTTGTTTTTTAAAAAGCTATGTTTTTATTTCATTCATTCATCTGGCCATCCTACACACTGACACTTACTATGTGCTAGATATTGCATTAAGGACCGAGATTTTGGCAGAGCAAACAGGCATGGCCTTTGCCCTGTTGGAGCTTACAGTCCATTGGCACATATAATCCAACAGCCCCCCAAATAATAAATTATCAATGTGATGTAAACTCTCTAGTAATAATGTAAAGGATGGTTAAAAAAAAAAAGTGGCTCTATGGACAAGGCATCTTTATATTTATGTGAATAGTTAGTATATACATTTTGAGGGAAGTAGTTCAGTGGTTAGAATCTAGACTGTCTCTTACCAGGAAAGTGGCTTTGGGTAAAGAAATTTTTATGCCTTGGTTTTCTCATCTTTCAGATGGATTTAGTCATAGATGATGGAGAGTGTTGAGCCACTTACCTGGCACAGAGTGCTATTAGCTGGTAGCTGCTTTATCCTCATTAGCATCTCTCCCACTAGTGGGAATGGCACCCAGGATTACAGCTGCCTGTTGCAGTGGCAGTAGCACTCACTGAAGCCCTGGCACAGAATCCACTACTGTCTTCATTTAAAAGCAGTGTCAGTCAGTGAGAATGGCATATATTAAAAAAACTAGCAACAACAAATGTTGGCGAGGGTGTGGAGAAAAAGGAATTCTTCTGCACTGTTGGTGGGAGTGCAAACTGGTCCAACCACTATGGAGAGCTGTGTGGAGATTTCTGGACCTACTAAACATAGAGCTTCCATATGATCCAGCAATTCCACTCCTAGGTATTTACCCAAAGGACACAGAAACATCAATTCCAAAGAGCACCTGCACCCCTATGTTTATAGCAGCATAATTCACAATAGCTAAGCTTTGGAAACAGCCCAAATGCCCAAAAATGGATGACTGGATCAAGAAGATGTGGTGCATATATACCATGGAATATTACTCAGCATTCAAAAAAGATGAAAACATGCAATTTGCAGCAACATGGATGGCGCTGGAAGGGATCATGCTCAGCGAAATAAGCCAAAAAGAAAAAGAAAAATACCGGATGGTCTCACTCATAGCAGGAATCTAGAAAACTTAAATAAGGGACCAGGAAATTGAATAACTATAAGAAAGTGAAAATCAAAATCAACAAAAAACTATGAACCAGAGACACTTTTTGGGGGGTGAGGGGCGGGAGGGGAGGGATTGGGGTCAGAATGGGGGGTTGCAATTGTATGGGGAATATAAAAATAAAATTTATTATTTAAAAAAAAAACTAACTAAAAATAAATAAATAAAAAAAAATAAAAGCAGTGTCAGGCAATTACTGAGTGAATGGAGAGACAAGAGGCCCCTGGGTGGCCCAGTGCAGTGTGTGCTCAGCAGAGCCAGGGAGTTCAGAGGTGCCATCTCACAACCTGCTTGGAGACTCACGTTCCAGGGTTGGAATGGCATGGTGGCATATTGGTTAGCTCCTCTCCCCAGTCCAGATGAATCAGGTGAGAAGGGTGTCCAGTGTTTCAGCTTTTATAAAGCATTAGCATCAGTCCTTCAACATCCCCAGAGAATTTATGCCCTAGAAATGTCAGGGACACTCAAGAAAAACAGAGGTCAGGAGGTGATAGAGATGAGTCAGGGTGCATTTTCTTTCCTCACTCTCTTTTCCTCTGATGTCGGCTACCCCTAGGACAGAGGTTCACCGGGAGGTTAACGCGAGAGTCTCTGATACAGGAGACCACGGAGTAGGATGCGTGCACAGAGTGGGGATGTGTGTGCACAGAACGGCTCCTTCTCTCCAGAAGGGTGTCAGCCTAGTCGCTGCCTGGTTTTGATTTATGTCTAAGTGCTACTCTCACTCTGTCTTTCTGTGGAAAGATATGGGAGTTGACTAGGAAGGGAAGATATGCTTCGTTCACGAGCATATTCATCACAATGCTGCATGGGCTCTCCACTCTAGACGCTCCTTCCAGAAACCAGCCCACAAATATTTTGTTTTTCATTATGAAAGTAATACATACTCATTATAGAAAATCTCAAAAATATAGGAAAGTTGAAAGAAGCAATAAAACACTTTAACTCCCACATTCCAATGCCACCACAACTTCCTCCATGGATTAAGTTGGAGTATGAATTATTTTCAAAAATGTTTTTCCCTCTATGCATGGTTGAGTATTTAAAGAGACCCTTTCGTGGTATGCATCCAGCACTGAGTTGGACCCTGTGGGTGCCCCAGAAGAATTTTAGTTGGGTCCTGCTCTCAAAAAGCTTGGATATAAATAGGGAGGTCAGATAAACCCAGGAAAAATGTGACTGGATAATAGTCATGAATTCTATGCACCCATGAGTGACACCCATGTGCAGGGAGTTTGGCGATCCCCTGAAGAAGGGGTAACATTAGTTTTGTCACCCACCATTCACTTTGCAGAACATTTTAGCACAGAGTGCCTGTGTCCATTTATGTATCCAGCTATCCATACATCCTAACATCCATCCATTCATCCCCCATTTAATGAAAATTTTGTTGCATTTATATGCTAGGTATTGCAGTAAGCCCTAGAGACATAGTGATGGGCAAAGAAAATTTGCTACCCTTATGAGTGTGAGTCTTATGGAGAGATTTCTGAAGGTTTACTTATGAGAGCCCTGCTCATTCTAGGTTGCAGCTGTCTTTAAAATATTTTTCCCCTCCACTAGATTCCTGAAAATTTGGTTTCTTCTTCATTTCATCATCCCTTGTGCCTGGTATGGAACAGGGTGCTCACTAAGCACTGGGATGTATGGAAGGTAGAGGGAAGAGTATATAATGGATGGTTGGATAGTTGGATGGATGACTAGAGAGACAGATAGAGGACGGATGAATGGATGATGAACAGAAAGATGGATGAATGGATGGATGCATGGATGGATGGATGGACAGACAGATGGATGATGGATGGAGAGAGGGATGGGTGGATGGAGAGGGAGAGAGTATGGTGTCTAACTTAATCTCTCCACTTGTGGCATTTTTTTCTGCAACTCCATTACCTTAAGGGACATTACTCTTTTATTCAGACAGTCAAAAAATAAGACCTTTTCCCTATATCCTCCTATAAGCGAGACCCATCTGATATTTTTATCCTTCTGACTTATTTCACTGAGCAAAATACCTTCCAGTGCCATCCATATTGCTGCAAATGGCACAAATTTATCTTTTTGATTGCTGAATAGCATTCCATTGTGTATATATATACTATATATAGTATATATACTATATATATTTAATATATAGTATATAATATATTTATAATATATAATATAATATATACTATACTATAATATATATATATATTATATACTATATACTAAATATATATACTATAAATATATATATACACTAAATCTTCCTGATCCATCTTGTCATCTGTTTTTTTTGGGGGGGGCATTTAGGTTGTTTCCATATCTTAGCTATTGTAAATAGTGCTGCAATAAACATAGGGGTGCAGGTTTCCCTTTGAATTAATGTTTCTGTTTCCTTTGGGTAGATCCCTAGGAGTAGAATTGCTGGGTCACATGGTAGCTCCATTTTTAGTAATTTGAAGAATGTTCACACAGATTTCCATAGTGGTTGGACCAGTCAAATAAGGGATCAGGGGAAAAAAAAGACAAAACTAGCAAGTAACTATAAATTGGAGTCTTTCATCAGGGGAGAAGGAGGGAGAAAAATTACAGTGGGACAGAAAGAGCACAAGAGACTGTGGTGATGGTTCATGGGTGACTTGGTGCAGGAATTTTATGGGGACTATACCTGAGAGGAGAAAGTAAACTGTACAAAAATGAATAATGATGTAAAATATATAGAGAGAAATTTTTAAAAATCCCCTCCTGAAGAAAAACAAAAACAAGACCTTTCCCAATTCATTCTATTGAGCCAAACCATTTTCATCACAACAGTAAATGACTTTTTTAGATTTTTACCAAGTCATGGGCTTGTTCTATTATCTCACAGAGAAATCTTATGATTAACGTCTCTGTCACTCTGCATTCAGTAGACCCTTCAATTATTGCTCATTGATTTGTTAATTCAACCAACAGTCACTGATTCCATATTCTGCCACCCCATGTGGTTGGTCAGTAGGATAATTCCAATTGGTAAACTTGTATCAATATGGGGAGAATCTTCTGCCTAAAACTCTTCTAGTGGGTGTGGAGGACCCACAATTGACTAAAAGAGCTCCTTACCCTCAGGATTATGGAGTTTCTTGGGAAAATAAAGATACACGTACACTTATAGATACATGTACACTTAAAGCAACCAAGGCTAGAATGGGAAGCAATCAACAACTTTAAGCTCCTAGAGGTGGTCAGGACAAGCTGATGGAGGCAGTGGGTTTCTCCTAAGCTTGAACTTAAAGCAGGATTTCCTAACCTGAAGTTCAGGACTGATCCTCGGGAACGCTCTGAAAATATGTAATTGTATAGAAAAAGCTGAGAAAATGGAAGTGAGCCACCCTATCTCACGAGCCTTTCTTCCTGCCTCCCTGCCTCCGTGCTAACAGCGGATGAGTGGCAGATGCGCTTCGACTGTGCTCAGATGGAGAATGAGTTCCTCAGAAAGCGGCTACAGCAATTTGAAGAGAGGTTGGACTCAGAGTTGACATCCAGGAAAGAGCTGGAACAGAAGGTAAGAGGTGGAGGGTAGTCTGGACACAGTGTGTCAGCGGGCTAGTGGTTTCTGATCTCCACTGTGGGTGGCTGACCAGGGATGGAGAAAGAGGACAGACCATTTCTCACTCCACCACTACTACAAATTCTGGTCACTGTGGGATATGCAAAACAGTTTCTGTGGGATATGCAAAATACGCAGGTCTTCTACACAAGGAAAGAATACTCTGTGGTGTAAAGAAATGAACATTAACTTAGGATTTTGGAGTTCCAGTTCCATCTCTGCTTTGACCTTGTTGAAATCACTTTACCTTTTGGATCTCATATTTCTCACCTATAAAATGATTGCAATCTGCTCTTAAAATAGCCAAATTTTATCCATTCCCATTGCCTTTATTCTAACCTGCCACCTTCAACTCTCCTCTAGAACAGAACGACAGACTCCTCCCAGGTCTTCCCTCCGCCGTACAGTGGCCAAGGGATCTTCGGAGTTTCTTGCAGCTTGTTCTGCTATCCCAAATTATGCCAACTTTCATGGTGAATTCTTTAGTAAATTTTCATTGTGAGCTCATTTTTAACAACCTCCCTTCTCCCCTGGACCCCAACAATAGCCCCAGGTGGTCTGTGTTATGGAATGTTTATTTTCCTTCTGACTCTCCAGGTGAATTGTTTTGTGTTTAGGTGTTTTTTATTTTGTTGGTCTTGTTTTTTAATTCTTTAGTATTTTTATTGATTTTACTAGGAGTCTTGCTTATAAGGTTGTGGACATATTCCTCCTGAAAAAGCACTTTTGCACTTCTCAGCAGCCTGAGATTATGCTAAATTCTCAGTTTCAAATGGTTGCAACATGGGCAAAGTATTGATTTGAGTTCCAAACCCACAAGAACCACAGACCTGGGATTTTAATTCTTTTCCCCCTGCCTGGAGCCAGAGTGGCAGCCTTCTTACCATCTTTACAGGCCAGTGGATGGTGATTTCTTGCTGCATCTTACTGAGAGGCAGCTCTTTGAGAGAACTGACTTAACACAAGGCTCTTCATTCCAACTCCCCGCTGGCCAAGAGCACACTGAGACACAGCCTTATTCTTAAGGACACTTCTGCATCTACCAAACAGCTCCCCTTGTCTTCCACCCTACCTGCCATAAATCTCTACCAATAATGCTCTTGTTTTATGTTCTCTGCATTTCTGATATCCCCAAATTCTCTATGCTTTTTTGAAAGTGCAGCTAGACATTCCAAATACAATGTAATCTTGTCCAGCATCTCTAAATCAGTGTAGTGACAGTTTAATCTCTTTGGCTTTCTTCCATCATCTTCAGCCACCACAAATCTACTATACAGGCGGTTCTTTTCTAACTAGTCTGTAATCTAACCAGTGGTGTGATGATAAACATATAAAAGCCCTGATACCAATTGCTAATTACCGTGGTGTAAATACTCCCACATAGCCGATTTCAGATTACCAGTGTGATGTGTCACTAAACATGGAATTGGGGTGGGATGGGTGCAATCAGCATCCTTAAGTCAGTATAAACCAGCTCCAGCACACCACGAAGTCCAAATACATTCAATTGTCTTTTTCAAAAGACTTTTTTTTAGGTCACTTTAAAGTTTACAGAAAAATTAAGGGGAAGGTACAGGGATTTCCCATATACTACCAGCTCCTCCACATGCATAACTCCCTGCATTACGAACAGCCTTCACCAGAGCGGGACATTTGTTACAACTGATGAGCCTATATTGACATGTCATCACCCAAAGTTCTTTAGTTCACATTATGGCTTATACTTGCTCTTGTACAGTCTGTAGGTTTGGACAAATGTATAATGGCACGTGTATACCGTGTTAGTTTCATAGTGTAGTTTCACTGCCCTAAAAATCTTTGTGCTCTGCCTGCTCATCCTTCGCTCCCCCCAACACCTGGTAACCACTGATCATTTTGTCTCTATAGTTTTGCCTTTTCCAGAATGTCAAACAGTTGGAATCGCACAGTTGTAGCCTTTCAGATAGACTTCTCTCACTTAGCAATTTGCATTTAATTCCCTCTATCACTTGATAGCTAATTTCTTTTAAGTGCAAAATATTCCATTGTTGGACTATATTACAGTTTATTTGTCCATTTACCTACCAAGGGACATCTTGGTAGCTTCCAAGTTTTGGCAATTATGAGTAAATCTCCTGTGAAGTTCTGTGTACAGATTTCTCTATGGACATAAATTTTTATCTCTTTTGGGTAAAGGAGCACAATCACTGGATTGTATGGAAAGAGCGTATTTAGTTTTATAAAAGCCACCAAACTGTCTTCCTAAGTTGCAGGCCATTTTGCATCTCACCAACAATGGATGAGAGCGGTTGCTGTTGCACATCCTCACCTGCATTTGATGTCAGTGCCAGTGGCCACTCCAGTAGGTGTATAGTGGCATCTCATTTGAATTTGCATTCCCTCAGAATATATGGTGTGGAGCCCTCTTTACATGCCATCTGCCCTTGTCTAGGCAGTTTTGGTTAGCTCAGGTCTTTGGGCCATTGTTAAGTTGAATCTGTTTTCTGATTTTTGAGTTTAAAGAGTTGTGTGTTTTGGATAATGCTCCCTATCAAATATGTCTTATGAATATCTTCTCCATCAGTGACTTGTCTTTTCATTCTTTTGATAGTGTCTTTTGCACAGCAGAAATTTTTAATTTTCATAAAGTGCAGCTTATTGATTTTTCCCTGGGTCATTCCTTTAGAATCATACCTCAAAAAATCATTTCCAAACCTGTCACCCATGTTATCTCTGGAAATTTTACCGGTTTTACTTTTTACATTTAGGTCTGTGATCCATTTGGAATTAATATTTTTGTGAAGTGTGTAAAGTCAGTGTCTAGATTCATTTTTTGCATGTGGATGCTGACTTGTTCCAGCAACATTTGCTGAAGAGACTTTTTTCCTCCACTGTATTGCCTTTGCCCTTTTGTGAAAGATCAATAGACTATATTTCTCTGGATCTATTTCTGGTCTCTCTATTCTGTTTCATTGCATCTTTTTTTCCCTTCCTGGAAAACACCTTATTTCTTCTCACCCCTGGGCCATGTCATTTGCTCTTCTTAAACTACTCTTTTTCTCCTCTACCTGGGTATCTCCAACTATCCTTAAGATCTCAGCTGAAATGTCATTCTCTCCAGAAAGTCTTGTCTGGCACAGATTGGGTCAGATGCCTCTAAATTGTTTCCTCAAATGTAATCTTTATCATGTTGCATTGTAATTACCAACCTATTTCTTGGTCTCCCCCATTAGAGGCAAGTGCTGTGATGGTCAAGGTGTCATATTTGCCAGTTCTACTATTATCTTTATCTCCTTATTGTGAGAAGAAAGTATCATGTGATCACCTTGCAGAGGTGGGCCAGGGTTAGATCACGTTAAGTTTATAGACAATAGAAGCAAACTTCAGTATCCTCCTCAGGGAGGGTTTCATTGTGGCCTCCAAGATGGACATCATGTTGTGATCAAGAGGCATCTTGAGTTGTAGATAAACCCAGAAGGACAACTGTAGGGAAACAGCCTGGTTTCTTTAATAACAAATTACAAAGTTGGGTCAGTTTCCCCAAGGAAGGAGAATATTCATGCTACATTAAAAAGTAATAAAACTGCAACCTTTTCTGAGCAGCAGAATATAAGAAAACATCCCATTTGCCTTCAAATACTGAATTTAGAATTACAGGCTTCATTAACTCAGCGTTTTGCTTATTTAAAGCAATTCTTTAATGAGGCCATTTTTTCAAAGCGAGTGTGCTGAGTTGCCCTCTCTTGCAGATCTAAACTAGGACATTTGGGAGGGTGATCCTGGAGGAAGATGCAAGAGGCTTTGCTTTTCTGTTTGTTTACAGTCATGTGCCTTTCTGTATAATCGAGCCCATCTAAAGTACCTTTTCCTGTGCTAACCTTTAGAGCCTGTCCCTAGGGTTTCCTGGTCAGATTTTCTAGGTGTGCCATTTTGACTGTTTCAGAGCGAATCCTCATGGCTAATCATCACCTGACTCCACAGATTATGCCAGCTGATGCGGATATTGATGTTACTGCACTCAAGGGGCTATCAAGCTGAGGCAGGGCTTGTGAAAAAATCCGTGGGTATGTTGACAGGAGGATTATTGAGGAAAAGTCAAAACCACCCCAGGAGATGAATGGAATTACTCCCATTTTACTCCTGAGCAAACTAAGGCTCAGAGGAGTAGGTTACTCAAAGTGAAACAGGGAGAAAGTGGCCAAGACAGGTTCTCCCCCTTCCTGAGTCTGGTCTTTTCCATTATGTGCACCTTGGAAGTGGCAGCAGCTTGAAAGAAAAAGTAGAAAGTTTGTTCAGTGTCAACAGTGGGGTAATTCATCTTGTTCCTTCCTCAGCTCGGGGAGCTGCAGAGCGCTTACGAGGGCGCCAAGAAAATGGCGCATCAGCTGAAGAGGAAGTGCCGCCATTTGACCTGTGAGCTGGAGGACACGCGCCTCCTGCTGGAGAACCAGCAGAGCCGAAACCATGAGCTTGAGAAGAAGCAGAAGAAGTGAGTCATGATCCATCCAGATCAGCACCTCGCTGCCAGGGTGGGCAGTTTTGGTCCCAGGGTCTTCTGGGGTTTCTGGGTTTTCCTCTTAACCTCCCTCCCTGCTGTCAAGGCCTCTTTATCCATGGGGCTGACTTACCCCCGCCCCCACTTTTTTCTGCCCTAGTTTTCCTCTTTTCACACCTTATTCCTGTAAGATTCTTCCAAGAATCTAGCTAGGATAGATTCTTTTCTGTTCTGCAGGCTCAACTCTATCACCACTTGGCTATGTGGCTTTGGAGAACTTTCTTGTCTTGTCTGGGTCCCAACATTCCCATTTATCAAGTGAAGAGTTTGTTGTGGAAGGCAAAGAAAGCCTAGTGTGGTAGTTTGGAGGCCAAGTGCTGATGTCCATTCTGGCCCCCAGTTAAAGTCATTTAACAGCCTCAGATTCTTTCTTTAGTCTTAGGCCGGAGGGGTTGGGGAGGGAGTGTGTTAGGGGAGTGGATGAGAACGCCCCCTTGTGGTGAGGACTGGATAATACAGTTGATTCATGCAAAGGTAATAAATGAAGCTTCCTATTATGGTTGTCGGAAACAGGGCAAGAGAATGAGGAGGAAGCCAAAAAATCAAGTCACTGCTTTTTCCATTTAGGGTTTAAGCTCTCAGGTCAGGTAAGCAGTTCTGGCAGGGATTGATCTTTGTGTAGAAACAAGATGCCACTCGGATTTGCTCACTGATCCCCAAGCTTTGATTGCTCCTCAGGATGTGGTCCCAGCAGCCAATGGTGGAGCCTGGGCTGGAGTCCAGGTTCATGCTCAAGGGCTTTTTATGCAAAACCTCAGTACCCATGATGCTTTTATCCCTGGATGCTGTGCTGTGTGTGAAGTTCTTCAGCTCACTTTGTGAGGGAAAATGTGTGCAGAGGTCCTGTTTGAGTGAGGCAAGCCCTAATGGCGACTTCATATGCAGCAAATAGATGAAACGCAGCCTCTTTTAGAAGGTCCAGGATAAAAATACAGAAAAGTGTTCTCATGTGAGCCAGGGACATGGTTTTGCTGAGAGCACCTCTTTTCCAAGAAAGCTTAATTCCAAGCTAAATTATGTTTCCATAGGAGTGGCATAGATTTTGAGCTTGATCTGTGTTAAATATTGTTTTTCTCACTTAACCTTGAGATTTCCTGAGTTGGCTTCTTCATCTGAAAAAAAATAAAGAACTTTTAAAGGTTGCTAGCATGCTCCCCAAATGAGAGAGGTTTGTTATCTTCATATTGATATTTAACTGTTTCCTTCCCCACCTTCTTGTGTGTGTTCAGGCTAAAGTTTGCCCTTGCAGTAGGGAAAGGAGCTTAGTCCTTTTGTCATTTCCTCTGTGATCTCATCAAAAGACACCACTTCTCTGGGCCAGAGAGGAGCCCTAGACTTTAAGGAGGCCTCCTGTAAAAGGGACCCAACAAACTCCTTCTGTAAATCAGAGAGGTGTGGACTTATGATCTCCCAGGTTGTTTGAGATATGACAGTTGTGGCCCACCCTCTCCCATTGTGTGTGACCTCATGGGGAGTCTCAGCTCTCTATAGATTGGACACCTGCCCCTGGAGTTTATGCAACCAGAAAATTGCATCTCTGGTCTATTGCTCAATCCTTTGGGCAAAAATCCCTTATTCCAGGTACTGAGGAACCTCCCTGTGAGGCACCCCAGAAGAATCCCTATGTCTTCATACTTAGCACTTTCTCCTCTCAGAACTTACTTGTTGTGCTGTGCTCTTCTCCACTTTCATCTCTTGGCCAAAGTTAGTATTTTTCATTCTGATTGCAGAGAGCAGCCACTGGCATTTTAGGTGGGTTAGCATTTTGGCAGGGAGCCTATGAAAGCAGTAGAAGGCTGATTCTAATGATGGAAATTCAGGCAGGACTGTAGTGCGAGATCGAGAAGTTAGCAATATACATCCTCAACTCTAAGTGTATTCAAATTGTACAAATTGTACATGTTAAACAATATTTAACACAGATCAAGCTCCTTCATGAACCAAGCCACACTGGCAGCATGTCCAGTCCCCACTGTGGCTTCTAAGTTCAGAGTGACCCAGAATGATTCCATTTAGAGTTGATTCTTACTGCCATGGCTACCCCATGCATCACAAAGTTCAGTTGAGGACTGATGGAATTCCCAGCTTGCTTCCTTGGGGTAACCCCTGTGCTGGGCTTGTAACTCCTACGCTTGTGGGAGTTGGACTCCAGGCCCACTCTTAGTGGGGTGAAGAGTGTTCAAACCCACTTGACCTTGGGTAGTTAGTTAATCGGTGGTTCCAGAAGTTAGCATCTGTAGGAGCCATTCTTTGGCATCAGGTGGCCTGTTAAGTCAAGGACGCCTTTGAAACACCAGTCACTGTCTGGCATCCACTGATCTAGCCCACCTGTCCCAGAGTAGGGGCAGGTGTGTAGGGGACTGACCAAGACAGTAGAGAAGCAGGACTCAGGCCCACTTCTACCACTTTGGAATTTGGGGCTGAATCACACCACCTCTCCTAACTTTGGTTTCCCCTTCTTGCTGAATCGTTGTAAGGACTCTGTGGACCCAGCCTGGAACCTGGCCCTTTGGGACGTGGATCATTGTCATCATCACAATGTTTTCATTCAGGGGTAGCCAATAATGCCTCCTGAGTGATATCCCCAGTAGCCAATCAGAGAGGTCCTGGGGCATTCCAACAGTGGGGCTCCCTTACAGGACCCAGATTGACTTTCTCAGGAGTCTGAGGCTTTGAATGACCATCTGGTGTTGAGAGACCTTGGATAATCCTGTGTCACAGGAGACCTACTCACCAGGCCTAAATCTCATTCAGGCCTCAACAAGTTGCCTGGAGCAGGGCAACTTTCTGTGTGGACTGAGGACAAGGAGAGTCTCATCTTGTTGAGACTTGACAGAGCCTCCTCTGTTGGTCTCCACATCTGCAATCAGGCTAGAAGCCCGAGACAGCTGCATGGAGTGATGGCAAGTCGAGGGCGTACTCTCCACCCAGTGGGCATCCTCATGGGGGTGGGTAGTGGGTTCCAGTAGAAGCCTCTCCTGGTTTTCCACATGGCTCTCAGGAGGACCGTTTAGTCTGTGCTTTCTGCTGAGGAGACAAATGAAGACGAGACTGAGTACATAAATGCCCGACATTTTTCAGTCATTGCCATGACCGAGTATAGCTGGTGAGTGCCTAGGCCTCACTACAGCTTGTGCAAGATGAGAATGACACTCCCCTTGTCTGTGGCCATCTGCCTGCCTTCTTTCACTTTTCAGTAACTATTAGATGCCACCCCAGGCCTAGTAGATTGATGAGCTTATTCTAGATATCTATATTTTTCATTCTCTGTTTGTATATAATATTATTTTAATTTTATCTTTTTGTCATGTTAAATGTGTCCAGTATTCCTGTGGAAACTCTATTAAAACTCTAAAAGTTGCTCTTGGAATTCCAGATCCTACCCTACACCCACAGGCTGACTGGAAAGCATGGCACAACCCTCCATCATTTCCGCCCCTCCCTTTCTTCTCTTGACTCTTGGCAAACTCTCTACCCCTCTCCTCTTCTGCTCCGGGTGCCCTGATGTGTTCTTCTTGGGCAGGTTTGACATGCAGCTGGCCCAGGCCCTGGGCGAGTCTGTGTTTGAGAAGGGACTACGCGAGAAGGTGACCCAGGAGAACACCAGTGTCCGCTGGGAACTTGGCCAGCTTCAGCAACAGCTAACGGTAAGGGCTGGAGCACAGGGCATCTGGGCTCTTGGTCGCTGGCCTTCAGGAAACCCCACTTGCATCTGCTGTAAACAGGGACCGGGAGAGAGCTCTGTGCAGGTGTGCCAGTCTGCCAGCCAGCCGGAGCCATCGACCCATTGTGCCTTAATAAAGATCCCCAGTGCTTGGAAGATTGATGTCAGACCTCCCTGACGTGATGTCACTTAAGACATTGCTCCGGTCACCTGCATGAGTTCCAAGATAGCCACCTGGGAGGTGTGAGAGGCTCGTCAGAGAACGAGTTACCTAAAGCCCATCCATAGGCTGGCTCCGTGCACAGGGGTTTTATTAAAATGCAATATGGGCATCTCACTTGGTTGCCCCTCACACTTCAGTGGCTCCCTAAGGCCCCCAAGAGAACCTCTAAATCTCTTAGTCTAGCATTTAGTTCTTTCATGGTTCTAGCCCAAAATTCTTTGATCCTGGGACTGACTTCTAACCTCGAAGATTCATTTTTGAATATTTTTCCTCACTGCTCCCATATGTCAATCTGAGCCTCAGCAGGTACACAGCTTACAAAGACACTGGACATTTCCCTTATGCATGTGGAGGTTTAACTCTAAGGTAGTGGTATTGCTGGCATGAAAATGCCCCCACAACAAATAGGCCTCTCTGGTGGCCCAAAGGGTTATGTCTCAGCACTATGAAGCTATCGGCAGCCACTGCAGCATGAGTTCGATCCCCAGCCAGGGAGCTACCCACATGGCACAGCAGACCTCTCCTGTCTTGCCCACTGCTCCCCTCAGCAGTGCATTTCAGTAGATCCGCCTGTTTTGCTCCCCACTCTGTCTCTGGTGAATCCTCTCACCCCCCCACCCCTGTACCTCTGACCTACACCCCAGCTCTGTTATGCATAAATGAAATAAATCTTCAAAAATGCCCCCACCACTGCCCATCTGAGCTGCCCCAGAGAGCAGCCCTCGGTGGTCCACAGGGGGCACTGTAAGGGGCCGTGCTGTGAAGGGGAGATGGCATGCGCTGAATAGTGGAACGCATCATGCCCTGGGGAAAGGGATGGCATGTGACTCCCATCGTGACCCCATTTGTCTCTGTAGCAAAAGGAGCAGGAAACCTTGCACTTGAAGCAAGAGGTGGAGATGCTGCAGACCCAGAAACAAGAACTGCTGGGGTCTCCCTCTCTGGGGGAAAATTCCATTGCTGGCTTGAAGGAGAGGCTCTGGAAGCTGGAATCCAGTGCCCTCGAGCAACAGAAAATCCAGAACCAGCAGGAAAATACCATCAAGCAGCTGGAGCAGGTAGGAAGCCCTCTGCAGCGCAGATGCCTTGCCCCATGCTGACCCCAGAGGGATATTATTACATGTGACAAGAGCACCTACCTCAGCTGCTGCTCATCCTTCTATGGCTCCCTATTCTCCTGAGAACCTCACTGACATCAGATCCTCCATGATCTGGCCCAACCCTGCCATCCTGCAAGTGTCAGGATCACCTCCTCAGAGAAACTTGCCTCATCGCCTTCTTGAAAATAGTTCACCCCATGTCACAGCACGTTCCCTCTCCTTGGCTGATTTTTCGTCATAGTACCTGCTGTCATTATTCAATATTATTTAAAAAAATTTGCTCAATGCTTGTCTCCCCCATTACAATATAAGTTTCAAAAAGGCAGATTTTTTTTTTCTTTTGCATATCTTGCTTATCAGGGTATGAGGCCAGGTCCATAATTGGTGGTCAATAAATAACTGTCAACCAAGTATCGGACATTTACTGAGTGCTGTCTGTGACCAGGCTCAGCCCTAAGCAGCCCCACACATAAGCTCAGGAATCCCCCCATTTATACAGTGAGATGTTAGTTATTTGCCCCATTGTACAGATGTGGAAACTGAGTCTCAGAGACACAGAGAAAGTGGCAGGGATGGAATCTAGAGCCTGTACCACCTGACTCCACAGTGTCTTGAATACCTACTGTGTGCATAGCCTTGGCAAGGAAGCTTGGAATGCTAATCTTCAGGAAATGCAAATAACTCCGGGAATAAGGCAGGAATATCAAGTGCTCTTGTGCCAGCACCCTCAACAAAGTACCAGATGAATATTTTGTCTGATTTTTTGTTTATTTGCCCACTCATTCCACAAAGAATTTTGGGCAGCTTAGGCAATATATGCATAATAAAATAGAAATATTATAAATTAAACGATCTGAATCAGAAAAACACAAAATAAATGCTAAGGAGGGGTGGGGATAGTAAGCTGACATGCAGGTGCACCTCCCTTGAGACATGGCACAGGAAGAGTTTCTGCTCTACAATTCCTGGTGGCCAGAGAGAAAAAGGAAATATGTATGATGTGCTTTTTGTTATATCCAAGATAAAAACAAACCAATTTTTCAAGGGGAAGCATGGCTTTTCTTGATGCTTTGCTGTAAAGAAACTTCTCAGGTGGGATCTCCTAAGGAGCAAGTATTCTTGAAGAGCTTTTAAGACTGGAATCCCCTTTTCAAGACAATCTGACCAGGCAGCATGAATATGTGAAGTACATGAACTCTGGAAAGCTCTGGCAAAAGGGAGGAAGTTTGGACTTGAGATAAGAAGAAGACCGGGCTGTCAGCTCTTGTTTCTCTCTGCACTGGCATGGAGCCTTCTGAGTACTGAAACCTGGGAGTGGTGGGCATGGAGGAATGGAGTCTGGAGCAGTGTAGAAAGCAGAACTCCTTCATTCACTCAGTCAGCCATATTTATCAAGCACCTGCTTTGTGTCAGGCAATGCGTAGATGCTAGGGATGCAGCTGTAAACATTGTAGTCATGCTAAGTCTTATGGGAAAGTTGCAGATCTGGCCCTGGGCGCAGGGTTGGGAAATAGTCAGGGAAGACTTCCTGGAGAAAATGACAATGATATCAAAAGCTGAGTACAAAGGATGAATCTGAGTGGATCAACCAAGAAAGTGCAGGCAGAGGGAACCACCCATGCAATGGCCTGGAGGCAGGAAGGTCATGTGGCATTTAAGGGGCTATAATATGATCTCCTCTACACGGGCCCTCCAGAAGCTCCCATTTTCTGTTTGACCTTATTAGGCAAGCCCCTGTTGTCTCTAGACTTCAGTCTTCATCTGTACAATGAAATTAGAGTGGTGCTCATCCCTCAACCCTAGCTCAGAGTCTGTGAAGGCTCATGAAGAAGGGAGACTACCTGTGTAGGTCATTAGGGATCACGGAGACTGGTGCAGCGACCCAGAGCAACCCCGATCAAGAATGAAGCAACCACTTTGGAAAACTGTTAAGTCCTTCAGACACCATCAGGGGACCTCCTGCTTGGAAACAAAACATACTCCCATGACCTCAGAGACCCCAAAGTTAATGCTGCTTCCTAAATCCCCCCCTCTGACCCCCAGCTTACACAGGAGGCAAGGCTGACTCTACGGCTGCATCCACCCTCAGCCTCGCCCATAACCTCCTACTGCATTGTGCCCTTGGAGCTGTCCAGGAGATACTTATTGATTACAATAGAGTACCTTTTCCAGGGAATTTTATGTTAACTCATATAAACTGACATAAATGGTATTGCAGATGTCAGGAGTGTCCAAGAGGCTAGGAAAAAAGTGAAAAAGAAATATTATATTTACTTGCTTAAACTCCTCATTTTGGATTATCTTCCCATAACCTCTGTCATTTTAAAGGAGGCAAGGAAGGAAGTTGACATTTAAAGTGAGCCTGCTTTATGCCAGGGACTGTAATAGGGGCTCTGACGTCTGCTTTCCATTTTACTCTTCGCTACAGTCCTACAAGACAGAGAAAATTATCAACATCTTAAAAGACCAAGTTTGTTTTTCCTCAGCTTAATTCCCATGTTAGGGACAGCAGTTGCAACCTCCTGAAAGCTTTCTGGGCTGTGAATTAAGGGCCAGAAAGTCACACTTCTCACAATGAACCCTTCTAAATGCTGCTCTCTGGACCCACAACCCAAATGAAGAGAGAAATGAAAGCTTAGAAGTGTAGCTTCTTGGGGTCTGTACCCTAGAGATTGTGATCCAAGGCCTAGGGTAAAACCCTGGAATTTACATTAAAAAAAGAAAAAGAAAACACATTAGGTAATTCTAATGTGCCACAGAATTCAAGAGGTAAGATCGTGGCACACTTTCTGGTTATGTAGATCAAGTAAAATCTTAAAGAACTGGAACTCATGATTCTGCCTCTAATTCTAGAACTTTCCATGCAACATCACCCAATTCAAACATCAGGCACAGCTCTGATCAAGTTTTGAAGACTCATCTCCTTCAGGCTGCCAGGAAGGGTGGGGATATTCCTTTCTGTCTATCAAATACTGGGCAGAAGAATGTAATATTCATGTGCCACACACTGTGCTAAGTGCTTTACATGGACCACCTGATTTAATTCTACAATAGCATTCTAAGATGGTTGTTTTCTGTGAAGAGAGGGAACAGAACAGAGGCAAAGTGGACTGACCAAGGTAACAGCTTAGGCATGCATACGTCAGAGGCCGTGTTACGTTCCTCGGCATAAAGCTGGCTCACTTTAAATGTTAGCATTTGCAGGCAAAACACCACCCTTCCAAAGCACCATCACAGATGCCTGCTCCAGGCATGACCACTTTGTTTCATTTTTAATAGTGTCAAGAAGGATTCTGAGGTTACTTCTAAACTCAGTGGAAAAGAATGTGATTGTTTAGTGGTATCTGTTATGACCACAGGCCAGTATAGAGGCAGCATTTGAGCTCTCTACGTGCTATTTCTGACCATCCTGTGTGACCATCCTGTGTGCCCATTTGTGACCATCCTCTGACCATCAGGATACCCTGACTCTCATCCATGTACTTCAAAGATGAACACTGCAGTTGAAATGCCAAGGGTGACACAGGGGGCCAAGGCAGGTGGAAGCGGGTGGTCCTAATGCACCATCTTTACTGCCCCCAGCTCCGCCAGCGCTTTGAGCTGGAGATCGAGCGGATGAAGCAGATGCACCAGAAGGACCGTGAGGACCAAGAGGAGGAGCTGGAGGATGTCCGCCAGTCCTGCCAGAAGCGGGTATGTGAGCAATGAGCCATACCCTTGATCCTTGGCCAATCAGTCTTAGTGCCCTCTTCCTTGGCGTGAGGGGGAGACCTGGTTCTTTCTGCAGCCATTTGAGACCTTAGCTCCCTAGGTGTTTTCAAGGGTACTGAAGCAGAGGGTTCTATCTAAATAGGATCCGGGAACTTCCAAAAGTCTCTAGAACTGTGCAGCATAATCACCCCAAGATTTCTGCCAAGAACCCATAATTCCATGTAACAAGTGCTTTGCATCAAGAAGGAGACCAGTGTCGTCTTGCTATTTCCCTTACAACTCAAATAATTTCTTAAAATTACTCAAGTTCTTTGCAGACATTTCAAACAAGTCTAAGAAAACATAAACCCTTAAAATCTTTCCAGCTAGGCATAATCATTCTGACTATTTATAAGTATTCTTTCATATCTCTTTCACTCTAGTGCACGCACATGTTTGTAGAGACATCATTTTACCTAGACGAGGTCATGCTGTCCTTTTTATGCCACAGTGTGTTCTGGGCCTTTTTCTGTGCCTGTAAGTACAGATGCAGTGTACATGTTTAATGACTTAAAAGTCTTCCACCCAGGCCTTTGCTGTAATGTATGCAGCCGGGCTCCCATTGTTAGACATTTAGGATTTTTCTGATGTTCTATTATTATAACCAGTGCAGAGGCAAACATCCTTACATACACATTTACTGGGTAGACGTAGGAGGGATGCTCTAGCTTCAGCCTCCTGCAACAGCTTTCCTCCCTGAAGCTTTCCTTCCTCGGGCCTTGTGTATCTTCTGTGCTTTGTGAATGTCTGAGAGAGGGTGAGGTGGCATTTCCCAAAGTTGATACCTACTATTAGCTCCCCAAACAGTCTCTCTGCAGAGACCTGTAGACTGCAGGGGTTGAGAGCCTGGGTGTTGAAATTCATAGGCCCTTGGTTTGAATCTTTGCTCTTTCAACTTAGCAACCATGTGATCTTAGGAAGGTGATTTTAAATTCTCAACTTCAACAAAAATTGATTCCATTCCTTGGCTCCTTGCTTTGTATTCAACACTGGTCTCTCAGAGCCAGCTTATAAGACACACAAGAAAGCCAATCTGGCTTTATGTGGAGTCACAGTGACTCGTATCAAATCCCAACTCCATTAACTACCAGATGTGGGACTTTGGAGGAATTGCAGAACCTTGCTAATTCCCTGCATTTTTCTCATCTGTCAAATGGGATAATAATTGCTACCTGCTTGGGTCGCCGTGAGTTCAGGGAGCCACAGATGTGGAAACTCTGCATGGTGTTCTGCAATGTAACCCTTGTTTGTGGGAAATTTATGAGCTATACTGATGCGCGTGAATTTCCAAGCAGCCTGCCCTTCCTGAGGAGCCCGGCGACCAGCCTGCAGGGTGACTGGCTCTCGGGCATGATTAATCCACATAAAAGAAGAGTGTGGGCACTTGGGGCATCATCCTAGGCAGGGCTGGAGGGGGTCTTGGTGATTCCCAGAACCTCTGCAGGTGACAGGTGGTAGATGCTGCCGCATCTGCTGTCTGCCTTCCTCCACAGGGTCATATGGGAGCAAGTGCAACCCGCCAGGCCTCCCCAGGCTTAGTTAGGAGTAGCCAGTGATGTCAGGCTCCACTAGGCCAGTGTGACCTTGAGTTATGAGAGTCACACTCTCATAACCACCCGAAGTCTCAGCTTTATTAGCAGTGAAATGGGAGTGAAGATAGAAAATGTCCTACCTTCCCTGGAAGGGACCTGTGAACTGTAAAATGATGGGAGTTATTGAGGGGCCAGTTTCTGCTTATTTCCCACTATTGCATCTTTGGGAGAAATGACTGTCATTCTTCATGTGGGGCCAGGTTCTTTATGTCTGTCAGCTTATTTATACCTCATAAGAACTCAGTAAGGGTATTATTCTGCTTCTACAAATGAGGAAACTGGAATCAGAAAAATAAAGTAACTTGTTCAAGATCATCCAGCTGGGAAGTCAGGAGGTAGGAACTTGAGCCCAAGTATGTGTGGCTCCAGAGTCCAGTCTCTTAACCAAGATGCTAGTTGTGTGTGTGTGTGTGCGCACACGTGTGTGCCCTTGCTTGCAAATTGCAAATGTTTGGGTTATAAAAGACCATGTAGGAAGCACTCAAAAGAAGTCAGCCTTGGGCAGTGCTGCACCCTCTAGCAATCCTGAACTTACCAAAGGCTCTGGTAAGTCCTGCGCCAAAGAACCTGTTACTTGGTGGTTCCCACACTTGTTCTAGCATGGGCTTCCCTTGCTTCCCTATCCGCACATCTTGCCTGTGAACCCCATGTGGGCATATTCTACAGAACACACCCCAGAAGACTTTGCCTTGCTTGACATATAGTTATTATGTTATATGTTTTTCAAAATGACTTTAGCTTTTTCATTCTTCATTTGGCAGATTATGAGTAGAGTGCCTGGTGTCTCTTACTCTCAAAAGAAAGTTTCAAAATGATCTTGCTTCTTATGCATGTGACTATCAGTTAGTGTTTTTTCCTCTTGCTGGGTCAGGAGATGGAAGCCCCTGGTCCCTGCCCATGTGCCCCCTTCACTGAAAGCTGCACAATTTCCGGTGCGTTCCAAGAGTGCCCTGAGCCAGGCCTGAGCCATCTCCTGAGATGTGACCTAGATCCTCCTGAGAGTTTTCTGTGGACAGATTTATAAATGGAGAGAGTGAGGTCAGAGAGGTGTTTTTCTCCTTATGACAGACACTAACATTGACTTCATGTCTTGTGGCTGCTCTGCTCAGTCTATCTCTCACAGTGGCAGGAAATCAATTGTTAGCGACCTGGGTGGGAATGCTGATGACTGTCTGGGCTACAGGAGAGCTGGGCCAGGAAACAGAACACTAACTGCTCTTAGCAGCAACTAACTTAGGAGATGCACTTCGTAAGCTCTCTCTGACTTAGTTTGCCTATCTATGAAATAGGGTTATTGATGGCACGACAAGGAGTGGGAGGGTGAAGGGATGAGAAAACATGAGAGAGGATGATGGGAAGATGGTATACAAAGCAGTTACAGTGGGATATCCACTCTGGTGGGGGACTACCTGCCTTTGCTGGGTGATTGCTGAGAAATCAGAGCCAGCTATAAGTTAAATGAGTTCCTCAGAAATGAAAGTCTTAGTTCAGGTTGCAATAACAGAATATCATGGCCTGGGTGTCTTAAACGTTTATTCCTCAAAGATCCAGAGGTTGGGAAGTCCATGTCCAGATGCCAGCAGAGTTGGTGTCTGGAGAGGGCGCTCTTCCTGGCTGTAGAAGGCTGCCTTCTTGTAGGCAGAGAGGAAGCAAGCTCTTCCATGTCTCTTCTTAGAAGGACACTAATACCAATCATGAGCACCCCACCTTCATGGCCTAGTTTCAGCCTGAAGCCTCTCTACAGTCCCATCTCCAAATCCCTTCACATTGGGTGTAGCGTTTCAACAGACTGGAGGTACACAAACATGCAGCTCACAGCACCTGATATTCTCAAATGCAACTTTGTATTGCTTCATAGTATATGTAATAAGAGAGGTGGAGACAATTTGATATGTTGAATGTAATATGTGGAGCTTTTAAAAGTCAGAGTGCCAAGACTTGTAAATATTCATGTGATGTTCCTGGCTATAGGAAGGAAACATCTGTCCTGGCTAGGGAAGTGGGCAAGAAGGCTTCCCATAATTGGCTAGTTCTTTCCATAGTTGTTCAGCTCCCAGACTTTTAGGTTCCTGAGTTCCCTGACAGAGACATCACAGCCCAATCACTGGGGCAGACTTTGTGGAACTGGGGGAGGACCCATGAGCTCCACATCCCTCCCTACTTCAGATGGGCACCCTGTCTTGTGAGGTTTGACCAGATGGATCTTATTTATCCTATGCGTGCATCTGCCCTTTGTGCCCACAGCTCCGTCAGCTGGAAATGCAGCTGGAACAAGAATATGAGGAGAAGCAGATGGTCCTTCACGAGAAGCAGGATTTGGAAGGCTTGATCGGAACCCTGTGTGATCAGGTAAGGGGGAGACACTTATAGACACTTGGGTGGGTATATTCCCTGCCTCGGGGCTCTGTTGAGAGTGCAGGGCCATTGAGGGGCAGATTCATGGGGTGGTCCCCTGGAGAGGTCTTCAGGAAAGGCCCAGGGCCAGTTTTTTCAGCTGGCCTCCACCTGCTTCTCCCAAGTGCCCTGCCTCTACCAGTTCTGCCCCTGCCCACACCTTCTGGCTCTTCTAGAAGAACTTCTAGTGTCTACACACAGTAGGGTTCCAGAAAGAACCCATTAAAAATAAACACAGTGGTGTGGACCACTGATTGCTTTGCCTTCAGCAACTGTTAGGTTGAGACTATAGACAACACTTGCTTTGATGGGTGAATAGTAAAGTCCACTGTACTTAAAGCCTTATTAGAACAAGACTCTGGATGGGGGCACCCAGGCCCGGGTCAGGCAAAGGGAACTTTAAGCTCTTGCTGGGCCATTTCTGCCCACATGGCTGTGGGTGAGCTAGATATCTGCCTGAGCTTCTGGAGGACAGAGCTGTGTGGGGTTGCTGCCATCACTGTCTGTCAGTTCTCAGCCACAGCCCTGTGGGCATTTGGAGCCCCATCTCTCTGTTGGGGGGGGCAAGCGGGGGATGTATCCTCTGTGCTATAGGATATTGAACAGCATCCTCCACCCACTAGATGCCTGCGGCATGTTCCCCAGTTGTGACAACCACAGATGTCTGTAGACATTTGTTCCTTGGAAACAGATCACCACCCCCACCCACCCCACCCCAATACGGAGACGCTGTGCTGTAAATAAAGCAGCCAGTGGGGCACCACTCCCGATTTTAGAATTGGGGAGAATCACTCCTCCATCATCCAGTGATTCCTTTCCTTCCTGTACTGCTGCTACATGAAAACCCAGCACTGGAGAGAAATGCCTCTGGCTTCTGCGATTTCTTTTAATGTATCACCGGAGTGTATTTTAATATATTTGCTTAACACACGCTCATTGTCTTTTAATTAGCAATGATCTTGCTGTAAGTAATCTTCCCCTAGAGTCATTCCCTTTATTCACAAAGGAATGTGGGCCTCCTGCAAATGGTCATCTAGAGCAGCCAGGCCTTGGACAAATAAGAGCTCGTTGTGGTTTTTTGTTTTTTGTTTTTTTTTTTTTAGGGTTTATGACCACAACAATTTTATTTTATTTTTTTTAAATAATAAATTTTATTTTTATATTCCCCATACAATTGCAACCCCCCCATTCTGATCCCAATCCCTCCCCTCCCGCCCCCCACCCCCCCAAAAGTGTCTCTGTTTCATAGTTTTTTGTTGATTCTGATTTTCACTTTCTTATAGTTATTCATTTTCCTGGTCCCTTATTTAAGTTTTCTAGATTCCTGCTATGAGTGAGACCATCCGGTATTTTTCTTTTTCTTTTTGGCTTATTTTGCTGAGCATGATCCCTTCCAGCGCCATCCATGTTGCTGCAAATTGCATGTGTTTATCTTTTTTGAATGCTGAGTAATATTCCATGGTGTATATGTACCACATCTTCTTGATCCAGTCATCTATTTTTGGGCATTTGGGTTGTTTCCAAAGCTTAGCTATTGTAAACAGTGCTGCTATAAACATAGGGGTGCAGGTGTTCTTTGGAGTTGATGTTTCTGTGTCCTTTGGGTAAATACCTAGGAGCGGAATTGCTGGATCATATGGAAGCTCTATGTTTAGTAGGTCCAGAAATCTCCACACAGCTCTCCATAGTGGTTGGACCAGTTTGCACTCCCACCAACAGTGCAGAAGAGTTCCTTTTTCTCCAGACCCTCGCCAACATTCGTTGTGTTTTTTTTTTTTTTTTTTTTTTAAAAAATGGTTAAATGAGAGAATCCTCAAGCAAGGCTGTCATAGCCAGAGTGTTGGGAGCTGAGGGAATCAAGGAGAGACCTACAGAATCTTCTTACTGGGGTGTGGCTTGGGGAGTGGTTTCTAGCATTTCAGCCAAGCCAGCAGGGGCCCTAGAGTGCAGAGCCCTTGAGGATGCTCTCTCTTTAACTTCAGGGCCAGAGAGCTCAGCCTTATACCTGATTCTAGAATGATAGTCAGGAGTACTAGGGAGAAGGTTACATTTGATTCAGCCCAATCCATTTGAGAGAACAGAGTAGGAAGCCCAGTGAAGAAAGGTTTTTATTACTACTGGTAAAATAAATTTTCCTATGAAGGGAAGGAAACTTTAAATGAATAAAGTGCCAATTTTGTATCAGTCACCAAACTGGGGCTTTTTAATAATTATCACATTTGATCATTTTAGATGTTTTTATTAAGATTCTTGCCAAACACATAGAAAAGTAGACTGAATAATGTAATTCACATTTATATACCAAGCAACCAGGGTTCACATAAATTAACATTTGCCATATTTGATGCAGGTATTTTTGAGGAAACCAAACATTTCAAAAACAATGGCTTCTTGGTTTCCATTCCCAATCTCCCTCCATTGCTTCCCTCTGTCCCAGAGATCAATGTGGGGAATATTTCTTCATATATGTTTAATCTTGACCCCATGCAGTATATGTGATTCTTCACTTTCCTCTGTTCTTATCCTGACTGTGGTCTTGAGTCTAGTCCATGACAATACCTGTAACTAGAGTTCATCCATTTTAACTGCTACGCTATATTCATATTTTTAATCCCACCCCTTCAATGGTGGATATTTTGTTGTTTGCACACTCAAAATTATGGTACATATTCTTACATATGTCTCACTATATACAGGCATGAGTTTTTCCAGGGTCTGTAGCTAGAAAAGGAATTTCTGACTCCTAGGAATGTACTGTTTTAGAATTATTAGATGTTGTTCCCCAAAGTGGCAGTTTTCATTGTCATCAGCATTTTATTTATTTATTTTTTGCTTCCCCACATCCCCACTAACACACGGCCCTGTCAGGCATCTAGAGCTCCTACCAGTCTCTGAGTAGTAAGCTGTGCTGCTTGTACCTCATTACTAGGGTGGTTGTGCAGTTTTTGTATTTATTATGGTTTTCTCATTTGCCCACTCAAAGTCTTTTGTCTTCTCCTTTTCTCCTATTGATCATTTGTGATCCTTAGACAAGATGCTAATCCATTTTTGGTTGTGGATTTTGCAGCTACCTCCTATTCTGTGGATAATCACTATATGTTGGACTTCACTACTAAACATTTTTTTTAAACTAATCATATTAATCAGTCACTTTGTATGGCTGAAGCTTTTATAGCTTAAGCTATGTTTCCTTAACTGAGGTCATAAGAATATTTCACCATATTTTTAAAAGTTCTTAAGTTTGGTTTTTGACAATTTTATTCTGATGCATTGTATGATGGAGACATTTATTTTTTTCATGAAATAGATTACCTTCATTTTATTTCATGAATAATTTTTTCTATAATTTCCAGATATGTGTGGGTGTGTTTATAGGCTACACCCATCCTGTTTAATTGATTTATTTGTCTCTTCCTGCACCCTATAGTCTTAACAGCTGGGTTTTGATAACTTGTGGGACAGCATACCTTGCTCATCTTTCAAATTGTTTTATCTAGTCTTCATCCTTTGATCTTCTTAACAAATTCCATAACAAAGCCTATTTGATTTTCAAATGCATTGGTTTGCAAGTTTGTTGGGAACATCATTTTTATGTTGAATGATTGCATTCATGCACATAACATAACTCTCCAAATAGTTGTGGCTTTCAAAAATATATTTTAGTATAAATTAAAAATTTTATAATAATAATAAATAAAATACTTATCTTTAATTCCATATTTTTCACAGAAGTTTTGAACATTTTTGGAAGATTTGCTTCTAGAAAACTTATAGTTTTATGGCTTTATGAATAAAGTATTATTTTGTATTCATATTTCAGTTATTTATTGTGTCATATCTGGAAATACTACTGATTATTATATGTTTATTTTGTATCCAGAAAACCTCCTGAACTCATTATTTTTCTACTTTTGGATTTTTCTTCCTGGGCAGTCTTGCCATTTGAAAGTAAGAGTAACTTTGTCTCTTCCTTTCCAATTTTTAGTCCTCTTTTTTTTGTTTTGTTTTGTTTTTTCTTACCTTATTTCATTGGTTTAGGCCTCCAGTATAAGGAGAGAAAATAGTGGACACACTCTCCTTGGTTTTGACCCTAGTAGCTGTGCTTCTAAAGTTTCACTATAAGCATGACATTTTCAGAATGTGTTTACATAAATCTAATGAGATTGGCTTAGTCTTCTAATTCATTGTTTACTAATATTTTAAAAATTGATATTTGGCTGTTGAATATTATCAAGTATTTTTTCCAGCAATAGTTGACAATCCTATAACTTATCTATTATTGTAATATATTATATTTCAGATATTACAAGGTAGCCTCTTAGATTTCCCAGATAAACCTTACCTGGTCACAGTGGTTTTTAACGCATTGTTCTTTTGAATTGTTCATGTTTGTTTGTTTATTTTGAGATTTTTTGACACCAACTCCTAAGTAAGATTGGTTTGTACATTTACTTTCTTTTACAGGCTTTGTCTAGTGTTGTACTAATCTCATAAAATGAGTTTGTAACTATGTCTGAAACAATTTTTATAAAACTTGGATCATGTACTGCTTGAAAGCTTGATACATCTTGCCTGTAATACATTTGGGCCTAGTTTCTTTGGGGGAATGGGATAGATATTTAATCACTGCCTTCAAATTGAGCATAAATGCAGATATTATTCTCTTGTTGAGTTTTGATGTTGAAAATTTTAGCTCATTTTTGGTATTTATTATTCCACTTCAAATGCTTTTAAGTCTCATTTACAACAGTACATTCACCTTGAATTGCTGCTCTCACCTCATCCTTAACATGCTAACCATTTTGTCCTGTCCTTTGTGATTTCCCCCTTCAACCTGTATTTTAAAAATTGAGTTTTAAGTTTACTAATATTTATGATTATTTGGAGTAATTTTTAACATTGATTTTTAAAGTCCTATTAGATACATGATGTAGTACAGTGTATAATATTTTTTCTTTGAAATTGTTGAAGTATCTTTTTTGCCTCAGTTCCTGGTCAACTGTAATAATTTATAGACTGGAAAGTACCTGGCTATTTTTGAGGATTTATGTAGGGCAAATGAATAAAATTTATTAATTTTATGATTTAAATATTAAATTCAAATATAAAAGCATAAAAATTAAAAGATTTACAATGTGATTATATTTTAAAAGTCACCTATGGCTTTGCTTGATCTCTTTCTGAGAGTTCTGATATTTTCCCTTTATAATTGTGATTTTTGCCAAGTTTTACTTATAATTCAATTACAATTTTGTCTATATAACTGTGAAGCTATGTTTTTAAGTGCATCTAAATTTGTTATAGCTTTTTTTATTATTGTGTTATGTTCTTCTTTCCTGCATGAATGATTTCTTTTTTATTGCTTACTATTTGCTGTTAATATTTCCATGAGTGATTTTACCTTCTTTTGCTTGATTTCTTTTAATTTGCCTGCAAGATCCTTTTAGAGTCCCTTCATTTTTTTTTTTTAAGATTTATTTATTTGTTTATACAAGCACTGGGTACAGTCAGAAGCGCGGGTATAGTCAGAATTCTCTGGTGAGAGAATTCACCAGAGCCAGAGCAGGGAACAGAACAGGCAGACTGATGAAATACACTGCTGAGGGGAGCAGCGGGTGGCAGGAGAAGTGTGCGTGCCATGTGGGACCCTTACCGGCTGCCGGGGATTGAACTGGCGCTGAAGAGGCTGCAGGCAGCTTCGCAACCCAGCGCTCAACTGCTGCGCCACCAGGGAGACCCTAGAGTCCCTTCATTTTTAACTTTGCAAAAGTGTGTGTAGGTTTACTTCAAATAGTATAATTACATTATAGGATAATGCAATTTATTTACAGTTGTTATAATGACTAATATATTTGAAATTTTTTTCTATAACTTTATTTTGTGTTTAGCATTTGTTGGTTTTTTATCTCTTTTCTTTGCCACTTCCTTTATTCCTTCCTGCCTTTGGATAAATTGACAATATTTTCTTTCTTTTATTCACTATTATAATCTGGGGTCTTTATTCCCCCATATGTGCATATATTTCACTCACCCTTCACAAACCACCTATATACAGAATTTTTTGTGACATTTAACAACTGCCCCAATTTGCCTTTATGATAAATGTCGAAACAATTGGGGTTTGAGTTTAGTTTCCCACAACATTAAGCATCACTTAGAAATACGTGTGTGTGTGTGTGCGTGCGTGTGTATTTCTTAGGTGTAGTTCCCATAGAATTCCTACCACCAAGTCTCCCATGAACCATCACCCCAGTCTCTTTTGCTGTTCCCACCGCCTCTGTTTTAATCACTCTCTTCCCCACTCCCCTGCTGAATGTCTCTGATTTGTAGTTTCCTGCTAGTTTTTTCTTCCCCCCCCATCCCTATTTGGTTCCCGTATATATTGGTTATTTACATTTCACAGATAAGTGAAACCATCCAATATCTGTCTTTCAAATAATATTTTCTATGTTCCTTTTTGCTCTATTGTTCCCTGTTCTGAAGCTACAACCATTTTTCTGTCCTTTTATTATTTTTTTAAAGATTTATTTATTTATGCATACAAGAGCCGGGGCACAGGCCAGAGACACGGGGTGGTGGGGGTGGTGAGAGGATTCACCAGAGACAGAGCGGGGAACAGAACAGGCAGACTGACAAAATGCACTGCTGAGGGGAGCAGCAGGTGAGACAGGAGAGGTCTGCTGCGCCATGTGGGTTGCTCCCTGGCGAGCCAGGGATCAAACTCTCGGATTGCTTCACAGTGTGGTGCTTAAGCCCTTGCGCCACTAGGGAGGCCCCATATTTCTATCCTTTTAGTAGTCACTTATAAACTTTAAAATAAGTACTTAATCATAATTTTTTAATCTATTTTGTTTATTTTTTTACAACAATGCTTTGTTCTTCCATATAAAAGAGAAAAATGAAGCTCAAAAGGTTAAGCAAATTGCCCAAGGACATATAGTAGTCCAGGTGGATTTTGAAATGAGTCTTATATTATAGGAACATTTGTATTTTTTTAATCTAGTGCCTTCTACTTAAAAGTGATTAGGCCCAGTGAACTACAGCCATCCTTCTGGGGGCATCTTTTTCATTATGTTTTCGGGCCCCACCATTAACTTGCTGTAGCACCTTCAGTAATACAAATTCTCTCTCCAAGCCTCAATTTCCCCATTTGTAAAGTAGCTTGATTGTTGCTACCCTTTCCAGAGATCTTATTTTAAAAGTGTGTGAAGAATTTTTTGTGACAGACATTTAACAACTGCCCCAATTTGCCTTTATGATAAATGGTGAAACAATTGGGGTTTGAGTTTAGTTTCCCACAACAACATTAAACATCACTTAGATTTATTGGTTAATTATTCACCAACTTTATCTAAATTTAAATCTTTGTGCAGTAAAATGTGAACTTGCAGAATGACATTTATTTCCCATTAACCTAATGAGGCTTTTTTCCCCACCTCCTCTCCTGAAGCAATTCATTATGGAGGGAGGGTGACTTAGTCTGAGATCTTGTTGTCAATTTTTTGCCATGATCTCTCTGGAAAGGACATGTTGCACCATTTTCAGGGTCTTTCTAGCAGGGACAATGGTAGAATCTGAACTGTCCCTACTACATGGTCATTGCCAACTCCAGGGAACATGCCTGCTATCAACTAGTCCCAGGAGAGAATTAAGGGCACTTCAGAGCAAAAGCAGATAAAAAAATAAGAAAGGTGGTGCAAAGCATGCAGCTTGAGTAATCACAGTAAAAAATCTGGGCTTCAGAGGAAGTAAATCTGGGGACAGGTGCCACTAGGTCCTGCGGTACAGGGGGACTGTCTGTTCTAAGTTAGCACTCTGTTTCTGGGGGGATTGTGGGCTGTGGGTGTTTCATCTCAGGCCCCTGATAAATTCTGCCCCTCCCTTGCTTAGTATCAGCTTGTATTCTTGGCTGCGAGAAATGGTCAGTTTAAGATCCCCTCCTGGTGCCAGTTCTGAAGAGACTTGCGTTCTAATGCCCAGCTATCTGGGTTCCAACTCCTGTAAAGGCCCTGAGCAGTGATTGATCTTGGGCAGATTATTATTTCCACATTGGTTTTATCAGTTGTTCCTCACTTACTTAGCTCTTGCTTGTCTAAGGCTCTGCCCAGTCCCAGCTGGGTAATGTTCCTCTGTGCTTCCATCACATCTTTTATATTTTTTAATTAAAGAGCAAAGCATATCTCTCCCATCATATATTTTACTAAAATGACCTCTTTCCCAGTCAGAAAAGCTAGGTGTGATATCCTAATTCTGCCACTTATTAATAGGTGTGTGCTTATGGGCAAACCTCTTCACTCTCTAAGCTTCGGCTTCATCACCTGTAAAATGGGAATCCTAACCCTGCGTGCGTCAGGTCACCATGAGGACGAGGAGTATCCATATCCATAAAGTGCTTAGAATGACATCTGACGCTTATAAAGCCCCCATGTGGGTGAGCTATGACTGCTTTTATATAGGTGATAATAATGATGTCTGTAGTTCAGCGATTGTCACAGGAGTTAAATGCAGTCACATGTGCCAAAGAGCCTGGCATGGTGCCCCATCCCTGCTTAGCTCATTAGGTAGATTATATGTATGTATACAGAGAGAGATAGTAATAGATATTGCTCTATCTATACCAGTATTACTGCATGTTTGTACCTGTGTGTATATATATATCAGTATTTTAAACTTAACAAAGCAATACATCTGAGAACAAGACACTGGATTCTAAGAGCCAAGTCATCTTTCAAAGAGTTCAAAACAGGTGGTAGAGAAATAGGATGCAAAATCTAGGGGAGGTTGTTTAGGTCATCAGACAATACTCATCATCCTTTTTATTTGTGAAGCACTTGACAGCATACAAAGTGCTTTCCAATCCATTCTCACATCTGATCCTTGTCTTATCTCAACACAGCACAGGGATTTTTTTGTTACCTCTTCTAGATAAGGAAAAGCAGGTTCATAGAGCTGGTGTGACTCTGCCCCAGTTCCCCCTGCCAATAAATGGTAAGCCAGGATTTAAAGCCTGGGCCACCTCATTCCAAATTCCAAGTCCTTTCTAGAATGCCACAGATTCTAACATCCCAGGAAATGGTTTGCATTTGGCAGAGAGGCCTGATATCCAGGTGTGTAGAAACAGAGCCCCCCTGCTGAGACACCTGCACCCTATTCTCTTTAAAATACCCTATCTGATCAATGGTACCACACTCTTTCTCTGGTCTCTTGAAGGGTCTGAGAAGGGGACTGTCTATTCTAAGTTAGCACTCTGTTTCTGGGGGGGTTGTGGGCTGTGGGTGTTTCATCTCAGGCCCCTGATAAATTCTGCCCCTCCCTTGCTTAGTATCAGCTTGTATTCTTGGCTGCGAGAAATGGTCAGTTTAAGATCCCCTCCTGGTGCCAGTTCTGAATGTGGCTTCTTCAGGTGCCACTTGGTGACTGTCCTTTAAATTCAGGGCCTGTAAATTCAGGATTCTCAGTGAAGGAATGTGCTTACCTCTGGCAAGGTCCCTCTGTAGGAAATGACCTCATCCACCTGTCCTTCAGCGAGCAAGGAGAACCATCTTAAGGCACAGAAATCACTTGGTTTAGATCTTCCAAGGAAGCAAGGCTGTTTTAAATACTATTTACTGAAGTGTAACATGCACACAAAGAAGCACAGAATATCCCACCTAATAGCTCAATGAATTTTCATAAGCTGACAAAATCAGTGCCCAGATTAATAACATTAATAAGCCCTCAAAGTCCCTCTCCCGCCTGTCCAGTCACTGCCCTCCAGGGGTGGGGGCTGTCGTGTCTTCATCAGCAGAGGCCTCGCCTGACATGTATGTTATATTAGCTGAGCACATATTTCATATCACAGCACCCTGGTAGCTCATGCCATTCCCGTTTTGCAGATGAGGAAGCAGAGCCTCAAGGAGGAGTAGGGTCTTCTCCAAAGTCACACAGTATCCTCCAGTGGCAGATGCAAGATGTGAACCTAGGAAGTCTGGCTCCTGAGAACTTAGACCCTGCTGTGCTGCCTTAGCTCATGAGAACCTTTCCTTGGCTTTCAGATTGGCCATCGGGACTTTGATGTGGAGAAGCGTCTCCGGAGGGACCTCAGGCGGACCCATGCACTGTTGTCAGATGTGCAGCAACTTCTGGGGACCATGGAAGAGAGCAAGACTTCAGTCAGCAAAGAGGAGCTGGAGAAAGTGCACAGCCAGGTGGGTGTTTTGGGGTTCCCTGAAGACTGCACTGGAGAGGATGCCACAGTCTAAAGAAAGGCTCTTCCTGCCAGGTCTGGGTGTGGCCATGGCGCTGCAGGGAGGTCTATAGGCAGATGGGCCAATGAGGGCCTGGATGGGCCACATGAAGGTGGCAGTGAGGAGAGGGGGGTTATATATGAGTAAGGAGTCCTATTTCCTTTTTGAGGGCTGAGGCAGCAGGAGTTTTGAGGCCCTGGGCAGAGCAGGACCCTGGGACAGAATAACTGAGTGCTGCACACACCCACACGTGTGTGTGTGTGTGTATTTGTATGGGAGGGTTATGACCAACAGATCTGGTTATGAAACTAATAGTAATGGAATGAATCACACAAAGCCAACTCCGAGTCCCAGCAGCCATACCAAGCAGTGCTACCTCACCATCTGTCAGTGCGCTAGTGATATTGATCACGGGATGATATTGATCATTGCTTGTTCCGTTCTGGAGCCCCCGCCACGTATACCTCTGTGCAGGTTGTGGCATTGAGTTTCCAAGAGAACTGGAGTGAGATGAGGATGATCATCTCTATTTCATAAGTGAGGTGACTGGGTGGCAAGGAGGGGTGGTAACCCCCACCCCAAAGTCATACAGCTAGAAAGTGGTAGAGGCAGGACTTGAACCCAGGTCTTCGGGCCCCACCATCCCTGGCTGACAGGAGGCTCTAGGAGGTGAGCCAGCCTGGACGAGGGCTTTGGCAGAAGTGTCGTTATTGCAGGCCGTGACAGGTGCAGACAGAGTACCCGGGGCAGCAGGTTCTGAGCAGTGTGAGTAACTCTTCTCCTGCAGGGTGGTGGGAAACTGGGGGAGAGAGGTCCTGGAACAGAATGACTTTGCAAGAACTCAGGACTTGCTACCTATCTCCATGGGGAGCTGGAAGTATGTAGGGAGGCTCAGAGTCCTGCTGGGGTGTTGAGCTGAGCGTACTCTTGGTGCTACCCGACATTACATATCTCCTCAGGCAAGCCATTCCTGATGAATGCAGGTGTGGGGAGAGGGAAGGCATTTTCCCTGCCTCCACCTCTTCATCTCAGAACATGACCATCTCTTCCTCCTCCACTTCTGGGTATCTGTGCTGTGATAGAAATCCATGCCTCAGCCATGCTGCATGGCCAGGGACTGCTTTATCCTTACCGAATATCCCCCCAAAACTCAGATTCATGATCTGCACTTTCAGAACTGACTCCTGAACAAAACTATACACTTCTGTGGGCAGGACTATGTGTCACTCATCTTTGATGATGCCCATCAGGCCGTTGCACATCATCAATACTGAATAAATGTCTTCCTGTTGATTTCAGTCAACTTGTCTTTCTCCTTTGGCAAATGAAGACATGGTGGACTGGAGCAGGTGAGGGTTTCACCCGAGGTCACACAGAGGTTAAAGGCAGAGCCAGCCTTGAGCCCATACTCACTACTCCAAACCCAGGGCTCCTCTCTTTCTTCTGGAGGAGGTGATGACAGTCAGCAGGTCCCTGGGAAGGCAGCGGGAGGCGGCAGTGTCTGGTGCCAGGTGGTGGAAACCCCATCCAGAGATCAATTTCCCAACTGTAAAAAGAAAAGTTTCAAATCAAGATTATCATCTGAAAGTAGAAGAGATTTAAAAACAGCCAAATTCAGATTTCACCAGCTTCTCCGTTAATGTCCTATCCCTGCTCCGGGATCCAGGACACGGTAGTACATCTGTGTCACCTGGTCCCCTCTGGTCTGGAACAGCCTCTCAGTCTGACCTTGTCATTTAATGACATTGACAGTTTTGAGGAGTACCAGTCAGGCGTTCTGGAGAGCATCCCCCAAGCTGGGTTTCTCTGCTTGCTCCCGATTAGGCCAGGCTTCTGGGTTTGGGGAAAGCGCTCTCCAAAGATGCAATGCTGTTATGCCAGAGACAGTTGTCTCCTGACAATTTTACAATCTCCGTCATCAAGTCACTCCCTTCTAGGGTGACCTGTCCTGCACTACCCTGGTTTGGTGCTAACAGTCCCTTGATCCGGGCAAACAAGGACAGTCAGTTCCTCTACTAATGTCCACGTCATCAGAAAACTGGAATCTCCTGTGCATGAATGCAGCCCCATTCAGCCCTCCTGATGCCCCCGGGGGAGAGAGTGGTATTGCTCCCATCCAGAGGTGGGCAGCAAAGCACCAGAGGTGACCCAGGGGGTGAATGGGGGAACTGGGCTTCAAATCCAGGGTTTAATCTAGGGTTTATGATTCTAAGTGTGGAATCCGGGGGTTCTTTTGCCTTCGCCTGGATCTTCCTGTCTGTCAGGCTGACCAGGTGGGTGGGAGACCCTGATCCTTTAGACTTTCCTGAGGTAGGGGGAGAAGCGTGTGTGCTTGGTCAGCAGCCAGGCCTCTGAGGGTCGTGCGTCCCCCTGGCCAGGGACCACGTCCTCTGCCTGTCTCCCATCAAATATGGGGATGCCACAGCCTCCAGGCCTTCCTCCCCCGCCCTGCAGGTGAACATTCCTGCAAAAAAAAACCATTCTGGTTTTCTTTCTTTCTTGTTCTTTTTTTAGTATTCATGAGAAATCTCCCTCTGCAGGGTTAAAGTGTGTGTTCTTGGAAAATAGCAGTATTTAATGAAGGCGCCTTGAGCTGAATCAAAGGGCTTCATTCTTCTGAAAGTCCTTCTTCCCTGTCTCTGCATCCGGCTCCTATCAAAGGGAATTCACAGCCTTGGCTTTCTGGTGCTGTTGTCATGGAAATGGTTATAAGGATGGGATCTAGTGGGCCAGAGGTCAGGGTACAGTCGCTTCGGCTCCCAGCACACGTGTCCCGGATGCTGGAGTCGGAGCTAATCAAATAAAGCGGCGATGACATTGGGCATCACCGTGTCTCCTCTCTGATGTGTGGTGTTTGTCCTTTACCTGCAGGCTCTGGGGACAGGACCAGGAGAGCAGAGGAGAGGCAGGGGGGGAAGGAGGTACTTTGCTGCTGGCTGTACCTTACGTGTGGGTGTGGTGTTGAATCATTCATTCATTCACTCATTCATTATTATTTATGCAGGTCTCCTGTGTGTCCGGGGGTATGCTAGTCTAGGTGTATAATGGTTGGTAAAATAAGTTATATAAGGGGCCTCCCCGGTGGCACAGCAGGTTGAGCGCCGTGCTGTGAAGCTGTCCGCAGCCTCTGCAACACAGGTTTGATTCCTGGCCAGCCAGGGAGAAACCCACATGGTGTGGCAGACCTCTCCTGCCTTGCCCCTGCTCCCCTCAGCAGTGTCTTGGGTCCGTCTGCCTGTTCTGCTCCCCACTCTGTCCCTGGTGAATTCTCTCACCCTCCTGCCTCTCTCTGGTCTGTACCTCAGTTCTTGTATAAATCAATCTTTAAAAAAATAAGTAATATAAGTGTGAAACTTACCTGATGGAAAAGAATACAAACAACTATAATGCAAATAAATGGAAATACCCTGCACCTTAATTCAGGTAATAAAGGAAGACAGCTGGGTTTTAGAATAAGCTTAGCTTGGGTGGTCAGTTCAGCCTCCCTGGGAGGAGAAGGATCTGACAAGGCCCAGAATATTCAGGGCCTGGAAGGTTGTCTCAGTGTGGCCAAAGTCACTGGCTTATTGCAAGCAGAGCCTGACATAATCCAATGCACTTTTGATAGCACCACTTGCCTGTGCGGAGAATGACTTGAGGGAGGGGGTGGGCGGATGTTTAAGGAGGCTGGTGAAACCTTGTAGGACAGAGGACGTGGTCACCTGGTTGAGTGGAGATGGACATGGCAAGGTGGCAAGAGGGACAAACTTAAGGTGGTTTTGAAGTTGGTGGGACTTGCAGATGGCCTGGAAGCCAGCAGTGCTGTGTTCTTCCATATTATTATGTAACCCTCACCATACCCTAGAAAGTGGGTATTTCTATTTTTGATCCATTTTGCTAATGAGGAAGCAGGGTCTGAGAAACTGGGTAACATCCCCAAGGGCACACAACAATGTATGCCTGGAAGCTGTGGATGCCAACAGTTTTGTTCTCATGCTTCTTCGTTTATGTAATCTGGACCCTGCTAACATTTGTCAAGCACCTACTACATCCCAGGCTTTTCTTGGGTGTCTCAGGGTCCCCAAACTCTGCACATCAGAGGACTTCTGCACCATTTAAAATCACAGTTTCATAGCTCCCGCCCCTAAATATTCTTTTTTACTCACTCTGGATTAGCACCCAGAAGCGGCATCTTTGGGTTCTGATGCAGGTCTTAGGACAAGCATTTAGAATCATGGGCCCCAATTACCCCTCAATTGCCCTTTGAATTTCAGTGCCAATAGATCCATTTTGCAGATGTGCCAACTGACAGTGAGGCTATGTTAGTAGGACAGATCTTAGTTCAACCAATCTAAAACTAAATTTTGAGTCAATAGAACCAGACCTGGCACATGCTTATTTTGTGACTTTCAACAAGGACTTGACCTCCCCAAATCCTTCTCCTAAAGTGGAGTGCTGGCATCACTTGCTGCCCCAGGAGCCTCTCAAGGACAGATGAGATCAAACCCGCCACTTGCACACACCCCCCCACATGCACCCCACAGTCTTTAGAGCTCAATAACTGCAGGGCCAGATAGAAAGGTTTACCCTGCCAGGGCACAGAGGAGGGAAGGTGTTTGAGTGCAACGCTCAGAGAACTAAGTGAATTCAGCAACTATCGATTTGATCTCCTCTTGGGTGAATCTGAGGACGGGGCAAGGGATGTGGAGAAAACACAAGGTCCCTGCCCTTGAGAGGTTCCCTGTCCAGGTGAGAGGTCAGCCTTGGAGCACACCCCTGCCAAGCAGGCTGATGAGCTCCGCATGGGGGGAAGATATTGGGGACTGAACCTACAAGGAAGCGTGGAAAAGGAACTGGTGGCTTCAGCTGTCTCTGTAAAGATGAAAACAAATGGCTGGTTAGGTGAGGGGCACTGAGGCCTCTCTAGGAGGAAGCAAAAGGGCAAGAGGGGGCTTTCAGCTTGGGGTTGCTGGGGTAGAAAGTGTTGGTGATCGGAGCAGAGACTAAGCCATATGGAGGCTGCCAGCTCGAGAATGGTCTAGTTTGTCTGGCTAAGGAGGTTGAGCTTTCTTCCAAAGGTGACTGGGAGCTATTGAGCAGGGAAAGTAGGGGTCAGAAGAGCTGGTGAAAAATGGCTGTGTTCCAGGCCCAGCAGAAGCACTGAGGTGCGGCATCCCAGACCCACAGCAGCTTGGAGAGTTTCCGCAGACCCATCCTGCAGAGTCCCTGCATTCTTCCAATAAGGACAGTCTTCACTTGTTGCCATTTCCCCACCGTTGACAGCCTCGAGGGCTTATTTGATACTCTCCCCAGTTTTCCTTCTTTGAGAGCTTTGCTTACATCTCAGAGAACACCTGAGGTTTAAGACCTGGGTGATAAAACAGAGCAAGGTAGAAGCCCTTAGGTCAAAGCCTGCCTCTGCTGCTCACTAGTTACATGATTTGGGGCAAACCACGCTGCCTCTCACAGCCTCCTTTTTATCACTTACAAGGGTGCATTTTTTTTCCAACTTACTAGACTGATAAAAAGAATTCTAGACCGTGGATTTGAGAGAATTCTCTAAGTTGAAAATGATATGACTATAATTTTCAAATGGACAGCTTCCCATGGGCTCCCCCGTCCCACATTCTGGTGTCAGTTGTTGGAGGCTTTGGTCTCTGAATGTATGATTCTCCAAGATCTCATGAAACAGGTAGACTAGGCAATGTGTGGGGTTGATCTAATGACACCTGTTCTTTAGGAGCCAATTACTAATTAATTCCCATGGAATGTTTCCATTGGAAACAAACTAATCTGGAGAACAGAAGCAGTTCCAACAACCAAGATATATAATTGAGATAATCGCTGTGCATAAATAACATCTGTGAGTAGCAGATGCTGGCACCTGGCTCAGGAGAGAAAGTAGAAGATGATGTCTGCTCTAGGCCAGGGGGGCTTCTTTTCTCTTTCTCTCTCCTTTGATTCATGCCTTTGACCTTTGTATCCTCCCCAAAGGAAATATGTTATTTGCTTCCTGTTAAACAGAGAAGAGTTTGCACTAAGCTTTTTAGCTATATACTTGATTTATGCTGGAAGCTGTATTCACCCCTTCCTGCTGAGAACAAAGCTGTTACCAAAGTCTCAGTCATTGTACCCCCTAAATAAATCCACCCTTTCTCCCCCCACCCCACATTACATGTCACCTGTATCTCCCACTTGGAGTTCTCTCAAGTCTCTGATCTCTGATCTTTTCCAAGCAGTCTTTCTGCTACCTGATCTTTGGAGGAAGAATATGAAAATTTAACTACAGTCCTGGCTCTTTGGGTTCAGGATATTTTACTGACTTCTGCTAATCTCAGAATGCAGTCCAGATTCCTCAATTTGACTTTATTTTATTTAATTTTATTTATTTTTGCATAGAAGAACTGGGGTACAGAACAGAGATATGGGGGTGAGAAGATTTACCAGAGACAGAGTGAGGAGCAGAACAGGCAGATCTACGGAAATATACTGCTGAGGGGAAGAGCAGGTGAGACAGGAAAGGTCTGCTCCACCGTGTCGTTTAGCTCCCTGGCTGGGGATTGAACTCAGGCTATAGCAGTGGTAGCGCTGAGATTTAACTCCTAGACCACCAGGGAGGCCCCCATTTGACTTTAAAGAAGCTCTCCTATTACACCAATCAGCAGCATAGTACCACTTGGGGTGCCCATGCCTGTCCCACTTCTCTACCTTTGCCTGAGCTGTGCCCACTGCTGGGTCTCATTTCTCCCCTTTGACACCTCTTTGTCTGATGAACATCTGGTCATTTGATGAGCCAGGGGTTGGACCTTGTCTCTGGGAGCCGTCTCATGGCTTGGGAGAGGCCCAGCTTCTCTCCTCCAGAGTCCCAGGTGTACCCCAATGGTACATCTCAATCTCTGGCAATTACCTACCCCTTTGTCCATTTGCTCATTTATCTTCCAGATTTGTCCAAGGTGCCAAAGGTGCTGAGAGGTTAAACTGGGATTTGAACCCACGATGCTGACTACAACACCTAGAATTTAGTAACTACTCCTGGGAGCCACCAGCGTCCCTCCTATTGGCTTCCTGCTGTGTCTGGGCTCTCAGACCCCTTCTGGAAGCCCTGAGTGCTCCCCGAGTGCTCCTGGGTGATTCTGGCTCAGCTTCCACTCACCCAGTGGGCTCCTCAGGCAGGCCCCTTAGGCTGGGAATCTTCGGCACAGTGAACTCCTAGGAATGGTTACCTCGGCCACCCCCTTTTTTAGTGCAGGGAAGACTGAAAACCCTCAATTCTTCCCCAGTGCCCTCAGAGGGGATGTTTGTCACCAGGTGTCACCCATGCTTGCCTGAGACACTGAAAATAATGACTAAGCTCTGGCAAGATGGTCCTGCTGGGAGTGTTTTGTGTGAGTGAGGACTTCCGAACACGGCTCCCCAGCCAGGAAGCATAGAATAGGTGGCCTGGGTGTTTCTTTGAAGAGAGTTTTCTTTTATTAAAGATTGCATTGGAGCAAATTGATTCAATATTAACATAACCTCTTGCCATAAGAGATGAAGATCAAATTGGAACTGGTTAAAGGCATGGTTTTCACAGGCCTGGTCCCCCCACAAATTGACATGACCAGTGCTGTGATGAATGCAGTAGGGAAGGGCTGGTTCTCTGATAGGCCAGGAGACCTGTGTGGTTACCTGATAGGCCAGGAGGCCTCTGTGCATCTGCCCACATTGACCTGTTACCATTTAGCTGTGGAGGACCAGGCCCCAGAGCAGCCTAACCACCCAGCAGGTGACAGCCATTTTAGTAATGATGACCTGGATGGTGAGCACCCAGGGTTTATGTTGTGCCAGGCATGGGTCCAAGTGCTTAGATAGCCTGAGCTAACTCCCCCGTCCCACCCACTTGAATGTGGTGAATCCACCAGAGCTGGGCTTTTGGTGCAGGAGTGTGTGCATCTAGCAAGTGTCCCATGAATGAGCCGGGCCGGGGGAATGATGGGGGTGCAGAATGGCAGTGGCTCCATGGGAGGCAGCCATGAGTATTCCCACTTTATAACGTCATAGAGGAGGAAGCTCAGCATATAGGAAACTCGCCCAAAATCAGAGTGGGGCGGAGGGACTGGGAATTAAAAAAAAAAATTATTTAGAAGGAATTTCAAAGTTATAGAAAGTTACAAAACTTCCTCTATCCCTCTCACCTAGATGCATCAATTTTTAGCATCCTGTCCCATTTATTTTATCATTCTCTCTCTAAATTTAATTTTCTGAATTATTTGAAAACAACCTACAGACAGGATGCCCCTTTATCCTAATCAAAATCAGAAAATCTAACATGATGAAACACTTTTCTGATCCAGGCATCAGCAGACTGAGGCAACCAGTCTTAATCAGCCCACTGCTTATTTTTTTTTTTTTCTGGTTTGTTTCCTGTTTTATTGCTGCCTGTGAGCTAAGAATGTTTTTTGTTTCTTTGTTTTTAAATGGCTATCTGTAAAACCATTAGATGGAGACCTTTATATATCCTTCCATTTTGCCTCTTGACTTGCAAAGCCTAAAATATTTACTCTCTGGCCCGCGAAGGAAAAATTTGCTGACCTCTGATCTTTACCTCTGACTATTCAAATTTTTCCCTTTGTCCATTAATGCTCTTTATAGCAGATTTTCTCCTAGTTCAGGATCCAGCCCAGGATGCAACCCTGCTGGCCTTCAGTCCTCCTGATCCTGTAGATCCTCAGCTTTCTCTGTGCTTTGTGACACTGGCATTTGGGAGAGCTTGACTTGTCGTGTTGCAGGATGTATCCGTCACTCAGGTGTGCTAGAACTTGAACCTTGTCCTTCTGATATCAGGGCCATTTGGATTCCTGCTGGTCTGAGGGCACTCCCGGGACACAGGACTTTCAATCTAACAACAAGGAAAGTCTCAGGCAAATGGGTTTGAGACTGGTCTTCCCGCAGCCAGGTCTCAAGCACTGAGTCATTCTGGGGATGACTAGATTTGTAGCAAGGAAGGCCCGTACTCCAAAGGCACCTGGTACATTTGGGGGAAAGGAAGATGAACCAGGTGCCTGTTTCAGAGCCTTAGATAAGATCATGTTGCTCCTGAGCGGAATTCTCATCAGTTGCCTACCCTGCCCTTGTAGCTTGCTTCCCCCTCCCCTGCCCCACTTATGCATATGAGAGCTCTTGCTGTTGTTGTCTGCAATATTTGGTTCATTCTCCTTGACATTTTGTGAGGCTATGTCAGTTTATCCATTTGCCATTAATGGGCATGTGGGTTGTGTCTAGATTTTGCTTATTATAACAATGGCCACTGTGAACACTTTTTGTTATTGGAGGCAAGGATGACGTGCATTTCTGTAGGGTGATTTGCCAGGTGTGTGCTGTCTCTGGAACACACATGCATCTTTAACTGTACACATCTTCATCCACTGACCATGGGGTTGCATCCTGCTAAGTTCTTCCTAAGTGGAAAATATAGAAAGTCAAAAGCACTAAATATAGTACACTATAGCATATTAGCTCCTTCTGCTTTTGTAATTACAAAAAAAATTTGTGTGTATAGAAGAACTGGGGTGTAGGCCAGGCCAGAGGTGCAGGGGTGAGAGGATTCAGAGTGGGGAGCAGAGTGGGGACAGAGACAGAGTGGTGAGCAGAACAAGTGGATTTACTGAAATACACTGCCAAGGGGATCAGCGGGTGAGACAGGAGAGGTCTCCTATGCATGTGGGTCAGCTCCCTGGCTGGGGATGTAACTCAGGCCTTATGGTGATAGTGCTGAGACTAGTGATAGCTCTTGGCCACCACGGAGACCTGTGTATCAGTTGTTTACTCCGGTGATCTCATGACTGACTGAGAGCTGCCACTGCCCAGCACCAGATGAGAGGACCATGGTACCATAGACCAAAAGATCAAAATTAAAAAATTGAAGTACAGTTTCTACTTAATGCATGTTACTTTCACATGCTCTTAAAGTTGAAAATGTAAGCAGAAAAATCTTAAAAGTAAAAAAAAAAATCCTAAGCTGGCAATCATCTATAGTTGGCACTACCTAATGGTTTCCCAAAGTCTCTGTAGACAGGTGTGTTTCCACTAGCTGGATATGAGAAGTCTACCGTTGTCCCATCCTTGTCAACACTTGGTATTGTCAGTCGTTTGTATTTTAGCCATGCTAGGGGAAGAGGTATTTTTGTGGTTCGCTTTGCATTTCCCTGATGAGTAAAGAGGTGGATTACCTTCTCAAAGGAAAAACAGCCTTTTAAATAGCAACTTTTGCCTGTTCAAGTCATATGCTCATTTCTCTATTGGGTATTTTCCTTCATGATTTGTAGGCTACTATGGACATAAGCTTTTTGCTATGTGTGTTGCAAACATTATCTCCTACTTTATGGCTTACTGTTATACTCATTTAGAAGTGTCATTGCATAAATAGAAGTCCTAAATTATAAAGCAACTCAACCGATCAATCTTAGATATCTTGGAATCCAAATTTAAAATCATTTGGTCAGGCAAAAGGGATTCTGCTTAGCTGAATGTTCTGGTAAAATGAAGTATCATGGCACAAGTAGGACTGCCCTACTTGGAGTTCGGTCAAGGCACGCATGGAATCCAACCCTTCCTCACCACCCATGTTCAACTATTCTCTGCTGAATTCTACTTTGGGGACTTGGGAGCTTCCTTTTGTAAAGTAAGGGAGGTTTGAACTTTCCTGGGGCTTTTCAAACTTGTGTGTGTATATTTTCTTTTTAGCAAAAGAACCCCCTTATTAAAGGTAAATCTCCCCAGGATGCCCTCTACACCATGAGCATTCCCTACCCAGGACTTGACTGGGCTTCCTTTGTGTATTCTGAATTGACCTCCTTCTAGCTTGGAAGACAAGAGAGCTACTCAAGAACTGGGGAGTTGCTGAATAAGCCTGGGGTCACTTATGCTATCCAAGTCATTTCCTTCTGCAGGATGGGTCCCACCTATGCTAGTGTCAGGTGTCTGGTGTCTGAGTCAGAGACCTGTGCCTGGGAGGAGCCAGGGATCAACTGTGCAGCTGATGGCTCTCTGAGGAGGCTGGGGGCTTTTGTAGGTAGCAGATGTGGTGGTAGTTCAGGCTATAGACTCAGGCAGCCCCCCTGATCATGCTGAGTTAGTAATGAGCTGAGCTGATGTCACTGCCTGGCTCTCTTAGTACATGTGCATACTTACCATTATGTGGCAGTTGGTAAGCCTACATGTGAGGACCTAGAGGTGAGCAAGACCCCAGTGGTCCTCTAGGAGCCAGCCTTCTAGCAGGAAGACAGACACGGAGGCACTCAGATGCTGGATATGCTCACGTTGCTGGCATATAATAAAAAAGGGGGGCATAAATAACATGGGGGTGGGGAGGGCCTTTTTTGAGTACTTTATCTTGCTTGTCTAAGATTTTCTTTCTTTTTCTCTTTGGAGAGCATCAGTGTGCTCCAACTCTGTCATCACCAGAGGGGAAGTCAAGAAGGACGTTTTTTAAGGACATTTTTGTGTGATCTGCAATCAAAATCCTTAATCCTGTAATACAAAATTAGGAATGATCCTTGAACCCTCAAAGAAATAGTGTGCATTTGTAGGTTGTGCATTTGTAGGTTGGCTCCATATCAGTGTTGTCTATAGTTTGCGATGTTGGTGATTCCCTTAAGAGGAAGCCTTCCTGCTGAAGGTTAGCACTTCTGAGTGCCCTGTTGGGATGCCAAGGCTGGAATGCATTAAGATTAGCAGCCTGACACCATTTCTTATTAAAAAACAAGTAAAAGAAGGCTAGGCTTGCTTTATGTGGCAGTTGGTAAGCCTAGGCGACAGGGCTTATAGGAAAATGCTGTAGATTTCAGAGACCTCAGTGCAGGTCTTGGCCCATTCACCATCCATTAGCTGTGTGACCTTGACAAGTTAACTAAATTCTCTGAACTTCAATTTCCCCTTCTATAAAATGGGGATGAAACTACCTATTTACTTTGTAGAGCTGTTTCATGTTGCAAATTAACCTATAAATGGTAAGCATTTGTAGGATAGTTATGATTAATTATTCTACTCCTAAAGATGATTATTATAACTGAGGAAGATGGAAACCATACATACTCAGAAAGCATTTAGATGCATCAATAAATTGATGGTCCTCCAAAAGCAATTATAGAATGTTTAATATATGTCCAACAAACTTGAGATCAAGGACAGAGAGACACAAACTGCCCCATGGGGTCACTGTCTTCAAACTTCTGAGCCTATGAGACCATAGGTAGCTCTGGCCTGACATTTTTAATGGGCATTTGTAAGCTGGTTCCATATCAGTGTTGTCTATAGTTTGATATGTTGGTGATTCCCTTTAGAAGAAGCCTTCCCACTGAAGGTTAGCACTTCTGAGTGCCCTGTTTGGATCCTGAAGCTGGAACGGGTTGAGATTAGCCTGACACTATTTCTTAGCACGCATCCCCATAGCATTTGCTATGCAGTATTTTTAAATCCTCTGAGTTGTTCAATCAAACTCCAAAATCCAGGTTCTAACCACTTTGCTAAAATATCAGGATTTTTATTCTCCCTGCCTTATGCCATATGTCTAGCCAACTCATCTAGTAGCTTAATAAGTCCAAAGCAAACATTTTACCCAGGTATTTAAAGCAGGCAGATGGCATCGCATAGGAAAGTAATGCTATTCATCGGTTTGTGGTTGATGTATATGTGACAGGAATCTCAATTGCCCTCACACTGAATGAAAGAAGGTGGGTGTTGTGCAGAGAATGCCTGAGATGAACTCAGCAATAGAAAAGGACTTGTGTGCAGAGGGGACTGTGGGGGTTTAGAGAAACAGCATGGGTTTGGAATTGCATGGACTTGAATTTGACCTTGGATAAGTCACTTTCCCTGCCCATGCTGCAGGTTCCTCATTTGTAAAATGATGGCCGGTTCCTCCCTTGCTGTGCTGGTGTGGGCTATAGTGATAGGAAGATCAAGTGGTCCACACAGTGCCTGAAGAAATTTCATTCCCTCCTCTTCCCCCAATTTAATAATTAGAAAGGGGTGACATTTATCTCCCTATCAGGAGAGGTAGATATATACAGGGTAGGTAAGCAATAAGTGATTGTTATTGTATCACAGGCTTTTGGATGGAAGTATTTTACTCCAACTTTTGGTAGCATAGCATCAACAAACACTATCATCAATAGTTTTGAGTGTTTACTCTGTGACTGCCACTGTATGTTTTAATTCCTCTAACTTGATCACTTGTCTTGTACTTGGGTTCCAAATAATAGCAAACAAGCTCAAATTGTTGAACAGTAAAAACAAAGTAATAGGCCAAAATATATGAAAAGATCCAAAGCTAAGAATGCTTTCAGGTTTGGCTGAATCTAGGTACAGGCAACCATGGCATCAATAATGTGTCCCTTTCCACCTCTTGACTCAGCTCCTTTAGTGCCAGCTGTCATCTTAGGCAGGCGAACATTTGGGGGATGGACAGTTTTTGCAAGGAAGTTTTGCAAGGGATAATACATGCGGGCAGACATAATGCAATATTTACCACATAGAGCATTTGTGGTGAGCACAAGGGATGCAGTGCATGGCTCAGAGTGGAAACTTGATCATCAGACTGCCTTGGGTTCACATCTAGCTCTACCACTTAGTACTTGTGTGATCTGCAGTAAGTCACCTGCCCTATCTATACTCAGCTTTCTCAACTGTGACAACAGAAATATACTGATTCTTCTTTTTTTAATTTTAATTTTATTTTTATATTCCCCATACAACATAGAGCTTCCATATGATCCAGCAATTCCACCCCTAGGTATTTACCCAAAGGACACAGAAACATCAATTCCAAAGAGCACCTGCACCCTATGTTTATAGTAGTACTATTTACAATAGCTGAACTTTGGAAACAACCCAAATGCCCAAAAATAGATGACTGGATCAAGAAATGAGGTACATATACACCATGGAATATTACTCAGCATTCAAAAAAGATAAACACATGCAATTTGCAGCAACATGGATGGCGCTGGAAGGGATCATGCTCAGCGAAAGAAGCCAGGAAGAAAAAGAAATATACTGATTCTTCTTCAGTGTGTCCTTGTGAAGGTTAAATGAGTTAATGCATGAAAAATGTTCAGAGCTGTGCTTGACATGGAGAAAGAGTTCATCCTCACAATCTATGTGCCTGGAATCCCTGAGACTTGTGCAGTGTACAACTAATACAACTGTACTTAGCAATCCTGCTCAATGAATGCAAACCATTAAATCCTCCATTTTTATGGAAGAGGAAAAATGAAGCTTAGACTAAGTAACTAATTCAAGGTCACTGGTTTGTAGATAGAGGAGTTGGGCTTAGAACTGAGTTCTGTGTGACCACTAGGTCTGCTTTTAATAGTCATGCAATGGTGTGTGATGTCGAGTGTCCCAACTCATGGTAGATGAGATGCCATATTGGGAGAATGCAACCCGCCTTCCCATCCTCTGGTAAAAACATGCAGAGCAATGCCTAGCGCAGAACAAAAGCTCATCCTCTAATCTATGTGTGTGGTATCCCTGGGCATGTGCAGTCCTTTGGTCCTAGATGGTGCTCGTTTCATCTTGCACCTGTGATCTCCAGGTTGCAGGGATCCGTAGGGCCCTCTCACAACGGTTGAAGAGTCAGGCTCTCACCACAGATCCCCAGACCTAAGCTTAGAGACCCTTACTTTATGAGGAAGTCATGGAAGCATGTTCTTGCCTGTTGCTGTGTTGGGGTGAGCTACAATAGATGAGTGTCCATTTCATAAAGGGAGCCTCACTCAAGGACTAAGAAGGAAATGACACTTCAGATGCTTGCTTTGCAGAATTGGAGCAGATTCAGGGAAAAGGTGGTGGGTTTATTTAGTGAACGATTGAAATGACTGAACAGGTTGTGGGGAGATGAATTTCCTGTCTCTCTAAAGGGCTTTGGTGCTTGGTACCCACATACCTATGCATTATTGTATTGATTTCACAAGAAGCAAGATTTGGAAGAGAAAGAAAATCAGGAACTTTTACAAAAATCAAAGCTGTTGTCTTGTTGGAAGCCTGTTGTGTGTCTAGCCCCAACCTAGGTCTGGAGATGGAAATCCTGGGGGGCTTTATCTCAACCTCAACCTCACCACATGTGTTGTGATGTTCCCACATGAACCCCAGTGGGCTGTTCCATGGGGGAGTGATGGTGAGTTGGAGCTGAAAGGTGTGAGATGACAGCTGTCACCTCCAGTTCCTCATTGCCACCTTAGCTGCCGGGCTGGAGAATAGACTCAATAACCTCCCCGAGGAGTCTCTTGTCACCCGCTGCCCCCGGCCCCACTCTTGCTCTCTGCCTGTCTGCCTGAAGCTCTTCCCAGGCAGGCATTTTCAAAGCAGTGGCGGGCAGTGTCACGCCGCTGAAGGATCTGATGTCGGCCTTAACATGACTTGCCACCCGACTTCATAAAAACGTCACTCAAGCAGCCCCAATATGGAAATAATGCACAGTGAGTTATTCTTACACCAGGTCATCCATAATGGAAAATCAGCCCGAGATGGCCCTGTATTTCTTCTCACTCCCAAAAGTGTAATAAATTGAAAACTTTAAAGCTCAGCATTAAGATGGCTTGTCAGCAGCAGCCTGGAGTTTGCCCAGTGGAGGCGTTGGAATGGAGAATTGCTGGTCCCACCCACCCAACAAATCCTATGAAATTTAGGTCTGCTTGATTTGTGTGCCTCTGGGGTCGGCACCCGCATTCCACTTGCCCCAGCTGGCCGGAAGTCTGACATTCCTCCTAAGATTGTCAGTGCTGCAGCTCTGTTGCATTTTGGCTATGTGACCTTGACAGCCCATTTGGCCTCTGCTTCATTTTCCTCACCTCTTAAAAAGGGTTCAAAGTGTCCACTTCTCAGGCTGTTAGAGAATGAAAGGAACCAACAGCAGCAGTTACTGTCTTAGCATTTCCTCAATGCCAGTCTCCATGCTCAGGACTGTCAGGTTTTCACTCATTTCTTGTGCATAGACCCATTTTACAGATGAGGAGGAAACGGATGCACGTGGAATTTTTTTATTTTTTTAAAAGATTTATTTATTTATTTATTTATTTATTTATTTATTTATGCATACAAGAGCTGGGATATAGGCCAGAGGTGCAGGGGTGGGGAGAAGATTCACCAGAGACAAAGGTAGGGAGCAGAACAGGCAGATTCACAAAATACACTGCTAAAGGGAGCAGCGGGTGAAACAGGAGAGGTCTGCTGTGCCATGTGGGTAATCTCCCTGGCCAGGGATCGAACTTGTGCTGCAGTGGCTGCAGATAGCTTCATAGGCACATGGCATTGTTAAGTGACTTGCTGGGAGAGGCAGATCCCCCAGGTCTGACTCCCCCAGGTTAAGTGACTCTTGACTCCCATGCACAGTAAAATTTGGCACTTAGCATGTACCAGTGCAAGTAAATTTCTTCTCTTTGAGATGGTTTCTAGAAGGTTCCATTAATGGTACATGTTGGTGCCACTACCTTTAGTTGAACTCTGAGTTCTGTCAGTTTCTTCTGATTTATTTGCCTCTTACTCTACAGCCCCCTGAATGGCTTCCATTATAGCTCCAAGTTCCTGAGGTAACGGCCCTCCAACTGAACTCTATTTTAATCCCTTAAGCCCTTCCTTGAGGGGCTATGGGTAAGAGCTGGGTTTCTGTAGCTGGACCAGCCTGGCTTATGCACAGACCAGCTGTGTGACGCAGGCAAGTCACTTCCCCTCCTCAGTTTCATTTACTATTTTCCTCATGGTGGCCCTCTTCTCCTGGAGGTGCGTGGCACTGTGATGAAGTCAGGCAGATGCAGCACAGGGCACTGGAAATGGTGCCCAAGCAATAGTAGCAGGTGTGGCCATTAATGCCCAAACCATCAGAGCCAAGATAATCCCATCTCTAACCCAGTGCGCGCTAAGAATAGTGCCGACGGCAGTTTCCATTGACTGTGTGCACAATGTGTGTTCCTCTCTGCCTGGGGATAAATTGTCCCTCTCTCTGCTTGCTCCAGGGAGGCTGGGGAAAGGAAGGAGCACTTCTGGATCATGCATCATATACCATCTGTAAAATGGGGATAAAAATAGAGCCTCTTTCTCCCGGGGCTCTGCAGACCAGCAGCATCCTGCTGATAAAAACCCTCCGCGAAGGAGTTGCTCAGCAGACGGGAACTGCTGTTATCATATTGGCTCTGCCCCGTTGAGTTACAGTGGCCCTGACTTGCCTCCTGGCCCTGGGCCGAGCAGCTTGGCCTAGCGGTGGGGCCCATGTGATGCCTCCTCCCGCTATTAGTTATCTGACATCATCTCCCATGATGGCCCATCTGCTCCTGCCGGCCCAGACCTTTTGTTCTTTGCACACCGCTGTGCAGAGCCGATCCTTTCTCTTCACTTCCACCCTCTTCTCCTCCCTTCCTCTCTGATCAGAACACCTTCACCACCATCTTCCTGGAGGACCACAGCCGCGTCCTCCTGGCTACCCTGTTTCCAGCCTTGTCCACTGAAGCCTGTCCGCCCAGCAGCCGAAGGGAGACTGTGCCACCTCCTTGAAACCTTCGGTGGGTCTCCTACAGGCTGAAATAAGCCCAAACATTGCATTCTGGCTCAGAGCCTCTCAAACGTGAGCCCCACTCACTTCCTCAGCATCACCTCCCCCTCTCTCTCCCTGTTCCTCTCTGTCCAGCCACACCGGGCCATCTTCCTGTGCTGCAGCATCTAGATTGTTCCTGTTCCTCCTCAGGGCCTTTGTGTTTGTTCTTTCCTCTACCCAGGGGAGTCTTCTCCAAAATCTGCACAGCGCCATCTCCTGTGCATCCTTTAGAGCTTAACTTAGAACTTGCCTCGGCTCCTCTACCTTGAGGTCATGCTTCTTAGTGACACCTCTGACTCCTGCATGAGGAAGGGCTGGCTTTGCCCTGCCTGGGCAGAGTGACAGCGCCCACCTCCCAGATATGGCTTGAGGGCAAAGGGAAAACCCACGAGCTAGAGCTAGAACCTTTAGCGCTTGACAGGAGATCTTCAATGAATGTCCCTCCACGCACTCTCCCTGCCTTCCCTTGATGTGATTATTATTCTAACAGCTGGGCTGAGCAGATGGGACAGTCTGAAGAAGATGTTCCCTGCCCAGTTTGGAAGGAAATGATCCAGGTGGACTGTACCCACAAACCCACTCCCTGCCTCACCCCCGAGGTTGGTCTGTTATCATCAGGGCGGCCTCCACCTTGGACCCACTGTTTTTCTTTTAGAGATCAAGGGGGTGTCCTTACTCACTCAGGGCCACAGGCATCAGAGACTGTGAGTCATTTCAGTAGTCTCAGGCCTGCCTTTTTTTCTTTCTCCTGTCTGTCGGCACTAGCCTTAATGCCATTGGCTGCTTTGGAGGAGCAGTGTTCTAGCAGTTGAGAGTGTGAGCTTGTCTGGACAATGCCTGGGATGCCTTTGCTCCTTGTAACTGCATGACTGCCCGTCAGGCATCTTCCCTCTCTAAGCCCCGAGTGTTTCCCTTAGGTGATCTCTAAGGGTGTTCTGTGCTCAGATCTTGTAGGCTTCAGAAGTCAAGGGGAAACTGCCAATTGCAGAATGGACTTGGGGTTTGTGTAAGGATGTGGCTTCTCCAGGGGGCCATGTAGGTGATTGCATCTATCTTGATGGCTTTACTTGGCTAAGAAAAAAGACCTACTGTGTGCATGTGGTCAGAAGGATGACAAAGAGAAACGCTTATGTTGCTGGTTCTTAATCTTTGTGGGTCTAGGGAAAGTTGTGATCCCAAGAAAATGCTCAGAATACTTTGCATAGTGTTTAAAAGGTTCATGACTCTGAAATCTGCTTAAGAAAGATCTTCTCAGCAAGGCCCACTGGACTTTAATACCTCTTCCAGGAAGCCTCGTCTGACCCCCTCCTGAGATCCCAGAAGCCCCAAGTGCTTCTCTTTCCCGTGCCCCTCAGGGAGGATGTTGTTATCTATCCCTGCTCATCTCCCCCACAGGGGCAGGGGCTAGGCTGACTATTCCCCGCATGCCCTGTGCCTGGCACTGTATGGGCATCAGCAAATAATATTGAATGGAACTGACAACCAGCTCCTGACACTGGAGCGGTGTGGCCTATTCACAGGGTGGAGGTGGGTACCACCTGTCCAATTTTGAATGGGCTCAGAACCCAGCTGCCTCAAATGCATATATATTTGCTTGCCCCAGTTGTGGACTGAGAAGTGGTTATGAAAACATGAGAGTTGCCTGTAAATCGTCCTGTTGCCCCAGAGGAGCTGGGCTGGAGGGGAAGGCAATTTGAGGAGGCATTCCCTTAAGGTCTCTCTCCTCTCCTCTCCTCTCCTCTCCTCTCTTCTCTTCCCCTCCCCTCCCCTCCCCTCCCCTGTCCTCTCCTTTTCTCCTCCTGCTTGATCCAGTTGGAACAGAGTGAAGCCAAGTGTGAGGATGCATTGAAGACCCAGAAGGCTCTGACTGCAGACCTGGAGAGCATGCACAGTGAGCTGGAGAACATGACCCGGAACAAAAGCCTGGTACTTGTCCCTTCCTGGAGCTGTGCAGACCTGGCCAGCATAGCCTCTGAGCTAGTGCAGCCTACCAATGTGTGCTCAGTACTGGGGAGCTGCATCTCATAGGAACCTACTGTTTGCTCAGCACCCTACATGGGAACACAACTTTCTCTCATGTGTCCAGAGCATGCGCACTTGTGTAAATGGTTCTTACACATCTGTTGCAGTCCTACTGTGCACCCACTACCATAAGAAAGAACTTGGCCATTATAATTGGACTACTCCATACCTAGTCTTGTACATATAAATAAGAGCATCTCTCATGTGCCCAAGTAAGTTCACTACTAGAAAGAGCCCAGCAATCTATTATGGGCCTGCAGTGGGCTCACCACTGAATGGTAACACATGAACCTATATTATGAATACACTATGTTGGTGAAAACTAAGTCACCTGTGTGTACAGCATTGGCTTATGTTTATACTTGATGTGTAAAGCCCTAAAGTTTAGGTGTAGCTAGAAATTTATAGGCAAAAATTTGTCTTAAAGATTCCTGTTAGCCTCTTTGTCCCAGACTTTATTTGCATAAGATTAAGGGGAACTTACCACAAACACATTCTCTCTCTCTCTCCATTCTCTCTCTCTCTCTCTCTCTCTCTCACTCACTCTCTGTCTCACACACACACACACACACACACTCACACTCACACAGAGCTGTCATACTCATGGCATGCATCTGACATGCCGTGGCCACCCCTATAGTTAGATGTCCACTCCATTTACAGGAACCCCCCCTTTGTTCTTAATCAACCCCCCACTGTCTCCCTCCCAGCTACCCTCCTGCCTTACCTACCACTGTCCTGCCTCCCGCCAGGTAGATGAGCAGCTGTACCGGCTGCAGTTTGAGCGAGCGGACCTCCTGAAGCGCATTGATGAGGACCAGGATGACCTGAATGACCTCATGCAGAAGCACAAGGACCTCATTGCTCAGGTAACACCCTTAAGAGGAAGAAAGCTTGGCAGCCTTGGGTTAGGTAACAGAGATACTGAGAGAGTGATGTGGTTGAGCCATTCCCTGCTCTTAGGACCTTGGAGGGATAAATGCCACAAAGATAAGTAGGAATTGTGAGCATTTGTGTGGCCTTCAAAGAGGAGAACATCACTTTTAGCTGCCCTGTGCCTCTCTGGAGGACATCTCCACCAGGAAAGATTTTGATTTATTTCTCTATCTACCCACCCTTATACCCATCCAGCTGCCCATCAAAATACTCATCCCTCCATTGTTCATCTGCTCTTCGATCCACCCATTCACTGTGCATCTTTTGTCAACCACCTATGTATCTATTCAGCCTCTACCCACTTACCCACTCATCCACCTGTCCATCCCCCCACCTCTCCATCTACCTGTTAATTAAGTCAATATTAGCTGTATACCCACTGTGTGTTAGCTACTGTGTGAAATACCAAGGCCACTGCATTGATTGAAAGCACATTCCATTCCTGCTTTCACGTAGCTTATAGTTTAGTGAGCTGAGAAGTCTTATGCATTGTCACCCAGAGCAGAGAGGAGCCTTAAATCTGAGCTAAGAATCCTGACTCAGGTGGGTGATCAGGTAGGCCCTCCCTGAGAATGTGTCATGTGGATGGAGAGCTGAATGAGGAGCAGGAATTAATTAGTTGGAGTGGAGTGATGGGGGTGAGGGAGTGTTCCAGGAAGAGGGGTGCTGCAAGCACAGAGGGCCTGTGAGTGCATTTGAGAGGCTAGAGAGGGGAGCAAGACATGAGGTGAGCTCAGTGAAGCCAGCAGAGCAGGAGGGGGTCACCCCATAAGCTGTGACCAGTTTGGATTTATTCTATATGTGTGGTAGAAGTCATTGGCAAACCTTTAAACTTACAGAGCAGGAGGGGCGCAGTAGCCAGGGTGCCACCTCGACTATCAGCTCTGTGATGACAGGGTCTCCCGTCTGGTCAGATGCTGAATCCCAGAGCCTGGCATGGAGAGGCACTCAGGGAGAAACTGTTGAACAGTGAAATCTGTGTTGGAAGAGAGAAAATGGCCACTTGTGCTAGGGAGGTGGATGAGAGAAGTGGAGGAGGGAATGGACCCTGGCGATAATGAGGAGGCCTGAGGGCAGGATAGGCTTTGGGGTAGAGCTAAGGAATGCAAGAGGAGCCCGAACAGATTTGTGATGTACTGGGAGCCCAGCTTCCTCAGCGAACACAGGGAGTGTCTTCTGAGCACACCATATCCCAGAGGAGAGCCTCAGTGGGTTCCTGCTGGGCTTCAGATGCATCCTACAGAGATGCAATCTGAGGGAGTTTCTGCTCAACAAGGTATAATAATCACAAAAATAATCATATCATCAACATTAGAACAGACACCACAAAAGTAGTCTGTGCCAACTTCTGCATTTGTTATCACACTTATTTGTATTCATAATGGAATTTTCTTTATTTGTTCAACTACGAAAGAAGTGTATCCATATGCCCATTATAAATCACTTAAGTAATAAATAGATGTGTAGCACTGAAGGTACTGCCCTCTGGAATCCCTCTCCGGAGATAATCACACTTGACAGTTTGGGACTGCATTTTTTTTTTTTCAGGGATCTTTACTCTCCACTGTTTCATTTTATTTCCGAACAAACCCTGTGTAGAGGGGCTAAGCAGAGACTATCTCAATCTGTTTTACAGTCGGGGTTAGTGAAATATAGAGAGGTTGTGTGGCCTGCCAAGGCCAGTTTCTAGAACTAGAAATCCCAGTTACTCTCCACTCAGAATAGTTTCCTTCCCTCAAGATCTGGTCCCGGCGCCTTGGCCAGACCATTTCTGTCTGGGCTGTAAGGGCATATAATAAGGTGCTAGACAGTTGGCCTAAGCTACTAACTTATCTAACAGGAGTGACTCAGAGACCACTGGGATGAAGAATGCTGGGGAAGAGGTGAGAGGCAACTTTTCAAGGCAGCTATTGTCACAAAGACTCTGAGAGACGCAGGCTTCTGTGGGTGCAGGAAGAAGGGATGCCAGCAGTGGTTTCCCAGCAGAGCCTGCGGTCTCAGGGTGGCGCGTTTTGTCTTCCAGTCTGCCGCGGACATTGGGCAGATCCAAGAACTGCAGCTGCAGCTGGAGGAAACCAAGAAGGAGAAGCACCAGCTTCAAGAACAAGTAGGTGCTGAGAGCTGCCAAATTGTGGGGGAGGAAAAGAAAGCTTCCCTCTGGGGCCTCACAGCTGAATCCTGGAGCCTGTCACTCACGGAGCCTCAGTGGTATGCCTGATGAAGTGAGGGCAGCCCCAGCAGACGAGCAGATGGACACACATGCTCACTCTTTCCTGTACCTGTTAAGCATCCAAAGCTGCCCCATGCCTGAGGCGCCCCAGCCATTCAGTGCAGGGTTTTCTCCCTTTGAGAAATGACTCTGAGGAAAAAGGAGATGATCTGTGCAAGACAGATGATCATCTTCTGTGAAATCTTCCCTTGAAATCATGATTTCTCCAAACATCCTCGAATTTCCCTCACTACCTACTAGGTTGCTGTTCTGAGGAGATTCTCCAAGCCCTTCTAGAACTGTGGCACGTGCCTACTTAGAGTGACCATCAGAGTGACAGGTTCAAGCACATGTCTATGGGCACCAAGTAACAAGAAACATAAAAAAATCATCCCAACAGGGGCCACTTACTGGGCTTTATTACGTATCAGGATCTAATCCCCTTCAATCCTCATAATAAAATGAAGAAATGAGGCTCTGGAAGGGAATCAACTTGCCCAGGACCATCCAGCTAAAAATGACGGAGCAGGCCTAGAAGCCTGATATATATGCTCAGCTCCTAAACCCACCCTGGACTGTGTCCTTTGAGGCTGGAGCTTGCCACCCACAGATCAGCTCCTTCAGCAGAACAGGGGTTGGAGGAAAAAAGGAGCCCTGATTGAAAGTCCTGATTTGGATGTTGAAGGCACAGGAAATCTTGCCCCCCAGCCCTTGAGATCCAGGGCGGGGGCCAGTGTGGAGTCTTCAGGTTGGAACCTGGCCACTCTTGCTTGTCTTTTAACATATAGCTCCTGAGGAGGCCATGCACATGGGCCGGGGCTGGGGGCTGGCTTCTGCATGTGTCTCAGTTCTGGGATTCAGAGCCAACAGGTGGCCAGTGGAACCCTTGTGTTTGTCCCCAGCTCCAAGTGGCTCAGATGCGCATCGAATACCTAGAGAAGTCCACTGTGGATCGAGCCATTGTCAGCCGGCAGGAGGCCATCATCTGTGACCTGGAGAACAAGACAGAGTTCCAGAAAGTGCAGTTGAAGAGATTTGAGGTACTTGTCGGCATGTAAATCTTGCTTCGCCTATAGCAGTGAGAGATTTTATGTAAGCTCTGTCCATCCTTCCACCATCAATCCAGCTATCCATGCCTATGCCTTTATCTGCCTTTTTCAGTCACACTGTCCCACAAACCATCCATGCAACCCACCCACCACCATCTATTCCTCTCCATCCCTTTACACCATCAGCCATCCATCCATCATCCCCTGCATTTGACCCTCTTCCTTTCTCTCTTCATTCTTTCTTCAGCCCTATCTGCCAATCTCTTTATCCATGTCTCCAGTTCTACCCGTCTCTATCCACTCACTCATCCACTTATGTGCCTGACACTCATTTTGAGTAGAAATCTATTTTGCACCTGGTGTATGCTAGGCTGTCTTGGGTGCATGGAAGACAGATGTATATAAAAGATTCTGATTTCCAGAGACATGGAAATTTGTAGGAAATATGAATAAGATGTGCACACACACAGACACCCATAAGATGAATAGAGGCTTGGAGGATAGAAGTTCTTTCAGATTGGGGAATCAGAAATACTTCAGGAGGAGGTGACATTGATCCTGGACCTTGAAGGACAAGTAAGACATGGATGGGCTGGGGAAGGGAGTCAGTGATGACATTCACACTTCGCCCGGTTGGTTGATGACTTGACTCCTTCCATATCAGTCACTCCACTTGATGTTTACTGCAGCTCTGTTGGGTGGGTTGGATAGGTCTCACATAATGAATGAGAAGATGACCCCGGAGAGGTCAAATGACTTATTTGAGATAAAGCAGGCAGAGTCAGTGACACTTGGTGCTCACTCCAGCCTGGTCCCATGCTACAGTTTCTATGCGGCCAGCTGCTTTACCCATACAACAGTAGGCCCGGACAATGGGAGGCTGCATTACTGATTCTGAAACATTTTCACCCAACATTTTCTCCCAGTCCCCTGTTGGGGTTTTGGTTTTTTTAAGGTTTATTTTTATTTATTTATGCATACAAAAACTGGGGTGTAGGCCAGAGGTGCAGGGAATAAGAGGATTTACCAGAGACAGAGTGGGGAGTAGAACAGGCAGATCTACTGAAATACACTGCTGAGGGGAGCAGCAGGCAAGGCAGCAGAGGTCTTCTGCGCCATGTGGATTAGCTTCGTGGCCAGGGATCGAACTCAGGCTGTCGTGGTGATAGTGCTGAGACTTAACTCCTGTGCTACCAGGGAGGCCCTGGGGTTTTGGTTTCTAAGAAGACTGCTGTGGATGTAGGACAAAGAACACTTTTCACTTTGACCCTCAGTGGTTATCAGAACTGCTCAAGGGCCTCCTCGGGGCATAATTGTCCTTGCAGATCATTATGAAATTTTGATCCATGCATTTAAAACGATTAAGTACATAATGCTATATCATAGTTTTGTTTATTATTTTTATTTGATTCTAGCAAAATTTAGTGATAGTGAAGAAGAAAACAACATGATGGCAGAAAAATCATTAAACAGCAGATACTTTCTCCAAATTTACTTTCTGCCCCTGTCACCGTGATTTAGATTTAGTGGAACCCCAAGTCCTTGGGATGGGGGTATTAGCAACCCAATTTAAGAACTTCTTGATCCTATAGCCCCCTGCTCCCCTTAGAAATTGTTGTTAAGCTCCATTTGAAAGGCAAAGGAGAACTTAAGAGTAACACTTTTCTTTTCGACCATTATTCAGTCTCTGTGTGAGACTCAGCATCATCAGCAACGGTTGGGCATGTCCATGTGGGCTCCGTTTATGTCAGCACCTGAGTATTGCCCATCAGAATCATTTGGTTCCAGGCTTGTTGTCCAACTGATGAATTCTGCAGAACAGCCCTTGGGTTTGTTTTATATTGTACTGGTGATGCTCACAGCTATTTTCTCTCTATTGGTTTCTTGTGTTCTTGTGGCTTTCCCCCCCCGAACAAGGAAAATACCATAAAACATTAGAGCTGACACTCATGGGGATTATCTGAACAAACCTCACTTTACATATCTGGAAACCAAAAACCACTGAACCCCTTCACTTCCCAAACCTTGAGATGAATGAGGGCTGCTACAAACATTATCATTCCCAACCCTTATCCAGCACGTCCTACGTGTGCCAGGCACTGGGCTAATAAGCCTTTTGCATAGCTTCACATGTTCAGTCCTGACAGCGTTCCTGGGAGGTGGTGCTGTCATCATCCTGTTCTCTCAGAGAGGTGAAATAACCTCCCCAAGGTCACACAGCCAGGACGAGGTGGAGGCGGGATGTGAACGCAGAGCTCAGGGTTCTCATAAATATGCTGCAATGCCTCTCAGCTGTCATTTTCTAATTTTGTGTCAGGAATCAGGATCATCATCCTGACTACTTCATAAAAATGCACAGAGATTCACGCCTGTCCTCTGACTCCAAGGCGGGCCTGTGCTCTCCACCTCATCCCCAGGTCCTCGTGATCCGGCTTCGGGACAGCCTGATCAAGATGGGTGAGGAGCTCTCGCAGGTCGCCATGTCTGAGTCCCAGCAGCGGGAGAACAGCCAGTATTACCAGCGGCGCCTGGAGGAGCTGAAGGTGGACATGGAAGAGCTGGTGCAGCGGGAGGCCGAGGCCAGCCGGAGGTGCATGGAGCTGGTGAGTGCAGCCGTGACCCTGGCCTCTCATCATTACAGACTCAGGCTGGAGAGAGCCCTTATTCTTTCTGAATCAGAGTCTAGTGTGTTTCTCTCTGGGGCCTTTTGTGTAGGTCACAGGAGGAGGGGGCGAGGCAGGGCAGAGACAATGCTGCCACTGGTTGCAAACCCTGCACTGGACCCAGAATGGAGCAGTGGCATTGACTGCCATGGGACGGCCACCTGGCACGTTCCGCTCCAGAGGCAGGGCAGCCTCCTGCAAAGGGGAGAGGCTCAACAAGTCCTAAATGTCTACTTTGCAACCATAATATCATATAAACTTCTCAACAACCCTGTCAAATCAGAATTATTCCATTTTATAGATGAGGAAACCGAGACTGTTAAGGTGTGAGATGACTTGACTGAGGTTATGCTGGTAAAAATCAGCCCTCAATCTGGGCTGTGAAGAGCAACACCATAGATAAAGCGATCATGTTCGGGCTACCATTTATTAAGCATTTGCTAAGTGCCAAGTTATGGCTTAGACGCTTCTCATTTAAATCCTGGTATCAGTACTGTAAAGGGGGTACTAGTCTTATCTCCACTGTACAGATGGGGAAACAGAGGCACGGGGGCATCAGCATTTATGACTGAGGCTTGGCATGCCACCTACACTTGCCCAAGGCTGCATGCCAGGCACAAATCCAGGCCAATTCTGTGGCCTCTGCTTTTAGGCGCCGAGCCTCCTGTTACGTCCAAGAAATCTGTTTGCAAACGTTGCAAAATCTGTTTCCTGCCCAGTGGGAAGGATTCTCTATCTAGCCTGGTGAGATCTTCCCAGAACAGTTTCCTGTAGGGATCTTACAGTGCCTCAGAAAGCCTGCTCCTCCTTTCACATGAGGCCACAGATCCTTAAGATTCCATATTTTTGCTTCTGTGCCCCAAGGAAGATCAGACCCACACTTTGCCCACCACCATAGAACCTTTGCTGAAACAACCCACAAGGCACCAAGGCTTGGCCAGAGATCTCTAAATCACAGCCATCTCCTTCCTGCCCAGTCCTCCCTGGTTTGGCAACAGGTCTCACCAACTTGTCTTCCTGCAGCAAGTGTATTTCTCAGGCTGCTAGTTCCACGGTTGGTGTCATTCCCATCACCTTGCCCTTTGACAAGCCAGTGGCCGCCTGTTGCTTAGGAGGAGGTGAGGCTCCACATGGAGACCTGGATCCCAGACAAAGTCCAGGCCCATGACTGGCACTTTCTCCACCCCCATGGCAGAGAGAGAGAAGGGGAGAGTTGGGGGGCACAGGATAACTTCCTCATTAACCAGCCCTACTTCTCATGCAGCTGAGCTCCCCTCCTGCCAGCCTGGCTGGGAATAAGAGAACATCCCTGGCCTTTCTCTAACTCTGATGTCTTCTTTAATTGGCCAGACACCCAGGCATTTCGGCCAGATCAGAGTGGCAAACATTTATTGAGTCCTTCTACTCCCCCATCCTTTGCAGATGTTGTTTTCCTTCATTCTTAACATCACTGCCAATAGGTTGAGGTAGGGCATGGAAGGGCCTTTCCCAGGACTGTAGGGTCAGGAGAGGCAGAACAGGGATCAGGGTCCCTGTGTGTCCAGCTCTAAGGGTATCACAGTGACATCTTGCCGGCCTTTCAACCCAGCCCTGAGGAACAATGGCTCTGCTGTGGGAGACCCCAAAAAAGGATCCCACACTCTGGGCCCGGTGAGATGCAAGGAGGATGTTGATGGATCTCCCCAGTGTCCCTTTCCTCCTGTCACCCAGCGTGTGCCATTTGTCACTGCTGGTGTTGGTTTAAAGGGCTGCGAGTTGTTTCATGTGAATGATTTACACCTTTCACTGGCGCACCAGCACGTCCAGATCAGAATCAATTACCCCGCCACTGGAACTTCTCTTCCTGGAAGAAAGAAAAGTGAAGTTTTGCCATTAATTTTAGTAAATGTACTATTCCTGGTGACTCCAGGAGCCATTATGGAAAAAACAGTCTGGCGCTACATCCTTCCAGCTCCTTTGTCGTTGGAGCGATGAGACAGCTCATCCGTGGATTTATGCCCTGTTGTTATTCCATAGTCACAGGATGCAGGGGAAACCCCCTCAGGCCCAGGGCAGGGAGCCAAGGGGAGGCAAGGGGCATTGGGAAGAGAGTCGATGGTTACCAGAAGGACTTTTGGTCCATGCACCTATGCTGGAGGCTACTCCTGTTGGGTTTACCCTTCATCACCTCGACCTGACTTGCAAGTCTCAACTTTGCCTTGAGCCCCATGTCCTTTTTGCAAGCTTCCCAGGTATTGGAAAACTTAGATGGCACTTCCTCTCAGTCTTAGCTATCCACCCAGGAACACAACTAGAATCTCCAGACCTGTCTCCCACTGGCTCTTGAGGATTAGTGGTCACTTCTGATTGTACCCTATTAAGGTATCTTTCTAAGTCCATCCACTTCTGTCCCATCCCTGCTTCCTCTGTATTTAACATGCAGCCTCTCTGGTCTGGGCGCCTACAGGTACATTCTAAATTGTCTCCCCACTTTGCTTTACTCTTGCTCCTCCCTGAAGAAAATCTTTCCAGAATGGCACATTTTACCATGTTACTCTTCTGCTGAGAAATCTTCCATGGCACTCCATTGCCTTCATAACAAAGCTCCAACTCCTTCCCCTGGTCTACAAGAGCCTCTGCAGATTTTTTCTGCTTGTCAACTCCTGGTATGTTTTACTCAAGCATGAAAGGAAGTGTTCCGGGCCCAACAGTATGTTATTTCTTGACTCCCTTTTTCTCATGCATGCCTCTGCCTGCCTACTCAACCTTCAACATTTAGATCAGGCATCACCTTCAGGAAGCCCTTTTGGTTATCTTTACACCTTGCTGGGTTAAGCACCTTCTTTGTGTTTACACAGCCTTCTGTGTGCACAATACCCATGCATGTATCACCCAGTTATTGTAACGGCTTGAGTTCTTAGAACTCCAGAGAAAGGGTTTCGACTCAATTCGACTCTGAGCCTCCATCCCCCAGTTCAGGGTCATGTGCAAGGCAGATTCACAGTAACTGTTCACTGAGTAGGTTCTTCAAACATCACCTGAACCCTGTAAGGCATCAGATTTACCTCTTTTGAGATCAGCTCAAAACATGTCTTAAAAATTGAAACTGTTGATATGAACACAACCTACTATGCGCTATTTAGTAAATAGCCTGTCATAAGGGGAGGGGTGTTCAGACCTGAATGGAGCAGGTCTGTGCTCTTGGAGAGCACACCATCAAGAAAGGAGATGCTTATGTCCCTAAGGGACTCTCATACAAGATGGGATATGTGAGTGAAAGAGGAAGTCATTTGCTACAACCAGGAGCCCCAGAGAAGATTGCATGGAGGATGCACCAGTGGATTTCTTAGATGAAGCAATATTGGGTGGCAGCTTTGGGGGAGCCGTCGCCCCATCATGTTCAGCGTGACCACCTCGCACTGGCATTCAGTAGCTGTCTAGCGAATACCTGCTGCATGTCAGGTAATGCCCAGGTCTGCAGAAAGGCAGAGATACACCAGAGAGAGGGATCTAAACACACCTTCTCCTTCCTCTCTTCTCTTCCTTCTTTCTCATCGAAGGCCCAGTGAAGGACAAATGAAAAATCACTTCCTCCCTATTGTCTTCTGCTTCCTGCTGTTTTTTAGCTCACACCTGTCTAGTCTCAGACATGTCCCCACCTCTCCCTCCTGCTCTCACGGACTTGTTTAGAATGTTGCAGGGAGGCTGCAGATTAGTTTCTTTAGGGGCTACCTCATTAATTACCAAAAATTGGCAGGGTTAAAACAACACAGATTTTTTCTTTCACCATTCCAGAGACCAGAAATCTGAAATCAAGGCTATGGTAGGGAGCTATACTCTAGAGCTGTACTTCCTCATAGCTCTAAGGGAGAGTGCTTCCTTCTTTTTCCAACTTCCAGTGGCTGCAGGCATGTCTTAGCTGCTGCAAGCGAACTAATCCCTCCCTTCACATGGTCTTTGTCTTTGTACCTGTCCTCGTCTTATAGGGGCACTAGTCGTAGGAAGGAAAAAGACAGTAGCAGCTCCAGAAAAACCTAATCCCAACCTTTCCAAGACCCAGAGGCAACTTCACAGCAGAATCTAATTCTGAGTGGAATTGAAGGCCTCGCTGCAGACTATGTACTTTTAATAATGTTTAAATAAAACATAGGAGCATGGGTATGATCTCCTTACTGAGCCTGGCTTGTCAGCTGCCCGGGTAGAGTCATAAATAGTTAATAGACAACCACTTATGGTTCTACTTCTGTTAAATCCAGCATCAATTATATATGGTCCATGCATTATTTACGTGGTGTTACTTTGGGGTATATTTTCTACCTTCAGTGGGGAAAAGGAAAAGAATGTGAGGCCTGAAAACAAATGAGAGGGTAGCTCCCTTCTGTATTGGTGCATTTCCCTGTAAGGAGAAAGCCTCCCATTGACATGATTGAGAGATTAGAGTGAACTTGGACGTGAGAGGCCTTTGCCATACCACCAGGAAAAAAGCTTGGGACAGTGCTGGGCTCAGAGGTGTTTAGCAACCAGTTCTCCAGGCTCAATGGAGTCTTGATTTATAGTGTTTGCCAATATCTATGGTGTAAATCCTCCCACCAGGGCAGATTTCCAGCTAACACATGGAATTGTTTAACGCAGAATTGGGAAGCAACGCGCTGTAGCACATCCTGATAGAACATTCCCACCGATTAGATATGATAGATGAAAATATACTTCAGAAGCACAGATGACAGTAAAATGTTAGTAAAGCAATTAGGAAGCAATGCATTCTGAGTATGTTATCTTTATTTTTGACATGGTTTATTTAATTTCAAGTGATTTCATTTAATTTTTAATAATAGTTGTGTTTGACAACTGGCTCTCAAAATTCCTAAAAATTTAGCAGTCAGCTCTTGCAAGCTGGTAGGCTCCGTTCCAGCATCCCATTGACTTGACGTTTCCTTGGGTAGGTCCGCCATGCCCTGGGCAGGAGGCTGTGGTGGAGTGGAAGGAGCATGAGTGTGCAGTCAGAAGGCTCTTAAGTCTCATCACTCACCACCCTTTTAAAGCAATGTTTCTTTACCATCAAAACTGTCTTCTTGAGAACATTCTTTGACCCCAGGCATAAAATGGGTGCTCACATCTACTTGAAGAGACTCAGGCTATGGTCCTCTGACCTTTCCTCTTTGTCCACTTTCCCCTGTCTTCTGAGACTCTGGCCACATCAGGTAGAGTCCTCAGAAAACTCAAAGACAGATTTGTCTAGTTTCCATGCTGGTGTTTGTTTGTTTGTTTGTTTGTTTGTTTTTGCCACCCAAAGACTTGTGTTTCTAAACTCTACATGTGGAACCCAGCACCCTCCCTTTGCTTCCCAGGTAGGTGCGGGGGTGGGGAGAGGTCAATTCATCAAACCCAGAGTTGAGGGTTTCATTTTAAAAAGAGCTCAGCGTTTTCCTTTTGCAAATGGCTGTGAACTTCTAAGCATAAAGATGAATTATTTTGGCTGGGAACTGAGTATTTAAAAAGGCTTTCCATATGGAGGGCATTTGGGGCCACAAGCAGGGTGTAAATAACACCTTTTATGGCTCTCCTGACAGGGAGATAGCTCTCCTAATTACTGCCCGTTATCTCAGTGTGATCTGAAATGACCCAACACGTTTATAAACTCTTGTGTTCGCAGACTGCTTTCAGTCCCCACTCTTAATGGCCTCCTGCATGCATTCCCAGAGGGCTGACTGACAGGGGGAGGGGGAAAAGGGTATTTATATCACACCCCTTTGAGGCAACATGGTCCCCTGCTTGTCTCCCCACACAGAATTCTGTTCGAAACAAATTTGATCCTCAAAGACTTAGGGTCTGTTGCCAAGCCCCAGACATGTTTCTGAAATGGAATTCTTGCAAGCTGTCTTTATCCCAAATGGTGAATGTGCTTGTCTCAATTCAAAAGGTGTTATCATCTAATGAAATGAGTTTCTTTGCGTCTGCTTCTGAGATGAGATATCTTGATAACAAAATCTATTACCAAAAGCCTACCTCGGAATAATTGGGTCTATTACTCCCCGACTTGTGGCTTTGTTTCTGCATTGGAAACAGGCTCTCTAGTAATTAATCAGAATTTAAAATTGCTAATACCAATTACAAATAATGTGTGGAGTCTCAAGATGGCAAACAGAAGAGGAGATACTAATCTTGTCCCCTGAGACTTCATCAATTGAACTTTTGTCACCTTAGACTTGCTGAAAATTAGAGTAACTTAACTCTGTAAAGTTAATTACTTAAAAAAAGAAAGGGGGAGCTATTGATTGAATGTTGCAGGTGTACATTAAATTATTCAAATAAATCCAATTTAAATTGTTTAGATGAGATTATGTTTCACTTAATTGCACATCAAAGAGGGTTGGGAAGGTTAATCTTCACAATTGAAAGCAGGATCATTGTCACAAATGCACATGCTCAGAAGACAGTGGTCCCAAGGAAAACTGGAGGACCCCAAGTCAGACCCTAGCGCTCTGACTCATCCCCAAATTGCAATTTGATTTGAAGGGTAATTTATCTTTTGGGTGCTGTGTTTTTAAAACTGAGTTTAATGAAAAGGAGAAGACCTCAGAACTTGAGGATAGACCAAGCATAAGGGACACATTTTTTACTGGGAAGACTGGCTGGTTTGGAGTTCTCAGGATGTGGAAGTGGGAAAGATGAGGGAACTGGTCTAATGACTCTTTAGGTAGTAAGTGACAGAAACAAAATTCAAATTGGCTTAAAATTAAGGTAATATATCGGTTCATCTAATAGAATAAGTTTAATGACCTCTGGGTTCAGGTACAGTGGAATTCAGGGACTCAATGATATCAACAGGCTGAGTCCAGGACACTAGGATCAGCTTCTGCCAGTTTGCCAGAGCTAATTGCATGATCTCTTCCCATCTTGGTATTCAATGACATCACATCAGCAAATTGACATTAATCATCAAGGGAGAATTTACACCAGGGAAATTGGAAAATGCTATAAACCATGGATCTTTCCCTCCTTAGAGACAATGTTTAACTCTTACCAGCACTCTACTGCCTGACTTCCTCTCTCACTGTCTCCATCTTAGGTAGGTTTTGCCCTGTCTTGAAGACAGTGGGGCTGAAAGATGACCACCAGCCAATTCAGTGATAAGAAGTCCCCAACAGTCAAAAAAAAAAAAGAAAGTCCAGAAATGGAATGTCATTGATTCCAGTTGTCCTGGTTTGAGGTCCATGACCAATCCTAAAGCAAGCACTAGTGCCTAAAGGATTGTTCTGGTAGAACAATCTGGTGGAACAATTCATGGCCAGTCCTGAACCCAGGAGTAGAGCCAGGCCCACTCTAACCACATGATTGGAGAGTGGGGGAAGAAGAATCCCCCCAAGAACTGAAATGGGGGTGCCAGAAGGAGAATGGGTTCCAGGGAGGTAACTCCTAGGCTGCTATAATAAAATATTATAGACTGGGTGGCTTGTAAACACTAGAAATTTAACTCTAATAGCTGTAGAGACTGGGAAGTCCAGGATCAAAGCATGGTTGTATTTTGGTTAGGGCCTTCTTGCTAGTTCCATAGCTGGTACCTTCTTGCTGTTTGCTCTGTGGCAACAAGGGACTAAGGATCTCTCTGGCTTCTATTACAAGAGCCTCAGTCTCATTCATGAGGGCTTCATCCTCATGACCTAATCATCTCCCAAAGGTCTAACCTACTAACATTATCACCTTGGGGGTTTCAACATATGAATTTGGGGGGCAGGACATAAATATTTAGACCAAAGCAATCATTGTCATCCCTGTCATCACTACCACCACCACCTCTATCACCACCACTCCCACCATCATCACCACCATCACTATCACCACCACCACCAGCATGGCCGCTGTCACCATCACCACCACCACAAGAGTGAGACCAAAAGCAGAGAACATCACAGAGCCTCTTTAGAAGTAGACAAGCTCTGAGCTTCAGAGCACAGAGGTGTAAGACCAGACTTTTCCATTCTGAGAATTCTGAAATTCATCCCCGAAGTGCTGTGTCCCCCTTGCGATCCATGAGTTCACGGATGCCTCCTTATTTGTGCTCAGTGTCTTGGGCATTGCTTCATTGGAATTCTGCCCTTTCCCCAGCCTTCCCTTGGCTGCACGCCAGGTAAATGATGCGGCGCCCATCCTGCTGCATGTCACCTCCACCGCCACTCAGATAATTAGAATCAACACATTCATTTCCCTAACAGCATTCTCATCTTACCTCCAAAAAATTTTCAAATGGAAAAAGAAAGGCAAGAACATGCTACATCTGTCCTTGTTCAGGCAATTTGCAGCCGTCCGCAGCTGACATCTATCCAGCTGGGTGGCAGAGCAAGATTTCCTGTTAGCTTTTGGTGGGAGATGACGTGGTCGATACTGTTATTAAAGTTTGGCAACGGTTTAGAGACAAAGCGACTGGCTGGAGAGAAGCTTATAAACAAACACTCGGGGAATCCTTTGGGCTCCTGCCTTTGTGAGCTAATTGCTTGGTGGGTGGGGAGGAAAGAAGACTAATGTCACTTCTCAGTAAACAAAAGGAAACTCAGAAAATAAGGTGATTTTCACTTCTTCCTGAGAACTAAAACTTCCTGAGGTTGTACCCACATGGCAATTGGGCGCTCTATGCCAGGAATAGGCAGGGACATCCTATATGTAAAGGGCCAATTAGCAAATAGTTTAGATTTGTGGGCTGTACTGCCTCTGACAGAATTACTCAACTGCTACAATAGAGCAAAAGCAGCCACAGGCAATACATGAATGAATGGGCACGGTTGTGTTCCAATAAAACTTTATTTACAAACACAGGCTGTGGGCTGGATTTGGCCCATAGCATGTGGTTTGTCAATTCCTGCTTTAAGCTGTATTCAGAAAAGTGGTCAGGGATGGACAGTAGTGCTTCATGTAAACCCTGGCACTGGCCTTTCAGCTGTCTTTTCTGAGTCTCAGTTTCCTTATCTATAAAATGGATTATGAGATAGTCAGGAAATTAAGGAATGTCTGTACATATTAAATGACCCACAAATTGTAACTGTTCCTAGAACCCATCTCCTCAGCCCCATCTGAAAATCCTGAAGAGTGAACTGTTTAAGGAAGCCTCCCTGCACACTTTCTGGTTGGCCCCAGCTACAGTTACAAGTTTGGTGATGCAGGTCTTTTTGTAGCTCACTTGAAAGTCTAGGGACTCTGGGTTTCTACCACTGCCCTCCCACATCCAGATGTCTTCCCTGCCTCAGCCTCCAGGTACTGCCTCGGCTGGAAAGTCCCATGTACACAAATCAAGATTCCATGTACTCACGTCCACTGTTAGAGGGAGTTTATGTTGTAGTTTAATGTTGGACCGACATGAAAGGCTGCGTCTGCAAAGTCAAGAACACTGCGTTTCAAATCTAATGTCATATTTACATTTTATCTGGGTATGTCTTAGGGGTAGGGTCCATAAGATTCAGGCAGGATCTTAGGGACAGTTGCTACTTTTGTGTGATGATTACTAATAGTTAAGACTCGTTAAACCAGACAGTGGAAAAGATTACTTTTCATAGGAAAAGTGCGAACATCCTCTTGATTTGTGATTCTCTGAGTTTGTCCATTTGTGTCTTTTTGGGGTGTCAGCAAAAGGTTGGTTTTAACTGGGGTTACTTATAGCTTATATCTACCTATTAGATAGGTAGATATTGTTGTTGCTATTATTTGTAGGGCAGCCTATCATGTATGCCGAACTTAATGCTTATTTTAAGGTTTAGGTCAACGAATTCTTCCAAATGCCTTGTGACCTACCACCTTGCTTTTCAAAATGTAACTTGTACACCAGCAGCCTTGGGTGCAGAAATGCAGAATCTCAGATCTGCTCCACGGCTTTGAGTCAAGACTTACTTTTGCATTTGCTGGGACTGCAACCCCCAGCCCGGTCTCTGACATAGGTTCTTCAGGAGATCACTGAGGAGATGGAAGCTGAGAGAGGTTAGAGACAGGACTTCTCATCCCGCAGAGCCTGTTTCCCAACTTACCTATGGTCTGCCTCACAAATCAAATCTATGATTTTGGTTATTTTGCTTCTGCTCCTTTTCCCCTCAACTACACCATCAGCTTCCTGTGGATAGGTATGAATTTTTGATCTTTCCAGAGTGGGATCAAAAAGGTAACATGCTCAAAGCAGGGGTTCAAATGTCTACTACCTGTTGAGTGACTCAATGAAACATTTGCATTTGCAAAAGGTAGGTGTGGCTATCATAATCAACTAGTATGGTTTCCTGGACACAGATGCCTTTTAATGCTTTGCATTTTTAGTAAAGAGTAATGTTAGAGGCCAAGGGCTCTTAAAAGTTTGGAGCTTCTCTAGTTTTCTTCCCTGCAGTGCTGCTTTCAGCAAACAGGACAGGGGAAAACATGGTGCTTTAGATTATTTTCTACTTCACTATAATATATACAAATTCCCTAGAATGGTGGTGTTCAGTGTGGTAACCACAAGCCTCAGGGGGCTGTTCACATTTAAGTTAATTAAAATTAAATAAAATTAGAAATTCAGTTACTCAGTCACTTTGACCACATATCAAGTGCTCAGTAGCCACGTGTGAACACCAGGCATAATCTCAAGCAGACATAATTGTTTTGTGTATAATACAAGTTCTTCCCCTTTGTTCTCATTTTATTCACAATTCCCTTCCAGACTTCTCCCTAGGGTAGAGCTCATCAGACCACAACGCCACTTGCTTTTCAAACCCTATTTTATGCACATATGACTTTTCTCATCATATCATTGTCATGTGGAGGGGGAGGGTTTGTTCATGGAGCCACCGAGAGTAGTGCATGCTTGGCGAAACCCTCAGCTCCTTTAGTTAAACCCCGCCTGTGCCTGAGGTCTCCCTAGGCTTGAGCTGGCAAGAATGCAAACATGGTCATCTATTCTCGGTATTTTGCCCATTTTTCTACAAGGTGGACCACGCATCTGCATTTTTTTGAAAACTGGAAAACTCTTTTTTGAAAAACTTGTTTATGTCTGCTAATTAACTTTCATAGCTTTTCCTTCCCAAACACAAGAGTTCCTCCTTATGATCCATGTGTCTACTCAGTATTTAGACCACAAAGACTTAGCTGTTACTGGAATGACAGCATCATAGAATGACGATGGACAAGACCTTAGACGCTTCAAACTAGATAATGGTAGGCCTAGGAGCATCTCAAATCGTTAGACATACATAAATCTTAGGAAGTTGAACCATATACATTTGCCATTTGCATAGTTCAAAATGACTGAATACAGTTGATTTCAGGCAGCTCAACCTGAGAAAAGCGTGGATACAAGGTACATTGTTAGATGTGGATACAGCATACATTGTTAGAATTTTTAACTCCTAAACTACAGAATTTTAAAATCTTAAAGAGTTTCAGAACAGGGACAGGCAAACATTTTTAACAGAGTCTGAGAGTAAGCAAGTTGTTGCTACTTTCTTGACCACAGAGTCTCTGTGTCTTGACATCTGAACTCTACTCTGATGAGCAGACATGACATGCTTACTCTGAATGTAGACAATCCATCCATGAATGAATGTGATTGTTTACTTACAAGAATAGGCTCAAGCCAAATGTGACCCAAGGGCCATGGTTTGCTGCCCCCGTTTGGAACACAGGAGCCGAAGCAGTTCCATCAAGCATTTGAATTGCACAGAAGACTCACAGACTTTTTCCTGCAATTCTGAAGAACCCCATTCAAATATGGATTCATTTTAAGGACAGTTTTGCCTGGTTCAGACCACTGTCTCTCCTAGGTGAACATCTGGCCCCTAGAGAGGTAATAAGGGGAAGAAAAGGCCTCCACTGCTACTGCTACTATGCTTCCTGGCCCCAGGAGAGAATCCAAGAGCCATGTCCCTGACCTAAGGGAAAATAGTGAGGCCAAAAGAATTGAGGCCTGGCTTCCGAATTGCTGGTCAGGCCCTGAGAGCCAGCCTCTCGACCAGAGTGGAAACATCCCAAGTGCCTGGGGGGGCAGAATTGATAGACCAGGAAAGAGCCAGTGGGCCCCAGCTGAGAGCTGGATGTGATGAGGCCGTTCATCCGAGAGGCACGTGCAGCAGGACCATAACCTTGAGATGCGGAGGGAAAAAGAGAGAGCAGCCCACTTAGCAGTTGTTTTTCTTTCCTGCTGAGTCAATAAATGAATAAATGGACCATGAGTGGCCAAGTGGCTGATATAATTTTAGACTCCATCAAAAGGAAGATCGCAAAGTGTATGGAGGGAGCTTCTACATCTTCATGTCCCCCTGCTGGGAGCACAGGCTCACTAATGTCACCATCTGAGTGGCATCTGGAAGGAGGCAGGACCGTCTGGGAGCTGGCATTTATTACCTGCCTGCTCCATGGCAGACTCTGCAAAGCACTTTCCACACACCATCTAATTAAATCTACACATTCAGCCTCACGAGCGAGGTAATATTTTTATCTCTATTTTACGCATTAAAAAAAAGAGGCTTCGGAGAGGTGAAGTGACTTGCCCGAGCCTCAGTGGCAAGGCAAGATTGGCACCAGGATATTGGACCTCATCTCTTGGACACCTATATTCTTGACCACCATGGCAGCATTTTCTGGGCATCACATGCACACAGATCCCCTGGGGATGTTGTGAAAATGTTGGCTCAGGTCATCAGGTCTGAGACAGAGCCTAGGAAACTGTATTTCTAAACAGCAGCTCCTGCTGCTGGCCTGGACACTTCTGTTGTCAGAGCTGGCACTGCACCATGCTTTCTCCTGATTCCAGGACCCCTGAAGTCATGGAAGGGGTAGCTGGACGCCTGTGCCATGGGGTCACACAGCAGAAAGTGGTTTGTTCAGGATTCAAATTCAAATCTGCCTGTTGCAGAGTTTGTGTCTTTTCTAAACTGTCCACCGCCTGCCCTATGCTCTGAGCTTGGTTCCCAACAGGGGCCCTTCCACCCCTCAAGTAATATTTTGCAATATCTGGGGATGTTGGCTGGTGCAGTATCAATGTTTTAGGTTGGCAAAACTTGGGGGCAGGGTGCTCTAGAGGGTAGAGGCCAGGGATGCTGCGCAGGATCCTCAAATGCACAGGCTGCCCCCCATACCCCACAACAAAGAACTACCTGGTTCTAAATGTCAATAATGCCGGCGCTGGGAAGCCCTGCATTTCAGCTCTGTTCTTCAGTCCAGAAAATAAAAACTCATCCAGAATTCGTCTCTGGAGGCCACAAAGTGCCCTTGAATTAGAGAGTTATGAGCATTTGAAAGCACCCCACTAAAAAGTGGCATAAATAAATGAGAATCATAAGTGCAAAAAAAAAATAAACACCAACCCATTTCCCAATCAATAGAGAAACTTTCCACTACTTTGAGAGGAGCCTAGGGTGTTCACATCTCTGTAACATCCTCTCACCTCGGCAGATGGAAGCCAATCAAGTCTAGAAATCATTGTCTTAATCTCTGGCCATTATCACGCCTGGCCACACGCTGTTTATCGGCGTCTTTTGCTGTTTATGTCACACCCGCCGTTTTCTCTGACAGTAACCCCCCCCCCCACCCACCCATTCCTTAGGCAGATGGCATTGACTCTAGTCCAATGTGGAGAAGGCCAGGCCTGGCATTGATTGCCAACACCGATAGCTCTGGCCCACGTCCTCCGTGATCAATGCCTGGGGAGACGTCGCCAATCATGCGAGACTATTGATGAGGGTTGACTTATCCGGGGCGTTGTTTCTCCCTGTTCACCCGAGTTCATTAATGATGGTCCTTTGGCTGGGCGGGAATGTTGGCTGGGACTTCACTCATTACCAGGCGATCGAATGTGCCTGGAAAGGGGAGTGGATCTCTGGAGAGGAAAGGAACAAGTATGACAAATAAAGATTTCAAATGTATTCAGCTCTTCACAGTGTACAAAGCGCTTGAACGTGACTTGAGGCTCGCTGTATTGATGATAGAGGGAATCGATATCTTTTGTAGAGTTGAGGGCATAGACTCTAGAATGTATTCATTGGAACCAGAGGGGTTGGGGCACATGGGGGGCCAATTCCTCATCTTGAGCCTGGTGAGTGACTCAGCTCCACCCCTGTGCCACCTCCTCCTGGCTGTGACTGTCTGGCGTCTGTGCTGGCATTTGGTCTTCTTAGTCACCGCTGGCCTGGATAACTCTATTCAAGGGGTGATGTTCCAATTCCATATTTTGCAGTCAGCATCTGCAACCCTCAGCCCTGTCTCTCCTGCGGTGCCCTGGACACATATGGAGGATGCCAACACGGTGAAGCTAACTGACCTGGGGTTAGGGGTCGTGTTAACAGTAATGACTTTTTCTAACTCTCGAGCATGTGTACATGACTTGCAACCTGGCAGTAAGGGAGTGGAATAAAGTGTGAGCATGTTTGGAGAGGGGGATTTGGGGAACCATGTCTGGGGGAGCATGCTTGGGGCATTAAAATAGTGTGGCCATTGGAGCTCAACTTGCGTGCACCAGACACACAAACTAGGAGTGTGAGAGAGCTGGAGGAAAGGGGTTAGGATGAGGAAACATCAAAATAGAGTTTTAGAGACCCCCAAACTTGCCACGGAGCTCTGAGAACAGGAAAAGTCTAGTGTTCAGCGAGTACCTGCTATGTTCTGTGCAGCGTTTCAAACCCCTTCCACCCACAACTCCCCAACTAGCCCCACTGTCAGCAGCCCCGCTGCCATCCTTCCCGCGTTACAGATGAGGGAGGAGGGTCAGGTGGGTGGGCGACGAGATTTGCCGGGGGTCACGCTGTAAGTGGTGGAGCTGGGCTGCAAGCCCATGTCTGTGTGTGCTGAAGCCCAGCTGAGGCCTGAGTCATGGATTTAGAGCTGGCAGAATTTAAAGCTAATGTGGTTATGTGGTGACTTCTAAGTTCCAGGTACTCCCTCCACCAGGCATTTGGGATAGCAGGCTGATCAGGTACGGCATTACTCATGAGAGGATCTCAATATAGCAGGAAAGAGACTTGGAAAACAACTACAGTTTGATGGGATATGAGCTTACTCCAGTGGCTTGTACAAATGCTAGCGGCACAGAGAAGGAAGGAGCTGATTCTACCCAGGGCAGCAGAGAGGCATCCTGCAAAAGGTACCTGTGGAGTGGGTCTTGAAAGATGAGTAGGAGTTGTCAGAGCAGGGAAGAGCATTTCAAGTGGAGGAATGGTAGCAGCCAAGGCACAGAGACATGAAAGAACATTGCATGGTTGGGAGCCGGTAAAGAGTAGAAATCACTGTGGTGTGGGGTGCAGAGTGTGGGCAGTGGAAGCAGAAGACACTGGGAGGCACTGGGAGAGCAACTGTGAAGGGCTCGATAAGCCAAAACACACAAATTGAAAATGTGTGAAGTGAGGAGGCACAGAAGCATATTAAACAGGGGAGGACATGATCAGAATGAAGAGATTCTCCCTTGGATACTTCGTGGAGCACGGCTAGAGGGGGGCCTGGATCCGTGAAAGGAAGACCCATCCACAGCTACAAGCACCTTTGGGAGATGATGATGGAGACTGAAACTATGATGAGGGACTAGGACTAGAAAGCAGGAGAACCTTGCAAGTGATTAGCCCATTGTATTGATAAGATGTTTGAGGGCCCGAGAAGGGACATCACAATTTGTTCTCACACGAACTTCCTTAGAACCCGTAGCCACTTGAGAAGTTTCAAAGTCCAGTTTCCCTTCTTCTGCAATCACATGGGCTAATGGGCTGAGAAGAAATATGAGTTTCATTTCCATTTAAATTGAAATAAGACATGTCAAAGGTGGCTTGATAATTACCGCCTGGAACAATGGCCCTCTGATGCAGGAAGTGTAGTACCGGTATATGTGGTACAGATAATTTTTGCATTTGAGACTTAATTATGTTGATGTAATTATTCCTCTGTCAGGAAAATTGGGTGGCACAGATATGTCATATTTGCATTTGAGCAGAAAAATGAAATGCCTTTCTTCTTTTTCTTTCAGGAAGCAAATCGGGTAGGTGGCTGGGAAGTCAGGAGGGGGTGTCTGGAGTTCACCCTAGGCACAGGTGTCTGTCTCCAGGTGGGGGTTCCATGAAGCCCCTTTGGAGTATCAACTTTGAGAGGGTTGACTTCGTGACAGTCCTTCTTGCCCCTTTCTGAGGATGCTGCATCTGAACACACAGGGTAGAGGAGGCTGTAGGGCTGGGAAGGCAATGAGCTCTGAATAGCTAGATATGTAAGGAACTTTAGGGAGTTAAAGGGATTATTTGCAAGCCTTAGGATTCAAAGAAGCATGCTGGTGCCTCTGAATCCTATCCCCTGCCCTATCTGTCTCCATCCCGTTAGCCTTTGACCCTCAGCCTCATTTTTCTTCCATGGACAAGGGTCTCATGCCTGCCCAAAGAATCTGCCCTTCACCACTCCTTCACCATCAGGGGAAGCTTGAGATCCCAAGAACCAAGTCCTAAGCCCCATCATGACCCCATTATTGCTCAAGGAGTCAGTGTTTAGGCAAAAATGGTTGGCAAAAATGGCTTCTCTGCTGAGTGTGAAATGGAGAGTAGAGAGAGGAGCGTGCTTGCTAGCTGAGAGAGGTCCTGGGTCAGAAAGGCCCAGGTTCTAGCTCTGCCTCAGCCACCCAGTGGTCCAGTGACCTTGGCCATGAGCCTTGGCTTTGGCCCCTGGTATATGGTGTGCGTATCCAAGGCTGTTTATGTGATGTGTGAGTGCACACAGCAAATACATACATCTTAGACTTTCTGCAGGCAAGATCCTTACCATCTAGACTTTAAACAGCCCGAGTTGCCTAAATTTAAGTTCCTAGAAGGCTGTAAAGTTCTTCAGGCAATAGTTGGGGGCTTTTAAAAACCATTAACTTGAAAAATAAGAAGGGAAAAGAAAGACAACAAGCAGGTGTCTGGAGTCTCACACTCTTCTGCCTTGAAATACTGGGGCTCTGTTGAGATCATGAAGAATCCCAGCAGGATAAGCTTGGGGGCTACAGAGCAGGGGCAATGCTAGAATGGGAAGAATTTCAGGGTGGCCAAGGTTTTTCTTTGTGGGTGGGGGAGTCAGTTGGTTTGAGAGCTTTATATACACAAATATGAAAATTTCCAGTGTTGTGTGGTAGCAGCTTCCCCCGCCGCCGCCCCGCCCAAGGAGTTCACACCCTGTTGTCACCATCTCCTGTATTTTATCAGAGTTGTTTGAGTGACCAGTAGATTCTGTATAGATGAGGATATGCCACTTCTGGAGCTCAGTTAAAAAGGGCACTTGGCCTTCACTTTGGGATCCCTTGCTCTGGGTCAGCCGATCGCCACATCAAGAGGACACTTGAGGAGACTGTGAGGCCCTTGGTGGCAGGGGCCTCTGCCATGTGAGTGAACCTCCTGGAAGGGACCCTTGGGTGTCAGTCAAGCCTTGGGGCAACCTTAGCTGTGATCCACCCCTGGACCAGAACCTCATGACAGAGCCTGTATGTGTTTCCTATTGTTACAACAACTTGCTACAAAAGCAGTAGCTTAAAATAACAGTTTATCCTCTAATATTTAGATAAATTATGTAGTCAGAGTTTCAGGTGAGTCTGCAGGGGTTGAAATCAAGGCATAAGCAGGGCTGGATCCTTCTGGAAGCTCCAGGGCACTATCCACTGCGCCTCTTGTCACTTCCAGAGGAGGTCAGAGGTTTTGGCTCTGACTCCATCATCCCATAGCTGCTTTCCCCCTTCCCCTCCTTCACTCTCTTATCAGGGCTCTTAGGATTACATTTAGCACCTGCCCAGATAATCCAGGATCATCTCCCCATCTCAAGATCCTCGATTTCATCACACTTGCAAAATCCTTCTTACCTTAGGTTAACATACTCACATCTGTTGGGATTAGGATGTGGACACGTTTGGGAGCTGTTAGTCATGATCCCAGAGACTCTGAGCCAGAACCACCCAGAATAAGCCAATCCTCAACTTCTGACCCACAGAAAACCATAAGAGATGGCCAATAATATTTGATATTTCAAAATTGTTGAAGAATGTGTTATGTAGCCATAACTAACAGAGTCAAGAGATTTGTAATCCAGAGTTTGATCCCATGACACTTGAAGTTCATAATTTTGGAGATCTTATGTATCTCTGAAATACACATCTAGAAAACTATATAAATCTTCTAAGTGTTCTGTAAACTTTTACAAACTGAAAATACTCTTGTCTTTCTTTAATGATGGAAACTGTATTTGGCCTGGATGCTTTTGTGCTCTGTACCAGTACTTCTCCTGTTTTCTTTCAGATTCATTCCTGCCTCTTCTCTGCTCTGCTCTAGAATCGTAGGAAGCTGCATTTCCAAGCATGCCTTCTGGTGGGTGCAGCCCATAAAGGGCAGGAGGAAAGAAGCCAGGGGAGGGTATCCTGGCTTTGCACTGCCTGGGGAGGGTATCCCTGGCAGCAACTGAGCCCCTCTAATTCCAAATCCCAGTAGGAACTCCCCCTCCATGAAGCAGCCTTCCACCGGGCCACCCTGCTGAGGGTTCTCCTCCCACTGGATGGCCCAGCTTCTTGACCTCTCCTTCCAGCCCTCGTTGGCAGTGCCTTCTTACTGTTGCTAATCTTTCCTGGCTTCTCACATTTCCCATCACCCAGACAACCATTTCCCTGTATTAAATTCTTTTGGTTGAATGATCTAGAGCAGTTTCTATTTTCCTGACTGATACATGCTCCTTTGAAGCATTATATCATATCCTCCGGCTTTGGCAAAATAGCATTAAGTTTTTAGGCTTCAGTTTCTGGGGGAAAAAAAAAAAGGAGGCTTCCAATACCTGCAGGCTTCATATTTTTGGAGTCTTTACTTAGAAGGAAATGGGAACATTTGTTCTGTATCAAGTATGTGCCATTGTACTAGTTATACCAGATATTTGTAGTTTTGCTTTCATTTGTTTCTTGTAACCCCCTTTGGTTGGTAAATAATTGTATCATCTTAACAGATGAAAAAAGTAAGAAAAGGACCAATCACTCCTCAAAATTTACATTCATCTGCTTCTAAAGTTAGTGTTTCTCTGGCTATTTCCATGTTGTTAGTACTTTGCATCTTCCCTCCTTGTCAGGCCCCCCACCCCTGAAAAAAAGGCAGCCAACTAATATAAGTGTCTTCCTGGAGGATTCAAAAGGCATTTTTAGGAGGGTTGAAAGTACTTATTTATTTATTTTTTGTGTAGAAGAACTGGGGTACAGGCCAGAGATGTCGGGGGTGAGGGGATTCACGAGAGACAGAGTAGGGAGAAGAACAGGCGGATCTACTGAAATACACTGCTGAGGGGAGCAGTGGGTGAGACAGGAGAGGTCTGCTGTGCCATGTGGGGGTTAGCTCCCTGCTGGGGATTGAACTCAGGCCATAATGGTGATAGCACTGAGACTTAAGCCCTAGGCCACCATGGAGGCTCAGGGTTGAAAGCATTTAAAGCATGGCAAAGTTGGGAGTCCTGGTTGATGCTGAAAGATAGAGCAAAAGGCAATGCAGGGATGAAGCCCTTAGCTCTGTGGTTCAGAAAGGGGACTCTGGCCACAGATTGCCTGGGTCTGTGTGGTGATCAATTGGACATGCCTGCCACTGGTCAAGAAAAGAGTGGGAGACATTGCCAATTATTTCTTAACCCTTTGGAAAAAGGTAGATCTGAGCTTGAATCTGTGTCACTTTCTAGCTGTGTTACTTTGGAATGAGTCTCTCTGTGTCTGTTACCATATCATAAAAATAAAATAATTTTGGGGATGATTATGAAGAAAATGATAGTGATAACCACCTTCTCCTCGGGCCTTATTTCTACTGGAGGATGGGCTCCCTTTTCTTGTCTTAAGAGAATTTGATGCATACTTCCTGATTTTCCAATGGGCACTCCAACTCTTCCCTTTCCCAAAATGAGACTGAACACTTCCTTCCAAGATGGCCTTGGGAAACTTGCCAGGATGCAATTCACAGGGCTTTTATCATCCCCTGCAACCTCATTTTTCCCAAGAGAGTGGATGATTGGAATGGAACAGTCAAAGTTCCTCATGATCTTTCTTTCTGGGGAGCCTTCCCCACCTCTGGAGACACAGGCATCCTTGGAGCCACGGGATGCAAAGGGTGGGGAAGGAGCTATTGGCTGGGATCAGGAGCCCTGGGCCCAACTCTCAAGTCATCATGTCTTGGTTGCACATTTCTTGGCAAGTGGCTCAACCTCTCTGAGGCTCAACTTGCTCATTATAAAATGAGAACGAAGAGGCTGCAAGGCATCAAGCTGGTCAATCAGGGGACCGACTCTTTCTTGTGATGTCAAAGAAGAATAAGCTTGTATATTTTTAATTTTCCAATAATAAAAGTAATGCATACTCTTTGCAGAAAATCTTAAAAAATATACCCAGGAAAATTTAAAAATCACTTGCTATTTCAACGCACAGAAATAATAACTCTGCTACTGCTTTTTAATATTCTTCAGTTAATGTATTTATATAATACATTATATAAATTGGACTCTGAGGGTGTTTATAAATGTGAGGTAAGGCATTTCAAACATTTGGCAGAGTGCCTGTCCATGTAGGAGATTTATTACTTATTAATCAATTCAACAAGTATGTGCTTTGCGTCAAATTAGGAATATTTGTATGTATGTATCTATATATACACATATGCACATACATTTGTATATATACATGTCAATAAAATAGCATGTATGTATATACAATTTTTTTGAGCACCAGGATCTGTAACATGAAGCTCCTATTCATGTTTACTGCATCGAAGAAAATAATAAGATGAATTTTCATCAGGTCTTTTTTTTGAGGGGGGGGAATGTTTCCAAATAGTCTGATCTATAATGTAAACTATGTGAAATTAACTTTTGGAGGTCTTGGGGGGCACTTTGAAAGGTTAGAGAGGCAACCTCCGGAGTCCAGAGATTGATGTAGGCTTGTCCTGTGCATCTGCATATGGGAGAGGATCCTCTGAAGATTAAGATGCCCTGGGCAGAGAAAACAAACAACAGTTTTAAATATTAGCCTCTAATTAAACTTCAGAAGAGATGATTTTAATTGTATCCCCTAATTATCATGTGAACTGTTTTCCACTCTGCCAACACTAGTTTTCATGCTCCAGGGGGGAGTAGCTTGGGAGTTTAACAAGGGTTAATGATTCTCTTAAGGGATGCTGGGGAGGCCAGCAAGCATGCATGATACATGTCTATTTATCTCTATGTGAATGGTGTGTATGCTTTCACGAATGTTCCCTCCTTCATTAATCACTTCTGATCATGTAATAACACCGTTCGCTTAACCCCAATGCGTTATCTTGAGTGCCTGCTGTGTTTCAGATACCAGCAATACAGAGAGAAGGTAGATGCAAGCATGTAAGCTCTGTGGAAGTTGGGACATCATCTATCGATATCATTTGTACCTAGGTCAGTGTTGGCGCATAGTAGGTGCTCACTAAATGTTTATTGAAAAAATGATGAGTATATATAATGAATATGTGCTGTGTATCAGTATATCTTGCATGGCTAATACAATGCATGCACCACTACATTGTAGCTACATTTAATGTTGGTGTATGATATATTTATTAGTGGGTTTTTGCTTCATGCTTCTTGCGATCTAAATAGGTCTACTTCCTGACATTCTGCCCAGCTTCTCCATGATCCAAATCTCCAGAGAGAGAGCATCAGAGAAGACTAAGCTCACACCTGTATTGCACAGCCTCCTTAGCTTGTCATGGTCTTGACCTCATTGTGGCCCACTTCTTGGTCCTTGGAGGGTGGGAGAAGGCATGACGCCCTGTCCTGAGATGAGTGTGAAGTGTCCCCCTCATACTCCGTGTATGCCCCTCTGGGGTGTGCCCTTTCGTGTCTCTTGAGTGGTCTCTGGCTGGAACCTTGTTTTGTCTGCCCCAGGGAGACTGTTTGGGGCACCGCATCCGTTTTGCCTAATGACTTGGTCTCTGTAATCAGCAGGCTCGATTTGGTTTTCAAGTTGAAGCAGGAAAGGTTTGCTGATTGCTGATTACACAAGACTCTACATTTTCTAGATTGTCTCCTTGGGGTGTTCCCATGGAGCCTGATATGACTCCCCTGGCAGGTGGAGGATGGGGTGTGGAGAGCACAGGGCCATGGTGGAAGGCGGGAGGAGGTAGCAGTCCCCCTGACCCTGTCCTGGGCCCACGTACCCTCTGCCCTTCATGATTTCTTGCTCTCAACAATCCTCGCTCTGTTTAGCCAACTCATGACTCTGCTGCTCTTGATTTTCAGCCAGGTCTTTCCCCTTAAGGATAGTGAAAAGGTTTTGGACCAGGGCTCTGCATCCCATCTCCTTATTCTCTTTGTGGACTTGACTGACCTCCCCAGTGACATGGGGACAACTGCCCAATGCTCCTTATCTCCTTTGAGAATTAAATGATTACAGTGCTACCATTGCTCAAGCCTTTCCTTTCTGCCAAGTTCTTGTAGTCCTCACGACAACCCTGTGCAGGGAGGCCACTAACGCACTTATTTTACCCATGGGAATCAGAGCAGTTGTGTAACTTGCTAAAGATCACACAGCCAGTGAGTGGCAGGGCTGGGATTTGAACCTGGGCATCCAAACTCCAGAGTTTTCATATTATGGGTTTGACTATCTTGGGTTCCCATTTTGTCTGTCCACCCACTTACCCCCAGCCACTCAGCCTTGAGACACAGTGCCCACCCTGTCCTGTCCTCTTGCCTACCAACAGGCTTCCTCAGGTTGATTTTAGGCCTTAGTTCCCTCTGCACAGCATGGTCGCAGGCAAACTTTCCTGGCATGTGCTCAGTGTTCTGTGGGGACGTCTGTGTTCCTCCAGGCCACGCAGCATGTGGCCTAGAGATCTCTCGCCAGAGAAACTGAGCCCAGGGTCTCCAGTTCAGCTTTGTGGTCTCCCCACTGTGGGACCTCAGTCAGGTCATTTTCTCCTCTGGGCTTCCCCACATGCCTAAAATGGCTCTGAGAAAGTCTCTCCCTGTCTTCCAAAGACATAGTGCCTTGTCCTGAGAGAGAAGGTGGCCGATTCCCAGAGGCTCTGTTGGCCTGGTCATAGGAAGGAGCTGGGCTTAGGCAGATGCTCCCATAAGCTGCTGGGATTTTATACCCAGCCATTTTGGGGGTATCTGTATGAGCTGCTATGCTGGCAGCCTGGGGCAGCACCCACCTTGGCATCCCACAGTTGTTTATCTGTCATTTCCTGACAGTCCTCGGCTTCCCACTCAGGCCCCACCTGAGGTCTCCGCTTACCTTGTCAGCCCCAGGATGGGATTTCACTGCTGGAGGCTTCAGTCAGCTCCACGGTACCACTGGCCCCTCGCACACCACCCTGACTCTCTCCAGCTCCACCCGGCCCTGCTTGCAGCTCTCTCTTTCTCAAATTAGAAAAGACTCAAAATCAGTTGACAGGCAGAGACTTACCTGGTGTAGATGGACACACTGCTCTACCCAGGAGGACTAGGCATGTCCCTGTAGCAGGCAGCAGTCCTGGTCCACACTGACCTCCTCTGGGTGTGCACATAGAGCCCCAGAATCACTGCACTGGGAGCAGGATGGACCAGGGTTCAAATCCAGGCTCTGCTCCTTACTGCTCTGAGTGACTTTTCTGGCCCCTTTCCTCATCAGCCAACTAAAGGTGACGTCAGAGAGGGACCATGGGCTGTTCCAGGCCACACAGCTAGTGAGTAAAATGGGGAGCTAGGAGCTGCACTTAGATCTGATCTAAATCCTTATATTTTCACCCCTCTACACTCTCATTAGTTGATGTATGTATGTGCATGTTCCTTAAAACAACAGTTAAAAATAAAATTCACATCATTCAAACAACTTAAAAGAAAAGCCCAGAAACCCTCCAGCCCCACCCGTAAGTATTCTCAACTCGCCAAGGAATTTTCCCAAGTGTACGTGTGGTGTTCGCATGCAGATGCGGGCATGGTGTTTCTCGGTTCTATTCCATTTGCTTAATATTATTTCACAGAAGCATTCCACGCTGCCCTAATCCTTATTTCTGATGTTAATGTCTGCCTAATGGCATCCCAGTGACACACTGTGATTTCCCTACATTCCCAGTCGTTGGGTGATGAGGCGGCTTTCAGCTTCTCTGTGTCATTAATAGCGCCGTTCCAAGCATCCTCAGGACACAGCCTTGTTCTGCCTTTTGATTTATTCCTGGTAGGATCAATTCCCAGCAGGCGGGATTCCAGGTTTAACCCAGGGTTTCCAGAAAGGGCACTATTGACCTTTGGGCAGGGTAATTCTCATCCTGCTCATTGTGGGTTGCTGTGCAGCACCCCTGGCCTCTACCCATGAGATACCTGTGATACCCTCAAGTTGTGACAATAAAAAATGACTCTCCACATCTCCCAGTGTCCCGGGGGACACCTAGCCTCTGTTGACAGTCACTGCATTAAAGGGTGGATGTGAAATATCTTGCAAATGGAAGTCAGAGACTTTCTAGCATCTGGACAAAATCCGATTAGGGCAATATCAGAGAGTCAGGGGGCGTGCACTGAGAGGAAAGTTGGATGTGCCAGCGTGAGCTCTAGCATTACCATTAAACTTGCATGTCCCCAGGTTGCTCATCTGTGAAATGGGAGCAATAACAGTGACCGATCTGTCAGGCTTGAGAGGAATGCGCTGCTGAGTGGAAACACCCCCTCAGCACCAGACACAGAAAGTGCTCGACAAAGCCAGCGGTGGTTTCCTGCTGGAAACCCCACCCATTGCTATCTTTCCCTTTGCCACCTTTAAGGATGGAAAGTGGGGGAGTAGTTGTAGGAGCTGAAAGGAAGCCATTCTGTTCTCCTTCCCCCCACCTCCTGCTCCAGATCCACCCCTGGGGCAGAGGCTCAGCTTCCAGAACCACCTGTGTGAGTGTCTGGGAAGCATTGACCCATTACCCATGGAGTACTAGGGGTGCACTTTGCACTGGCAGCCTGGCAGTGCAGTTAGCAAGGCTGTAGGTTTGGACTTTCTGGGTTCAGCATCCCTGGTGTGGGTGAGTGAGCTCTGGTGTAGCCATGCCCTGGAGCCCCCAAGTACCCATTTCCTTTATAAACTTCAAAGCATCTCTGTGAGGCTCCAGTAACCCAGCCACAGAGCTCACCTCTCCCGGGTACCCATGCTGTCACAGGGGCTTGATGAAACCAGGCTCAGCCTGGGAGTGTCTCCCCTAGAGCTCTTGCGGTGGGGGTTCATGCCCGACGCCAACATGTGCTGTGTCTCCGTCTCCAGGAGAAGTACGTGGAAGAGCTTGCAGCGGTGAGACAGACCCTCCAGACAGACCTGGAGACGTCCATCCGGCGCATTGCTGACCTGCAGGCAGCCTTGGAAGAGGTGGCGTCCAGCGACAGTGACACAGAGAGGTAGGGAGAGGCTGGGTGCCGCAATGGAGCGCTGTACCCTGGGGAGACTGTTGTGGTCTTTTGTGGTCAGAGCTCCTACTCTTGGGTCAGGGAAATCCGGGAGTTTCATCTTTTGGGGGCTGGGGAGAAAATGGGCTGGCTTGAGGGAGAGAGACAGGATGCTTCCCTACTGGGGCTAATGTCTCCTTGTTACCCCCAAATTGCTGCCTTTGGGGAATTTGCCAAGCCTTTGGGGAATCAGTCTGGGGGAGCAGCTTCAAAGTGGACCCCAGTGTGTGGTCTTGGGCAAGTTATATGTCCTGCATGGGTCTGACCCGCATCTGTAGAGGGGCCTGATGATGTTGGACAACCCACATAAAACTGTCAGGTTTTGACCATTTTCACCCTACGGACGGGATGCTTGTTATCATCAACCCACCGCCTACCTCGGAGGGGTGTGAGAGAGAGTCTAGTAGGTTATTCGGTGACTGAAAACGGGGCCTGGGACATAGAAGTCCTGTGAGAACAGAAGCTGTGTAGGCACGGAACAGCGAGCATCCTTACCGAAGCAACGACTGACGCGAGGACAAAGAGGTGATCCTGGTGATTGGCAAGAGCACATAAACTCAATATTAGGGCTTCTTTCCTTCCTCAGAAGACAAGCCACTGTCCACTACCTCCGCTCTGCCTAGGCCGTGGGCAGCCTCCCAACCGGAGGAGTTTGAGGTGCCCTGACTGGGCACACCAACCCAGATTGCCCACCCTGCAGATGGGCTCTAGTGTCTGGCCCCCAGGGCCGCCCTCCAGCCTCGGCATTTTACTTCTGTGGAAGTCACCACCGCCTGTCTTGCTACAGCCTCTTTACCCCCACCCCTGCCTGTACAGCCCGGCCTGGGCATCTGGGAGAGACATTTTCTTCCCATAGCTTTGGATAGGATCAGGATGCTGTAAGCTGACACTCGGGGGTGGGGGTGGGGGTCTCTCCCACTGCCAGCAAGCCACCCTCCACACGGCAGTCTTTGGCTCTGTGGGTAGTGGTTCACTCTATAGTCAGAAAAATCAAGTATCAGACCACGGAGTGCAGCGTTCTCCTCTCTGGAGGATCCTGCATTGCACGTGGAGTCAGAATGCACAGGCGCTGCATTTCCTGCACAGAACTATGCCCTGCAGACCCCTCTTGCTAAGGTGAAAGCAGGGGCTGGCTATGACCTGTGGGAGGTGTGGGTGTGAGAGGCGCAGTGAGGAAAGTGGACAGAGCTGCCATGTCTCTGTGGTCTAGCCAGAAGACCTGGTCCTCTATTAGAGCTGCCCATCCAAGAGAAAAGCCTGGAAGGGAGCATAGCAACATTCTAAGGCCAAGGGGGGGTGCGATTCGTGTGACGTAAATTTTTGTTTCCTTCAAGTTTATTTATATTTTCTAAAATGTACTCAGCAGTCACACATGCATCCTTAGCACTGTCCCCTCACTGAATTTTTGCTCGTGTGAGTCCTGCACGGACTTCAGAGGTGGGCACAGGCTGTCCCGGGGGCCACCCTGGGCTGGGCAGGGCTGCTAGGAGGCTCATCACCTCAGACTCTCCTGGGAAGATGTTCATGCGGGAGGGCACACGGGCCCTCCCGTCTGCCACCCTCCTCCAGTCTGCTCCGTGTCGAGATAGAACTCCCTCTGTAATTGTGAGGCGCTTGTTGCTGGGCTGGCTTTTCTGTGGAGAGGAACATTAGAGTTTTGCATTCACCGCAGTCGTAGTGAATGGCTGCTCATCTTAGTTATTTCACTGGACATCAGGCCAGTGTCTGCTTATGAAGTTTCTTTTTGGGCCTTGAGGGGACCCTGCCCTCACCCTCATCCGAGTTTCCCTGACCTTTTCCTCTCTGGGCAACAAGCCTCTCTGTTTAACCCCTTCCCCAGTTCTGATTTGGCTGTTCTGAGCTCCAGTCCCCTGGGTCTGCAAGCAGTTGAGCTGAACCCCAGTTTTTGCCTGCATCGTCACCGTCTTTGGGGTCTTAGCTCTTCCCCCAGCTGGGATCCTGCATGGGCCTCTAGCTTTCACACAGCACCTGCCCCACAGTTCCTAAAGGTGGGAGGGATCTTGCCTGCATTTCAGGGTAAAGTGTGGAATGATTCTAGGATAACAGGTGTAAAGAAATGGTGTGCTGTCCCTGGAAAGCCCCACGCCACATGTATGGGGTTATCGCAGTGAGCAGTGGGGAGCCAGTGGAAGGTGTGGGCTCTGCATTTCAACAAGTCTGGTTTCTACTCAAGAACCCAAAGGTTAATTTCTGTATGTCCCTGAGAAAATTATTCAGCCTCACTGAGTCTCAGTCTCTTCATCTGTAAGATGGGTTAGTATGAAGGAGTAAGTGAAAGTGTACGTCTCCCTGGCACCGTACCTTGTACACGGTGGGGCTCAACAGTCATCAGCTTCATTCATTCATTCATTCAATCCTTACCTGGCAGCAGTTCCATCCCAGACACTATGCCAGGTGTTTGGGTTGTTCCACTTGCCTCTTGTTATTCCTTGTTCTTCATCCAACGAGGCTGCAGGCTATGATGACTTGCAGGGTAGGTAGACAAGGCCTCTGGGAGAGCTGAGACCTGGATGGGAAGAGGGAGGCAGTCACCAGGGTCAGCTCTGCAGAAGAGCAAGTAAGTGCAGAGGAAGCTGCCTGGAAAGCGAGAGGGGCAGCGCGCCTGGTAAGGTCACGGGAGATGGCTCTCCTGTCTTCCTCCTCCACCACGGCCCTCCTCTTCCTCCTCCTGGCTCACCCACTTTTCTTCTGCTTTTGAGATGGCCCCAGAAGCCAGCCTCTGTGGCCCCAGTTCCCTGGAGTGCCCCAGAACCTCAGGCAGGATCGACTTCCTAATTTGTGGGTCCACTGTGAAATGCAAATGTGAGACTTCAAGTTCAAATATTATTCAGAATTTCAAGACAGTGAACAGCAGAGCAGCAAACCCAGCACAGGGCCTCTGGGTATGGGTTACAAGCCCGCGAAGCCAGCCCTGACCCCACAGTGGCTCTTAGGAAGCCTGTCCTAATTCTCAGCAGATCTTGCTCAAAACTAGCTGTCTTGTAACTTGGATTTGAAATTTACAAGCAGCATAGACGTCACTAATAGCATCAGATGGGGTGAGACTGGGGGAAAAAATGCCCACAAAGAAATCTCAACATATTTCAAGGAATTAATATTGTAGCAACCATGTTCTGTGAGCACAGTGCAATGAAACTGGTTATCAACCATGCAAAGACATGCGCAGCTTGCTAGGTTGTTGGGTTTCTGTCCAGAGCAGCCCTGGCTCCTGCCCCCAGGCCAGCCTGCACTCCATTCTGGCAGCTCCACACTGCACCCTCCTCTTAATTGTCTCATCACTTGGGGTAAGAGGGGTAAGAGGTTTAGATTGGAGCCTGAGGGATTCTCCCTGCTTTGCTAGCATCGGGGCAGAGCTGCTGTGGCGAGCCTGGAGGGGCCCTCGGAGGATGCAGGCTCTTGTCTTCAAGGGGCTTGTAGGGGGCAGGAACTGGGCACAGTGCAGGTTTTCTGATCCCATGCAGACCGGGTAAAGGAGGAGTCAGAGTCCTCAGTAGTTTTGCAGGTTTTTTATTTGGGGTTCACCAGGCATATGGCAGGCAGGGGTGCTGGCTGGGGGGCTGGGAGGTTGGCAGGCCTCCCAGCCCCCAGCAAGTCTTCACTCTATCTGGACTCTCTGGCGTTCGTTCTGCTGCTTCTTGGCTTCTGCTTCGGCTTCTACTGCTGCTACTGCGGCTGCTGCTACTGGTGCTGCTGCTGGCGTCCCCGTGACGCCGCCCTTAAAAAGCACAGTCTTAGCCCAGGTGAATCCCACCTACCTATGCCCACACCCTATTCCAGGTGCCCGCCATCGGGCATGCATTCAGGACAAGGATCCATCATCTATCCTGATGGTGGAAGGGCAGAAAAGCCTGACATTTTCTTTACCCTACAGTCCACCCCCTCAGGGTTTTCTGCCATACAGTCTATATATATATACAATTTTCTTATCAAACTTAAACAATGCAGCCATGGCCCACAAAAGCAAATACATCAAATATAACAAAATACAATATAATAAAATACAACAGAACACAAATAAGTCCAGGCAGGGCACCAACCTAGTGCAAAAGACAATTATTGGTACCAGCAGATAAGCCACCAAATCTGCTGCCGAAGGCACTGCTCATATGAGGGAGGGGAAATCACACACGGCATCTGCTATAACACACCAGGAGCTGTCAGGCTTCCTGGCCTTCTCTGGCTGTAGTCTCGGCTACAAGGCACACATAGCATCCACCCCCAGGATGCACTAGCTCTGGGATTGGCAATTTTGTTCTGTTGGGGGTAATTGCCAACCCTCAGGGTTTCTGTCTGCAGTCACTCCAACACTTGGCCTTCACAGCCACCCATGTGACTCGCAGACCCCTGCACTCAAGCCAACCCACTGCACAAGCACATGGGTCAGGGATCCAAACTCTGCATTCGGCTTGGGCTCCACCCCAAGCCACGTTCCCCACCCATCCCCCAAGGACAGGTTCCTCAGCTCCTCACCCTCATTCAAGAATGAGCAGGGCATCACCCACAGGTGATTTTACGAGACTCACAGTTCTTCAGCATACCCAGGCTGCTTAACAGCCGCTTAGGGCTTCTCAACTTAGCATCAGTACCAGCTTTTGCCTTCTTAGTTGGCTTTTCTCCTCCACCTGGCTGCTGGGCATGCACAGGCTGCTTTTGGCCATCAAGGCCCACTGGCCACCCCCAGATTCTCAAAAAAAAAAAATAATAATAACCTGCCAAGGTCCTCCGCCTTCTGGCGGGATTGTCAGTCCAAGATCATCAGTTCATCAGTCTATCAGTCCAAGTCCATCAGTCCATCAGTTCAAGTCCATTGGCCTCTCCCTGCTTCAGCAACGGCCTGCTGCCTCAGGGGTCATTGGCTGGTCCTTTCCGTTTCGTTGGCTGGTCCTTTCCGGTGTCGTTGGCTGGTCCTCTCGGGCGTCTCCTCCATGCGAGGTCTCGTCCCACAGCTCCGGACCGTATCCACCTTCTGTGCCGCCATGGCACCTCCAGTGTCATCACAGGCAGTCTGTTCTCCTTAGTCCCTCCAGGTCTTCGGAGGGCTCCAATACCCGTCTGCATGGATCCTGCCGACTTACGCCAATTGTAGGGGGCAGGAACTGGGCACAGTGCAGGTTTTCTGATCCCATGCAGACCGGGTAAAGGAGGAAAAGCCTGATACCTTTTACCTTACCCTACAGGGCTCTCTCTCCCATCTGGCCCTAAGCCACCCATATGCTGGGGGGGTGCGCTCTGGAGCCTCCCTGGACACGGATGAGGCCCAGCTCTTAGTGGTGGTGAAGAAGTGAGCTCAGCAGCCAGGAACTCGGTAGAGTAGCCACAGCCATCTGCACCGCCCGCCTCTGGGCGTCCCTTATGCAAGAAACTTATTCAAGCTGTTGACTCTGGGGTTAGTGCTCCCACATACAAGGGTCACACACATGGGGGTCAGCAGTAACATGACCTGATGAAATAGGGACCCAGAACCCAGTAACGTGCAAAGGAAACCGGGCGCTGACTCTAGTTCTGCAGGTAAGATGGACAAGGCGGTACCTCAAACTCTAGGAAGAGTCTCCAGCTTTCTTCCCACTTCTGGACGCCTTCAAAGAGCTCTCTGTGCACCTTGTAGTAGTTTCTCAACTGCACGATCTCGGCATCGTGGAGCTGATCCTCGGCATCGAGGAGACTTTCTGTGTAGTCCTCTGCAAGGTATAAACAGGTATAAACAGGTGCGGCAGCGCCACAGCGCCACGGCAGCTTGACGGCGATGTGGGGTTTGCAAATCCACACAACAGATTTGGTGGTGGGTGAACGTGGACTGGCAAAGTCCGTGCTAACCCATTGTAGGGTAAAGAAAATGTCAGGCTTTTCTGCCCTTCCGCCATCAGGATAGATGATGGATCCTTGTCCTGAATGCATGCCTGATGGCGGGCACCTGGAATAGGGTGTGGGCATAGGTAGATGGGATTCACCTGGGCTAAGACTGTGCTTTTAAGGGCTGCGTCACAGGGACGCCAGCAGCAGCAGTAGAAGCAGAAGCCGAGAAGCAGCAGAATGAACTCCAGAGAGCTCAGATAGAGTGAAGACTTGCTGGGGGCTGGGAGGCCTGCCAGCCAGCACCCCTGCCTGCCATATGCCTGGTGAACCCCAATAAAAAACCTGCAAAACCACTGAGGACTCTGACTCCTCCTTTACCCGGTCTGCATGGGATCAGAAAACCTGCACTGTGCCCGTTCCTGCTCTTTACACCCATTCATACTCTTCACGTTTCATTAGACCTGGTCTCATGTTGGGGGGTGGGGAGGGGGTGGACAGAAATTGGGCAGACGAGGCGGGGGGAGTGGACAGACACGGGGAGGGGGCGACACACAGGAAGAGCGAACATGACTTGAATTACACCACTCGGGAGCAGTGGGCATAGAGGAGAGTCCCCCTGCACCTTACGTGGGTTAGGCTCCCTGGGCCGGGTATTGAACTCAGGCCGTAGCAGCAGCGGTAGCACCACGGCACTGAGCCTTAACCCGCTAGGGCGCTGGGGAGGCCCTTCTCACTCCCTGGATTTAAGGCTACTAGTACTTCTCCAGAGGGAGCATCTGCTTTAGGCAATGGTGCGCTGATGTAAGCGCTTAAACTCGGCGTCAGCAGCTGTAGCCCATGTCCTGAGAGGGCAGTGAGGGGTAAACCACGCGCTCTGGCATCTGCTCATTGGGAGCCTGCACTCAAGTGGGCCTCAAGTTTACAGTCAGCATGGCCTGCTAAGCGCTGCCAGCAGGTGCTAACGCGCACTGCGGCTCCTGCCTGAGGGTGCCGACTCGCGTGCGTAGCCAGGAACGGCCGGGCAGTTCTGCCTTCCGTGGCAGGGCCCGGAGACGAGCGTGGACGCCTGTGAAGAGTATGAATGGGTTAGCACGGACTTTGCCAGTCCACGTTCACCCACCACCAAATCTGTTGTGTGGATTTGCAAACCCCACATCGCCGTCAAGCTGCCGTGGCGCTGCCGCACCCGTTTATACCTGTTTTCAGGTTCTTCTCCAAACTGAGCTCTCAATTAGGATTCAAACCCACCCAGAGGAGAGGGAGAGAGAGAGAGAGAGAGAGAGGGAAATAGAGAGAGAGTGGTGCTTCAGCTGGAGGTGAGGTTCTTTGAGAGACTTGTTCAAATTATGAAAAGTCACATTTGCCCATGTTGGGAATTAGATCTGAGTGTAGCAGGCCTTCCAGGCTGGAAACATGGCTACGTGCTCAGAAAGCCAGGTGGTCTGTGCAGCTACATTTAAACCCATGCCGTCCTGCACAGGCCTGCCTTGTGTCTTCAACTGTGGCGTCAACCTTCACAGATTAATGGAGAAGTGCTTTAAGCTGCTCCCCTGGGCCTGGAGCATGCTCATTACTCAAGGAGGGAGGGAGATGTCAGCTGACAGGCAGCCCTGTCTATTTCTGGCTGAGGGTCTGTGGCTCTTCTCTCGCCTGGGCACAGGCTTTGGAGGGGAGAGGCCAATGGATGGCCTCTGACTCTTGGGTCAACTGAGAGTGTAGCCATTCCAGCTGGCCCAATCTGAGATGAATGTTCTAGAAAGGACTCATCTAGTGCTGTGTAAGTTGTACATTTTCCATACCTCCTTTTAACTTGGCTAAAATTAGCTACATTCAGACAAGTTAAAGATCTGCATTTGACCAAAGGCTGCAGCTGCCATTCAGGGCCAGTCTGATGGTTTGACTCATTAGTGGGCCCAGGCTGTGGCCAGACTAAGAAGCTTCCGCTACATAAAAGAAAAGACTTTGAATCTGCCCGCATCCCCTTTCCTCCAGCCCTGGCACCTTCTCATTTTCCATACCCCCTTGAGTAACCTGCGCGCCCCAGGCCTGGAGAAACAGCTTAAAGGATTTCTCCTTTATTCTGTGCAGGTTGATGCCTCATTAAAATATGATGCAGGGCCCTTGTGCAGGATAGCGCAGGTTTAAATGATGCCACATGGATTTCTAAGCACATTTCTAGCCTGGAAGGCCAGGGCAGCCAGCCGGTGGTGCTCACGGAGAGCAGGGGCCTATACTACTTGATCATAGGAAATAATTGTAGTACCTGGCACTCTTTCCCAAGGGCTTGGTGCCAGGCTACATTGTCTTGCATGCATTGTCCTCACCACTACTCTCTGAGGTTTGAGGTTGATACCATTTGGTAATGGAGAAGAAACTGGGACTTAGAGAAGTGAAGGAACTGGACCCAAATCACGCAGTAAGTGATGGGAGCGTGATTTGACCCCATCAGCCATACTTCTAATGATCAAGCTCTCCTGGCCTGTCCAACACACCCCCGCCTCCCCTTTCCTTGTCAAGATGTTTATTCTCTACTGAGTAATTCACCTGTCATTCTGTTGAACTCGCATCTGTCACTGTGATGAGGATGGCGGGGGGGTGCATCTCTGTGTTTTTCCCAGGTAGTGTTTGCATTTAGACTGAAGTTGTGAAGTTGTCTGGCAAAAGTTCACCCTGAAGGAACACAGCAGAAGACATTTAATTAGTGACCTTGTTCATCAGCAATCCCCTGCCCACAAGTGCCTGGCGCCATTTTTTTTGAAAAGCCATATGATCTAATATGAGGTGAAAGAGCAAACCACAGGTGCCTTCTGACTCTTCTCTCTCTACCTGGGGACTTCTGCTTTGACCATGTGTTAGAAGACCAGGTTCTAGTCTTGGCTGCCCGGCCAAGTAGACAGGTCATCTGCCCTTCGTGGGCCCCTGCTAGCCCACTCAACAGATTAAAATCATCGTCATCGTCATCTCCTTCCTCACATCATGCTCATCATCATCTTCATTGTCAGGGACAGGAGATACAGCAGGGAATAGGCAGGCATGCAGCGGCCTCACGGAGCCTACAGCCCACTCTTTTCTCCATATGGTAAAAGAGTCTGTGGTTTTATCATCCAGCACTGGGGACATATTGAACTATCTAACTTCTTTTAGACTGGGAGCAACCACATATTGGCGGTTGCCAGAGGTGAGTAGGGTGGGCGAAATGAGCAAAGGGGGTCAAAAGGTATAACCTCCAGGGATAAAAGAAATGTCATGAGATGTAATGTGCAGCATTATATAATGTGCCTATTGTTATTAATACTGTAGTGTATATTTGAAAGTTGCTAAGAGAATAGATCTTGAAAGTCCTCATCACAAGAAAAAAACCTTAGTGGCTATGTATACAGAAAGACATCAGCATTGTTGAGATTATTTTGCAATATATATGTATTATGTTGTATACCTGTAACTAATACGATGTTTTATGTCAATTATATGTCAAATGGAAAAAAGACTGTTCATTACCAACCCCCAGCAACACAGAGTAACAGAGTTTTGTGCCTCCTTCTAGTGTCCAGACAGCAGTGAACTGTGGCGGCAGTGGCAGGAAAGAGATGTAAGTTAGCCCCCTAAACTGAATCAAGGCAGAGCCCCTCACTCTCTGCATCCAAATTCAGGGGAAACATCCATACCCACTTGGAGAGTTATCAGCAATGTCCATAAGAGTCCTAACTCCATGGTTATATCATCCAGCACTGGGCACATATTGAACTGTCTAACTTCTTTTAGACTGGGAGCCATCCCTGATTTGTCATGCAGCTGTACTCAAACACTTTCAGTGGCTCCCTGTTACCTCAGAATCAACTTTCAGACAGACATTTGAGCCGGATGCATTCTGACCCTTCTCTCTCTACCTGGGGACTTCTACTTTCCATACCATGAAGGCCCTGCCCTTCTATAGCCTCCATACCTGGGTATATGCCTTGGCTCCCACCTAAGATTCCTTTCTCCACTATCTGCATGGCCAAGCCCTAACCTTCAAACAAGATATACCTCAACTTCCTACTTCATGCCTTCCTTCATGTCTCCAAGAAATTAATCATGTTTTGCTCCTTATTTTCTTTACAACCTACCCACTGTCCCCATTATGGCCTTAATGATTTTCTCCTTTACTTTAATGGCTACTTATATAGATGTTTACTCTGCTAAGATGGCTGTCTTAAGGACATGGTCAATGCAGAGTTCATGCTTTTAGCTCTTTCATATATATATATATATATATATATATATATATATATATATATATATATCATGTGTTATTTTTAGAATTGGGATATGAAAATAAAGCCCCTGTCCATAGAGACATCCCAGTTAAGTTGGACAAGGAGTTAAGACATGTTCAATGAACATATCATTTGGTGTTATATTCAGTGCCAAGTCTTACTTCAATATTGGAGATATCTCAACATCTGTATTTGAAGATACATGTTCCCAATGTGCAGTGGCTAGTAGCATGGGCATTAGAATCAGGATTGAGATTTGCACCCCAACTTCATCTCTGTGTAAGTGGATGACCTTATCTAAGACCCAGGTTGACCTCTTCAAATCCTATAACTCTCATTTGGATAATGGGAATAACACTGGCCCCTACCTCTCAGAGATGGAGTTAGAGCACTAAATGAGGTTATGCATGTACCCCATGTAGTGCAATGCCTGATTTACACTAAGGAGCAAATATCTAGTTATTGCTGTCACTGTGGTTGTCATTGTGGTGTTGACGGCATCCTACATTCTGGTTCTAGAGATAACATCTCCAGCCTCGGTTCCCAGCCAGAAAGCAGTCTGCAGTCCTGGTTGAGTTGCACTCTGTCCCTGGCCACAGACACTGTGAGGACGCCCTCTCGACAGTCAGCCATCAGCAGCCATGTCCTTAGCCCCAGGTAAGCATGTGTCCTGTCTGCCTCTTGATAACCAATAGCTTGAAAAGCTTTGAAGATTGCTGTTTGAGTCTTCCATTTCCTCTGTCCCATGCAAGGTCAAGTAGGCCAGTTTGAGACATGACCTGCCACCTCCTAGCTATGTGGCTATGGGTCGATCAGTTGCCCTCTCTGCACCCTCCATGTCTTCATGTGCAAAACAGGAAATAGAGTTGCATTTGCTGCTTCAAATGAGGAGGTGTATGCAGCCCTCCCAAAAGCATGGTTTTCTACATAATTGCAAATAACACAGGGTGAAAACTTTTAAATTGCCATGAATCTGTTATAGTTTCCTTCTGCCTAAGACAAATCCTGCTAGTTTTTCATGTATAGGTGGTTCTGGATTCAATTTTTCTTTATAAAAACATTCCCTGAATTTTTTTTAATAGGGACTAAGTATAAAGATAGGCTGGATAATTCCCACCTAGCTTTGTTTGAATGTCAGGGTTTCCTATTTTCCCTACCACAGAGGGTGGTAAACTCAGTAACAGCCTGAGACAACACCCTCACAATTCCATAGGACTGCAAGGAGGTAGCTCCAACAAATGGGTCTCAGGATTCAACAAATGGGTCTCTTAGTGTTTGACTTAAAATTTGCCTTTTAGTTCCAGTTCTCTCGGTTCATTTTATTTCTCTTTTCAAGGGCGGCCCTCTTGTAATTAGGAGCTAATGGCTATAAATCAGAAATTATGGATTAAGCAGATGCATAATTAAGATGAAATGCACACGGCTTCTGTGATAACAGAAGAAGCAGTGTGATAAAGTAGAAAGAATAATCACAGACTAATGGAACAGACCCAGACAACCCCTTCCTGTCTCGAAACGTGTTTGCTCTGAAGCAGGGGGTTGTTTCTACAAAAAGAAGGGGGTGGAAGTTCACGTTAACCTTTCAGGCATATTCAGCAAATGGCAAATGTCTGGCACATGTCTGTAGACAATCTTAGGCGGAAATAATTGATGGAGAAAATATCAAAGGGAGGCTCCAAGAATGGGGTGCATCTGGGGAGTTAATTAAAGCAAGATTATCTGATTACTGCTCTTAATTAAAAAACAAAGCCCTATACATAGAAACATGCCCTCAGTGAACCCCAAATAATGAAGAATTTTTTCTCCTGATAACCAAACACCTTTGTGTCCCCGCTGGCAGCCAATGTAGAAGGCAGCAGAGGTAGAGCTGGAGGTGGTCAAGGCAGCACCTGAATGCCAATTAACATAATATCCAAGTTACATAATTATAATGATATTAGCTTAGCCCTTGAATGATACCCTAAGTTGTTTGACACCGATTTGGTGCAAGATGAGAGACTACAGTGGTTTCTTACATGGATTGAAGTCAGAACATCTGGATTTCACTATTATATTTGCTCTCTGAAGCTGTAGATTTGGATGTGTTGCTTAACTTCTCTATTCATGTTTCCCCCTGAATAGATCAGGGTTGGCATCAGGGTTAATGACATGATGCACACTTTCTTCTTTGCTCAGAGCACCTAGAAGGAAAATTAACTGTTTTATTAATGTTGGTATTTATTTGATGCCCAGAGGAACCTCAGGAAGTAGACATCATTACCCTTAGGTTAAGGAACAGAAATATGAGACCCAGAGATTAAGGAACAGTGATTCACACATAGTCTTATCTCCACTCCAGTAGCTGTGCATGATGCAGGTGGGTGCTCAGCACCCCCAGCCAGCCTTCTCCAGAGCCTCTTCTCCCTTCCCTTGCCTTTACCCCTACCACATCGATAGGCTTGTCCAGCTGCAGTTCAGAGCAGTGGTGCCTGCATCAAGCACAGCAGTGGGACTGGAAGCAAAAAGGCACTATAAAGCTCTTTGCTTTCTTCATGTTTCTGTCCTTAGGCACACAGTTAGTGCTCAATAAATGTTTGTTTGTTGACTGAATAACTGACCATACTTTGAGGGTAGAGCAGACATATTAACCATCCTTGGTAACAGCTCAGCATTGCCTCTGACTTAGAGAGGGTCAGTAATTTTCTCACTGTCACAAAGCAGATAAGTAGAAGGGCCAGGATTTGAACCCAGTCTTGACTCTCTCTAAAATCTGGTTTATAAGCAGCACTATTTACAATAGCTAAGCTTTGGAAACAACCCAAATGCCCAAAAATAGATGATTGGATCAAGAAGATGTGGTACATATACACCATGGAATATTACTCAGCATTCAAAAAAGATAAACACATGCAATTTGCAGCAACATGGATGGAGCTGGAAGGGATCATGCTCAGCGAAATAAGCCAGAAAGAAAAAGAAAAATACCGAATGGTCTCACTCATAGCAGGAATCTAGAAAACTTAAATAAGGGACCAGGAAAATGAATAACTATAAGAAAGCAAAAATCAAAATCAACAAAAAACTAGGAACCAGAGACACTCTATGGGGGGTAGAGGGTGGGAGGGGAGGGATTGGGGTCGAAATAAGGGGGTTGCAATTGTGCAATTGTATGGGGAATATAAAAATAAAATTTATTATTAAAAAAATAAAAAATAAATAAAATAAAATCTGGTTTATATTTGCCACACTGCTGTGCCTTTCTGATATTTATCCAGGGGATGGATCACTTACCTGGAAAAGTTTACTGGCAAAGAATATTAAAACCACATAAGGATCATTATTTAAAAATTCACTGTCGATCCAAAAGATATTTATTAACTGCCTATTGAGTGCCAGATCCCATGGTGTTAAGCCCTGGAAATTTTGAGTTCTACCCTTGGAATATGTTTACAATTTAAATATTCTAGTACTTCTCTATTGGAAGGGATCCCTGGGATTATTTGTTTGAATTTTCTCATACAGTTGAGGGGAATTGTGGTCTGCTGAGGGAAATCTCTTAACCAGAGGACTGTGCTTACAGGTGCCTTGACTTCCAACTCTTTTTAACTGCACTAGTTTTCTATGAATATTTACCCCCTTCAAGAAATTAAAATATAACTGGGAAAGTATATCTCCTCTTGGCCACCACCCCAATCTCCTTTCCCTTCCCAAACACACCTACCATCTGTGGTGTATATGCATAATGGTGTACAGGCATTATATTTATAAATCTATATACACTTGTCAAAAATATATAGCATATTTGTGGGCTTTTAAAAAAACAAAGTAATTAGATGCTATATTATGTATGTTGTGCTATACGTAAACTCTTACAATGTGCTGCTTTCACTCAATAATAGATCTTATCAGTACCCATCTGTCTGTCACTCTTTTAAATTTCTGCAAAATATCTTAAAGTTATGCCTTTTTTAACAGTAGTCTTCTTGTTTAAATTTTGTTTTCAAGATACTTACTATTAACCTGCAAGTCTTCAGGGATATCCTTAAGCTCATAAGCGAGTGATTCTCTCCATCAAAGAACATTTGCATTTTGAGTTTGACTAGCTACTGCCAGAATCCCCCTAAGTTCTTTCTGCTAGGAGACCATTAGTGTTAAAGTGAGGCTCCTGTATACCTCCCTTCCCCTTTATTACCTGGCACATCACAGGCCTCAATAAATGAGTCTCTTGGACATTTCCAACTTGACTGAGAAAGAAGGTCACTCTAAAAACAGAAGAGAGCGTGAAAGCAGTCTTTTGGGGAAAAAAAAAAAAAAGCATTCCCTGTATTATTTATAAGGGGACATCAACTCAGAAATACACCTAAAGATTTATGATATACAGCCCAGGAGCCGTGCAGCTGCTGCTGATAAATGCAAAATCTTCTGGAGTTGGAGACACTAAATTACCTTCGTGGCCCCCAGACAGGGAGTTTATGGGTGTTGGTGGTAGCAACCTTACTTGGCTCAGGAGTCTTTTTAATGTGGTGCTGTCTGGGACTGGCATGCTCCCCTTGACCCCTCTTCCGTGATGATATCCCTCCTCAATGTAATGACTCCTTCTCAGGATTGAAAAATGAGCAGATGGGCCTCCCCAGTGGCGCAGCGGTTGAGCACTGGGTTGCGAAGCTGCCCGCAGCCTCTGCGGCGCCGGTTCGATCCCCGGCTGCTCCCCGGCCACCGGAGGAGGGTCCCACATGGCGCGCAGACCTCTCCTGCCGCCCGCTGCTCCCCTCAGCAGTGTACTTCGGTCCTTCTGCCTGCTCTGCTCCCCGCTCTGGCTCTGGTGAACTCTCTCACCCTCCCGCACTTCTGACTGTACCCAGTGCATGTATAAACAAAACAAACAAACAAACAAACAAATAAATAAAAAAAAAACATGCCTCTAAAAAAAAAAAAAAAAAAAAAAAAAAAAGAAAAATGAGCAGATGTAGAATGGTCACTGAGAGTCTGGTGCCAAATTGGTGTTTAAAAAGCAGGTGCAGAAGCTTCCTTGTCTCCTTGACCCAGCCTACACCAGGTGATGCTTTCCCTGGACCGATAGGACCAGGGAAAACTACAACCAAGTCATGTGCTTATGTGCCAATGACTGTAGGATTGGGCTAGACTCACAGCAGAGAATCATGAGCACAACAGAGAATCTCTTGGCAATGAAAGTGGAGTTTCAAATAACTTGGTTTTTAAATATGTTGCATTTAAAGTGTTTGGGGCCATACAAGTGGGACCACCCCCACTTGTTTTTTGTTGTTTTTTTTTTTTAAAGATTTATTTATTTATACAAGCACTGGGTACAGTCAGAAGCGCGGGAGGGTGAGGGGAGCAGTGGGTGTGGAGGAAAGGTCTGCACGTCATGTGGGACCCTCGCCCAGAGGCCGGGGATCAAACCAGCACTGCAGAGGCTTCAGGTAGCTTCACAGCTCAGCGCTCAACCACTGCACCACCAGGGAGGCCCCACCCCACTTGTTTTTTCCTCATAGTTTCCTTAGGTCAGAAGTCTGGGCCAGGGTGACTCAACTAGACCCTCTGATTAGACCCTCACAAGCCCAAAGTAATGAGTTTGTCACAAGTATGTATAAAACCATTTGAAATGATCACTGACAGTTCAGAACATTGGCCAGCCTGGGCTTGGATCTGGGGGCTCTGAGGGAGAATCAGCTTTCAGACTCATTTAACTTGTTTGTCCAGAGATTCAAAACCCTGGCCAGGATCTACAGAGATGCCAGAATATCTTTTCATAACATAATAGTCAAGATTCTTTGGGGGTGCAGGTGATATAGAACCCAACTCAACCTGGCTTGTTCAAAAAGAAAAATGTATTATCTCATGCAACTTGGAAAACAAAGGTAGATAGAAATTCAGACATTATCAGATCCAGGGGTACTAAAAGCATCACAGGATTGTAATCCCTTAGCAAGGTCTCTGCTCCTTTCTGAGACAGCAAGATGGTGGCCAACATCCACGCTCATGCCTCCAGCATCCTGAGTCCAACAGTAAAGAGGGCTTCTCTCTTCACAAAAATCCCTGAGCCTAACTTGGATTGACCCAAAGTGAGTCGTCACGTGCCTGTCACTGAACCAGTTAGAATAAGCAAAGAATGAAGGAGTCTCTGACCTAGCTCTAGGAGGGTTATTCCCACCCAAGACATGGAAACCCTGGGGGAGAAGGGACTTCTCCAAAGGGCAAAGGTTGCCTTCCTTGAAGCAGGAGAATAAAACTGGGTAGATTAAAAAAAAAAAAAGCACAGCAAATGTTCCCTACCAAGAGGAAGGTTGAATTATGACAGTAGGAAAGATTATGCAGAAAATGAAGAGTGAGCGAGAGCATATTAATGTTTGAGGTCCCATTTGGTAGTCTTGAGAAGCCCAAACAAAATTGTGTGTATCCTGGACAGAGACTATTTATCCCTAAATTTCAATGACTGATCTATCACCACGTAATTAGTGATACTGTGATTTGAATTTATTGCCAAACATGGCTCTCCACTGTTGCTATTGGACGAGTACCATATTGCAGTGTGAGCGTGGAGATTATTGTATAAATTATTCTCACTCACATAATCATCGTGATTTTAATTACTGTGTAATCTTCGCTAATTACTGTTGTATGTATCATTTGCTTTGGTGCCGATTTAACGATTTAACACAACTGCTTTTCGTCTGGCTAAAAGATGGTATTACAACTTCTCCTTTTTCTGGGGAAAATTTGCTTTCTGTAAACATTTGCAGGCCCATGCCCTTGGCTTGTGGATCTTGGTTTAAAAGAAAATGATTTAGACATCACCACCCACCTTTTGCCCCCGCTTCTTATTTGAGATGAGGCTGGCTTGAATTAGTAAAAAGATCTAAATTATAGGGTATGTTTTAAAAATAAAGTTGTATTACTTTAAAGGAAATGCAATTACTCTACTGCAGAAGTGAAGCCAAGGACAGGTCACGTGAGACTTGCTTAAATGTTTAGATAAGACTCCTTTGTAATTAGTTCATTAATTATGTAAATGTGAATGGATGGTACTTAGCATTAAAAACAGCTTGTTCTCAAAGTAGGTTAAGCATCCACAGCTAATCTTATTTCAATAGTACATTTATTTACGGGTCTCTCCAGTCTCAGAACCAGAGCTCAGGATCATTTTAATCCATCCTGAATATACTTAATGAATGAGCCTCTCATAAATAGTTTTATGTCTTCCTAGGACAAAAGGATTCTTTTCAGTTTTATTGGTATTAGGAAGATGAGTGGAAAAGATGTTAAATCTGAAAGCATGGAAATGTTCAATGCAAACACATTAACTGTGGGCCCAGAGCCTGAACAAATGAAGCAGAATTCTCTCTCTGTCCAAGATTCATCCTCCAGCCACCACTGCTCCTGGCAGGTTTCTGTGGGAAGGCTGCAGGCTAGAACTAGATTTGCTGACCTTTAGGACGTTTGAGGCTCTCCTGAGTTTGTCACAAGTATGTATAAAACCATTTGAAATGAAATGTTCAGGACATTCTTTTACAATAGAATCTGTGCTAGTCTGTCATAGCTGGAAACTGAGACAGGTCTTTTATTACTCCTTTGTTAAGGAAACATTTTTTGCTTAGTTTCCATGCCGAAGAAGACATAAAGACTCACTCATTTCTCTCCATTCTTAATTTGATGAGTCTTAGAATCTGTAAGTTTCTTGAAGGCAAGGGGTATTCATTTGTGTTAATGGCATTTGGCGCCATGCCAATAAATGATTCTAGAGAGATGGGTGGGTGGTTGGGTGGGTAGATGGGTGGATAATTTCCATCCACTTAAAACTGAAATCTCGTGAGGAAACTGGGAGCTTGTATGAGTAAGTTTGAGATTTTACGTGGTGATTGCCAGGTACCATGCTCAGCTTGAGGCAGTGTCTGTGCGTGGATGTCCAATGCATGCCTTCACTTTCCATGCACAGACATGTTCTGAACTGTCAATGATATGTAAAGTGATCAAAATGTATGTAATTACTTTACAGACCTTTTTTTTTTATTTCAAGAAGGATCCTATTAGGGATACTGACTGCATTTGTTTTCTCTTTCATTTAAAAAAAAATCATGGACCATTTTTAAGAGAAATTTGGACGTATAGAAAAATTGAGTGAAAATGACAGAACACCTCTAAGTACCCCCATCTTCCCACAGTTTCTTCTATTATTATTCTGTTATTAATATCTCCTCTTCTATTAGTCTGTGGTCTCCTTTAATCTAGAATGGTTCCCTAACTTTCATCCCCTCCAATGAAATGGATTTTGGGGGAGAATTCCAGGGATGATTCTGATAGGCAACTCTCTTCAACAACTATTGGTCCTCGAGCCTGGTAGCTGGTAAGAATGTATGCGTGAGGCCAGAACAAATTCTGCTGACCCACAGAAAGTACGCAGGCAGACATTTGGTGAGGGCAGTTCACTGGGTTGTCATTAAAACGTGTCAAGGACCCAGCACTTACTTCAGAAGAGACAGCAAACAAGTCTTGAGAGTGATCTTATCTCATAAAAATGACTGTAAGGAATCAAGTCTCTTTATAGTTCCTGGAGTCAAGTCTCCACTCCTTCAGACCAGGCTTCAGACTCTTGCTCATTACATCACCTCCTCCTCCGCTGCAGTAGAGTCTGTGTCCCTGGTTACCCCACTCTGGCTTCCTCTCTACTTAGTTGTTCCTTCTAGCTGGGTAGAGTTTCTAAGTCTTGGCTTCCTTGCCTGTGAGATTTAGCTCTCAGCCCTCACTTGTCAAGGCTTTTGCGCTTGATGAGCTAAATAGAGAGGATCTTCTCCTTCTGCTTGTTGTGTCATCTCTGACCCCTCACCCCCACCCAATTTCTACCCCTCCTTCCAAGTACCCACTTCAACCCCACCTCTTGCAGAATGGCCTTGCACCAAACTCAAGCACCGGCTGCCTCCTTGACAACCTCAGGCTGTGCTCACAGCCCATGCTTCACAGTTTACCTGGAATTTCTTGTACTGCTGACACCTTTCCATGGGTTTGTCCAGTTTTCACACCTCTGCTATGCCCTCCAGGAAGGGAAGGACCCCCATCTTCTACAGCTATGAGCTCAGCTAGGAATGTACATAGACAGGCCAAGGTAAGAGCCTTGGGTCTGCTACTTCCTCTGAGAGCCTATTTGCCTCTCTGAGCCTCAGTTACTTTATCTGTAAAGCAGGACAACACAGGCCAATAAAGAGCAGTAGAGCAGGGCAGTCAGGAGGCGTGGATCCCAGAGTTGGATCCCTTGGTTTAAGCCCACGTGCTCCCATTTATTACATGACAAATTACTTATACTTTCTGAGCCTCATTTGTGAAATGGGAAGGTTACAGTATTGTGAAGACTACTGTGAAGATAAAATTGGTAATGTCTGCAAAGCCTAAAGGCACAATATGTGGTAGCTCTTATTATATAGAATTCACTTCTGCAAGATAGGGCTTAAATGTCTCACGTTCCCTACCACATCTTGCAGTTTTGGACCCAATGTCGACTTTAATTACTGACTATCAATTGTTGTGTTGGACGTGGCTACAATCCTTCAGGCCCTCTTAAAGGGACATCTGGTTTCCCATCCCAGGCTTCACCAGTATTAAAGAACACCGATACATTTTTAATTTCCTCTTCAATTCCAGAGTGTGGATGAAGAATGGGGATGACAGCATGTCTTTGGGAATGATTCATGGTGTCATTAAATCTGCATCGAGTTTCCTGTAGCTACAGTTGGCCCAGGTCCTGCCCAGACTGAGATCTGGGAATTATGTTTCTTGCTGTGTGATCCTGTCTACTACCAGTGTCTCCACCAGCTCCTTGACTGGGACCTCACTTCTTTGTTCATTATGCTCAGTGGATTTTGAAAAATAGAGAAGTGTAGGTGTGAGTTCAGCTGGTTGTGGTTTCCATCCAGCCTTCTACCCAAAAGGTTTGTGATATAGTGGGAAGAAAAATGGTGAGCATCAGATCTGGCCAACCGGGGTTCAAATCCAGGCCTCCCACCTGGGAATGTGACCTTGAGCAAATTCCTCCATTTCTTCATCTGCAAGATGGGTTGGTGGGTCTGACGCTGGTGAGATGAGGCACATGAAATACACACATACATGGATGCATCTCTCACTCTTCCCCAGGATCCGTGGGGCACCACTACTATGGTAGACACTAGACACAAAGTGATGGCGCCTCATTTGTAAGACAGCCTGACTTGTGGTCTAGACCAGAGACACCTGTCTCAGCAGCTGCCTCCACCTGAGGCCGTTCTGACCACTCTGCATCTGCATCCTTGCCCTGACCTGCTGGAAACAGAAGCATACATAGGAATTGCTTCTTCCTGAATGCCTGCCCTCACTCTGGCACCTTCTCTAGTCCTAGTGGAAGGGATCATTAAAGACAAGTAATTGAAAAAGGATTAAGGTATTTAAACTCACTATCAGAAACATTTTGAAATGAGTAGGTGTAACACTTAACCGCACCAGCCTGTGCCCTGCATGAGTGATGGGTGCAGGAGAGGTGTAGCTGGGGGTACTCATGGGTATTGACTATATCTACCATATATAGCAGTTCAGATTCCTCACAAAACCCTATAAGATAGGGCATCACGTGCCCCCTCTCAAAGCCAAGCAAGGTCACACAGCACAAGATACATAGGAAGGGACAGAACCAGGATTTGAGTCCAGGCCTGTCTGCTTTTGAAACCTGTTTTCTTAACTTTGCAGGTAAAAGAAAGTAAAAATTGCAGTACTACCAGATGCCCATACCCTAGCTTAGCTAGTAAACCTTCAGAAATTTCAGCCACCAACATTTAGGGCATTTTCATATGTGTTTTCTTGTTTGTCAATTCATTAAATAAGCATTTATTGGATACTTAACTGTGTGGCAGGGACTAAAGCTTCATTCATTCATCACACATCCTTAATGAGTACCTACTATATGCCAATGCCTTAGCATTGCACTCATTCAATCAATACGTGTTTATTGAGCACTTACTTTATGCTGAGATACCTCCTAGGCACTGGGGTATAGTGGTGAATATAACAGACAAAATCCCCAACCCTCCTGCTCTCTTGCCTCCAGACATTGCATGGTTGATCTCATTCCCCCGTTTTACAGCTGAGGAAAGAGACCTGAAGGCTCCAAGTGGTAAGTGTTAACTGGATGCAGTAGAACAGGAAACACTATTACACTGTATCACATCACAGGGCTGAGAGGAGGTTTCCACAGAAGGTGCTGCTGGCTGTAGGGTCAACTAACCTGGGGTTATAACCTCTGCCACTTCCACCTGCGTGTGCTGGCAGAAGTCACCATTGGCACCTCCCAGGGTTGCTATAGGGGTTATAAATGAGTGTGCCATTTGGCTCCGCAAGGGAGGAAGCCCATCAACTAATTCTCTCTTGTATCAATGGTACCCAGCTCAGTGCCTGGCACACAGTAGGTGCTCAGCTATGGGCAGCCCACTGACTACCCCTTCATTAATTATGGGGACAGCCCAGCACCTGTGTGGCAGGATGTGCAGGGGTGCCCACTGACTCCTCACAGCAGCAGGTGGGTGTGCCAGCTAGCCCTTCCATTTTGGTGAGACAAAGGGACAGATCACAGAACTGTCCAAGATTTTTCTGGAGTCTCTCCTTAGGGAATGGCAGTGCCCCCACCTAGCATTTATCCACACCTATCCCCCAATGATTTGGAGAAGCTTCTATCCATCATCCCTCACCATGGCCAAGGCGCAGTGATAGCTTGATTACCAGCCATCCATCCATCATGCAATACCGACATAAAGGAGTTCTATCTGAGTCAAGACATCCCGTGAGGACAGTTAAAAAAAAATGATCCTTCCAGGCCTCTGGACAAAGACAGAAGATGTGTTTGAAATGTCCAAGGCTGGACAGAAAAGGAGACGATTGTCCTGCTCAGGCAGCAGGGCCAGACCCTTGTCTTGAAGCCTACAGGAGAGTGTCTGGATGCAGAGTAAAGTTTGCAGTCTCCACCCAGAAGAGTGCAGGCCACAAACGCCATCCTCTGAGTGGTAACTAAGACAGGAAATAGAAAAAGACTTGAGAAGTGGGTGGGTTTCTGAATAGTATCCCGGAAAGTGAATACTTACTTCATTCCTTTTCCTCCCTTCCCGTTTGCCCATCGCTTCCCTTTGTCCCTTGCTTGAACCACCCCCCTTCCAGCCCCAAAGAGTCTGTATACCATTTGTGTTGTGTTCCTGTTTCAAGCCCACCCACTGAGGTCCCAAAGGCCCCAGACCTTTCCAGAAAGATGGGACCCAGTTCACTCTCCTCACATCAGGTCCTTGGGCTCCTGGGCAGAGCTCCAGGGGTCACTCTTTGGCGGCAACCAGGCTGGGGCCTGGCTAAGCTGCTCTGGCTTGCACACCTGTGGGAGCACAGCTCTCAGTGGGGCCCCATGGCCTGGGCTTAGAGAGCCTGTGCCCTCTGCCCTGGACACCAGCACTCACAGGCTGGTGCCCCAGACCTCCACTTCTGGGTGCTGGTGACTCCATGTGCCCCCCCAGACTGTCAACGATGCACGCAGGTCCTCAGCTGCCAGCCGGGCCCTGCCTGTGTCCTCCAGCCCCTGTCTTTGCCCTCACTGGCCTCTCCCTGCCCCGGGGACCAACACCCCTGGCGCCTCTTCCTCACAACCTCCTGGTCTTGTTCCCACTTCAGCTTCTGTCCTCTTTGTCCTTCTCCCCACTTCCCCTTGCATCTGCTTCTCTCACTCCACCCGCTTCCTCTCCCTCATGGAGTTGATTCTCAACGTGGCTCCATTAGATCCAGCAACATACACTGAGCATGGCCCAGCTGCCCCAGTCAGAGGGCAGGAACGCGAGCCACCCCCAGCTCTCCTCCCTTACCCGGGCCGCACCTGGCACCACAGTGGGCACGGGAGGTGGAGCTGGGGGAGCAGCATGGCAGGGTCTGGGAAGATCCGGAGACCAAGCCGGATGCTGCCACCATCCCCACATGGCGGGCGACAGCTGAGACCGAGCGACAGAGCGCACGAAACACATTCATCACGCCGCCTCCTTTCAGGGCAGAGACAGGACGGAAATGACTTTTGTCAGCTCTGAGCTGTTTATTGAAAAAATAAGAAAAGAAAGGAGTGCGAATGCCATCTTCCCCTGGATTAGGGCAGCGCTTCCAAGGCGATGATGCTGACAAACACACCTTCGGGTAATCACAAAGGAGCACCAGCCTCTCCCCGGCCGCGTCCAGCGTGACTGAGATGGAAGATGACAGCCACAGGCTGGGAAGCGAGGCCGTTGCTCGGAGCCCACCGCCAGACTCCGTGATCGCCTGTGCACACTGCCCCTGCCTATGAACGTGAGGCTCAAAGTCACCTGCCCACTCTGCCTTCTGCTCCCTGCTCGTGGAACATCGGTGGAAGCTCATTGAGTCCAGCAGTGCTTAGGTCTGGGAATTCAAAGATTATTAGCAATGATAATGATGGCCATTAATGGCTAATTATTAATGATTGATAGCCATTAATTATCAGTTATTAATTATTCATCATGATTCTTAAAGCTCATCATGACCAGGCACTGTGCCAAGACTTTTCTCTCCTTCCAGGGCTGTCCCAGGAGGTGGCGGGGGGGGGGGGGGGGGGCAGCGGGGCATGGGCATGTGGCAGAAGCTGGGCCTGTCCCCAGGCCTGAGGGTCTGCAGCAGAGTGAGTGCCTGCCCTTAGCTCAGTTCCAACAGGGGAGGTTGGGGAGGGAGCAGGGAGCCCAATCCCCAGGAGCAGGGCTGAGGAGGGTGAGAGGAGTGGGTGATGGAAGTAGCTTGTCACACCCCAATCTCAGGGTCTACCAGGTGGCCTGCCATCACCCCCCAACTCCACCTGGCTGACGTGAGCATAAGGTTAAACCTTGGAGTATAGCTGGGCCTGTGCCCACCCCTCAGGGAGCCCTTTCACAGGGCATCATTTCCACAAGGACCTCCCTCAGGTCTTCATTCTGGGGGCTTATAGGATGGGGAAGCTCTGGTGCCCCAGAACTCAAGAAGAGAACCTAGAAAAGATCCCTCTGTCCTGTCTTTGGGCGTCACTGCCAGGAGCCTTTGACTTGGCTTCCTTCCCAGATTCCAAAGCCCCTTGGGTCATCGTGGTTCATTCCTTTTCTTTTCAAATGCACTGTGCTGTGTGATGGGGGCGGGGAGGGGGTGGTGGTTGGTGGCAATGGTGATATCAAGCTGCAGTGAGCCAGAAAGCTTCTTCAGATTTCTGGACCAGAATCCTTCCTCGGATTCCTGGACTAGAATCCCAGCCATCCTTGTGAGTAGAGGCTGAATCCTACCACAAATGGTCCTGTTGTTACAGTTAGAGCAGAGATGCAGAGAGATGGCTGCAGACCTGCATCTCCCTGGCTCCGGAACCCCCAGCTCCCAGCTTGTCAGCAGTACCTGAACTCTGACATTTGGCACCCTCCTGATTTTTTAATAAATGACAACTTAGCTGGTGGGCAGGAAGGGGGTAGTTTCTCTTAGAGAGAGCACAAATAGATTTTATTTATTAAAAGATGGTTGATGGACTCCAGTCTCTCTCCCTTAAATGGTGCCCTTTATTTTACAGCCTATCATTTCAGTCCCTGGGAGGTTCCTACTTTTCAAAGGGAAAGTGTCTGGCTCAGCTGCTGCAGAGTGCCGCTGCAGCAAAGCCAAGCCTGTAGTCCCAGAATAGAAACCGTCTGTCCTCTATAGAGGCTTGGTTCAAGTCGATTTCATGTCTGTCTTTCCTTTGGGGGCAAAGTTTATACCCCATCCACCCCATGAGACACTGGGGCATCATGAGCGTGTCATTGAGGCCCATGTTTCAATCATCAACTTTCAGAAGCCCTGTTTGGTGGGCCTGTCCTCTGGACCTGGTCTTAAATAAGTAACCTCCATGGGGTCCCCCTGAGGGTCCTCCTTGTGTCTTCAAGAAGCAGGTTACTTATTTCACAGTCGGCTTGGATGATAGGTGCTATCATGTCAGATGTGATGCCTCATAAATCCAAGTCATCCGTCCTGGCTGCAGTTTTAATCTACTCAAACGTACTTAGCTGGGTTTAATTATAGACAGAAATTGCATTTCAGAAAGCAACAAGAAATCATTTACATGGCTTGAATTTGTGCATTAAATCACACGGTTCATTTGAGAGTGCGGTAGGAATGGCATTTCCAAAGAAAAATAATATTCGCGCCTGTGCTTAGTGGCTCTCACACCAATTGCACAAATTGTATGAATTGCACAATTTCCACTGACTGCATTTTTCTCCTTGGCGCAGGATGAGCGAGGAGGCTGGCGATGCTGAGAGGACCCGGCCGACGTCTGCACAGAGCGGGGCCAGGGATGTGCGCAGCAAAGTCTCGGGGGACGAGTCCACGTCTCCCCTCTCGCTCTGCCGCCCAAAGTACTGCCATTCCAGGGATGGTGAAGCGTGTGGCCCCTTGGGAAAGCCCACCGAGAGAGCAGGAACTCCATGTTCTTCCCTGGCTTCTCAAAGGACAGACATGTCCCCGCCGTCCAGGGAAAAGCTGCCGAGTCCTTCAGCGGCCCTGTCAGAGTTCGTGGAAGGGCTTCGAAGGAAGAGAGCCCAGAAAGCCTCAGGCTCGCCTCTGAGCCTGGAGGACTGGCCCACACTCCCCATCTACCAGACCACCAGGGCATCCACGCTGAGGAGGGCCAGGGCAGGCAGTGATCAGGGGGACCTCTCCCCAAGGTCTGGGGCAAAATCACCCCTGGAAACAGAGGGCGCCACGGGGGATTCAGCCGGCCTCCTGCGGTCCTCCAGCCTGAGATGCATCTCTTTGGAGAACATGGGGGGCACCAGCCCACCCCCAGAGAAGCTCAAGACCCGGTTCAGTTCCTGTGAGTCCCTCTTACAGTTGGGGCCGAGCTTGGGGAGAAAACTGAGCTCCCCGACCACGTCCAGGGACAAGTTATTGTCCCCAACACTGTGTCCTCGGAGGCGCTGCCTGGAGTCCTCGCTGGATGATGCAGGCTGTCCCGACCTCGGGAAGGAGCCGCTTGTCTTCCAGAACCGCCAGTTCGCCCACCTCATGGAGGAACCTCTGGACAGCGACCCGTTTAGCTGGAAGCTCCCCAGCCTCAACTACGAACGCAAGACCAAAGTGGATTTCGACGACTTCCTCCCTGCCATCCGGAAGCCAGAGATGCCTACGTCTTTGGCAGGAGCAGCCAAAGATGGACAAGACAGTTTGCAGCACCCAGGCGTCCACTTTGAGATAGAAGATGCGGACCGGACCTTCCTCTCAGGGATCAAGACCATTTTGAAAAAGACGCCTGAGGCCACCTCCGACTCCGACTCCTCCTCCAGCTCCTTCAAGAGCGCAGACAGCATCAAGAGCCGGCCCCGGATCCCTCGCCCGGAGGGTGATGGTGGTGAGCGAGCAGCCTTCGAGAACAGAGAGCCGGGAGCAGGGAGGAAAGACGAGGATGTTGAGAGCATAATGAAGAAGTATCTCCAGAAGTAGGAGGCTGCCCAGGTAAATCCCCAGGCCAGACTGGGACGGTACATCTCAGGGACTGAAAGCCAGCGAGAGCGCGGACGCAGGAGGTCTGGCAGCCTGGAAGGAGCCACAGCTGCTACTGTCTTAAATGCTGTGACTCATTTTTCTAGAGACAAGTGTTTTTAGAAGTGTTAGCTGCAATACTGTGTGGCTGAATGCAATACTGTGTGGCTGAATACCAGAAGCCCTGTGCTCGGGACCGCCTGTTTCTTTGCATTGAACATGTAGACCCATCGGAAAGCAAAGAGGGTCCGTGAGACAGGGCAAAAGAAGGTGCTGGACTTATAAAATTCCCCCACCCTAGGAGCCAACTCTTGCTTTAAATATACAGAGAGAAATTGAGGATGAAATGGGGATGGAGGGACAGGGGTTTGAGAAAGGAGGGACCGAGTACAAAGGTCACAGAGCAGCCCTTTGGGGGAAGCAGCCCTTCTCCCGGCCTTCTTGCTACTCCCAGTCCTAATCCTGGCATCTCTGGAATAAAGGTAGGAAGAGGAATTCTTTGCAAATAATGGCTTAGTTTATAGAGTGTCTATCAGGTAGTCACTCAGTACCCACAGCGACCCCAAGAGGTGGTTTGGGCTATTTACTCCCATTTTACAGCTCGACAAACTGAGAATCAAAAGTGTTCAGCCCCTTGTGCTGGGATTGGCATTCCACAATCCTCACTGTCTGGATAATACACTGTGGTATTAGGTGCCTACTCCAGGCCCCTTCCTGAGCAACCTCACATTGATGGAGCTGGATCATTAGGTAGGCTGCCTCCATGGAGCCTCAAGACTGAGGTAGAAACAAATCTGAAGGGGTGTTGGAACTCACAGCCTCAGTGTTGAGCAAGTGAGGGTAACCTCAAGATCAAGGTCGCTCGTCAACCCAAGCCACCCTGACTCACAGTTCAGTGCTCTTTGCTCTGAGGCAGTGCTGCCCCCACAGCCCTTCCAGGCACCAGGCATTCCGCCTGAGGCTCCCTGCTGACACACTAAGCCCTTCAGAGGGAGGTGTGGAACATGCCTCAGGGTTCAGACACACTGCAGACCCAGCCCAGTAACCCCGCTGCCTTCACAACTCCCTGTGCTGAATCTCACAACGTGTGGCAGCTCTAGGCTGTGGGTGCTCAGCCCACACCTTGCCTCAGCCCACACCTTGCCTCAGCCCCCAGCCCTCCTTCCAGCAGCCTCCAAGACAAATACCCTGGGCTTCTAAAGACCTGTTTCCTCGAGAGGCACCCCCAGCCCATCAAAAAGCCATTGCCACTTCCATGGAGATGGGCTTGGACTGTATTAGAGCAAATTAATTTGACTTAACATGGCCTTCTTTCTGCTCTCAATTACCGAGCAGAGATCTGATACTCATTTACATTATTATGCTCTCGGGGGGACACACAGGCAGTTTCAAAGGCCAAGTAAAGGGCACACGTCCACGAGGGGAAGGTCCTTAGCAGAAGGCATCACAGAACATCTTGTCTCTGCCACCTCTTTCACTCGCGGCCCCCGCCCCTCGCAGCCGTGCTCACCCGCTAAGAGCACTGCCTCCCCTCGACGTCCACGCTGGAGTCATGAACTAAACAAACAGTACAGCCCCACTCCCCGCGAGGCACGCATAGATGGGGTTTGGAACCAAATTGGCCCCCAAAGCTCAGTTCTGCCTTAGAACTGTCCTTGCAACAAAAGCCACACAGCCTTGCCAAGCCTGTGTCCTCAGCTGGGAAGTGAGGATAAAAATATAACTACCCAAAGTAACATCGGGTGTTGGATGTGAGAAGTGAATTTGAGGTCCTGGCACAGAGCCTGGCACCCAGTGGCTTCAGCAAACACCACTTACCCGGCACTTGGAGGTTTTGGCCCTTTAGAACTCTGTGCCAAGTTTGCCCCCACTCGTTTCCCTCTGGCGCCTACACCCCTTCTTTCTTCCTGGCTTCTCCGCAGTAATGTCACCTGGGGAGAAGAGGCTCCAGGGCCTCTGCCCCCCTCTCTCTCCCCATCAAAGGGTACTCTTCTGCTTAGACCTGCGTTTGTTTGCAGCCTCCGGAGATGCACTACCCTCGAAGACTTCGGACTCCACAACTGTCTGGAGAGAGACAAGCAGGCCAGACCTCCGCTGGGGCCCTCAGTCCAGAGCAGCTAGCTGAGCCGCCCTCCAGAGGCCGGAGGAGCCCAGCAGAGGCACATCCGCAGGGATGTGCTCCCGGAGTGCTTGGTCTGTACAAAATAAAGTGTTGGCTCCCTGTCACCCATGCCCTCTCTGTTCTGTGTTCATGTTACCTGGGATGCCGGCGGGAGGGATGAGGTACTGTTGGGATTAGGAGGGTACTAAGGAGTGACACCAACCCAAACTCTTTGTAGTTATGGGTACACGTTGATACTTTTCTTCCTACATGTCTACACATAGTGGATTTGTTCCTTTAAACTTGGCCACAGTTAGCGCAAGTATCATTTCCTCCAGGAAGCCTTCCTTGATACATCAAACTGAAATGAATACTATTCTCCTTTAACTGCCATATTTATCTCTATCACATTTCCCTTCTATTTATTTATCTATGTTGTGTGTATATATGTACAAGAATTCAACAAATTTGATAATGACACAATGAACAAATTAATGAATGCATGTGAAATACTGACATATCAATCCCTACAAGTGTCTACCCATAGCAACATTTAAGAACCCATGAACAGGGCTCTCAAACCTCTGTGACCTTCACATACACAATCCTGCCACACACAACTACGCTCACACAGGCACACCTAGAGCTTACAGACACCTGCTTCTGCAAACATCCAATTATTAGTAATACTCAAACTATTGGTAATGTTTATTGATTGCATGCTATGTGCTGGCTGTTGTGTTAAGCCTTTTGTAAGGTTCATATCCCCTTTACAAAAACTTCTGAGAGCTAAATGCACATGTTACTCCTCATTTACAAAGGCAAAACTAGTTTATGCCCGCATCTAGGTAGAGTGATACCTCTATTTAAATTCCTACTGGTAGAGACTCCATGTCCTACCCCAAATGTGCTCTATCTAGGACTGCTGTGGTGTAGCCCATCACAGGCTGGGATTTGAACCCAGGGCTCTGACACTAAACCCAGGCAGCCTAGGTAATGACACCATGGGCCACACTCAGTGGTGTAGACAGCACTTTGCTACGAGGTCGGCTGGTCAAATGAGCCTGTGGATCTCATCACTTCACCTTCATCTCCCTCTGGCCAAACAAATGCATGCTCCATCCAGGGAATTATGGGGGCCCTATCTCTGGGAAGAAGCTTGGTTTACTCTTAACATTTTTTAGGTGTGACCTTGGGCAGTTCACTAACCCCTCTAGACCTTGGTTTCTTCTTGAGTAATAGGGCTAGGAAAGGACACCCACAATTTTCAAGACTTTCTGACCTATAAAAGAACCAGAACAGGGTTATTACACCCATTTTACAGATGCAGAAACAGAGGGTCAGCAAGACCAACTGACTGGCCGAGTTAGCATTGAAGGCTGGTATCATGGTTAAGAGCTCTTGATTCCACCTACTGGTTCTCTTTCCAAGAAGGCCAGTCTTGTGTCCTGCTTGTTGGGCTACTCTGGGGAGAAGCTGGAGGGGGTGTTCTAACTCTGCCACAGGCATGGATCCTAAGTGGGAACCCAGCCCTAGCAAGCATTCACTTCTTTTGAGAGCTCTAATCTCAAGCAAGCTCCCTCAAAGATGGGGTTGGACAAAGGAATGGTTCTCCCAATGCCTAGCCTGCCCTCCCACCTTCGAAGGAACCCAATTTCATGCCTACTGGGTTGAGTGACTTACACCAAATTGCTATGCCAAGAGAAACCACCAGATGGATTTTAACATGTCCTTTCCAAAAAGAAAAGAGATCAGCAAAATTATTCTTGTTGCTAGTGGTTCATCGGGATGTGGGTGGCAGAGCTCATGGTCTATGGACTGACACCCTCCATGCCTACGCCTGGAACCCCCTGAGGATATTTGGAAGGAGGAAGCAAGCAGGGGCAGACAAGCAGGGGTGTCTCTGTGGCAAAGAGAAGACACTGCTGGCAGCATGGGGTCTTTTTGTACTTCCTCCTCAGGTTCTCAGTCTTCCCTGACGTTCAGGGGCAGTGGAGGCTCTGCCTTTACTTTTGCAACTCAGCTTGCTTATTGCCCCGTCAACTGTGAGATCCAGAACCCAGCTGTGGTCAATGCTAAGGAAATTCACTATACTATATGTATTCATAAAGCCCTTACTATATGTCATGACTGAAGATAAGGCAGTAACTAATACATAACACCCACACCCTCCCAGAATTCATGTACTAGGTGGAGGTAGGGACACATGGCAAACAAGTAAAATATGCTATGGGGGAGAAAACAGGAGTTGAGGAGGCCTTGAGAATGGTGAGGAGAATATTTTAGATAGAGAGGGAAGGGGTAAGCCTCCTCGAGAAAGAGACATTTATGTAAAGACCTGAAGAGACCAAGGGAGCCAGCCATGCCTATAACTGTATTATAGAAAGAGAGAACAGCCTGTGTAAAGGCCCTGTGGTGGGAGCCTGAATGGCGGGTTTGAACATCTGCAGGGAGGTCGTCATGGCTGGAATGGATTGAGCAAGTGTGGACAGAGAGGTGATGGGGTCAAACGATGTAGAACTATGTAAAGAGGTTGGCTTTAACTCAGGGTGAGATGGAAGCCATTTAGAGCCATTAACCAACCCTCCCACTTGGCCCAGGGAGAGCACCAAAGGCTTTCAGAGCTAAAACCAGGAAAGTAGCAGGCAAGTCAGGACACGATGTGATCTGAACCAGATTTATGAGGACCACCTGACTTAGAGTTCTGGGGAGAGAATAGACTCCAAGGGACAAGAGCAGAGTCAGGGAGATCGGTTTGGAAGCCACTAATCCAGGTGAGGGATGAAGGTGGCTCAGACCAGATGGTGGAGGTGGTCAGAGGGGTGAGCTTCTGGATAGAACTAGAAGGCAGCGCCTACAGAAAGTTTCCATGAAAATGACAACCTGGCAGGTGACTCCCTGGCAGGTGACAAGCCCCGCTGCCCTGTGTGAGGGGAGAATTAGGTGCAACTCTGCCCTCTCTGGGGCTCCAGCCCACCTCACCATATTCCTGTGTGGGAGGGGCCAAGAAGCAGTGGCTGCCTGCCCCTCTGAGCACCCTCCAGGTTGCAGCCATTGTGGCTCCATCCTGAGGATGCACAAGAGGCCAAACATGGTCCCCCTTCTTACAGATGAGGGCACGAAGGCAGAAAGTCATGTGCCCCGGGAACCCAGCCTGTGGGGCTCAGAGCCTCCAGGGCACACCCTAGCAGGTGCCAGGCAGGCCAGGGTTTCAATGCCATCCCCAGCTGCATGTGACTCACCTGGGCCTCTCCGAGCCTCCATTTTCTCACCTGTGAAAAAGACACGATGATGCTCGCTGACCTCGCCATCGTGTATGAAGACGGTACGTGGGAGGCAGCATGGGGCATGGCCACAGTGCCCTCAGTCACGACAGCTTGTCCTCTTTGCCCTGGATCCTTCTCCTGGCCTCCCCACATGAGGTTTTTCCGAGCAAGTTAAAAGTTGTTCTTGAGGACTTTCCAGAAGCCCAGTGGAACCATTCTGTTCAGCCAAGTGGGGAATATTTACATCTTCTTTTCTAAAGGCAAACAATTTCCTCGAGATGCTGAATTAGTTCCCAAGCAGCCTCCAGGCTGTCTTGTAAATACATAGACATGAGTGTTAACGAAGTCCCCATTTGTCCAGCAAAGCAGAACAGAGATGCTTCAGGGCTGTGTCAGGACGGTGTTTCTCCCAGCTTTCCAAGTCCAGAAATGCCTTTCTTTCAAGTTATCTCTTTCTCTTCAAACACTCTCATCAGGTCCATTCAAGAATTCATTCAACAAACATTAGCTGAGCACCAATTGTGTCCCAGGCACTGGGAACCAAGCAAGAGTAGGAGAGTTAGGGCAGGAATGGACACGGAGCAGGATCTCCATGACCTGAGCAGATGGGGTAAAGGAGGAGAGGGTCCTCAGTGAGTCCTGGAGTCCTTTGCCAGGCTTTTATTGGGATTTACCAGTTACATGGCTGGCAAGGAGTGCCAGCCTCCCAGCTCCCAGCAAGTCTTCACTCTATCTGGGCTCTCCAGCGTTCTCTGGTGGTCACTGCTTCTCTCTTTCTCTGGTTCTGCTTCTGCTGGTGTCCCCATGACGCCGCCCTTATAAGTGCAGTATGAGCCCAGGTGTACCCACTTACGCATGCCCACACCCGACTCCAGGTGCCCGCCATCAGGCATGCATTCAGGACCGCAAGGATCCATCATCTATCCTAATGGCAGGAGGGCAGAAAAGCCTGATACTTTTTATTCACCCTACAAGGTAGCATCCAGCCCTCATGGTGCATACAGTCCAGAGACTCCAAGACAAACGCTGAAGAGTCAAACACAGCACCTGGTACATAAAAACAAATCAACAGTAAAGACAATAATAATAGCTTTGGTTTATTGGCATGACCAGATGAGCTAAATCCCGCATTTTCCAGGTCCCCCTGGTGGTGGGTGGGGCCTTCAGGGCTGGGCTCAAACCCCCCAGATGAGCAGCTGAACCGCATCAGTGTCTGAACTCTGCTCCTGACTTCCTGAGCAAGGGGGCTGCTGGGAAGGGAGCAGAGCTGATCAGCCTTTGAGGAGTCTTAAAAGGGGGTGATGCAGGCGGGCTTGCTCTCTTTCATCTCAGCTGGACGGTGGCCCCTCTGGGAGGCGAGGTGGCAAAACTCTCCCTCTCCCACCCACCCTGCAGGCTCCTGTAGCTGCAACTCCCCTCACGCCACCCGTGGGGAACTGGGCCTTCTCCTTCTATGCTTTTATTTAGTATAAATGATTCTTTTTCCCTTTTTTGCTTCAGCAAAGGACATTTTGTTTGCATTTTGATGGCAAGTGGCTGGGCCCTGAGGCAGAGGCTCTGACCTAGTGACCATTTTTAGACCCTTTTCCCAATAAGTTTCATTTTTCTCTTTTAATGCAGGTCGACTTTATATACAGTGAAATGCTCTGATCTAAGTGTGCTGTTCAATTTATTTTGAGAACTACCTCTCAAGACTGATTATCCAGTCACCTCAGAAAGTTTCCTGAAGTCCCTTCCCGGGCAAATCTTCTTCCTCTCCCCCAAGTAAACACTGTCCTGATTTGTATCCTCGTAGGTTAGTCTCATCAATTCTAGAATTTCACGTAAACGATGTCATGCAAAATGTACTTATTTTGTTGTGGACTTATTTGTGCAACAACGCACTATTGAGTTCATCTATGTTATTGGCTGAGCGAGTAGTTTGTGCCTTTTTATTGCTGAGTAATATTTCATTGTGTAAATACACCAGTCTTTTTAGCTCTTTTCATATAGATGAGTATTTAGGTTGCTTTCAGTTTGGGGGCTGTTGTGAGGAGAGCTGATATGAACATTTGCATTCAAAACCTTTTCTAGATGTTTGTTTTCATTTCCCTCAGATAAATACCTAGGAATGGGTGGTTGGGTCAAGGAGTAGGTGTGTGTTTAACTCCTTGAGAAATTGCCAAATCGTTTCCCAAAGTGATGGTGCCATTATGGACTCACCCCCACCCTCAGTGGCGAGTCCCGACTCCCCACGCTCTCACCCACATCCGTGGTGCTGGCCTTTTAATTTTAGTCATTCTGTGGGTGTGTAGCAGTATCTCATTATGATTTTATTAGGCATTTCTCTAATGACTAATGATGCTGAACGCTTTTTCCTGTTCTTATTGCATATATTCTTCTCTGACATGTCTGCTAAAGTCTTTTATTGAATTGCTTGTCTTTATATTATCGAGATGTACGACTTCTTTATGTGTTCTGGATGCAAGTTCTTTGTCAGATATATGCATTGCAATATTTTCCTCCACTCTGTTGCTTATCTATTTATTTTCTTACAGGCATATGTGGATAAGCAGGAGTTTTTGTTTTTGGTGGCGCCACATTCATTTTTTTTTTCTTTCGTGATTCATGGTTTCTAAGCCCTTTCCAAGAAACTTTTGCCTGCCCAGAAGGTCAGCAAGATGTTTGCCTATCTTTTTTATTCTAGCAGCTTTTTATTTTAGTTTTTACATTTAAGACTAATCACTCAAAACGTACCAGGGATGTGTCAACATGGTGTGCCTTGTTTAATTCTCCTTAACAATTTTATGAAGTAAATACAAACATTATCTGCATTATCACATAGGAGGACTCTCATTTGTCTCTTACTGTGTTTCATTCATTTAATCACTTGTTTTTTCCACAAACACTTATCTGAGACTTGTTTTGGAACTGGGCAAATTTGAATTTGCATTTGACCCACACATTGAAAATTCTCAGTCTCTGCCTAGAGAGATTCCAAGGGACTCAGAGATTGTGGTCAGAAAGGATTTTCCAGAAGAGGGCTTTAAAGGTCAGATAAGAGGCAAATATTCAAGTGCAGAGAAAAGGAACATTGATGAAGTGGAAATTTATGGGCAAAAGCTCAGTGACAACAGCACTCACTGGGCCAGCTGGGCCAGGGGTGATGAGTGTGGCCAACAGCAACAGGGGCCCCACCTGTTCATCTCTCCCTGCGCTCTTCCTTTGTCATGTGGCCTTGGAGTTCCTCATCTAGAGACAAAGCACTTCCTTTCTTACGTGACATTTCTGTAGACAACACAATGAAATGGAAACTGCAGTGTATCTGTCCTAAGCCCAGATTTTAAGCAGTGTCTTACTTTATCATAGTTGCCACAGGCTGGGTGATTTGAACAGCAGGGATTTATTTCTCACCATTCTGAAGGTAAGGTAAGTCCAAGATCAGGCTGATTGCAAGGCATGGTTCATTCTGAGGTCTCTTCTCTTGACTTGCAAGTGACAACCATCTCTTCTTGCGTATGTATGGAGAGGGAGAGGGAGAGAGATTAAGTCTCATCTTGCAAGGACACTAATGTCTTAGATCAGGGCTCCCTCCTTATGACCTCATTTAACCTTAAGTGCTTCCGCTGGGGCTACCTCCAAAATAGTGACATTGGGGTTAAGAGTTTAATATCTGGAGTCTACAGCACCTCCGTAACACAAGGTCCTGCATGACTCTGCTTGCTCTCTTGTGCTGCCATCAAGACTGACCTGCTGATGACAGACATTTGGAGCAGAGCTTCCTAACTCCAGCCAGCCTAGCTGAGGCCATCCGAGGCCAGCTACAACCAGCCAACCTCAATGTGTCACTTGAATCATGTGGGAAGCAGGTGCATAAATGGAGTTCAGAGCACTGGGTGTTTATTGAGGGATATCACTGGTGAAATCTAATAGGAAAAGAAAGTAGAATTGGGCAGAGAAAAGCCTTAGTCTGCCATAAGGATTGGACATTTATAAAAGGAAGGAGGGAGGAAGCAGAATTGGGCAGTGTCTTAATGATCCACATCTGATAAAGCCCCAAACCAAAAGGAAGATCTAGAGCAAATCATTTCCTTTATAGGAGTCTAACATTGGGCAAACAAAAAGCCAGGCTCTATGACCCTGCTACATTCAGACTTTACCTGAGGTCTGCCCTCCACATGTGTGGCCTTGCCTTGAAAGCGAAAGATCGACCCTGAAGGTAGTAACAACTAGAGGCGGTCAGGTAGCTGTACTCCCTGCAGCTGAGCATAAAATTCTTTTTGATGCAAGATATAAATAGTACACCTCCATGACTGCCACACACAGATGGGCAAGAGAGCCCAGCCAAGGACCCAGAGCAGAGTCACCTAGCCAGCCACCACCGGCACATGAGCAATAAACACTGCTGTGTACCACTAGGCTTCTGTGGATGCTTGTTAAGCAGAGTTATTGAGGCAACAGGTAACCGATACAATGAGTCAGCTCTGTTCTCCACCGATCTATAGCTCACTTCTTATTGGGGAAAGGAAGATGTTCTGCCCAGGCAACCCATTTTCATTTAATAATGTCTGTGCTTATGACTTCATTAAGTATTAATTTGTAGTGATTAGCACAATGGCAGTGACACTTCAGCAGCTGTTTGGGAGAGGTTTCACCCAGCCACTAAATAGAACAACTGTCAGAAAACCTTGACATTTGCTAATTATCCATGCTTGTCACTTATGCACTTGAGTCTTCAGAGCAGGCGCTGAGCATTGTTGGCCTGTGCTCACTGAACCTGGACAAAGGTAGAAGCACCAGCCTCTGAGGAGAGGGAACAGAGGTTCTTTTCAACTTTAAGTCACACTAACTCTCAGAATTAGTGCAGTAGGTGCCATGATGGATGTGAAAGACTCAAAATTGTCCTCGAGCCTCCTCCTGGGCATTTCGGGAACGCCTCTCTATAAAACAACATCCATCGGGAAAGCTTTGACCATACTATCAAGTATCCCAAATAGATTTCTCCTTCTCCACCCGCCACTGCTACCCTTGTCAGAGCCACCAGTGGGTCTCACCTTATAGCTACTACGTACTGTTTCATTCACCGGCTCCTCTCACATTGGCTTCCTGTCAGTGCAGGGTGACTCTTTCCTATCAGAAAGTGTCCTTTTCTACCTTTAATCCCTTTTCCACACTGTTCCTTGTACCTGGAATGCTTGTCCCCTTAAGTGTGTGTGGTTCACCCCATCCCACCCTTCAGATTTCCCTTAAATATCCTCTTTTCTCAGAGTCTAAATAGCCTTCTTGGTTTCTTTATAGCTCGTGTCCTGCTTATATTTTTCATGTCCTGACTCACAGTTGTACTTTGGTTATTGTTCTGCTAATTTGTTGTCTCACCCACTAGTAAAATTCCACAAGGACAAGATTTCTTTCATGGTTTGAAGGAAGAACTAAAAATTATAATTGTGAGATGATTATCTGCAAAAGTATTGTTACAAGACTGAATAGCCTCTAAACTCTAGGTCCATGACAAAATGTCTGGTGAACCCCCAGATAAAATATCCAGACTTAGGTTCACATATAGTGATGATATTATTGGTATAAGAATTATTGTATTATTATTGGTTGCAGATTAAAGATGTGAGGAATTTTTAACTACAGCTTGGAGCTGCAGAGAACAGCTACTGCCATCTGCCTACAGGGTCTTTCCCCATCAACAAAAAGGAAAGTTGAGCAGAAACGGACAGATTCTCTCACAGCTGGGATATAACACTCCATGACTCCCTATCACTCTGAGGGAAAAAGATATTTTAATCCTTCATCATGATCTACAAGGCTATAGACACATAGTTGGTGCACAGCAGCTTGTTAGAGTATTTGCTTGTTATCGCTCTCGATTATAAGAAAAGGAAATCTGAAAAGGAAAGACTGTGTATGTGGTCGGGGAATAGCAGGCTTTTCACGAAGGGGATTCACTGCTTGGGATTGTCCCCCGCCGTCAAATCAAAATCTGTAGGTCTCCAAGGTGACCCCTGGCACTGGAAGATCTACAAGTTCATGCAAATGTGATGGTAATAGAAAGCAAAAGTCACCAATCTGGAGACCCAAGGAGCATTTTTAAGAGCAGCAGAAAGCAGAGAGTGAAGTGAATGAAAGAGGGACGTAATTTAATTTAAATGCAATTGCCTCGAGTATAGTAAACACAAGACTCTGGTTTGGGAAAGATTGAGTAGAAGAGGATTCGCTTTCAATAACAGGCTACTCCAAAGTCACAGGTCTCATTTGCCATTTATTTAAGCATCAGGGAGTACAGTAAATTTATTCAAAATGAGATAATGGGTGTGAATGCATTTTATAAACTTTAAAGTGCTTGGCAAATAAAAGGTGATGGCTATTTTGCAAGCATAATGCGCTCCCAACAAAATGCAATACAGCGTCCATGAACACAGAGCTGTGACTGTCTTTTTCAATGATGAGTCCCCAGGGCTTAACACAGGGAGGCACCAAAGCTTCCTGGTTGGATAAATGAGTGACTGAATGAACAAACAAATCATCACCGAGCTGGGATTCCAGAGGTTAGTGTTTCTGTTTTGATCACACCTCCAAGCAGCCTTGGGTAAGTCACATCAACCCTCATTTCCTGATTCCTCATCTAGAATATGGCACCTTTCTCAAAATTTGCCCTGAGGATTCAGTGAGAAAATGCATGTTAAGTGCACAGTGACTGGTATACAGCAAGTACAAAATAGTGGCAGACCCCCCTCTTTTGCGTTGCAAAGCCAAAATCCATATCTAGTACACTGAAGTGTCTAAATCTAAAGTGCTTCTGTCCTTGCAAAATGGTTCTGAATCGATGCTTGAGTTGATTTCAATTCTTACAAGAAATAGTCTCAGCAAAACAACTCTGTTTATCTCTGGTGGAAAATTAAATTATAAAACATATAAACACAGACAAACTCCATCCATCAGGCCACGACAATGAGTGTGTGGGAATTGATGGGCCACCCTTAACTGCACAACAAGTGTATAAATACAGGTTAGCCGTGGGAAGGCGGGGCAGAAGGGGCTGGAGATGAGCTCATAGATGCGCCTATGGCATCATAACTATACACAAGGATGCAGTAGAGGCTCAGAGACCACCCCAGAGTCACTGGCATAACAAAGGCATGGTGGCTTCCTCGGAAGTTTTGATAAGTGGACCAGAGCTCAACCACACCTTGGTCAGTATGGAAGCGTTATTTAAGGTTCCTGCTGCACCACTTATCCCTCAGGTGTTGGGTGGAAGAATGAGGAGGAGAATTACATCTGCTTGAATGAATGAGGATAATTAAATGGAGGTAAGGGGATGGGAAGCTCCAGGTCTTATTGTATCTGAATCTTCTGGAAAGGGTACAGTGGGAACACAAGGGGCAGAAGAGCATGCCTCTGTTGTCAGCCAGTTCTTGGCCAGCTATTTATTCTCATTATACCTCACCTCTTGTTTCCTCATCTATACAAAAGGCTCATAATAAACCACACTTCCTTGAGTGTTTGCATGAATTAAATGTTAAAACAGTGTTAGGCACCATAAAATGCTCAATAAATATTAGACATTATTGCTTTTGTTCATCGTAATAATAAGGGGGTTCTTGAGCGGGCCCAGCAGCTAATGGGCTCCATTGTAGGAAACCCGGGCTAAATGTGATTCAGCATTTTCCCACGGCTTCATGACTGATGCCTGAACTGAAATGTATACTTACGTGTCCATATCAAAAGCCCATGCTCTAATCCCTTATCATCTCAGTTAGTATCTATCAGTCTTCTGTGCTCATGCAGGCTATGCTTAATTTGCACAATATCCCTTTCAGTCTTTTGAGTGTTACCCTAAATTTCAGTTAACCCCAAATTTTTTCCTGGAGAGCTGAAGTACATCCCTTGGAGGAGAGTGGAGCATCAATTCTTAAGAATTGCATAAGGGACTCCAGGGCTGGTGTCCACTTGTGGGTACTAGAAGTACCATGTGCAGAGACACGAAGGTGAAAAGGCCAGAGAGGCTCACAAAGGGTGAATACAGGTGTGAAGAGATGAGACCATAGAATTATGCAGGGACTCAATCTTGAAGGGATTTGAATGCCACGTTAAGAGATTTGGTTTTATGATACAGACACAAGAAGACTTCAAGGAGTTTTGAGTGGATTTTCCTCTAAGAAAATCACTCCAGCTGCAAAGAAAATGATGCATCGGAGAAAGGTACTGGAGGCAAGGAGGGGTGAAAGACAGTGGAGACGCAATTGCAGAAGTCCAGGGAAGAGATGATCATGGGTGAACTCAGAGAGCAGGTGACTCAAGAGGACCTTGAGACGAATTGGATGTGGATGTTGAGAATAAGAAAGGATCCCGCACAGGTTTCTAGTCTGGCTCAGTTCTATGTTCCCAAGTCACTGATTAGCATCAGCCCAGAGTAGGGAGTCCCAGGATCAGAGGCAAACTCTGCAGCCACAGGAGGCAGTTCTGCTGCCTCACTTACTCTCTGGAGCTCCCACTGAAGAGCCTGCGCCCTGAACTACATTTCTTCTCCCAGGTGTGCTCAATTGCAAGTCTGCACTTTCTCATCCCTTCATCCTCGCCCACCTGAAGGTGGCTGTCAGCACCTTACCATAAAATTAACTGTGCCTACCCGTTCCTGCAGCCCGTGTGCTGGGGTTCCCTGCCAGGAAAATCTGCCCAGGCAGCAGAGTCCCATGCCAGGGACGTGTGATCCTCTGTTACTATGATTAACTTGGATAAACATATGCTGGAAAAGCAACAGACAATGAGCTCTGATCAGTGAATCAGAATGAGCCATGTTGAAACTGGATCACTCAAGCTTCAAATATGGAGGCAAATTTCAAGGGGCACAAGGTAGCCCGGAGAGCAGGCAGACAGACTTGCAGGATTTCAAAGCGCAAAGAATGCTTCAAGTTCTCAAGGGACTTTTCCACATCACATTGGCTTCCTCCAAGTTGGCAGGAAAACAGGGCAGAGAGAACTGAAGAGAAATTGAGCCACGTATTGTTCTCCACAGAGATCAGAGAAAGAGCAGGTGTCTGTTGAGACCATTTTGTGGGGGCTAGAGCCTTGGCACTAATGTCAATTGGATGTGGGAGCAGAGCCTGGATCTGTCACTTACAAGGGATCTGAGAGTCCAGAGACTTGGTCTCAGAGTCTCATTTTTCTCATCTGTAAAAAGTAAGGTAATGGTGTCATCTACCTCCTCTGGTTTCTCAGGGCCCCAATAATGTAATAACAACTATCAAGTGCAACTAAGCAACAGAAACATTGAAGCATCAGCTACGAGCCCAGCACATCAGCTGCTGAGGGAGGCAGATGGAGCCCTGTCTTCTCAGAGCCTAAGTCTCGAAGACCACAAACTCTTCACACCCATCGGGCATCCTCAGTGCTGATGCGGTGTGCCAGACGCCATGCTAAGAGCTCACATTTGCTATTTGTGAGCCTCCATCAAAGCTAAGAGAGGTAAGTGTTTCTCTCTAGAACACCGTTCACTTAGGGCTGGGATGCTGTGTTCCAGGCCTTTGTTACAAAGCCCCACCGCGTGGCGTGACAACCCTCCCTATGTCACTGGCTTTTGTGTAACCTCATTATATTCTGTTTACCGTGTTCTGGTGTAGGTTGGGGTTTTTGTAACCTGGAGCAGTTAAGAGGGACTTGTCTCCCCTAATCCTGGGAGAGCAAGGTTGCTAAGGAGACCATTGTCATATTAACTCAGTAAACACTGAGACACTCATGGTGCTACAAAGGAGGAGAGCTCTCTGTTGAGAAAGGAAACCTTTCCCTTTAGATTGAAAGGGAAAAGCCACCATGGAGATTGAGCCTGGCAAAGGGGGACAAGTCCCTATGCAACTCTTTAGCTTTCTGTTGGTCACAGGGCTAGAAAAGAGGAGAGATGGAGAAAGCAGGTAGGAATCTTGTAGCTAATCAAGAAATCTCGGCTCCCTAAAGTTACCTCTGGAAATTTTGTGCCCCATACTTTCGTGTAGAGTGCTTTTAAAAAACAACAGAAGAAGAAAATATAGAAAAACACAATCAGGAGAGCTGATTTTGGAGAGTGCAGACCTCTTCGTAGTTGGGGTGAAGAAGAAGCTCCTGATGAGATGGGGACTTAGATGTCAGATTGGCTTGAAGACGAGAAAGGACTCCACGTTCCTGGAAGAACAAATCCTATGTAATATGAGGTGAGCTTATTCTACTTGCTTAGGAAAAGTCCAGTGAAAGCATTAATCTATTCTCTGATTGCTAGCCGGCTTGGACTAATAAAAAGTGCCTACATTTGTATTTCTTGCAATAAAATATTTATCATGGGACAAAAAAGATTGATTATCAGATGGGTAAGGAGTATTCCAGGTCATGGAATTTTGAGTTCTGTATTTCAAAGGACATGGGCTTACCCGAGCTATATCCAGAGCTGGGTATCCCTCAGCTGTGGTGGGTTGAGATTCTGGGGTGAGCTCTGATCTTAGGTCCCTGGGAATCTCCCACCTAACTCAATTTTTCCACCAGCTTTGGTTCAGGAAAGTTGTAACTGCAAGGTTTGCAGAAGCTGGATGGGAACTCAATGAAGATCCTTCCCAAGATTTCAATTTGCAGAAGAAAAGTCCAGAAGCCAGAAAGGTCAAGCAGGTCATAACTGGAGCCAGGGCTTCTCATTCCTGCTCATGTCTACCTTTCAGTGGATGGAGCTGTTGGCTTATTTGATGACTTCGAGCGTCTTCCCTGAATTTGCCCATGGTGATGGCATCATGTGACCTCATTTCCATTTGAGCATCAAGAATGCTGAATGGAGAAATCACTTTTCTTTCGTTCCCTTCAATCTTTCCAGCGCCTGACATCTCTGTCACCGACAACTTCGGCTCCTTGTTTCCCTGCAGTTCTTGTCCCGGCCGATCCCTGCAGAGCGGGAGAGGGTGATGGATGGGCCAGGGGAGGGAAGATGGACAGCACCAGGGAAGAATCTGTGATTTGGAGGCCTTTGGTGACATGCACACACAAAGAGACTAGGAAAGAATGGCTTTTTCAAAAGCATAAATAGAAAACCGCTGGGCTTGAGTGCTTGCTGCCACATAATGAACATGCTCGCCTTCTCCTAACAACGTTTTAAGTCGGTAATTGGCCCAACAGGGGACACGAACTGTACACTGAGTCACAGAATAGTACAGAAAATCTCAGAATGGCGTCACCTCCCATTGGGAGAGTTGTCTGTGTGCCAAGCCCTGTGGAGATGCATTCGTGGCATTTAAGGAGTGCAGACGGTCAGCATCAGAAAGGACTTGGGAGGACAACCATCCCCGGGGTCACTGGCCTTTTCTACATCAGAGGACTCTTTGATTTGTCCCCCCTCTTCCCTTAGGTTTCATTTTCTAAAGATGCAGCTGGCAAACTAGACAGCTCTGATCTGAAAAAGGATGCGTTTTCCCACAGAATAACCATGGATCTCTGTAATGATCACTTGGTAAGTGTGATACCCCAAAAAGACATGAGGCCTAGCCCATCTCAAATAGTAATACCCATAATAACATAGTTTATTAGATGCCCACAGGGTCCCAGCTAAGGGCTTTGCAAACTTTATCTTCCTTAATCCTTTCTAGACACCATCTCCTGGTGCCAGAAACAGGTGCAGAGGGTTTCTTGACCAATGAGGCTCCAAAATTGGGTGGATCTGATCACCAAGTCACCCTTAACCCGTCTACTCTACAGCCTGTTCATTAGTCTCTTTGTCATGTTAACAGTCATCTAAGGAACATCCATCCATTTTTTTCACAAGCTTTTGTAAGGTTGGAAGCTCCAAATTAAGTTGTTTTGGTCTCAACTTTCCCTTAATCATTAAGGTAATGGAGGCCCAGAGAGAATTAGAAACTTGCTCAGCATCAACCCAGCTAATTAGCAACAATGCTAATTTTAAATTCCAGCTTTTCTAACTCCTGCTTCTGAATTCTCTACATCTCAACTCAGCTCCAGTAAGTAACAGTTGAACATCTACCAAGTGACAGCAGAGCAGCAGCATGTAACGCGTCACTCTCCTGGTTGACACCTGCTACAGACATTACCAATCAATCATGGAACCTTCCCCACCTGGATGTGGCTCCATGTAAGAACTCCCAATCCATGGGATTTGGCAAAGGATGCATATTATTGTCATCATGCATAATACTGTTCAAGGCCCTCAAGATGACACGAAACAACTACAGATGTGTTTCTGCCATCAAATATTTTGTCTCAGAAAACTTTTTCAGTGAAGAGTAACTTCTTCCCAAGTGCCAGGAAAGAGCAGTTTCAATGCCATGATACCTGGAGACATGTATATATTACGAGTTGATGTCCATGCCCTGCTCACAAGTTGAAGAGAAATCGGCTTGGGAGTGAGAATGGGGACCACCAAGAAGGCTGCACATGAATGGGAAGTTGTCAGCTGGAGGGCCAGTCCATCTGAGGCAGCGATAACGGGAGAGTCACCTGTGAGTGCATGGAGCTGAGGAGGAGAGAAATGCGGTCTGACCAGGAGGCGAGCTGAGACTGACAGCTGAGAGTCCCAGGTCAGCAGAGCAGGTAAAAATGGTGAATTGGTTGGTGGGAATTCCACGGGGACTGCACCTGAGAGGATAAAGCATACATTGCATAAAAATGAAGAATGATGTAAAAAAATATATAAAATAATAAAAAAGGAAAAAAGTGATAAAATTTTAAAGACTGGCAATTCCAACTGTTGTGAAGTATGTACAGCAATAGGAATTCTCAGACAATGCTAGGAAGAGTCTAAATTGCTTAAAAATGGAGATAATTTAAGTGTGCAATAATGAAATGGATAAATTAGTATATTCATACAATGAAAAAAATAAAGTACTTAACACCAAAAAAAAAAAAAAAGATGATTTGTATCTATTCAAGACCCCAGAACAAGATAGTTCCTCTCAGTGCAGGGTAAAGGGGGGAGGGCCCTGTGGAGTCTGGTGACACACATGCTGTGGGAACACACATCTGAAGAGGGGTGATCTTATACCACTAAATCATATACAATGCTGTCAACCAACATCACCTCTATAAAAAATAATACAATTAAAATAATTCTTCTCTTTGTTCCTCCCCTCTTTTATTTGATAGACATATAAAAGGGAGGGTAACAAGATCAAGAAAGAAGGATACTATAATATTGGCCCTCACCATATCTCTAGGCATGTTTCTCTTTCTGGAGAGGACTTGAAGGAGGACATTCCTGACCTTGGGAGTGGCAGGTGTCATGTGGTCTGATAGCATGAGTCTTCCAACCAAGCACGTCTCTTGTCATATTGGTTGTTACTGTACCGCCCTGAGGGCCATGGCTACCAGGGTGATGCATGGCATCTTGGGGGCATTAGCAAAGGGAGGAGGACTAAGATGTGGGATGAAGATGAGGAGGGTGGGACAGTCTAAAACAGCCCACCCTGGATTGTGGCAGAGGCCAGTACTAAAATGAGTGATGCTTTCCATTTGGAATTCCAGTAATGAAGGCTTTCTAGAGAAGTGTGTCTTCGAGGGAGGAATTTCATTTTGTGGATGCGTCGGTTTACTAATAAGCCCCTCCCCAAGATAAGGGGTGATCAGCCTATGCATCCACTGCGCCCTGAACTTGAGGAAGGGTCCAGGTCTCTAGGGGTTAAGCAGCATCTGCAGCACTTTAGACCAATTCCGACCTGAACACATTGTCACCGCCTGCCTGAACCCATCTCAAACCCCAAGAGGGCGTTTTGGAGAATTATTCTCATGATTCCAGAGACAGAATTAGCCTCTTCAAACCAATGAGAGAGCAACCCTTGACTGGTGGTTCATTATGTACAATTCAAAATCAACCCCCTGCTGTTCAAGCTTCCCCGGTGACTGGGGCTCTTGGAAGAAGAAATTGCATGTTGTCCTAGAGAAGGTTGGAGATGGTGCTGGGTCCAGGTGGCAACATGTGGGTGCATCTTAAAGATTGTTGTGATAGCCCCCCCAAAATATATCACAAGTCAGAATTCTGGGAGAAACAGTTTTTAAGCATAAGAATATTTTCAAGTGATTCTTTTATTAACCTTGAGACCTGTGCAGCACAGAATTTTGTTCTTGTAGGGAGAAGCAGAGTTCACTTCCAGGGGGTTCAGGGCAAAGATAGTAACTGCCTTTCATACAACACAGGCACATGTATCCCTGAGGCAGATGCAGCCCATAATTGTCTATATAAATAAAGTTTTATTAGAATGCAACAATTTGTTCACATGTATTCTGTGGCTGCCTTGCATACACTACAGTAGCAGAGTTGAGTAGTTGCAACAGAGACTACAGGCCCCCAGAATCTAAAAGATATTCTACCTAGTCCATTACAGAAAAAGTTTGCCAGTCCCTGAGCAAACTGCCACATAGTCTTATGATTTGAGGTGGGGCTTCTGTGCTGGTTCATGACCTCTCAGCCAAGCAGGAAATTGCAAAGGTTGACTCCGGCCACTGCATTTGAGGCTCTGGGTCAGCTAGCTTCTGTCTGTGTCTAGTAATGGCAAATACTGACAGGACACTGGAGAGGGAAAAGAATGGACACACACACACACACACACACACAAATCATATCTCCAGGAGTAACTGTGCCCATTTCTGCAGCCCCAGCTCCTGTTGATGTCAGTTTCTGCTAGGGGACCTCAGACTCTGGGCTCTAGTAGCACTGTCTCCCCACTTTGAACCTCTAGTCATGAGGTGGCAGGGGCTTGCCACTATATATACACCCCAGAATATCTCACTGTATTTACCTCTTCTGCTTTCAGCCTTTCCGCCCACCGTATAACCAGTTCACCATACCAAATTCCTTATTTTCAGTCCACTGATTTCTGTTTCTGTTTTCCAGTTTGGATCCTGACAGATACAAGTCATGATTGAGTCCCATGCCAGAGCCTGAAAGCCTCATGGGAAATGACTTTCAGATTCCCGCCTTCATCCTGGTCCCTTATTTAGATTTTCTAAATTCCTACTATGAGTGAGACTAATTATAATAAAGTAAAAATCAAAATCCACAAGCAACTATAAACCAGAGACACACTACAGGGGGTGGGGGGGGGTTAGGATCAAAACAAGGGGGTGGGAATTGTATGGGGAATATAACCAAGATGAAAATGCATACATTGTGCAAAAACGAAAAATGATGTAAAAAATATATAAAATTTAAAAAAAAAGATTCCCACCTTCAGTGAACCATGAGAGTTTTGCCCTGAATTTTCAGCAGCTCGTTCTGCCATGTGTTGGGGAAATGGTTCTATTAGCTGAGGAGCCCTTGCCATGATGGTGGCCACTGCTTTTGTCAGCATGTGACCAAGCGCCACCCTGGGACCCCAAACTTGCAGGCAGTAAAGGGGTATGGCCATCCATAGGCACAAAGGCGAAGTATAATTTTGTGTGATAGAACTTTAGTAAAATTAGTGTGCAGAGAGAGAAGAAAGGGGTAATAGATTCCTAATAAAACACCCCAAATTACCAATCCTTTTGTGGAGAAATGCCCAACCAAATAGTGTTGGCCCAAAGCTGTTCTGCTGAGACCTGAAAGCTTGCCATAGTCTTAGTTACTTTCTGGGGGAGAACCACAGTGAAGGGGTTCTGAAACAGGAGGTCCCAGAAAGCCAAGGCAAAAGGAGATACCACATCAAGACAACGTCTGCCATTGTCAACCTCCCCACACGTCTTTCGCGCACGTGTCTCTTCCAAGTGTCTCTACATGTCTCCTTCTTGTATCTCCTTCCCAGAAGTACCAGGACACAAATCAGGCCACAGGAAAATGAGTTTTTTCCCCCAGAGTCTACCTACCTTCCTGTTAGGCTCTTCAGCTTCGCCCTAGTTCCCAAAAGGTAATCCAAGGGGCTGCATGTAAGTGGGAGCTGGGAATTTGGTTCACCCTCCTGTTATGGAGATGCCTGTGTAACACCCTCACGAGATGAACGCCCATCTCCGTCCTCAATATCGCTTCCCTACCCACCGTGAGAGGGGCCCCCAAAGTGGTGGCACTATTACAGTTCGCAGCTGCTATCTTCTTTGGCCACTCTCGCCACCTATGCCCTCTGTTCCAACAAAATCCACTATCCACGAACAGTCACACATGCACGGGCCTTTGCTTGTTCCTTTGCTGCTCACTCTCGGGCACCTCTGCCCTGCACCAGCCCCTTGGTCCAGGAACACCGACTTCACTCCTGCCTCAGACTGTTCGGCCCTGGCTTTTCTCTGTATTTGAATTGCAGTCTTTTCCAGTCCATCAGATTTTTGTTTTTGTTTTAAGACTTTAAAATTGAATCTGCAAAACAAAATCTGCTGTCAAAACATTTTAGGAAATGCTGGCTGAAGCAAATTGAATGTGATCTCTTTACTGCAGACTTTTCAGATCCTTGAAAATAGAAAGCAAATGAGATCACAGTGTTTTAAAAGCTAGTGTGAGTGTGGAGCTTTTTCTGTGTGAGGGATCCTTGTCATGGGAGTCAGTCTAGCTTCCATCTTTCCCTACCCCCTTCTTCTAGGGACAGGATCCACCTCTCTTGAGTGAGAGAATTTTTCCATCCAGTGTGGGTAGGGTTGACTCCCTTGCAATCATCTCCGGCATTAGGGATTTGACCTAGTCCTGCCCTGAGGGCTGGGCCAAGAATGGAAATGTGGTGTAGACGGGACCAGCCAGAGCCTTGCCAGGGCTTTTCAGGCACAGCTTTCAGAAGTAATTTGCTTTTTTTTTCTACGGAGGATGTTGAGTTGCTGGATGTTGTAGTGAGCTGGGGTTCAAAGAGCTATCAGAGGGAAAGACCCTACTGGACTAGAAACCCAAGCCAAAAATGACAGGACAATCAAGAGAAGGAGAGAGAACAGAACCAGCAATAGTTCCTGAACCCCTGGGTTTAGTCTGAATCTAGTTCCATCTCTTTGACTTCTTAATTATATAAGCTAATACATCCCGCCACCTCTTTTTAAAATTTTGCTTTTGCTGAAGCTAGATTGAACTCACTTTTTAGCCCTCAGATGTGACATATACTTGACTGAAATACACCTGATGGAGAAAACACAGCTTCTGCTAGTTCAGTGTGTGTGTCATGGCCACCTTGGGTCAGAAGCTATTCCTGAGTCCTTGAAATGCAGTCCCCAAGGTCAAGCTCTAGAGTTAGTGTCCTGGTCTACCCATTTCAGTCCCCTTATGAGAGAAGCCTGTGTGTAAGTGACAGGTTGAACACGGAGCAGACAGATGGAGCAAGGCAAGACCACCAGACAGCCTCCATCCATAATTCAACTTTCTAATGCCAGGTCACAGTTTCAGCTTCATGAGGATTAGTTTATGCAAATCCACTGGGTAGGATCTTTGGGACATGGTCACCTGGTCCTGTGCCTCCCTTTGGATTATGCCATAATTGTGTGTTTGTTCTAAATTTCTTCATTCTCTGGTTACACTGTTTCTACACCGAAGATCACTGATTCCAGCCCTGGAATAATTTACTTGGTGCATCTAGAAAACAACATATGCTGACTTGAATGATATTCAGATTAATAAACTAGAGACTCCAAGGCCTTCCAGCTGAGTGGCAGTTTTAATTCAGAAATTACTCATGTGAAATGGCAGAAGTGCCAAGAATACAGGTGTAAACAAGTAGCAGAAATGAGACGAATCTGATGCATGAAGAGAACAATGAAAATGATCCCACAGACAATTGTGCTGGTACTCAAACTACCCTAGAAGCTGGCAAAGATGATTAATTTCATTTTGCAGAGGAAAATGCTGAGGTGGTCAGAAAGATAAAGTGACTTGTCCAGGGTTATGTAGCCAGAGGAGGGCATTCAGGCCTTGAATATGGGGTCTCTGGTTCTAGTCCTTTGCTCCCTCAACACTGTTTTCTGTTTCCCATCTGAGATCAACATGGGATTCTATTCCCCAAATTTCCAGCCACTAGATACAGAAAATCTGCCCTTAGTCTCCCAATCTGCAGTTTATCCCCCAACAGAAAACACTTTTTTTGCTAGAGTATCTGTATTTTCCTCCCACTGCTAACCTGTCCAATTTCTGTCAAAACCATGACTATAGATTCCAACCCCAATCATAAAGGGTCAATCTAGGCCCATGCTGTGGTGATTTAGGATTTTCTTCCCCCCAAATATTCTTTTTCTTGATTTAGTGACTTAAGGCTTAATGTGGCATCTGAACAAATCAGAATAGTTTTTTAGAAAAAGGTAAAAAGTATTCCAAAGATAACCCTTGAAATCATGGTGGATGGGGGGCCTTCCTGGTGGCCTAAGGCTTAGGTCTCAGAATTATCACAGCTAGAGCCTGAGTTTGATCCCTGCCTAGGGTGTTGACCTACCTATGGCTCAGCAGACCTCTCCTGTCTCACCTGCTGCTCCCCTTAGCAGTGTATTTCAGTAGAAATGCCTGTTCTGTGCCCCACCTCATCTCTGGTGAATCCTCTCACCCCCCACACCTCTGGCCTATACCTCAGTTCTTCTGCAATCCCTTCCCTTTCAAAAAAAGAAACTCTGGTGGATGTAAGTAAATTTGTCATTCATAGTAGAATCAACCAGCTCTGTTAAGATGAGCTAACAGCCCCTAATAGAGCAATTATTAGTTAAAACATTAATTATCATTTCTTTAGTGTCTTTCTCCCCAAATCTGTCATAAACTCCAAGAGAAATTATGTTTATGTTATTCATCACTTTATGTCCTTAGCAATAGTAGAGCACTGAGCAAGTAGCAGGTGCTTATGTGATGAACTAATGCAATAATTAAATGAATAAACAAACCATTAGGAGGAGATAAACAAATCAGCACAAGTACAGCTTGAGCATTGGCTGACCAAAGATAAACAATAACCTCTGAACTTCATGCCAATATCAAGCTCTCTGACACCACCATTCTGCAAGTCAGTTACTGATCACCTACTGTGTACCAGAGTGCCCTAGGTGGAGAGCCACTTCATATTCTTTTCATACCAAATCAACATAAAAAGACACAGACAAACATAGAAACACATACACAGGCACAAATATGCAAATATCAGCCTACATACACATATAAAGTATATTTTTAAAGTTTTAATTTTGTTAAGATGCCAGTACTATCCAAAGCTATCAATAGTTTTAATGTAATCTCCATTAAAATCCAAATGACATCAGTTACAGAAATGGAAAAAACCTATCTTAAAATCCATATGGAATCTCAAAGGACTCTGAATAATCAAAACAATTCTGATAAAGAACAAAGCTCAAGGACTCGCCCTTTCTGATTTCAAAACTTACTATAAAACTACAATAATCACAGCATGGTACAGGTGTGATGACAAACGACCAGTGGAATAGAATAGGGTCCAGAAATAACTCTTCAACTTATGGTTCAATGATTTTTAATAAGGATGCCAAGAGCATTCAATGAAGGAAAATACAGTCTTTTCAAAAAATGGCGCTGGAAAAACTGTATATATACACATGCAAGAGAATGAGATTGGATCCTTACCTAACACCATGCACAAAATAAACTCCAAGTGAATGAAAGACCTAAATATAAGACCTAAACCTACGAAACTTCTTAAAAGAAATCCAGGGCAAAACTTCATATATTGGATGTGGCAATGGTTTCTTGGATATGACACCAATAGGCACAGGCAATAAGAGAAAGCACAGACAAATTGGACTTCATGATTTTTTTTTAATTTTGTGCATCAATGTTTCCTCTATCAATAGCATAAAAGGGTGATACACAAAATGCAAGGAAATGGTTGTAAATGATATATATGACAAGGGAATACTATCTTAGACTATATAAAGATCTCCTGAAAATTAACAACAATACAAAATCAAACAACAATTTAAAATTGCACAAAGAAATTTTAATAGACATTTCTCCAAAGAAGATCTACAGATGATTGATAAGCACATGAAAAAAAAATGCTCAATGCCACTAATCATTAGGGAAAGGCAAACAAAAACCACAATGAGATAGCCTCTCATACCCATTAGGATGGCTACTATTTAAAAAACAGACAACAATAAGTGTTGACAGTGATGTGACAACTTGTGCTCTGTTGGTGTGACTATCAAATGGAACAGCCACTGTGGAAAACATATGTATGGCTCCTCAAAATAAGAAGACTAGAATCACCATAATCAAGTAATTCCACTTCTGAACATAAATGCAAAAGAATTGGAAGCAGAGTCTTGAAGGGAAATTTGCAAACCTATGTGTTTGTAACAGATTTCAGAATAGCTAAAAAATAGAAGCAACCCAAGTGTCCATCAATAAATGAAAAGATCAGTAAAACGTGGTATAACCTTGCAATAGAACATTACTCAGTCTTGAAAAAGAAATTCTGACACATGCTACGATGTGGAGGAACCTGAGAACATTATGCTAAGTGAACTAAGCCAATCACAAAAAGACAAATACTGCACAATTCCACTTACACAAGATAACTAGAGTAGTCAAAATTGGAGACAGAAAATAGAATGAAGGTTGCCAGGAGCTAAAGGAAGAAGAAAGGAGAAGTTAGTGCTTAATTCGTGCAACCTCAGTTTTGCAAAATGGAAAGCATTCTGGAGGACTTAGTCACGCTGAATCTCTCCCATGTATACATGTTATTATCACACTTCTCTGTGGCTTTTTTCTCTTACCAATCTGTCTGATGCTTATTCGATTATTTGCCAGCATAGAACAACCCAGAGGGGTTCAGGATGATTTCCTCCGTACCCCAACAATTTGGCAAGCCAGGTTGGAAATCTTCAAGATGGCTGCTTAATTTTCCTAGATGGCTGCAAGAGGATGTGATGTAGAATTTCTGAACTTGGCGGTAAGCCAGTTAAAATGTTTCACCACTCCTGAAAATATTATAACCCCCTCATCTCTCCCCATGCAGAAATCTAATGGAAATTGATGTCAGTTTGGAGAGTTGTTGGGTTTGGAGAGAAGATCCTTGAGTTATCTTTGAGAAGAGTTTCACCTGAGCTTCCTTTTCAGCAGCACACAACCAGTTTCCTAGGGGAGTTTCCTCACAAGGCAGAGATGTTTAGTTATATCCAAAATGGAAGATTTATTATAAAAAGGGAAAGGAAGTAAAGGATGCTTGCACAGACACAAGCAAGCAGAAAGAGCTGCCCCTGAAAGGGACAGTTTTGTTAAAAGAGAGGCCTGCGTAGTGGCAGATGGGAAGTCTTGGGAGGAGCTGCCTCTGCTGCTTTGCAAAGGGAAAAGAAACACCTGCAGAGTCACAGGTGGGCAGGAGAGCTGCATTTTGCCAGGGTGGGAATCACACTGATAAAGTCTTCTCTTTAGAAGGGGTTCATTATTTGTAGGATTGTTAACTGCTATTAAATTATTTATTTCTAGGGTGGAACTAGGTAGATTTGAAAGAGCCAATGATTCTCTACAATGGCCCTCAATCTCCACAACCCCACCTCTGGTCTGTGCCTCCAGAGACTCTTCTGTAGCTGGTTTAACAACTATATTCATTATTCTCCAGTTTCTCCAGAAACCTCCAGTTTCTGGTCTTGCCAATTTCTGGTCTTGTGATGCCTCCTTTCCAGATTTTCTAATTTTAGCCTTCCTCAGAAACGAAGAGGTGAGAAATATTTTTTTAAAGATTTATTTATTTATGCATACAAGAACTGGGGTACAGGCCAGAGTCGTGGGGGGTGAGAGGATTCACCAGAGACAGAGTAGGGAACAGAACAGGCAGACTGACCAAAATATACTGCTGAGGGGAGCAGCGGGCAAGTCAGGAGAGGTCTGCTGTGCCATGTGTGTCACCTTCCTGACTGGGGGTCAAACTCGTGCTGCAGGGGCTTCAGATAGCTTCAGTGTGCTGCATCTTAACTCCTTGAACCACCAAGGATGCCCGAGAAATATTTTTATTTCTCTAATATTAAGATGGATAAGAGAAAAAAAAATCAGGGGTAAGTTTATTAGTGTTGAGATTTTTTGGCTTTAGAGGATTTTATGCTTTCATATTTGGTGGTATCCTTCCAAAAGGGTATTTGCTTTATTTCTTTCCTTTTTGTCTCTTAAGACTTTGCTTCCAACACTGATTGCTTGGCCTCTTGAGACTTTACTGTCCCAAACCTTTCTGGAAAGTGAGCTTTGAATACTGGTGAAGGTAGCTTCTTGGGCGCCTCTTTTGGTTTTAAGAACTTTTGTTCTTAATATTGATTGAGCCATTGGTTTTTGTTTCTTCCATGACCTTGACTTGCTCTCAGAAGAAGGTATTTGTCTTTCCAGACTTTTCCTTTAATCTCCCTCTTGAGATTTTTATTTTCAATCTTCAGATGCTGGACTTTTCATTCCAGAATTTTTTTGAGAAGGGCGATCTCATGAACTGTGTTTCATTGTGGCTGGTTTTTTATTTTTAAGATTTATTTTTATTTATTCCTATAAGAACTGGTGTATAGGCCAGAGGTGTGAGGGGGTGAGAGGATTCACCAGAGACAGAGTGGGGAGCAGAACAGGCAGGTTTACAGAAATACACTGCTGAGGGAAGCAGCAGGCGAGACAGGAGAGGTCTGCCGTGCCATGTGGGTTAGCTCCCTGGCCGGGATTAACTCAAGCCTCGGTGGCTCATGCCACAGTGTATGGCCATAGCTTGATAGCACTGAGACTATAACCTCTGCACCACCAGGGGGACCCTTTTGTGCCTGTCTTTCTTTCCCAAAGTTTCCAAGGTTTTCCACCTTGAGGTGCTGTTCTGTTCTGTTCCCTGGGTAGGAAATTCCATTTCCCCCAAGATTTCTTATCTTGAAGAAAGAAATAGCCACATCTAAACTCTGTCTTTTTTAGAAGGTAAAAGCTAAGGAAGACTCGAAAGCCAAAAGCCACAAATATTGGCGGGCAGAGGACAAACATTAAAAAGCTAACAGAGCACTTGCCCACTCAGAAGTCTCTGGTGTGAGACACAGTAGATTTAGCCCCCATCAACTGCAAGAAAATGTTCATGCGTGTGGAGAGGTCACTGCGAGACAAAACACATCCAAGCCCCACTGCATCTCCTAGCTAGGTTATAGTTCTGGCTTCAAGATGTAATTGGGTAGATTGAGGGGCCCCCTGAGACCCCTCAAACCTTCCTGCTCTAAATGGATTCTGCCATCCGCCCATAAAGTCAAACACACTCTAGTGCATAAGACCTTCAATAAAAAAATAACTTTATTACAATTAGTGTCCAATAGAGAGACAAGAAGAGAAAGAATACCGTTTAAAATAGTTTCCAATTAAACACCCAAAGTTACCATCCTCCAGTGGGGAAATGCCCAGGCAAACAGGGTTGGCTCAAAGCAGGGCCACTGAGGCCTGAAAGCTTCCCACAAGTCTCAGGCACCTTCTGGTGGGAACCCATAGGAAAGAGGAAGAAGGAGCCATACAAGTTTAGAAGGAAAAGATAAAAATCCAAGTCAAGATCAAGGCTGCCTTTGTCAGCCTCCCCACGCGTCTCTCACCCACGTCTCTGTCTCTTTCCACTGTCTCCTTCCATGTCCCCAAAGCCTCTGGTGCAAGCACGACTTCTTCACGTCTCTCTGCTCCATGTGCTTCTCCAGGATTTCTTCCATTTTCCTCTGTTTCTTCCTTCCTGTCTTTCTAACTTCTCCTCCTTGCCCCGAATAGGGAACATAAGGCCAGTCCCATATCTGGCATCTTGGTGAGTCATGTGGCACTGGAGACTCAGCAAACAAGGCTGCTCATGGGCACCTGTGGCTTATGTCTGCCCAGTCTTCTTTCCCTTACAGAATCCTTACGTTGCTCTGCGTCCAAGTCATGCAACTGGATGGGGCACGTGCACCTCCTTCCCTCTTCCGCTCAATGCTAATTGGAGTCACATGACCTAGCCACAGCCAATCAGAACACTCCAGCCCCTTGGCTGTGGAAATTGCTTTAGACATTACCAGTGGCACAAATTGGTCCAGTCAGTCTCTCCCGGGAGTCCTGCTGAGTTCTTAGGAGAGGGTGCTTCTTTGCCTAGCAAAGTCTTTAGCTGGAAAGGTGCAAAGCAGGAATTTTCTATGGCCAATCTTACCATCTTGCACCTACCTAGGAATAGAGTTAACACATCAACTCAGGAAAGCAGAAGTGAGAAAAAAGAATGTGGGATGGCAACACAAACTGGGGAGGGGTGTGAGATTAGTGTGAATGTCCAGAGACAGCCACACCTAAAGCTCATGCACCTTTATATATTGTGGCCAATACAACTTTGTTTAAACTATTTTGAATTGGGTTTCTGTCACTTGCAACCAAAAGAGTTCTGACAAATATATCTGAGATATGTTTAATAGAGTGCTAAAACATAATGCTGATCAATATTAAGTAAAGATTGTTACTAATTGTCTGGGTATCATTTAATAGAGCTAAAACTTAAGTCTCTGAAGTTTGCTCAGCTAAACAATGCTGGGAGACACAAAATAGTGAAGGAAAGGGAAGCTGATGTGTTGCTATGGGAACCTGGCCATGGGTCCACATAACCAATAGTGGGCTATGAGAATTCCCAGGAATGTGGAAACAGGGCAAAAAGAACCTGGGGTGGGGGCACCTCTTGTTTGGAAGGCCCACTGAAACCTGATGTCCCAGCAGATAACAACTGACAGAGATCTGTTAGCAGGCAGAATAAGGAGCACCCCAGGATCCCCAAACCTGCCTTCTTTAAATGGGTTCTGCCATCTTCCCCGTAAAGACAAAACATACTGTTAAGGTGTAAGACCTTCAGTAGAAAAGAACTTTAATACCATTTGTGTGCAATAGAGAGATGAGAAGAGAAAAAATCTAGTTTAAATTAGTTTCCAAATAAACACCCAAAGTTACCCATTCCCTTATGGGTAAATGTCAGCCAAAGAGGGTTGGCTGAAAGCCCACCACAAGTCTATGGCATCTCCTGGTGGGGACCCACAGGAAAGGGGCAGAAGGGATGAGCAAATCTAGAAGGAAAAGAGCAAAATCAAAATCCAAGTCAAGATGAAGGCTGCCATTGTCAGTCTCCCCATGGTTTCTCACCCCTGTCTCTGTCTCTTGCAAGTGCCTCTTCCATGTCCTCCAAGTCTCTGCTACAAGCCCAAGGTCAAGACACAAGCATGACTTCTTCACAGGTGTATGCTCCATGTGCCTCCTCCAAGTCTTCTGTCTTCTTCCTAAGTCTTCTCCTAGTCGTTTTTAGCTTCTCCTCACTGCTCAGCTCTGCCCTTTAGTAGGTGGAGCAAGGAAGTTGGCACCCCCTCTTTCTATCAATATCACGTGGTTATAGACCACTCTCCCAGTCAGGAAAAGTCCACCAAAACAGGTCAGTAAACGGAACCCCAAATCCTTTATTGCGCACAGCCCTCTCCCATCTCCCCCCTGCTCCCTTGCAGTGTGTTCCAATAAATCCGCCTTTTCTGTTCTCTACTCTGTCTCTGGTGAATTCCTTCACCCCCATGCCTCTGGCCTCACCCTGATATCCAGCCCGCTACACTAATTATTTAGTTGATGACCATTTGAGTACCCACTAATTGCCAACCCTATTAAGTGCTGGTATAGTCACGACATACTTCATCCTTTACATGTGAGGTTGGATAAACTTCTACTGCTGTCTGAACCCCACTTTCCCTCATCTGAGAGAAGCAGGGTTGGAGTAGATTGCCACTTGGTTAGATCCAGCCCTTCTTTTGAGGTTTCATTTGACCTGTACAGAATTTTAAAATTTAGAAAATTTCATATGCAAACTATCACAGCTTCTTTTGAAAAATTAGGTGTCAGCCTGTCTTGGGCCACCATTACCAAATTATAGTGAGTTTTGGGGAGAAGCATACAGAGTTTGAGTCACCCCAGACCATCTTATACTTGCCTGCTTTCCTCAGCTCATGACCTGTCAGGCACAAAAAGCATCTGAGCTTGCATTTCCCAGACCAAACATTCTGATTCAGTGCTAACATTTTCTGAGAAAGCAGAATGTACCCTTCAACATCCAGGGAAAGGGATTGAAGCCAAGTGCAAAAATGCCACCTGACTTGGAAAGCAATCCTGTGATTCTAACCTCTCCAAGGTCAAGAGGGGGTTTCCTCAGGTCCCCAGATGTGGCAGTAGTCAGGGCACAGAGACAAACAAGCCCAGAACTATCTTTCTTTGCTTTTTAGTCAGACAAAGAAAATTCCTATCTGCAAAGCCTCCTCAGCAGGCTTTGATGTCCCTCTTCCTGAGCGGCACCACTTCAGACAAGAGAGCAGGGAGCAGAGAACAAAGAAGCATTTCCTGGGCTGCTAATTATTCTCCTTCTGTGTAAATAATTATCTGGAAGGAAAAAAAAACACACAAGCCCAGTTCATCGCTAAAGAGCTGGAAAAGCAAAAGGGAGATGAAAGGGGGTGGGATTTGATGTGTTCCCAGGAGCAGTCCTTGAAGGCGCACGCGGCAGATCCCTCTGCACCGCCTGTGTTTTAAACACCTAGTCTGGGACTTTCAAAGCCCTTGGCATTGGTGCTGTAATTAAATCATGGTTCTGGAAGTCGGAATGCAGCTAATCCAGCAGTTTGGGGCCCTGGCTCCTTGTGGGCCCTGCTGGAGGAGAGGCAGGGAGTCTTAGAGAGTGGGGTTCTGGGATCAGTTGGGCCTGAGTTTGAGCCTAACTCCAAAGGAAATTAGAGACACCTGGTTTGAACTTTTGGGGTGCAGAGACTCACCCTGGGCAGGGTGGTTGAAGGCAGAAGAAGCCAGAGTCAGGGAGGCCCTCTTGGGGTAGTTAAAGCAGTTTGGGGAGAAAGAAGGTAGCAAACCACAGCAGACATCTCGGCAGGAGAAGCAGGATGTGGGAGAGCATGCAAACAGATGTCTGATATCTGGGTGAGTCCTGATCACATTGTCCTGAGCGCCCAGGGGCATTTGAAGGACGGGGAGTGGGTGTCAGCCTCCGGCTCTGGCAAAGGAAGCCAGTGGAGCCTGCTATCCACACATCTCTGCCCGACAGGGGGCCGCTCATGGGCAGGGTGTCAAGAGACAGCCATGGTGGACATTTGGAAAAAAGAATGAGTAACAGGACACCCCCACTCACCCAGTCTGTCCACAAAAGACTCTTTCACCCAAGGATATGGTCACCTGATAGAGGCAGGAATCCTTGCCAGGGGCTGTTGGGACTCTCCTGGGCAATGTATCCAAGTACAATGGCACACTACTGTCTAATCTGCCACCTGGGGAAGTCAGATCCCGAAGAGCCTCTTCCGGAATCTCAAATAGGGTGCCAGAGAACTGGAGCCCCTGGCTTTGTGACGGGCAGGGGCATTTCCTCCCCTGCCAGAGATCACCAGACAGATGATACGCATTGGTCTGGTGTGGAGGCTGGGAGCGGAGATGGCATGAGGGGCTGTTCTGGCTGTGTCTGGTGAACCGCTGTGGTCCCCATCCCTCGAGGGCAGTAAGAGAAGGAGACAGGACGAGGCTCAAGGGGAATTGTAAGTTCAAGAGTTATTGATGAGGGGCCTCCCCAGTGGCGCAGCGGTTGAGCGCTGGGTGGCGAAGCTGACCGCAGCCTCCGCGGCGCCGGTTCGATCCCCGGCTGCTCCCCGGCCACCTGAGGAGGGTCCCACATGGCGCGCAGACCTCTCCTGCCACCCGCTGCTCCCCTCAGCAGTGTACTTCGGTCCTTCTGCCTGCTTTGCTCCCCGCTCTGGCTCTGGTGAATTCTCTCACCCTCCTGCGCTTCTGACTGTACGAGTGCTTGTATAAACAAAACAAACAAACAAACAAATAAATAAATAAATAAACATGCCTCTTTAGGAAAAAAAAAAAAAGAGTTATTGATGAGGATGAAGATAAGCACAAGCCCCAGATAAGCTGGGAAGTGCCAGTTCATTTCCTCTGTGTTGGGTGAGCAAGTTGGGTATGGCGGCAATAGGGTTGCTAACCTTAATCTTAACCCTAAACTTCACCCCAGTTAAATACGAATTTCAGATAAAAACACAAATTATTTTAGCAAACCAATGGCAAAGGAACGTGACCAGCTGAGCTTGGCCTGCATGTGTGTCCGGGCCAGCTGGGCAGATCAACGGGATACCCGGGGGAGGAAGCAGGGGCTTAGTATGGGACAGGGGTACGCAAGGAGTGGAGACAAAGCCAGGATCATCACCAGTCTCATTTATTCAGGAATGTGTACAATGTTATATAGGGTTCAGAGGAGGAGGTCTCTCGTTTTCTCGAACAAGGAGAGACCACCAATACAAACAAGCCACAAGGAGCAAGCAGGGGGAAGGGTTCAGTCGTCACAATAGGAAACTTGAAACCTTCACTCGAGCTAACATTCAGTACCTGCTTCAGGCAAGAACCCGGATGTTCAGGTCTGGGCCCCAGGTTTGGGCCCCGACACCTGGGAGTGGCCAGAGCAGAGGGGCAGGGCGGTGGAAGAAAGTTCTCCAAAAAGAAGGTAAAGATGATTATTTTCGAGAATCAAGGGGCTCAGGCAGGCCAAATTAGCAGGAGTCCCATGCAGGCTTGTGTCAGTATGCTTATTTTCCCCTTCAGCCCTTTCTCACCACTGACACTGACAATTCCTTAGAATCAAAAGCTTTTGCTCCCCGGCACACGCATAGCCTCATAGCCCCAGAAATGTAATAAAAACTCTGTGAAGATTCATAGGGTGAGCATATGTGCTCTTTGCTGCATGTGCAGGAGCTCTGACTGGCCTGAGGACATGATCTTCAGGAAGCCCTCCTTGCCGGCCTGTGCCTTAGTAGTGGTCTGGGCACTTGGAGCTCAAGTTCTCTAACTGATAATGTCGATGCTCTGGGCCCAGACTGTATGCACAATGTGCTTTATGATAAGCACCTAATCTCCTTCTGGGAGTCTGGGATTTTGGCATTGCTAGACAGAAATCTAAAGGACTCACCCCCAATAAACATAATCTGTGAGTCTGAAACAGGTTCCCCAGGACATTATAAATACTATCAAAGTGTTGTGGAATTTTGCAGCTAGAAGGAGTTTGCCTCTGTGGTAGCCCCCATGGGGGACAGAGCACAGGCCCTTGTACCTGGGTGCCTCCAGCCCCCACCGGTGCACTTTCCCTCATGAACTGACTCCTCATGCTGACCTTGTCTCTGTAATGAACTTCAGCCAGCGGCCTCACTACATGCTGTGCCTCTGATGCCTCTAGGGAACCCCTGAAGGCATGGATGGTCTTAGGACCCCAAGAGGACAAAACCTTTAAATCAGGATCTACAGTTGGCAAGGTCTTTTGCAATATAATTGCATTCATCTTCTTAACCAATTTATGAGGGAAGCAAAGCTTTCATGCTAGAGATTAGGGCACTGAAGCTCAGAGAGTGAAGTGTTTAGCTAAGGACACAAAACTAGTTAATGGAAGAGTGGTTTTATAAACCTGTGTACTTTGCCAGAGTCCATTATAGCAGCCCACCTTAGAGGGAGGAATCTGTCCCCATCACAACAAGCCCCTGGTGTCCAGGACCGCTCCACCCCACGAGTCTAGGAGGAGGGATGGGTGCTCTGGGCCGAGTCAGCAGGTGATGCTGCTCCTCTTCTTGCCAGCAGTGGAGCTGATATTTGCGCCTGTTTCACACTGGGGTCCCTGGGTCCAGAGCCATTACAGTATTTTGGTTTCTGATATCTCACTCCCTTGCTCTAAGTATCCATCACTTCACTTGTAAAGGGGAATAGCAATCATCTAATGACTGGGAGAAGAACAAAAACATCCCCTCTGAGCACGCAGTAGGGAGCCACCAATGATGGTCCCTTTTTCCCCAACCCACCTCTTACTCCCTACGTGAGCCTGTGTGAGTCCCCATACTCTCCGTCTGCTTCCCCATCTGTAGAACAAGGGGGCTGATTTTAATGTTCCCAGACTCCTTCTGAGGCCGGTGTCCTATAGCAAACCATAGCTTTTCTCTGGAGCAGTCTTTTAAAATCCCTCCAGCTCTGATCATAAGAGGCAGATCAAACCCACCCTCTGCCCATTTAACAACAAAAGTGGCTGTGCACACACTGCACGAAGGCAGGGAGGCAAAAAGCATGCTCCAGCCTCTCCCAGACACCTAGCTTGGAGAAAGGCAGGTCAGTGTGGAAAAATTCTCTGTTTAATTAGGGGTTGGGGTGGGACTCTATAGCCAGGACAATCAATCTAAATTCTGAGAGAACTCAGTGGGTAAGTTTTATAGAGCTTGGTAGACAAGAATAAAAAATTACCTGTTGGGATCAATAGGGAGTAGTGGGGACTGTGGCAAATGGTATACCCTGTGACTGGCCTTGGAGAGGGAGTCTCTCAGCTTTAAGTAATGCTACCAGATGGAATGCAGGCTAGTTGCTGCTATACTGTCTCCTTTTGTTGTTTGTTTGCAATTTCTGACTGGCCAGGCTTCATTTACAACATCTTTCTCCCTAAATCCTAAAGAATTTGTGACCATAGCTGGCCTCAATAGCTTCTAAAATGTTCATTTTCAGAAACATGGGTGATTTTAAAGAGCCAGTAGCATTGTTTACCTTCTAGCTATTTCCCCTATACTGTGCCTCTTCATACTTCTTTACCTTTGTTCAGCTATATCCCTCCTCAAAAGAACATCTACCTGGAAAACTCTTATTTAGCCTTCAAAACCCAGCTCAAATGTTCACACCTCTGTGAAGAGTAACAATGTTTACTCTCCTTTCTCAGAGGTTAATTCCCTGCCCAGTTCTGGGTCCTGCCACTCCACTCTCCATGTTCACACTGTGGATGTGTCAGGATCTCAACTGAACTCAAACGGCACTTGCAAATTAGACAACGTGAGGGAGATTTAATAAAAAACCTATTTGCAATAGAATAACATGGGCAGGGAAACCAATTAGATTATGGTCCAGCCCCTGGGGTTAGTAACAGTGGGGAAAGTCTCCCCCCAAGGGAAATTGCCAAGGGAGAAACAGTCAAAAACGATTTGTAAAGGATAGAACCATAGGACCGCAAGACAACTGACCGCTAAGTGACCTGTCAGGAAGACAGCAGAATGCACCCCAAACTCACTTCCCCTACTCTCCAGTGTCCTGTTGGTGCCTTCGATGACAGAACATAAGGACAGGTCCTCCCAGCTGACGCTATCACCACCCACGATGGCCTGAGTTAAATCCCCAGCTAGGGATCTAACTCACATGGTGCAGGCAGACCTCTCCTGTCTCACCTGCGTCCTTCAGTCAGTCTGCCTGTTCTGCTCCCCACTCTGCCTCTGGTGAATCCTCTTACCCCCTGCACCTCTGACATATACCCCAGTTCTTGAATGCATAAATAAATAAAAATATAACTTTTAAAAATTTTTTTAAAAAGAACACAAAAGCAGCAAGAGGCCAAGGGAGTCAGCTTGTGGCTCTGGAGGACTGAGGAGGGTGGGGAAGTACACAGGGACAGCCACAGAGCCCCATCCTCTGCAGCACTTGCTGTTTAGTTCCAAGTTCCCACAGAGGACAGTCAGATCTATAGTCCCCAGGACTGGCACACAGTGGGTGATCAGCTGGTGGGTATGTGCATGACTGAGTGGATCATGTTGTTGCTGGTAAAATATGTATTATCTTGGGGTAATCATGAAGTAATCATGCCCTGCTCCCTCTCATCCAGTATCTTCCCTACACCTACTGTGGGAGATGCTATCTCAGACCTCCAGGCAGTCAATCTTAAATTAGACTCTGTTAGACCAAGGAAATCAGCATCTATTCCAAAATCTCCTTTTGCGGGTGTCACAAAACACTGGTTTGCTATAAGCTCAAAATGTTTTCTCAGAAAAGTCCATTGTCAAGTGTAAGACCCATGACTAACAAAGGTCTTTCCTGCGTGACTGGTCAGTCTTTGATGCGCAGTGTGTGATGGGCTCTCCAGGAGAGGCCCGTGACAGGCAGCCTCTCCTGGAAGTTGTTTGGTCACAGGAGCCTTTTTTCATGCGGCATCCACTTTGTTACTTTGGGAGACTTTGACCATCTTGAACCAGTTCATTACTGATGGGGAGACTGAGGCCCCAAAGCAGTGGGGTCCAGCATCAAGCAGGGAACACAATCTGCATAAGAAGACAAATGTTGAGCTTGCGTCCCCTGAGTGATCACTGGCTGCCTTCTGGGCTTTCTCCACATCATCATCAATTCTTCCCCAGTGGGGGGTCTCCCCCAAACCATGAGTGGGAATGGGCCAGGAATAGTAGGTGGTCCTTCCTGCTAACCACTCACAGCCTCTGGCTGTGGCTGTCAGGGCACACTGGCCTCCTAACTGATGGGCCTGGCCCTTCTTGAGATATTGTCACAGTGATAAAATAGAAGCTTCTCGGGTCATGCATGGAGAAGAGATCACAGTGAACTGAGCTCTGCTCTCCTCTGGTGACCTCCCTCTGTCCCTCTTGTAAGGCTCTGGGCCATCAGCACCAGGCAGGGAAGCTCCACCCTCCACATGGCAGCCAGAATGGTTTTTCAAAACAGTAATCCTGACAGAAGCTCTCTTGGGCTGGAAACTCTTTTGTGGTTTCTCTTTGCTTCAGGATAACATCTCAATTTCTTATCATGACATTACCTTTCTCTCTGGCCTCATCTGTTGCCAACAACTGGCTCCTTGATCCTCCTCACCACACATAGTACATACCTGCAGTCAGTTCCTCAGACTCATCACTCTGGGCTCACCTGCAGGCCTTTGCATCTGCTGTCTTCATTAACCTGCAGCCCCCCTCGCTGTGCCTTCACTTAGGAGGTTTCCATTATGAAGGGCAGGCTGTGGCTGGTACTACTTGGGCTCTAAGGCCTAAGAGCCTGGGTGAAAACTCAACTTTGTCACTCCTTAGCTGTGCAACTTTGGACAAATGACTTAACCTTTCTGAGTCTTGGTTTCTTATCCCTACCGTGAGGATGGTGTTAATACTACCTGCCTCAAAAAGAAAATGTGATAAGGGTTAAATAAGGCAATATTTTTTCTGTCACATAGTCAATGCTCAAAAAATGGTGGCTATGATTCTTATTCATTCTTGTTTCAGTTTAGATACCCACACTCTGGGCACACTTCTCTGATCCCCCCCAATACACACACACACACACACACACACACACTACCTCTACTTTCTCCAGCTCTGTCCCAGCATGCATCTACTGGTAAGGCAGTATCTATTTACTTTTCTATATCTCTGCTTCCCTCACCCATCAGCTTCCAGGTAGGGAGGGACTATATCTTGGGTCCCCAGCACCTACTGCTGGACCTGGGAGAGATGCATTTGATCCATCCTGGAAAATAACTTACTTTTGTGTTAGGACAGGAAGAACCAGAGTCACAACAGTCCCTGAGTACCAGACTCAGGGGTGTGGGGGGTAGGGAAGCACGTGCCCAAAGTCACCAGCTTGTCAACACCAATGGCTATATTCATTCAGGTCTCAAGTCTTGTCTGAAACAGTCTCAATGCCTGCTGAGGCCATACAAAGGAAGCCCAGTTCTCACTATTGCTGAAGCTTCTATATTGTCAAACTCTCTTGAATTTTTGAAGGGGTAAGGAATACCCACTTTTTCTAAAAAACTCAATTCCCCAAGCAAGCATTTCATTTCCTGAAAGAAAATGGTTCCCTGTCCTTTTCAGGGGAACAGCAATGGTCTCCTTGTTGAATCACAGTCACTAATGACTTCTTTTAGAGCAATCAGCTCTGGGAAATGTGTTGCCAGGGTAAAATGACTCCTTGGGGGGTTGAGGCCAGGAATCCTGGAGAGCCCTCAGCTCAGATTTCCCCAAATGAATTGTGGAACACTAGTCTCTGGTGTCTGCATGGAAATGTGTCTTTCAGGCAGACCAGATCTGATGCCCACGGGACCACCTTGGCTCTGTCCAAAGCAAGCATCCCTGCTTGCTGTTCCTCCCTGGAAACAGCTGCAGGGGTTCCTGAAAGGATGACCTCCTTTTAGCACAGAGATTATTCATGGTGCTTAGAACAGCAGGAGCCGGGGGCTTTGAAATCAATTCTAGTCACCTCTTAACCTATAAAAAAAAAAATTAAGGCCAAGAGATGGAAAGCAGTCGGCATAGAGTCACATAGCAGGGGAGTGGCAGAGCCAACTGAGATCTATCCACCTTTCTACCACACCTGGTGACTCCTGTTGGCTATTTCTAGGTACCCACTGGCTGATGAAACAGTCATGTTGCAATATATTTGGAAGAGTCTCATAAAAAATGGTAGAGCTCCTACTTAGCAATTTTATAGGCCCCCACATGAAACCCCATGATGGCCCATGATGTAAAAACCTAGAATACAGAAATCTGTTAGCTAAGGCATGTTGAGCACTGACCAGAAATGTACCTATGTGTTTTATTTTCATTGTTTTATATAATAACTGCAATGAGTGAAGAGCCATCGCCCTCTTTAGACAGGGATACTGCAGATGACAGGACTGAAGAGACTCACCCAAGCTCACCCTGCTGAGATATGGCAGAATCAGATTATGACCCTGTATCTTCTGATAGCAGAGCTTATGCAATACTAACAGGCCATCCTACCTCTTTTCCACAAACATTTCGTGAGGATCGCTCTGGACAAGGGACTGTGTTAGGTACTAAAGAGTCCAGAATGAACGAGAAAGAGTTCCTGTTCTCAAGGAGCTCACCTTCAGTTGGGAAAGAAACACACAAACAGATGACTACTCAATTATTTGTGAACAGAGCTAAGCATAGGAGCTAGACTCCCTTGTTGATTTACTTTTTCAAAGTAGAATTTATTTTTACATTGCTCTGTTTATGATTGGCACTTGGACACAGAGTTCACCAAGGAAACCATTGTGGGTTTTATCTGCCTTTGACAGACAAAAATTCTAAAGTCCAGAGAGGGAAAGGACTGTTCAGGTAACAGACCAAGTGGGCTACATGCTCAGGTCTCCAGCTTTAGTTCAGGTTCTTTCTCCACTAGTCAATCAGGAGAATCCAGTCTCTTAGTGGACAGAATTAATCCAAATTCTAATGATTGATAAAAGTTGCACTAATGAGAATTACTTTCTCCTTTGTGCTTTTATTTATTTTTATTTACTTATTTGTTTGTTTATTTATTTATACAAGCACTGGGTACGGTCAGAAGCACGGGAGGGTGAGAGAATTCACCAGAGCCAGAGCAGGGAACAGAGCAGGCAGACTGATGAAATACACTGCTGAGGGGAGCAGCGGGCGGCAAGAGAGGTCTGCACTCCATGTGGGACCCTCGACAGGTGGCTGGGGATCGAACTGGTGCTGCAGATATTTATTTCTCTGGCCACACAACTTAACTTGGGGCTTGCAATTTACATTGTAGGTATGAAGGGATGAATGTAACATCTCCCAGAAGGAAGAGAATAAAGTCTTTAGAGCTAATTCCTCAGAAGAAAAAAGATAAAAATTGCACCACACATTCAAATTTAGTCTATTTTCAGCAATTGAAGTCTAAGCTCAGAACAATAGAAAGAGTTAGAGCTTGGGATCCAATGAATGATTCTGGGTTTGCAGATTTTCTCCGTATTGCTGACTATAACCTGTCAAGGTGTTTCTCTCTATAAAACAAAGAAAATCATATTATGGGTTAGGATCTCTGTGGAGATTGAGAAACTGGAAATAACCCAAATTTCCATCAATTGAATGAATATAATGGAATACTATGCAGCTGTAAAAATGAATAAACCACAACTATATATATTAATGTTGAAGAAATATAAAAAGTTAATATTGAATGAAAGAAATAAATAACATAAGAATTTATAGTATATGAGGCCATGTATAGAAAGTTCAAAAACAAGCAAAACTAAATGCTCTATTGAGGGGCAGATAACGTAGTCATTATGGACTCTGGAGCCAAACAACATGATCATGAGAGGACACCCGCACCCCTTCTACTAGATGTATGACTCTATGCCTTGATTTCTTCATCTACAGAATTTTGGTCACAACAATAAGTTGTTGTGAAGATTAAAAGAACAAATATGTGCTAATGCTTTAAAAAGTTCCTAGCACAGTGGATACAACATACATGGTTGTTCCTAGTATCATTTTTGTCTTTGTTGTTACTGTCACCATCATTATGGGATCATTTAGGAACTTGATTGTGGTGGCAAAACTATTTTAAAAAGCAAGGAAATGATTAAAACAAAATTTAAAGTAGTGATTTCTTTTTAGAAATGTTTAAATTAATGTTATTAACAATGTTCTGTTTCACATGCCAAGTGGTGAGTACAGACAGACCTATTATTTTTCTTTAAATGTTTATACAGATTTTCACTGTTTTGTATGTGTGATATATTCAGCAATAAAATTCTTAAAAGATTAAATGGAATCAATTATTGAAAAGGATCAGCACCTTTGTCCTCCCCCTCCCAGCTGAAATCCAGCGTTTCTGTGGGCCTCTCGATGATGAATTTGCCTTCACAAAGGGGGCCTCCACCTTCTGGAGAGGAGCTGATCTGTTCAGCCGCCTTCCCCATCCATCATCCCCCAAGCAGTGTGTTTTACATTCATCTGCCGATGAAGATAAAAGGGTGGCATGTTGCCCTCTTTAAGATTGCTGGCAGGATAAGCATGAAGAGAAAGGCTTTCATGTTTTACCCTAGACTTTCCAGCAGTTGCCTTCCTCAGAATTGGAGAAATTTAGCTTGCTGCTCAAGTGCTATTTGAGAAGCAAAATGCCCAAGGAAAAAAAGCAGCACTGAAGCCCCAGAAATGCGGCATCCCCAGGTTGGATCTCATCACTGATGTAGTCACATTGCATTTGTGCAGTCGGATGTTCCAGGGTTTGGCCCAGCATGCTTGTTGGCTCTTACTCCACCATGGTGTTTAAGCCTAAAGTTTTATAAAAACAATAACAGCAAGAATTTATTAAGCACTTGCTATGTGCTAGGCTTTGGGCCAAGCATTTTCTAGGTATGATTTCCTATAATTCTCAAGGCAGCTTTATGAAGTATTCACATTTATCCCCATATTATACTAACAGAGAAGACACTTCCTTAAGGTTACACAATGACAAAAGTTGCTTCCAAGACTATGCTAGGGCTAGGATCTTAGAAGCAGCCTTTGCCATGGGAGGCCCAGGTGGACCTCAGCCTGCTGCAGTAGGCCCCTGAGGAACCCAGCAATCCCCAGGGAGGGTCCTGGGAGCAATCTAGATCTGGTAGGTTCTGGAAGCAATGTTCCTGCCAAGGGGACAAACATTACAGGCCCCCACAGAGGCAAGTGCAGAGCCTGATCCCCATGGACTTCCGCTCTTGGAGCAGATGGTCTCTCAGATATGGCTGTTATTGATATTCCCTTGTCAACTGAGCCCAGGTAAGACTTCAACAAGGTTGACAGTGAGGCGATCCATGCTACACTAGACTGGAGGTGGATGCAAAAGGCAAACTGTGGGTTGTTATAAGGGGTGGGGGACACTGGTAGCAGAGCAGTTATCTCAATCAGAGGCCCTAGGGAGGGGGGTAGTTGTATGGAGGCACATGCCCTTGTAAGAGTAAAAGCACACACAGGGCAGGTTCACTGTTGATTCAGGCAGATGGATAGAGTGCTGCACTCTCAGTGGATTTTTACAGGCCTTTAATGCTCCCTCAGGAAACCAAGTACACAGGCACATCAGTGGGCAGGCAGGCATGCAAGAAGCAGGCATGGGCCCTGTGGGGGACTGGGAGGCAAAAGGTCTAAGCCTCCCAGCCCCCCTGCAAATCTGCCCTCTTTCTCTGGTCTCTCTCTGGAGTTTGCTCTTGTGGTCTCACCTCAGAGTGGCCCCCACAGCTGTAGTTGTAGTTTCATCCCAGTGATGCCACCCTTTATCCCTGGCCTCTCAGCACAGGTGTCTGTACTTACACATGCACACGCCTGTGCTCTCTGGGCCCAGGTGTGCACAATCAAAGGCACATGTGCCCCATGACCATGCCTTTCAGGCCTGGGCATCCACGCTAGAAGCGGGAGAGCAGAAAAAAAGACTGATTTTTTATTTCATTTACCCTAAAGAGGGGAAAACCTTGTGGAGCAGCTGGGGTGCATCAAATGTGCTGGATCCCCAGTAAAGATGAAAGCAAAGCAGGTATTTTAATCTGTACCCCCTCTCCATACCCTCTAGGGCTGGTGTTCACTTAGTGAGGCACACTGAGAACACAGGGGCTGCTGGGTCTCAGACCCCAGAGAGGATGGTCATGGGGGTGCCGTGAACATGACCCAGTCCCACCCCAACTCATCCATACCAAAACCTGGATCCCCCAAGCCTCAGCGACTACTCTGCACACTCACCAGCTATGAAACATACCTGAGCACACACAGAAGCCAGAAAAGTCTGCTTGAATAAGTGAATGGATAAATAAGTAAAATCAAGCTCTGAAGATATTCAAAGCAATGATAAACGGAGAGACCTCGAGTAATAAAATGGGCAGAAAAAAATATACAACACCTGGAGATATGGAACCTCAAGAGAACATGACTTCACAAGGACAGAACAACTTTTCAGAATCCAAACTCAAAAAAAAAATGGAAGTCTGTACCTTTCTACCAGATGAAGAGTTTAGAGCTAAATTTGCTAAGAGAAAAAAGGGAGACAACTCTAAATTTATACAATATTACACATAGATTATATCGCAATAAAATGGGGGCAGACTCAGTTTAGATACCCTGGGGGCTTGGGTCAGAATAATAACAGTGTAGGTTTTAAAAAGTCATCAGAGGGCCTCCCTGGTGGCGCAAGGGGTAAGATGCAACCTATGAAGCTGTCCACAGCTTCTGCAGCACGAGTTCAATCCCCGGCCAGGGAGCAACCCACATGGTGCAGCAGACCTCTCCTGCCGCCCGCTGCTCCCCTCAGCAGTGTACTTCGGTCAGTCTGCCTGTTCTGTTCCCCACTCTGTTTCTGGTGGATCCTCTCACCCCTCTTACCCCAGAGGTACACACCTCTGGCCTGTACCCCAGTTCTTGTATGCATAATAAAATAAATCTTAAATAAATAAATAAATAAATAAAAAGACATCAGATTCTGGATGTGAAGCTCAGGATTTCCTGATGGTGACATGTTGAGAGTGAGAAAAAGGAAGCCATGGGATTGACTTCAAGAAGCTGGAAGGATGGAGCTGCATTTATGAGATGTGGGAGGTACAGCTGTGAGGAGGAGGTACAGCTGTGAGGAGGTACAGCCAGTCAGACTGGCTGTCAGACATCCAGGTGAAGATTCCAAGCAGGACAGCACGGGCGGGAGACATCGGGTCAGAGAGCCATACTGCGTGTGTCAGTTGTCGGAGCCAAGCTTGTCTGCACAGCCCAGGCCATGGGTGAGCCTCTGCAGGACTGACAGAGAGGAGTCCTGGGGCCGGGGAGGTGCACAGAGGGCAGGCAACTAGGAGGAGCCAGGGAAAGAGATGGGGAAGGAGCAGCCAGGTAGGGAGAAGGAAAGCCAGGAGTAGGGCCGGCCTGGAAGTCAAGGGAAGAAAGCATTTCAAGACCAAGGGAGCGTTCAGTTATAACAAACACGCTGACAGTTCAGGTGAGGACGGCCCGTTGGCTGCGGCAAAATGGACATCATGGGTGACCTTGCCAGAAATAGTTTCAGTGCCGCTCAACTAGGAAGGCCTGAAGGGGCTGTGAGAGAGGAAGAATTAGAAGGATCTGGACAACTCTTTTCAGTAATTTTTTTTTTCTAACAGGAACAGATGGTGGTTGGACTGAGAACGTAAGGTCAAGGGAGTTTGTTGATTTCTGTTTGTTTTAAGAAGGAACTGTTGGAACGAGCTTGCTTGTTGATGGCAACAACCCATTGGAAAGAGAAAAACTGATGATGCGAGAGGGAAAGGGATCAGCTGCTGGGGGGATGTGCTTAAAAGGTACCAGTGGAGGTGATGCCATGGGCCCCCATGGAGGGGCTGGCAGTGTGTCGGGACCTCCACGGCGACAGGAAGGGGCTGGTGCGCAGGTTCACCCCGGGAGGTTGGCAGATGACGTGGTGGCAGGAGTGCAGCACAGGGGAGAGGGAGCAAAGTTATTGACCATGACTGAGAAGGAAGAGCTGGGGAGCTGGAGACTGGTAGGAGTTTTTCAGTGGCTAGTCTCATGCAAATGCAATAGGATTGTGAACAATGGGCTCTCTCTCACTTTGGCTATCACTGTCACTCTCTCTCTCTCTCTCTCTCTCTCTCTCTCTCTCTCTCACACACACACACACACACACTTACACACCCAGAAACCATGAGGGGTTGTGAAAGGAGGTGTTTGTAGCTCTCAGAGGTATGATAAAACTGTCAGCTCTAAGGCAGCCCCATTATTGTGAAGAGCACTGTGTACGTTTTGATCCTAAAGTGACTTCTGCATTTGTTCTGCACCGATGTATTATATCGTCACCCCCTCCCCATCAAACCAGGGAATAAAATGAAGAAAAATGATGTGAGCATCAGGGAAGGAGGCAGCAACACAATCACAAAACTAGGAGTGTGTGTCTGGTGTTGTTCTCTTATTCCCCCAAACCCTTGTGTCTATAAAATAGAGAACCTCATACACATTCCCCCATTATCCAACAAGTAGAGGGTACCTATTTGGTATGAATTGTTAGAGGCATTTTGGGGGCCTGGGAACTCGGTTACTATTAATTAATATGGGATAATTTTTGAGCATTTCCAGATTCAAAAAATAGTCTACCAAATCACACCAAAGAAGAACACTTTACTTTCAGACAGCAGGGGAAACCTTTGCTGGAGGGGTCATTGTGAATGATGCTCTTTTACCTTCCCCTTACAGTTTATGTCCTGGAATGGTATAAATCTCAAGAGGGCCCATTTGGGACAAACAGACTCTTATTGCATCTAATTCAAGTACAAGGAAATTGCTGGGGACAGGCAGCAGTCAGGTGTGAACAATGGTCACCAATACAGGTGGGAGTGCTGAATCTTCCTGGGAAGGCTTCCTAATTATGTGATTCAACACCTAGATAAAAGACTTTTTTTAAGCACAAATAGATTTTTTCTATAATAGCTGTTCCTTTTCTCAGGCATCCTGGGCAGAGAGCCAAAGGACAAGGGACTATGTCCCAGTGACCCAAGCAATGTGGAACACTGTGTGCTCAGAAAGGCAGCCCAGGTTCTTGAGCTCATGACTGTCCAGAGCAGGGAGCAGGTAGTGTGCCGAGGATGGGATATGGGCAAAGAGTTGCTGCACCTGGGCCCAACTCCAGTCTGTTGTAAATGGCTCCCCATGGACCATGAGCCTAGCAAGGAAGGATTTTGAGTCTTGGTGAGAAAAACCATGGGGATTGATTAATGATGTCTGCTGTGTGCATGGAAGTAGAGAGTGGTGGTACACATGCCATATTGCAGCCACTGTCATGTGACTCAAGAAATCATATCAATAGGAATGTTGGGAATGTGCCTCTAAGACATCAGGGCAGAATTTATGTCAGTAGACCTTTGCCAGAAGATAAATCCAAATCCTGTCTCCATATTTGTCCATATGACCTTGGGCAAATTATTACTTTTCTTGGAGCTGCTGTTTCTCCTCCTCCTCTTCCTTTTCCTCCTTCATCTTTACAATGGGAGAAATAGTTGCTGTGCCATTGGTAGTTTGAAGGATAAAAGGACTATTAAAGCCTTCTGTGTACCATGTCTCCCTAGGCCCAAGACATCATCAACATGGTAACAATTATTTCTATTATTAGGTTTTGGTATACTGTAAACTATGTGCCAGGACCCTGCTTGGTGCTTTTATGTTATTTATTTCTTATAATGGCTCTGAAAGTTAAGTACTAATCACTCTCTCCATTTTTTACAGAGGGGGAACAGTTTCACAGGGAGGAGATGACTCACTCCTTGCAACACAGGCAGTGGGAATGGATCCAGGGTACAAGCCAGGCTGGAGAGATCCTCAAGCCAATGTTTTTCATCCCCATTCCTGGTTTCTTAACACTGCCAGCCTAGGGACCCAGTTTCCTGAGATCAAGTCCTAGTTTCTTTGAAGACCTACTGTGTGTCCTGAGTCACATCTCTATTTGGAACTCACTCATCTCTATTTGGAACTCATATCTGAAAAGAGAGAGAATAGAACCGTGTCTTTTGGACTATGTTCCTTACAGTCACAGGGACTCCGCAGAATTTCTCCAAGGAGGGAAGCCAAACCTGGAGCAGGGAAGAGTTGTATCCCTCACCTCACTCAAAGCTGAGTTCTCTCTCCTTTGCTCTGCTGCCCATGTCAGGATTCTAATTAAATCCTAGGAGTCTTGATGCTTAAAAGAAATTTGGAAACCATCTCTTCAGATGATAGTGGTTGTCATTCGTGCAGCATCTATTATATGCCAAGTTCTTCACATATGCTATCCCCCACCATCAGTAACAAAACTCCAAAGTGGACATTATGATCTACACATTTCAGAAAAGAAAACAGGTTCAGAGAGTTTCACTCTAAGGCCCAAGGTCACCTTGGCAGTTGTGCGTGCGGATGCAGGGATTCTAACTCAGACCTGTCTGATTTTGCAGTCTGTGGTTAAAGCTTCAGGCTGCTCCACTGTATCTCTTGTTGGAGGTGGTTTGTAATTAGTTTCATTGTTATTTTGAGAAAAGACATTCCCTGGGAGTAACAGTGCAAATGAGGGCGGAAGTGAGCCAAGGGGGTTTGGATTCCTCACCAGTGCATCTCTATAGCCGACAAGGGCAGCAACCTGTTTTAACAAGCCACCCTCTTGTTCTTTGAGAACCATTCAAACAGAGTGAGCATCAGTCGCAATGCAGACCTGAGAACAAGATTTCACCAGCCGAGACCGCATGCCCAGAAAACTTTTTTAGTCTTTCGGGAGCATCGCTGGCAAACATAATTTGAAAATCTTTCTCCTTAACACTCTTTCTCCTGTCAGAGAATAGGCATCTCATGCATATTTCATCCTGTTTCTTTTTAATTAAAAGCTATTATATATTTATTTTTCAGTGGCGATAGAGGGAGGAAATGTAAGCGTTCATTCAATAAACATTTGTTATGCCCTGTCTATGTGCCAGCCCTGTTATGGGTACTGGGAACATGCAAAGATGTTTAAGCCATAATCCCACCCCTCAAGGGGGTTAAAATCAGTTGTTGGGGAGAGAATAGATATGTAAATAAGCAAGTATAATGAGGGGTATCAAGTGCTGAGATGGAGGAAGCATATTCACTTGAGAGGGGGATTTCTAACCAGTGCCTACTGAGTCAAAATCAGCATATGTTGGGCCTTCCCAGTGACACAGGGGGTTGAGCACAGTGCTTTGAAGCTGTCTGCAGCCTCTGCAGTGCAGGTTCGATTCCCAGCCAGCCAGGGAGATACCCACATGGCATGGCAGACCTCTCCTGTCTCACCCGCTGCTCCCCTCACCAGTGCTTTCGGTCCATCTGCCTGTTCTGTTCTCCACTCTGTCTCTGGTGAATCCTCTCACCCTTCCGCGCATCTGGCCTGTACCTCAGCTCTTGTATAAATAAATAAAATCTTTTTAAAAAAAAAAAAAGACTGCATTAAAAAAATCAGCATATGTTGAGGCCCCCATAAAAATTGAAGTGTGGCCAAGGATCATCGACATGTTTCACATAAAAATCTAGATTCAGAACACCTCATGAGAAATCAGAAGATTTGGCTACACCAGGCATGCATTTTCATTCAACCACCACCAGTTGGAGCTTAGAGACCACTCTGACCTGATTCAATTATCTACTTTGCCTCAGTCCCCACTATTCCCTATTGAACTATATGCCTGACCTCTAGGTACATTTATGCTGCCTCTTCCTGAGATCTAGAGGGTTTGATTGTGTGACATTTTATAGGTAAACTTTAGATCTATCTATCTAAACTTCTCTTCAGGATGGTATTTCCACATAAAATTTGAGGATACAGAATTTTTCTTGAAGCACCCAAATAATTCAAGAGGTGAGGGAAAAACAACATTTTTATGCCTGTTATCTGACAGATTGCCTGCATGTTTGTCCAACTTTCCTCTGGGTCTGCTCTTTCAGCATGGAGACATGAGCAGACACAGCCTCACTCAATTCCAAATAAATTACCTTCCATCTAGTCGATTGCACTGTTGCAAGAACGATGGAATTTTCTTTTGCTTCACAAAGTGTTTCCTCAAAGTTTGGCTTTGATTTGCCTTCCCAAGGCTTCACAGCCTCCCAGCTTCTTCAGAGCTGCTTCTTTGATGAAAGTGTTCAGTCTATCTGGCTTCCGTTTTGCTGAGTGTGTTGGGAGCCTGTGGGGAGAGAGGTCCTGCTGGAAAATGAGAAAAGCATTTCAACCCATGTGACTTGAATTTTAGGACAGTTCTAAGGCTCCAGATTTGCAGTGGGCATCAGAGGGGCTGAGCAGATCCCAGGGATCCAGATGGGAAGCCCTCCCCATATCCCAGATCTCAAAACCAAGGACCAGAGCGGGAAGGAGACTTTTCCAAACCTTGACACCTTTATCTGTAAAATAGGAAGGGGAGTGAGCCCGCGGGGTCAGCAGAGGGCAGGATCCCAGCCCCACTCTGCCTGGGGCAGCTCATGCACTGTTCTCGGCGGCACCTGCCCTGCTCCAGAACCCTGAAGAAATACCAAGACTCAGTCTCAGTCTGAGGGCAAGAGGCTGCAGACATGGGGACAAAGAGAACTAAGATTTAACACCCTACTGTCTACGCCTCTTGATATCCTTGTAAGAAGGCTCAACTATGATCCCCAGTTTAGAGATGGGAAAACTGAGGCTCAGAGAAGCAAAGCAACCTGTTTCATAACCATGAAGCCAGCTCTGTCTGATTCCACTAGGTCAGAGGTCACAAAGCTTTTTTTTTGACAATGGGCCAGGTGGTAAATTATTTTTCCTTTATTGAGGTAACATTGGTTTACAACACTGTACGTGATATCGGAGACTATGATCACACCTTTTCAAAGGGATGTTACCACCCCACCCCACCCCCACCTTCCAGCACCCATAACCGTTTACCCTAGACCATTGGGCCCCTCCCACCTTTGTCCATCACCCCACTCCCCGTCTAGTAGCCTCAATTCTGCAGTCGTATTTCTAGGGTATCCACAAGGAGTCAGCTCTATGGGTGCGGCCTAGAAGCAGCCACTTATAACACCTAAATGAAAGGGTATGACTGCTTTCCAGTGAAACTGTATTTATTTCACTGGGCCACAGGCTATTGCTTGCACCCTACATGCTCCTTCCCCTGAGGCTGATTCATAAACATGACCCTGTATTACAAAGCATGTACTATGCGTGAGGTGTTGGGCTGCATTTTTTGGACGTTATGTTATTCATCCCATTTTTCTGATGGGAAAACAGAGGTTCCTCAAAACCTGTGTGCTACGCATACCAACACTCAACAAACCCTGCATGAGCTCCTCACACATATGGCACCCAGCCAGCACCAGAGCCAGCACAGCCAGTGCCACAGCCACAGCTACAGCCAGAACCAGAGCCAGCCAGTGCCAGAGCCAGCCAGCACCAGAGCCAGCACAGCCAGTGCCAGAGCCAGTGCCAGGGCCACAGCCACAGCCAGGGCCACAGCCACAGCCATGGGAAATGTCTGGTCACATGTTCCCACCACCATTCAGTGGCTTCTCACATCTTCCTCTACAAAAGAACTAAATAAGGAGACCAGGGCCTTCCCAGTGGCGCAGCGGTTGAGCGCCAGGTTGCGAAGCTGCCTGCAGCCTCTGCAGCTCCAGTTCGATCCCCGGCTGCTCCGCGGCCACCAGAGAAGGGTCCCACATGGCGCGCAGACCTCTCCTGCTGCCCGCTGCTCCCCTCAGCAGTGTACTTCGGTCGTTCTGCCTGCTCTGCTCCCCGCTCTGGCTCTGGTGAAGTCTCTCACCCTCCGGTGCTTCTGACTGTACCCAGTGCTTGTATAAATAAATAAACAAATAAATCTTTAAAAAATGTATTTAAAAAACAAACAAACAAATAAATAAACAAACAAACAAATAAACAAATAAACAAACAAACAAATGAATAAATAAATAAATAAATAAATAAATAAATAAATAAATAAGGAGACCAGAGTTTGCAAAGCTTGGGACATCAAATAAAGCACATGATGCTTCCTTGCCTCCCACAGAAAGCACAAGAAAATATAATGCAATGACATTAGTTTGCATTCACTCCCAGGTCAATTTCTCTGCTGGGGGAAAGGCTGAGACCTGGGGTAAGTTGGGGCCAGGGGATTTCTGAGCTGTTACTCAAGGACAGAGATATGCTGCCTGAGAAGCTTCCCCTGCCTCCAAACAAACAGGAGGTGATGGGTGTCACCACCTCCCAGGAGCGGTGAAGACACGCCTTGCTCCCTGGAAATAAATGAAAGCAGTGGAGAGGAAGGCCTATAAGGCAGTGCCAAGTGGCTCCTCCACTCCCAATGTCTCCCAGGCTTCTGTCATGACTGTTACTGTTCTGTCATGACTTCTATGAATAACACAGAGGCATCCTCAACCATTAACACAATAGTGTGAATTAGAGCACTGAGCAGAAACAGTTCTGGAAACTGCTGTGACTTTCGCACCTTGTCAGCTGCAGTGACAGGCACATTGCATTTTCCTCTGCAGAATGGAGCAGCTCCACCGGAGCAGAGGTTCCAGGCAGTCCGAGCCAGGAGAAGCTCAAGATGTATTTTTACCCCTGTTAAACATTTTCCTTATGTTTTAATTGGGATGATTCATTTTTTAATAATTAAAAATGTTAATAAATTTAACAATGTGTCTAAATATATTTAAATGTGTTTCATATTTAAATGTCATGATTATTCAAATATTAATAATAAAATTGAACAATAAGTTTTGATCTGGCATACTGAAGCTTTAAAATTTTCATTGGGATAATTAAGTTAAATCATAAGGGTTTGCCCCAGACCCCAGGATTCTCTGATGTCAGGTATCTGACTCCTCTAGTTAATAACCACCGCCTGGATCCTGCGGTTATTTGATTTCGACACTGGATTGTAAACATCACTCTGGATTTTGATGCAGTGTGAGGAGGCTGAAAGCTGAACCCCAAAGGGGTGGGACTCTGGTCAGGTAAATATTGATGAAGGGGAAGCAGAACATTTACACAAACAAAGTGTTTCTGGCAAATATGGGGTGAGTGAGAAACCGTGAGGCGTCGGGGGACAGGAAGTGCCTCTTCTCCTGTGAAATTTTAGTATCTTCACTTTGACACAGCTTATATACCTAATCAAGAGAACCCAGGGGTATAGTCAGTGTTCAAATCCAATCCCAACCCTGTTCCCCCGGGCGGCTTATTAAATCCCTCACAAGTCCTTAAATAATGTCAACGGTAGCTATTTCTTCCAAGGTTTTGCAGGTTGTTTTGTTTTGTTTTGTTTTTACTTCTCGTACAAGGCGAGACATCTCTACATACATTTCTCTCCACTCCACAAACAAGGTAGACACTGCTTTCCCCACAGACCCGTAGATTGTAGGAAGCTACAACTAACCAGGGGCAGGAAGGTTCCAAGATCCCCCCAACCCTCAGAACCCATACACCTTCCCTGTTGCCATGACACTCCCAGGTCCACCAATCAGGCTGGGCAGTTGAGGACACTCGTCAGCCAAGGAGAGTGTGAGGATTGATTTCCAGTGGCCACCTGGATGAGAACTGTGCTCAGTGCGCCTGGATCCCAGCTGATTACACTTTAGCTTTTTATTCTAGAAGATTCTTGCTCATGAAGAAATTGTATTTCCTTTTCCTGGCAAATTCTAGGCCATGAAGAAGCTGCCAGGAGGAATCCACTTCCTGCCAACCCCTCGATTTAGTAAGTCATTCTGGAGTTGCTCACTGCTGCCCACGGACCTGGGAGGGGGCCGGGGTGCTTGTGATGTTGTCAGGGTCCTTCCCTCCCAATGGGTCACTTCCCAAGCTTGTTTCTGCACAGTGGAGGGAGCAGGGTCTACCCTGAAAACAAGATGAGGGAGTCCTGCTAAGTCAACTCCTCACAATCCAACTCCAACAACGACAAAGGAGGGGCCCAGTGCATGATGGAAATGGAAAGTCACTTCCAAAAATCGTTCCCAAAAGGAATTACAGAGCAGCTATTGGCGCATTCAGAAGAAGGGGATGGAAATTAGGCCCGGACGTGTAGGGGGGAGAAAAATATCACGCAGAGCTTCCCTCGGCTGTACATTATCCTAGTTGATCCGAGTGGCTTTGCTTTTCCTTTTTTATTATCATTATTATTATATTATCATTACCATTCTTCTCCCCATTGAGTTTCATGGCCTGTTATAAGGGGTTTTCCTCTGGAATAAAACAAGACATAAATTTTCTGAACATTTTCCTCCGGCAGCCTGAAAGCACAGTGATCCCTCTCCTGGCAGGACTGACTCCTCGCGGTTAAGAGAACTGGAGAGTGAGCCAGGAAATGCAACAAAGTGGGCCTTGGTCCCCACACATGAAAAAGTAGGGGTTCTCACTTCACTTTTTCTTTTTATTTCTTCGAAGCCTCAGAATCATGATTTCATTTCAGTCTCAAGTCAGCTCTGGAAGGTAGCAAGGACAGCAGTGAACTTTCCTATTGCGTAGGTGGAAAAAGGAGGCTCAAGGTGGTGGCGTAAGTTTGCCCAAGAGCACATGGCAAGCCCCAGCCAAAGCAGGATGCACCAGGATCTTCTGACCCTTCATCCCCCTGCCTACCGCCTTCCTCCACCTCCCCTCCTGCAGGTGGAAGGGGGAGCCTGTTCCTTTCCCAGCCAGGACCCCAGCCCCTAGATCCAAAAAATGGAAAATAGAGGTCACTGCTCTACAGCTTTCTCCCAAAGAAAATGAAAAAAAAAAAAAAATGATCACACAGAGCTTTCCTGTTCCTGTCCTTCCCCAGCTTTCCATGGCTTTCTCCCTCATTCGCTGTGTTTCTCTGTGTGTTTTACTTCCTCTCTCCTCTCTGGCTCTCTCTGTCTCTTTCTCTCTCTGTCTCTCTCTGTCTCTCTCTCACTTGCTCACTCGCACACACGTTTTCTCTTCTTCCCCAAGTGTTATCCAGAAGATAAAGGCAGCTCTTTTACTCCTAACCGGTGGAAGCCCTTGATCTGGAAGGTGTTAAATTTTCCACTGCCTTGTTCATTTTCAAGGTAAGTTTCATGTCTCTTTGTTCCCTACATTTGATACCATAATTGGGGCATTTTTCTGATTCCTTAATTCAGCAACTCGATTTTGGAAATGTTCATTCCATTGTCCCTCCAGGCCTCATTCCCCATGCTTCTCCCCTCCGCTTTCATTCCACACCTGGCTCCTATAATATCATCCCTTCCTTCAGTGCGAATCAAAATAGGTTTCTTTAAATTGTCCTAACAATTGATATTCTTCACCCAAAAAAAAAAAATTTAATGATTCGAAATATCTTTGGATCCTTTTTAAGCTGTTTGCAACATGATCGCTGCTATAGTCAAAAAGACTGTCTGCAACCCCTCCTCCCCCCACCACCATTCAGGGACAGAGAAATAAGGTAAGAAACGGAGACAAGATGATTATATAAAGGCTGTGTTTCTTGTCTTTGTTCCTCAGGTTTTCTATCAAATATTAGCAACTTCCCTCAAGGCGGAAAAGAGGAAAAAAAGATCTCAGATGGAAACAGCAAGCATCACCAAGCAGACACTCTCTCAGCTTCTGGATTCATGTCACCCTACTCAGCAAGAGTCAGCACTGGACTCTGTGCTTAGGTCTCAGGCAAAACTGGGTTCAAATCCTAGCACTGCCACTTAAAGGCTATGTGAACTTGAACTCTGATTTCATCTCTCTGGCCTTAGGATCCTCCCCCCTTGTCATGGCATTGTTGGGAAGGTTTTTTAAAGAGAGTTGTCAGAATCAGTTATCAGTGAGGATCAGGCACTGACTAGTAATGTCTACTACCTGTCCGACGGGATATTTTTGCTCTTCCCTCATTACAGTTCAGCCAGGGTCAGTGGGATAATTAGGACTATTGAATAGCTACAGATACAAAGGACCAGAGAGGTGCAGCAACTTGCTCAAGGTCACACAGCATGCCCACATCTGTGTTCTTAATCACGTGAACGTGTTATGATGTTGTGCCTTACACTTAGCATTACTTAGGAAAATTTTGTTCTTGCTTTGATCTCAAAGAGGAAGGATGCTGCTAAGATGAGGGATCAGCCTCAGGGGGTAGCATAATAAGTCTGCCCTCTCCAGAGGCCTCTAGAATAAAGGCCGCTTTAATTAGTAGGATGGTTTTCTTTGGGGCCAAAATAAAGAGACAATAAAGCAAGTCCCAGAGAGAACAAGCGCGTGGACCCAAGCCAAGCACTTCGTCCTGACACCGGGGAGATTAATGGCCTGTAAAGTGGTGCAGCGACCATTAGGTTCAGCCTGCGGCTTCTGGAAGGCAGTCAACCCACGGTGGTTTTGGAGTTTCTGATTGCAGGAGGGTCAAATCTGCCCCCCTAATGCCTCACCCAGTTGGCTATGATCATGGAAGCCTCATCTGACCAGGATTGGCAGTCCCTACTCGACAGCAGGATCCAGAAACCTCAGTGGCTTCTGATCCCAGGTGCCCAAAAGGAAATCTGTTGCTTCCATGTCTGTTACATTGTATTGCCTGGCTTTTATCTTGTTTTGGTCTCTGGACTGTTTACACTCTTCAGCATGATTAAAGATGCCCCCTGCAAGAACTTTTGAATATGTCAATTATGTCAATAAGAATTATCATATTAGAAATGAAAACCAAAACATTTAAAAATATTTCTTAGTTTACAGTAATAATAACAAGCCCATTGTGAGTTACCTACATAGCATAGTCTAGTGAAAAATAACTACATTTTTGCACAATGATGAGAAATACTGGGAAGAGTAGTGTTGACAGTGGCATGGAGATGATGGTGGTGGTGGTGGTGGTGGTGGTGGTGGGGATTGTGATGATGAAATGATGGTGGTGATGATGTGATGATGATGGTGGTGGTGGTGGTGATGGACATTTTCACATGCCAGGCCCTGTCTGCCATCATATTGAATCTTTACTACAACTCCATAAGGTATCACTGGGGACAAAAGATGTTGAGTATCTGGATTGAAACCCAGGCAGTCAAGCTTCAGGTACTGTGTTCTTAGCCATGACACTGTTGTACAGTTTCCATTACAGATAAGCTGTCCCAGGCAGAGAATCACATCAGTCAAGGAGGGAAAGCTCTAGAATTGCACTTGGCAACTAAAAATACCAAGTGCATGCTAAATAGGCAAGGCGGGCTTTATTCAGCGTTGTGTTTGTTAAATATTTGATCTGGGAGAATGAAATGGCATCGTCTCTCTAGAGAACCAAAGCTGACAGGCGCAGAAATAAAGTTGATGAAAATAGCCCTAATTGTAATCATACTCAAATGTGTACAGTTTACAAAACCCTTCCATATATGTTAGCTTATTTAATCCTCTTATTTAAAGGCTGCTTGCCAGCCCTCCCTCAAATATGTCCTCACATTTTGTCCCGACAGCTGCATCCTTGAACCAGGTTTCATTATTGCTGGTCTGGACTTTCATGGCAACCCCACCCTCCCTTGCCTCACCACCTGTCCGTGCCACTTGAATGCAGCCTCCAGAGGTTCCTTCAATAATAATGATAATGGCAGTGAATATTAATTGAGCACTTGTTATGGGCCAGACACCCTGCTGAATGCTCAGCATGGATTACATCCTGTGTTTCCCTCTGTAATTCTGAGTTATGTCTTTTTATTACTAACTTCCCCATTTTATTGACAGAAAGCAAAAAGAAGGGAAGTTACACAACTTACCCAGGATTAACCTGGAGACGCAGGTCTGGGATCTAAACACGGAAGCTATACTCGCTAGCCTATTCCTACCCACAACAGCCCTGCTTCCCGCCAGAAACTAACCTGGTGTCAATTGCTGCTCTCCCTTCGCTGCAACGAGTGCATCCAAGCCCTTGGCAGTGGAGTTCCTTATTCATCTCCTGGATTTTCCTTTCTGCCTGACTTTATCACCTCTCTGACTCCATCAACCTTCCTGGCTTACCTGTCACTGTGCCACACTTCCGCATGGCCTGTTTTTCCCCTGACCTCCATGCCTTCCTCACTAAATTCCTAGGCAACCATGAAGACCCTGCCCCGCAGTCCTACCTATTCTGAAGTCATGGGTGATATTTTTCCCCCTCCCTTCTCAGGACACTGCCAGAGTGCTCTTTCCCTACATAGACTTATCCTTATCATGTCCTATTATTTAGGACACTGGAGAAGACCATGGTCTGTTGTAGGGTAAGGTAAAAGTGTCAGGCTTTTCTGCCCTCCTGCCATTAGGATGAATGAGGGAACCTGTGGTCCTGAATGCATGCCTGATGGCGGGCACCTGGAGTGGGTACACCTGGGCTGAGAGACTGAGTTTATAAGGGCGGTGTCACAGGGACGCCAGCAGAAGCCAAGAACGAACAGAAGCCGAGAGAAGAAGAAGAGAAGCAGAGAGAACGCCAGAGAGAGCCCCGATAGAGTGAGGACTTGCTGTGGGCTGGGAGGCCTGCCAGCCTCCTGGCCCCCCAGCACCCCTGCCTGCCATGTGCCTGGTAAATCTAAATAAAAGACCTGCAAAAAACCACTGAGGACTCTGACTCCTCCTTTACCTGGTCTGCTGGATCAGAAAACCTGCTCAGTGCCCTGTTCCTGTCCCTACAACTGTGGATTCAGAACCTGTGGATTCTAATCCTCCCACTTCCTAGCTGTGTAGCCATGTTCAGGTGATTTCACCTTTCTGAGCCTTGGTGTCCACATCTGTAAAATGGGTCTGATATCAGGGTTATGTGCTCTTCCAAAGCTATTCTGATGATGCAAGGAAATGAACTTTCTGAATTCCTGGAGAGAAGGTGAGAAAGGTTGCCAGACTCACCTGGCTCCCACCGCAGCCTTTTCCTCCCAGGTGCTAAGGATGCTGCTACATTTACCCGAGAAGTAGCAGAGGGCCAGGTGCCTGTAAGGAGTCCTACAAGGGCATAGATTGTGTAGGTTCTGTTGAAAGGAGAGATAAGCGCCATATAAACAGGTGTACATGACTAAGAAACAAGCTCCTCTGGGACTTAACAAATCCCACTGAGCAAGTGGGGTTGGGGGCGTGGGGCAGGTTCCCTCCCAGCCAATCCACAGTCCACAAGGGAATCTACAGAAGGGTCACAGCGTTAATCGTGAGAATCACTTACAGAGAATCTGGGACAAAATAAATGCTTTATAAGTGCTCCCTTTTTTTAATCACAAGAGCAGTGCAGGCTTGTACTTTATCTTTTGCTTGAGGAATCTCCCCAAGGTCTCATTGGGTTGAGAAGTGGGGTCAACTCCTAAGCTACAAAAGGAAGTTTGCTGAGGCAAAGGGTCCTGCTGGGACCAATGTAAAATGTATGTGTGTGGATAGACACACACACACACACACACGCACACACAGCCACTTCACCCCATCACTACCAAGCCATCACCCATGATGCATGCCCTTCTTTGCTTTGACCGCCCTCAGCTCAGTTCATCTTTCCTCCATCTTGCTCTCAGCCACACACCCTGCACCCTCTCTTCCCCTCTCTTTTTCTGCATGTGCCAGTTGCTTCAGGAAAATCTCACATCCTTTCCAAATGCCCTGCCATCGTTCTAGCTGGCAGTCTCCTTCCCTTCCATTTTTTTTTAAAGATTTATTTATGCATACAAGAGCTGGGGTACAGGCCAGAGATGTGGGGGGTGAGAGGATTCACTAGAGACAGAGTGGGGAGCAAAACAGGTAGATTGACCAAAGTACACTGCTGAGGGGAGCAGCGGGCAAGACAGGAGAGGTCTGCTGCATTGTGTGGGTAGCTCCCTGGCCAGCTGGGGATCAAACTCGTGCTGCAGAGGCTGTGGATTGCTTCATAGTGTGGTGCTTAACCCCTTGCACCACCAGGGAGGCCCCTTCCCTTCCATTTTGGAGCCCTTCCATCTCCAGCCAACGCCAGGGACTCAGAGTCCACTGGGCCTCTATTGAGGGGAGATATCGCTGCCTCCAGTAAAGCAGGAGAGATACCATCTGGCAGCTGCCCTTCTGCCCACCAGGATATTCTCAGTAGGAGTGAAATCAAAACCCTCTTTCTGGAGCGGGGCTTGAAGGCTGTGCCAGGGTGCTCTCTCCCCCTGAGCCTCTGGATCTTGCAGGGGTGAGGTCCTCTGCCTAGAATTCTTATTCTCTTACCCCTTCTTTGTTTACCTTACTCCTCCAACTTCAAGACCCTCCCTAGACATCACCACCTCCAAGAAGCCTTCTCTGATTCCCAGGATGAGTTAGGTGCCTCCTCTGTACTCCCACAACTGTCTCTCCCTCGTAGACCATTCAGTATATTGAATCATAATTGCCTGACTGTGACTTCATGAAGCCACACTCATTCACCACATTATTTCCATGACTTGGCACTTAAGAGACCTTCAATTGATTGATTGTTCTTAAATGAATGATAAAAACCATGCTATCTTCCCCCAGTGCAATTGGATTTGTGTGATTCTGGATGATTTGCAAGAAACTTCCCCAGAGGCAGTCCCTGCCCCAGAGGTAGCCAATGCAGACTGTTGTCCACTCAAGGTTTTCTGGCTCACAGTTTGTAAGTCCCCACCATGAAGATGGAAGACATGGCTGGGAATCCAAATTTCCCTATCCACCATAGGCCCCAGCTGCTCAATTAGTCTTATCTCCTAAGGATTAACCAGAGTCACATGCTCAGAGACACCCACGAGCCCATGAGTGAAACCTTGATGGGTTTGGACAGGGACTGGGTGAGGGGCCTAAGGGGACCCATGAGCTGTTGCCCCTCTCTCTCTCTTTTTACTCTTTTTGAAAAAAGTGTTTCCCTCCATAGATAAGAGTAGCCAGGCCCTTCCTTCCCCGGTTTGAGGGTAACCAGGGAAATGACACCCATGGCCTTCTTCCTGCCAGGGTCATCAGGAGGCCTCCAGATTATGGTTTTCCTCTTATAAACTCTCAGGCCACCCACAGTCATAGACCATGGGGGTCAAGTCTATTATAAACATACACAGTTTCTGCTTATTGTTATCCAAACACTGCCTTTTCTTTACCTGAGAGTCATAATAGAACTTGTATTGTTGCAGAAATAAATTCTAGCCTTTTACCCAGACAAGGGAAGAACAAGCGGTACTTCAGGAATGGTGAGGTCAGGAGAAGCTTTACGACTCATGCATGAGGCCCCAGACCTGGGCAGTCCCATAAGGTCTGGGCAGCAGTCTAGAGGCAAACGCTTTCTTTTACACACAACCATCTTACACTAGTAACACTGGTTAGCAAGTACAACTATTTGCTGGAAAACTCCTCTACACAGGAGGAAAGATGGACATTTGGGGATGTCCTTTAAGAGATAAATCAGCTTGCCGGCTGTCCAAACTTGTTAAAATGTAACCTCATTTAATTTATTATAACTAGTTTTTTCCTGGTTCCTTATTTAGGTTTTCTAGATTCCTGCTATGAGTGAGACCATCTGGTATTTTTCTTTTTCTTTCTGGCTTATTTTGCTGAGCATGATCCCTTCCAGCTCCATCTATGTTGCTGCAAATTGCATGAATTTATCTTTTTTGATTGCTGAGTAATATTCCATTGTGTATATGTACCAATGATGTAAAAAACATAAAATAAAAAATAAACCCAATAAGTTGAAAAAAAAAGTAACCTTATTTAGATAAGCTAAAACTTAGATGGAAAGCTCTCTAAAGAAACGTTTATCAAGTAAGCAAATTTGTTATTTAAATTGCATTGGATTATTTACTGCACCAGGCCTAAGACCCTTTAGCAGGAAAGATTTATTTGCTTAACAGTTCCTTTTCAGTGTTTTCTAAAATGGAGCTAGATGGATAGATAGATAGATGATTGATAGATAGACAGATAGATAGATCCATGTGTTGGATCCATAAATATCTTTAGTCTCAGGCACTCTTCTTAAAATGTGGCTGACCCTCCTTCGGTGTTCCCTCCTGAGTCTTGGCAGGGACTGGTGACTGTTTCAATCAATAGAGTGTAATGGCAGGAATGCTATGGACTACTAAGATCATAAAAAGGATAGCAATTGCTCCTGATTTCTCCTCTCGTCTCTTCTCGCCTGTCCTCTCTTCTCCTTCCCTCCATTTCTTTCCCCTTACCTTCCCCTCCTCCCCTCTCTCCACCTTTGGAACTCAGCCATCTTGCTACAAGGACGCAAACCAGGCCGTGCTGAGAGACTACATAGAGAGGAACCATGCAGACAAGAACTGAGACTATAACCAATGGTCCACATCAACTTTTGGACAGGGGGATAGATGAGACGTCAGATGGTTCCAGCCCCAGCCTGCCGGCCTTCCAGCTGAGACCCCAGGCCCTAGGGAGCACAGACAAGCCCTCCCTGCTGTGCTCTGGTCTGAATTTCTGCCCCCGGAACCTGAGCATATAAATGTTGGTTTTACATCACTGAGTTCTGGGGTAATTTGCATGCAGTGATGTTCTGCAACAAAAATGCATGGGGGCTCAAAGATGTTGTGGATGCACAGAAATTGGTCCCAGAAGCCATCAACCTCCCATTTCTCTATAAGCAAGGCCTTCAACATCAGAACTCATGGGCTAAATAGGAATAGTTAAAAAAAAAAAAAAGTGACCTCCTCAAAGGATCATGATGATTAACAACTCCTAGACTCAGAGAAACTGCCCATGAAATGATCAAGCAGAGACGTACCAGCATCCAGGTGTGTAAAACACCTGGCACGTAATACACACATATCAAAATTCTCTCCAGTGAGGACTGTAATAATAATGAGGACTTACTGAGCACCCATCATGGATCAGGAGCTTCACCTGCACCAGTAGATGAAGCTAAGAGGCATCTTCACCACACTCCTTCACATAAGCATTATCGACTCCATTTCACAGATGACAAGATTAAGACTCAAAGGGTTATAACTTGCTCATGCCCAGTGTCAGAAGGTGATGGGGGATAGATGAGACTTCAGATGGTTCAGCCCCAGCCTTCAGGCTTTCCAGCGGAGACCCCAGGCATCATGGAGCAGAGACAAGCCCTCTAGCTGAGACCACAGGCATCGTGGAGCAGAGACAAGCCCTCTAGCTGAGACCCCAGGCATCATGGCAGAGCCCACATCTGCCCTCCCAGCTCTAATGACTTCTTGTGGTACATGATTCTTTTTCCCATATCATCCCTTCCTGCTTTTCCCCATCCCAAGAGTACAAATGACAATTTCAGTGTCATTTGTCATTTCATCTACCACCATGGATGCACCGGGCTAGCACAGGTTGTGGTTATTGCCTTCCAAGTTGGATGGCCCTTGTTCTGATCTCTCATCCACTACCTATAAGCTATACAACCTTGGGTGAGATGCCGCCTCACCTCCTCAATCTTCAACTTATTGGTAAAATGGGACTAAAATACTCCCTGCTGTATCCGAAAAAACAAGGTATGTAAGGGACCTAGAATGGCTGCCATTAAATATTAGGTACTCTGTCCAACCTAGTTTTCCTCTCTTAATTCCCTTTCAAAGCACCCCCTTTCAAAAAGGACTTCAACATATAAATTTAGAGTGACACAGTTCAACCTGTACTCGATCCAACTTAGTTTTCCTCTCTTAATTCCCATTCAAAGAGCTCCCTTTCAAAAAGGTGTTCAATAATAAAACTAACAGCTTACGCTAGTTAGCTCGCCATGTAGAGGCAGGGTTTCAGGGCTCTACATAGATTGGATTCAGTCCTCATAACACCACCGTGAGGTCTTGATGCCATCATTATCTTTACAGATGAGAAAATAGAGGCACAGATTGGAGAATTGTTGTATTAGTGTCCTAGGGCTAGATTAGAGCAAGGATTAGAGCAGAAATAATCTTACAGTTCTGAAGGCTGGAAATCCAAGATCAAAGTGTCAGCAGCGTTGGTTCCTTCAGAGGATATGAAACACAGTCTGTCCCATGCCTCTCCCCTAGCTGCTGTGGGGTGCTGCAATCTTGGGCACCCCTTTGCTTGTGGAAGCATCTGTCTTTCTCTTCATATGGCATTCTCGTGTGTGTGTGCACAGATTTCCTTTTTTTCTATTTTTTTATTATTTACATAATTTTTACATCATTGTTGTAAGGGCAGGAATGACACAGGGCAGGTTTTCTGATCCAGCAGACCGGGTAAAGGAGGAGTCCTGGACCCCTCAGTGGCTTTTGCAGGCTTTTATTGGGATTTACCCAGTACATAGCAGGCAGGGGTGTTGGGGGGCCGGCAGGCTGGCAAGCTTCCCAGCCCCCAGCAAGTCTTCACTCTTTCTGGGCTCTCTCTGGCGTTCTCTCTGCTTCTCTGCTCTCCTGCTTCTCCATTCCTTCTCCTTCTCCGCTTCTCCTGGCATTCCCGTGACGCCTCCCAGTCTTAAAAGCCACATCCCCTGAAAAGCCCAGTCTTAGCCCAGGTGAATCTCATCTACATAGGCCCACATCCTACTCCAGGTGCCCGCCATCAGGCATGCATTCAGGACCACAGGTTCCGTCATCTGTCCTAATGGCGGGAGGGCAGAAAAGCCTGATACTTTTTACCTTACCCTACAATTGTTCATTCTCCTCAGCTGTAACACAGATTTCCATTTTTTGCTAAGGACACCAATCACATTGAATTAAGATTCCTCCTACTTCAGCATGATTTCGCCTTAACTAACTACATCTGCAATGATCCTATTTCCAAATAATGATGAGCGTTAGGACTTCAACATATAAATTTAGGGTGACACAGTTCAACCTGTAAGAGTTGTCTCATCCATGATCATACAGTTAATAAGCAGTGGAGGCAGGTTTCTAGCCCCATCAGGATGCATCTAGTCCGTGCGCTTGATCGTGCTGCTGAAAATGGAGTAAATGGATGGGACAAAGGGTGCCTGGGAGGAAGCTATAGCTTGCAAGCCCTGTTGTGCTGCCTTGGAAGCTCCCTGGCTCCCCAAGACCAGTTCCTTTCCTGGTGGTGACTCAGAGGCAGCCAGGAACACTGGGGGTGGCTTCTCCAACAACTCCACCCGAGCACAAGAACTGTTCGTTTGCTAAAGTAATTAAAAACATAATCTGTGCTATTAAATTCCTCCTCAATTTTTCTGCTGAACACATTCCCCAGCATGCTGAGTTATATGCCTTCTAATCATTGCTGACATGTCAGCTCTACCCCCAGTTTCTCCTAAACTTCCATCCCTTAAAGATGACGGGGGTTCGAGATAGTTTGTTTTAATGTCAAGATCTACATCTCTGATAATTATATATACACACACCCCATTTACTGGGAATTCACTGCTTGAATAAGAAGCCAGGTTGACAGCTCTGACATGCCAGCCCTCTCACCAGTGGCAGATGGGGTGCATGCCAAGGGCACAGGTGCCAGTCTTGCGTTGTGGGAGTTCACTCTGAGCTGATTCTCAGTAGTGTCAGCTGACAGCCACTGTGGGGTTTGAGCCAGAGAAGTCAGTTCTTGATAGCCAAGACCATGTGAGAAAAGATCACTCAGCAACGCTCCCCACATTACCTCTCCCTTAATGCATACCACTTTCACATGAGGTGTGCGCATAATGGAGAATACTCTGGACCTTTTTATTTGAAAGTACTTATTATTGAGCCTATCATGGGGCATGAACAGGAACTAATTATTAAGGACTTACTATATGACAAGCATTGGTCACACTGCCTGAATTTTCATAATAGCCTTCAGATAGTATTTCATTACCATTTCTACATGATTAAGTCAAACAAAGAACACAAAAAGGAAACAATCTAATGTAATTCAGCTATGATTTGACCTCTTGAAGCTACTTTATACTCTTTAAAACACCTTTCCATGAAACTCCTTTGGGTCCACCTCTGAAGTAGTTGTTGGTTTCATTCTATCTTTGGTTCTTCAGAACCCCTCCCTCTCTACCAAGGTTCCTCCCTTCTTTGTTATCATTAAATATCAATGATCTTCAAGGATTTTCTATGCATAATTCTCACTTCACTACCCAAAACTCTCCCTGGAGGATCCCACCCAAGCCAAGGTCTTTAACCTTTAGCTAAATGCTGCAGGTTTCAAGTCCATATGTCTAGTTGGGTCTTCTTAGCTTAACTATAAAGCTATACACATAAAACCACCTTTATATATCACCTCCAATTTACTTCTCCTCTTGAATCCTTGACTGGAGAATTGATGCCACTGCCAAAACCAGGAACCTGAGGATTACACTCAACTCCTTCTAATGCTGCATCGCAGAGATACATAAGTAATTAACCCTCAGATTCTGTGATGCTCTCTCTTCTCCATAAACAACTCCCCCCTACTCAGTTGTAACTTCTTCCTTTCTGCCTTCCACTATAGTGGTTTTAAAAGCTTCATAATTCGTTAATGATCATCTCCTCAAAGGTGGGAACCTAATTCTTTTCTCGAGGTGTGGGCCAGGCTCACTTCTAACAAGTAAAGGTGGCAGAAGTGACAGTATGTGACTTCTAATATTAGGTCATAAAAGGTATTATGCTTGGTGCCCCTCTCTTCTCCCTGCCTCTATTCTCTCCTTCCCCTCCCTATTCCCCGGCTTCCTCTCCCTTTCTCTCCATCTCTCTCTCTCTCTCTCACTGTCTCTCACTCTCGCTCTCTCGCGCTCACTCTCCCTTAATTACTTGCACTAAGAAAACCCAGCCACTGTGTTATGAGGCCATTCAGGCAACCCTGTGGAGAGGATCTTGTGACAAGGAACAAGTAATTTCTTCTACAGACAAACTAAATGAGTGTGCCATTTTGGGAGAGAACTCTTCAGCCCCAGTCAAGCTCTCAAATAGTCCTGCAACCCCAGATTACACCTTGACTATAACCACATGAGAGATCTCAAGCCGGAATCATCCAGCCAAGCTGTTCTTGAATTCTTGACCCACAGAAACTGTGTGAGATGATAATGCTTATTGTTTTAACCTAAGTTTTGAAGAATTTCATTGTACAGCAATAGATGATTCATATACTTGCCTATCTACTTTCAAGATAGCTGAGTATAATCTTTCTAAAATGTATTTTTTATCATGAAATCCTCCTACCTAAGTCTCTTCAATTGCTCCCATTGACTTTGAAACAATCTCTAAAATCTTTAACATGAGCTATACAATCTTTTTAAAACTAGTCACTGACCACACATCCAGTAATCATAGGCTTCTTCATCCTTCTCACACACATCCTTTACACCAGCAGCAAAAATACTGGAATTTTCTGAATATGGCCTATAACTCCAGGTCTTTATGCCTTTCTTCTGTCTGTACTGACCTACTAAATATATTTCAATGAAAGAACTATTACAGACTCTTTACCACTCATTTAAAATATTACCCACTCATTTAAAATATTACCGATTTAGGGCCTCCCCGGTGGCGCAGCGGTTGAGCGCTGGGTTGTGAAGCTGCCCGCAGCCTCTGCAGCGCCGGTTCGATCCCCAGCCACTGGGTGAGGGTCCCACATGGCGCGCAGACCTCTCCTGCCGCCCGCTGCTCCCCTCAGCAGTGTACTTCGGTCCTTCTGCCTGCTTTGCTCCCCGCTCTGGCTCTGGTGAATTCTCTCACCCTCCCGCGCTTCTGACTGTACCCAGTGCTTGTATAAATACATAAATAAATAAATCTTAAAAAAAAAAAAACTTTAAAAAAAAATAATAATAAAGTAAAAATAATAAAGTTTAAAAATAAAGTTTAAAAAATATATATATATAAAATAAATAAAATATTACTGATTTAGTCTCTCCTAAGTGACTTAATGAATAAACTGAATGGCTAGTTAATTGGTGGATTCATTAATCCACCTGTCTAATATTTGAGGGGACCTAATATAGCTTAGTGGTCTTTTCTAGGTTTACACAAGACTCTGTATGTCTTCTATCAAAGCTTTTAGCACATGCATTATAGTGTTGGATTTATTTTCTTATTTTCTCCAATAGACTGTGAAAGCTTGATGAGGGCAAGAACTACTCCTGATTTATCTGACTCAATTCTGGTTATAAAGACTATTAGTCAGAGTTCTCCAGAGAAACAGCACCAACAGGATGTTTATGTTTATACAGAGAGATTAATTTTAAGGAATTGGCTCGTGTGATATGGTGACTGGCAGATATAAAATCTGCAGAGCATGCTGGCAGACTGGATACCCAGGGGAGTATTGATGTTACAGTTTGAGTTCAAAGGCAATCTAGAGGCAACATTTCTTCCTTCTCTGGGGACCTCAGTCTTTTTGTCCTCTTTAGACCTTCAACTGATTGGATGAGGTCCACACATTATGGAATATAATATGCTTTATTTAAAATCTACTCATTTAAATATTAATCTCATTTTAAAAAAAAAAATACCTTCATAGTGACAGATGGGTGTTTGACCAAAGATTTGGTACTATGGCTTAGTCAATTTGACACATAAAATTAACCGTCACGTAGAACAAAGGCCAATAAATCTTTTCGGATGAATAATTGAATGCAGAAATTTAAAAATTAATGAATAAAATTAGTAAATTGATGAATGTATTGAGACATGGATGGATGGATGGATGGATGGATGGATGGATGCGTGGATAGATGGATAGGGATGGAAAAATAGGCAAAGTCCCTGGATGATCTTCCTATGCAACCAGGGACCTGTTATAAGTGAAGACAAGTCCCAAACCAGTGGTTTTGGACCACTGTCCCCAGTTTAGTGTTATAGTGAACCCAGAGGAGTGAGCTATATAAGCTATAGCAAACTTGGAAAGCACACATAAGGTGAGCAGAGGGGAAAAGAAATTGGGTAAGCTTTCTGAATAAAGTGTAACCCAGAATGAATATGGAAGATTAATTATACAGAGGAGATGGAAGGAAAAAATATTCTAAAAAGAGATGGTTTATATCCATTCTTCTTATTTTACACTGAGAAAACTGGGACTTTGGCCAAGTGAAGTGAGAGGCAGAGTTCACTTGCCCAAGTAATCACAGTGAAGCAGTATTTGGATCCAGATTTGAGAGGCAAACAGAGTAGGACATCCTGTGGGACGAGCAAGCTGGGGCTGAACAGAAATTCATGAGAGGAGCAGCCCACTGGCCCAGACACATGGTTCAAAGGGACAGGCATATCTAGTCCCTCTAGGCAAGTCAGGAGGTTACTCAGACCTAGGATCAGGGGCTGGTTCACGATAAAGGGATACCCCTAACTGCATTGATCACCTCCGTGTGCATGGCATAAAACTCCCATTTACTGAGTCTCCAGTAAACCTGGAACTGCGCTAAGCCCTTTATGATGCAGCACCTATGATAAAAGTCTCTATTAGAGAGAGGTGAAAATTGAGGATCAAGGAAAATAACTTGTACAAGTTCACATGGTTTGTTAGTGGTGAGATGTGAAATTGACCTTAGGCCTGTCTGATTCTAACACTTGGAAACTGCCTGCCTATGTCAGAATTGTTAATCCTCCTAACCCCCAATGGCATAAGTCTCATCACCCTACCCCTACCTTTACTGTATCAGAGAGACAGAGTAAGTTGCAAAAGGTTACACAGCAGTGGCAAGACCGAAATTTGAATCCAAGCCTGTCTTAACTCCAAACGCTCCCCTTTGCAGCTTCAGTTTATATACAATAAACCCAGTGGGGTAAGAGTCGAGGACCAGGCTGACTGTGCTGGACAGAAGCAGGTGATGTGTCTAGACCAGTGGTTCTCAACCAGGGGAAATTTTCCTCCCTTGGTAGATATTCTGTCTATAGCCATACTTGGCTATCATAGCTGGGACAAGGGAGGAGAGACTGCTGGCATCCAATGGGTAGAGGCAAAGATGCTGCTCTGTGTCCTACAATACACAGGAGGGTCCCCCCCATATCAAAGAATTTTCCAGCCAAAAATGTCAATAGTACTGGGACTGTGCAAGCCCAGTCCAGAAGCCTGGTAAGTGAATTGGTTAGGATACAGCTGTGTTCTTGGGGTTCTAAGAGGGGTGATCATGAAGCAGAGGCAGGGTTTGGGGGTGACCACTTTGAAAAGTGATCTGGATTTACTTTACAAAGCTGATAGCTTATGAGTCAGCATTCCATTCCTGGATATCTATCAAAAAAAAAACCAATGTGAAAGCATCAACTCAAAAAAAACTATAAGCTCTACAACGTTTATTGCAGCATTATCTACAATAGCTAGGATGTGGAAACAACCTAAATGCCTATCAACAGAAGACTGAATCAAGAAGATGTGGCACATCCACACCACAGAATACTATTCAGCCATAAGGAAAGATGAAATGTTGCTATTAAAACCTAATGGAAAGAGTTGGAGGAAATTATGTGTGGTAAACAAGTCAGAATGACAAAGACAAACATTGGACATTTGCATAGTGGATGATTTGACAGAGTAAAATACTTACATAAACTAGCAGACATTGATAAACAAAGTGAGGTTTCTGAGGTTAAGGGATAGGGGAGAAAAGGTCAAAGGGGATGATAAGGGATATGATGCGGGGGCAGACCAAAAAATGCAGGGCTTTAGACCAGAGACGGAAAGGAGATATACTCCGCTTCTCGCCAGTTGTGTGATCTTGGGCCTGTGACCTCGTCTCTCCTAAGCCACGGTTTTCCCATCCATAGATGAAAAGATGATGACCGCCTTGTGGATGATTGTGAGACTTGAGCAAATTCATGTAGAGGTTCTCAAATTTGAGTGTGCATCAGCACCGCACAGAGGGTTTGTTACAACACAGGTGATTGAACTCAGCCCAGAGTTTCTGAACTTGGTATGGAACCCCAAAATTTATATCTCTACTGGGTAATGGCACTGCTGGTTTGGGAACTGCATTCTGAGGACCCCCCAAGTCAGAGCTTGTGAAGGCATTAGGATAGGGCCCAGCAGCACATGGTAAGTGTTTAATAAGTCACTGGTTGTCATTGTTAGCCTCATCATCCTGGTCATCATCTTCTCCACTGCAATCCTGGGACTGAGGACTTTCTAGCAAGAGGTCTGGATCTTGCTGGCAGCAAAGGTCATGGTATCATCAGTGTGTACTCTGTTATAGTCCTTTGGGAAGGACAAGGCACTGAAAATCTGTACAAAGTGACACCTCTTTTGAGTCACTTTTGAGTCAATGAGGATGAGCAGAAGATGTGGGGCTTTTAATCTGAGGATTCTGCTCTAGGAAAGCAAGGCCATGGCTGTAGTTAGCACTGAGGCTCCCTACCAAGACCAGGACCAAGACATCTGGCTGAGCTGAATTTGAATCTGGACTTTGCCTTTCACTGGCTGTGTGATCCTGGGCAAGCCACTTGCCCACTCTGTTCCTCAGTTTCCTCTAACAGCTTCTTCCACCCAGAGTTACTTTTCAAGAATAAATGAGATACCTACAGAATGTGCTTAGCACACTCTCAGCACATAGTCAGTACTCAAGAACTGAATGCTGTTACTTGTCTCCTATCCTCTTGATGCAATGAGAATAGAAAACATTAGACCCTTGAGTTCCTGGCCTCAAAATCCAAGGCTTAGGGCCTCCCCGGTGGCACAGCGGTTGAGCGCTGGGTTGCGAAGGTGCCAGCAGCCTCTTCAGCACCGGTTCAATACCCGGCTGCTCCCCGGCCACTGGAGGAGGGTCCCACATGGCGCGCAGACCTCTCCTGCCGCCCATTGCTCCCCTCAGCAGTGTACTTCGGTCCTTCTGCCTGCTCTGCTCCCCGCTCTGGCTCTGGTGAATTCTCTCACCCTCCCATGCTTCTGACTGTACCCAGTGCTTGTATAAATAATAAATAAATAAATAAATAAATAAATAAATAAATAAATCTTTTAAAAAGAAAAAAAAAAATCCAAGGCTTAGCTGAGAGGCCAGAGCTCAGTGTCTGCAGATTAGTTTTAATTTCTTTGGTTCTGCCTGTATATCCTCCTCAGGGCCCATGCCTCCTTGGATGAAGATTTGAATTGTTACCTCCCAAAGCCAATAATATACTTCACCCCTCTGCAGACAAAGGTAAATATAATTAAAAAGTGATTATAATCTGGGACTACATTCATAAGCTTTTCTAGACCTAATTATACAGTGAGAGCAAGTCTCTTGGCATCACATCCTCCTAGATGGAATTCACCGATGCTGTCAGCTGTGTGCTAGTGAGCAGGGGTGAGGATTATGGCATTGGAGGCTAGACGTGGTCTACAGGGGGGAGGAACTAATTCAGGGGGAGTCAAGTCCAGATGCTCCCAGTCTGAATGTGTTCATCTGTGGAGCACTTACTGAGCATCACCCATGGGTCAGATCCAACTCTCAAGCCTTATTAGGGTAGAGAGGCTTTTCAGTAAAGGCAGAGTGATAAAATTGTAAAAGAACATTGGTTCACTAAGAGGACATACAGATGGTGACTAAGCACGTGACAAGGTGGTCCACATCCTGGCCATCAGGGAAATGCAAATTAAAACCACATTGAGATATCACTACTCACCTCTCAGAATGGCTAAGGTGAAAATAGTAACACAAAATGCTGGCAAAGATGTGGAGGAATTGCATCACTCATACATTTCTGGTAGCAATGTAATGGGACAGCCACTCTGGAAAACAGTTGTGTAGTTCCTAATAAAAAGAAATATGCAAATACCATCACAACACAGCATTTGTGTTCTTGGGCATTTATCCCAGAGAAATGAAAATGTATACCTGCACACAAGCCTGGATAGCAATGTTTATGGAACTTTTTTTCATTATAGTCCAAACTTGGAAACACACTAGATGTCCTTCAGTGAGCAAGTAGTTGAATAAACTGTGGCTATACACTCATGGAATACTACTCAGCAGTGAAAGGGAAAGAACTATTGATACCTGGATGAATCTATAGAGAATTATGGTCAGTAGGAGGAAAAAAATAACCCAACTTCCAAATGCTACTACTTACTCCATTTATATGACCTTCTTGAAATAACATTATAGAAATAGAGAAGAGGTGTGTGGTTGCCAAGGTTGACATGCGTGTGGCCAGAAAAGGCAACAAAGGGGGTACTGGTGGTGATGGACCTGCTCTGGTCTTGACTGTGCCAATGTCAACCTCCAGGCTGTGATGCCGCCCTCTAGTTTTGCATGGTGTCACCACTGGGGGAAACTGGGGAAAGGGTAAATGGGACCTCTGTATTGTTTCTTAAAATATCTCAGAACTAAATATTAATTTTAAAAAAGAGCAGTGGTTCCTTGCTTACAGCCTCCCAAATCTTCCTATTGATTTTGCAATAAAAGCCACATTATCATCTTGGCCTGCAGGCCCCACTGACCTCAAAAATCATCCCATAATGATGATTATGGGATACATAATCCCATAATACATACATACATAATACATACAGTCCTATTTTTTGGACTGTAGCCATCCTGGGATGCTTTCATTTTATTTCTTATCTAATTTCAAGCCTTTCTCAATGTAACTGTGGTATGCCTTCACCTTTTCTCTCAACTGGCTCCTTCCCATCATTTGGCTTTTAGCTTAAATGTCACCTCACAGAGGCCTTCCACGATTTCCTCCAAATCAGCCTTCTCCACAGTTCTTTCTCACTGTCCCCTGTGTTTTTTTTCCATAGCACTTGATGCAACTTATATTTATTAATGTGTTCCCTGGACACACACTTATTTGTTAGCTTGTTATCTTCTCCGATGGATTGTAACCTCCTTGAGGGTAGAGACCATGTTAGCCCTGCTCACTAATGCTTCTCCAGAGTCACATGAGTAACAGGTGCACAGAGCCAACTCCAGTACATAGTATAGTACAATATATTTCTGGCAGAAGGAAGGAAGAACAGAGGGAAGAAGTGAGAGGGAATGATGCGAGGAAAGAGGGGGAGACAAAAGGATGGCGGAAAGGGGATGGGCTTGGGAAAGGTTAAGAAGGTGGCCTCATCCACACCCTGACCATGGGCAAAGGTGGTTATGATGCGCCCAGTTTGGCTCAGGCATCCTTGCAGATGCAAACACCACTTGTTCATCCTGAGGATGGAACCTGCTCATGGTGGGGGTGGGAGGAGCGTGGGGGGCGGAGAGACAAGAAGGAGTTGATGTCCTTCATGTCCCTCCCTGCCCCCAGGTCCTTCCACCACTGGTTATTGTGGATATTCAGAGAAACCCTCTTACTGAATCCGCATAGGACAAATAATTGGCCAGCTAATCAAAAGGAAAATGGTTAAAATGGAGAATCAAAATGATAAATTCCTAAACATTTTTTTTTGTAACCTAAAGATGTGGGCACTCAGCTCACGAGGCAAGGGGAGGCTTTCTCCGCCGAATGTTTTTCCTATTGGAGTTTCAAATAATTTTTCTTGCAAAGCCACTGCAGTGTGAATCGCATTGACTCTGAAGATTAATAATTACTTCCCATATCTAATTTCATAGCATTTTTTTCCAGAAACTCTCCTTTTTATTCAGTCTTTGTATGCATTCAGTTTCCTATTCACAGAAACATTTCTCTTTCTGTTCACACTACATTTGATTTAATTGGTTTACTTAATTAAATTGTAAATTCATAATATCAAGTACAACTGGCATAAGCAGGTTTGGGAACAGACATGGCAGACATGCCCACTTGGCCTAAGTGGGCAACTCGGTGAGGGGAGCCAAGCCCTTGGGGTGACAACTGGTGCTTGGCGGGTGTGGGTATCAGTCACCACACTTTGTGGAAAGTATTCAGGCGTCTGAAGGCCTGGCCAGCGGTTAAGAGGAAGCGGGCAAAGATTTAGTTAAATAATTAATTAAACATTTAGTTAAATTTTCATTGAATACGTCTAAATGTTGGAATCTAGTTTCAATCACCCCTTGAACCTCTCTTTCTTTCTTTGTAAATTAGGCCTGAATCTAGTTACGCAGCAAAGTTGCTATGGACATGAAATAAAGTGTCTAAAGCCATACCCTGCTCCTACCCCGAGCTGGAGCCCGAGATCTTTTCAAAGCCATCAGCCTGTGAGGTCTGCATGTCAACAACTTTTTACAAAAGCACCTAGGGTCCCCTTTGCTACACTTTCTGATGCTCAAAAGTCGTAAAGCAGAAATCTGATTTATGGTATCCCCCAAAGGAGATTCAAGTTCCACTGGTCCAGAGAAGCTCTAGCCACTCAGAGGAAGTGGCTCAGACCCCGAGATCAGGGAGACGGGTTTGGAATCCTGACTCAGCTCCATGTTGGGTGATCTTTCCCGGCAGATAACTTAAGCTTCCAGAGCCTCAGTTTCCCCATCTTAAAGACTGGCGTTAAAATGAACCAACATGAACTGCCACACTGCGTGTGCAGCCCACACCTCATTAATAGTAGTCGTGGGTGCTGATGCTATTATAATTATTACTATTATCATTATTATTGAAAGCTGAGAAAGGCAAGCAGACCACCATACGGCCTCTAGTCACGCAACATATGGATGTGCCTTTTATGTCTTAGAGAGGGAAAAGCAATTTTCCATTTCCTCTCCCACTTGAGTTGATTGCAGTTTTCTCCTGATTAATATGTATGAAGCTGACTTTAAGCCTTTGCAGCAAAAGGGCCCTGTTTGTTGAGCAGTGGTCCATAAATCTATATGGTAATTAGCCTCCCTCTGTATAAGCACCCCTAGAAGCAAATATAACTGAAACAAAGCACCCATGATTTTAATGGGCAGGAGACATTAGCCATGGAGTCACCAGGTGAACAAACCCTCCCTAGAAAATGGGCTGGAGAAGCCAGACTTTCCCAACTCCTGTGATCTGAGGGTTGTCTGGGTTGACTTGCTCCCTAGTGTCAGTTTCACCTGCTTCAGTCATGCACCCTGATTTTCACTGGGAAACCATCATACCATACCTACAGGGGGAGTCCAGGAGCCAGGTCTGGCCAATCTCCGTCGACTCACCCCTTCCCCACAGTGGTTTCTAATGGGCACATGAATCAAGATGGCCAGATCAGAATAGAGCCTGGGACTCTTTCTCACAAAAGAGGTGCTGCGAAGCTGAGAGAATTGATACTGAACGCCGGCCTCAGTTTCCCTCAGCCGATAGAAGGAAACAGAGTTTGAGGAAAAGGAAAGCGGTTCAATTTGTTGACAAATGAAGAGGGCACAGGCTCATGTCTGAAAGACAACTGTCCTGCTCTTTGGCAGAGTGCAGGAGTATTTATACAAAGGGGAAAATAGGGAGATGGGTTAGGGTCTGCAAAGGGAAGGGGGGGTCGGCACGTAGACAGGAGGGCGCCAGCTTGCTATTCTTCAATAGCTGATGTTTAAGTCCCTCTTCCTTGAAATGCAGGAGGACTTGTTATCTAAAGACAAACCTGTCAAACAGGGGGGTAACTGCAAGAAATACGGGGGTGGGGGAAGGCAAACTTGTTAATGCTTATCTGGGAGAAGGTCATAAAGAAGGCAAACTTGGGTTGTTTCCAAAGCTTAGCTATTGTAAATATGCCCAAAAAATAGATGACTGGATCAAGAAGATGTGGTACATATACACCATGGAATATTACTCAGCATTCAAAAAAGATAAACACATGCAATTTGCAGCAACATGGATGTGCTGGAAGGGATCATGCTCAGCGAAATAAGCCAGAAAGAAAAGAAAAATACCGGATGGTCTCACTCATAGCAGGAATCTAGAAAACTTAAATAAGGGATCAGGAAAAAGAATAACTATAGGAAAGAAAATATCAAAATCAACAAATAACTATGAACAAGAGACTCTCTACGGGGGGGTGGGGGGCGAGGAAAGGCAGGCTTGGGGTAAAAATAAGGGGGTTGTAATTGTATGAGGAATATAAAAATAAAATTTAAATTTAAAAAAAGGCAAACTTGTCAAATAAAGGGGAAATTGCAAGTAATGGGGGATGACAAAGACAAACTTATTAGAGATCAGTCATTTGTGAGTGCATCATAATGTCTCAGTATAAAGGTGCCAAAGATGACTTCCTGGAGAGAGCCTGCCCCAGAAGCAAGCCAAAGCAGAACTTCTGAGAGACAGAAGAAAGCAATTCTTGATGGTACCATTTGAGCAGTTGATGCAGCTTTACTTGAAGTTCTCCCTGAACTTTACAGTTACACGAGCCAGCAGATGGTTAATTATTGCCAAAAGCCAGTTGAGTTTGGCTTCCATTATTTGCAACCAAGAGAATCCTGTGAAAATTTACTCCCTCTCTTGATAGTTTAGTAAATTGATATCCAGAGAGGACAAGTGACTCGCCCAAGGTCACAGAGCAAGGTTGTGGGGGAATCCAATATGAATTATAGGACATTTGGGCCACTTTGATTTTTGTATTTTAAAAACTCACATTAGACAAAATTTTAAAACATGCTGGTAGCCAATACTGAGTTGGTATGAGGAAAAAGGGAAAATGCACCCTCAGAAGCTAACTAGAAGCCATGCATATTGCTAACCCTTTCTGGAGAGAATTTAGGCAACAGAATGGCTAGAAATCATGTTGCTATTTAACAGTCAAATAGGTCCTATTATACCGGAACCCTAGACTGTGAATCCTGACTAAAAATATATGCATCGCCTCATGCATGAATTCCCCTTGAAGAATTTAGGAAATAATCTAAGGGACCTATAAAGTATTTTTTATTTTTTTATTTTTATTTTATATATTTTTATATCATTTTTCATTTTTGCACAATGTATGCATTTTCATCTTGGTTATAGTCCCCATACAATTCCCACCCCGCCTTGTTTTGACCCTAATCCTTCCTCCCCCTTCCCACGTAGTGTGTCTCAGGTTTATAGTTGCTTGTTGATTTTGATTTTTACTTTATTATAATTAGTCTTTTCCCTGTTCCCTTATTTTGGTTTTCTAGATTCCTACTATGAGTGAGACCATCCGGTATTTTTGTTTTTCTTTCTGGCTTATTTCGCTGAGCATGATCCCACAAAGATGTTCATCACTGTATTGTTTCAACAGTAAAATGGGAGAGGAAAAAACGTAGTAAGGAAGATGGCCGAAGAAGTAGTATACATCTACAAAACAGAATACTACAAAATGATTAACAATCATGTTTTTGAAGATCTTATTCCACAGAAAAATGTTCCTAATCTATTAATGACAAAGGTAGGTCACAGCCTGATTTATACCATATGATACCATATGACTCAAACCAAGGAAGGAAGCCCCCGTATTTATGTCCATGTGCATATGTGAATGCAACATGTGATACAGACAGCAAGAAAATAAGCCAAAGTGTTAGCAGTGTTTATCTCTGGGTGATATTTATTTGCTTCTTTGTGCTTTTCTGTGGTTTCCAAATATACTACAATGAGCATGTGTTACTTATGTAATCAGAAAAAAAAATTGAATTGCTATATAAAAAAAATTAAATGATGCCGTTTGGTAAGAAATAACTAGGCCAGTCAGCAATGAGGACATGGTACAGCCTCTGTCAGCCACTTTGTGGACTCCACAGAGGCTCCAAAATAATTGCCTCAGCAATAGAACTGCATCTGTTACCTGAATTATCGCAGTAACACTCTTGCATTCAACTTGGGGTCAGAGTCAGATTGCGCGCAAAATCTGCTATGTGCCGTGTCTTAATCCTCTCAATGACTTCTAAGAAAAGGCATTATTAGCCCCTTTTGCAAGTGAAGGAGCTGAGGCCCAGAGAAGGTGGGTATCTTGCTCAAGGTCACACAGCTGGGCAACAGGCAAGGCTGGAATTCAGACCTGATCTAGCTGCTTCAAAATTTAGCTGGTGATGGCTACTGCTCTTCTCTGGCCTGGAGAAGGCCAGGGGCGTCCTACTTTACCGGGTGAGGTCATTTGCCTGATCACAGCTAGGAGAGGGTCTGGAGGTCACCCCCACAGCCCAGATGTTGCCTATTTTCATGTTGCCTCTGGACCAGCCAGAAACTGGCTGCTGTGGGAGGGGCAGGCTTTCGCGCTCTGGGCTTTGGAGAACTGCTGTGTTAATTGCCAGAATCAATTTGGGCTGATCCCCTGTAACTCCGAGCCTGCTGAGACCTGTTACTATGGCCTGCAAGCCTCAAATTGACCACAAGTAATGGAAGTCATTTCTAAAGAGGTGTTTATTGTTACCAACCTCCACTGTGCTCCAAGTCAGTAGTAAGTCCTCAAATAAGCAGAACTGAAAGGGCCTTGGAGAAGGAAAGCAGAGGAGAAAACTCACCAGTTCCGTCTGACCACTCTGGAAATGTGCTCTTGGCCCACCTTTGACAAGGCAGCTTCCCAGACAGAAGGTCTTTAAATTTAAGGTCTGAGAGTGGAGACGGGCTTCTATTGACGCATCTGTGCTCTCTCGCCAAATCTGTCCTCCTGTCGGGCTCGTGTACCTGTTATTTCGCCAACTCTTATGGAGCACCTGCTGTATACCTGGCATGATGCTAGGCACTAAGTGTGGGTACGATAGTGACACAATCGACCCCATGGAGAGCTCACAGTCTGGAATGGGAGGCAGAGAGGGAGACAAAGCTGCTATTCATTCAGAGGGGCATCTACTCATTCATTTATTCATTCAGGAAATAGTGAGTAGCTACTCTGTACCCCCAACTTAGCGAGGACTAAAGATATAGAAGGTTGGGTATTTGGTGAGGCTGATCTTGAGACAGCATTCACGAGCAGTTAGGAGAGCCCTTGAGAGGGACACCTGCAGAGGGTGGGCACAGATGCAAGACTGGGCAGAGAGGACAGCCATGCGCAGACCCGCCATCCTTGCCCAACCATGAGTGCCTAGAGCCAGATGGCAGCTTTGTCCCAAATCGGGCCAAGATAACCAGGGCTTCAGTTTCCATATCATTTGGTCACTGGGTGTGGGCTACCCCTGCAAGGGTACTTTGGTCTCTTGGGGAAAATGTTCCTCTAATCATTGCTGCTTTGTCAGGGGCAACCGAAGGGGGCCTTCAATCTATATTTCTCTACAGTTGACAGTGGCCACGTGAGCTCAGAAGCCCTTATCCTGGGCTGTTGCCTCAGCCCTGCACCAATAACTCCCTCCATGAAGCTCCATGGAGACATGATGGCAACACCACCCTCCTTTCAGAACACAATGCCCTTGCAGCTGGCTTCTCTTGGGCCAAGGAAGTCTGGATTCTTTGGCTGTCAACAGTTTCTCCAAATGTCTCCTTAGGCTAGTTCCTTGGCAATAATAATGATAACAATAGCTGACGTTCACGGAGGGCATTCTACATGCCAGACGAATTGTTAGGTAGTTACCCACATCATCTTACATAACCCTCACGAGTCCTAAGATGCGGGTACTACTATTATTCTATATTGCAGATGAGTAAGAAGAACATCTCCCACAGAGGCAGGGTCCTTTACACAAGGTCACACAGTTGGTGAGTGGCCTAACTAAGACACAAATCCTGTTTAACATGAAGGCCAAGGCCAAGTTCACAACCAAGGTAAACCATGCCTCCCTGTCATGGACACTTTTGTCCCCTCTTTACTCTAAAGCTCTATATTGAAGACCTCGCTTCTTGAAGGGCTCAAGTCACCAGTATTTCCCCAGTATTAAGCTAACTGAAAAAGATTTTTATTATTTAAAAAAAAAATCTATCCCCATTATCAAATACAGAAATATTTAGTATTGAAATTTACGGAAAATTATTGCATAAATTAAAACATAATGAATAAGAGTATGAGCAGGTCCACTACTGCACTGCAGGGTAGGTAACATTTCCATACATTTCCTCCCAGTTTTGTTCAGAATATTATTTTTGTTGGGGTCTATTACCTTTGTGTATTGAGATCAATTACACACAAGCACTCCACTGTATTATAAGCATTGCACAGGTTGGCATACAGACCTGTTATCATTTTTAGTGGCTACATAATATTCCATTGAGTGGAATGATACACAATTTACCATCCTTGTTTGAACAACTGAAGTTGTTCATTTTCAATTTCTCACCTGTTTCAAGTACCTGAACATGCTCTGTCTCTAAAGATTCTATTGTAAAGATTTTATTTTGTATTTAGGATTATTTCATGAAGAAGGAATCTCAGAAGTCCAGTTACTGCAACAAAAGTCATAAACAATTTTAAGAATCTTGATATCTGACCGCCCCCATTGCCTTCTAGAGGCGTTTGCATCGACACAAGTGGCCTCTGGCAATAAATGAACCCAATAGTGTATTTTTCCCTTTATTTTATTTTTTTACACAAGTAAAACACGTTTGTCATAGAACAGCAGTGCAAGATTTTAATAAACCTAAATAGAGATTTCTTCCCCAAGGTCATACGATCCATCTTTTTCTCAGATGCTGCCAATTTAGTCTGCTCCATTCTTACAGGGTCTCCCTTCCATTGCCTGGGAGGGTTACTATAGCAGCGCAGAAAACCTCAGGTGTTCATTAGCTCTCAGGAGCTCAGCATTGTGAGACAAGAATAGGACACTTAGGGCACCCACCTCAACAGAGGCAGGCTGTAGAATTTTTCAACAATAGCCTCGTGTCTGTTGGATCTACTGGATTTGCTCTACTGTCTGGAAGAAATGGCTGCTGCAAATATAGTAAACACACGGAGATATCCTGCCCTCCTAGACACCAAGCCTGCCTCGGAACCATCAAGTCCACGGGAGCAGACCCCCAGCTGGGGGCTGAACCCTGACTCAGGCCCTGTTCCCTTCCTCACCTCCATCCTGACCCATGACTGCCAGCTGATCACTCACTCAGATCACAGCCTGGTGCAGCTGCCTCATCAGAGACTTGGGCCCCTCATCTACTCATCTATCGCTCTTGAATTTTGCCCCCTTTTCTCCCCCTCTACAGCCCCTGCAGGCCAGCCCACCACTATTCCCACCTGGGCTAGAGTAATAACCTCCTAATTGGCTGCCCCTCTCGGCTCCAGTCCCACAGCCCATTCTGTCGGAGAGTTATCTTTTTAATGAAGTTGGAGCCAGCTCTTGAAGATAAGAATCTAGTCATGATAAAACTGGTTCTAGCCGTCCAGTGATTTCCCATTGGACTCTGATACAGAGAAATACTCCACTCTTTTCCTCCTCTTCTATCTCATTCCTGCTGTATTATTTCTGTCTTTTCTTAATCTGTGCAGCTCACAGGCATCCAGCGTCTCTGCACAGGCCTTTCCCATGCTGTTCCCTCCACCAGCAGTGCATTCCACCCTCTTTGTCTTTTTTTTTTTTTTAAGACTTATTTATTTATACAAGAACCGGGATACAGGCCAGATGCGCAGGAGGGTGAGAGGATTCACCAGAGACAGAGTGGGGAGCAGAACAGGCAGACTGACTGAAATACACTGCTGAGGGGAGCAGCGGGCAAGACAAGAGAGGTCTGCAGCGCCATGTGGGACCCTCCCTGGCTGGCCAGGATTGAACCAGCACTGCAGAGGCTGCTGACAGCTTCCCAGCATTGCGCTCAACTGCCTGTGCCACAAGGGGAGGCCCTGTCTTCTTCTTTTTTTTTTTTTTAATTTGCATCAATTTTATTTATTTTTAATTTTTTTTTTATTTTTTACCTCATTGTTCATTTTTAAACAATATTTGCTTCCCCCACCACCACCCCTCAGGTGTAGTCCCCAGAGAGTGTCTTCTTGACTCCATCTCTGCTCCAGATCTCAGCATAAATGCCATCTCCTCAGGGAAGCCTTCCCTGACTTCATTCATCAAATGGGATCTGGAACCCATGTGAGACCTGGTCATAGCTCCATGCATTTTCCACACAGCATTTGTTAAAGTTTAAAACCATGCCTCTGGGTAATCTTTTAAATTGTGGTTAAATACCCATAACATAAAATTCACCATCTTCACCATTTTTAAGTGTACAGTTCAATAACTTCTCACTGCAGTGTAGCTGCCATCCCAGCCAGCTCTAAAACTCCTCTCACCTTAAAAATTAAAACTCCTCATTATTAAACAGTAATTCCCCACCCTACTCCCCCTCTCCCCACAGCTCAATTCTTTTTGTCTCTAGGCATTGGACTGTTCTGAGTCGCTTGTATTCGTGGGCTCAGTGCAAGATTCACCTTTCCTGACTGGCTCACTTCATTTACATCGCCTTCCCACCAACTTCCCCACCTTCTTATCAACACTTGTTACTTTCTGTTTTTTTGTTGTCTGGGATATTTTCTGGTGGTAGCCACCATGATGAGTGTAAAGGGGCATCTCATTGTGGTTTTGATTTATATTTCCCTCAGGATTATTGACCATTTGTTTATCATTTTCAGAGAAATATCTATTCAAGTCCTCTATTTCTTTTTAATTGGGCTGGTTGATTTTTTGTTGTTGTTGTTGTTATTGGGTAGTAGGAGTTGTTTATGTCTTCTGGATATTAACATCTTATCAGACTACCTCCTGTGGGGATGAGATACACAATTAGCAAATCTTTCTCTTGTTCTTACTGGGTAAGTTTTTATTGCATGTTTCTACTCCACTACTGTGAGATTCACAAAGGCAGGGAGTGCGTCCGCTCTGTTCATCAGTATATTTTAAGAACCTGGCACGGTGCTTGGAGAGATTCTTGATATATACATGTCAAATGAATGAATGAATGAGTGAATGAGTCAGCTACCATTTGGAGACCCCGCTACTCACTGCCTTTCAGTGCAATGTCCTTCTTGCCTTGACAAGACCTTGGGTTGATCCCAAATACACTCCTAAAGGCAAATGGGAAACATGTTGCCACAACAGTTCAAAGTTTCTATTCCAATCAACACCACAGCTTTTTCCCGATGTCTGAAAACCTATTTTAGGGGAAGTGCAGTCTTTACATTGCTGGGTTGTTTTTTTTTTTTTTCTGTGCAATGAACAACATTTCAGTTCACTGCAAAGCATGAGTGTTTCCAGCAACTGTGCCAGGAACAAAACCTTGAGAGAACAAGAGAGAAAAAAATCAGCTTGGTCAGGCAAAAATAAACCATGGAATCCCTGGGAAGTTGCCGGGAGCTGTCCTTGCTGCAGGAGAGCCCGGAAGCTGCGGGCCTGGCAGGAAGCCAGCACTGTGTTGATTTGTGTGCTGGGAATGGTGGCTCAGGCGAGCTCTGGCTGCAGTGACAAGTATTGTTATTAGATGCACAGTCTCAGGCCAGGCTTGGAAAACCAACTCCACAACGTCAAGAGAAGAGGAATGAGCTGGTTCCATGTCATGACGGTGCTTTCGAAGCAGAAATACCTGTATATTAGGCTGAAGACAGAATCTCCAAAGGAGGAAGAGTTGCACAGGCAGAGAGGGTGACTGGGAGCAGGGGGTTACTCTGTCCTTGGTGAGCACAGGGCTCATATATGCCCACAGAGGGCTGCAGAGGCTGCTGTAAGAAACAAAGCTGAAGATGCACTCTGTGTCACAGGAGGACACAGCCCATCCTTGTCCCCACCATGAGCTCCTTACGTGGCCTCTGGAGCCTGTCTGTCCCATCACCTGGAATGTTCTCTCTTTTTTGGATCCCCCTGAAGGCCCTAACATAGAGGTCACACAAGACACCCAAGGGAAAAGACCGTGTCTGTGTTGTTCTTCTCTAGGCATCTAGCTCCTCAAACTGACCTGGCACTGCATAGTCTCCCAATAAATATTTGTTTGAATGAATAATAGGTCATGTCTGTGCTATCATAGACACTCAGTGATCAATGCTGAGTGAACAGATAATATCCAGTGTGATCTGTCATGTACAGAACCATGAGGAGGTAGACAGAAATTTGATGAATGAATGAATGTCTCTTTCATCTTCACTACTGTATCTCCAGTACCTACTCCAGGGCCTGGCAAAGAACAGGTGCTCAATAAAGGTTTGTCAATGAATTACATTAAGGGCAGAGTAGGTAATGTATGCAAGCGACCAATAGATATGTTCAGTCCTCCCCAAAGAAGTGCTTGGGTATTAGTTTTATAGATTTCTAGCTTGGACATTAAAACCCACAAGGTAATTAATTATTCATGCTAAATATTGACTTAAAAGATTAAAAAACTTTGAACAATTTGTGTGTTTGACCACAGGTTCACATGTCCTTGAGAGCAATCATAATTGTCTCAGAAAGAGCTAGCTACTAGTTCTGAATCTCTCCCTACTCCCCTCTGTCTCTGTCAATGTCCCTCCATAAGCATGCACACACACATGTACACAAATGCACACCTCTCTTTATATGTATATGTGTGAAAGGCATAGAACATACTCTCCTTAACAACCCTAGGAAGGAATCAGTCTTGTTAACACCTTGGTCTAGGACAACTGGTCTCCAGAACTGAGGGACAATGAATTTCTTTTGTTTAAACCACCCAGTCCGTGCAACTTTGCCAAGGGAGCCCTCACAGACTAACACAATAACCAAGGAATATTCAATAAGAATTTAACTAGTACTCACTAAGCATTTCCAAGACTCTGCTTAAGCATCTGCTCCAGGAGGGCAGAGACCTTATCTGGTTTTATCATGCCCAGGTTCCTAACTCTGGCACTACTAATGAAAGATGAATCAATGACTGTGAGAATGAATGAGAAACGAGAGCCAGGACTCCAGAAATAAAGTCTGGAGGAGTTTTTTTCACAGTGTGCTGATGATGGATGATAGGTGGATAGAAATATCCTTGGAAAGTAGGATCATAGCCATAGATACATGAGATCCCTGGAAGTAAGTCTACTGAGATGCACAGCTTGTATTTATAACATTTTTTGTATAGGAGATAGAATCCTTTCGGTTTGTGGATTTTATAACTTATTCTGAATATATCTATAGCAGTGCCATGTATTGATATTAAAAACTGTATTTCTATTCAAATCCTGGAACCCCTTCCCTTGGCCTAGTGCTGCAGCAGCAGTGAGGAATCCTATCAGATCACCCTCAGGGAAGGGAGGCAAAAAAAATCAAGAATCAAAATATTGTCTTTTGAGTTCTTAGGTAGACTTCTGTGAATCTATAACAGAAACCATGATCTTGAAAGCCTTGGATTTCAACTAAAAATATCAACTGTTTGAGCAGGAAAAAAAAAAACAAAAACAAAAACCCACCCTCCTGTTTATTTATTTATTTATGTGGTAATGAGAACTTTATTGGGGGACAGTGACTTTGGCTCCAGGAAAGCGAACTAATGAGGCCCAGTACCAATGACCACCCCCACGAGGCCTGGTCCTGGACCTAGGGTTCTCACAGGAAGCAGGAAGGCACCTGAGTCCCCCAGGACCTGGGTATCCAAAGAGAGTTGTTGCTTAGAAGCAAGTTTCATTGAGCTTCTTGTGAACTTGGCTGATCTTGGAAACTAAGCAGGATTGTGCCTGATTAGTACTTCGGTGGGAGATCACTGTCTGATTTCAGAACCTCCTGGTCTTTAAAGTCCAGAAGCTGGCTTCCAATATCAAGAACACAGAGCATAAAGCAGTGCGCAGAAGCTTGTGCAAAGTTGTGATAGCCATTACCCAAGGCAGTGGGCTGGACCCACAATCAGCAGGGTCCCAGAGAAGCACCCAGGGTCCCAATCTTCTAGAAATAGAGATAGGGAGCACTGAAACCCCCATAAATTGAGGTGTATCCCAGGACCTCTGGCTTCCCAGATAAGCCTGAAGTTCAGCATGGACCATAGTGTAGCTATGGCTGAGGGAGCTGTCTGGGCCTGAGGCAGCCACCCAGAGCGCCCCAAGGCGCAGTGAAATGATTTTCTGATGAATCCCACAGGATTGTTCCAATGCCCTGGAACAAGGGGAATGGCATGAATGCCTGACATTCTTGGTACATTTTGGGTATTAGTGGGGTAAAGGCTGACCCCTTATAGCTGGCAGGAGGTCCGTCAGCAAAGGTCACCAAGTCTTTTTGAGACTCAAGCGATACCCAGGGTCAAGGCTATGGGGTTAGGGCGGAGTTCCCTGAATGAGGAAGTAATTCTCCTAAAGAGATTGAGTTTAAACTCTCCCCCGCCCCCTTGAAGTGACTCAGTTGCCTTGACTTTGCAAAGCTATTAATTACCTCCACTTGCAAAGAGACTCCAGAGTTAAATTGCATTTATTATAAAGAAAAAGAAAACACACAGAAGTCTGTGATATACCCTCAGTATATCAGCTGAGGGTAATTTTGAGATTAAATCGAGCTGCTTAAGAGATACTTTTGGAGTCTCTTAAATTTGCCGCTCTTGTAAGGTAGAGACACTTAGCAGATAAGAAGGCACACATTTTTTATCTGGCACCTAAGCTCTTGGCATCCTTTGATCTTTGAGATAAGGGCTTAGGGTTCTCTTTGGGAATTGTGGAGAGTTCCAGGTTTGGAATCTGCAAATACATAGGACATGCACAGCTCCGGAGCCTACCTTTGTAGCAGCAGACATCACCAGTCGATTGCTGAGCCTCACAATTCTTTTCAACACGGCACTCTACATAGCAACTACCAATTGACTAGAATTAGTATACAAGTCAGAATTAATTGTCCTCCTCCTCTAGTGGGTCTGAATTGACAGGAATAGGCTAACCAGAAAGTGACAGTGCCAAGAACAGAACGAGGGATCCCTGCTCCCCAACTGGGCACTTTCCACTGGAACCACAGGGGTCTCTACAGCTCTATTGTGAATGGCACACTATCTGATGCCAAAGATCCACCCACCTGGCGCAGCCACAGGAGGGACAGGTTGCTGCCATGCAAGCTGACATTCTGCTGGGGGGCAACATGAAATTTGTCTTGAAGCCACAGTCCTGAGCTCAGATCTTAATCCCTGCATTTCCTGGCTGTATGATCTTGGGCCAACTACATTTTATTCTCTGAACCTCCTCTGTTTCTGCATCTGTAAAATGGGAACAGTTAATATTTACCCTGTTGTAAGGATTAAACAGGATGAGTCTGTCAAGCCCAGCCCCCAGGGCAGATGAGATGCTCACAGAATAGCAGCTGCTCCACTCCTCACACTGCAGGACAACGCTGCGCCCCTGAAACCCTCCCCTCCTGCTGCTGTTTTTCTTTATTTACATGCGGCTCCCCAAGGAGAGCACTGCATCTTGAGCTTTGTCAAGGAGTCACTGGTACCTAAGAATAAGGAGGAAAATGGCATAAAGGAAGGGGAATGAGCATTGGAAGGATCAAACTGTAGCCCTCATTTTTGACTTTGGGATGCTCTGCAAGGGACCTTGCCTATCCAAGCCTCGATGGGTGTACTTGTTTGCCCAAAAGGCATAGGGCCTGGAGGGAGCGGGGGTAGTGTGCTGAGGGAGGTTCTGTGACGTTAGCCAGGAGGGTGGGTGTGTGTGTGCTCCTGCTTGCCTGCTTCCCTGGGTGGTATGTTTCCACAAGACATCAGCTCATTTACCAACAGCTCTGTGCCAGCACCAGGCCTGCGGCAGGCTAGGGTCCCTGGGCAAAACAAAATGAAGTTTAACTCTGGCTTTCATTAACACTCCACTGCGGCTGGCCAGGCTGCCCTGGGCTGGGGTGAGCACCGCAGCGTGGCTGAGCTCTGCTGGGCGCAGGGCTGGAGAAAAGCTGGCTCTGCAGGGCAGAGGGCTGGAGCCTCTAAGTCACACATCGCTGCAGTCAGCGGTGGATCCAGTCCAGGAGGAAAAACAGAGAAGCAGATCCAGACGCTGCTTCAATTTTTGGTCTTCCCTGTCAGAGGATGAATATTATACAAAGTGAAAACTGGCCTTGGCTGCCCTCCCATCTTTAGTCACCGAGGCAAGAGGGGAGAGCAAGCTGCTGGGGGTCTCAGCCAAGAAAGGGAGGAGCCTGGACTCCAACCCAGGTGTGCCAGGCTCCCCAACCCAAGCTGTGAACCAGCAAACCTGTCTTCTAAAACAAGTTAGAGGGTTTTCCCAGAGGATGGGTAGTGGTGCTGCTCGTGGTCGGGGAGGGAGGGGGGAGGTGGGGTTGATATTAATTGGACATGGGCTCTGGGCTAGACAATGCATTGGTTGTTTTTCCTGTTGACAATAGCTGATTCCCCAATTCTAGAAGTCAGCTAAGGGCCCTAAATCCTATTCAATTCTGATAATAACTGCTCAGAATTAGGATCAGACCCCACAAGTTTAAAGGATCAGCCTCACAAGACTGCTCTCACTCTAGGGTAGGTGCTGGGTCCCCAGGTTACCCACACTTCTACTAGACTGGGTTGCAAATTTTAGGGTTCTTATACTCTCATCCCCAAGGTTGGCTAATTCACTAGAACGGCTCACAAAGCTCAAGAAAGTGTTTTACTAACACTGGTTTATGACAAAAGATGTAACGCAGGGAGAGATGGAGAAAGAAAGGCAAAGGGCAAGTGGTGTGGGCAGGGTGGAACATCCACCACCCGGCAATTCGATGCCGTCACCAACCCAGGATCCCATCGTTCGGGGCTTTATGGCGGCTTCACCCCATTGACAATGAAGAGAAAATATATTATTGAGTAAATGAATATAATAAAGATTCCAGCAGAACTTCCAGCCCAGGTGCAATGAACACTCCAACACAGGTATAATCAACAAGTTTGCTTACTTACAGCTCCTTCCCTTTCAAGATTCATGGCCAGGGCCTCAGCACTCTTATGTACAAGGTCAGGCAGACGGCCAAGCTGGTCTCTCTCTCTCCAAGGCCATCCCCAAATGCCTGCATCTTTCCCCCTTTGCTTCACCTCTCTTTTGTGGGGACTTTGCCACAAATGGTTGTGCTTATCCATGTAGCAGATATGGAGACAGTTGCATATAAAAGGAACCCTTGGTCTTTAAATGGGTACTCAGACCTTACGCGGCTACCCAGGTCTGGGACCTCATGCCTGAATAATAAAGCTTTTCCTGACCTCACCATTCCTGAAGTACCACTTGTTCTTCCTCTGCCTGGGTAAAAAGTAGAATTTATTTCTGCAACAACATAAGTCACACATCTGGTGAGTCTCCAACCCTCTCTCCACTCACAGGAGGCTGAAAGGTGGGACTGAAAGTTCCAAGTTTCTAATCAAGGCTTGATCTTTCTATTGACCAACTCGTTCCCCTCCCATCCTGGGGACCCACTGAGAGTCTCCTCATTAGGACAAAAACTGCTCCTCTCAGCCTTGTCACTCGGGAAATTCCAAGTAGCTTTGGAGGTCAGCGCCAGGACCTGGCACAAAGACCAAGTAGCTTTCAAGGATACCACAGGCCCTTGCCATGTTGCTTTAGTCTCTACTAAATTTAGTCAGAAGTTTTAAGCTCATTTTACAACAAAACTGAGTTCCGGATGCTTGATGTGGCAATTCACCAGCTGTTACTGTGGCTGTGAAGTGAGCGTTATCAACAGGCTCCTCCAACCTTTAACCCTGCTCCTGGTGGTAAATGACTTCCCTTTGTCCTGAGCCCTCCTGGGTAAAATGAGGCCGTCACGGCATCCACCGCACTGAGGGGCCACACAGACGACCCAATGAGTTTAGGAATAGAAAGTATTTAGAACAGTGCTTGGCACAGAGAAAGATATCCACAAGTATTTGTTTCTGCCATTGTTATTATTGTAATTACTATCCAAGATCAAATTAGTGTTGTTGTTTTTTTTTTTTTTACAATAAAGGAAAAGCTTCTTAATGCACTTTTGTTTTCCAGCAAAACGGACTGACGAAACATCCATCATTAAGTAGTTTTACAAATGGCACTTTCATCCACATTAGAGAATGAGAGGAGCCTGCCTTGTTTCCTCAGCTAGGTTGCTCGATCATCTTTACAACGTGACCCTCTCTTAGGACCAAAATCAAATTGCTAGTAAGTGGTAGCGTGACCTTTAAAGTCAGGTCTGTGCAGCTTTCCCTCCCCTGTGCTCCCGCTCCTGCACCAGGAGCAGTTTCCAGACCTGTGGACATCATCTGTCAGTCAAAAATGTAAAAACCACAAGACAAACATATACGGCTTCATGTGGTGGATTCCATTTTCTGTTTTGCCAAATAAGATAGTTTATAAAAATGACTGCCCCCTCTTACCACCATCGTTTCATAAGGAGCATTTAAGATCTCAATGATAGGGAAAAATATAATCACAAGATAGAAAGCCCTTTAAATTCAATAAATGTGGCTTTCTGAGCACTGTCTCCACATTATTCTTATTTCCCCACAGACCCATGGAAACCTCATCAGAGGCCAGCCCAGCTTTTCAAGCTTGCATTGTGAAAGAGCTGCCTGCCCTGTCCCCTGACAAGACTTCACAGAGGTCATTGTGCAGAGATTTGGGGTATCAGAGCACGTTTCTAAAATAATGTGTTTTCAAAAAAGTGCCAGCTGAAAAATAACTGGGGAAAGAAAAATTATATATATGTATAAAAATTATATGTATACATACATGTATACACACATATACATATATACACACATATACACATATATACATATACACACACATATATATATATATATATATTTCCTACCCTAGTTAATAGCACAAATTCAGCAAACCTTAGAGAGGATTTCTTATAACAATAATGTAGTAACAGACTCAGACGAGCTTATCTCACAATTTATAGGGGAAGCATTAAGTAGAAGCTGAGAAGCTCCTGGTATGAATACCAATCTGGGGATAAGCCCATGGGACGCAGACACACCTAAGCAGACACCCACTTCCTCCTGAATCAGTCTTGCAGCGGCAGCCAGCACAGAGTGGTCGCCAGGTCCAGGCAGCAAACTTATATACCGAGGCAGCCTCCAGAGAGGGCTTGAGAGAACAGATGAAAGGGATTTGAGGATAGGAGCTCAGCTCTCTAGTGACTGGAAAGGAAGGCCAGGGCTGAGCACCCAGGGAGAAAGAGAGCCAGCCACGTTCAGCTCAGTAAGCTCAGCTTGCCCCTCAGACCAAGGGGAATCTGAGTGAACTTCGGATGCTTCTTATGTCTGCTCTCAGCTTTCACATCTATAAAATGAAATGTTGATAATAAGTTGAATCATGTGAGATGCCATTTTTAATAAATCAAAAAACAATCCATAATCAAAAAGACATACAATAACAAGCACTGGTGACTATGTAAAGAAATTGGAACTCACACACTGCTGTTGGGGTGCAAAATGGTACAGTCATTTTGGAAAAAAGCTCAGCATGTTCCCACAAATTTAAACATAAAGTTTATCATTTGGCCCAACAACTCAGCTCTAAGATAGCTATCCAAGAGACACAAAAGCAGAGCTATACACAAATAACTGTAGTCTATCCATTCGAGGGAGTATTATTCAGCAATAAAAAGGAGCAAAGTACTGACCCATGCTGCAATGTGGACCAACCTCAAAAATATTACTCTAAGTGAAAGTATAACCGGGACCCTGCAGGGTGGGCTGCAGGGCAAGATGGGCATTTTCCCGACTCGACTGTTGCTAAAGCAGCTGGAGCTGTTAGAGAAGCATGGTGGCTTTACCCTCCAGCAACAAAAGTTGCTGCCTGTGGGCAGCCCCTCCCTCAAGCACCAGCTGGGTTAAATAACCCAATCAGAAGGGATCAACTAGGGCAGGAGACTCTGAAAGAGGAGATCAGGGACGGCCCAGACTCCCCATGCACTCCAAGTTGCAGATCTCCCAGACTCCCACTTCCAGCCTTTGAGATGCGAAGAGGCCCAGACTCCTGGGACTCTCTTTCTGGCCTCCAAAGACAGAAGAAAAAGGAAAATAGAAGCTTCTAGGAAATGACCTCTGAAGACAAAGAGAAGTCAAAGATCTTTGCAGTGACCAAGAGGCTGAATCTGCCTCTGGTCTTGTTGCCGCCACTGCCTGGACAGAGCATAGAAGGCCCCAGGCCTGGTGTCTCATTGAACCGTTTGTTGTTGGTGTCAGCCAACAGCTCATGAAGAACTAACTGTTTATCAGATCGTCCAGCGCCACCTCCCAGTGCTGTTGTCTGTTGTTGTTTGTGGCAGCGTCTGTTGTTGTTTGGGGCAATGTCTGGTGCTGTCCATCTGACCTTCAGACTACGCTGGGGGCTGCTGCGGCATCCTCTCAGAAGCCCCACCTGTGAGCACCTCCAGCTGCCACCATGAGTTGGATCCTGGCCTGCTGCTTGCCAGCTGCCAAGTGGCCCTTGTGGATGAGATGGTACCACCATGGATGAGTTGGCCTTTTGGGGGAACTTTTGGACACTATGGACACTATCTAGGGTGAAACACTCAGCCACTTGTGGGCTTAGTAACTGTTTCCCCTGTTTTGTTAAATAAAAACCCTTTTATCCTTCCCTGTCCATGAGTGGTCCTGCAATTGTGTATGCGGGTGAGAACCCACGGTGACTGATCCTCAACTGGGCACTGTCCTTAGATGGCTGTGGCACTCTTAGAACCTGTTTCAAAAGAATACAGAAGACCACATATTTTATGATTCTATTCACATGAAATGTCCAGAAAAGGCAGCCAGAAAGCAGATTAGTATTGCCTAAAGTTGAGGGTGGAAATAGGAGATTGATTGCAAATAGGCAAGAGGATCTATTGGGGGAACGAGAAATGTTCTAAAATTGGATTGTGGTTGCCCAAGTTTATAAATTTACTGAAAGTTATCAAATTAGTCACATAAAATTGGATTACTTTCATGGTGTGTAGATTTACCTCAATAAAGCTTTTTTAAAAAGTCAAACATTGGCAATTTTTATGACTCAACAATAATTGAGGTTTCAATCTATGGAAATAGAATTAAATCTTTGTTTGTTACCACAAAAGCAGATGAGTATGTTAGATTGCAAAAAAACAGCTCCAATCCTCCCTCTATCCATACCCTTGACAATGTGACATTCAGCTCCTTCCATCAAGAATGAGATCTACTTCCTTGCCTCTGGCATCAGGGCTAAGCCATGTGACTTGCTTTGGCCAATAGAAGTCAGCAGAAGTGGTGGTGCGGTAGTTCTGAGGTTTAGCCTGAAGAAACCATGCACATTTTGTCTTGCTCTCCTAGAACTTTGCCACCACACCAAGAACAACCCCAGACCAACCTGCTGGAGCATGAAAGACACATGATCCAATCACCCAACTGCTAATAGCCAGCCAATTTCTGGATAAGTGTATGTGGACATCCTAAGCTAATCAGCTAATCATCAGATGACCACATATGCAAGAGCAAGTACAATATTTGAACTTGACCCAAATCAACAGAACTACCCAGTTGACCCACAAACTCGAGAGAAACAATAAATGGTTGTCTTCAGCCACTAAGTTTGGGGGCTGATTTGTCATGCAGCAGTAGGTAGCTGAGAGAAGTTTTCACTGCGTCTAGAAGATCTGGAAAGGTCTGGCTGAAAATACAGATGGTGCATCTAAAATCAGCTGAGGGGTCGCTGCGGGCCATTGCAATGGACACATCAAATGTCCTAAGGTAATGAAGACAGTGACCTAACATGCAAACATCAAATTCATACACTAAGTTGTAAGCCCCATTTATTATCTGGCTGATTCTTACTCAGACCACTCTAAGAGATACTTCCAGGATGAGCTGAGTGAGCATTGACTTATTTAACAGTAATTAATAATTCTGCCAAGTGACACCAGAGAGGGCGGCTGGAAGTAAGTGAAAGGCATAAAGGGGGCACTCAGAAAATATAATTTTCAGAGACTAGAGGAGAGGTTGATTCAGAAGCACCAGGGGGGTTAAGTACCTTCATGAGGGAGATTGGAGTCTGTAGTCCAAACTTTTTGACTTCAAGCTTCCCTGAGGCCAGGTGCCCAGTGAGTTTAAGCACGTTGCTGTTGACCCTGCCTGACTGGCTTTCTTTAGATGGTAAAGATCTGAACCCAAATCTCAGATCTGCCCCTTGCTTGTCTTAGCACCCTGTGTGGTGGTATTGCTATCACTTAGATGTGTAATCAAACATTTCTGTGGTGGTGCTAAGGCTCAAGATATTTAGTATTATTTAAGAACTGGGTTCTCCGCATGTAGATTTGTTTCCACAAAACTTCCACACTTTTGCTGTTCATCCACTTCAAGGGATAAAGACAAGATTGCTCTAATCTCCAGCGTGGTGGTGTTAGGTGGTGGGGCCTTTGGGGGGTGACTAGGCAGAGCTCTCATGAATGGGATTGGGGATCTTATAAAAGAAGCCCCAGGGAACTCTCTCTACCCTCTGAGGACATGTGAGAAGACAGCCATGGAGGAAGCAGATCCTCATCAGACCTCGAATCTGCTAGTGCCTTGATCTTAGATTTCTCAATTTCCAGAATTGTGAAAAATAAAATTTCTGTTGTTTATAAACCACCTAGTGTATGGTGTTCTGTTAGAGCAAGTCAAAGGGATAAAGACAAAGATCCATGGCTAAAAGTCAGTTGCCCAAGGGAGTGAGACAATGTTTTGATTTGGCTCTTCCTGGATTGGGCTGCCCAGTGGGGTGGGGGGGCCCATCATGGATCTTGTGATTCCAGGGTGGTTAGTGTTCTTTCTCCTGCCCCATATTGTTAACAGAGCCAATGAGGTGTGAGCTTTTCTAAACTTTGGGACAATTTCTCTCTAGACTTTAGTTCTATGAGAACTCCCGTTATTTGCCCGGTGGGCAGGACAAACCTAAAGAGTTACCAGGAGGCAGCCACCTAGAGATATTATCAGCCCCTGCCTCTCACTACAAAGTTTTCACATCTCTAGGCAAAATTCTTTAAAACCCTTGAGTTCTGTGATAAGAAGAATAATGTCCTAAAGACATCCACATCCTAATCCCCAGCATCTGTGGTATCCTTATATTACAAGACAAAAAGGAATCAAGAGAGAAGATGGAATAAAGACTGTTAATCTGTTGACCTTAAAATAGAGAGATTTTCCCAAGTTATGGGGATGCGGGTAATATGATCACAAGTGTCCTCAAACACGGAAGAAGGGGCAGAAGAGGGATAGTCACAGGGCTGCCATGTGAGTTATACGTGACTTGGCACTGATGGCTTTAAAGAACAAAGGACTGCTGATCCAAGGCATAAAGAAAGCTCTAGAGGTTTTGTAAAAAGGCAAGAAAGTAATTTCTCCTCTAGAGCCTCCAGAAAGGAACACAATACTACCAACACCTTGATTTAAGCCCAGTGAGACCCATTTCAGACTTTAGAGCTTCAGAACTATAAAGGAATATATTTGTGTTGCAGCAAACCATTAAGTTTGTGGTAATTTGTTACAGTAGCAACAGGAAACTAATATACACTATGTAAGTGATCTTAGAAATGATTTGGCCCAATACCTCATACATTCATTCCCATGTCCCAAAATTATTCCTTGTAGTGTTGAGTACCTGTTGCTTTGTGATTTCTAAGACTCTAAAATTTCAGGACTGAGAACGAATTGAAAGATTTTCAAGTATAATCTTTTGGAGAAATTGCGCTATGTAGAGGGAAAGGGCTTTGCCCAAGGTCACAGTAAGTCAATGTTGGCTACTGCAGATGCTGATGGAGGAGTAGGTCATTGAATTGAAGGACATCAAGGGTAACTTTCTATGGAACTCAATGCCTATATACCCAAGGAATAACTCAGTCTCAGGGACATGGACAAGGCTTTATGGAGTTCCTGGAAAAGGGTACTGGATGAACTGACTGAGTGACGTTGGGTGAGTCTTACATCTCTCTGGGCTTGAGTTTCTCGTCTGTAGGTAACATGGGGACCATAAGACTTACTTCCTTTTAAGCTTGTTGGAAAGAGCAAATGAAAATAAGGCTGAGAAAGCCCTTTTGTGCACTGTAAGGAGTGGGCTATGGGAGATGGTCACTATAGTTTCAGATCTTCTGCCCAAGGGAGGTCCAGCCTTGTACAAGCCTTCCAAAATTGTCTTGTCCTTTGCCTCCCACTATGGCCACCTTCTCTAGTTAGCCAAAGGATTAGCTCTCCCTAGTGGGCCCCTAAAGCATTGCAGCCTCATGCTGAGATGTGCCTACACTAACCTTCACCCTTAAGACACTGTGTCATGACCTAGGGAAATGGAACGAACAACAAGATGCAATTATTATCCTCAGGGATCTCATAATCTAACTTAAAATACAGAATGGGTGCAGATGATGAGTAATTGCTGCTCACCTCTGTGTTCTGAGTGATTCTCACACTGAATTATTGTGTTGTGACCTCTTTCTCTAAAACAATGGTTCTTAAACTTTATTGCACATCCCAATCACCTGGAGGGCTTGTTACACACAGAACATGACCCCAAATATTTATTTCAATGCTATATCACTCTGTCATGTATCTATACATATGTTTGCTCTATACTGTGAACCTCTTATGGCCAGGGATTGCCTAATTTATTTATACAGTGAGAATGATAAGCATATACCAAGTATAGAAAATGGCCTTGATAAATGTAGGTATGGATGACTGATGGACAATTGGGTAGGAGGATGGGTGGGTAGTTGAATGGTTGTATGGATAGGATGGATGGATGTGAGGGTAGATGAATGACTAATGCATAGATGAATGGATGAGCGAGTGGGTGGGTGAATGACTAAATGGATGGCCACATGGGTTGATAGATGCGTTGCTATAACACAAAGCAATTTTTAGTATGAGAGCTTGCGTTTTTGAATATCAATTATTGTCTATTTGGGGGGTAATCATGCAAGGCAAAACAACTTCTCCTAAGGGATGAATCAGTACATTATCACTCTATAATCACTCCTCTCTGGGCCTTAGTTCTTCTCATGGACAACAGAGGGATATTAGATGAGGTCACCATTAAGAGTTGGGTTTGTTTTTCGTTTTGGGGGGGTTTGTTTTTTTTTTAATTTTGAGCTATAATGACTCTATTTCAAGAAATGGAGAGTGATAGCAAAAGATCTCACACAGCATGACTGTAAGAAATTAGCATGGAGAAGATGGTAAACAGCCAACAAATGCCAGGTTTTCACCCCCATTTTCCTCCTCCTTTACCTTCTACTTTTTTCCCTTCTCTTTTCCTTCCCCTTCATCTCCTTCTTTTTCTTCCTGCAATCATCTTTGTCAACCCAAGTACTTTCAATAACCTCACTGCTGTGATTTTGAGGACTCACTAGGACAAAGTAAATTTAAGAGTAAAGAAACAAAGTAAAACAGCATAAATGAACAAAGAAAATCATTTCGTAGTGATAATGACAGAAGGGTCAATTCATCAAAAGTATGCAAAATTGTAACTAGGGATATATCTGTTGCAAAGCTTCAAAGTATATGAATCAGAAATGATAAAACTGAAAGGAAAAATAGACAAATTCATAGTTATATCAGATATTTCAACATCATTTTCTCAATAATTAAGAACAATAGAAAATCAATGAGTAAAGAAACCTGAAATGCATGAGCAACCAAACTTGATCTAATTATCTAATTTACATTTTTAGAACACCCTGCTAACAATATCAGGATACATATTATATTATCCATGTCATAAGTGCATATGAAATATTTTACTAATATAGGTGGTATTATGGATCATAAAATAAGTCTCAATAAATTGAAAATGATTCAAATTTTATAAAACACATTTTAAGTCCAATGGAATTAATTTAGAAGTTCTTAATAGAGATCAAGTAAATTCCCAAATATTTAGAAGCTAAAAACATATTTCTGAATAACCAATGGGACAAAAAAGAAATCAAAAGAGAAATTAAAATGCATTTAAAATGAATTGAATTTTTTAAAAATGTGAAGCATATCAAGTTTTGGATGCAGCTGAAGCAGCACTGAGAGGGAAATTTATAGCATCAGTGATTATACTAGGAAAAGAGAAATCAATGATTTTCAGTTTCCTTAAAAACCTATAAAAAGAAAATCTAATGAAACCCAAACAAAAAATAGAAAAGGAATATTAAAGATCAGAGTAGAATAAATAAAGTAAAAAACAAACCCAAAAAACCTCACAACAGAATCAATGACAGTAAATTTGGTACTTTGTGAAAAATCAATAAAAGCAGTAAACTTCTAGACAGAATGATCAGGAAATTTTAAAAAAGGATATTAAAACCAGAAATGAGAGAAGTAACACCACTACAGATACTGTAGATAATGAAAAACTAATTAGAGAATATTATGAATAATGTTTCACAAATATATTCAACAATCTAAGACAAATTCCTTCCTTGGAAAATGGCAGCTACCAGCTTCTTGATATTTCAAGAAGAAATATCATTGAAATGGTCCTGTTGCAAGTAATAAACTTGAGTTTATAATTAAAAACTTTGCTACAAAGAAAACAGTCCCAGATGATTTCACTGATGAATTCTACCAAATATTTAGGCAGGGGAGAAATATACAATTAAGCATAAATAATGTTGGAAAATAGGAGACAATGGAACGTCTCAGTTTATTCAATGAGACCAGAACTACCCTAATGCCAAAATCACACAAAGGCATTGCAAGAAAAAGAAAACAGCAGCTCAACATCCCTCATGAACATCAGCACAAAAATTCTTAACAAAATGTAATAAATCAAATCCCATGATAGATAAAAAAGACCATGCATCATGACTAAGTAGCAGATGCCAGAAATGGAGGATCAACTTTAAAAATTATTAATAAATGGAATTTACCATATCAAGAAACTAAAATGGGAAAATTAAATGATCTCAATAAATGCAGAAAAATCATTTTACAAAACTCAATATCCATTACGTTTTTTCTTTAAAAAAAAAAAACCCTCTCACAAGAATTGAAAGGAATTTCTTTCGCTTGATAAAGGACATCAACAAAAAAAACTGTAGCCAACATCATCCATAATGGTGACAAGAACAAATATTTTCCCTCATAGATGCAGAATGAAGCAAGGGATTTCTCTCATCATGCCCATTCAATCTACCTGAGGCTCTCGTCAGGGCAGTGAAGAAAACAAAAACAAAAACTAAAGAAACAAGATTGGGAAGGAGGAAGTAAAACTATCATATTTTGCAAAAGGCTTGACTATCTCTGTAGAAAATCCTAAGGAATATACAGAGAACTTAGAATAAGTGAGTTTAGCAAGGTCAATATAAAAACAGTGAATTGCATTTCTATAAATTATGAGCAATCTATTGGAAGTTCAAGTTAAATAACACAACCACGATAGCATGAAAAATATAAAACACCTAGCAATAAATTTGACAAAAGATATTCAAGACCTGTACACTGAGAGCTATAAAATATTATTGAGGGAAATTAAAGAAGGCATAAATAAGTGGGAAGATAAACTGTGTTTATGGGTAAAGACATTTAACACTATTAAGATGTCAAAGTTCCTCCCATTGATCCACAGTTTCGACACACTCCCAATATCAACCTCAGCAGGCTTTTTGGGCAGAAATTTGAAAGATTATATAATTCATATGGAAAGAGTAAGAAAACCCAGAAGACCAAAAATAATGTTGAAAAATAACAAAATTGGAGTAACTATAGTGTTTGATTTTAAGATGTAGTATAAAGCTATGTGATGAAGACAGTCTCAGTGTGGTACTGGCATAAATATAGACATATAGGTCAATGGACTAGAATAGAGTTGAGTAATAGATCCACACATATATGGCCAATTGATTTTCAATAAAGCTGCCAAGGCAATTCAACAGAGAAAGGACAATCTTTCTATTAAATGCTGCCCAAAACAATTGGTTGCCCCTATGCAAAAACCCAAACCAAAAAAAAAAAAAAAAAAAAAAATGCCCCTTGACCATTATGTCAAATCATATATAAAAATTATTCAACATGGATCATTGACAAGTGTAAAAGCTAAAATTGTAAAACTTTCAGAAGAAAGAATAAGAGAAAGTTTTTGTGGCCTTGGATTTGGCAAAGGTTTTTAAAATATGCCACGAAAGCACTAACTATAAAAGAAATCAGAGTTGAAAGAGACCAAAATTTAAATACTTTTCTCTTTGAGATATATGTATGAAAATGGAAAGACCACAAATTGAGGAACCACAAACTGGGAAAAAAAATATTTATGGAACCTGTATCCAGCAAAGGTTTTGTCTTCAATATGTAAAGAACTCTTTATAACTCAATAGAATGGCTTAAAGTAGATAAATAGAAGGCTAGGATGTTAAGTGACTGGAATCTTATATCTTATATTTTACTAATGGAAATGTAAAATGACTTTGGAAATCCATTCAGTTGTTAGATATGCACTTACTATATGATACAGCCATCCACTCTGAGGTATTTATGAAAGAGAATGAAAACAGTAATTGACACACAAATCTTTGTTGTCATTCTATTTGTAGTAGCCAAAAGGTGGAAACAATCTGAAAACCTATCAATAGGTGAAAGGCAAAACAAAGGCAGTGTGACATATCCTTACAATGGAACCCACTGGGTGCTGGCCTTTTGATTCATCTGGTGTGCTTCAGACCCTTCCTTTACTGCACCAGACCTAAGGGAAGTTGACCTGACATCAGAGAGTTTATAGGGAAACACTGAGGGTGTAAGGTCTTTGTTGACCTCCCTGGATCTTTGTACCCCCACACCCAGTCTTCATCCTGATTGAGAGATCAGTCCCATATCCATATAGTTAAGTATTTGTTTTTATTTCAATATATCCTCTTCCTTAAGAATTTAAGTAAGCATGATGGCTTCAAACCTTTGCAAAATTGAGAGGAAAAAATCTTTGTCTAATCACACATAGGAATTTTGACTTGAGAAATATGGTCATCAAGTTTGATTTGGTTTCCTAGCTCCTCTTCATGTGTCTATTTCCTCTTTTAAGATTCCCTAAATCATGATCTCCTTCTTTTGACTACTGGGGAGAAGAAGCATATTAGTATATTATAAGAAAATGTGGGTTCAAAACCCATTTTTCCGGGCCTCCCCAGTGGCGCAGTGGTTGAGTGCTGGGTTACGAAGCTGCCCACAGCCTCTGCAGTGCCGGTTCGATCCCTGGCTGCTCCCCGGCCACCGGAGGAGGGTCCCACATGGCGCATAGACCTCTCCTGCCGCCCACTGCTCCCCTCAGCAGTGTACTTCAGTCCTTCTGCCTGCTCTGCTCCCCGCTCTGGCTCTGGTGAATTCTCTCACTCTCCCTCGCTTCTGACTGTACCCAGTGCTTGTGTAAATTAATTAATTAATTAATTAATTAGTGGCTAAATAAATAAATAAAAATAAATCTTAAAAAAAACATTTTCCACTTACTAGCTGTGTGACCTTGGATAGGCTAATTAACCTCTCTGTACCTCAGTTTTCTCACTAGGAAAATGGCAACAATCATAGTACTATTTCTTGGAGTTGTTGAGAGCATATAAAGTTCTTCTTAGCATGGAGCCCATAATAAGCAGTCAACAAATGTTTGTTATATTCAGTCCATGAACCCAATTTCAAGACAGGATCTAGAGGTCTGATTTTCCCTTAACACATTGTCTTAAAAACCCCATCAGCCTTTCATTATTTGTAATAGACATACAAATCTAAACTGTTTCAATAGATGAGCTCCCAGGTGGGGATGCATCTTAACACGGTCTTTTTACTGGCAATCGATTATAACTGGGATTTTGAGCATGATCAAATAAGACTGGGTAGAAGAGGGTCTAGAAGTGGGCACTATTGTCTAGGACCAAATTGCATCCTAGTCAAAATGAGCATCAGAACTACTTCAGCAGCTCATTAAAATCAGCATCTCTGAGGGACAGGTCTGAGGATCTGAATTTTAACCCACCCTCCAGACAATTCTCATTTCCAAGAAAGTTTTAGAAGCTCTGCCTGTGGCATGCATATCAGGATATAAACTTTTTTAGACTACCCCTTGCTATGAGATTCTTATATTTCTTCCTCTTTACATTTCTTTTCTTCTTTTTTTTTTAAGGAAGAGGGAAATGATACATTTTTTAAAACCTTAATTAACTTATTCTTATTTTGTTCTTTTCAGGACTTCTATAGATGCATTTTCTATTTTTATCCCTCTGCAGTAATGTATATGTAGAATTTTGTATCCTGCATACAATTAACATTATACCATATGCATTATTTCATACTGCCACCTTCTTTTTCTCATGACTTCCTTCCTTAACCCTTGCTTCTCTGTCCAGGCAACCATCTAATGTGCCAAGCTAGATGCAACAAGCACGTGCCTGTGTCCACTCTCACACCATCTTATGTAAATATATAGTTATATCCATCACATTTGAGGAGCTTGATGTAGCTTCGCTTATTTTTTTTTACCATATATATTTTATAAGCATTCTGAAATATTTCTTCTGAATACTAAATGAATAAAGACAACTTTAAAGCATGGGGTTAGTCTACCCGTGCTAAAGGCTTCACACAAGATCACTATAGAGGAGACGATTGCTTTACATTAATGAGGATCATATTTACTCTTTTAGCTTCACCTGCAATTATTGGGTGAACTCGGGTCTCCTTAGTTCATTACCACCATTAGTGCCTGTCAATAACAGAGAGTGTGCCTGAAATACAAAAGTACCTGGTTGCTCAGAAGTCTCATCTCTTCTAGCAGAGGGAAGCACCAACCTGCGAGGTAGAAAGCTCAAGTCCTGATCTTACAGGTGTTTGCATCTTGGGTCTCTCCCTAGGCTTCCGTTCTCCCATCTGAAATAGATGACCACTAGGCAGAAGTCATGCTTCTCTCAGTTTGGCCTGAGCACAATGCGTATCAGAATCACTTCCACACTAGCTCAAGTGCAGATCCCAGGCCTCACCTGAGACTCATAGAACCATAGCCTAGGGTGGGGCCCAGGAGTCAGCCTGCGAAGCCTCACCTGTGGATCTCATGGACTAGTCAAGGTTGGGAACCACAGGTCTATTGTTATCCATCCTCCACAACCAATATCCAAGCTCTGCCCTTTCTCAGGCAGGAAGGAGTTAGTTCCGGCTAACCACTCTGGTCTTCCCTGCACCTGCAGGAGCTATACCGGCCCCAAGAAGGGGGCTTGCTGATGCCTGGCTGCCTGCTCAGATGCTGTTGGCCTCCCACAGGCCATGGACACAGGCAGGGCGACTGACAGCTTAGGCCTCAGAACGTCACTCCAACCCTGCGTGGGCTTCCAAGCTGCGGAGGGTAGACTAAGAGCTGTCCAACTTCCACGGGTCATTTCTATGGGGACCTGTCCTGCTGCCTAAGGCCTGAGATTAAGGCAAAATCCTAAGTGCCCAGCACATTCTAGGAGTCCAGTACAAGTTTGATGAAAAGAGTTGTGAGTGAGTGGAATACCTTGCAAGGGTGGGATCTTAAATGTGAGGCAGAGAGCGTTGACCAGTAAATCTCTGTTGGGCAAATATGTGCCACTAAATGACAATCAAATACCTGACATGTTGTTAGTATTTAATTAATTAATTTTGTTATTTATTTACCCATCTCTAATTTTTATCCTCATTTTCTTTACTAAATTTTCTACCTGAAGGCTTTTTTTTTCTGGTAGTAGGTATTTTAAATGCTGTTATGGTAGATGCACTTGGTGGCATTTCCCTCCCATATCCCTTGGCCGTTAACATTTCATTGTGATGGGCCTCACTGTTAGCACCCCCATCTCTTTGCTGGAGAGTTTCCTCCACATCTTACACACAGAGCAGGTCGGAAGTCCTGTGAAATTTGCTCGTGACCTCCAGCAGTCCTGGAAACAAGTCTGATAAAATTGGTGTATAAATACTCCAGGAGGAAAACTGAGTCAAGGGTCTCCCAGAGATCCCAATGAGACTGAGTCCCAGTTGCCAGCAGTGATCACTGGCTTGATAACATACGCTTTTGGGGGGAGTGGGTTGGGGAGTCCTTTCACAACTGTCTCTCACTTCACCACTGCTATTTCCCAGGATCACCTCCCTTATCAGCCATTTGTACTAAAATCCTTGCCTCGGGTCAGTTTCTGAGGGACCCTGAGGGTTGTTAAAGGATGAATGACTAGATATTTAATGAACAGAGCTAGAGGACTAGGATATTATATACTCGAAATAGAGTAAACTTTTGTAGAAAGTTGCCAAATGGATAACATTCAATAAGCAGTTAGGACTCAAGATAAAACCCCTACAAATCTTGTTCTTAAATTTCTGGCACAAAAAAATAATTCACTTTGAGAAAGTGGATGAATGAATGGTCATGGAATAGAATCAAGAATGGGAAATTGATGTCCTGGTCAATAAATGTTTTTTGTATGGAGGGAAGGGAAAAGGAAAAGAGAAGAAAGGAAAAGAGGAAGGAAGAAAGGTAACGAGGCAGGAGGGAGGAAGAAAGGAAGCTATAAAGGAAGGGAGGGAGAGAGGACTTGCAGACACTTAGAGCCTGAAGTGGCTGGGCACTGAGCTTCATGATGATGCCTGCAGGCCGCCCTGTGGTCTGGCCCCCACTCAGTCTCCTGCTTCTCCCTGCACCATCCACTTCCCTTTTCATAACACCCCATATCTACCCCCTTTCAAATCCAAGTCTCTCCAAATGCTGTTTCCTTAGCCAAGAATGATCTACTATTTATGATCTCCTGCCTACTTAATTCAGGACATTCAATGTCTCAGCTAAGAATTTGCTTCTTCAAGAAAGTCTCCCATCATGCCAGGTGTATAAATAACTGCAACAATTCTCATATCACCTGCTATTTCCCACTTATGTAGCTAGTCATTTAGTGGCTAACTCACAGCACTGAATGAAAACGCTCTTCTATACTATCAGGCACAGGACCTGGTACATAGTAAATGCTCAATAAATATTTCATGAAGGACATGCCCTGGCACCTGGCCTAACTATAACCTTTGAACCATGATTTTTCTGGGCAGAGTCAGGGTTCCAGGAACTATCACCCACACACATACTGTTCCCCACCCCCACTTCCACCCCCATAGCACCCAAACCAGCCAAATGGCAAAATGCACCCAAAATCTGGGAAAAGCCTTCCACAAGTCATCTTAGAATAGTAACAGTTTCTGTTCCAGCCAGCACTGTCACAGGCAGCTTAATTATGGTAATTAGGATCCACATTAAAACATGATTATAACATAAAATTGGAATTAGCCGTATAACACATCCAAATTTTGCGGTATGCTTATTGATTTCCTTCCCCTGTTAATCAGAGGGCTACAGTACATTCAGATAGTTCTGGTATAATTAAAACTGAGCCTATAAATGCTAGTGAAAATTCTAATTAGCATCTGTCTTTTGTTAAGGACTGTGAGGTGGGGTGTATATTTTTACTGGGGACATAATCAGGGCGTTCATGTTTCCTTTCTGGTTCCTAGGTGGGGCAAGCCACGCTGTTCTGATTCCTTTTTAAGAACTGTTTTGATAAAAGACTCAAGTGATGAAAACATCTGAGAAATCCCTAAACAAGAAGTGGTCGGTTTAAAGAAAAACAATTAGTTGAGTTTGGTGAACAGGGTTGCATTGACAAAACTACAGGTTGAATCAAATCATTTTGCTTTTCTTCTGGTGGGTTGGCTTTGAAATTGGGCATCTTTGAGTTCACCTCTCAACTCGGCCATTTATAGCAGCGTGATCTTGAGTACGTCTTCCTTTGTGTCCATGAGTCTGTTTCCTCCTCTGTGAAATGGGAATAATGGCAGAAACTATCTCAAAGGGTGACTAGGAGGATTCATGAGGTGACAAACTCTCCAACACGCAGCAATACATTTTAGTCATTAGAAGTTGCTCCTATCCTCATCACCGCCTTTGGCACCAGTATCACCTTTATCACCATTGGGGTCATTATTATTATTTTCATTCATTATTCAAAGAAGAGAAGACACTCGCTATGCCTTCATGGCCCTGGTGAATTTCACAGTATCATGAAAACACCATGACTTTGAATTCAGGCTCCCGCTGCACCCTCAGGTCATGTCTTTCTCTCAGTATGTTTCCTCGATTCTAAAATGAGCACAGTTTTCAAAAGGATGTTGAACATGTGGTGAGGGATGTGGATCATGCCAGGCTTGGAGTTAACCATTGGAGCAATGTTGATTTTCCATTTCTAATAGCCAGTCTTATCCCCTCCACCAACTACCTTGGTGCAGGCATATCTCAGGCATGTGTAAAAAGAATATAAAACAAAGAATCTCGGGACCTCCTTGGTGGCACAGGTGGTTGAGTGCTGCACTGTGGAGCTGTCCGCAGCCTCTGCAGCACGGGTTTGATCCCAGCCAGCTGGTGAAAATCCCACGTGGCGAAGCAGACCTCTCCTGTCTCGCCCGCTGCTTCCCTCAGCAATGCGTTCCATCAGTTTGCTTGTTCTGTTCCCCGCTCTATCTCTGGTGAATCCTCTCACCCTCCCACACATCTGGCCTGTACCCCAGCACTTGTTTAAATAAAAAATAAATCTTTTAAAAAATATAAAACAAAGAATCTCCAGCCTTCACAGGCAAGAGGGTGGCTTTTCTGTGCCCCCCTACAAGGTGCATGCCCCACCATCATGGCCTTGATTGCTGAGAAGTGTTTTTGTCATCTGTGTGTGTGTGGCAGAGGTGGCAGAGCTCATCAAATATTTCACATGCTCCCTGCATCTCCCAGTCTCCCTGGCAGTCAGAATGAAACCAGGTGACTACCTCCAACCAATAGACTATGAACAGAAATATGCTACTTTCATTTGGAGAGCGTTGAGGGGCAGTGGCAAGAAAATCCATACATAGAAATAACAAAGTACAGGACGGAAATGACCAACGTCATCAATTCACTGTAGGGAGGACAGTTGTCTCAGACAGCAGTTAAATTGCCTCAGAAATTTTGAGTGAAGAATAGACCACTGTTGCTTTAAACCACTGAAGTTTTGAAGTTGTTACAGCCGCATAGCATATCCTGTAGTGAATACCACAGCAATTGGTCTCTGCAATCAAGTTCACTTTTTCGTTCATACCTCTTGCTCTGAATACACTATTGGCCTGTTGGCTATTGGTCATCCCCAGGTTGATGGACCTTCTTGCAGAACAGATTTTGGGTAGACAGTGCCTCAACAACTCCAAGAGATAGTACTATAATTATTACCATTTTCCTAGTGAGAAAACTGAGGCACAGAGATGTTAAGTAATCTACCCATGGTCACACAGCTAGTGAGTGATGCCCATGTCCCTCTAAGTAACTTGCAGCTGGCCTATCACTGTTCAAATGGCACCATTAGCTAGGAAGAAGAAACATGGGAAACACTAAACATCAGCCTTGTATGAATGAGCCTTGTATGACTCATTCACAGTCATAAGGCCCCCTACACGTGTTGGGGATTCGGTGGAATTGATATGATGAATACCACTGGCAGCTATTATTTTCTACTGACCAGAGCTCATACCCATCTTTATTTTTTTTAAGATTTATTTATTTATACAAGAACTGGGGTACAGGCCAGAGGTGCGGGAGAGTGAGAGACAGAGTGGGGAGAGGGACGGAACAGGCAGAACAGGCAGAGGGATGGAAAACACTGCTGAAGGGAGCAGCGGGTGAGACAGGAGAAGTCTGCCATGCCATGTGGGTGTCTCCCTGGCCGGCTGGGAATTGAACCAGCACTGTGGAGGCTGCGGACATCTTCACAGCGCTGCACTCAACCCCCTGCGCCATCAGAGAGGCCCCCTACCCATCTTAATTCTGGTCCTGGCACCTTAGTTTTATTGTGAAACCACTCACTGGATGCAAGTCTGGTGAGCTGGTCAAGCCAAAGAATTTCCCCTCCTCTGCCCAAGAAATGGACGTGAGACCCAACCAGGACAACGATTCATAATAAGTGCAGCCCTTTTAAGCACTAGGGAGGGTCCCTAGAACAGCTTTGGTGCTACCCTTAGATCTTTTTGACTTTTTCTTTTTTGATGTGTGATTTGCTCCTACCACAAAGCCCTCCCACCTTTCTCTGAATGAGTTTAGTCAGCATCAGCTCCCTTTCATCAGCATCCTAAGCAGCTCATGTTAATGAATTTCAGTCAGTATTGACAAAGGCCCTGTTAGGGCCTGAATGCTCTGCTGGACTCTGTTGCCCTATTATTTATTCTAAGTTTGGAAGGAATTTTATAATTAATAGACTAAGAAAACATAGCTCAGAGGTTAATTAAAATTTGGACTTTATTCATTCAACAATGTACTGTGAGTGCCAATTATGTGCAAATGCACTCCCAGGTACAGGGGATGCAGGAGTGAAGAAAATTAACCAAATCCCCACCCTCTTGAGACTGGCATTCCAGTTGGAAGAGGGAGATGTAAATAACACAAATAAGTTAAAATACGGAGTAGGCAGGTGTTCAGAAGTGCTCTGGGGAGAAGTCAAGCAGGACAGGAGGTCAGGGGCGCTTGGCCAGGGAGGCCGGGTAAGGAGGGGCTGCAATTTTAAGCTCATTGGTCAATGAAGACCTCCCCGAGATTTGAGCAAAACCTGGATAATAGAATCTCGTGTTCTCTTGTCCTGGTTTCCAAATTCCATTTTGCAGCTGACTTGGTTTATAGGACTGTTGTGGGCATGGGATCTGATACTTAAAATGTACACAATAAATGTCAGCTGGAAAACAAGTGCGAAGGAGCCATTGGGATGCCAAGTCAGCACGAGAGTGTGGGCCACCAGCCCTCACCCTCCCATCCTGAGCCCTGGCCCTGGGGCTGCTGCTTCTCTGAGGTCCCAGTCCAGGCCCCTCTTTCTTCAGGCTCTGGAAACTGCTGAGTGGTGCGACCTTGGAGGGTAGTTTGTGATCACCAGACTTCTCCCTCCTGCCCCCAGGCTGCTCTAATTAGGGACCTGATGGCAGCCCCCCTGCTGGCTAGTCCCAGGCTCCTGCAACCCAGCCATTGCTCAGAAAGAACTGAGGGAGATGGAGAGGGGCAAAGAGACCTGGAGAGGAAGGAAGGATAAAGAAATGGGCCCAGAAGGATGGCAGAGAGCAAGAAAAAAGGAGAGAAGAAGTAGACCTGGGTTCAAATACTGTCACTGCCACTGCCCGGGCAGGCCAGTATCGGCGATCCCCCCCCCACCCGCCCCATCTATGGTCTCAGCATCATCACGCCCACTTTGTAGGTTCAAGAGCATTTGCTGACCTGACAGCACCCGCGGCTGGGCTGCATGTGGAGCTGCGCGCAGGGGTCCTACTGGGCCCCACTTCTAGGTCCTGGGGCTCAGCCTCCTGGAACCCTGGAGGGCCTCACGTGGTCAGTGTCCGGGTTAAGACTGTGAGTGGGAACCTTGAGCCTAGAACGCTTGACCTGACTGCACACTGGCATACTGGGCACTCTTAAAGAGCACGGACACCCGGGGTTAGTGCCCGCGCGCTTCTGATGCCAGTAACAGGTGCAGCGCGCTGCAATCTCTGAAAGCTCCCTGGGTGACCAGAAGGGGCAGCCGGGTTGAGACGCACGCTCTGGCCCAGGGCTTGGACTTAAAGGCCTCACTTTACTACACAAAGGATGTGATATACTCAGCCACGATGTCTTTGAATTCTTCATACCCTCTGATTTTTCCCCCTAATTTGGAAAAGCATTTATTGAGCGCCTTCTGAGTTCCCTCTGCACAGTTAGAGATTGAATAAAGCACCGTACCTGCCCTCAGGTGGCTTGGTGGCTGCCGTGGATAAATGCTGTGTTTGAGGGAGCCAGGGGAGCAGGAAGAAAAGGAATATCACGCAGACTAGGGGATAAGTGGGAAAGGAAGAGGGTTCTGGTCACACCTAAACTGGCACTTTAAAAAAAATGGCTGGGAGGTGGGGGCAGGGATTGAGTTGCATTAGTAAATATGTGGGGGGATGGAAGCTCCAGGGGGGCTGGGGGAGTGGGAGGGGGGATGAGAGCTAGGACAGGGACAAATGAGGAGGGGGATTATCTCAGGCAGGTCTGTGTGGTAGGGGCACAAAGGGCCAGAGAGGAAACCCAGCCAAGACCCATGGCTTTAATATTACAGGAGCTGGGGACCAACAGAGGCTGAAGGTTACAAGGTAGAGCTTCTCCTGTGCATTAGAATTCAGGGTGCAGCTGCTGTTGAGTGCTGGGGGTTGGGCATCTGGAGAAGGAAAAGCCTTTGTTTGGCAATTTTTCCCCAAGCAATTTTATTCCATTCCCTTCCATCATGTAGAAACCTGAAGTTATCGAGAGAACATCACTACCATGGTAACAGTAAGAGAAACAAACAAAGCACGCATTGTATAAAATAGTCCATAAAGGCTGTTTATTTTTCATACCATTATTTTAATAGGTGGGGATGGCAGTGATGGGATGGAGAACAGCAGGCTTTAATGGAGCCACTAACGTCGTCTTTTCTTGAAATGACTTGAAATGCTCACAGACGTTCAGACATTGACACTTAGATCATGTCTCTGACTGGGAACTCCTGCTGGTTTAGAATCTCGCTGCTGAGACGCATCACCTGTTCCTGGATGGGAAAGGCAATGTGGCCGAATGGTTATAAACTTGAACCGGAGGTCAGTCAACCCTGGATTTGAGCCCCATTTCTATCACGCTTGGTGACTGTTGGCAAATTTCATCACCCCTCTGAACCCTGCTTACTTCTCTGCAAAGTGGGAAATCATTTGTTCAATGTTTGACAAGACTTCGTTGCAAACCTCCTACATGTTTATGCTGAGAAATGTCCTTGCATCCATGGAGCTGAAAATCTAGTGAGAGAACACAGATAATACACCTGTAAACACACAATAAAAAAGATGATCTTAGATAGTGATACTAAGAAGGATTTAAAACCCAAGATGTTTTCTCTGAAGAGGTGCCATTCTAGCTAACCACAGAAGGACAAGAAAGAGCCGGCTGTGTGTATATGGGGGTGAAAGGCCTCCCAGGTGAAGAGTTGGAGCAAAAACCTGACAGGCAGATCGGAAGGTGGAATGTTTGAAGTTGCAGATTTTTGAAAAGGGAAGGACGAGATAGCAGCTGAGAGGCAAAGGGGGTCAGATCTGGAGGGCCCTGTAGACGACGGTAGGAGTTGGGGTTATAAAAATAATACAACCTATTAAAGGATTACGTGAGATAGCAAGTGGTAAACTCTAAGTAGCTGCTTTAAAATGTCAGCTTTTATTCTGCCTGGGTAGCTGTAATAGATTGCATCATCTCTTGGGTGCAGAAACTGATACCACAGAATGAAGGAATTTCGGAACTGGGAGGGTTTTAAGAGATTGGCTTTTTCCCTAATTGTTTTCCCTTGTCACATAGGTGAATCAAGGATCAATCAGGGGAGGGGATTTACGGATATTACCCAGGAGCTGGTGGGACAGCTCCAGGTTCTCTGACATATTCACTGTCTCCTGGGCTCCTGAACTCAAGTCCCGCCATGATCTTTTTTTTTTTTTTTAAGTTTTTTTTTTTTCCAAATATTTATTTATTTATTTATACACGCACTGGGTACAGTCAGAAGCATGGGAGGGTGAGAGAATTCACCAGAGCCAGAGCAGGGAACAGAACAGGCAGATGGACCGAAACACACTGCTGAGGGGAGCAGCGGGCGCGGCAGGAGAGGTCTGCTGCGCCATGTGGGACCCTCACCCGGTGGCCGGGGATCGAACCGGTGCTGCAGAGGTTGCGGGCAGCCTCACAGCCCAGCGCTCAACCCTGCACCACCAGGGGAGGCCCCCGCCATGATCTTTAAGGGAAAATTCCTTGGCCTCAGTCTCTGCTGATGCCAGCTGAGCTTCCTTCTGGGAAATGGTGCAGCCTAATGGAAAACACAGACCCGCTGAGCCTAAGTATGTCCTTGGACATTCATCCTCTTCTCCCCGCCCGCCCCTGCCCTCCTGGGAACAATGGCTGGACATGGGCTGCGTTCTGGGAGAAAGGCTAGGATATCAGCCAGCAGGGACCTGACGCAGCCTGACCTTTTCACTATTCCATGTGGAAGAGAGCGGTGAGCTTGGAGAGCAGGGCGAGGGACTAGAGGATGTCTCTGCAATCCCACAGAACAGCGCTGCCCTGGTTCATTTCAAGAGAGGCGAGTCACATGAAAAATAGCTTAGACTGGCCAAGTCCCTGATGGGCTTGGGCATTTTACTTGCTCTGTACCCTTAACCCCAGCTGGACTTTCCTTTGGGTTTTCATCATAAATACACTTAATAAACCCAACTAGAGAAAAGCTTTTTATGGCTCTTGGACTGTGTTTTTTTTCATTTATAATATGTATAATAGAGCAACACAGCTCCTGTTTATTGATGCCTCCTATAGGACTGGCACTTAGATCAGCATTGAAATTGCTCTTACCATTACACAAACCCCAGGGAGTCGTTATTAATATTCTTCCTTCATACAGACACCGAAACCGAGGCTTAAAGGTGACACCTCTAGGAGGGAGTTCTGACTCAAACTCAGGCAAGGATGACTCAAACTAAACCTGCTGATCCAGGTGACCCACGTGCGACGGGGTCGCCAACACGCAGACCTCGTTACTCCCTGTAGTTGCATGTGCCGACACAGAGATAGGCTGTTCCTCATGGTCTGAAAAATATATGAATCACAGTTTATAATGCTAACAAAGCATATGAATATACAGTATCTTTACTGATTCTTTCTCACCTTTGATGCCCCAAAACATAAACCCAGGAAGATCAGCTAAGTTGGCAGGGAGTTAACTATGGGGTCCGGCCCTATCCTGTATGATCGCCCCTTCCAGCCTCCTTCACTCCTGACAGGACGCTGATTTTCCTACTCCTCTGGCCAGACAATTCTCTGGAGACTGCAAGTCCATCTTGCCGGCTCACTCCGTAGCCTGTAAACTTCCAGTTTGGGAATAAAGGCATTGTCTCCTCTTGACTCCTCTTGAATCTGGTGTACACGGACACTTTCCAACATCTGGGGAAGGTAGTATAGGCAAATCGAGCCTTCCAGAGAAACCAAAGAGACCTAATTATTTCTTTGTAGGCAACGTGGATGTACTAGGAAGGTGTGGCCACGGGCTGCCGGCTCCAGCCAGGAGCACAGCCTCCCCCACCTAGGCTATGAAGCTGAGCAGGCATGATGCAGAAAAGGGCTGGGCTCCACCTCCCCCCAAAGTCCCAGGCGGATTTGTCTTCCGTGTGCAGGGATTCTTCTTTCTCTTTTACTCTCTCACTCTCCTTCAAGATGTCTCCTTTTGTATTTCATTTTTACTTCAAGACAAAAGATTTCTCTCTCTCTCTGCTCCCCAGTGACTAAGACCTTCCAGACACCAGCTGTTCCTCAGGGAGAATAGTGATGCTGGGTTGGGTGGGGCAGGAATGTGAAGAAGAATGGAAACTTCCAACATGGTCTATTGATGGAGAGAGTAATGACTGCATATGCTTCCTGGCAAACTCAGAATCCGGGCCCAGGAGCATTAATGATCTGTGCGGGAAAAGAAATAGCACCACAGAAACAGGGTGGTCCCCGCCACCATTTATCACGACAGCCGTGCTTCAGCTTCAGACCCTCACGCCTGCCGGGCCCACTACCAAGAATGAGCCCTTTCCTGCATCTGCACCTGCTCACCCCTTCACCACTCCCTTCTCTGCTTAGATGCTTCCTGGGTTGGGAGCTCAGCTCCAGTCACTCAAGAAGAACTTGTCTCCTTTACTTTCAAATCATTCTGCTTTATCTCCCTCATAGAACATAGAATTCGCTAAAAGTCTTATCTACTATTGGTTTTAATGTCTTTCACTTGTACAAGAGAAGATCCAGAGAGCAGGGACTTCGTAATGATTGTTCATTACTGTACCCCCAGTGCTTAGAAGAGAGTTTGGCACATAGTAAGTGTTAAAAATATTTTTTGAAGAGGTGGAATCAATATGTGGATGGATGGATGGATGGATGGATGGATGGATGGATGGATGGATGGATGGACGGATGGAGAAACATTCCTAGAGAGGCTGGTGATTCACTTAAGGTCACACAGAAAGTCAACAGAAGAGGATCAGAACTCAGGACTCCTATTCCAGTGCTCCATCTCACAACATCAAGACATCTGAGAATGAAATCGAGTGTTTTCCTTACAGCCTATATGGTTACGATGATGGTGATAATAATTGTTCCAATTGTTTCACAAGAACCAGGATAAATGTTTTCATTCATTAGCTCATGGGATGTACTCTATAACCCTATGAAATAACTGCTATTGGACCCCCGCAACATGTCACAAGATATTATTATCCACTTTGCCAATCACCACACATGATAAATGTTATTTTTATCTTTACCCCTCAGAAGAGATAAATAAGGCTCAGAGAAGTTAAATGACTTGCCCCCTTTTACCCAGCAGGAAGAGGTGAGGTCAGGATCTGACACTTTGACTCCACTGGAACAATTTTAACTGCATGAGTGAATTTACCCAGTAGCAACATACAAAGCAGACAGCATTGTGGGCACACATGGTCTTCTCTGCAGAGAAGCTGGGAGTCTCTCTGCGGGCAGTAGAGGATAGCAATGTGTCCCGCCGCTACCAGAACCCAGGCCCGAGGTGCCCTCTGGTAGCAGAGAGAGCATAGTTGGAGCAAAGGAGACTATTGAGCAAGTGACGTTGCCTCAATTTCGCTTCTAAAATATGAAAATCTATATTATCAGTATCAAAATTATGATGGTGGAAGATTTTCATCTCCACCAATCTGCTCTGGCTCCTTGCAAAATTCTAATCCTATCACTATTTCTTCTTGAAAAAATGCACAGCATCATAATACTGCCTATAGAGAGCCTCCTTCCATTCTTCCTGTCACAATTTCAGATGACCAGGTCTGTGCCCTGTTTCAGCTGGCAAACGGGGAAATCCCTGCCCATGTATTCAGTGAGTTAATGGCTTGGGGTGTCACCTGTTGCGCATCAGATACCTGTACAAAGCAATGATCTTCTAGCGGCCCAACCCTCTCAAAGGAGTGACTCTGAGGGTGGACTTTTTGTCATTGTGGCTGACCGTACCAAGGAGGTGCTGCAGCCAGGGGACAGTCACTGAGTCCCAGCATAAAGGCAAACATCCAATTTCTGGAAAGTGGAGTGTTGAGGTGAAATGAGTTCTGGCTCTGGTCTCAGATCCAGCATGGAATCTACCTTGTCTCCCCACTCCCTGGCCAAGTGACCTCAGCCAGTGGACCCGCTCATGTGTCAAATGGAGTCAACCATGTCCACCTCCCTGTCAGGGTCATTATGAAACTGAATTGAGTGGCCATGCCCATGGGGCTTCGCACCTGGCAGAATGGGTACATCTAAGCATTGGTCCCCTTGCCGCCAAGTGTGGAGCTGGCCTCTCTCTTTGTGTTACTCTCACTCATTTTCTCCCTTTCCTTTTTCCTCCATCTTCCTCGCTTATTTGTCTTCCTATCCAGCAAGTATTATTGGGCACCTATTGAGTGTAGCACTGTGCAGGCCCTGAGTGTTTGCTGATGAACAGACAGGCAGGGCCACTCCCTGAGATTTCAGAACCTAAAACAGCAAAGCAAGGAGATGCTTTGCCTCCACAAAGGGTCATCCGCTTATATGCAACCCCTGCCTCAGTCTCCCTCTTTATAAAAGCCAATGGGATTTACTGCCAGAAACAGGAACTTCTTGCAGCCAAGGATTGGATTTTATCGGGGATTCTCTGTTCCCCAAAGCCTGATGCAGATCTGAACCTGTATTTTACCTTATAAAAACACATTAAATGTATGAGCAGATGGGGAAGCTCTGTATGTGTGGGGGGGGGTAGGGAGAGTTGAGGTGGTCTTCTCAACCCCTGAGCCACAGTGCTCCCCCTGCCCTCCACTCCGCCCCTACCCAGTGCTCCTCCCCCATCCACTCTTTATAGGACTCCCAGATCTACCACTCTGCTAAAGACATATTCCTCCCCACTGCAACCTTCTCTCCATCTGCTCTCGCTGCCTGCTTAGGCTGCAATGTGTAGATAGTGTGGCAAGGTGGCGTTGGGGGAGGGAGAGGGAAGGCTTCAAAAATTGGGGTGAGAGGCTTGGGAAGCTGGCTGGGTCTGCACAGGGCGTCCCTGCAATCAGTCTCCAAGAGTGTGTACACACCGGTCCCCAAGCATCTGCGTGTCTCCCCTATGTATTGTCCCCCACCACCTCTACTTGTGGAGAAAAGACAAGTTGCTGAGAATCAGGGCAGGGGTGAGTACAGCAGAGGAACTCCAGCTCGGATGGGGGAAGGTGGTGGAAGGAAGCTGAAGGGCTGAGCTGAGAAGAAGCCTGCTGGTTCCAGTGCCTTCCTGACCTGGGATGTGAAGCCAGAGCTCCAATGAGAACAGGGATACATTTTAATTTCCAGTCCCATTGCGCTTTAGAGGGGTAGGGAGTCCCCTGGTATTGAATGCACAATTTTGTGGCCATTTGTATTATTCCAGGGAGATTCACAGCCCTCATCAGATCCATAGAGTCTGAGACTTTGTAGGTTATGGGGACATACTTCAGAAACACACCAGGGCTGACAAGGAAGAGGGTTGTTTGGGGCCCAGAGGGCCCTAGAATTGGTGTCTCTCTGGGGGGGGCTGGGAGGTGGAAAGCTCGAGGCTAATAGGCTAAAGGCTGCGTTGGGGTTTGAGGCCTCCATCTCACCGTCTGGAAAATGGTCAGGATGCCCTGGGCCTCGCCTCGCCAGCATCACCAAGAGGACCCACTCGGCCCACAGGATGCAGCGGGAATTGGCGTTAAACTTTGCAGGGCCGACGGGCCGGCGGCCAGAGCAGGAGGCTGGCACTCCGGGCACGGCGGCCCGGCTCTCCCTCGCCGCCCGCCCGCCCCCTCCCTCCCTCCCTGCACTCGCTCGGCACAGACTCGGCCCCAGCCCCCTCCCTCCTCCCGCTCGCTCCACGCTCGTTCGCTCGCTCCCCGGCTCCTCCTCACTCGCCCGCCCGCGCCCGGCGCAGCTCGGCCAAAGCGAACGCGGGGCTGAGCGCGCGTCCGCCCGGGGGGCTCCGGCGGCTGCCCTGGCCCGCGGCCCCCTCCGGCGCTCCCGCCCTCCCTTCCCCGACCGCTGCCCTCCCGGCTCGTCCGCCCCCTCGCCGTCCACCCGCCCCGCAGCCGGCGGCTCGCAGCCCCCAGCCGCCACGATGCCCGCGGCCCGGCCGCCCGCCGCGGGACCCGGCGGGATCGCGCTGCTGCTCGCCCTGCTCCTGGGGAGCCCCGCGGCAGCTCTGGCAGGAGGTGAGCACCCCGAGGGGCGGGGCGGAGGAGGGGGCAAAGTTGCAGCGAGTGCCGGGGCACCCGGGGGTCGAGGCTCCGCGGTGGACTCAGGCACCACCTGCCGGGATGGGGGCGGCTGCCCAAATTCCGGGCTCGAGACGGCGTCCTCTTGGCCCGGGCTGGTGGATGTGGAGGCGGGGATGTGCCTGAAGGACTCGGGCGCTTCTCCGCGCAGGCATCGGGCTCCTTTGCTGCCTTCCTGGCTGTGGGGCTGGCTCCCCTTAACAGACCGAGAGAATCTCTTTGGAGTGGGGTCGCCTCCAAAACCCAGACTCCCGGAGCTCTGTGCAGCCGCGCCCGGGGCTGCGCGCCAGAGAATGCGCGCCCTCCTGAGCAGAGGGCGAGAGGGGGGCAGCTGCCCCACCCTGTAACTAGCACTACACTCAAACTGCGTCTGGGGGTGTCTTAGAGCCGCTCCCTCCCACTCTAGAACCCTTGCCGCCTAGGGGTGCTGACCGGCCCCAGAGCCCGGGCCCCTGGACAGCTCCCTGGGAAACGTCTGTAAGTCGGACTTGGGTGTGGCTTTTGCCTGGAGGCGGGTGGAGAGGGGCTCGGGGTTCCCAGAACTTGGCGGGGGGTAGAAGAAATGTTAGGTCGCCGTCGGGAACTGAGCGGGACTCCCCCCTTCTTTCTCCCCCTGACAGCCGAGCACCTCTTAACACTATTATGATTTGGGGGGCTGGGGGGGGCAGGATAGGAAGGAGTAGAGGTGGAGGAGACAATGCCAGTTTCACCCACCACGTGCTAGCTTGTTGAGAAACGGGGTACACCAAGTTTAGCGGAGGATAGCTGCTCCTCCCCCGCCCCCCAGATCTGGAACCGCACCCTCTCCTCCACCCCGCTGAGGTCCCCCAGGAAAAGTTGTAAGGAAGGGGGTTGGGATGGAGAGAGGAGTTCAGTGTCCCACTCACCCGAAGTTAACCCCAAGAGCTTTGGAGGTTTGGTCGGACCACCAGGAGACCCAAGAATGGAGGTGGCCGTTGGTAGACACCCCGACCTAGCCTGACAAAACCAACTCGTGTTCCCAGAAACGTGCTCCTCACGTGGAGAAAAGCAGGCAGTTTTGCCTGCAGGGTCTTCTCGGGCTGCAGGCAGTCAGAGGTTGTGCTCTCTGCACATCTTGAGCTCTAGTGCTCAGTTAGTCCGTCTTTTCCTGGAGTTGGGGGGCAGGTGGTGGCCTCTTTCCCTGGGGAGTTCGGGACCCCTGTGCGCACACCTGCTTTCAGCACCAGAGGCCGCGGACAGCTCTCAGCTCCCTGGGCCCGGGCTGTGGGTTCTTTCCCAGCCAACACTTGCCGGTGGCCTGGAGTGCCCTCCTCAGCATAAATCAGGCATTTTATCCCCCACCCCTTCTCTTTAAATGTGGAGCCCAGAGTACAGAGGGAAGGAAATAATTCACCACCTTTTGTTTAACAAAGCATATCATTAAAGCACCCCCTTTTTATGAGGCAATAATATTCAGAATTTACACCGGGTCTGGACCATTTCTCTGGGAGAGATGGGGGAAGAGAATTGGTTTAAATAAATCGTTTCCACCACAGCATGCCCTTTCTTAATTAGCTGTCTCTTTCCAACAATGGTTTGGTGGCCTTGAACGGAGTCCAGATCTCCTTTCCTCACCCTTCCTTTAAATCTATGTTGTGACTAACACAGAGAAAAAGAACCCCAAGCTGCCCACTGGCTTGCTGGCTTTTCTGAGGTGATTCTACCTCTGAGGACCTCACTCTCCAATACACTGCCCTCCAGGGAAAAATATCTTAATGGCACATATTGAATTGTCATCCAAGATAAGGTTTCATATCCTGCTTCCTTCACTGACTTCAAGCACAAAATGTGGTGTGTGTGTTTTAATTTTCAAGACATTTTTTCATTTTTTTCCCCAACTGCTCAACACTGTAGCTAGCCACCATATATTTTTAATTAACTTTAGGTCATTGCCAAATTAAAGTCAACTGTTGTACTACTTCAGAAGGCTCATCAATAACCGTGTGATTCTGACTCTGAGACTGAGTCATAGGAGGGAGTGAGGATAGCCAATGAACATTGCCAGTTCTGACAGTGCGTTTGGAAACAATTGACCTTCCATAATAAATTCTATTTTTAACAGAGAGCCCGACTTCCACTAAAGTCAGATAGAGAACTGTTCATTTAAATTGCTGCTGCAAACTACTCGTTCTGTTTGTGGTGCAGTGAGGGGATTTGTAAATACTTGAAAGGGACTTGTTGCTACATTCTTATGCGGGTCACATGATTCTCTGGGCCATTTTGCTGTAAGGCATGAATAAGTATAAAGTATAACTTGTTTTTGAAGAGGCTTCTTATTGTCTGAGATATGCACATGGGGAATAATTGTAGCTGCGTGCTAAGACTGTGGAGTCTGGTGTAATTTCTTTCCTTTTTCTCTTGAATTAATAAAGCAAATTCAATATTGCTCCATAAGACTTAAATTTGCCGCTTCCTCCAGTCTCTAAATGTGCATTGTTGTTAGATTCACTTAAAGACTATTTTCATTGTGGATTGGCATCTTTTCCCACGGTTTTGGCCACCCCTGCCAGGGGCTGCTTTGTCTAGGCTTCTTCTTGTGTTCATATAGTTTGATTAAATATTAGGAAAAAAATGCAATATTCCTTTTCTCCCTCCTCCAAGGTAAAAGGATGTGCTCTGATCAGAGTGACTTGTTTTCTGGGTTTGCTCATAAGTTCATTCCTGCTATTCAAAAAGCTTTTCAAAAGGGCACAACTTACTTGTCCTCATCTTTGAGTCTTAAACAATTCCTGTAACACACCAATGGTGCAGATCTCCACTAGGGGCGCTCAAAGCTATACTTGATGACTGAGGGTGGAGAAGGGAATTCTGACCTTTCTAACTACCAGGTATGTGCAATGCCCAAGGTTAGCAAGATGGAGCTCTCATCTACCTGGAGGTGAAGCCCCGGTCACCTCTACCCTCCCCCTTTCTGTTTACTACAATTGATTCCAATTTCTTGGAGAAAAATCATTGATGATACTTGACACATACAGTGAAAAAGAAGAAGGAAAGGTGAAGAGGGTAGGAGAATGCTCCAAGAAAGACATTCTTAGAATACAGGGACCAACTGTTCTTTTTTATACCTGTATGTGGTTTCCTTCATGGGGCCAAATGGCAAAACACCAAAGAGGCCATGGCAATGCTGGTCGGGGGGAGTTCTGAGCTGAGCACTGGACTGAGATCTATAGGGTTTCAGAAAAAAAGTATTGTGGTTTTGGACTGAGTAACCAATACAGGTCTAGTTCCTCTGTGTATATGCGAGCTTCAGCAGGGCTATCTTCTCTGAGCTTCCATCCCACCATCTGTGAAATGGAGGTGGAGAGTTGGTGACCCCTGCTTGGAAGAGTGGTTGCAATTACATAACACTTGTAAAGGGCTTGGCACATAATAGATACTCAAGTAATGTTTACTCTCTTTTCTTCCCTGTTTTCCAAAGGGATCCTACTAGTAGGTGCCAAGAAATCAAATCCTTGAAGTTGGGCTAAAGCAGATATTGGCATAAACATGCAGATAATTTAGACCAAAGTAGAAGGGGTGCAGGTAAGGTAATGAGTTGCCCCAGTTACCTATATACTAAGTTTGGCAGGTGATAATTTTACATTAGTTGGTATAGATGCTCTTTCTTTCAAGACTCTCATATTGCATCTCTTTTAACCTAATATTAGCATCAAAAAACAGAGTTCATGGTATCAGAGGTTGGAAAGAAGAGGTAAGAAAGGAGTCATCTAGTAAAGACATTTACTTGTTCATCCATTCAACACTTGCTGAGAATTTTGCAATCATCCAGTCGACCCCATATTAGGTGCTAAAGACACAGGATAATAGTTTGAGTTCCCTGCCCAGGTCATGGCAACCCTGCAAGAGCAATCTGCAGGAAAACCACCAGAGTCTATGCCATGCAGTACACACTGGGCGAGTTGCCCAGGGGGAGACATCAGAGTGTCATGGGACCCATGGGTGTGTGTGTGTGTAATGTGTTGTCAGGTGTGGTCAGTGAGGGCCTTCCTAAGTAACATTTGAGCTGGTCCTGAACGAATGTGACAGCACCAGCAGCCAAAGGGGGAGATTTCTGCAGTGGAGTAGTGAGCTCTTGAAGAAGGCTTCACTCTCAGAAGATGTCACACAACCATGGAGTCAGAAAGAGGGAAGCAGGAGCGGGAGGGGAGGTAGGCAGGCACACACGTATGCATGTGATAAAGATAGTTGGGCCTGCTCATCCTCTGTCCTCCTCATTCTCCCCTGGTCATCTTAGGCCCAATAGAGGAGAGCCCCTGAGCCGCAGTGTTCTCAGTTGTCCACTAGAGGTTGTGATGACACTGAAGGAATCCTCTGCAAAGGCACTGACTGCAGACAGCCCAGGTAGACGTTGCTTCACAGGATTTACAGCTTTGCATGATGCTTTGCTCACTGTGGCTCCTCAGAAGCACTACCAAGTTCCTTTGGTAGTAATAAAGATGGGGCAGAAGAGAGAATAGGACTGTTTAAGGAGAGGATAAAAGGATGATAAGTTGGGAGGAGGTCAGTGAACTTGCATGGCATCATTTACTAGAACATGGCTGGGACTGTGTCTTAACAATGAGAACAGCATTTATTGACTGTTGAGTTTGTTCCAAGCCTTGTGATAGCGGTTTATATAGATTTTTTTCAGCAAAACCTCACAATAGCTCCATGAGATACATGAAGTTATTATCCCCATCTTATGAATTGGGGAAATTGAGGCACAGAGAGGTTAAATAATGTGTCCAGGAGTCACAAAATCAATATTGGTTGTAGTCCAGCATCACACCCAGGCCTGAGCCAGAATCTTCTATACCAGGCCCCTATCACTGCCTCTTATATCCTACATTCCCCAAGCACAAGTGCAGATTCTGCTGAGGCATGGTGGGGGTATTTATCAGGTGTGTATTAGATGTGTATCCTATGCCTACTATAGTGCCTGGCAGAGAGCAAGTGCTCAAGTAAAGCTGTTCAAATTGAAGCAAGTCATAAAGTGAAAAGGGTTATCATTTTATATGTAGAGAATTAATTCACAATCACAACTAATGAATATATGTACTTACATTGATTCTTTTATTTAATCTTCACAGTTTTACCCTATTTTATATATGATGAAACCAAGGCTCAAAGAGGTTATTATCAATCCAAGAAGCTCAAGGTTGTCAGCTAGGTAGCAGAGAAGTCAGATTCAAGTCTAGGATCAACCACTGAGAATGTGAGTTTAATTGCTGGCCACAGTGCTTTCTAGCTGGATCCTGCTGTATTTCTGGATGAAATCTGCACAAAAGGCATCTTTGTCATTGATGTATATGCAGTCGACTAGGCTGATCTATCCCTCAGGTCACCAAAATCCAAGGAGTACAAGACAGATATTAATCAGAGGACTTCCTCCTAGCCCTTACTAGCTCTCAAAAAAGTTGACTCTAACATGTATGTTTCCCAACAAAGATAAGAAGACTCCATGAAAGAAGGTGCGTCATGTGGCTAGTTTGTTGGCTGACTTTAAAATTCTAGCTGTTTGTTTATCATTTCTCATGTTCCCAGGCCACTCTACCATTCATGGAAAACTCAGGGTGTGGAAAATTGGCTTCAATATACCCCTAGGTTCAGGATCCAAATGCAACCATTTCCTAGCTGTGAGTCTCACTTTTTCCATCTGTAAAATGCACCACAATAACCACTTCCATATATGCAAAGTTGTCTTCACGGAATTGTAGTAGTACAGTGGAGTCAAGATGCTTTATGCATAGCAGAAAATCAAGCTTTAGGGAAGTAGGCTTTGGCAGGGAAGGTGCAAGGCCCCAAATACCCCCATGTATTTCTTAGAGGGCTTGTCATGAGAGAATGACAATATATAGCACAGCTATTTGTCATTTATTGTGGGCCTATTCTCTGCCAGAACTGTCTGGGTACTTATCCTATACGTCTAATTTGATCCATATGCAGCTCTATTAGGTGATATCACTGACCAGATATTCCAGGTGAGGAAACAGAGTCTTAGAAAGCTACAGGCACTTGCTCAAGTTGTCAAGGGCAATGAGTATAGAGGATTCAAATGCATGATCACTTGATTCCAAAACCCAGACTCATTCTAGATGCTAGATGTATATAACATTGGTGAAACAGAGGGTTGATGCAAGCCCAGAAATCAAGATAGTTTGAACTCCAGGAGGGGAGACAGCTCACACTGTGGCAAATAGCAAGTGTCTCATGTCAATTTGCCAAGAGGAGAAAGAGTTCATTCCAGCCTTCCACACCCACTCTGATGGCTTCTGAGCAAAGCATTGTCTTGTCTTACTCATGCTGTTCCTTCAGCTTAGACTGTCATCCTTGGCAATTGTATGGCTGAAGGAGTTCCAAGAGGACTAGATTTAATTTCCAGCTGGCTGATTTTAACAGTATGATCCTGAGTGACTGGCTTTATTTCTCTCAGTGTATATTGGCCTGACATGCAAGGTGGGAGGGTCATGTCAACCTTGCAAGATTGCTTGGAATAGTCAATGTATGTGGCTATATATAACCCATAGCAAAAACTCAATAAATATGTGTCACTATTGTTACTATTGTTCACCTGGTGGACTTCTATTCACCCTTCAAAACCCCATCCCTAATTCTTTTTTTCTGGGAGAAATTTTCATGCTTCTTTTCTCTCTTTGACAATTATGATTGATGTTCTCTGTCCCCACAACATTTTATCCTTTTTATGGTTAACCCATGCAATGGTAATGCAGAAGTTAACAGTTTACATGCCTTCCTCCCATTACACAATGAACTCTTAGAAAACCTCAACTGAATCCTACTCATACACATCTCTCTTAGCTTATATCTAACTCGGTAGAAGCGCTGAGTCCATTTGTAAAAGTTCCTTAAGTTCCTTTTCATCTTAATCTTAGTTATGGGAAGATGGAAGCAGAGTCCTAAGAGCTAAATGTAATTTCCAACTCTTTCTGCTACATCTGTGTGGTCCTAGAGTCTGACTCTATGCATCTGGGTCTCTCATTTGAAAAATGGGAAATAATAGTGTTCAACCTCATAGAATTGCTATGAGGAAAATCAATGCGATAATAAATGTGGAAATCAGTGAAGAATTCTACAAAAGGAGAAGGAGAAAGAAAAATTAGAAGCTGAAGAAGGAAAGAAACGTACTTTGTAAAGGGAAGAAAAACACCTTTGTGCAAACACCTAACACAGGTACACATGATGGGCCTTTTGGTGTCTTTGCTGATATCAGCTTTCCATCCAAAGGGAATATTGACTACAATCATTTACTCTGTGACTTGGCTCATTTTAAAATAGAAATTTTCTGGACATAGCTCTGGTTGTAGTAGAATGTGTCTTCTCTTGGGTCCCTGGCAGCTGTAAAAACAGCTAAAAACTGGAAAAGTATAGCCAAGTCAATAAAAACCCAGGCTTTTGAGTCAGAACAACCTGCTTAAACCTACTGCTGTCTGTTTGATGTGTGATATTGGATAAGCCACTTTGTCACTCTGACCCAGCCCTGGTCCTCACATGGGGTGACGGCCTATGTTCTACCACCTCCCAGAGACACGGTGAGGGAGGGGATAGGCAGGCTCTGCAAAAAACCAAAACACAATAGAAAACATTATCAAGGTCCCTTCCTGGTGCTTGTTGTTTTATCAGATTGTAGGAGTTCTTCATGCCCCTACCTGCCTCTATCCTCTCTCTGATATTACCATTTTATTAGGGAAAGAGACCCAAAGACAGGAAGGGGTTTAATTACTCAGCATCCCATGCAAGTGAGGGGCATAGCCAAGATGCAAACCTCTGACTCCCATTGTAAAGTGACTTTCTGTGTGTTCTGAGACCTAAGGAAATGTGGCACCGGGAGCCTTAAGGACTTGTATCTTCATGAAGCCAGTGGCATCTACTACCCAAATCAAGTATTTGCATTCTGTGGCCATGGCAGATTGACTGCATAAAAGGTGATTCAGTAGAAGCTGAAGTCAAGCATAGATCCCTCCCCTGATCACTTGGCACCTGAATCTTCAAGATGCTGGCAGACCAGCTTGCACCTGGGATCTGTGCCATCCAAGCAGATGGCTCGAGTCAAGCAAGCAAGAGTAAATCATGGAGGCTCAGAGAGCCCAGGTCCCAAGCCAGGTGCCCCTCCTGTGCTTTCTTGCTCTCACCAGGGGTCGTGAAGAGTAGCTGATTGAGAAACCCAGAAGTGATATGAGTTGTGTGAAGCATAGATGATGTGGTCAGGGCCAGCCTTGGGCAAGTAGCTGGACATGAGAAATGATCCAGGGACTGGGGGTTGAGCAAAGTCGGTAGAATAGTCTGATGGTTGGGATCAGATTTGGACAAGTCTTAGAGGAAGGAAGTGGTGGGTATAATCCTCTGGGTGAGTTTCTTGAGGGTCTCACCCATTTGCAATTTGGGGGAGGGCATGTGGCAAAGCTTAGCATCATAAACTGATAAATAAACTGAGTTTAGGATTTCAAAATGGAACATTGGCCCAGGACCAAAAGTCCAGCTGGGCAAGGCAGTGTGGCATAATAAGGAGCACAGACTCTGGAATCAAAGGGGATCCGTTCCAATCTGACTGTGAGATCTTAAACGAGTCTTTAACTCTGAGGTGATGGGGAGGGTAGTGATGATGTTGATGATGGCAAAGAGATGTTGTTACTCTGAGCTGATTCTCAGATTCTCGTATCAGTGCTGGCTTCCAAGAAAGGAATCATTATTTCTTATTCTATATAAGACAAATATGATCTCAAGATAGTTTGAGAATAAGCAAATTTGCTCTATGGATATACCAAATATTGGACCAGTGGTGTTCCAGGGACTGGTTATGGTCTCCATTTTTCTTCCATGGCATCTGTTTCTCTCTGCGGATGTATTGCTCATAGCTTTCTCTCTTCTCCCTTCATCACTTCCATTTATACATGGGTCATTATGGCTTCCCAAGCTCAACATGGTAACATGGCTAACATGGTAGACACTGGTCCTATGTGGCTGCTTAGTAGCCATGTGTGGCCAGTGGCTGCCATATTGAATAATCTAGAGAAAGAACATTTCCGTCTTGACAGAAATCTTTATCAGACAATAGTGTTCTAGATCATCACAGTCCTTCACATTTCTTCATTCAGATTCCTAAAAGAAATATGGCCTGTCCTCCCCAGGTGATAGATGAACTATTTGTGTTCCTCCAACCATCTGTTACTGGTGTAATTAGCATGCCATGGGGCATAACACAAGGTAACTCAGGTCTACACTTTGGGTGAGGTAATCGCCATTAATGATATTTCACACATGCTCTGCTGGCCTCCATTGTTTCTTTCTCAGCCCTTCTAATTGCTGGGATGCTGCTCTGGAATGTTTGTACCAATATACCCATATTCATCGATCTGTGGCCTGATAGATAAACATCCAAAAGAGTGGGGAAGAATCATGTGTTGCAACTGTTGACTTGTGCCCTTCCCTTATTGGACGGTGATATCCTTGGGATCAGCACTGACTCTTATTATCTCTCTAGTCTCAACTGTCTTATTGAATGGATGAGTGAGAAAATGAATGAATGAATTGCCTTCTTTGGCAACAAATGGCCTAAATTAAAAGGAATGGGGCACAAGGGTATTTGCAGAAGACGTATGATCCTCACATCATTTGGATGTGAAGTCACAACTTGACTTAGTAAAAAATGATTTTGAGTAGGAGTTTATGAGAGGGGTCTTCATAAACTGGTATATTTAGTTTTTAAAGGTGATTCTTCTGTGAAAATCAGACTGGACTGAAAAGTGAACAGAAGCTTTAAGACAGGATTCCAGGCGTCCACCCCCTCCTTGTGAAAGACTCCTTTGGAATGACAATGCATTTAGGAGCAAGAGGAGGGCAGTGGGAAAACAGGATGTGCTTTTCAAATATGTGTTTCCGTGCATAGATTTAGTAACATCACTATTATATAATGCTGTGATTTCTCCAAAGCTCTAATATTATGGAAACACAGGGAGGAGGTATTTAGAGGCATATACTTATAGCGATATTTTTGAGAGTAGTAGACAGTACTGGATTAGAATTGAGGCAGGTCTGAATATAGATCCCAGTTCTGCTGTTTATCTATTTATGTGTTGTATGATGCTAGATGATCTCCTGAAACCTCAGTTTCCATCTGCAAAATGAGAATATAATGCTACGGTGGCCTCTTGCCACAAGGTGAATTATGAGAATGCATTGCATACAACCACCTCCCTGCACAACTCTAGAAGGAGCTATCTATACCATGGTGAATATGAATGGTCCTCCTGAAGTTGAACAGTGCACAACCTATGCAACTGTATGTGGCAACCCCGGTTATGGAGGGCACCACTAAACTGCAAAGCAATTTGCAAAGAGAGAGGGATTAGAGCTTTTCCAATTTCTCATTCCCTAAGGACTTCTGACCAGGTCTTCACCTCCATTCTCCCCATTAAAGCAGGTTTACCAAGTTGTAAAGCTAATTTGGGGCCAACCACCTTGGAAATTAATGCAAAATATGTGAAATCAGGCCTAGTTTTCCAGGGCTTCAGGAAGGAAAATTTGCCTAATTTATGGCATAAATAAAAACATGATGTGCTGTGGCTAATTTGCATACTTTTCTTTCAACTGGAGTTAAAAACAACATTTTCTGGTTATTGCTGTTGTTTTAAAAGAAAGTCTCAGACTTCTCTTGTTAACTCAAATGTGTGGGTTTAGGCAAGTTGTTAATTTCTCTCAGCCCCAATTTCCTCAAGTGTGATGTGAGAATGATAAATGGACACATAATCATAGGATTGTGAAGAGTCATGATTGACCCTGTAAAACTCATAGAATAGTGACTGGTACATGGCAGGAGCTCAGTGACTATAGCGCCCCATATAATATGTGGTAACGTATGTCATCATCATCATTAATTAAATGCATCTAGTCGTATACTTGATTTCACAGAAAAGTCACAAAGATACGATATCACTGGCCCTACATGGACTTATTTCAAATCCAGGACTTAGACTCAGGCTTGAACATAGCAGGTGTCCAATCATGAGATGCATAATCATCATTGTTCAGTTCCCCATTGATGCAGGCTTTTGAAAGCCTTTTTCCCTTTCTAGACTCTGAGGTCCTTCAAGATAAGGAATATGTTTGATTTCTTTCTCCATTCCCACCTCTCAACAGTTTGTCTTCCAGATAACAGAAGCTCAATAAATGCAGAGTTGTTGAATGAATGGATGCTGAAGTATAACTATTCTTAATTAGCTGGTAGGAAATGCTTATTAGTATGCATGCTGGTGCATGGTTGTCTTCCCCACAGAGTAACAACTCCTCATGTCTGCATGACCAACGTCCAGCTAGGTGCATGGCACAGAGGGCAGTTGGCAGGAGTCACTGGGTACATGGCTGTGGCCAAGAGCTCAGAATGCAGAGTCACAGAGCCTGGGTCTGAATCCCAGCTGTATCACTTTTCAGCCACATGACCTTGGACAAGTTGTTTATGCTTTATGGAAAGAATATGAGCAGGGAAAAGAACTGTGCCCTCATCATCTAATTGGTAGGAGAATAAGAAATTTTCCATCAAGAGCTTAGCACAAGGCGTGACACAAATTAGTTACTCAACGCAGATACTTCTATGAATAAGTGAATGAGTGCTCTTTCCCATGAGTCTTGATAGAAGAAGCGGTTCTTCGCATGTAACAACCAGCTGAAACAGAATTCAGAATTCCATGGACCTTCGGATAATTCTGTGGGCTTCAGAGAGGAGCATTGGCTTCACAGCAGCCACATCTAAATCCTGCTTCTCAACATAAGGTATTTTATTATTCTGATAAATAAAATAGAGGTTCCAAGCAGAAGGCAAGGATCTAGTGGGTGAAGCCATCACTCACAGGCCAAGATAATCTCAGATGAGCTACAAAAGTCCAGACAAAGAGTCACATGGGTGTGGCCTGCTCCTCCAAAAGCCCTCTTGCCAACAGTCAATGTCTGGGTCACGTCTGTCTACCCACTGTTCCCCTCCCCTGTTTCCAAAGAAAGCAAACCCCAAGGAAGATTGAAAAGTAACCACATTCCTATAATGCACTAGAATCTCTGCTGTGGCTTCATTGATAAGATTTTGCTTTGTTATTAGCAGACCTTTCAAAAGGCTGTTACAGTCATTTGATTATCAATAAACTCAGTCTCAGAAGGCTGCACAGTGCTGGAGTTAGAATTCATCCATTCATTCATTTATTCATTAAAGACCTACTCTCTTCCTTTAAGATCTTCTACTCTGCACGAGGCACGTGGTAAATCCTCAAGATGTAGAGATGAATGAAACAGATCCTTGCCCTCAAAGAACTTAATATCTACCCATTCTTCAAATTCAGATATGCCTCAAAAATGCAAGTTCTTTCTTCTCTTCTCTCCCCTCTCTGATGACTTCCAGACATGGCAGCTCTCTCTTAAGAGACCGGGGCTGGGGGCAGAGAATTCCTAGGGCCACTGCATGGAATCTCGATTGCATCTACACAAAGCAAGCTGGTGTGGTCTGACCCACCTCCATTTCCAGAAAAAAAAATTTAGTTGTTGCTCTTTAATGAGCCAAATAAATGCATCACTTTAAGAGAATCTTTAATAATGTGAGGACTCCAGCAGGGCCTGCTGAGGGTGATGTTACTGGCTGATTTCACTTACAGTCACAATAGGTGCTTGCTTCTATTATGTGTGTAGAGAGGCACACCCTGAGCAAGAGTGCAGAGAATTATACAGATGTAGCTGAGTGTGCAGGCACATAAATAATAAGCCCACTATTTCCACAGAGCATAAACTAGGACAATCAGTTAATGAGGTTTGGCCAAAAACAAATTAATTCTTTGGGGTCCTGGGATAGTTTTATTCTGAGCAGTAATAAAAATAGTCATTTCCTTGTGCATAGCTTGTGGCAAAGGATAAGCATTATTGTATTATCTATCACAAACAACTTTGTATTAGATATAGTATTAGATCACAAACAACTTTGACGCACTGGTGATATGGAAAATTAGTGCTATTTTTCAGAAAAGGATACTGAGGCTCAGAGAGAATCTGTTACCAGGAAGGGTAAGGGCTGCTATGGGACCCCCAAACATGCACACTAAATGGGTTCTGCCATCTATCACTATCAAGACAAAATAGGGCCTCCCTGGTGGCGCAGGGGTTAAACACAGCCTTAGCAAGCTATCGCCAGCCACTGCAGCATGAGTTCGATCCCCAGCCAGCCAGGGAGCAACCCTCATGGTGCAGCAGACCTCTCCTGTCTCACCTGCTGCTCCCCTCAGCAGTGTATTTCAGTAGATCTGCTTGTTCTGCTTCCCATTCTCTCTGGTGAATCCTCTCATCCCCCACACCTCTGGTTTACATCCCAGTTCTTGTATGCATAAATAAATATATCGTTTTTTTTAAAAAAAAAAAAAAAACACAGGACCTCCCCGGTGGCACAGCGGTTGAGCGCTGGGTTGCGAAGCTGCCCGCAGCCTCTGCAGCTACGGTTCAATCCCTGGCTGCTCCCCGGCCACCGGAGGAGGGTCCCACATGGCACGCAGACCTCTCCTGCCGCCTGCTGCTCCCCTCAGCAGTGCACTTCGGTCCTTCTGCCTGCTCTGTTCCCCACTCTGGCTCTGGTGAATTCTCTCACCCTCCCGTGCTTCTGACTGTACCCAGTACTTGTATAAATAAATAAAAATAAATCTTAAAAAAAAGCAAACATGTACAAAAATGAACAATGGTGTAAAATATATATAAATAAATAATTTAAAAATAATTTTAAAAAAGACAAAACATATTCTAGTGCATTAAGACCTTCAAAAGGAAATAACTTTAATACGATTAGTGTGCAATAAAGAGACAATTAGTGTGCAGTAGAGAAAGACTAGAGTTAAAATAGTTTCCAATTAAACACCCAAAGTTACCATCCTCCAGTGGGGAAATGCCCAGCCAAACAGGGTTGGCTCAAAGCAGAGGCACTAAGGCTGAAAGCTTCCCACAAGTCTCAGGCACCTTCTGGTGGGAACCCATAGGAAAGAGGAAGAAGGAGCCACACAAGTTAAAAGGAAAAGATGAAAATCCAAGTCAAGATCAAGGCTGCCTTTGTCAGCCTCCCCACGGGTCTCTCACCCACGTCTCTGTCTCTTTCCACTGTCTCGTTCCGTGTCCCCCAGGTCCCTGGTACAAGCGCAACTTCTTCACGTCTCTCTGCTACATGTGCCTCTCCAGGCCTTCTTCCTTTTTCCTCTGTTCTTCCTTCTTGTCTTTCTAGCTTCTCCTCTTTGCCCAGATCCGCCCTTCCCTGGGTGAGGCAGGGAACCTGGAACCTCCCCTCTCGAAGGATATCACACAGTTGTTACTCCACGACAGAACGGTTGCTTGGTCTTGGTTTTTCTTGACCTTGCATTTTTGAAGACTACTGGTCCATTGTTTTGTGGAATGGCCCTCTACATATATGCTTCGAATTCTTACAAAATGGCACCCTATGGTCCATATAGGCTGTAATTTTTTTTCTCCCTCTTGGGGTGTGATTGTTTTAAGGCCCAGAATTCCCCAGAATCAGGCTGTCTCCACTGGCTTCCTCCTCAGACGCCAACACCTGGTACCTACTTCTGGAATCCTTCCCACATGCTCCACTCCTCCCTTGCTCTCTCTGGGCCATGTTTCCAGGGCCCCAGGCTGGCACTCTGCTAGAGGGAAGAGCCTGTACTAGTCTTAATTTTGTTTATGCATCTATTTCCTGCTAGGCTGTGGAAAATTCAGGGACTGAGTCACCCACAAAAAGCCATTGTTTTTGTGTGTCTATTGTGTAGGCTGCCCTCCAAACACTGAACAACAACCTACAGTGCCAGCCCCTCAGGGAGCTTACACTCGGATCTCTGATTCATTCACTTCACTTACTCAGTAAATATTTATAAACTGTCCGTGTGTTGGTCTATAGACCATGCAGCCACTGACCACTCAAAATTTGCATAACGGAGAGAAAATGACGGCCCGCCCTTGCAATGTGAGGGTGCAGCTTGTTCATCCAGATAATGAACAAGTAGTTTCCAAGGAACTTCAGGCATCCTCATGAGCACTGTGTATTTGAAGGGGTTAAAAAGAGAGATGGGGACTCTGAGAGCAGCTAACCTCCCAAGAGCAGGAACTGAGTAGGACAGCTCACACTGCCCTTGGGGGTGCAGCCAGAGCCTGACACCTTGGTTTGACCTATTATAATTCTTTGGCAAGGACTAGAAGGAAAATCACCCAACCGGGAGTAACACAGCTGCCAAAATGTATGCATGTAAACTTGGGTCCACCTCTGCCCCTCTCGGGGGCTCAGTTTCTCCATCTCTAAGTGTAGTGATCAGAAGTTTTCCCAAATGGACTGTGAGTTAAAGTCCCATGGCGTGCTTTTACAAACTCAGAAGCTCAGGAGAAAGCCCTGCCTTCTGCCTAGGAAGACACATCCTCCTGAGATGCCTGATGGGTCAATAAATTGTACCTGGATTATTTGACCCCTAAGCCCTTACCTTTAATGATTCCTTTGTTTATGCAGCCCTTTGCTCACATAATCTCATTTAAGCCGTGTAATAGTCCAGAGGGGCCCAGTCTATTATCTTCATTTACAACAGATTAAGTGACTTGCTCAAGGTCACAAGGCTAATAAAACCCAGGGCTGGGATTGATATCCTTATCTGAGTGACTTGAAAGAACTTGCTCTTTCTCCATGGTGGGGTTGGGGGGGAATCTACTTGGAACCCACCTTGCCCTCTCCCTGGAGGCAGTCCAGGTCTCCAGGCTCCTCTCTTCCCTAAAAATCTAGTTAACTCTTTTAATGAGCCAAATAAACGTGCCCTGTGAAGTGTGTGATCGATCACGCCCCACGTCCAGTGAAGCACACACAGGTTTGCTGTGCCTCGGGACGGCCTCCCTGACATGAATTATTGCTGCCATCAGCGTTCTCTTCTGCTCCTGCACTGCAGGGGTCAGGCTGCGCCAGGGAGGCATTAGCACTCATCATTTGACTCTAAGATTGGCCAGGGCTAAGCAGCCAGGGTTCCAGGCATTTGAAGAACTAACAAAAAGACTTTGTGACCTGAATATCAAGAATAAAGAAGGAAGGGCAAAAAGAAGGTAAGAGGTGGGTGGGGCCAGATCCTATGGGGCAGAGAGGTGCCAGGAGGTGTTGGGAATTTATCCTTCTGTGCTTGGGAGCCTCGGTCAGCAGAGAAGTGACCTGCCTGGGTTTGGTAAAGCTGTTAGTGAAATGGAGGTTGGACTGTGTAGGAGGCCCTTGCAGACAGGCCTTGAAGGAGAGAATCTTGCTCCTCCTTCCCCTCCCCCAGTATGAAACAGTCTCCTCTGCCTCAGTCTTCCCAGTGATGGTTTGGGCCATTTGAATATTGTTCTCCCTGTCACGCCTGGCGCTTCCTCTCAACAATGCAGTGGAAGGAGGGATCCATGCTCTGCTCACAGGTCTGTAGGGTTCCCAGCCCTTAACCCTTCAGCTGTGTTTAAAACCTCCTATTCATCCATGGACTTGCCCCCTCCAACCTGGCCTGGGGCTTGGAAAGGCTTTTTTGTCCTTCCCATACTGGCTGGAACAGAGAGGAGAGGAAAAGAATATAAATTTGGACAAATGCTGATTTAATCCACCCTTCCCCTCCTCCCAAACCCTGATCAGACTGTACAAAAAGTATCTTATATGTATTATCACTGGCTCTCAGTTTAATGTAGGCCTCACTTTGCTGGGTAAATTAAACGACATTTATAATATAGTTTAACCATAAAAATGTGCTTGGGGCAGAAATTAGACATAGCAAGCCTTTTCCAGCAAAAGACATTTTTACAAATGCATGAGCACCTGAACCAATTTGGAGGTCCTGTCATTTTGATTTAGAGCCGGGGAAGTGGGGCTGATCCCTAAAGAGGAGAAACAATTATCTGGGTGAGAGAAGATTTTTAAATTCTGGTTCTTATCACTAACCTGTCTTGGTTCAAAAGCATCCTGTAGAGAAGCAGGTTGACTTACAAGTGAGAGCGGGGACCCTTTTTCACCTGAGTACCCCAACAATCCCACTTGATTTCCACTGTTCTTGGTTCCAGGGAGTCTTCCCTGCTCCCATCAGTTGGGTTGGGAACATGTCATTGGGGTCCTCATCCATTTTGTTTCACTTAGCTATTGTAGTGTAACAAATCACCCCAAAATTTAGTGACTTAAATTAACGTCCATCTACTTATTATCTCACATTTTATTGTGGTTTGTCTGGGCTCAGCCCAGAGATTCTTCTGTCCAATGTGATATTGGACGGAGACACAGTCATCTGGAAGCTTTATGGGACTGAAAGATCTGAGGGCACAAGCCCCATATCTGGGGCAGGGGATGCTTAGCACATGAACTTCTGAGTTTCCCTCACAAGGCCATTCTTTGGGGCTGGGGTTTCTCCCAGCAGGGTAGAGGGAGTGTTCTAAGAACAAAGGCAGAAGGCAGAAGCTAAAGATCAATTGAGGGCCAGTTTCAAAAACTGCAAATCACATTGTCAAAACAAGTCACAAGCCAGCTCAGATTCAAGGGAACGGGAGGGGAGATGGACCCCACTCTTGATAGGGGGAGTGGCAGAGAGCTGCTGGCCATCTTTAATTTACCTCTTTTTTATGATACAGAATTTATCATGCTATTACCACTTGCTTGGTAGTTGCTATGCTAGGGACTCACCATTTTGAACTCAGTTGTTGATTTCTGTCTGTGTTTCCTTGTGTAAAGGGACCCTTGTCTAATTTATTTCAAGTTCAAAGGAAGTGCTATTGATTCAGTTTCAATTGAAATGAATACTCAGTCCTGGGCATTCATTCCAAGTATGGTCTCTCTTAACCCAGATTATTTTGATATATTGCAGGAACCTAAAGACCAATATTATATTATTTTATAGTAGCAGCAGTAATAATAGCAGTAGTCATAATGATGATTAATAGTAGTAGGTATTAACAATAGCACAATTCCTACTGCTATAGTATTAATAACTATAATACTTCCTTATATTTAAGCAGCATTTGGGCATTTAAATAGAATATTTATTTCAATTCTATCCCACATCATGTGAAATATCCCAAGTGGATTTTTGTTATGATGCATAGTTTATATATGAGGAAATTAAGCCTGAGAAGAAATAAAAAACTTATCATTGGTCAATCATAATGAAAATAATCTATCAAGAATCTACTATGTGTCCTATTTTTTCTTCTCCAAACAATGGTATAAAGTAGACACTATTATTGCCCCCATTTTACAGATGAGGAAACTGAGGCTCAGAAAGATGAAGTTCCTTATTTGTCAGTTTCATGACTGAGACTTGCTTCTGGATCAGTCTAACTCAAGAGTCAATGACTCCTTCCAAAAAGTGACACTGATTTCCAGATTGTCACTTTCTATATTACTTTGAGTTGAGAAAACAGATAACATTCATGTAGAAGCAATGTGCAAAATCAGAAGGATTCTACTTCCAGCTTTAGAGTTCACCCATTATAGCACTTTTGATCCTGGGAGCTTTCATTCTTTACAAGCTTTTAGTTCTTAGTAGATTGCATATAACTGAAGCTACCGGGAAGTAAACTTCCAGATAAACAAATTATCATGTATATAGTTAGATTAAGTCATTGAAATATGTAGAAGAAGTTAGTTCTCTTAAGGACTAAGTCACGCTGAAGTTGCAACTTAAGTACTTAATAGGAACACACATTTTTTTTTCCTTCTACTTCTATGATGAAACCCATCAACTGGTATTTTGGAAAAAACAAACATCCTCCAAGTACTAAAAGTTGGGATATTGCAGAGCCAAGCATGTTGACTTGAAATCAGGCAACCTAGTTTCAAATCTCATGTCTGTCACTTAGCTATAGATCAAGGGCAGGTTATTTAACTTCTCTATGCCTCAGTTGCCCCATATTTAAAGGGGATTTATTTCAAAGAGTTATGGAGGAGATTAAGTAGGTTAGAGTATATACTTTATGGTCAGATGTGGTTCATGTGTTCACCTGGAACCAATTATTGAGGCTGAGTTGATGAAAAGCTTCATTGGCCAGCTGTAGGTGCCCCAAGGATATTGACTAAGGGAGAGAATCATAAAAATGCTATCACTAAAGAAACGCCACAGAGAAGTCTAACATTAGGGAACCAAAGGCTTCTTTTTCCCCCACTATGTCTCGATTGATATCTGAAGGACTCAGGGAAGACTGAGTATGTGTTAAGAAGAAGCTGACATGGGTGTGAATTAAGCAGGTATGTGTCTTTTCAGGGTCTACAAGTAGCATGTTGGGTGTTGGCCCAACATGCTACTCACCACTCTGCCTAATGTGGGAGACAGCAGGGAAGGTTTGCAAGAAAGATCCTGGGGCTTGGCAAGACACACTGTCAGTTTAGCAATGAGTTGTCATCAGTTGTGAAACACTATCCTATAAATATGTAGGATGTCTGAGAAATAAGCACGTGCCAGGTCAACATTTAAGCAACAACCTTAAGCAAGCATTTCAGCAACAACCTCCTACTTGAGGAGAAGAGAGAAAATGTGCCATCAGCTTCATTCCCTTCTCTGGGCCTTAGTTTTCTCATCTGTAAAATGAGCAAGTTGTACTAAATGATTCTTGAGACTCTTTCAGTCATTGTGTTCAAGGAAATGTGACTAAATTTAATTACTTTAGTAACTTGAAGGTGAGACATTAGGGCACATCCACTAATTCATTGAGTACATAGATAAGCAATTAACTTCATCCATCCATCCATCCATCTATCCCTGTCCAATTATTCATCAATCCATCCATTTATCTGTCCATCTACTTGCCCACCTATTCAGCTATCCTTTCATACATCTGCCTATTCACCTGTTGGTGAATCCATCCAGTCATTTGTCTGTTTGTCCATCCATCCATCCATCCATCCACCATTCATTTTTTTCATTATCTTCTATCCATAAATTTTTCTATTCAAAAACTCACCTTATATGAGACCATTTTAAGATCTTGTTTGCCCGAAGAAGTCTTACTTAGGTACCCCAAACTCACATCATTTCATACAAATTACATACATTGTATTATATATTTTAGAGGAAGTATTAAAGGTATGCTTTTAAGATTGTCACCACAGTAACTTTCTTAATTTATACCTATCTATAATTTCCTGAAATATCAAGTATGGTCAGGAATTCTTGTGAAATGAGATTCTAACCCATCAATTCTTCAAATAAAATGAAACTTCCATGAACACTAAATTTAAAAAAAATACTAAAGTTGACATACGGTATGTTATAGAGGTATTTAATTTAAACCTTTATTAATTTGGGGTTTGCAGTTTTCTGTTACTATTTTGAAGCCAATATATTGTTCTTAGCTCTCAGACATTTTCATGGGCTTTTAAAAAGCCTGTAAGCCTCAGGCAATAATGGGTAAAATAAGTCCATTTCCCAAGCCCTTAACTATTCTTCCAGCATTTCTTGAGAAGTCATGCAAACAAGAGAAGTCATGCAAACAAGATATCTGGTCAACCCAAGATAATGTGATGCATGAAGCATAAACATCATACCAGAGAGTTTTCCCATCTTCACTCCTTTAGGCATTCCTGTCCTAAATAGAAACAATAATCCTGGACAGATGAGAGAGGAAGATAAAGGCAGTTTCAAACCCTCATCCTAAATTGTAATGAGTATCTACCCTAGTAGGGTGCATTTTGATTACTCTCTGAAATGTGAAATCACAGATTTATATACTGTGATCACATCAGGAACATTTCTTTCCATATGAAAAGAGGTTTCAAGAAATGCTGAAAGATTTGGAATAATGAAGGCAAATTGCTCTCACAACAGCAGGGAATAGTGAGCAGTTTTTGTGTCTTTGAACATGGAAAAATGAGAGAATTCCCCAAGGAGAGAAACCTTCAATTTGTATCCAGAAAATCCATGTGAGAAAAACATGACTCGATGCCTGAGGAATACATATGAATCGGAATCCTTGGTGAACATATGAGTGTATTCTCCCCTACTTAAAGATAAAGCATGTAAGATTCACAGGGGAAGATTACTTACCCATGATCACAAAACAGGTATGTGCCAAGGTCAAGTGCTGATCCTGGTTTGCTTTTCTTCTATCACATTATGCAGCATTGACCTAAAACAGTGGGTAATGCATGAATGAAAATGGTATTCTTTTAACAATGTGATTTTCCCCTTTATTTGGTATTTGATAACATTTGGGAAATGAGTAGAGAAAACTAATTATCCCATCTCCACCGCACAATACCAGCAAACCTATGTTAACAGCCTATGTGAATCTTTTCTTCCCTTTGTTATAATTTTGAAATGCAATTTTCTCCTTATTTTTCTATATGCTTTTTGAGTCTCTGTGAAGTTCAGACTCTATGGTACTCAATTCTATTTAATTCCCTGTGGCTGTTTGGGTCAAACTGTTGCAGAAATAATCACCAGGCAGGAAAAATTGGTGCTGTGTGTGTAGTGTTGCCTTATTGGGCATCTTTGGAGTGTCAGAAACTGTTCTGGTTGTTGAAGGAATGAAGTTGACTAGGACAGAATCCCTGCTACTAAGAGGTATAGAAACTGATGGAGAGGTTAGATGTATAAGCAGACAATTTTGACAAAGAACAATGCGTCCTGTTACAGGAATAAACCACAAAAGTACATCCAATCTGCAAAGAAATCAAGTGTCCTGGAGCTGATCTTGTTCAATGTCCAATCTTTCCCTTCCCAGCAAATGGCACCACCTGATCCAGCAGTCACTTAAGCAGGAACCTAGTGACACACTTATTTCTTTTTCCTTCCCCCACATTCTTTTCCTCACATTTTATCCATCAACAAATCTATTGACTTTACTTTCTAAATAGACCTTGAACCTGGTGCACCTGACCCAGGATTGGATTTAAGGAAGGCTGTCTGGAGTAGGTGGTTCCTAACTTGAGGACCAAAGGATGAGTAAAACTTAGCAAAGTAAAGATGGAAGAGAAAAGGGCATTTCAGGTTAAGAGATGATCAAACTCAAAAGTTGAAGAACTGTAAATTGGAAATCAACCTTAGATGTAACTAGACCATACTCCCATAATTCTTATTTAGCATATGGGGTAACCCAGAGTCTTTTTCAGTTCATGCTGCTATTACACAGACTAACTCATTCTGCCGCCCTTTTCAACCTTTCAAAGTTGCGGTATTGTATAAGATGACTCTCCGGCACATTTTTGTTGTAACTAGTGCATCCTGAAGCTAAGGAGATGTCCATTAAATGTGTCCATGAAGTCTTATTCTCACCCCTGATTGAAGAAAGTTTTATCTTACACTTGCTAGTTGATAAGATTGGCCTGCACATCAGCTGTCTGTGACCCACAATAACTGTTCATCCTATCCTTGTCAATGTTATTTCAGAATCTACACATGGCAACACAATAAGCTCCTAGAAAGGATTGGGAGACTGTGGGATGAGGGTGCTCCTGGTGGGCCTGGTGGTGTAAGAAATAGAACATATTGTTAAAATTTTTCATTCTGATTCTTTACCTACCTCAATTTGAGTCCCAGCTCTCCCCCTTATAAGCTATGCAACCCAGAGCAAACAATTGTTTCTCTCAGTCTCCTCATCTGTAAATGGAATAGGAGTATTTCCCACCTGGAGGGACTTGTGTGGACACAAATGCATGTAAAGATTTGGTTGCATGCTCAATACATCCTACCCAATAAATGATAACTGTTTGCATTACCTCATTGTAATCCAAACCAGTTCCCTCAGTCTCCAGAATTGTTTGGGCCACCAATTTCCACTGACCTAACCATTTTAGAAAGGTCTGTGCTGGGTGAAAAGAGCTGTGGGCATGTTCTGTGCAGCCAAGCATCTCAAGTCCCTGTAAAGCCTCCCAGGCACGGTTGGGAATGACTTTGTGTTGGGAGGTATTTGGGCTTACCCTTTGTCTGCTCTGGTTGTTCAGGTTACTGGACTTTAACTAACTGAAGAACCAGTCCAACTGATTTCTCCTAAACTGTGATCTCAAATTCTCAAGCTGTCTTTGATATGCCTACTGCCTTTGAGTAAAATGTTCCTCATACAGGAAAGTTGGAGTGGGTGAGAAAATTGTTGCAAACTCATCAAGGTGTTAGGAATTACATAGTGATGTGAAAGCTCAGTTTTGAGTTTTAAGGTTAGTGCTAATTTCAGCCTGACTATTGCCTAGCTATATGACCTCAGTCTTATCACCTTCTCTTGTCTGAACCTCGGGTTACTCATTTCTAAAGTGGTATGATAATACCTCTAAAGAGTATGATAATACCTCATTGGGTTATCATGAAGAGCTAATGAGCCCATAATATGTTAAGAGTTTGCCACTGTATGTAGGATATAGTATGTGCTCAATAAATTGTAGTCATCTTATTATGTTCTTTTCATTCATTTAAGAAAAAAATCTAAACATCATCTGTATGTGACAAGCTCTGCGATAGATACTACAATACAATTGCAAACAAAATAGATGTGGTCTCTGCTTTCATAAAGCTCAGCCTACCAAAAAGAAAGAAAAATTAGTTAAAAATCTGTATGTTATATACATGTACAATATATATACTGCCTTACATGTATAAATAGGAATAAGTGCTGTGAAGGAGTCAATCAAGGTGCTTGGCTCAGGGAATCAGCTGGTCAGGGAGGACCTCCCTGAGAAGGTGACCTTTGACCTAAGATCTGATGGATAAATAGGGCTTCGTCAGGTCAAGAGCAAAGGCAACAACATGAGCATGCCCTGTTTGCATCAGAACCAAGGCTCCCGTAGCTGAAGCATACTCCACGAGGGCAAACATGGTCAGAAACAGTCTCGAGGACACATGGGGTCTTAAAGTGTTTGGAGGCAAGCTACGAATGGTGGGAGGAAGCTGTTGAGAGGTGCTAAGCAGAGGACTGAGAGATGGGGTCTGAGTTCCATTTTTGAAATCTCACTTTGGCTGCTGGGTGGAGAATGAGCTATAAGAGAAGACAGTTGGAAGTCATCCCAGGGAAGCAAAAGGGCAGCTTGCACTTGAGTGGAAGCTGTGGAGGCAGTAGCGACAGGTTCGAGGTCTATTTTGAAGTTCTAGCCGGTAGATTTGTTGATGGATGAAATGTGGAGACGGGGAAGTAAACAGTACCAAGGATGTCCCCAGATTATTGCTGGAGAGACTGACTCGATCTGGGGCTCCCATGTGCTGTGAGGGGAAGGATTTGGAAAACTGCACAAGAGGAGCCCCAGGGCTCTTGCACGGACACTGGCTGGAAGCTCTCTATCAGGCACAGTGTGCTCAGCGCCTACACACCAGCTATTAGATGGGTGCGTGTAGATGACGATAGCTGCACATACACCCCTCCCCCCACACACGCAGGCTCTTTCTATTGATTTACTTTATTTCCTTCAAAGCACTTATGAAAAACAGAATTATCTTGTTTGCTTTCCATAGATACCATTTATCCCCCCAACTAGAATGGAAGGTTTGTGGGGGTGTTCACCGTCCCTCTCTGGGGCCTAGCACTGAGTCTGGCATCAGTAAGTGCTCCAGAACTTCCCGTTGAAAAGGCAAATATTGATGACACAAATATTGTTGACACAGCTCTGTGTACATTTTGCTTCTATTGCTTGCTAGGTGTTCTTTTTCAAGTAACTAAAATGGCCAAATGGGTTCTCAATAAGGTTCCCTCCATGAGTTGGGGATAGCCTGAGGCTGCTCTCTGCAAGCCAGCAGTCCACTGCTATGGATGTTTCCCCCTTCCTGGGAGAAGATAAATGCAGTTCTGATGAGAAAGGAGTCAGAGGGGTCCTGGTGTAGGGACAAATGAATGTCATGAGCTTTCTGTTATGGAAATGTGGTGGTTGGTGGCCTTCCAGGACGACCGCAACAATGTCGATTGACTGCAGGAAGAGTTAATAGCTAGTCCCGGCCCAGCCAACTGGGTTCAGTTGCTAAGCAACTGCCTCCCTGGAGTTATATAATATGTAAGAGCAACACTTTTTTTTTTTTTCCAAATGGAACACAGCCTTTCTAGGTGACAGGGGCTTTGCGCCTTCATGTTTCTGATCTCCTGTTGACTTGGGTAAGTTAGACATGAGAGTGAACCGGGATGGCTTTCAAGCTGCCCTTACAAAGAGAATGCCTTCATCCAACAAGGAATGAAATGAAGAAGGGGAATTCCTGGGGAACTTGGCATGGTCCAGTCTCCCTTTGTAGATTCTACAGAGGCCTTTGGTGGTATCAATGTCTCTGAAGATTTGATGAAACTTCCAGCTGGATTTGGGCAAACAGGGAGAAGTTACTGCTCTACCGGGTCTCATTAGCTCAGGCAATTGTCCATCTCCTTAGTCTTTGAGATGACAAACATGCATTGAATAAATGAATAAGTGACTCATTCAGTAATCACAATGCAGTATTGGAGAATCAGGGAGACTCAGGAGTGAATCACAAGCTTCAAATTCAGACAGAATTTAATTCAAATATAGACTCCTTTTGGGCACTCTGAGCCACTCTGAGCCTGAGTTTTCTCATCTGTAAAGCAGAGATAATAGTGGTGATGACAACAACGATGAGGAAGGAGAGGGAGAGGAAGGAAGCAATGGGTAGAGGGAGGGAAGGCGGGAGGGAGGGAATGAAGAAAGGAATTAGTTTTAAGTACTTCACGGGACTCTGGTCAAGATCCTTTGGGACAATATCAATGACAGAGCTCTGCAAGATCATGGTGTGGACCATGATGGCAGGAGCACATATGTGTACAGACGTGGTAAGGAAACGAAATAAAAACAGGAAGGGGCCACAAGGCAAGGCATCATCAGGGAGCTGTGATGAAATTTACATGATAGGTGTGTCTGATTTGCGTGCTCTATATACTGGGAGTTATGTTTAGAAAGCCTTCTATGGGATTCCTTTCACTCAGTGGTTCGCAACTACTAAAAGAACTAGCAAAGCTGCGAACTGCATAAATGACCCCACTCCAGATCAAAGAAAGCAGAATCTCTGCTGGTAGATTCCAAACATGTTATTTTAATTATTAGGTAATTCCACTGAATATGTACACAGTGTTCTTTTATATGCTGGACATCATGGTAAGGACTTTGTACTCAGTCTCTCAGTAATCCTCACAAGAAACTTGTATGAAAAATACAATCACCTCCACTTTATATATGAAGAAAACAAAGAGGCACACAGAAGCTCAGTAACTTGCCCAAAGCCACACAGATGGTATTAGAGCTGGAACTCAATTCTGACTCCAAATCCTCTTAACTATCCCAACATGTTGCTTCTCCAGTACATTGAAAATGTGACTTAAGGCCCATCTCCCTTTACTCAAATGTTTCCAAAATCCTATTGGGTTAGGAAAGACTATCCTTCGGGGGTTGTGCTGATTATGAGTTATGCTGGGTCAGCTACTGTGACAGTTCGTTCAAAATATAATCATGACTTAGTCCAGACAGAAATCTGTTTCTCTGTCATTGTGGATAGTCCAGAGCAAACAGGGCAGATCCGGAATCATCAGAGGTGTGGGATCCTTCCAACTCATGTTCTGATGTCCTCAGTAGGAAGTTTCCTCCACATCAACAAAGACAGCTGCTCCAGCTCCTGTCATCACACCCACCTTCCAGCCAACAGTAAAGGGTAACAAGGGAGTCGTGGGCCCTTCTTTCAAGAGTGTTCTGTTAGAGTCATACCCATCACTTCTACTTACTTCCTGTTGGTCAGAACACACGCGCACACGCGCGCGCACACACACACACACACACACACACTCAGCTACATCCAACCTCAAGAGAAGCTGAGGACTGTGGTATAACCTGGAGAGATTTTTAAAGGAAAGAGTAGGGTGGGGGGAGACCTATTGGGAGCAGTTAGCAGTCTCAGCTTCCCAAGTCCTAGGGGAGTTATTCTCAAGAAACTCAGGGGCCAATGGGGCGATCAGAGAGTCACTGAAAAATTTATGGCAAGGCTCGACTACTGAAGACAAGTTAGGATTATCGATTCTAGATAGGTTTTTAAAATAAGGTACGTCTGACCTTTGGGAAGATGAGAAAAATTGAGGCTGAGAGGATGGAAAAGTTTCATTCAAGCTTCTGTCAATTAGCAATGGAGAAAATCAGCCACTGCCAATCACCAGCCAGCCTTCCACACCAGTTAGTGTTTGAGCCTGTGACACGAAATGGAAGGTGAGGAACCACATTCAGCTCTCATAGAGCCCAGGGCCTGGTGCTGAGTAGGGGCGATGTGTGGTCCCCATATCTACCAGCGTTCACCTTCTGAGCTAAGCCTGCTCTCTCCAGAACAGTCTGGGAGGGAGGGGATGTCTGGGAACTGAGCTAACTTGTGTCTATTCATCCGAGAGGAAATGCACAGTTTGTTGACGTCAGTAGCTACTTTATACAAAATGATAACTTAAGAGACAGGCAAAAGCAATCTTTTTAATTACATGGATTTGATTGTCTACCTGATGCTTTTGGGGAGAGGTTAATTTAATGGATTTGATTCTCTTTTATACGCAGTCCCATTACTGTGGATGTTTCCAAAATGTATTTATGCGGCAAAGCTTAAGTGAAGAGACATGCACCCAGGCCCTGCGGCAAGGATTAATTCCAAAACTGTCAATGCAGATTTTTAGCAGTTTGGTGAATTCCCTTCTGAGAATTTGCACTCTTGGCAAGTGCATAGAGTCCTCTTTCGGTATGACAAGACTGGAAGTGGTTGTAGCTTTGACTCCACAGGTCTTTAGACGTCAGTAAACACAGGAAGGGAAGGAGATGGTGCTGGGATCGCAGAACACATCCCATGGCAGGGGTAGGGGTGTAGAGGGTGGGGGGCTGGCGCTTCTCAGATGCCACCACCTTTAATTTGTGCAGATCTTAAGCCAGGCCTTGGATCAAGCTTTTTCACAGATGGACTCCTTGACATCTCACAAAAGCCCTCTGAAGGTGGGAGTGTTATTGTTATTTCCATTTTATAGATGAAGTTACTTAGCAGAGAGAGCAGCATAATGAGGTGAGATTGGCTGTAGCTGGTTCTCGAGACCTCAGAGTCCCTCTCCCTCTGTCTCCCTGCCTCAAATCATCTCTTCCACCTAATGTGTATACTTTCCTTTAATTCCCCTCCTTTCTCCTAGAATTGACACTTTGGATATGTGAGGCATACATATGCTTGTATGTACATGTACGTGTATGTGCATGTATGTACATGTATGAGTGTACGTGATCTATACTTTCCATCATATTTGAGCTCTTTTGTTTCAGGCTTGGTGGGTGGTGGACACACCCCTCTGCCTCAGTGGGGCTCACAGCTGATGGGGATTGGTGGGGTCTCCCCCTCTTTCGTCAGGCCCGTCACAGTTCAGTGTTCAGAGTGTATGGCAATTGCCTTCCCAGTGTTACTGTGTCTGGCCAGGGCCTCCCGGTGCCTGCCACACATAGTGTTCTGTTGGAGAAGCCGGGGGAGAGAGGAAGGCAGTGGGGTGTTTGGGGCACACCCTAGCATTTGGACTGGGTTCTTAAGACTTTGAAAGCCAGCTTGGCCCCTGATCCCTGGTTGCCATCAGCCTCCCCAGCCTCCAGCTAGTCGCTGGCTTTGTTGTTTTAAAGGACTTCTATTTCATGTTGCTCTTGGGACTGAACAGATTCTGTGCCTCTGTCAGACTCCCAGATAGAGCACAGCCTCCCTGCTTCAACCTGAGGCCCTGGGAGTGCAGCTAACCTCATTCTCCTAACTGCCCTCTGTGTCAACCAAACTCCATGATCCCCCCGCAAGTCCCAAACACTTTCCCCACCTCTCGGCCTTTGTTCAAGCTGGACGCTTGGCCTCCGCTCACCTCCAGCACCACCTGTCAGGAGGCAAAACCCAGACTCTTGGCCCCATTCAAACACTTCCAAGTCTCCTCTGTCCCCTGGCAGGGCCGGAGCCCTCCTTCTTGAAGCCCCAGGGCTCCTGGCACCCCTACTCTAAAACTCATCTGGGTTTCACTCCATGGCAGACTTGTCTTTCCTCCTGCTGACCTGTAAGCTCTTCCAGGTAAGTGTTTTACCCAAGGCCCTGGCACTGGGCCTGGCACTCAGCAGATACACGATAAAAGTTAACATAACAGACATAAATGTCTTTGGAGGTGGTAGTGGAACTAGATGTTTAAAAGCACAAACGTTGGCCTGACTGCTTGTATTTAAAGCCCACTCTACTGCTGTTTGTGGCAACAGCCTACATTTCTCTGAGTCTCAGTTTCCTCATCCTTAAATAGGGGTAATGATATCAGCCTCGCAGGACTGTTAGCTGTGGTTAAATGATCCAATGCCTCTAAAAGATGTTTTACAGCCCTGGCCCAGAACAGGAGCCCCATAAATGGAACTATTACTGTTGTTGTTATTTTCTCAAAAGAAGACAGAAGTTAAGGAGTCTGGTTTTCTATCTTCCTTGCACCTGTGTCTGTATTCACATAGATCCCTTTAAACAGATGAGTAAATTCCTGATTCATGTGACAGCAGATGTATCGCTAGGCAAACCCAATAAGAAAATGGGGAGGTCACCCCCACCTGCTTAGCCACAGTTTGGTACAGTTGTGCAGGCACAAAGGTGCTCACAGATTTCCATGAAATAATTCATCGCGGCCCGTTCTCTAATAGACAGTGCAGGAGGCAAAGGCTGTCTCAGGAATGTCCCTAACCTTTGAGATTGATGAATAAGAAGGCTCCTCCCCAAAACTCTCCCCCGAGGCCACTGTCAGACACAGAATCCTCAGCTAGAGGGACAGGAAGGTGGCAGAGGTTAACTCTGATATTCTTCTCCCAGTAAACAATTCATCAATTTTATGTCTTACTCTTTTCTGATGAGCTTAGTGGTGGAGGAGAGGGAGAGTTTAATGATGATGTGGGCGGAAGGAAAGCTCTGCTATTCAATCACAGCCATACAAAAATAGAGCAAACCTTTAGATGAATGATCAGTCTCTGGATGATTTAGAATATCCTCTGGTAACTGTATTATCGAGTCGCATGCAATGAAACATTAATCATTATTAAATAACGTTTAATAGAAATAATAAAAAAATTAACACCAGACTGCAATAATTTTCCTTAATTGTAATGCTGGCACAGGGCTAGCTGGTCCTCAAGTTTGTAATACAGCTGCTTTAGTATACATTTTACCACTTTTGTTTTTCTCGGAGAACAGGGAAAGACAGATGATTGTTGACGTGCCCCTTGGTGGAGCGATTCCTGGAGTTGCCCTGGTGAGAAGCAGTTTGAGGGCAAATCTGTGTCTGCCTCTGCCTTTGTGATTGGCTTATGAATAGTCACAGTATTCCCCCCACCAACCACCGCTGTCTCTCTAGGACGTTTGCCTGAAATATTTCCCCCTCTCTCAACCTCACCTGGCTGGCCTGTCTTCACAGCCTTGTGGAGCCTCCAGGCTGGGCAAGGTGAGATCTTTGGGTTCCCTTAGTCACAGATGTTTCCCTTCATGGATGCAACGATGCATGTTATGATTGTTAACTTATTTCTCTGTCTCCTGCTATCTCTGAGCCCCTCGAGGTGCAAGCTGCTTCTTGTTCGTCTCTTTGACAAGTAGTAGGTGTTGGGATAAGTTTCTTGTATGCAGAGTCAAATCATTTGTTTTTGTCCCTTGTTGCATTTCTTTCCTCTCTTGGAATAGGGTCTTGATGCACAATAAGGATGTAATGGCCTCAGGAGCACTTGCTGAGCATGGACCATGTATGAGGCAGCGTGGCCTCATGGAAAGCTCACACCTCTTTTTTAACCCCAGGCTACAATAAGGGAACTGAGGTGCAGAGAGGCGTAGGAACTTGACAGAGCCTCACAGTTAGCAAGATCGGAACCCAGATGTGTTCCACTCAAGAGCTCACAGCCTGGACCCTCACAGCCCCTGTGCTCTGCCTGTAACCGAGGGCCAGGTCAGGCTTAGAGTCACGCCCCTGTAGACCCCTGGTAGCTGAAGAGGAATAGGAACAGAGAGAAAGGAAAAGCATCAAAGTGTTGTTTCAGCTTCTCCTTCTGATCATTTGGCAAGAAGGGCATTACTGACATGGCTGTGAATGGAGAAATAAAAATATTTCCAAAGTATGTTTGCAAATAGTCCAAAAAACACCTTCTTTCTAGAAGCCACTTTGTAACCCTAACACTCACTCCCACTGTGGCCTTGGGAAGGTACTCATCCCTCCGAAAGTCTCACTGCTTTCCCATCTGCAGCAGGAAGATTTGACTAAGTATAGTCATCCACTGTATTTCCCTATAGTCATTCGACGCAACTTTATTTCTTGAGTTTCTACTACGTGCAGGTAATGGACCCCAGCAGCACCCAATAGAAACAGGGTGGTTTTCTCACTGATGAAGAGACATCAGTTGTTACCTGCGCTGACTTTCTCACTTGAAATGTGTTCTCTACTCCTCCTTCAAGAGCCAATTCACACCTGAACTTCTTTCCAGAGGTTTTCCCTGGTTGCTTAGCCTCCAAAGTACTTGCTTCAGTTCAGTCTTGCATGACTGTCTAACTTCATGCCTGTAACTGTTCTTTCCTTAAGTCACTGTTTTTCAAAGTATGAGTCCTGGGTTACCTACATCAGAATCACCGGGCCACCTATTAAAAATGTGCGTTCTGGTTCCCCATCCCAGATACCGCACCAGAATTTCAGGGGAGGAGGGAGCTGGAATTGGCATTTAACAATGCCTCCGAACCAGTCACAGTGACGCTTAAGAACCACTACTCTAATCAAATTGCTTTCTTCCTGAATTAATATTAATTCTCCTGAGAGTTCCTTCAAAAATCAATTTGGCAGACTCTCTCTCATCAATTGAATGAATCAAACCTTCTTTCTTTTCCAGCATTTTCCAGAACTGGTTAGTACTCTCTGAAATAATTTGAGACTCCGCCCTCTCTTCCCAATCCCCATATCCAACTACCCTGTTCAGGTCATATCTGTGCTCATGGGAGGCAGCCACATCAGACCTTCCAAAATCCTTCAAGCCTTCAGTTAATGTCTCTGGAATCCATCCTCCACCCACCTGCTGGAGTGTTTTCCCCCAAGAGTCTGAGATGTGTCACTCTGCGCTTCAATGGGTCAGTCAATGTCCTATACAATGACCCTCAAATCGCTCACTCCACAAATATAAACACTCACACTTTTGCCATATCACAAAATCTCAGCCTTATCCCCACCTCTTCAATCATTGTTCTACTATATAAGACTTTGCAAATGCTGTTACTACTATCTGCAATAGTTTCTTTACCCTGCCCACTTGGAAAACCACTATTTACTCTTTAGAACCCAACCCAATTTTCCCTTCTCTCAGAAAACTTCCAGAACCATCTATTTTCCCCTGAATCTGCCTCAGGACAGAGATAATGGCTCTTTCCTTTGTGACCCAAGAGTTCTGCTAAACATATAATTTTATTTTTATTTTTTTTTTAAGATTGATTTATTTATTTATACAAGAACCGGGGAACAGGCCAGATGCCCGGGAGGGTGAGAGGATTCACCAGAGCAGAGGGAGGAACAGAACAGGAAGACTGATGAAATACACTACTGAGGAGAGCAGAGGGCGAGACAGGAGAGGTCTGCCGTGCTATGTGGGACCCTCTCCGGCTGGCCGGGATCCAAATGGCGCTGCAGAGGTTGTGGACAGCTTCACAGCACTGCACTCAACTGCCTGCGCCACCAGGGGAGGCCCAACATATAATTTTAAAAACATTAAATTAGGGGAACTCCCTGGTGGCACAGTGGGTTGAGCACAGCACTGTGAGGCTGTCCACAGCCTCTGCAATGCAGGTTCAATTCCCAGCCGGCCAGGGAGAGTCCCACATGGCACTGCAGACCTCTCCTATGACACTCGCTGCTCCCATCAGCAGTGCTTTCAGTGAGTCTGCCTGTTCTGCTCCCCACTCTGTCTCTGGTGAATACTCTCACCCTCCCGCACCTCTGGCCTGTACCCCAGTTCTTGTATAAAAATAAATAAATCTTTAAAAAATAAATAAAAACATTAAATTAAGTGTTTCTTCTATGCCTGCTATTTTATGTTCTTTACATTCATTATCTTAGCTAACCTTCCAGAAATCCTATGCAGTACATACTATTATTGTTGTTTCCATTTTGAAAATTAGGACACTAAAACCCAGAGAGATAAAGCCACTTGTTCAAGATTAAACAGCTAATTAGATGAAGAGTAAAGATTCAAAACTACATCCATCTGACTAACACTCGGCTGCCACCAATAACATGCAAAACCTCAAAAACCCTGAAAGGACAGGCTGACCATTGTCATGTCAAGTCAGCAAGATGGCTTAGTCTTCAAGAGTGCACTGTCTCTGTGGTAATGGTGATAAGCAAAGTATTCAAGAAATAGGAAGCATCACCCATTTGATGCAGAGAGAGAAACATGTTTTAAGCTGAACTACCAGAGAAAGGTAATAGAACCATCTCATTGTGAACAGAAAATTGAATATGGCATCGAATCACTGGACTTAGAGCTAATCGTCTATGTCTGATGAAGCTATAGTAATTTATTTTGAAAACTCCAGGGACAGTTTATTCCTAAAAGGAATCTCTGGAATAGCCCAGTATTTTTTGAACCCTGGCAACCCTTATTTCCATCTTAACGCATCCAAAATGGTGTTTAAAGTACCATTATAAACTTTAATATTAGCTTTATTAGAATCTAGCATGTATAGCCAGTCTTGCTGGAGCTAGAAACTTGACAGATATTTTATATCTTATGCTGCTCTTTTCCTGTTGTTGTTGTTGTTTTTTTTTTCTGCAAGTTACTTGCACCCACTATACTTGTTATGAATAGTTATTCTTCTTGCTCTGACATCACAAAACTTGTTAACTGCCCTAGGCTGAATGCTGAATTTTATAAGCTTTATAGTCAGACCTAAAATCTTAGTTCTGGGCCTCTCTGGTGGCACAGCGGGTTGAGTGCAGCACTGTGAAGCTGTCCGCAGCCTCTGTAGTGCGGGTTCAATTCCCAGCTGGCCAGGGAGAGACCCACATGGCGCGGCAGATCTCTCCTACCTCGCCCATGGCTCCCCTCAGCAGTGCTTTCGGTCGTTTGCCTGTTCTGCTCCCCGCTCTTACTCTGGTGAATCCTCTCATCCTCCCACACCTCTGGCCTGTAACCCAGCTATTGCATAAATAAAATAAAATCTTTAAAAAAAAATAAAAATAAAATCTTAGTTCTATCAGTTATTAACTTCATCACCTCAGACAATAAACTTAATCTCCCTGACACTCGATTTCTTCATAACAATAATTGAATATTTATCTCAAAAATTTTTTATCAAGTTCAGATGAATGAATGCAAGTAAGGTAACTGGCATACAGTAGGTCCTCAGTAAATGGTAGCTACAATTATATTAAGATTTCATGTGTGTGCTGATATGGGTGGATTTAAACATCCCATCTTAGCTCTTTCTGGTCTCTGTTGTTACCCTTCTGTTGCCTTTTCCCAATATTCTTTAGAATTGTATGAATTATTTTATAATTACATTTTAATTTATCTATTAGTGTTTTAGCTATGTATCTACAGTTTGGTGTTTTAGCTATATATCTATGGTTTATAACATACATCCTTAACTTTTCTTAGAGTTAATATTGTACCACTTTATATAAAATTTAGAAACTTTGCAACCATCAACCATTGCATTAACCTCCTCGACCAACTTCCTTTATGATATAGCTGTTATGTGTCTTACACCTACATACATTATAATCCCACAAGACAGTATTGCCATTTTTGCTTTAAATGACCATGTATATTTTAAATAAATTAAAAAGAAATAGTTGTTTATAGTCACTTAAATATTGAATATTTTCAATGCTCTTTATTTTCCTGGAGTTTTGTTTTCATCTGCTGTTAATATCCTTTATCCTGAAGAACTGCCTTTAGTTCCTTATTTTACTTTTATCTGAAAAAAATGTTGTGATAACTTTAGATTTTGTTATATTCCTTTAAAGAGTATTGATATTTTTGTTTTAGTTGCCAATTGATTTGGTTGGTCTCAAACCAAACTATTTTTGTATGGCAACTCAAGTCTCAGTTCTGTTCCCCCATTGTCAGTTAAAATGCTTACTATCATATGTGTGAAGTTCAGCGACCAGACAAAGATATATACAATGTATCAGGCAGCTAATATACAAAATTTGAGACTCCCCTTTTGAGGGTACTTACCCCTCACATTCTAATGGCTGTGATAGCCCCAAACTCTATCCTCTGTTTCTTCAGATCAGGTCTATAATTTTTTTTTTTTTTTGGAGTTTTGACTTCCCCAAGCAACACTGACATCAGTCTGCTCTGAAAGATAAAAACCATGAAAACAAATAATTCATCCCATATTATTCACTTCTTCAAGTTTTGAGTCTTACAAAGTCTGCCTATTTTTGTTCACCTTCCAATGCCTTCAGAGTTTATAGCTGTTATTTATGGGAGGGTGAGAATCATTCATCATCATGTTATTAATTTTCTTAGTTTCCAATCTTTGATCTCTGAAGAAACATTCTTGGGATCTGATGTTGGTTTTATAGGATTTAAATGGCAGCAGGTATAGGGGTGTGAGTGTGTGTGTGTGTGTGTGTGTGTGTGTATGACAGAGAGAGTGAGAGAGAGAGAGAGAGAGAGAGAGAGAGAGAGAGATTTATAATCTCAGTCTTCCAATCTTCGAGGTTGATTTTTTTTTATTCTATTTGATAATGATTAAAACCACCTGGACTAGAATTTTGTGTAAACTAATTTTCAGTCTGATCTGGGACAGGACTAGGTGGGTTTCTGAAAGAATTCTTGGGCATTCCTTGCATTTTGCCAGTGAAGGCAAGGAAAGATCTCACTTGTTTTCAAAATTGGTCCAGGTAACTGACATTTTTATGGAATATGTGTGTTGGGAAAATGGAATTGAGCTGTTTATTTCCTCAATTTACCAAATTGTTGCCTCAGTTTGAACTGTCTTTTCTATGAACTATCCCAGAGGATGTTGCATCCAGAGAAATCATATCATAGATCCTTAGTTGAAATTCTAAAGTCAATTCATAAGATAAAAGTAACAATGCATGAAACCATAGTGTACAACTATGTACCTCCTCTCTATCAGTTTCAATATGGTCAGATTTTTCAAATGATTCCATATATTGTTTATTTTCATAGGAAGATTTTTCTGTGTATCATTTAATTTTAAAATAAAGGTAATACATAAAATTGCACTATGGTAAGTTTCCATTTTTTGTAACAATATAGAGATACACAGATATGTATGAATTTTATGCATTAAAATGTCTCAAAGTGTATATACCAAAATATAACAATGGTTTTCTCTAATTAATCAAAATATGGATATTTTTTCTTTTTCACTTACATCTATTTTATAATTTTTCTTAACAATTCTCAATAATGCACACCTGAAACTTATCTAATGTTATAATGCACTATTGCTTCAATAAAAAATAATTTTGACAAAATAGTTATGCCTTGAAACTGTAAAAAATGTATATCCTTTTGGTAATTTTAAAAATTTATTGAAGTAAAATTGGTTTATAACATTATACAGCATACTTGCAGTATTATAAATTAACATCTGTATATGCTACATTTTTTCCATCACTAAAAATCTAGTTTCCATCCTTTGTCACCAGTATGGCCAGATTTTAAAGCAGTCTGCAGCAGAGTATCATTTCCTCATTTGGTGAAATATTAGTTAGGGTCGATAGTGCTAGATGCTATAACAAAGAAGCCCCCTAAACCTCTGAGTTCGAGCAGAAAATGTTTATCTCTTGCTCATAAAATGTCTATTGTAGATATTCCAAGTCAATAGGAAATCTTCATGAACATTCAAGCAGACCATTCTGTCTTGAGTCTTAGAGTTCTTTGATTGGTCCTCAGCAGCCATCAGTATGGAGAGAATATGGAGGAATACATGGGGACTTTTAATGGATTGGTTGTAGAATTGGCACAACCATAGACAGAACTCAGTCAGTACCGAATTCGAAGGAGGCTAGGATATGTAGTCTAGCTTTGTGCCAGGAGTGAAAAGGAAGTAGGTTTCAGTGAAAACCCAGAACACTTGCCACATGTGACTTCCACTGTGATCTAAAATACTCAGTGGAGCAAAAATGCTCACACTTTGAGAGATATGACAGGACAGAGACTGAATAAAAGAGCAGCAGGTACTCACAGCCTATTACTCAGTAAATAAACACCTTATAGAAGGGTAAGCCAAATTGTCCAAATGGGTTAACTTCCTTTTCTCTCCTTACCTGAGCTTGTTTACAAGAATTCATATAACTTAAACATATCTACCTGACATGAATCAACTAGAGGATCTTATCTATTTTACCTACCACTGTCTGAGAGGTAGAGAAGCTCTGTGAATGTGTAGTAGCAGGAATGGCCACAGTGCAGGATCTCTATGATCCGAGCAGACGGAGTAAAGGAGGAGTCCTGGAGTCCTCAGTGGCTTTTGCAGGCTTCTATTGGGATTTGCCAGGTACATGGCAGGCAGAGGTGCCGGGGGGCCGGGAGGCTGGCAGACCTCCCAGCCCCCAGCAAGTCTTCACTCTTTCTGGGCTCTCCGGCCTTCTCTGGTTCTCTCTGCTTCTACTCTCTGCTCTCCTCGCGTCCCTGCGACACACCACCCTTAGAAGCCCAGCCTTAGCCCAGGTGTACCCACTTACGCATGCCCACACCCTACTCCAGGTGCCCGCCATCAGGCATGCATTCAGGACCGCAAGGATCCATCATCTATCCTAATGGTGGGAGGGCAGAAAAGCCTGATGCTTTTTCACTTACCCTACAGAATGCTTACTGGATAAAGGAATGGATACAGGAGAAGGATAAAGAGAAAGTAGGAAGGAAGGGAGGGCTGCAGGCATTAAGGACCAGTAGGAAAATATGTCCTAGGAAGCTGCAGGTGCCACACATCTATGTTAACAAAAGATATCAATCATCTGTGCATGAAAGTGAGAAAGTAGGAGGATTGCATAGTCCCACTACCTGGATAGAGTCTCAGAAAATATTAAATAAACTATTACCCTCCCCCTCCCGACACCCAATTCACACACTCTATCTTCTCTTTGGTTCTCTTCTGAGATCTATCAGGCCAGTTTCTGTTGGAGGAAAGACAAAGCAACAATAAAAAGCAAAAAACGTTATAGCGAACTAATCAAAAGCTTTAATCAATTCTCCTGTTTCCTTCTCTGCCTCCAGAGAGGAGGGAGGGCTCCTATTCAGAGAGCTCATTCTCCTGAGTGGGTTCTGATAAAGGACAGAACATTAAGGTTTTTTTTTTCTTTAAGGGAACATAGCGCTCCTTTTAGAATTCACTGGGACATTTTGGAACACAAACAACAACAGCGGAAGGCACTCGTGTGGTGATAATTTAATGTAATTCCAATGTCAGTGACACGCCATGATGGTCTAGTCAGCTTCCCCGGAGGAGGCTTCTTTTGTGCCCTGCCTGGGAGAGTGGGTGCCCGACACTCACTCGCCAGCCTGGCATCCTCACGCCCATTTCCCCTGTTGACATCCCCACTCCCACAATGGTTTTCTGAGTCCAGTCCAAAGGTCCTGGGGAGGCAAAAGAAGCTGGAAATCTTTCCAAACGCCTAATCAGAACAAACAGTTCATAAGCCAAAACTAGCCCACATGCAATTTTTGGGACTGGCCTAGAAATATTTTAGATTTTAGATGAAATATTCCAACATTTAAAATGGAAGATTTCTGCATGAAAGGCCCAAGGTCAGGCATCCCTAGAAAAATCAGACGCTCAGGACTCACATCCCCCCACCTCCATAGCTCGTGGGGGTGTGTTAGTGGGGAAAAGGCTGTCCTAAAGCTAATTCCATACAGGCTTTGTGGACTCCACCCCCACCCCAGGCCAAAGCCAAAGACACTGGGAACTCCAAATCCCATCACCACCAAAGGGAAGGTGGCTGGGACCTGAGGGTGGGGTTAAGCAGCCAAGTTGGTATAAAGGCAGACACGTGGGCTTTGGGGGGGGGGGTCCCCCATTTTGGCTCTCCGCCAGCTCGCAGCCTCCAGCCAGCTCTGAGAGTGCTTTTTGGGTTCCCAGGTCGTCAGATCGGGTAGGACGCATTAAAGACTTTATTTCCCTATTTTCTCCCTGAGTTGTACATTTTCCTTATTTCCTTTTCCCTTGTAAATAAACCTTTTATTAACCTTTTGTGTGTGCCTGTAGTGGAGTATTCATAAGTCCCTTTTAAGTGTGCGGGTGAGGACCCACAGCCAGGCAACCCGTTCAACATCAGGGCTGCCCTATAACAGTTGGAGGAGCAGAGCACACCCCTTGCTTGGATGTGGGTTTCCTAGTACACTGTGGCCTCACCTGATCCATGGTGCTCATCTGCACTTTATGCCAGCCTTTATGGGTGTCTGATCTTACTGATCCTGCCCCCTAAATATCAGTATCCCCAAACCCTGGTCTCCCCCGTAGACTTGCCTTGGCATCTCCATTTCCTGGAGAAAAGAACCACAGAAGCCAACCAGATCTGGACTGTGATCATGGAAATTTCCATCCCATGAAAGGTAGAAGTAGTTGAAGATTCTTTTTTTCACTCTAGGTTTTGCTACAGTCTGCTCTCCATCCTTCCAAGGCAGTCAGTTGATGGAGTCTTTTGGAAGGAGACTGGGAAGTTAGTGGCATTGGCCAAACTCTGCTACTTCACTGACAAGCCATGCCATCTGCAAACAAGGATGTGGCAAGAACGTAGCCCAGTCCTCTCCTGCCCTAGATCCTGGGTCCAGAAGATAAAGTCTAAAAGAAAGGGGTCCAGTCCTGCCTATCTGCCCATATTGCCACTCTGTTTTACATGTATTGGACCTATTACCTTGGTTCTATAAAGCTTGGGGCTCAAAAAATACCTTACAAGTGATTTTCCCTCAGGATCAGATAGAAACTGGTGAAGTAGATGGTTAACTCAGGGGGCTTTTGAGCATCCCATCGCCTTCAGGCATTTATCAAATATTTATCAAAAGCTATTTTATGATAGGTGAGACCATGGTGAGAAAAGTAAACAGAGCCTACGCCCTCACAAAGGAGATCAGGTATAAATGAGAACGTGGGGCCATGCATTGGGGTAACAGCGGTCCCAGCCTGGGCTTGGTGGCTGGGCAAGCCTGCCCAGTGAAACGGTAAAATCTTCAGGACAAATGGAAACTAACAAGGTGTGGGGGAGCAGGTAGGGGAAACTTCAGAGAAAGAAGACACACGGACTCAAGAGTCCCCAGGATGCAGGGACTATGGAAACATAGAGAATGAGAAGCAGGCCAGTGCGCTGCGCTAGGCCAAGGAAATGCAAAGACTTCAGGCCACACAGACCCTTTCAGATCCTGCTAGAGGGTCTGGTCTTTTCCCTAAGCAAAACCGATGACTCTGGTAGTTAAAAAGAGGCTTTGCAGTGACCTTTATTTTAACTCAAGCTGTTTCCCTTCGGGCAGGTCACTCCCCCTCTCTGAGCTATTGCTCTTCTGAAGCAGCAGTGATAGCACCCGCCCCACAGAGCTGTTCCGAGGAGTCAGCACTCAGCATAGGACCTGGCACGTGGGCGAGAGCCATACATGTTAGCTATTCTTAGCTAATCACCTCTAGACTTGTTTTTCCAAATAGACATCTTGCAGGACCCGAAATCCAAGGTCCAGGATCCATGGAAAAGTGTTGCCTCGTGGGGTGGCAGCATTGGGAGTGGCATGGGGCAGAGGAAAGACAACTCAAAGCCCAAATATGGAGAGATCTGGAGGGGCTCACACCTCAAGAGTGCAGCACCTTTCCAAGGGCAGTCGCACATTTATTGAGGATCAGGTTTAGGGAAGGTAGGCAAGTATGTGGAGGAATGTACATGGTGGGGATGAGTATTGGGGATGCATAAATGTCTGACACAAGCGACTGGGGAGTGAATAGGGACTGTTGCCTGGGGGGGGCTCCACTGTTCCCGCTGATCAAAACACCCTATCTCTAGTCCCTGTTCTCACTTAACTTTCTGTCAAGGTGGTCTAGCTGGTTATGCTAATCTGGCCATCAAGTCTGCCTGCTGTTTTCAGCAGACACTGGTCTCCCAGTGTGTTCCCTATACCAAGACTTTGGTCTGGGTGAGAGGCCCCTGCCTGAATCTACATTTTAGCTTGACCAGCAGGTACTCTGCCTCCAAGACAATATCCCGAGAACAAGGGGTGTTGGAGAATCCTACAGAAAAAAGGGGTGGATTAAAACTTTGAAGGCCAGAAGGAGTCAGAACTATACCAGGCTGGAGTATCACGTAGAGTATTACACAGATGAGAATTTGCTGGTTGGAGCTCAGATGGAATTTCAGGGAGGAAGCAGCTTGCCCAGAGGAAAGGTGTGAAGAGAAAGCAACACCTTGCTTTTTACAAGCCTCAACAAAAGCCTGTTGGAGCCAATTGGCCCAGACTGGGAGGGGAGGGAGAAAAGAGTGGGCAGTCTGAAGTGGGAAGGAGTATGAAAGGAGAGATACGAGTAGAACATAGCATCAAGATTTGGGGAATAGGCAGAGTTGGTGGGAAGGGGCAGCTGGAAAGTAAACTTTCAGCACTGATGAGCAGAGTCACATGAACAAGGTTCTGTTGCCACAGTATCATGCACGGTGCCCTTTGGCCAGTCACTCACCTGCTGGGCCTGGTTGGAAGATGTGCAGTAGATCATCTCCAAGGTTCTATTGTCAGCTTCATGCATCTAACCAGTTAAACACGATGGGGTCTAACAATCTAGGTAGGATCTTGGCAGCGTTGTCTACTCACCTCACATTCCCAAAATGGACACACAGTTGGGGTATAAAGCAGAGAGTCGCTGAGGGCCCAGGGCTGTGTTTTCAGGGGACCTGCATGCCAAGCCTGGCTGTCACTTGCTGGCTATGTAACTTTGGGCAACTGTCTTCAGAGCTGAGCCTTGGTTTCCTCAACTGTGCGAAATATTTTCCCACCCTAAGATGCCATTGATTATAAGATACCTAGTGTTCTGTGAACCACCAAGGAAGAAAATAATTGTTGCCAATGAGAACGCAATTGTAAGATGCATCCCAATTTCAGAGATGTTCAAATGTAAACCAACGTGCATCTGAGAAGCAGAGAAATTCAGTCATGCTTACTTCATCAAAATGCATTGCTGATAAGTGAGATGTTGCCTTCAGAAGGCCTGACCTTTAATAGGAGCTCAGTGTGGATTTCTCAGTATTAATTAGAAAGGCACTAAATAAGTACTTATTGAATTAAAGAAATAGTTCGAAGTTTATCCATACTTTTTAAAGGAGGAAAGCAAAAATGGTTTAAGAAAAATGTTTCTCTGAATGAACTGCCATCAGTTTTCACATGGGTGATACTGGGTTAGAAGTGAGAAGCGAAGGGCATGTGTAAATGTCTGTTGTAATTTTTTACATGTATTATTTTTATTATGGTGTCAAATGACATTGGGTATGGTTCACTTGTGGCCTAAGAGACAGTTTTGTGTTTTCTTGGGGAGGCCCTAGTTTCCTTTAGCCCTCCTTGAAGATCTTTCTTGAAGGACCACACCCTGCCATGTTAGAGTGGCCAACCAGAATGGCGGAGGTAATCCCTTTTATCAAGGAAAGAAAATTGACCCCATTGGAGACACAGGAAAGAATGAAAGAAAGGAAGTGAAGAAGAGACTTAGCTCAAAAGAAAATTGGAGCACAAAGCGGCAAGACATAGGGAACAAGGGGAGCAGAAGGAAACCCCATGCATAATTTACAAAGATGTACATGAACGAGTAAAATAATTTCTCTGGCCTTCATTTCACAGCCTGAACATTAGGCCCCTACAGCCCACACTAGCCTTGAATGGAGTTTTCAATTCCAACACCTTGCCGGGGATCATTTCACCTCAAGGAAAAGGGGCCAGAGCAGCAGTGAGCGGATCTGAAAAAGGTGCGGAGCATCTTGTCTGATGAGCTGGGCCTTATCTACAGAGCCCAGCGAACAGCCTAATGCAATGAGTGAGCTTTGCAAGGCGCTGAACCATCCCGACTTCTCGCTGACAGAAGCAAAGCTGAGGTCCCGTCTGCTCCTTATCAAGTGACAGGAGCACTCGGTAAAGCCATGGAAATTGGATTTGAGTGATTCCATCCTTTCTCCCTCGCCCCAAACCAGCACATTCTGATCCTCCAGCGAGTTAAAGAGACAGTTCCTCTTGGAAGCAATGCTGGAGAGGAAGCAACAGGGAAGCAGAGAGAGCTGGGCCTTGCCAAGGCCTCAGTTTAGGTTGGTGGGTGAGCTAGAAGTGGAATCCTGTTCTTCCCACCACATCGGTCTATTGAGTTGTCTTAAGATTTTCCCTAGGAAATCACTCTACCCTGGAGGGCACAGCAGACCCATCCCCAAGAAGGTGGATGTTTAGTTTAGTGTGCTAAATAGGATCCAGCGGGTAGAGGCATCATCCTTAATGTGAACAAAATCACTTTGGCCACAGGGATAATCATCTTATAACTTTTCAGAATTTCATTAAATTACACAACCAGTGCATGAGGTAGTTCCTATCATTGTCGCCACTTTGCATGTGGGGAAACGGTGCTCATTTGTTATTGGCCTGAGTGCCGTGTGCAGAATGCTGAGGCTTAAATAGGAAACGTTACTTGTTCAAGAGCCCACAGCTAGGAGGTGAGTCCTGGAGTTCAGCCTGAAACCCAGGTGTCTGGACTCTCCTGCCTTCTCAGAGTGGTAAATGAACAGAACCAGGATTTGAACCCAAGACCTCCAATGCTTGGGCCTCCCTGGTGGCGCAGCGGTTGAGCGCTGGGTTGCAAAGCTGCCTGCAGCATCTGCAGCACCGGTTCGATCCCCGGCCGCCCAGTGAGGGTCCCACAAGGCACGAAGACCTCTCCTGCCGCCCGCTGCTCCCCTCAGCAGTGTATCTCGTCAGTCTGCCTGTTCTGTTCCCCGCTCTGGTAAATTCTCTCACCCTCCCACGCTTCTGACTGTAACCAGTGCATGTATAAATAAATAAATCTTTAAAAAAATAAATAAATAAAAAGACCTCCAACGCTTAACCCAGTGCTCTTCTGACCAATGATGATAACAGTAACTCATTAATTACGATGTCATTTACTCTGCTCAACAGCCTAGAGAACTCCTCAGACAACCACACTTACCTAGTCAAGCAGCAAGTAAAGAGTGGAACTGGGGCTCATCATCTACTCGTCCTTCCCTTCCTGGCCATCAGTAACATTTCCAAATCCACCTGATCAAGTCTGTCCACTGCTCACAACCTTCCCACTTTCAAAACCAAACCCAAACTTCTCCTTGACACTTAGAAGACACACCATTTGGCCCGTGTTTATTTCTCCGTGTGCACTGCTAACATCCCGCCTTTACTACCTTTACTTTGGCCATCCTGGCCTTCTTGTGGCTTTTCCCACCACAGGGCCTTTGCACATGCTATTCCCTCTTCCTGGAGATCCTCTTGTATAGCTCTTTCTACCCTTGGCCTAATGAACTGGTGCTCCTTTCAATCTCAGTGCCAATGGCACTTGCACAGAGAGCGCTCTTCTTCTGGGGTATCGATCTATGTGATTTCACATTAATTACATAATTAGTTAAATCCCTACTTATCATCCAGTCCCTACCTGTGTTACCATGAGCAGTCCTCTCTCCCTCTGCCCTCACTCTCCTAATCTGTAAGATGGATGACAGGATTCCAGGGCTCACCACGATGGCCTGGCAAATGTAATAGGGTCTTCATGCTGCTATGGGAATGCTCCTCCCTAGGGGATTGCCACTTAGCCCTGCCACAGAGCAGCTTCCAAAGTCCCCTTGCCAGCTGCTGCAATGAAAGGGGAGGTGCCTGGATTTTTCTCCCTTAGAAGTGAATTGAATCCTGAACAAGTGCAGCACACTGGGGCCAATCAGAAATGAGCTGATGTTTGCTCCTCTACAAACAGTTCCTGGAGACCCTTCTCCAGCTACTCAGTCTCCTGGGCCCTAGGGTGAAGAGGTGAACTCGACATGCTCCCTGCCTTTTAGCATTAGGGGAATCAGAGGCAGGTAGATGAATACCTATCAGGCAGAGAGAAAGAAAAAACTAGCATGTGCCCCATTTACGGAGGGCTCACTATGTCTCAGGCCAGCGCTGAGCGCTTCCGGACGACCATTTCATCATCCCTCTTCAAGCCCCAAGCAAAGCCTCTGACATGCTAGTAATGTCCCCATTTCACATGCTCAGCCTGAGGCTGAAAGATGAGACGTGGGTCTCCAGGCATCCGGAAGAGGGTGAACTTTGCTGTTTGTTTGTCAAAGATCATCCCCTGGCCTCCCCGGAATCCTACTGTGTTGAGGGAGGCAGTATGCTGAGGTATCACAGAGTCCTGAGTTCGAATCCCAGCTATGCGCAATGAGCATGTATGCTCTCTAAGCCCCGGCCCTCTGCCCCCTCACTCCCCAGCCCCTGGGGAAAGCAGAAGGAGACCAGCACCATCTCTCCAGGTGTGTGAAGTTGGAGTAAAATGCATCTCGCTACTATTCCCCGCCCCTCCTCATAAAAGATGCTGAAGCATGTATAAGTTTCCTGGCTCCCGCAAACATCAGTCGCAAAGCAGGCAGGACGGAAGTTCTCCCGACAGAGCACAAGCAAGACCGGCTGAGGCCTGCGTGCCTTTTTTTTTTACATCATCTGTTATGGTATGTGGACAGTTTGAAAGAATTACGAAATTAGAGCTTGTCATTGAGCAAATGCCCGGCTACTTTATTTTCCATATGGACTCTTGTCTCTGATGCTGAGAATCTTTTTGATGTGAATCCATCTTCTGAGCCCAGGGAACCTGCATCAGTCAGTTAATTCATCGCTTTCTAAAGGCATTTTTCTTAATCTTGTGCCATACGAAAAACCAACACCAAGCAGAAGCCCACGGAGGACTTGTTGGAGCTGCTGGCTATGAGGAGAGGACAGACTTGGCCTTGGCAATGAAGAGGGACATGCAGTGCCGGGTGACAGAGTCAGAGTAATAGAGCAGCGCTTTGCCCCCTGGGCCACAAGGCGGAGGCAGGGAGGGCGATGGCTGGGGTGGGGGTGACGGGGTGAGACATTGAACTTAGCGTGAAAGCAACCTCACAGGACACGCCAGGAGCCTCACCGCTCTCTAGAACCCTGGGTCCCCAGTCCCCAGCTGAGGGGCTGTGGGCAAGGGATGCCACCTTTCTGAGCTGCAGATGCCCTACCCGCAAATGGAAATCGTCACACATTTATTCATCTGCTCAGCAAATATTTACAGTGTACCAGGCCGAGGCTCTGTGGCTGCAGCGGTGAGCAAGGCTGGTGAGTCCTGCCTCTGGAGCTGACGTTTTTACAGCCCAGTAAGTCAGAAGCGCTAATAATGAACCTGCCACTGGCCCTGTCCCCTCCATCCGCCACATCCCTTTGAGGCAGGCTGAGCCGCTATTGTGTCTGCACCGCACAGAGCAGGAGATGGAGGCCCAGGAGCACGCCCAGCACCGGGTAACCAGCCTCCTGGCTGTTTCTACCCTTCAAGCTGCCTTGGGTGAGCCAGGCCTTGCCGCCAGGGGAGATCGTGGGATTGGCACTGCGCAGACTTCTCCAATCTGGAATTTATCCCTATGATGCCACCATGAGCAACGTCTGCAAAATCTGTTATGTAATTGCCTGTGGTGCCGCAATCCTCATGTGTCTCTCCCCCATCAGACTGGGGGTCTCCCCAGACAGGGCCCACTGGACTCAGCATGGGGCCAGCTCCAGGTAAAGCTCAGGGAATGCGTGTTGAATGCAAACATGGGTGAATGGATGGATGGATGGACAGATGGACGGATGGAAGGAAAAGTGAAGAAAGAGAAGATGAAGGGAAAGGTGATGAGAGAGGGAATGGTGAGACAAGGAAAAGGCAAACTTGCTTTGGATGAGTCAATGGACACTGAAGAAAGCGAGGAAATGCAATTCAAGTCTCATCTTTCACTCCGTGGCTTCCCCCCTGCCCTCGCCTAGCTGACTCTCCCCACAGCCTTCAAGGCCCAATTAAAGCTTACCTCTGCTATCTGCTCCAGCCCTCCGAGACTGGGCTTCTTCTAACTTGTAGTGTTCCTATTGTCTAATTGCCAATTAGTGTCTTGGTTACACACTCACTTCCCCTCACTGAAACCAGCCACGGCACTTGTTAGCGCTGGGTAGTGCTTAAATCACAGGCTGCAGGAGGAAGACTGCTGGGGGGATTTTGACTCTGCTTCTTCCTAACAAAGTGACTCGGAGCCTTACTGCAACTCCTGGGGGCTCCACTGTCCCGGGAGTGAGAGACACTGTCCCTGACCCAGAGAGGTGTGAGGAAGATGTGCGTGAGAACAGGCATGGAGCGTCATGGAAGGGGAAGCACAGCAAGTCCTGGCCTGGGCTCTTTGCTGCCATGGTCATTGCTGCTGCCTGACCCTGACTGTCTCTCCTATGCAACAGCATTGTAAGGTTTCGAGAGTCAACTCCCCTCCCTCTTGCTCAAGACAGACGACACATACACACACACATACACATGCACACTCACACACACTCACACGCACCCCTAGCATAGGACTCGGTATCCGGAATGCTTATTGGTTGATACCTGCTAGACCCAAGTCCAGGAAGTTTCATTTCTAAACAGCTATATTAGGTGAGACATGATTTGCCAATACTTTTACTCAGGCCAATTTTTCAGAAATGAATTCATTATAGGGAACCAGAAGAGAAAGCAATGTCAGTCTTGGTGCCTGTTCTCAGTAAGCTTTATGGCCTCTCAGTTATCAGTGGGTGAGGCCAGGCCAGCGTTTCCCAGTACATAGACCTGGGACTCCTTCCATTGGAATCTCCTGGGGTGAAGGTAGGACCTGGTTAAAAATGAAGAGCTCCAGGGTCCAGCCCAGATTTTCTAAATCAGAAGATTTTAAGATTAGGGACTGGGAATCTGCTCTATAACCAATTCCTTAGATGATTCTGGTCCATGCTTACATGGGGTACTGTTACCAGGCAGAGCCTTGCAGGCTCAGTGTCTGGAGCCTTTGATAATTTCTAGCCCAACTTCCTCATTTTATAGACTGGACAAAGTAAGTCCTAGAGAGGGTAAGTGACTTATGCAAGTTTACACAGCAAGGTCGTGCTGTGGCCGGGACACAAACCAAGGGCCCTCACTGTCCTCTTGGCTTACTCCATTGCACCATCCACCACCCCTTCCTGTAGAAGGAGTCCTTGCTGACACTACAGGGGAAGAAACTAGCATTTATTGAGCTCTTACTGTGTACCGGGCACTTGGCATAGGACTTTCCAGCAATCTAAGGGCTAGTTATTATCATGCTCATCATTCTCAAAAAAGGAGCTGAGAATTGAAGCGAGAAAGCATAGTATTTGCTGAGACATCAAAAGTACTGCTATATGACAAATCCCAATATTACAGAGGGAAAATTGAGGAACCCTTCTATCATACATGTGGTGAAAATGGTTTTAAAATGACTTAATATGAAAAATTTATATTCTTTCTCTCATGTAAAGAGAATGTACTTTATACTAGAACCCAATCAGAATCCATAATAACACTGGACTATGATATGTTATTACCGTTAGAAATTTTTCTGCAGCAGAGATTCTTAACTGGGGATGATTTAGTCCCCCAGGACACATCTGGCAATGTCTAGAGATATTTTTGGTTGTCACAACCGGGAAGGTACCACTGGCATCTAATGGGTAGAGGCCAGGCATGCTGCTAAACATCCTGTGATGCTCAGGGCAGCCTCCCACAACAAGAATTGCCCAGCCTGGAATGTCAGTGGTGCACAGGCTAAGAACCCTGATCTGTTAAGATGTGAAGATCTTACTTTTGTTGTAATGTCTGTTAAGGCCATCCCAACCACTAGGAGGCAGTATAACTGCTAGCCTAGCAGATCAGGTGGAGGCTATCACATGACTCTTGCTTTGAATGCTCCATCTTCCAATCACAAAATGGGTACATTAGTGGGTGTGAGATGAGGTGGGGTATTGGTTACATGTGAACAAGGCCTCCATCAGAGATCAAGCAACTGCTAAGAAGCTAAACTTCAACTCCAGGTCTGTCTGATTTGAGTTAATGACTTTAAGAACTATATCTTGCCTTGTAGGGGAGACCTCCCCCCAACTTAAATTTTGCAATAGAAGTCATTAAATCCCTTTGTATCAAACATAATATAAATGTAACTACGCTGTAGAGTAAATTGAGTTTCCCAAGTTTAATTTCAAGCCACAACCTGTGATGTGGGGTAGCTGGTCCTCAGCCTGTCCCTCAGAGGGACAATATGTCTTAGGGAGGCAACATGTGGATTTTATGGTCAGCCTGAGTTGGAATCCTGGCCTTGCTGATTATTAATTGTGTGATCCTAGGAAAATCCCTTCAAATCTCTGGGTCTCAGTTTCCTCGCCTGTAGTACAGGGGTGATAATTAAATCCACCTGAAACTGTTATTGTGCTTGTTAACTCAGGTCATGTACATGATGTGCTTAGTGTAGTGTCTGTACGTGCAAAACACTCAATAAATGTTGACAATAATAATTACAGTTGTTGTCATTGTCATTATAATTAAGACCCCATGATTGGGAGAATGTGGGGAAATTGAGAGTCTGGAGAATACTTGGCATTTGTAAAGCAAAATCACTACACTCTGGGTTGGATAATTCATAGCTCACTAAATCTGACCTGTCATTTCTTCTTTTAATGAAAATACATTTGGTATTAGAATTAATTACTATTAAACTGGCCTTGTTATTAAGCATCGAGGGATCAATGGCAGACTCAGTGGCTTCTCATCAATTGAGTAAAATGTCTCAAGAAAAAAAAATAGATGAATTAATGTACCATCTTGAATCCAATTGGAAAATCCCTAATAATACTGAATGCTTTTGACAATTAATCTGAGGAGATTGTAAATCACAAGAGCGCTTTGGAGGCAGAAACTAAGGTGGGGGGGAAATGAGGAAGAATTCGACTAGTCCTGGCTCTCTTGAATGCTTATAAATTGGCAAGTCTGGAACCAAGGGGGAGTTGGGGAGATTTGAGGGTTCTTGTTACCCCAATGAGGGGCTGGTCACTCGATGGAGCAAGAGTGCTAGACTGGGAGTCAGGATGGTGGACCCTCGCCCAACTTCTGTTTTCTAGAACCAGGGGTGGTGGCAAAGAGGGAGAAAAAATGGAAATGCTAGAGAGGCAAGTGGAGACAGATCACCTAATACTGCTGAGGTCATGGGCAAAACATCCGTCTATTCTAAGTGTAATGGGGAGTTTCTGTTGGTTTTAGAGCAGCGGGTGAATTTATATGATTGCTTAAAACTCACAGTGACCACTGTCCGGAGACTAGATTGAAGAAGGGTGATGTGGGAGAGCATGGAACGCTATTGTAGTCATCTGATAAAATTTTACAGAGACTTGACATAGGATTAGGGTGATGGCAGAAGTAATGGACAGAATGTATAGAAACAAGGAACATTTTGAAGGTCAAGTTGACATGAAATGCTGATGGATTGCATGTGGAGAGTAAGAAGGGAAGGAGGCAATCAAGGATGCTCTCCTGGATGTCAATATCTGTACCAGTCCACTATCACCCCGATGATGCTGTGTAGCAAGCCACACACACTCAGGTTCAAACTAAGAAATCTTTTACATGTGCCGTTATCTAATATCATCCTGGAAGTTCATAGGATGAATATGTTTTGCCTCGGGATCTGAAAATAAAGGTTGCTAAAACAAACAAACTACTCTAAACAAAGGGGACAAATCAATGGTTTGAAGACTTGTGGGGGTATGATTCTAAAACCACTTAAAAAGATTTGTCCCTGCTATCCTACAACTTGGAACATTGAGAGAGAGGCGTATACTCCAATTTATCCCAGGCTCAAGCAATTTCAGTTTTCTGATTAGCTCTGCAGCAGCTAGCAGGAACTCTGTCAGGCAGAGAGCTTGTCATGCCAAACACAGGACAAGCCCATCGCTGGTCGGGAAGCTGACTTGGCCAGAGAAATTGGCTTACCTCCCCCTAATCGATGCCATCCACATAATGCTAAGAATCACAACCACCACCACACCAGTGCCTGCTCCTCCATTACTGGTTTCAAGCAGCAGGATCACTCAACCTGTCAGAAGCCATTAGAGTCCAGCACTGGCTGATTTTGAGGAGGAGGGTCTTTTCAAGGACGAGCTGAATAAAAGAAGGGAATATAGCTAGTGGCCCTGGTCCAGCGTCCGTGGCTGAGGAATGAGATGAGTCAAGGAAGGAAGAGAGCCAACCATGCGATGTTCTCAGCCGGGGAGGGACGGGGGTGGGGGGGTGCTGTGCATCATGTCTCCTAGGGAGAAAGAGGGATTAGGGATGTGCTTGAGGAAAATTGTTGCCATTCCAAATGACAATTTGCAATCTGGACAGGAAATAAGTAAATGGAACTCAACAAGGAAGCTGAAGCAGCTTGAGGCTCTAGGACTGACTGTGGCTGTCTGAAAGGTGAAGGACTTTGCAAAGAAAGGAGGCAGCAAACTTTTCACTAGACTCCAACCCTCAGTTCCTGATCCTCCCCCTCCCCAGGCCACAGGCACTCTCCTCTCTCTGTGGTATTTGCTGGCTCGGTAAACGCTGCCATCCACCATATGTGTGCTTGAGTAAGACGAGACTTGGAAGTCATCCATTACTTCCTGTTCTCCCGTATCCAATCTAGCTCCTGGTCCTATTAATTTTGTCTCCTAAATGTCTCAAAGTGGGTCACCTTTCCCCATTCTCACAGCCAGCACCCTAGTCTCTGCCACCGGCTCTCACCTGGCCAGTTGCAACAGTCTCGTCTTTGCTCTTCTGGCTTCCAGCTTCGTCTCCTTTCAATCCATTCTCCACTCGCTGCCACAGCCATCTTTTCAAAGCATGGCTATGCCAGTGCCACCTCTCTGTTCTAAACCCCTTTGATGGCTCCCCATTGCTTTCTGAATAAGGACCAAAAATATGAATATGGTCCACTGAGCTCAGCATGAGCTGGTTCCCTGCCCGCCTCTCACCGCTGTACAAGCTGCTCCATCAGGTTGGGACTTCCTCGTTCTCCAGGTTCACCTAGTCAGTCCTTAAATTTCAGCTCAAGCATCAGTTCTGCAAAGCAGCTGTCTCTTGCCCACCATCTCTGCTGCATCTGAGATCAGAAACTTAATTAAATATACTCCAGGAATCAGAGTCCTTTCCTTCAGAGCCCTTATCTCAGCTAGTATTTGTGATTTTTTTTTCCTGCAATTACACTCATGTGTGACTTAATGGGATTTTGGTCAATGACAGGCCATATATATGACAGGGTCCCCCTGAGGCCCACATAGCCTCGGTAGGCTGTACCATTCAGGTTTGTATAAATACACCCCATCACGTCCACGCAACAACAAAATTACCTACAATGCATTTCTCATCCCAGTTGTTAAGCAAAGTAGTAACAACTTAATACTTGTGCTGCAGTGGCTGTGGTCAGCTTCATAGGTTGCATCTTAACCCCTTGCACCACCAGGGAGGCCCCTCGCTAGCTTTTCTCTGCTATGGTTGAATTCCCAGCCTTCCTTGCAGCTAGGTATAGTCATGCGACAGTGTCTGGCCAATGAGATGTAAGCAAAGAGTCCGGAGCCAATACTGATTGACTATGGTGGAGGACTGTGTGTGCTTACGTTGAGGGGGGCTACAGCAACTACACCTGGGGGCTGGGGGGAACCATGCTGCCGAAACAGTAGCAAGTGTGTAAAATAAAGGTACTTCAATAAAAATAAAAATAAATTTAAATAAAAAAGATACTGATTGAGACTTCTGGGAAATATTCTCAAAAGAGGATCATTCAACGTGGATGCCCTTTGCATCTTTTAACCACAAAACTGGTAGAACAGTCATCTTTCAACCACAAGGAACAAAGTCGTACAATGAGGGTGGAAGAGCAGAAAGAGCAGGTACTAAGGTCACTGTTACCATTCTTGGCTGGCTGGCTCAGCCCTGGTCCACTTACCACTGCTCTCCGTGCCGCTACACCAGATGCTGTGCTACTAGCAGCAGCTAAGGTAACCAGTGCACTTCCACAGGAATTCCTATGTGCCTTACTCCATATCATTCTAACCCATACATGCTCCATCACAACATGAACTATGTCTATTTTTGTTCCCCATGCACGTCTAGACTGGTGCTGTACATTAGCATATGCTCAGCGAACATGTGTTGAATGAGTAGATGGGGAAAGCATGGTCTTTGGAGTGATGTTTTTGCTCTGTTGTTCATGGCTGTCTGTCCACTTAAGCTGTCTGAGCCCCAGATTCCTGACATGTAAAACCAGGCTACTCATATCACTCTCAACTGGCTATTCTGTGACTCTAATGAGATGTTGAATAGGCATACCGGCCCTTGACCAGATGGTCAATGAGTGTAGCTGTTGGCATTTTGACTACAAGTGACTGGCTATGTCTCCTCCAACTCTTGAGTGCTGACTGGAGTGACGGGCACTCTGGAATTAAGGTTGGGGTCCTGCCTGTGCCCATACCCCACCCCCAGCCCACTGTCATTTGGGGGCTAGAAAATACGTCGTTTGTCACTCCATCCACTTGTACTGAAAGCCGAGTATGGGCCAGCAGCGTGCTGGGCAATGGAGAAGGCAAGACCACTCAACCCCTCACACCCTGCATCCTTTCCAAGAACCTCCTGCCTGATTCTGTGCCTCCTCTTAGCCTGCCAAATTGAAAAGTAGGATAATGGCGCATCCAAGACTCATGGGACTGGCCCCCAATCAGAGACTTCCCTTCAGCAAGGTGCTGTCCAAATCTCCTTGGATGTTCTAAGTAACACGAGCTCAGCACCATCAAGATGAAGGCAATTCTCAAGCAGGGAAGTGACTGTTCTGGAGACCCCAGCTGTTAAGGGCAGCCCCAGAACGAGACCCCAAGTCCCTCAGGAGCTAGAGTCGGGCCTCTCCATGTCTGTGCTGTCCTGCTCAAGTTTTTCTTCTAAGCCAATGAAGTTCGACATTTCAGTTGCATAAGAGATAACTTTGGGGGTGATGGATATGTCCACTATCTTGAGTATCGTGATGCTTTCATGTATCAATGCCCAAACCCACCAGATTGTTCTCTTCAGACATGTGTGATTCATTGTCAGCTTCCTCAATAAAGTTGGCTTTTTTAAATAATTAAAATACCGAACATGCATAACAATCTCCCAGGCTGTTTATTAGAGGTGTAGCTTTTGGACCTACCCACTTCCCCCAGGGCTGTGAGGCAGCAGCTTGGAGTGATGTCCGGCCACCTAGACTTAACACACATGGTGGAGGTGACCTTGACTCAGGGGCCAGAATGCGTATAACCCAGGGTCCTTGACTACAGCTGCTCCCCTGGGTGCCTGGGAAACTTACAGAACAATGAGGCCAGGGTCCCACCCCAGACCAGTGGAGGCCAACTCTGTGGGACTGGGGACTGGGATCAAGAAGTTCCACAGGAGATTCAAATGTGCAGCCAGCGCTAAGAACCTCTGAGCTAAAAAGCCCTTTCATCCACGCCAGACTGAGGCCACACAAAGCCAGGTGCAGGTGATAATAAATACCCCCTGCTCTGCTGTGGAGGGAGAGTCAAGCCTGCAGATGTTCCAGAAGAAGATGAAAGCCCAACACCCTTGCTAAATTAAGCCCTCTCCTTGTCTGCCCTAGCATGGCTTAATGCCCATGGCATTGTGTTCATAATCTACGGGACACAGTCCCTGACAAGCCAACCTCAAAGCCCTCGGCCAGTGTGAAGATTCTGCTATGTCGCGTGGAAGGGAGGCTGAGTGGCGGCCCTGGCCTTGCGTCCCTGGAACAGATGGTCCTCCGGCTTGGCTCGTTGGCTGCACGATCAAGGACAGATACACAAAGAAACTGCCTTTTTGTAGAATCCAGAATCAGAGGGAGTGGGGCCATCAGAATATGCTCCCTATGCCCTGCTGAAAACTGGGGAAACTGAGGGAGGAGCATGTACTAGAATGTCAACGATTATGGTTCTTTGATCATAAAGGTAGAAGAGAGAAAGGGGTGTCTCCCCCATGCAGCCTGCCCTGATAACACCCTCTCTCTCATGCTGCAGGACATGGGGCAGGTTGTTCATTTGTTCAGCAAATATTATCGAGTGCCAGCTCTGTGCTGGGTGTGGGGCTGAGAGCTGGGATCACAGCAGTGAGCAAGACCTACCACAATCCATCTTTGGGGTCCTTATATTCCAATGGGACAAGCCAGAGAACAGACAGGAAATGCACAGCTAGACAAATAGAAATTATATCTAGAACAAGGACTTCGAGAGAAATCCGTCAGGGACAGGAGTTGGAGACTGACCGCAGAGACCAGTGACCAGGGTGCCCAGGACAGGCCCGGAGAGGACATTAAGCAGAGGCCTGAGTGGAGGGAAGGAGGGGGCCCCAGAAAGAACTGGGGAGAAGGTTTCAGGGATGGAGTCTTGAACACAAAAGTTCTAAGGAAGCGGGTTTAGGACGTTCAAGGAAGCAGAAGGGGGCCTGTGCAGGAGCATGCAGCGAGCAGCGAGAGTGGCCACCCACAAGGCCAGCGCATGAATTTGAGGCCAATCCCAGGGAGTTCATTTTATTCCCAGCACACAGGGAAGCTGTACGGAGTTTCTGCCATGAGGGACCCTCTGTCAGACCAGCAGCCATTGTCCAGCCAGAGCTTCACTCAGGGCCCAGTTTCCACCCACTGAAGCCCAGCCCTGGGCAGCCTGTTGCTCAAGCTTGTTCCCTCTGCTCCTTGGTGCTGCCTCAAAGCAGCCGGCTCAGTGTTAAGACTCAGAAGTCAATCACCCATCACAGAGCACCTCGCTCTGTGTCCTGGCTGGAACAGAAACCATTCTGAGCGCCTCCCCCACGGTGCAGGAGCCCCCAGTCCCACGTGGCTAAGCAAGTGGCTGCTGGTCAAAGTCACCCAACCCCAACTTTGACCCTTGACCCTCACCTGAGCAGAGACCGGAGGCGGAGACAGGCTGGGCCTGCCGTATCGTGGAGGACACATGTGAGGAAGGAAGAGCACCTGCCAGGGCTGCCCAGAGAGCCCTACCTGAAGCTTTGGGACAGAACCAATTTGAATACCAACTCTGCCACCCACTTATTCCATCAGCTTGTTCAGTGACTTTGCCTCTCTGAGTCTTGGTTTCCTCAGCTGTAAAATGGGCTCATGGAGCCTTCCTCCTCGAGGAGGGGAGGAGACCAATGGGACCCGTCGCAGGGCACCTGGCACCTAGTAAGTGCTCATTTCATCAGAACTGCCCATCCCCTCCACCTTTGAATTTGGCAAGGTCCGGGGAACATTCCTTCCTCCAGCCGAGCTTCAGGCACCCCATCCGGGACACGAGGCAGCCCTACCAGCTGACCTCTGCGGGTACGCTCACATTGCTCTCATGCTCAGAACCCAGACTCTGGAACTCGGGGGCCATGCGTTCGCATCTCAGCCTTACCTTCCCTGATTGTGTGACCGTGTGCTTAACCCCTCTGAACCGGCCTCCTCGCGTGGAAGGTGGGGGTGACCATGTCAGGATGCGGCCTGGAGCTGTGCAAGCATCCTGCCGGCCGGTGCTCAGCACCAGGGTCTTAGCAACACCCCTGTCCGCTATTAGCAGCCTCCCCGCCCCGCCCCCGCGCCCCCACCCTGCACCCCCACACCCCCTCGTGTACTCAGCTGCGCTCTGCCACGGGTTAATCTGAGATGGGAGCAGAAACACAAATTTTCCATTCAAAATCCACAGACCATTTTTGTTCAGTAATAGATTTAAACAAGGTTTTCTCTCAAAGCAATCTTCCCTAATCTCCGATTGTTCCCTTTTTAGAGATGCAGTGTCCTTTTGCGACGCCGGGAGAATACAAATTAGATATTGTCTGAGGCTTCCCCTTGTCTCGCTCAGAGTCGCCTCGTCGAGCGGTTTTTCTCTTCCTTCAAAGGAAGCTTCTTCTGGGAGGCGCCTCCTCCAGCAGCGCTGCAGCGAGTCTCCACGGCGCCTCCTTGCAGATGTCAGGTGGATGTTTGTCCAGGATGGGGGCAGACAAGGGAAGGGCAGCTTTCCCAAGTCTGAATTGTAGCCCTTCAGACCCAAGGGAGAAGTACTACTACTAAAGAGGGCTATGCGGCGCAGGGCCTGCCTTCCAGCACCTGCCCTCCAGCACCTGCCCTCCAGCACCACCCAGGGGAGGGAAGGCCGCTTTAGAGATGAGGAATCTGAGATTCAGAGAAGTTAAGCACTTGGACCAAAGTCACACAGCTTTTCTCCAAACCGGGCACAATTGTGCCAGATCAGACCTCGTTCCCTCTGTATTTAGCAACACTTAGTAGCTGGGACCAGGCTGGGACCCAAGCGTGGGATACAGATGACCAATAAGTAAAGCCACGCATAAGCAAGAGGATCTCAGACTGCGATGGCCACCGTGCCAGGGAGTGAGGCTGTGAGTGTCGGGGGAGCTGCTAAATGTGGGTCCTTACAAAGAAACTCAGCCCCCCTCACCCCCGAAGGTGACTTGTCAGCCGAGACCTGGACATGAGGAGGAGCCAGCTGCGCAGGAATCTGAGAGAAGAGGGTTCCAGGGAGGACCAGGCTTGGGAGGAAGACAGCAGTGCAGGAAGTGAGGCTGGGCAGCTGGGGGTCCGGTCCACAGGGGCTCAGCGGCCAGTGCTGGAGTTTGATTATTCTCAGTGCAAATGGAGGCCACCAGGGGGTTGTGGTGCCGTCGCTTGACTTTAAGGGAACCTTCTGACTTCCTTGGGAAGATCAGTGGCGGGGGGAGTAGAGGGGGTCAGGACTCAAGAGCAGGGCAGGGAAGCCACAGGGATGCTCCTATCTGCAGCTCTGAGGCATGGAGGCAAGACCTGCTGACCCAAGTGGAGCTGGGAGCAGAAAGGGGAAGGGAGGAGGCAGGGCAGGAGGGAGGAGGCCAGTTACTGGGGGACAAGTGGATGGGGGGCCTCCAGCTGCCATGGGGAGCCTGGAGAAGAACTTTGGTCAGCGCAGTGCTAGGTGGGTAGCACAGGTCACTACCTGCTGGAGAGAGGGGGAGCTGTGGGGTGGAAGGCAGGAGGGTCCCGTAGGTTGGGCTCTGCTCCCCCGGTGTTGTCTGGCCAGGATCAGGTGCAGCTCTGGGGAGAGCAATTTAGGGGAATGAACTGCCCTGTTCTTGGGTCTCCCGCTTTCTCCTCCTCTTTTCACTTCCTCCTACTCCTCCTCTATTTCTCCTCCTTTTTCCTCTCCCGTCCCCCAGTAGATGATATTACAGACAGCATCAAACTACTGGAGCCGGGCCTAGTGGCCGAGCAAGCAGGCGCTTGAGGAGCGCGGCTTCTGAGTCAGACCTCCGGGGGTTGAGTCCCTGCTCCACACTTACTAGCCTGGTGACCCTGTGCAGTGACCTCACCTCTCTGAACCTTCATTTATCCCTGTGTAAAATAGCATTGGCCTCAGAGGGTATTTTTAACAACTGTATTGAGGTATAGTCGGCATTTGATAACTGTACATGTTTAAAATGTACAGAGTGGTAAGTTTTGAGATATTTGCGCCCATGAACCATCGCCAAATCATGATGATGAGCACATCCATCATCCTAAAACCTTTCACACCCTTTGGGAATCCCTTCCTCTCCTCTCTCCTACTCCCCCACCCAAGCCTAGACCCCCTTGCTCATGCTGTGTGTGCATTTTGTAGAATTCTCTATGAATGGATGCATGGAATATGTGCTCTCTTTTTTCGATCTGGCTTCTTTCACTCAGTGTGATGCTTTTGGGATTCACTGCTGTGGGTGTCAGAACCTCAGTCCTTGTGTGCTAGGCAGCATCCCCTCACGTGGCTGCCCCACAGTTTGTTCAATCACTGTAACTGGACATTCAAGTTTTTCCCATTTGGGATCACGGGGAATAGATGAACGCGTGGGCATGTGGGCATAAGATCACGCCTTTCTCCGGGTGATTCCCCAGGCATGGAATTGCTGGGTCCTCCGTGAGGTTTTAATTATTATTTAACTTTCTGTTTTCCAAAGTACAAGTGTTATTTGCTAGCCCAGCGCATACAGAGCCCCACATCCTTCTCAGATTTGTCAACACTTACTGCTGTCATCTTTAACTTTAGCTACTCTAACCAGTGTCTGGGTATCTCACTGTGATTCTAATTTGCATCCCCTCACAACCTATGAGGCTGAGTTTACTTGCCACCCATATATCTTTTGGGTACACAGACCCATGTAAAGATTTAGCCCACTCGGGTTCTTAATTCATTACTACTGAGTTTTGAGAGTTATTTATACAGTATGTACATTCTTGATCAGATAGGAAATTTACAAATAATTTCTCCCCATCTGTGGCTTGTCTTCATTTCCTTAACAGTGTTTTTTCAAAAAGTAGAAGTTCTTCATTTTAATGAGTTTCAATTTATCCATTTTCCCTTTTACGGGTATTTTTTTTCCTCTTTGGGTGTTAAAGAAATAAACATTAGTAAGCACTGAACAAACAGCAGATGTCACGGTTATTACAAGGCAGAAGAACGCAGCTCACTGAGTGGCTGAACGCAGCCCAGGCCCTCTGCACCCTCTCTGGGCCTCAATTTCCCCAGCACAGCAGGAGAATTGAATGACTGAGTGATATTTTGGAGGTCCTTTATCTTGGACAGGTCAGAGAGAAACAGTGTTAATCTCTACAGTTGAAGAGGAGCATTGAGGGGTAGAGTAGAAGGCCGGGTGCCCGGAATGGGAGGCTCCTTTCTAAATACCAGGAAGAAGCTATGCCTCCCCTTTGAACTCCCCTTTAAGCACCCCCCAGATGGCTTCAGATCCTCTGTGGGCATTTGAAAGATGCTAAAGGCAAGAGGAGGAGAGACTCTCTCTCCCCAAAGGTCTGAGTGTCTCCCAAAGTGCTCAGAAGTTGGGATTCCCCAGCGGAGGAACCTGAGTCTCAGAGAAACGAAGTTATAAAGTGGCAGAGGCAGAATTTGAACCCAGATCAGAAGGATCCCAAAGCCCATGCTCCCTCGACTCTAACCAGGCTGGAGCCTGGAGGAGGGAATTGATGGGGCAGGCAGAGAGAGGGGAACTTCAGCCAAAGAAATGTTCCCTCTGAAAGTCACAGTGCATCCCTCCCGAGCAGCTGTGAGTAAAAAATAGAGTGGGTCAGAATTAGCAGACTTTTTCCCCCTCCTTTTTAATTTATAGCTCGTTAGTTGACGTGCTCATTGGGAACGTCTTGCTCTCTGACTTGGCAGCAAAGTCAATGACAAAGTCCCGACAGCCCAGAACAGCCCTCCTCCTCTGTGCCAGGTCATGACTGGGGCAGGGAGCTCATCCTCATCTTTGGGTATCACCATAGTACTGATCTTCACACAAGTGTCCCCCAGGTCACAGAAGGTGAGGGGACCCCACTATTGGCCTGATAGCCGCAACAGTCCTATTTTTCATGTTCATTTCCCCCAAACATTTACTAAATCTGTCACTATTCTTCAGGCGCTGCAAAAATAAAGGCAATTAGGACATAATGCCTGTCCTCAAGCTGGAGGAAAGACAGTCACACACAGAAGTAATTATAAGACAGTGTGATTGAAACTGTGGCAACAGGCATCGGGGTAGACTGTGCCTAGTTGGTGCATTAGGGAAGGCTACCGGGAGGAGGTGGTATTTAAGTTGGGTCTTGAAAGATGAGTAGGAGTTCAAGAGGGTACAGATTCCCCTCTCCCTCCCCAAAGCCTGATACTAGAGGTTGTTCAATAAATTTTCCTGTCCCGTTCTGTTTTCCAGTAATTTCTCAGATAGCGTTCTTGTTTGTTTGGCTAGATTATAAACTTAATCAGGGTGGGACTTTGCCTTTTCTCCCACCTCCCACACCAGTGGACATAAGACCTGACACAGAAAAATTTTCTCAGCCTTTGCACAGCTAGCACTTTTGGTATATAATTCTTTGTTTGGGGCGAGAAGGTGGGGGTGGGGTATGTTCTGAACATCGTGGACTATTTCATAGCATCCCTGGCCCTTCCTATCACTAGGTGCTGGTAACACCTATTCTGCTTTCTCCCCATGAGTCATGACAAATAAAAGCTTCTATACACATTGTCAAATGTCCCCTGGAGGGGGCCAAGATATACTGTCATAGGTGATCTGTGCATTCATTTGTTTATTCATTTAATTTCTCATGCATACATTCAGCGGACATTTACTGAACACTTAGCATGGACAAGGCACTTTGCAGGCATTGGGAACACAAGGACATGTAAGATACAGCAAAGTCACTGCCCTCGGTGGGTTGTGAGGCCAGAGTGAAAACTGGACAAGTCAGAGTGTTATGAAGGAGAAATGTGGAGAACGTGGGAACATGTGGGGTGGGAGCGGTGGCCAGATGGATATATTCCGGGAAGGCGCCCTGGAGGAGGTAACACTTGTACTGAATGTTAACAATAATAAAAAATAAGCCAGGAGAAAGGAAGAGAAACATTTTAAACTCCCCCCCCCAAAATGACTTAGCCAGTGGTACAGAGGGTGAGCAAACCTGGCTCTTCTTGGGGAAGGCAGCAGTTCTGCTCACCTGGGTGCAGGCCAGGCCTGAAGAGTAGAAGAGAAAGTCTCCTTCATTAGAAAAAGTCTGTTCTTTATCCTGAACAGCCATTGGAAGACTGAAGCTGAGAAATAAGGGAAAGGAGCAGCTGAAGGCAGAGAAAATCTCTCTGGCTGCAAAGTTGCAGAGAGGCTCCTTATAGCTACCTGAGTCCTTGGGGGTGTGGCTCAGAAGTGCTTCTGGACCTTCAGAGGTGCCTCCTGCCCTGCGGCTCCCTGCACCCTGCCCTGCAGGTTCCCTTTGCAACAGGTGGGTCTCCCCCGCCTGCTGTCTACCATCTGGTGTCCAGCCCCTCCCAGCCGCCCTCCTGGGGGCCTCCTCCCCACCCAGGGGCCTCTCCGTGATGTCAGTCCTTCGGGGTTGGTGTGGGAAGATGTTTCCTCTATTCCTGCCATTAAACCTGTCACTGAACTTCTGATTACTACATTTGGAGGGTGACGACAGCCGGGGGTGCAGCGCACTGCTCATCTCTGGAGAGTCGCCACTGCCAGCCCATTAGGTCTCCCCCAGCCTACAGAGAGGGGCGGCCTCTAATTGCTTGAGATCTTTGGTGTTATTGAAACTTCCTCATGCCTGAATGATGTATGATCCACGTGGCTCAGGCATTTGCAGCGGCTCTCCAAAACGGATGACGTTTCGTTTTTCATACCATTTATGTATTTGGCTGATCTGTCTGGGAAGGGGAATTTATTAAATATCAGGAGTGGGAATGAAAGTGGGAGGTGGACAAATCTTTCAAGCCTGTGGGCTTGATGAATTCTAGTTGTGACATTTATTTCAAAAGGGCCCTTCTGGGCCTCCCTGGTGGCGCAGGCGGTTGAGCGCAGCGCTGTGGAGCTGTCCGCAGCCTCTGCAGTGCCGGTTCGATCCCTGCCGGCCTCAGAACAACCCACATGGAGAGCAGACCTCTCCTGTCTCGCCCGCTGCTCCCCTCAGCAGTGTATTTTGTCAGTCTGCCTGTTCTGTTCCCTGCTCTGTCTCTGGTGAATCCTCTCACCCTCCCGCGCATCTGGCCTGTACCCCAGTTCTTGTATAAATAAAAAATAAATCTTAAAAAAAAAAAAAGGGGGAGGGCCTCCCCTGGTGGCGCAGCAGTTGAGCACTGGGCTGCGAAGCTGCCCACAGCCTCTGCAGCACCGGTTCGATTCCCGGCTACCAGCAAGGGTCCCACATGGCGCGCAGACCTCTCCTGCCGCCCGCTGCTCCCCTCAGCAGTGTACTTCGGTCCCTCTGCCTGCTCTGCTCCCCACTCTGGCTCTGGTGAATTCTCTCACCCTCCCACGCTTCTGACTGTACCCAGTGCTTGTGTAAATAAATAAATAAATCTTAAAAAAAAAAAAAGACTTTATTTAAAAAAAAAGGGGGGGGAGGACTTTCAAAATGGTGTTTCTAAAGGAAACCACCAGTTCCCAGTCTGGGGTGCCGAGAACGTAGTGAGAGGGAGGGTCAGAGAGATAGGGTAAGGGTTTCAAAAACCCAGTAGGGTTCCATACCCAGCAAAACTAAGATTGAAAGGCTAGCTAAAAACTCAGGTTTGTCTACATTAAAAATCATTGCCACTGTCGCGGCTGATATCCCAGCTTTGACCTCGGAGGCCCAGCTTGGCACGTCCACTGCCAGACTCTCAGACCTCACTGTCTCACGTCCCTTCAGACCTCCTCTCTCCTCCCCTCCAGCCATACCAATCCCCATACACGCCAGTCCCCCATAGACACTGGTCTCTCCACATTTCAGGGGCCCCTTCCTGCTCCCCCTTTACCTGTTGTCTCCCCCAAGACTCAGCTCACCATTCCCCCTTCCAGAAGTTGCTACGGACTTTCAGGTCACCCTGACCTGGCTCTCTGGGGCCCTCTATGTAGTGGGATCTTGAATTACACAGACCTGAGTCAAAATCCCAGCTTTGCCACTTGAGAGGGGACATCACCTCTCTGAGACTCAGTTTCCCCAAGTGGCCAGCAAGGATGATTACCTCATAGAGTTAACATGCGGGCCAGTGGAATTATCATCACAAAGCTCTCAGCACTGACCTGCCTCTATGATAGTACAGTTCTGCTAATTGTTGCTTTCTTTCTTCATTTATTTGTCTGCTTCCATCCCAGGGGCCAGGGCCAGGTCTCTAGTCCCTGAGCCTCATATTCTGGTGCCTCCCAGAAAGGACACTCCCAACAGATGTTTCCAAAGATGTCAGAGGGGGAGCCAGAGCTACTTACATCTGGGTGGCCCCATGCAGTTATTTCCCTGCTCTTTGCCTCAGTTTCTGCATCTGTCAAATGAGAATCGATACTACCTACATCACAGAGTCCCTGGGAGGATGAGTGAGTGAGTGCCTGGCACAAATTAAAAACTATTTAAGTCTTGCTTTTATTATTTGACTAATAAAACCAGGGAACTGAATGATTTATTATTTCATCAATAGAACTGGAGACAAACACACTTCATCGTGTGTGGGGAAGGGGATTTAATGATGAAATGACTGTAGTTACTGAAGCAGCCCCATCTGCACCCACCCCTCAAAGCTCCATTCCCAGGGCTTCAAACTGGTGACTGCGGGGAATAATGATTTGGGATATTTCTTTTAATCAGCAGAGTGCAGGCGTGCTATTTCACACGCCGGCTGTTTAAGTGTATACCTAGTTACAGCTGACTGCCTCGGATGATTGGTTGAGGGGGCTAAGTTCCTGTTTGTCCCCAATCAATCTGGAAACTGAAAAGCAGCCAGAATATTCATTTTCCACCATCAGGCCTGCAGGCTGGGATATTGGTGATGGAGGAGCCACTGAGCCCAAGTGCCTGGTGGAGCAAGAGCTGGGGTCTCCGGGGCAGGGCCTTGAGCAGACCGTGTCCTCATCATCAGTTAGGGGGCAGAGCACCAGGTAGGGGGACTGAGGGCCAAGATGGTTAAGAAGTAGCTCTGCACACATGCTCTTGGTGTCGAGGGTGTCTCCTTGACACAGTTGAGCCTGGCGTGACACCCAGACATGCAGGCTAGGATGCGTAAGCACCTACTGTGAGCTTCCATAGCATGCAGTGCTTAACAGGGAAAACACAGAAGTGTAAGAACTAAAAATATGAATTCCATCTGGAAGAAGCAAAAGTTGGGGAATGTGTTTATGAAGATGGCCCCCTGACAAGATGGCATTCATTCAATCACTCCTTTGTTTACTTTGAAACTGTGGATTAGCACCTACGATGAAGCAGGCGGTTCCGAGGACTTACAGATGCCAGAGAGGAGTAAAAATGCAGACCCTGCCTCCCAGGAGGCAGCAGCACACTGGGCAAGATCAAGAAAGTGCATAAATAATAGCAAAAAATAGTAATACCAGCTGTTCATTGTGCACTGACAATGAACCGGGCTTCACAAGAGATATTCGATTTAATTCTCACAATAGCTCAATGAGATCTCTCCTATTTTTATCTTGGGTTTGCTGGAATTTCTGAGAGGGGTCAGGTTCTTGACTGAGGCTCCTGCAATTAAAAAGGAATCAAAAGCAAAACCAGTCCCATCTGCCCTAAACCCCTGCAGCTAACCATCAGGCTGTCCTGCCTCTCAAAAGAACTAGGACACAAAGCTTTCCTTGCTAGGTGGGAACTACAGAAAATCCAGTGGGACTTCTAGAAGTGTGAGTGCCCACCCCCCTGGGCTAAGATGAGGTGAGCCCTTGACAGTGACATAAGGTTCCCCAATCCCCAGCACACACCTTGGTGTCTTGCACATAGTAGGTGGTCAGTAAATACTCGCTGGCTGACTAACAAGGTCAATTGAAGCCTCCCTGAGCTTCACCAGGCAGACTTCTGCTCCCTTCTTGCTCAAGCCCTCTAAGACAATGGATAAGCAAAAACTTAATCCACCAAGTCCATGAAGAGCGATTGTGATAAGCTTCATTTTGCAGTTGAGGAATCTGAGGCTACTGAGAAACAGGGGGACACAGGCTTGAACCCAAGCCCCAGGGACTTTGAAGTTCACGTTCTTTCCCTTAACCTTGGCTCTACCCAGGGGACTGACTCAAACAACAGCCTCAGACCCCAGCCCCCAAATCCTTCCAGCTCCATGTGTTGCCTCTTCCCCAGATCCAAGGGGCAATTTGTCTCATTCTGTGCCTTATTAACATGGAGCCACCGTGGTGTTCTGAATCCCAAGCCACCGGCGTCATAAAACATTCATTCCTGTCACTTTCCACAATGGAAAATGCATCTTAATCCTCCTAGTGTGACCTTGGGCTGCTGTCTGCAGACCCAAGCAGGAGGCTGGTCCTTTCAATGTCATCCTATTCCCTCAACCAGCCTGGGGTTTCCTGAGCTGCAGCCTTTCAACTGTGGACTATATTTTATTCCTTTTATTGTTCACCAGTGTCTTATAGGTGCCAGAACCAGAAGGGATGGGTGTCCCTGCTTCCCCCAGTGCATATTCCCCACAACTGAGCATATAGTAGGTGCACAGCAAATCTGCCTGGTTGGCCCAGGCCTTCACGCATGCTGCTCCCCCATTTCATGTGCCCTCTCCCCTTCTGTCCTGCTTAACTCCTCACCCTTGTGGAGATTGGAGGTGATCAGGGATGGTCTCATGAAGGCAATGAAGTTCAACATCCATGTGCACCAATTCACCAGCCAATGAACTTGACAGATGTGGACAGGGGAGGGCGACCTGTGGCAGGTGTCCAAGCACTTCAGGGAGGGAGAGACACTTTAGAGAAGAGCATCCAGGCCCGTGCTCTTTCATCTCCTCCCCCACGAGATGTGTTGGCATGATTATCTCTATTAGAGAGATGATGAGTCTGACAGTCAGAGGGCTGGAGGTCACATGTGAGGGTCTCAGAAGCAGCAGGGAACAGCCAGGCTCATTGCAAGTGCAGGCAAAATATGAGGCTTTGATATGATCCAGAGGTTTGTGCCTCAGGAAAAAGAAAAGGGAACACTTGCTCCCCTCGGGTGGCTGCCCCAGCCCGAGGTCTATTTACTCTGCCTCTAAGAACCGAGCGCTGACTGCGTCACACGCCTGTGGCTCTGCCTTGTGCCTTCCAAGGGGCCCAGCGCTGGATGGCGGGGAAGGAAAAGGAAGCATCACCTTCGTGTTCTGGGCTCGCCTCCTCGTCTTGGAAAGCGAGTCTCAGAACATCTGTTCCACCGAGCGCCAGCATATTAAACAGCCGCCGAAAATGTATTGTTGCCTCCTTCAATACATAGCAATTACATGGCGTGTTTTGCTCATTAGTAGGAAATTGACACAGAGGCAATCCTGCTTTTTAAATTACCACTAATCTCACTGCACCTGTTTGGGAAGAAGGCTGGAAGGGGGAAAAAAGTTAGTAATAACCATTTCATGATATTTTAAAAACAAACACTTCCAGAACTCCTTTAAAAATAGCTTTTTTTGGTTTTCGGGCTGCTATCTTCTTTGAAGAGGAGCCCCTCAGCCTCCTGCCACTGGCTGCGTCACTCTGTGTTGGCGTCACTGGCTTGAAAGCCACATATCTGGGGGCAGGGAGGCTGGGCGATGAGCATGGTTTCCTCAGAGTTATTAAAATTGAGATGCTGGGACTGGCTGCGTGTCAAGGGACTCGGAGGGTCAATGGCAACCATCGCACCTCAGAGGCTTGTGAGAAACTGACATCCGTGGGTGTGACAGGGATGCAGATGACTTCACAGGGCTCAGAGAGGAAGAGCCATTTGCCCAAATCACACAGCTTCCCTGAGGGCCGTGCCTGCGGAGCCACGCTGTGTGCCTCTGTTGTTGCACATGGGGTGACTTGCCATGCCCAGCATGGAGGTTCACTACACACAGTAGGTGCTCAATAAATACACCCTAAGATGTGTCTGGGATGCTGCTGCCAAGACCCTTCTTCAGGGATGTTCTCCAGGCTCCTGAGTCAGTCTCGTTCTCTAGGAGGCAGGTTGCGCAGGCGTCAAGCCTCTCTGGGTGATCTCTGGCAAAACTCTCCATCCCTCTGAGTGCTTGTGTCCTTGTTTGGGAATTAAGACACTGATAATCAGCATGTCTCAAGCTTGCTGGCTGGTTGGCAAGAGCTACATATGATCATGGGGTTGAAGGTGTTGAGCAATTGGAGCAGTGGTTGAGAACCATGACTATTATTTTGGAGTTGGCCACTCCCTGGAGGAGGTACTGGGGCAGTCTCGGATGAAAGCAACACTTCCTCAGACCTCGGTTGGGTAGTGGATTCTCGGTGGAGACATGCAAGAAGAATGCGTTCATTCATCTGAAAAGCCCTGACAGGCACTACTCTGGTGAAGCACAGGCCTCAGAGCTGGGGTGAGGCAGATAAGGAACATAGGGCCCTGGTTGATATTCCAGGGCGGGGGTGAGTTAGTATCCTGGGGCTGCTGAAACAGTCTCAAAGTGGGGGCTTCAAACAACAAAGATGGATCTCTCATGGATCCGCAGGCCAGAAGTTGGTTCCTTTAGAAGCTCTGAGGGAGAAAATCTACTTCTCCCCTCGCTTCTAGTGGTTGCCCACAATCCTTGGCAACTCTGGCTTGGGTGCTTCCCTACAATCTGTCTCTGTCATCACGTGGCATACTTATTTCTGTGTCTGGGTCCAAATTTCTTGCCTCTGATAAGGGCACCAGTTAGTCACCATGGGCCCACTGGAATCCAGCATGACAACATCTTAATTCATCTGCAAGACCCCATATCCAAATAAGGTTACAGTCCCAGGGACAGGAGTTAAGACCTGGATATATCTTTTTGGTGGATACAGTTTGACCCACTATAGGGAGTTAGGAGGCAAATACATACAAACAGACTATGCCAAAAGGGTGGCTGCCATGACCACAGTTAAAGGGGGAAGGAGAGTTTCAAGCAGAAGGTCACAATGAGGCAATGAGCCCCACAGGCATTTATGGTATCAGCACTGTTCTTTCAAAGAGCAGGCACAAATGTCCTGAGGCAGGATCAGAAAGTGCTCAGAATGAAAAAAGACAACCAAGAGGTCAGGATGGCTGAGTGAATAAGGGGAAGAAGGAAGTGCCTGTCTACTGTCTTAGAGATCAAGGCTTCAGCTGTTACTCGGAATAAGAAGGGAAGGCATCAGGACGGTGTTGGCCCATGAAATGACCTTGTGTGGTTTAGGCTTTATGAGGATCTCTCCAGCTGATGCGTGGAGAACAGATTATAAAAGGGCCAAGGGTAGACGAGAATAATTAATTAAAAGAAGACAAGAAGAGTCCTGCAGTTCATCAATGGACTTGGTCTGGTTATTCTGTTTGATCCATTAAACTCCCCAAAGAAGAAATATCAGCAGAGTGGCCCATCACCCAACTTCCATGTGCATTGAAGCGATGGTCTTACTGTACCAGGAAGAAAATAAGCAGCCCTGGAATGAGGGTGAATCATAATGGTCTTTGATGCAATTGAATTTGAAAGATACTTGCATCCTGCACACCTCATTGATGTCAAGTTCTAGTCAGCAGGGGCCTGGGATTGAAGAAATTCAGTCTCCCAATACCCACATGAATTACAGAGGGGAAGAGAGGAGTTTCTGTGCACACACAGTGAGCTCTAGAATAGAAGGGCTTTGGTTCCATATGGGGCATCTAGGAGGTCTTACTGGAGGAGGGTAGTGGCTGAGCTGAGCTTCTGTAGGGTTTGGGCAGAAAGAGTTACAGTGTGGACCTGCCTGGCTTGCAGGAGGAACCTTGAGGAAGGATGTTGAACTTCAACTTGTCTTATGAACAACTGAAGTGGAGGGTGTGCTGGGGGTAGGAGAAGCTGTCATTTTTCACCCTCCCTCCTTTTTTATATACTTTGTGGGTGTCCAGTGAGCCAGAAGCTGCACTAGGCACCAAGAAGCAATACTTAAGAAGGCAATCTTGTCCTGCTTAGAGCCGTCAGCTGATGGTATTTCAATGCTTATGTGCTGATACATTATGAAGAAGGGGGTGGGGCCATTTAAATACCAAATCAAGAGTTTGTGCTTGTTCTTTCAGGCACTGGGGAGCCATGATAGGCTTTAAATAGGGGAAGGACATCATTTTATTGGACAAGGGATAATCATTTGAGCAGCACATGTAGGATGGATTTCAAGGAGGCCAGAGGCAGTGAGGTGTGTTTGCATCAAAAGAAAGACCTCAAAGACCTGCCTTTATCTGGGCCTATCTGGTCAGCCCCGTCCCTGTGTGGCAGGGAGGTGGAGGTTGGTGCACCACAGGACGAAGAATAGGCTGCAGGTCTGGAAGGGATGAAGGGTTTCCATGGCAACCTTTGCTTGCCTGTAGCCAAGGTAGCTCTGCAAATTCCCTAGGCAAGATTCCTGTGGACCTTGAAGCCGCATCCCTGGCAGCTGAAAGCCTGACTTCAGAAAGAGTGGGATGCAGTGGAATTAGAAGGGGAGCGGGAGACAGTAGAGGCAAAGCCGTTTGCCTGGAAGCAGGACACAAGCTCACAGGCATCCTTTGAAACATCCCTGTACCCCTTCTGCAGGCTCCTGTCCCTTCCTCCCAGTGGGGACTCATCCAAGCCAGCCCATCCCCCTGGGCTTGCATCCTGCACCACGGGGGCTTGGGCCACCAGGAAAATGGGCTTACAGTACCTCCTTTCAGGATGCCATGACTTACAATACCATTAACCAAGCCCCCATACAACACCCAACCCCAGGAGGTATGTAGGGACAGGAACAGGACACTGAGCAGGTTTTCTGATCCAGCAGACCAGGTGAAGGAGGAGTGAGAGAGTCCTGGAGCCCTCAGTGGCTTTTGCAGGCTTTAATTGGGAATTACCGGGCACATGGCAGGCAGGGGTGCTGGGGGGTCGGGAGGCTGGCAGGCCTCTTAGCCCCAAGCAAGTCTTCATTCTTTCTGGGCTCTCTGGCCTCTCACGTTCTCTCTGCTTCTCTCATGGTTCTGCTTCTGCTTCTCTGATTCTTCTCTCGGCTTCTGTTCGTTCTTGGCTTCTGCTGGCGTCCCTGTGACGCCACCCTTATAAACTCAGTCTCTCAGCCCAGGTGTACCCCCTCCAGGTGCCTGCCATCAGGCATGCATTCAGGACCACAGGGTTCCCTCATCCATCCTAATGGCAGGAGGGCAGAAAAGCCTGATACTTTTTACCTTGCCCTACAAGATGGGTCCAAATGCCAGCAGTTAGTTTTCTTCTGTGTTGTTATTAACGGATGCGAGGCTGGCTATCAGCATGCCGGGGCCCCTTCCAGATCAGACACTGAGTGTCCATGACCTAGAGACACTCAATGCCCTGCTCTTCCATCTCCTTGTCCTTTTGTGCCTCGGGGATACTGGCCCCATTCCCATGCACCCCAAGCTCTCTGCCCTGATTACTGTTGCCCTTGCTGCTGCTAGTATTAGTGCTATTATTATACCCCCCACACTATCAATACCTGCTATAAAGAGCAAAGATGTTGAGTTCTGCAAATGTTCCACTTAGTTGAGAATGTGAAAATATTGGACCAGAGCAAAAAAGGACACACCCTTTTATCTTCTGTGTTTTGAGGATGGGAACCAAATGCTGTATTATGTATCAAGACAGGATTACTGTTGAGACTTATTAGGCAAGTTAATTCTTAAATGTTCATTTGTCTTAGTCCAAATAATTGAACAGACTGGCCCTCAGTTCCCAGTCTGGGCCATCCCAGATGAACCCAGATTCTACTGAGAATCTCAAGTGTGGAACCTTAGGTGGCACGGCTTCACCGCCTATTAAAAAAAAAAAAAAAGCCACATCCATCTGAAGCAGGTTAAGTTCACTGCTAAGTCTAACTCTAGACCACCCAGGTATTTGGCCATAGTTGACACATTTGTTGGGGGGAGAAAGGGAGAGAAGGGACGGAGGTTATGGGGTCTCCCCTTGTACTCACCAACACCTGAGGGGCGGGGGCAGAACATGTCTAAGTGCAAGAGCACGAAGGTTTCAAACCTGCTAGCACTCCTGCTCGCGACAGAGTCAATTAATCCCACAACATTTCTCCTGGGTTGTGCTGTTAATTGAATTAAATGAGATGGTATTTGTTGAATAGTTAGCACCGTGCCTGGAAATGTTTATTGCACAGAATTGAATCTGTAATGGGTAACGACTGTTAGCGTAGTGTTGCTGTTCTTAATTAGGGTGATTGATAATCGCCTCCATCAGCACAGCACTTAGAACTTCCAACTCAATTTTTAATGCATTTCCTCATGACATCCTCTGGATTTCAATTTCCCCATCAGACAAAACAGGGGAGGAAGTAGAGGGGGTGGGATGTCACTATTTGAATCACATGACATTGCTGGGAGACCATCCCCCCTGGGCCGACCTGAACACGCGTCCAGACCCCGGAAGGGTTTGCGGGCGTTGAGAGCATGCTATTTCATGTTGTCGAAGTGGAGCGGGGGAGATATCACTGCTGTATCTGTCAGAAGACCCAGACCCACCCCACAGTATGAAATGACTGCCCAGCTGTGCTCTTTTGCCTAGTCCAGGTCCACACTAGGCCCAAGTAAATGAGGCCATTTGACTCTGCCAATCCAGACAGTTCCTTCTTTCTACGGGATTAATAATGTTGCTCCCACCTCCGCTGCCACCCCATCCCAAGTCCATGTCTACCTGGAACCTTAGAATGTGACCTTATTTGAAAATAGGGTTTGCAGATGCAATTGGTTAAGATGAAGTCACTTGGGGTGAGCGGGGGGAGAGGAAAACAGGTAGCCTGAAGCCTCGTGTGCTCATAAGATGATCATGTGAAGGCAGAGAGGAGACACAGTCAGAGCAGAGCAGCCTGTGACAATGCAGGCAGAGATTGGAACTGCGCAGTTACCAAGCCAAGGCATGCCAAGATTACCAAGCCAAAGCATGCCAAGAATTGCCAGGAGCAACCAGAAGCTGGCACAAGCAAGAAAGGGCTGTGCCTAAGTGCCTTGACAAGGAGCCTGGCCATGCTGGCACCTTGCTTTTGGACTTTTGGCCTCCAGAACCACAGGAGAATAAATAAATCTGTGTTGTTTTAAAACCCCCCGTTGGTGGTGATTTGTTATGGCAGCAAAAGGAAGTTAATACCCCCTCTTTCAGCCTCAGTATCCTATATAAGGGTGCAGTGCAGTACAAGTCTCCCACATGGCTGGGAGAATTGGGCAAGATGATCTATGCGACCAGGCCTGGTTGCTGAAGCTGATCAAGAAGGCCAAGCTCCATGTGAGCTCCACGGCAGATTTCCAGCCTGGACAAGTTCACCAGGACTGGCGGGATTGCAGGGGAGGGACAGGGAAAATGCAGTAGCTGGACAGAGTCCCTGATCACCAGCCGGCAGCAGAACCTATCAGGTTGAACTTTGTACCCTTTTTCAACCCAAAGACTCAGAATGCCCTTCAGAGTCAAGTTCACTAAACTACCTCCCTAAAGTTCACTAAACTACCTCCCACAAGTTCACTAAACTACCTCCCACAACGCCCCCCACCTGGAGGATGGGAACTGTGACATTTCTGCCTCCTAGCTTCGCCATGAGGGTTAGCTCTGCACACACAGGCCCTCACACAAAGGTACTTGATAAGTGGGAACTACCATTGGTATTCAGCTTGTTGTAACTCCCTCTTGCAGATGCAATTGGTTAAGATGAAGTCGCATGGGCGGGTGGGGGTGGGGAACAGGTGGCCTGAGGTCAAGGGACTCACCAAAGTTGTACAGTCATCAAGCCCTTGGTCCAGGACTTGGAGGTGGGATTCTGGCTCTAATCTCATGCATCTCAGATCCTCTCTGGAGAAGCAACTTGCCTCCAGCTTCTAACAAGGAAATTGGGTGATGATGGGGGATGGGAGGAGGAAGGGAAGAGGTTTCCAGAGTTGAAAACCAAAGTTTGGGTTGATGTGGCACAAAATGTTGACCCCATTTTATTTGGTTTTGGTGAGCAAGTGGAGAGGAATTTGGCTTGGAGGCCAAAAACCCCATGGGTTTTATTTCCAGGTTTGGTGCAAATAAGCCAATAGCAGAAGCAGAAGCTGCTGTGGGAGAGGACCGTGAGTCCACCAGGGCCCCAGCATTACTTATTCAGTGCTGTGTCCCCAGAGACTACCCCACAGCCTGCAAAGATGGGAGAGCAGTCGAGCATCATCATGTTGTGCGCGCACACACACACACACACACACACACCCAAGAGGAGTGGGTCTTCAGAGTGATACTCATTGTACAGATTTGAAATCTGAGGGAGGGGACATGACAAGCTGAGCTTTGAATCAGGTTCTTCTGGTTCTAGATCCCTCTTTGGCCACCTTATGTCCAAGGTGGGCATCTCCAGGTAAAATCCTGGCGCTCTCTGCTCCCCTGAAACATGCCTGCTGTTGCCCTGCTGTTGTTACTGTCTGTATGTCTTTTCATTTGTATTTATTGTTCCCAGACCTTGTGTAAGTCTGCCCTTTCTGCTTCCCACTCACGGTGGCTTACTCGTTGTCCTCTTCTATTTGCGTTAAAAATGGCAGAAGAGGGCCTCCCCTGGTGGCGCAGCGGTTGAGCGCTGGGTTGTGAGGCTGCCCTCAACCTCTGCAGCTCCAGTTCAATCCCCAGCCACTGATGAGGGTCCCACAAAAAAAAAAAAAGGCAGAAGAAAGGTTATCAGAGACCTGGACTTTGTTTTTAAACCCACGGGGATCAGCTTGTTGCTCACGCATAATAGTTGCCCACAAAATGTTTGATGAATTTAGCTTATTTAGTTGAACTCTGTTTAGTCCACGAACATTCGTTTATCATTACTTAGCTGAGCTGATTAGCCGTGTTTATTGCTTACACTCTCAAAGAGGTCACTATTGTTCCTCAGGGGGTAAAATTTGGGTTGGGGATTCCAGTATATGTATACATCACAAATCTACCCACGCAGAGAGAGTTTAGCCTGAGGATTACATTTTCATGAAAAATTATCTTATAAGGCTGCTGAGATGAGTGGTGATGAAAAGTAAAAGACTTGACAAACAGATTCATAATGCAATTCATTCAAAACCATCATTTTAAAAATCTCGACCACAAAACACAAATCGACAAAGTATGTAATTCAATCATTCACAAGCATGAACCGCTAGAGGAAGCTCAGGGGAAGTGTTTATTCTTCACAGAGGTCAAGTAATTGCACCTGCAAGTGCCCTTGAGGGGCCACCCACAACTGATTAAATGAGCTTAAAATGTTTAAACCAATAACACTGGGTGCTGGCAAGGTTATTGTAACATAGGTAAGTCCCGACGCTTTGTAATTTGAAAGACCCCTTAGGAAAGCAATATGGCATTTCTGTTCAGCTAGAGCTGTGAAAATCCTTCCGCCCTTTGACCAAAGAATTTCATTCCAGGGAATTTGTGTGTGGAAATGAAGTCAATGGTAGCAAAAGTTGTATGCATAAACAAGCTCATTAACCCTAGGTAGCAACGAGAAAGAAATAAAAAAGGAAGGCAGGGAGCGGGAAAGCGAGGGAGAGATGTCTGCTGAGCACCTGGTGAAACTCCATTAACCCCCGCCACCCCCCAACAACAGTAGGGTAGGAAGATTTGGGCATCTGTCCAATCTGGATGGTGGGGGGCAAGTGCTTTGGGAAGCAGGGCCAGTGTCAGGGGATACATTGCAGATGTCTGCGATGCAACCTCAGCAAGCTGAGACCGTGGACAGCTACTAATCAGGGGACGTCCTGCTCGGCCCCTCGCCAGCGGGTGGCGTGACTTGAGGGTTGTTTCTTCTCCTCAGAATTCTATTACCTGGTCCTCCTGACTCAGGGTTGTCCAGAAAGCCAGTGCTTGGGGATTTCAGTTAACTTGAATTAGTTAAGAGGCCTCCTATGGAGCCAGCCTGGGGTGCACTGTGCAGCTCAGTTCTAAAGAAAACCTAGGAGTTCTCTCCCACCACCTGTTTTCTCCTAACCTGAGCATAGGAAGGCATCCATCCTAAAGCACAAACTAGCTAAGGCCAAGGCATCTGTGTTGACAAATTATCCTTTGCGCCTCCCTGGAGCCTGGTTAATGCTGTAGGAAATCTGCGCAAATCCCCCACAGCTTTCCACCTGGGGATGCCTGGAGAAAGAACTTTCATCCACTCTGGTGTATGAATTCTCAGACAGACTGGGATTTCTAAGTTTGAGGGGTGCCTCAAACAAAGAACACAACTAACATGAGCCCCCGGGGCCCCTGGTATGTGGAAAAGAAGGACTTCTGTAGGTTTCGTAAGCCTGGGTGAAGACACAGCACTGAGGCCAGACGGAGGAGTCAATCTTGACCAATGAGGATAACTTGTGCCAAGACAGTAGGGATTAGGACTGTCACTGTCATTTCCAAGTGATCTCACCAACATCTGGGCCCAGAGTTACTGGGTTGTCACCTGCATGTTCTCCAATGTTCAGCACAAAGGACCTAGCCAGAGACAGACAGGGAGGGTAAGCTGAGGCAGGAGGTGGTGCACCCACAGGTGTTCATTTAACATGGGGGCAGGACTGGGCAACACCCCGGGAGTCCAATGAGAGTGAACTAGACAAGGCCCCCGCCCTCATGGAGCACAGTCAAGTAGGACAGTCATCGTGTCATTTAAAAATCACTATTGGGCCTCCCCGGTGGCGCAGCGGTTGAGCGCTGGGTTGTGAAGCTGCCCGCAGCCTTTGCAGCACCGGTTCATTCCCCAGCTGCTCCCCGGCCACCAGAGGAGGGTCCCGCATGGCGCGCAGACCTCTCCTGCCTCCCGCTGCTCCCCTCAGCAGTGTACTTCGGTCCTTATGCCTGCTCTGCTCCCCGCTCTGGCTCTGGTGAATTCTCTCACTCTCCCGCGCTTCTGACTGTACCCAGTGCTTGTATAAATAAATAAATAAATAAATAAATAAATAAATAAATAAATAAATAAATAAATAAATAAATAAATGAAATCTTAAAAATAATAATAATCACTATAAAATGGCCTCCATGAGCTCTATCGTGTTAAGAACGCAGGAGGAAGCTGTGAGCTAGTCCTAGAGATCAAAGAAGCAATGGTGAAGCCGAAGCCTGAAGCAGGATTAGAAGTGGGGAGGGGAGTAGGGTTCCCGTGCTGAGACCATTGTCTCCGTTCTCCTTCTCCTGCCCTCCCTGCTCACCAAACAAGACAGGAAAATATATGAGGAGAGATGAAAGCAGGACGAGCCTGAGCAAATAGGTGGTGAGAGGAGAAAATGAATACAAGAACGAGATGAAGAGTGAGACGCAGGTAAGCAGGTGGGGACTAAAGCAATGAAAGGGGCAGCAAAGAATAAAGGAACAGGTGTTATTGGACAGGAGAGAAGCTAACAAGTGAATGTGCTCACTTGTTCACTCCAAAGGAGGTAGATACGAGGCCAGCCAGGTGAGCAGGAGACCCACGCGTGAATGAAAGGCAGGTTGCTTCCAGTCCAGCTTTTTCCTGGGGCCAAAGTGGTCGAGGGTTCTTTGAATGAACAGAATGCAGAAAACATTGAAGAGAAGCTCGTGTGTAGCTTGTAAGTTAGAAATTTTCAAACTTGTGTTGTCTGTGTCATTGGAATCACCTGGAGTCTTAAGAAGTACCCATGCCTCGGCACCATCCCAGAGGCTGAATAGTGGGCTGCTTGTGAGCTGGGCATGAAGGTTATCAAGAACTCCCCAGGTGGCTCCTGCACCACGCGGGCTGGGACACAGGGCCGTAGGGCACTGGTTCTCGGAGTCTGGTCCCGGGCCAGCAGCATTAGCGTCACCTGAAACCTTGTTAGAAATGCAGATTGTGATCCCCTGTCCCTTGAGTTGCTGAATCCAAAACTCTGCCAGGCAGAAGAGCTAAAAAGAAACTTCTCTGAAGAGGAAATGCAAATGGCCAACAGGCATATGAAAAAATGTTCAACATCACTTGCCATCAGGGAAATGCAAATCAAAACTACCATGAGATACCATCTTACACCAGTGAGAATGGCACATATTAAAAAAACTAGCAACAACAAATGCTGGCGAGGGTGTGGAGAAAAAGGAACTCTTCTGCACTGTTGGTGGGAGTGCAAACTGGTCCAACCACTGTGGAGAGCTGTGTGGAGATTTCTGGACCTACTAAACATAGAGCTTCCATAGGATCCAGCAATTCCACTCCTAGGTATCTACCCAAAGGACACAGAAACATCAATTCCAAAGAACACCTGCACCCCTATGTTTATAGCAGCACTGTTTACAATAGCTAAGCTTTGGAAACAACCCAAATGCCCAAAAATAGATGACTGGATCACGAAGATGTGGTACATATACACCATGGAATATTACTCAGCATTCAAAAAAGATAAGCACATGCAATTTGCAGCAACATGGATGGCGCTGGAAGGGATCATGCTCAGCGAAATAAGCCAAAAAGAAAAAGAAAAATACCGGATGGTCTCACTCATAGCAGGAATCTAGAAAACTTAAATAAGGGACCAGGAAAATGAATAACTATAAGAAAGTGAAAATCAAAATCAACAAAAAACTATGAACCAGAGACACTTTTAGGGGGGCGGGGGCGGGAGGGGAGGGATTGGGGTCAGAATGGGGGGGCTGCAATTGTATGGGGAATATAACAATAAAATTTATAAAAAAAAAAAAAAAAAACTCTGCCAGGGACTGGCATACTTTGCCTTAGCATGTCCCACAGGGGATTCTGATGCTAGGTCAAGCCTGAGATTCACCTCTTCAGAGGGGGTCATCACCGGGTAAGAGTCCTTTGAGAGGTAACCTGCTCTAGCTGGAGAAGAGAATGCTCCCGTTACATGCAAAGAAGGGAAATCCAGACTCCTCAGTTCCTCAGCAGCTAGACCATCATAGTCTAGACTAGGGGTTCTCAACTGGGGGGCTGGGGGCAGAGTTTGGGAGCAATTTTGCCTTCCAAGGGACATGTGGCAATATCCAGCGAGATCTTGGGTTGTCACAACTTAGACTAGAGGCTGCTACTGGCATCTAGCGTGTAAGAGCCAGAGATGGTGCTCCACATCCTACAGTGTACTGGACAACCTCCACTAAAATTATCCAGTCCAAATGTCAGTAGTGCGAAGGTTGAGAACACCCGATCTAGGTAAATGCACCCAGGAAGACTTTGAGGAGAAGCACCCAATATGAAATGCCTTCTTTCCGATCTCCCTCTTTGCAGTTCATAGACTCTCCGGCACTTGGCAGGAAAGGAAACAAGCCAAGAACAGAAATGATTTCCTAGGGTCTCACGACACTCAATTTCTATCCATTAATTCTTTCCATAATTATTTGTTAAGGATATACTGTATGCAAGACACTGTGTTGGCACAAGGGAGACTTATAACAGTAGACCAGAGATGGTGCCTGTCCTAATGGTGCTCACAGTAAGCAAAGACATAAAATTATAAAGACTTCTTAATTTAAGGTGGCTGGAGAAGGTCCTTCAGAGAAGGGGGCATCTATGATGAATCTGAAGCCTGAGGAGAGGCAGCCACAGGAGAGGGAGCAGGGCGTGTAGAGGTTGCAGAATCTGGCTTCTCCATGTGGTTGAGTGTCTGTGGCTTGCTGGTCTGGAGGAAGTTACTGGAACTTGGAGGAGAACAGGCATTTAACTCCAGTCAGCATTCAGAGTCTCATAGAAACCCCAGGGAGTTTATCACATCTAAGACCCTGATACCATCTGTATTAGAAATGAGAATCTGACCAGACTGCTTATGAAAGATTAGCTTTAGTTCTTTCAGGAGAATAAATGGCTTATACCAACTCTGGCTGCTTTATCGGCATGCTCCTGCCAGCCAGTTGCCCTCTCCCTCCATCAAGATGGCCACGGAAGGCCTCCTGGAATGAGTCTGTCATTTCCAATTCAGTGGAGCTAAAAAGTCTTTTGTAAGCATCCACTCTGCTCAGGGCCAAGTGGAGAGCTGTGGGAGGGGAAGTGTGAGAGGAGGCACAGCCTCTACTTTTGAAATACACACAGGCTCATAGGAGAGTAAGATTCTTGTATATCTACACATCTGACAGATGCTGCCCAAATGTAGCCCCCTGTGCCAGGCACTGTACCAGGCACCAAAAATGGAGAAAGGAAAGATGCAACCTCTGCGTATCTGGTGTGTCAGATCACAAATTGTTACACAAGTATAAAAGTAAGCAGAGATCAGGGTATCATTAACCCAGCCCAAAAATCCAAAAGGGCTTCCCGGAAGAGGTGCTATCTGAATTAATACCTGAAGAGGAAAAAAGAAGGTTTGAAAAAAGAGTGGGCAAAGTCACCATTGTAGACCATAGCACAGACAACACAGCACATTTAGTGTATAAAAAAAGCTCCATATTAAGACCTTTGTATGAATTAGCACACTTATAAGAACCTTCAGACATAGGCACTACTGTATACATTTTTTCTATGTTTAAATGATAAAACTTGGGTAAAAGGACATGATACACAAGTAGCAAATTGTAGAACAGGACCCAACGCCAGGCAACTGAAACTGTTTTTTCTAACCAACATGCTTACACTACACGTGTCTGCAAAATTATATGGGATTCTGTATCATTAGATGATTGAATTATAAAGGGTCTAGGGTGAGGTGGGGAGTGAGGGAGTCAAAACTGAATCAGGCCTGGACTAGAGTTAACATGATTTATACACAATGTTGAAAGGAGTAAATTATATTCTGAGGACTAAGTAGGAAAGATTTTTTTTTTTTAAGATTTATTTATTTGTTTGTTTATTTATTTATTTATACAAGCACTGGGTACAGGCAGAAGCGCGGGAGGGTGAGGGAATTCACCAGAGCCAGAGCGGAGAGGAGTACAGGCAGAAGGACCGAAGTACACTGCTGAGGGGAGCAGCGGGCGGCAGGAGAGGTCTGCGCGTCATGTGGGACCCTCCTCCGGTGGCCGGGGAGCAGCCGGGGATCGAACCGGTGCTGCAGAGGCTGCGGGCAGCTTCGCAACCTGGCGCTCAACCGCTGTGCCACCGGGGAGGCCCTAAGTATGAAAGATTTTAAGCAGAGGAATAATATGGTCATATTGGAATTTTAGAAAAATCACCATGTAGGAGGATATTTTGGATGGGGAGGGGGAGGAGACAGGAGTGAGAAAACCGGTGAAGAGGCTGTCATAATTATCAGCCAAAAGATGATGCCAATTTGGGCCAGTGGGTGTAAAGGAATTGGTGATGTTGAGAGAATGAAGGATCAGAACAGTTTCCGATTGATTGGATATGGATAGAAATGGGAGATGTATCCATTTTTAGCTTGAGATAGGATGCCACAATAGCTTGGCATAGGTTGTCACAATAGCTAAAGTTTACCAAAAAATAATTGCATTTTTGTCCCAACAGAGAGAAAGAAGAGAACTTGGGATTAAGGTTAGAAATGAATGTGAAGATAAAATGGGGTTTGGCACCAAGGCAGCCAGGATACTCCTGGATAATTTTGGAAAGAATTGGGGCGAAATCTTTGTAATGACTTTCAAAATGGAGTTTTGCCTTGAAGGGAAAGCTGAGAAGCAAGTAGGATTGAGGAACCATGGGGTGACAGCTGGAGTATTCTGCTCTAACTAGTTTTTTTCCGTTAACTAGTAGGCAAACCTACTAAGAAAGAACAAAAGCACATATCCACACATGTCAGGAAAAGGCAAAAACCTGAGTACAAAGAAGGAGACATCAGGAGAGAATATGGCAGCAAAAGGGGTCAGTTGAGTAAAGAGGAAACTGGACATGAAGAAATACCCTGAAGTGTCTTATCACAGATGTAAGAGCTATTAAGGGTGCGATCACACCTCTATCGAGTATGGGTTTAGAGATCATGGATATAGAGCACTGAGCAGCTACACAAGCAAAATTTATTATGCATTTGACCCCGACAGGCTGCATCTCTGATTCTCATTTCCTAAGAGCACTGTGTGTGGGGTCCAGAGTCCCAATTTCCAGTTCCCAGCACCCCACCTACTGAATTTACATTAGTCTCAACATATCTTGGGCCTCAATCTCCACAACTATGACACATCTTTCTACCTGTCTTACATGTGGGCTTTGAAAATATGACAGGATCTGGGCCTCCCCTGGTGGTGCAGCAGTTGAGCGCTGGGCTGCGAAGCTGCCGGCAGCCTCTACAGAGCGGGTTCAATCCCCGGCCACCGGCGAGGGTCCCACATGGTGCAACAGACCTCTTCTGCCGCACCCGCTGCTCCTCTCAGCAGTGTGTTTTGTCAGTCTGCCTGTTCTGTTCCCTGCTCTGGCTCTGGTGAATTCTCTCACCCTCCCGCACTTCTGACTGTACCCAGTGCTTATATAAATAAATAAATCTTTAAAAACAAAAAAAAAAAAGAATGGCTGTATAAAATGGATACAAGAATCTCAGAGACATCAACTTAGACTCTAGGGGGTTGGAGGTGGTTTTGAGGAGGAAATGGGACTGATCAGGGAGGGGCGGCTGGGGGACTGTAGGACTCCAATCATGTGAGTGCTAGAGTAGGTAAGAGTGTTCAGGTGTAAGGAAGAGCCTAGATGATCAGATACATAGGGAGATAACATCAGAGAGGTTTGTCCTGTCCAGCCCTAGAGAATCTTGAAGGCTGATGACACCATTTGGGTTTTCTCTTGGGGGAAGGAATTGATTGAACTTGGATTAAAGAGGAATTATGAGGATAGTAAGCCAGTTTCCAGGGCTAGAATGAAAAACATGAAAAAGTAGAAGGAAGGAAGGAAGGAAGGAAGGAAGGAAGGAAGGAAGGAAGGAAGGAAGGAAGGAAGGAAGGAAGGAAGGAAGGAAGGAAGGAAGGAAGGAAGGAAGGAAGGGAGGAAATTCACAACTCTTCTAGGGGAGAAAAGGAACATGTATGGTAGATATGAAACTTAATCACACATCTTCTCATCTCAATCTATAGAATCCCTCATGGGAAGGAAGAGAAAGCTGTTACTACAGATGTGGTGAGGAGCCAAGATGATATATTCAAGTATTCATTAGCCTCTTCTATGTGCCAGCTCCAAACTGCTGGTTCTAGTTTTATAAAAATAGATATTGTTCCCATTCTGAGGTATCTTTCCCAGGGGGACGGGCAGATATTGAGTTAGTAATTAGAAGCTCCAGGAGCTCTGAGAGCATGTCGTGAGGGGCTGACCTAGTCTAGAAAGCCAGGGAGGTGATGGTTAAGCAAAGAAGCTGAAATCTGAGTGGGGAAGGGTAGCCTATGCAGATAGGAGGACCCCCACATGGAAGTTCAAACTGTCACTCACAAGAAATCTCAGCTGCTAAAGTGAGACCAACATGTGTTCACTAGAACCCCAAAGCAATCCACAACAAGAGAGAACAATTTAAGCACAAGATGGAGAACTTTAGTTCCTCTTCTATTCAGAGTGAGTTCCTTTAGAATCTCATGTTTTAGAGCTTCCACACCCACCTTCCCTTTATTCTCTGCTAAACTGACAATGGATCAGTTTCAGATCGAATGCTACCTCCTCCAAGAAGCCTCCTGGCACACCCAGCCCTGGCTCCCCTTAAATTTCTATGGGAAGGATTCTTGATACTGCTCAACACTTCCACACTGCCCATGGTCTGCTGGATGCTGAACACCAATGGGCCTCTCCTTCAGCCTCATCCTCACAATGAGTTCAGAAGATGGACCTTGTTATCTGAATACCAGAATCAGTGCAGGGCCCACAGACCTGGATTCTAAGACCAGATCCAGTGTTGTGTAACCTAGGGCAGGTGCAGTTGATCTCTGAGCCTCATCATCTTCATCTGTAACAAGGCTGCCAGTAGTAGCCCTACCTGCCAGGGCATGTGAGAGGGTTGTTGGGGCCATGCATGGCAATCACTTAGCGTACTTCCCATCCATCTATGTCTCCACATCACCAAACAGGGAACAAAGATTCAGGGACATGAAATGAGGCATCCAAAGTCAATTGGTGAGTAAGTAGTAGACCCTGGATTTGAACTCAGATCTCTGAGGCCTCCAAAAGCCTCGTTCTCTCCATGCTGCCACATGCCCTTGTTGATATCCTTTACCTCCTTATACCATGCATTTAAGGAAAACTAACTACATGCTCAACTCTGCACAAACATCTCTTATTCTTCCCCAAAACCACCTGAGCTAGACCTTTCTGCAGTGACCTACATCACAAATCTGATCTTCCCAAAGTCATCCTTATTCAGCATTTCCTTTCTTCGGAAAGTGTCCACATAGTTAGCCAGGGAGAAGGCTGCAACATTCTCAACACCCCCTCCTCTTCAACCCACCCTCTCCAGATTGCATCCGTCCTCAACACCTTTGACCCTGAGATCTGTCCCAAATCTTTTTCACCTTTCTGTCTCCACTGTTAGTGAACCCTCATAATCTCTCACCTAGATTGATCCTTGTACCTCACCCTTTCCAAGCTTCAGCCAGAAAAACAGAGTGATCTTGACAAATCTAGAAATGTCATTTTTACCCCATGTTTAAAATCGCCCATTGCTCTTGAGATAACTCTCAACCCTTTAGTGTGGACAGCTGAGATGACCTTTGTACATCTCTTGGATCAATGATTCCAATCACAAAATTTACTGCTGGTGACCCAAAGAACAAATGCAAGGGCATTCCAATTCTGAATTCTTGCCAGGCTCTGAGGCTGCATTTGCTAGGGCAAGCACTGCAGGGAGGGTCGGGGGATGTTAGTATTTGATGACTAGAGGGCACAGAGGTTAACAACAGAGCGCAGACTTTGTCACAGCTCCCTGGGGAGAGCCACAGAAAGTAGGAAGAATAGTTTTCTTGGAGTTGGTTTCCTAAATTGATGGTTTGATCTAGTTACTTTCCAACTGTGTGACTTTGAGTAAGTCACTTAACCTCTCTGGGCTTCCGTTCTGTTTACTATACAAATACAAATGAGGGAGATGAAGAAGATTAACTGTTCAACCTCTAGGGTTTAACACCTAAAGGGGGTATTATACTGAACCACATGAAATGCTGTTATTTAACTTTCTCCTTCTTTTCATTACTACAGTGGTGAATTCATATATTCATACTTCAAACCAAAGGTTGGCAGACTTTGTAAAGAGCCAGAGAGAAATTACTTTGCTGGCTGCCTGGCCTCCAAGACAGTTACTTAGCTCTGCCTTTGCAGTATAAAAGCAGCCGTGGACGATGTGTAAAAGGGAAAGTGTGTCTATTCCAATGAAACTTTATTTGCAAGAACAGATGGTGGGGGCAGATTTGGTTCCTGGTCTACCATTTCCAACCCCTGGTTTTGGTTCATTGTTTTCCTTTATCAATAATAATTTCTATTGCAGAATTTTCATAGAGGGGCTGTGCGTGCCTTACAGAGAGGTAAACAGCAAATCCAGGTCGGTCTTCTTGGTTGTATCCTCTCCCATGTAGGCAACTTAGACCTGACATGTGGTTATATGGGGCTCAGTTCATTCACATTGCACAAGAGGTGATTTTCGAGGGGACTCACAGGACCAGGCATCCCTGATCCCTCCTCTGAGCTCTCACCCTAATGACGTAATGACAGGGCTCTGGAGCCACAAGTTCCAGCATCTGGAAACTCCTGGTGCTAACAAGCCGGGAGGCCTGAGGGTGGTGTTGCTGAAGCAAGGCTTCCTCAGCTGGCACCCCATGGGCCTCTCCAGTTGATCTGAAAGGCCATGGCTCAAGCTGCTTCTCCCTCCAGTCGCCGGGGAAAGGCTTCTGAGCCCGACACCAATTCAGATCTGTCTGTGCCAACAGAGCTTCGAGCGTGCCAGTCCTGAGACGGGAAGAAAATGAATGCTTCCACCAAATTAGGCCAAGTAATACCCGTTTTCTCTAGGGGGAAATTATTTAAATAGCATCAAAATCAATTTCCGTGCCATTAAATATTCTGGTCTGTGTTTTAATTGAGACGATTACATATTCCCCCAAAAAGAGAAGAGCTATTTGAAGAATCGCGTCTTTTCTCTCTCCCTCTCCCTGGAACTGACAAGGAAATCACCTCAGAGAGCTGCAGACCGCCAGTTACCCTGCCTCCACTCCTATTCATCTTCTTTAGCATTAACCTGGTTTATTATTTTTCTTTAAGAAATAAAAATGGAGCTCTGAGGCACCCAGGGTACCAGGGACTCAGAGTTCTTCAAATGAATAAATCAGGTCATCCTGTCTTCTCCTTGGGGGGCTGGGGCTGGGGTTGGGTGCCAGGGGTCCATGTCCCTGTAGCTGGCAAGTGTGTTTGGTCCAAGGGGAACAGAAGGGCTAGGGTGGCTCCTAACCTGTGCTAATCCCAGCTCTTCCTCCTATTCAGTAAGCCTCCCGGGTGCATCTTCCAAGCCCAAGGCACTCGCTCCAATTCCCTGAAGGGGCTCCCCGTCTGGTGTGGGAGATGTGCCTGAAAACAAATCATTAAACTAAGCATGCTAAGAGCAAGAATAGAAACCAGGGCCCCCGTGAGTGTTCCTGGAACTTTCATTCTGGTGGCAGTTCATTTTCTGTCATTCTTTGTTTCACATCTGTCTCTCCTCCTAGCCTTTCAGTTCCGGGAGGTCAGAGACCAAGTCAGTCCTATTTCCACTGTATCCCCAGAGACTAAATGATTGGCAGGCTCAGAGAAGGGGCCCGATTAAACTAAAGGAGGGAAGGAAAGAAGGTAGGAAGGTAGGAAGGTCTAAAGAGAAATGAGCTCAGCGTTGAGACTTGTAGGATGAGTTCATTGATGGCTGAAAAGAGGGAGGGTATTTTCAACCTAGGGAATCACGTAGAGGAAGTCATTCTAATACCATTCCATCAAGAGTGTGTATGATGTACTAAGCAATTTACCAATATCTGCTTATTTAGAGCTCTCTACTATCCTGTGACCGAGGTAAGGAGACTGAGGGTAGGGAGGTTAATTCTCCAAATTCTCATTGCTAGGAAGTGGCAAGAATATCACTCAGTGTTTCATGACTCAGGACTTGGTTCTAACCACTGTGTTTTCCTGCCCACCCTTCCAAAACATGGAGTTGGGGTCTTGTTCCGAATTTAAAGATAGTGATATTCTTAAGTTTTTATGAGAGATTATTAAAGATTATAATTATGCATATTTAAAAATTAGTGGTATATGGAATACCATAAAAAAAAAACAGAGTTTGGAAAATACCAAGGAGTTGGAGGGCTATAGGGTGAATGCTAGAAGGTAGGATGTGGCGCTGATGATGTCTTTCTGTGGAGAGCCTTGAATACCGGGTAAAAGTCTTCTACTTCAATGTATAAGCCAGTATTTCCCAGGCTGTAACTCTGTGGGAACTCTATTTTACACATAACTAAGTGGGATGTGGATACAGGAACGACAGGGAGGGAATTTCACAGGCAAATGGTTTGGAAAACATGGTGAAAACCAAACTAGACACGTTTTCCTTTGCATCAGGACTTGTCAGAGCCTTTACCATGAAGCTCAAAGAGGAAGAGAAAGCATTTTCAAATTTACTTTGGTGACACACCTCCCTATAGTCCCCTGAATAGCGAATTTGGGGTTTGCTGGCATAGGAGAGGAAGACAGATTGAGGGGTTTTAAGGCAGGGGGATTGCCAGGACAGCAGGGAAGGTGACTGGTGAGAAGAGGCAGGATTTAGATGTCCAGACTCTATTGAATTCAAGACTCTCCCAGCCAGGATGTGCGTGCAGGCCATGGCGGAGGGGGCTGGCCTGCATCTGGCCCGCTGGCATCAAAGAGAGGCTTCCACTCACGGTCGGTCCAGTGGGAAAGAAACTGGATTCACACACATGGCATTATCCAAACAAAGCCATGTAGCTTCTGCATAGAACAATGGGCTGGCTTTTCAGGGTAATTTAGTGACTGTGGCATATCGCCCAGGCCATCAATTAAATTCCAATCCAATTTCCTTCCAAAGCATCCTCTGCCTTGGGAGTTCCTTTTCAACATGGAGCAAAATGAGGCAGTAAGATGGATTGGGCAAAATCCACAGTGAGTTTGCTTTTCAGAACGGCCAACCTCTCAGGCCCCGTCTCACCGTCCAAACGCAGTCGCCCAGCATTAACAGAGAATTAGATCGAATTAGATCATGGAACAATTTTAAAGCAATAGGAGAGTCCACCTAAGAGAAGGCTGAGGCTCAGTCAGGGGGTGGCCAAGGTCATGCAGCGATTAAGTGAAATTCCTAAGCTGCTTCCCAGCATTTACTTCTTCCTCATTACAACCCACTCTGCCCTCAGCAATTAGAGGGAGGAGGAGCCTTAATCTGGCTTTATAACCCCTCACTTTAGTTCCTCCAGAAGCAACCCAGTGAACCTGGAATAAAATCTGGGTGGGAGACAGCAGGCAGCAAGGATGTGATACGAAAGATGTGTTGTGACACATCACAAGGACAGAGGTACAGCTTTTCCCCAGTCGGCACTGTGTGTGGACATTCGGCTAGAGGGTTGTTGGTGGAGGGGACTTTCCCTCTACATTTGGGGGGGTTTAGCAGCATCCCTGGCACTCTCCACCCCAGTCATGATAACCAGAATTGTCTCCAGACATTATTGGGTTGGGGGGTTAGGGGCAGAGTACCCCTCATTAAGAGCTACCAGCCTAAGAAAAATCCTAGGAAGTAGGGTGTGTTTGAAAGACGGTTTGGGAATCCACACTGGCTGCTCCACCTACTGGGTGTGAGAACTCTGGCACTGTCTTTGCTTATTTGGACCTCAGTTTCCTCAGCTATAAAATGGGAAGGATTATTTCTCTTCCACAAGATTGTTTGCACTCGGATGGAACAGGCAGTGGATGTGATGGTACAATATTCATGAAAATGTGCTATAAAAGCATGATGTGATTAACTCTAGTGCAGCATAATGGACCTTCACTGCTATAATGACATGGGCATGGGGATATTATAGGATAGAATTTTCTCCATGACCAGAACTCCAGAAGGCAAGGTTCTCAAACATCAAGGGCATGCAACTCATCTAAGGTACTTGGTAAAAGTACAGACCTGTTGGTCCCATCTCCCCCCGGACCCCCCCAAAAAAATCTAATTTACTGCATCTGAGATGAAACCCAGGAATCTACAATTAAAAATCATCCCAGAAGATTCTGCTGCAAATGGTTTTTGAGAAACAGGAGCCTAGGGAAGACCTTCCCCCAGACTCTGCACAAGCAAGACCCAAGGCTTTCTGGCAAAGGATCGTGAGCTTAAATGGATACACAAACCTGGAGCATGAGGAAGGGTCTTGGATAGTGCCCAGGGGTCAGCACTGTGACCCTGCCTCGGGGTTTGCAGGCTGAGCGTTCATTGCGTTTTCAGTGCCCCTTTAGGAAACTGCGGTTGCTCCCAGTCTCTGATCCACCAGCCGCCACGTCGACTTTATTTTTCATTTGCTTCTTACATAGCGTGACTGCCTCTCAAACATATTTTGATGCAAACAGTGCCCAGTGTCTGATCAAAAATTATGGTAAAACATTGTCTTGTCATGAGGCTAATAAAGCATGTTATCCCGCCTGTCACAGAAGTTGCCTGACGATGCTGTTTGTGATCCGCCAGGGCCTGGCATTAATCTCCCTTCCATGCAGCTACAAGAAACAGTCTACCATGGGGAGATCAATATTACATTATCTCACCACCACTTCCCCCCCCCCCACCAGCTGTGGCCAGTGAGCTGTCATTCCCACAGTAGGAGCTGAGGGCCCAAAGGGAGAGGGCCAGGAGAGGAGGGAAGGGAAAGCATTTGAGCAGGAGAAGAATGCTCTCAGGAAAAAGAGCACTGGGCAAAGTGTCAGAGAGCCCGGAACACAGAAAGTGGCTAAAGACACCAGCCCTGGAGGTAAAGAGCCCCAGGACAGTGCTAAGCCTAGAAGCTCCGGGATAATAACTTCATTTTCTGGACCTCAGTTTCCTTATCTATAACATGGGCAAAAACGTAAGACCTGACAGAGGATTCAATTAGATGATATTTGGTGTCAGTCCAGTTCTTGGCACGGAGCAGGGGCTCAGCTACTGTTATTTTTGATATTCTTGTCATCTTCGTCACTTCCTAGGTAACGCTGAACAAGTCACTTTCTCTCCTTGGCCTCAATGAGGATTCCTTTGCATCTTTAAAAAGTAAAAACAAGGGCCTCCCCAGTGGCGCATGGGGTTGAGCACCACACTGTGGGGCAGTCCGCAGCCTCTGCGGCACGGGTTCGGTTCCCGGCCAGCCAGGGAGCAACCCACATGGCAAGGCAGACCTCTCCTGTCTCGCCTGCTGCTCCCCTCAGCAGTGTGTTTCAGTCAGTCTGGCTGTTCTGTTCCCCACTCTGTCTCTGGTGCATCCCCTCACCCCCTGCATCTCTGGCCTGTACCCCAACTCTTGTATGCATAAATAGATCTTAAAAAATAGATAGATAGATAGATAGATAGATAGATAGATAGATAGATAGATAGATAAAGGAATGAATGAATGAAAACAAGAGGCTTAAGTTATAGTAGCAGAATTAACAGAGGTTTTGGAAGCAGATGTTGGTGCATGTCAGGTAGTGAGCACCCCTCATGGAAGAAATAGTACCAGCAGAGACATGGAACCCAAAAAAAGTAAGAGGCAAGTTTGCAGAATAAAAGTTAGGAATGTCTCCAGCGCCCTGCAGAGAATGCAGATATGCATTCAGACCTCCTGGAGATTCAAATTCGGGACCACTACAGATTGCTGAGGTTCATCTTTGGACCCTTCCTTTCATCTCTTTCTCCTCCAAGAGAAGGTCAGAATGGCACTAGGGAAATGTATTTCTTTCAACTTAAAGCTGGTCACCTAAGGTGGCTCTTGAGAAAAAGCCTCTTGGTGTCTCCTGAAGGGGTGGGGTCCTTCCCTGCCTGCAGTCTCTGCCCCCAGGCCTTCCTGCCTTCTTGAAACCTCGTTATGGGTAAGTCCAGCCTCCTGGATTCATTTCATGCTTAGTTAAAGAGGGAGTTGCAAGAAGCAATCCCCACTCAAGGATGTAATGAGGTGTCCACTAATGATCAGACAGCAAAATGAGGATGAAGTGTGGCCAGCCAATCCTTAGAAAGGAGAGTTTGTACTGCAATAATGTCTGCTCAGTCTCTTCGAATATTCACTCTGTTCAGATTTTCATCCAAACTATTCACTTGGTGCTTAGTATGTGCCTTCATCCCCAAATCCTTGAAAGAGGATAAAATAAAAGAATGGCAATATAAAAAGAGTAATTATTAGTAGTATTTATATAAACAACATTAAATTTCTGTCTGCTAGTTGCTATGTCACTTGAAAGAAGCTGGATAGATTTTTCCATCAAAACTGGAGGATTTATGCCAAATCTTTGGTAGGATCACTAAAGATGAACATTGTATATGACACAGGCAACATTCTATTGAGAATATACCTGACAGAAGCAGACACACCTGTGCACCTGTAAAACCTCACTGTTGAGTTGTGCTCTTCATAATAGCCCCAACCTGGAGGCAACTCCATTGCCCTCCAACAGTAGGATAACTAAATTGTGGTATGAAATGGAGCACCACACAGCCATGAAAAGGGAAGGAACAACCACCCCATGCAACAAGGTGGACAAATCTCATAATGAGTGGAAGAAGCCAGAAACAAAAGAGAGTATGTTGCATCTTTATCCAATGAATTTATAAGTAGTCAAAGGGGTCTCTGGGGACCTCTCAGCACTCAGCCCTGACTCTGGAGGCAGCCAGGCCAGGGTTCAGGGCTAGCTGAGGAGAGACTCCAGAAATCCTTAGTTCACATCCTGGCTTTGCCACTTACTGGTGTTTCCTCATCATTAAAATGAAGACAACAATAGGTCTGTCTCAGGAAAAGAAAAAAAGGGTTTCAAGGCCACAGGTAAAACCACAAGAATGTTTCTTTGTCTCCAGCAAATGAAACCATGGTTGTCCCCCTGTCTGAAGGGGATGGTCTTATCTCCAAACTAATCAAGCCTCACCGTTGTAAACTGCTCGGAACATCTTAAAACTCAGTGACACACATCACGCTCCGTCACCCCAATTTTTGCTTCTGGAAGGTTGACCAAGCAAAGATCACTACCTTAACTTTACAAAACCTAGGCTGTAAGGATGGAATTTACTCAAGGCCACGCAACAACTTGCTGGCAAAATCAGGGCCCACCCCCAGAGCCAAGTCTCTGGATTTCTGGATCTTCGCCCCTGAAAACATCTGAGAAGCTTCCAGGGTTGCTGAGCTGCTCCTTATTCTTGTCTAAGAATGGGCGCAAACAAGAGAGGTGGTGAACTTGCCCCTGACACCTCTCATACTCAAGGCAAGCTGCCAGGAGCCCTGCCTGGGCACTACAGCTGTCTGTGTGCGCCTGGGAGCAGTTGAACGCAGGTAGCTTTCCCGCCCTGGGTGTGCTCTCTGAGCTGTCTTGTTCTGTCTCCCAGCCCTCCCTCAACGACTCACCGATTTCTCTGTACACAAATAGATTGCGCTGTGTTGCTCTCCCTGTTCCTCTCCCCCTCACTAAGGAAGAAAGCACAAAAGTCACACCAAGAGAAGTGAATGGAGGGAGGGTGGGCAGGGGGCCGTGGGGGTGGAGGTGGGAAGCGAGAAGAGCGTTTAATTGCTAATCAGTTGGCACCCATGTCAGCCCCAGTTAATCAGATTGTTAAGGATGCAAAGGCAGCTCGCACCCAGTGCCAACAGCTATCTGGGCTCATTCATGAAAGATGGATGCACCGCCCGGCCGCCGCTCCAATGAGACATAACTGGACATAAAAGAATGTTCAAGGCTTTCTGAACTCAACATGAATTACAAAGGAGGCCCATTCGTGGGGGAAAATCCAGCTCACAGAGGACAATTATCGGATAATTACTCTTGTAGCCCATACAGTGAAAGAGTCTTTTCTTGTCAGTACAAGCTCATCCTTTTAACACCTGCCACAAGGCCCCCAACCCCACCCCGGCCTTCCTGCATTTATGCAGCAGACCCAGGAGGAGTCGGTGTCAGCTTCCATGTGCAGTTAGGTGCTTTTGGAGTGGTGTGTCCATCTGCCCAGAATCTCCCTCCATCCTTCTGACCTCAGCTCAAAAGGAGGGACATGCCGGAAAAATGAGGAGAAAACAAATGTACCGGTTGGGTTCTACATTCACCTGACCCCTGCTGCTAACACAAACTGTGGAATTTATGGAGACGGGGTGTTCCATCAGGAAATTCGTTTTTGTAATTACAGCAAGTAGGGCTATACAGTCACCTGGAACGTCTGGAACCTGTGATGCTGTAAAACAAAGCATGTGTGTCGGGGATTCCGTCTGCTGAAGACTCATCTTTGTGAATGCCAGTAGCGTAAACCAGCCACAATCCCTCCCTAAAAGGGTGCACTTTATAAACACTGGAGTCTTGTGTGTGGCCAGCATAAGCATGATTCATTCAATAGGTATTTATGAAGGTCCTACTATGTGTCAGGCTGTCGGCATGGAGTAGGTTTGAGGAGACAGTGAAGAATAAGGCAAATGCGATGACTATCCTTGAGAAACTTAGTCCTGGGAGGAAAGACGAGAAGCCAGACAAAACTGATGGTGTGATTGATGCCATGACTTAGCTCTTGGGTATGCTACAAGTGAAGGGCCGGAGAGTAAGTCCAGGGGAGACCACTGGCCCCTGGAAGGAGGGTTTAGGAAGATGCTGCTGCCTGCTGGAGATGGGATGGTCTGGAAAGTACAGGAGGGAAACAGAGTTTTCACGACAACAGCTCTGGGAATGATAGGATACCTGAGAGCATCTTCTTAAGACACAGCCACTCCCTTTGCTTCTGCCATGGTGGGACTTGGGTTCTTTGGTGCATCATAAAAATGAAAAGCTGAGCACACCTGATTTCCCATTTGACTGTGTTGAATGGACCCCCGCGTCTGGCCTGCCCAAGGGGTCTGGCCTGCCTGGACATGCCCTGCGCTCTCTCTGACTCTACAACGTCGCGGTGAATCGTCACTTCAGATGGTCTTTTTGAGAAGGATGAAGATCCTGTGCCTGGTGGAGAGCACCGCTAGATCATCTCCTGGTTCAGGAAGAGCCTGTGTTGAGGGATTTTCCTGCCTCTCTTCCCAGGGGAGGCAGGACGCCTATGGGAGAATTCACTGGGACTTCGTTTGGGGTCTCAGTTTCCTTTCCAGTCCTTATCCTCTGGGGAGTTCTCGGGCTTCTAGCACCCCAGCCCTCCCCCCTTTCCTGTCACTCATCCCTCTACCAATAAATTCATCTTTAGAGGAGGAAGGGCATGGAATAGAAATCCGTCCATTTTAGTCCACTTAGTTCTGAGGATAAAACTGGGTAAAAAGGAAGGACGTTAGGGCCGGTCCAGGCCAAGGACAATACTCCTCGGTGAACAAAGCATCCCCTGCCCAAGCCCCTCCTCCTCCTCATCCCGCCCTTGCTTTCCTGCTCTTCTCTTTCTTCTGGCTTCCTTAATGAATTCAATGAATACTTATTATTGAATTCAATAAGTATTTATTGAATTTATTGATTTCTCTGACCCTGAAGACACTATTACAGGTGATTGGTGATATATGGTGAACAAAATAAATTTTGTACGTTTGTACTTCTCACCCATCACTACATTAACTTGACGAGATGATGCAGGTGCACTATCACTCAGCAGGAGGGCCAGGGGCCACTGGTGACTCCCAGGGAGGCTCTGAATATGCCAGTTATTCCACACTTGGGACACGGTTGGTCACGAGAGACGATGCTTGTGGTGTGGACCATCTCACAGAGACAAGAACGAACAAGGAGACAAGTCACCAAGATTAATTCTGATGGCAGTAAGTGCTCTGAAGAGAATGAGCTAGAAAGTGGGCATGGCGGTCTCTGAATGACCGGAGAGCCAGCCAAGCAGCTCCATAAAAGAGAGGGACTCAGGCCTGAGTTGCAGAATGAATTTAAAAGGTTTAAGGAGGGGGGAAAAAGTGTGTGTGCTCATACTGTACTTTGTGGGGGTGGGCGGGATATGGTAAGAGATGATGTCAGAGAGAGGTCCCAGGCCGGAACCCCAAAGCCTTTGCAGACCACGGATGAGAGTTTTGATCTTATTCACAGCGCTACAGGAAGCCACTGGTGGGTTTGACGCAACAAGATCTTATGATCTAATTTATATATTAAAAGTACTACCCACCCCAGGTGATTTTTTTCAACTTAAAACAAAATCTAATCATTTGATCATTTCCAAGCCTTCATCTGGTACAAAACCTGACTGTGGGTCCATTTTGGAAAGGTGGAGGGAGATCCGCAGTGGCTGGTGGCCTCGCTCTAGATGAAGACACCCATTGTCTGTCTTGCCAAAAATGGAGGACCTCCTGGGGCCATTTGATATGAACTTCAAAGTCAAGACTCCCTATAAGAGTGTGATGAGTTAGGTAAAGTACAGCGTGCTTAACCTGAGTGTAGTAAACAAGAAAAGGGGACCCTGGGAAAAGTCTCCCAAGTCTCTGGACTCTACTTAGTCCACATGGGAGGTGGGGATGGCTGTCACTCACCTCCCCAGTCCTCGCCTCTGAGCTTCACCAACTGGAGAACAGACACAAGAACCATATGGGATGAGCTTTGCTGCTGGTGAAGCAGGCCTGCAGACCACAGATGCACCCCACGCTGTGTTTCCTTCCCCAGGGGCTTCAACTGGGGGACCCCAGGTACCACTAGAAAAATCTGAAGGCAGAGAGACCCACACGCTACTGGCTTCCATTTCGGCGCTCGGCCCTGTCCATAGGGTCCGTGGCCAGCAGCAGCCCCAACACCTCCACTCAGGTGGCCCCTCCTGGCCCAAGGGGAGCCAGGAAGGAGTGAAGAGGGAGAGCACAAATACTGTTTCTTGGGGACTCCCAACTGGAACAAAGCACATTTCCCCATCCTGATGAAATATTTGTTTTCGCCATCCTCTGAGATGGGCTAACAAACCTCAGGAGGTTCATTATTATTATTACTATTATTACTGATGATTATTGCTGTAAAAATAGCATGCGCATGGCAAGTGAATCAAATGACATAAAGCAATGCACGAGGGAAAGTGAGTCCCTCTTGCACTTTCTGCCGGTTCCGCTGACGTGATCCATCCATATCACTTTGCTCAAATGTACTCATCCTCTCACTCTCCTGAGGCCTATTATCCCCACCAGCATACCTTGATGTTTTTCCGCCTCACACTGCATTGTGCAGGTACATAGTTCTGCTGTGCTTTTTATTACAGTGTTACAGTTTTTGAATAGGTAACACGCACACATATGTACACCTGTGTAAGCATGTGCAGACATATGCACACATACACATATAGGCGCATCTGTGAAAAGGTGTACAGTGATAATCTCCTCCCCATCTTTATTACCCACCCTCCTATTTCCAATGCCCACCTCCCCTTTAACCAGCATAATTAGTTTCTTGTGACTCCCCCCTTTGAAGATTTTTTTACCCCCACATAAGCAAACACAATCCTGCAAATGGCCTTATTTTCTCTCCCTGTTTTTACACAAAGAGCTACAAACTTGGCACACATGGCTTTTTTACAGCATGGAAACCTCTTTGGTCCAGAGAGAGCTTCACCATTCCTTTGCATGCATTCTGGTTGGATGTTCCTTAATTGATTTAACCTTATTGATGGAAATTTGGTTCGTCTCCAAGCCTTTTGCTAATACAAACAGGGCTGCAGCATTTAACCTCATCCATGTATCATTTTGCACATGGGTAAACATCTCTGTAAGATAGATTTCATTCCTTTGTCCCAGAAACTCTTCTCAAAGTCCAAATGGATCAGCACCATAATCTAAGGGTTCTTATTCTCTCAGGGCAGAGTGAGCCAGGCAAGCCAGGCTCTCTTGGGCTTAAAGGAGTGGGTTGTGTTCAGTTACTCTCAGTACTCACTACTGAAGGCAGACTTCTGGACGCCAGCACTGTTACCTGGCCCAGTGGCTGACACATGGAAGGTGATCACTGAATGAATGAATGAATGAATGAATGAATGAATGATAAAGGAAGAAAGCAGTGATCAAATGTGAGTGGGAGAAGGAAACTCAGTTCTCAATCAATCCAGCTTTCTTAGCCATAAAATGGGGATTATGCAAAAATCTTCAACCCAAATATTCACTGATATTAACAAAACAAAGCAGATGAGCTCCAGAAGGGAGAAAGAAGGTCTACTCAGTTCTGCAGGCAGTGACACTTCACCTGTCTTGTCCACTGTAGTTAACAACGTGGCTGTCCACCAGAGGTGATTTTGCCCCTACTCCAGGGGATCTTTGGAGATGTCTAGGGTCATTTTTGATGGACACAACTAAGGGAGGAGGAGGTGGCCTCTGGTATCAAGTGGGTGGAGGCCAGGGATATGGTCCAACACCCTGTCCTGCTCAAGCAAGTCCGTTGTCCCCAGCAGAGAACTATCCAGCCCAGATATTGAAGCATAGAATTAGCCGGCATTCGTGTGGCAGTCCAGATGTTGTCATTTTTGGTTTTGTTTGCAGTGGTCTCGGTGTGGCTTTTCAAGCTTCCAGTGCCTTGTTATGTTACTGTTACTAACATGCCACGTGACCATAGGCAGCTCTGGCCCTCTCTGGTCTTTAAGTCTCTGGAAGTTTGTAACCACAAACTCTAAGAGCCTTTTACTCTGTCAGATGTGCTAGTTTGCTTTTGGTTTTGTCCCTGTGGGGGCCAAGTAAACCAAGCAGGGAAGCTGGACACAATCATTACTGTTGTTAAGGAAACCACTGCTGACTTGGGTATTAACACTGATGACTACAACAGTGACTTTTTCACGCAGCCATTGATGGAAATACACCCAGCACAGCTCCTCCCAGTCCTGTCTCCTAAAGGTACTCAGGGTGAATGCTCAGCTGAGGAAAGAATTTTCCCTCTCCCAGCCAGAAGCTACATTCCTAAGGGTTCTAATGACATGCAACAGGGTTCAAGACTCAGTGAGCCGTGAAGCCCTTCTCTGATTACAGATGTGTCCGCCTCCCCTGGGCCTCTCCATCACTAGGGGTTAAAGGCAGCCTTGAAACTCAGCTCTTCTTGTAATTTTTTTTGTTTGTTTGTTTAATAAACTTTTAAGTACTTATTATCACACTTTGGAAAATACCCACATCACCGAGAGGCCGATGCCCAGAGGCAGCCAGGACAATTTTGCTGCCATTCCTGAGTCCTGCCATTCCTGGGGTCATTACCCCAATGCAGTTGGTTTCAGCTGGGTGTTCTAGCTGTTTTCATAACATCGTAGAATCTTCTTGCTCTTTTCACTGAACACGATGGCAGGATTCTCGAGTTTTTGCTCCCTCCACTTCTCGTTCCATCCATGTGTGCCTGCCTGATGAGACGCTGTGCATAGAATCCAGGCCATTTCCAGCCACTCTGCTGCTGCCGGGCACAGACCTTCAGCTTCAGCGCTTCAGAGCTCGTTATGCTTTTTGGATGTTAATAGGACGCTTCCCAGTCTAATCTTCCATCTCCCCATCAAAGCTAGAAAAAGGAGAGAGAGATGTGCTCCCTCCCCAACTTGGATGGCTGAGCAGATGCTCCAGCGCCTTCCCTGCTCCAGCCAGCCCGGAGAGGAGCGGCTGCAGTGTGCATTTAATTACAGCGCCGCCTCTCCTGCTTGATATCCGTATTTGGTTATCAGTGTGTGGCTGTCTTCCTAAACCTGCAGGAATCACATCCTAGAGTGTTGACTCTCTCATGCCCAGCATCAACCAGCAGACAGAGTCAGCATCCAAGGCTTTCACTCATTAATTGATTGACAGCATTCGAATGGGTCACTGAAGGCACACGACGGAGGAACCAGTCAAACATGACTCCAGTGATTGCAAAATTTAAGTGCCTGGAGGAAGAGTCCATTTAACCCAGCGGTTGCTGGGGCCCTAGGAAAGGCCAGCCTATTCCTGCAAGTTATTAAGTACCTGGATCTTGGAAATTCTGGAATCCAGTTTTCACTCATTCCCAGTGGGACTTGGTTTGGCTTGGCCTCATCTAGCCAGTGTGGCTGCAAAGAACAAGGCCCCAGGTCTTGCAGGCTGCATGCACTGCAGATCCCAGACACATGCTCATCTGTCCTGGGCGTGACCTTAAGTTTGGAGTCAGTCAGCAAGATCCCAGCAAGTGTGAGCTCTGAGGATGGGGATATTAAGGGCAGGGAGGTGGATTTACCTGGTGGATCAGCAACTCATCTCAGGAATAAGGCTTTCAGTAGACGAGCACTGACTCTGTGCAGTGAATTTACTTCCTCATGTCTGGGAGCTATTAGGGCCCCCAGGGCAAAAACCAGGACCAACGAGAGAGGAGAGGCTTTTTTGTCCTGGGGGCCCCAGAGAAGGGAGTAATATATGGGGAGGAGCAGATCTTGAGGTCCCTTCTGTTGCTCTTACGCCCTTGCTGGCTGTGTTGGAACTCCTGGACCAGGGTGGCAAGGGTTGGTCACAGGCCTTGGGAAGAGTCACCACCTCAGTACACACCCATACCTGCAAGGCCAGGCCCCAGGGAGGCCAAACTAATAAGGCAAGACCCCGGTTTCCCGGTTTCCGGCATGTACTTTCCTGATAACCCTAATAATAAGAATCACCAGAGGGGATTTTCAATCCTCAGTTTTCCAGACCCCACCCCTGGAGACTCTGATGTGATGGATCTGGTCGGGAAGACCAATAATTTGTATTTTAACAAGGTACATGGTAGGGTGGGGAGTGTCAGCCAGGGGGGTATAAAATCTTTAGCCCACCCAGCAGAAATACAGAGGAGAGGACTTCAGGGGAACAGTCCTCTTCAAACTGAGGAGCAGGAAGATGCCAACAGTAACAGTAGCCCATATTTCTTAAAAGCAACTAGTATGGTCTTTGGCATCAGGAAAACTAAGATTTGGAACCCAGCTTTTCTGTGTGATCTTGGAAAGTCACTTGATATCTCAAAGCCTCCATTGGCTCATCCATAAAATAGAATAGTAACTTCTTTTTTTTTTTTAAGATTTATTTATTTATTTATTTATTTATTTACACAAGCACTGGGTACAGTCAGAAGCGCGGGAGGGTGAGAGAATTCACCAGAGCCAGAGCGGGGAGCAGAACAGGCAGGACCGAAGTACACTGCTGAGGGGAGCAGCGGGCGGCAGGAGAGGTCTGCGTGCCATGTGGGACCCTTGCCCATCTGCCGGGGATCGAACCGGCGCTGCAGAGGCTGCGGGCAGCTTGCAGCCCAGCGCTCAACCGCTGCGCCGCCTTATTCAACTTCTATTGAATAAGGTTGAGAAAGAAAGAAATAACAAGTACAGAGCCTTCAGCACATTCCTGGCACATGTTCAGCCAGCAGTAAAGTAATCAAAAATAAAGTTTGAGGTCACTATTACTACGGCCAAGGCATGCCAGCCAGCTTCACGGGGCCTTCTGTCATCTTTTATCACCTTCCCTCACTTTCTCTCTCGCTCTTTCTCTCTCTCACCACCTCCCATCCCTCGCGTGATCAAGGGGACATTTCTGTAACGAGATTGCTCAAAACTAGTGTAGCCACAAAGGACTATGGGTGCTTTGGTGGTGGGAGAGCTACAGTGACCACACCTGAGGGGAGAGATTCTGTATCGTCAAAATATTAACAAGGATAATACAACATATAGTAATCATAATGAAATGAAACTCTATGACCCCCCACCAAGACATCAAAAATCAAGACGGGGTTGGAGCCTGTCACTTTGTCTTTTTTAGCAAGATTAACCAAAGTTTCCAAGAATCATTGCTGATTACTGGATTGTTTCAAAAACTCACAGTTTCAGGGCTGGAAGGGCCCTCTCCTTACCTGCTCTGGTCTGGTGCCTATTTGACTCACAGAGATTGGAGAGACGAGGAAGCCCACCAACGGCATGTGAGGGCACTATGTCCAAAGTAGGACCCTCCCCGGGCCCCCACCCCTGGTTGCAGCCAAACGCTTTGCACTAAGTGGCAGCTGGCTCTTGCGAGCCAGGAGTCCTGCCCCTCTCCCATTGCCTTCTCACGCTACCATCTACAAAGATAACCAACATCAATCATTCAATAAAAGCACCAAGAATATAAAAGCTGCACTTCTGAGCAGACCCACATCTGATCTCCGCGGAGGTGGTGGCATAGCTGTTACATAACCTTAATGGCTTGCCCAGGCTCGCAAGGCCAGGAACTGTTGGGGCAGGATTTGGACCCAGGCCTAACTCCGAAACCTCCACGCTCCCCCTTGGGCCAGGACACCTGCTTCAACCCCTGGATGACCTTGATCTTCCTGCTGGTCATCCACACACCCTCCCTCCCCCGTGCCTGCCCCAGCCCCTGTGCTGCCATCGACCGGGAGTGCGCATTGGCTGGTAATCAATGTTACACAACAGGAACATTTGTCGATGCCAGTTGCAAACTGTTGCCGTCTATATAGATTAAGCCACTGCCGCTGACTCCATGAAAGTAAATGAGCCTTTCCAATGGCTGTGGAAATAAATTTAAATGACAGTGCTGAAGGGCCCAGAAACCGTGGCTGACTGAGTGTCTCTCTGCAGAAAATCTACAAGGACAGCTATCGGTCTGAGCACCATTGTCTCCAGGACATAATCCCGCTCTATCTCAAGGCGGTGCTGGGTTGTTCTGATCGCTCGGCTTCCTGCTGAGGGGTGGATACAGTGATGACAGTTAAACAGTGACAGCAGCTGGCACATTCTAATCACTCACTGTGAGGCACCCAAATGTGTGTGGGTGTATGTCTGCTTCACAGGCATCATCCTAGGAAACAGGAAATAAAAGGTCCATTTCGCAGCTGAGGAAACTGAGGCTCAGAAAGGTAAAGCCATTTGCCAGCTTGCAATTGGCAGAACAGGGTCTCAAATAAGTAAATGAAGCTGAATTCAGGCATGATTTTGCCTGGACCAGCCCTTATTTAAAATTACTATGTGGTTTTACTTTCATGACAAAAATAAGTCACACAGAGTTAGCAGGCTACACAGGCCCACGAGGGCCTGGCCCTGACCGCTCTACCTCACCACTTTTTTCTCTAGTCACCTTCTTCTTGTGTCCTCTGCCCTCTTGCATTCCTCAGCCAGACTTCCACGGTCTTCCCACACCCTCTGTCCTAAACCTGCTTCGCGATTCTGAATCCTCATATCAGTCTGTGCATCCTACAAGGTCACTTTTCTATTAGTTTAAAATTTTGCTCCTCCAAGCTGGAAGGGATCATGCTCAGCAAAATAAGCCAGAAAGAAAAAGAAAAATGCCGGATGGCCTCACTCATAGCAAGAATTTAGAAAACCTCAATAAGAGACCAGGAAAAAGACTAATTATAATAAAGTAAAAATCAAAATCAACAAGTAACTAGAAACTAGAAACATACCACAAAGAGGGGGAGGGGAGGAGGGATTAGGGTCAAAATATGGGGTGGTGGGAATTGTATGGGGAATATAACCAAGATGAAAATGCATACGCTGTGCAAAAATGAAAAAGATGTAAAAAATATATAAAATAAAAAAATAAATAAAATAAAATAAAATAATTTGCTCCTCCAATGCCAGACAATACAGCCCTGAGCCAGGGCACATGGCTCAGAGAGGAGAGTATATGGGCTGGTTTACAGCCCCACCCAAGTCCTTGTGCAGTGAACAACCTGCCCAACTGTGCATGGCAGTCCTGCAGGGTACATTGGGTTAGGGCCTGTCCTCTCTGTCCTTTAGCAGGAAATTTTGTCTTTTCAGGCATTTTCACTTTGACTATGACTAGTCCTCTTTTTCTATTCCCTTTGTCTCCCAATACATATGCAACTAGATGTTAAGACTCTTCTGACCTTGGTTTCTGTAGCCCTAATGCTTAACTCAGGCTTGGCATGATCAGCTCTGAGTCTCCAAGGGAAAGAAGAGAATAGCAGGAAAGGAGGCAAGGAGGGAGGGAGGGCAGAAGGAAGTAAGGGGAGGAGGGAGAGAGGAGACAGCCCTTTATTTGTTGACAGAACACTGCCAGCGCCCAGGGAGGCCTTGGTTGCCCCCTTGGGAAAAACCACCCTCAGAATCTGACAGAAGGTAGAGGATCTAAACCTCTTTCTTGAGCCTGTTAACCGCTGTCTTTTCTCCTCTTCCCAAGATGCACCACCAGAGGGAGACACTGGCCTCTCAGACACTTACCTTCTGCCTTCAGAAGCACAGGGGAGCAGCAGTCTGAGCAAAGAGCACCCCCAAGAGAGGGTAACAGTGACACCTCTGAATCCAGCAAATCCTGCACAGTCAGGGGAAGAGCTTCTGGAGCCTGAATTGGAAGGGGCAGCCCCCTCATCCCTCTCAGTGGGTCAAGACCCTGAGGCCCTGTCAGCCCTGTCAACGCAGACTCCAGAAGAGGCGGGCAGCAAGCACACCACCGCCCCCAGGAAGAGGCTGCCCTCGCTCAAGCAGGTGAACTTGGCCAGGAAACAGCTGAGGCCCAAGACCACCTCCACAGCTGCCCTCCTGAGGACCGGGTCCCAGCCAGCATCCTCAGGCCCGGGCCTCCTCGCTGCCATCACCGAGAAGCCCCATCCACCAGCCGACCTGGACCCAATGGCCTTGGCAGGAGAGGGGACCCGCCAGCTGTCCTCAGAGAAGCCCATCTGGCTGGACAGGAAGGACAGTGCGGTCCCTACCACACCTGCTCCCCTGCAGATCTCCCCTTTCACCTCACAGCCCTTCATGGCTCACACCCTGCCCCAGAGGCCAGACCCTGGGGAGCTGGTGGTACCTGAGGAGGCCCAAGAAGCTCCTCCAGAGGATGCCAGTCCCATGACCCTGATGGACAAAGGTGAGAATGAGCTGACCGGGTCAGCTTCGGAGGAGAGTCAGGAGACCACCACATCCACCATCATCACCACCACAGTCATCACCATTGAGCAGGCCCCAGGTAGGCGCCCGACTCCTCCAGCCTCCTGAACCAGGGGAGGGGGGAGGGAGCCAGGGGGCGGGGCGGCCCGTCTCCATCATAAGTGCCTGTCCATGTGTGCTATCTAGGAGCTTCGCCCATGGCTTAGAATTAATATCCCCACCTTAAAGATAAGACAGCTTATCTGTCAGGCCCCAAGACATCAAGCGACCCGCCCAAGGCCACACAGCTAAAAAGTGGGATTCAAAACCTTTTCATCTTGGAGCCAAATTCCTAAGTCTGCCTAGAAGGCCCCAACCTTCTCAAAGTGCTTTGCCTTTTATCATTACATGCGCTCTGCTAGACTTGGTGAAACGCACTCTCTTTCTCCAGTTTTTAAAATTCTTCTATTTTCTTTTCCACCTTCAAATAGAGACAAGTGTCAATCATACACTGATTTCGAACATAGACCATGTGACCCTGATTAAAGCATGTGTGCTCTAGGTTTGAATCCTGCTTGCTGTGTGAGCCTGGCTCAGAGATGCCCCCTCTGAGCTTTGGCTTACTTAGCTCTCAGATCTGTCCCTAGTAGGCTGAATAGGGTCACCGCTACTCGGGATGGTGCCCAGCAATATGTTGCTGTTAAACATGTTACAACTACATCTTGTTAGTGGTCATTTGTGTCAACTGCACTGTGTAGATCAACTGTACTGTTGATTCTGGAGCTGAAGGAGAATTAACAGTAAGAGGAGTGGGGGCTAGAGAATGCAAGTGTCCCCAGAGCTCTGTCTTACCCTACAGCCCATCTGAGAGATTCATCTGATCTTCCTCAGTGGCCTAATTAAAGTGCTCTCCTCCAGCCCTCTGCAGCGTGAGCTTCTCCGATCCCGAAGGGTACATTGACTCCATTGACTACCCACCGCTGCCCCTCAACAGCTTCCTGGAGTGCACGTACAACGTGACTGTCTACACTGGCTATGGGGTAGAGCTGCAGGTAACCCCCAAGTCAGGCTTACCCTCAATCATCTGGTTCTTTTCTCCCTAATGAGGATAATTTGAGCTGGGCTATGGTGAATGAATAGGAGTTTCCAACTCAGTTCACAGCTGAGATAGCTCGGCACACGTGGAGGGGCGGGGACATGTTGATAAATTAGGAAGTATTGTGCCCGGAAGGAACGTTTTTCTAGTACCCGCTTATCACACACACACACACGTCCCAGCCAGTTCACTTGATCTATAAAATAAGAATGGAAAACCAGGTTGGCGTAGTGCTCAAGCATCTGGGTTTTAAGTCCCTGTTCTACAGTTAAAACAGTTTCTTTAGGCAAGGGGCTTCTCCACTCTTGGCCTCAGTTTCCCCATCAGTAAAACAGACAATCATGTCATGACTTTACAGGGCTTGAGAAGAGAGATAAATATTACAACACAGAAAGAGCATTTAGCCAGAACCTAAAAAAGTAGAGAAAGTTCAGTGGCTATTACCAATCGTCTTCACCCTGGTCCCAGACCTTCTCCAACTGATCAATTCCTCATTAGAAGTCCTCTTTAAAATGGACTGAGGGGGCCTCCCTGGTGGCGCAGCGGTTGAGCGCTGGGTTGCGAAGCTGCCCGCAGCCTCTGCAGCACCGGATCGATCCCCAGCTGCTCCCCAGCCACCGGAAGAGGGTCCCGCGTGGCTCGCAGACCTCTCCTGCCACCCGCTGCTCCCCTCAGCAGTGTACTTCGGTCCTTCTGCCTGCTCTGCTCCCCGCTCTGGCTCTGGTGATTTCTCTCACCCTCCCGTGATTCTGACTGTACCCAGTACTTGTATAAATAAATAAATAAATCTTTAAAAAAAAAACTTAAAAAAAATAAAATAAAATGGACTGAGGAAAGGAAATGTCCCACAGATGGAAGGAGGTGGTGGCAGACTCTTCGAGCCCATGGCCAGAGGTCTGGATGTGGACTTTCTCTAATAGACAACAAAGAGCCATCAAACGTTTTTGAGTCGGATTGGTCATATGACCTGACCAGAACTTTCCTTTAAGAAGGTTCTTCTGACTCATACAGGAAAGATAACAGAGCTAACCCTTTCGGCAGAACTTGGCATCTTTGCACAGAGCTTAGCATAGTATGTAGCACATAGTAGGTAATTAATATTATTTGTGTCATTAAAATAAACTGGAGAAAAATTACAGCACATCTGATGCTGGCACTTAATGCACCCTTTCTACTGTGTCTACTGCTCTATGTTTTTTTTTTATTTTTATCAGGCACAGTAGAATCCATTCATTGATCACCTACTATGTATCAGTCACAGCTGTTGATACTAGGGGATATGGTGGTGTGCAAAAATGATGCAGTGCCTGCCATAAAGGAGGCTTTTATGACTCACACACACAGAGAGAAGACATGAGGATGCCATTTGGAAAGGTGTCTAGTAGATATTTATAGGGGATGTGGTAGACTCACAATGGAGGCATAGGCAAGCTCCTTGAAAGTAAGAGATGGCTGCACAGAGGAGGGCAATTTTCGTGGGGCTTTGGCAAATAAGTAGGAGTTCATCAAAGAGGAAATAAAGAGCAAAATGTATGGCCTGAAAGAGAGGGGCTCAGAGGTGAGCCCTGACCTGATGAAATGAGGGTCAGTCAGGCTAGGGTCCAGGGCAAGGAAAGACATAGATATTCAAATTGGGCTTTGGAAACTGGCCAAAGTCCCCACCCCACCCCTACCTCATTGTTCAATGTCTTTGTGTATGATTGCAGTATTTCCCTTCCTTTTCCTCCAAGACTAGAAAAGGGATCTTGGCAAAGCAAGTATCATTCTCTGAGGAAGCTCTGGAGTTGGAGCCATCATTTATTTGGGAAGATAAGAAAATGGACCTGAGAATGCCCTAGAGTCTCCTTCCCCAACTCCCTCACTGAGTACCTGCAGAAGAGGGAGGATGTATCCCATCATTCTGTAAATTCTTAATGAGTACTCTCTGTGCGCCAGGCACTCTTCTAAGCTCTGGGGAGACGAAGAAACATGGAAAAGTCCGTAGCTCCTTGGAACGTACATTCTAGTGGAGTGCCTCTTCTGTCTCCCTGGAGATTGGACTTCAGGCACAAGCTGAACAATCCCTGCCCTCACCCTCCTGCTCCAAGGGAATTTACCCCAGCTGCCAGCATCCACAAGGGCCCAACTGTGGGAGCCCACACTTCCTTGCAGCACCTCTACCCTCATCTTGGTTCTACTCTATTCCCTCAAACTTTGGGGAGATGAAAAGGGTCTAGATATTCATAGATGTTTCAGGGCTGGGGCTTGGGGTCTGTCCCATTGACTAGAGGTCTGTTGAGGGGTGCAGCAATGGTATTGCCTAGAACCACTTGGGGATACTGTATTTCAATGTCTGGGGCCATTCGGGGTGCTGCATGTATCTGAAGATTTTTTGGGGTGCTGCATTGCAGTGCCTGGAGCTGACTGGAGGCATTGTGTTGGCAACACTGTGGCCTGGGGTGGCGCTGTCTCAAACAAGGCTCAGGTCTCCTCTCTACTCCTGCCCATCCCCAGGTGAAGAATGTGAACCTGTCTGAGGGGGAGCTCCTCTCCATCCGTGGAGTGGACGGCCCCACCCTGACAGTCCTGGCCAACCAGACGCTCCTGGTAGAGGGGCAGGTCATCAGAAGCCCCACCAACACCATCTCTGTTTACTTCCGGACCTTCCAGGATGACGGCCTTGGAACCTTCCAGTTGCACTACCAGGGTAGGATGGGGCTGATGCTAATGAGACATAGCTGCTTGCCTCAGTTTCCGTCTGGAACCTCTGAAACAAAACTCTTTGTTCCTGGGTGCCTCTGGCACTTTGGTATATCCCATGGACCCTCTTCTCGGGAAAATGCCTTCAAAAGCATAGATAAAAAATATAGATTTTAAGGAGAAGCCAGTCATACTGAGTTACAGTTGTCAAAATATTGTTTTAATCTAGAATGATCTATGTGCTTCTTTATTAATACACTAAATAATAACATCTCCTGGTGGTTCTGATAATTACTATAATTTCAAAGTGCTGAGGAGCATAAGAAATATGTCAAGATATCCATTATAATATGAAAATATCTGTGATTCCTCCAGGTGACTAAGTCACAGTTTCCATTAATATGTTGCAGTTTGTTGCCCACAGTCATGATTGCGGGAAATACGCAAGTTTCATTAAAGGTTAATGAAAATAAGAAAGGCGCTTTTTCTCGTTCAAGTTCAGGGTACTGCCATCGATACACGAATCCCCTGAGAGTCCACGGCCTCAACCGCCACGGTCCCTCCATGGTCTTTTCATTTTTGTTTGGGCTTTATCCCACTTCGTTCTTGCGTCCCCTGCGCAGGAGGGACATTGCCAACTCCAGGGGAAAGGAAAGGAGAGTGGAGTGCAGGGCAGTCATTTTTTAAGTTTCTAAGCCATGGAGTAAGACCATAGACTCACACTGGTCTCTCTCCAAAACCCAAGCCTTTACCTCCCAGGGCAGCTGTTTTCAAATTTTCATTGCCACAGACATTTCCTGAAGAGCTGGCTGTTCTACTTCTGATCCGAGAGTCTGTTTTGTTTTGTTTTTTTAGCAAACACCTAAGTCGTTTGTGCAGGTGGAACTAACTACCTGAGCAACCCATCTCTTCCAGGGGAGAAGGCCATTCGTGCCCATGTGGGAAAGGCTTAAATGAGATATGGGAACTCACTTCCCCCCAAACCTGTTGTCTCTGGTTAGGCAGAGTGGAGCCCAGAAAAAGCGCTAGGCTGGCAGTCTCAGCACTGCGTGATCCACGAGAGGCACAAAAATACCCTCCTCCAGGACTCTGGAGTCCCCCGGGGCCTCGTCCTTGCTCCTCAGCGCAAACCGGCTCCCAGGATGTGGGTCACATTCCCCACCGCCCCCTCTGACCATGGCTGTGCGCCTCTGCTATCTTCCCAGCCTTCATGCTGAGCTGCAGCTTCCCGCACAGGCCCGACTTTGGCGATGTCACGGTGATGGACCTGCACTCTGGCGGGGCGGCCCACTTCCACTGCCAGCTGGGCTACGAGCTGCAGGGCGCCAAGACCCTGACGTGCATCAACGCCTCCAAGCCCCACTGGAGCAGCCGGGAGCCCGTGTGCTCAGGTACGCTCAGCCCCTCCAGACCACACACAGCAGGCCCGACCCAGGGGAGGCCAGCCCCAGGGCCTTAGGACTGACTTTAGGGACAGGCCCTTAGCCCTGGGATAGACTGCACCCAGCACGAAGGACCGCGGCCGTTTCAATTTTGTTTGGCTGTGGTAAAATACACAATACCAGAAAATATGCCATTGGTGACATTCAGTACTTTCACAGTGTTGTACAACTACCATCACTATTGCGTCCCAGCACATTGCCTTCAGCCCCAAGTCACTTCGAATAAGTCACTCTTTACTCTCCCCTCCCCCAACCCTTGGCAATTGTATTTCCTATGGTTGTCATCATACAGTATGTCATCATTTGTGTCTGGCTGCTTTCATGGAGCATAATGTTTTCCACTTCATTCCTATTGTCACACGCATCATAACTTCATTCCTTTTTATGACTGAATAATATTCCATCACGTGTGGCCATATCACATTGCATCTGTTCATTCACTGATGGACACAAGGTGTTTCCACTTCTTGGTCATTATGAATAGTGCTTTTTTTCCCAAAGATTTATTTATTCATGCATACAAGAGCTGGGGTGTAGGCCAAAGGTGTAAGGGGTGAGAAGATTCATCAGAGACAGAGTGGGGAACAAAACAGGCAGATCCACTGAAATACACTGGTGAGGGGAGCAGTGGGCGAGACAAGAGAGGTCTGCTGCACCATGTGGGTTGCTCCCTGGCCGGGGATCGAAATCGTGCTGCAAAGGCTGCGGACAGCTTCATAGTGCTGTGACTTAACCCCTTGCACCACCATAGTGCTGCTATGAACATTTGCATGCAAGTTTTTGTGGGGACTCTTGTTTTCATTTCTCTTGGGTATATGCCAGATGTGGAATTACTGGGTCATATGGTAATTCTATGTTTAACTTTTTAAGGAATCATCAAACTATTTCCCACAGTGGCTGCAGAAGAATATAGGCTACTTTTATTAACTGAGTACTTACTATTTGCCGGTCTATGGACCATGTACAAGAAGAATATTGAGAATATAAAACATAATTCCTGTCCGCTAGGCATTCATAGCCAGTGGAATCCAAAAAGGACAGCTGATGATAAGGTCTGAGGTCTGATTGTTATAGTATCAGTCCCCTGAGGCCCTTCAGAATTTTTCTTCTTTTCTTTATAACAAAGAAAAAAATCAGACTGTATTTGCTCTCCACACCTTTCTTACGTTAATCTTTATCTATGTGTAAAATCAGAGAGGAATTAAACCTCAATTTATGCTAAGAAAGATGGATGGGGAGCCATGGCTGGTAAATTAAAGCCAAACAGAGCCATCAGTCGGCTTAATAAGGCAAGAAAGGGAAACAGAGTGGCAGCAAATGAGGGGGAGCTCAGGGAGAACAGACGTCCCCCGCCAGGGACAATGTCCTCCACCTCCTCTTCTCCAGAGTCATAGGGCAATAGTGCTGGATGCATTTTGAGCAACTACTTTGTGCCAAAGACTGAGCCAAACACTCTTCATCATTTCATTGATTGTTCATCACGGTCCCATAAGGAAAGTGGACTTCTCACCTTTTTATAGTGAGTGAACGCAAGACGCTGAAAGCTCCAGTGACTTGGCCTAGATCGACCAAGATAAATGGCATAGGCGAGGTGTGAACACTCATTTCAGGACAAGAAGGCAAACTGGATAAAGGAACATGGTGCTCTGTCCAAGGTTCTGAAAGAATTACAGCAAGTTCTTGAATTACCTCGTTTCATTCAGTTTTGTTTCGTTATAAAGCTGACGAGGGCAAAAATATTAATTCCTGTCTGGGGGCCCGTGTGGGGTGGCATGTACTCCCCAAGTCTGCCTGTGTTTTCTTCAGACACTCTGCTTTCCTCCCACATTCCAAAGATGTGAGCATTAGGTTAAACGGTGTGTCTGTGTTGTCCCTGTAGGAGGGAGTATAGGTATGTGAGTGTCCCCTGCAAAAGAAGAGGCCCCTGCCCAGGGTTGGTTTCCATTTTGCACCCCCAGCTGCCAGGACAGGCGCTGGCCACCCATGAATAAGTGAGCTGGAACTAGTTGGATGGAACATGAATGAATACAAATTATTGTTGACTACTAGGAGTGTTTGGGTCTTTCTTTAGAAGTTTGTTGATGTTTTGCAACCAGAACTATGTGCCATGAACTTACCTCTTGTAATATAAATTATCTTATGGTACAACTGACTTTGTTATAAACCTTTTTGCTTAAAGTTACAGTTTCCCAGAACCTATAAACAATGTTAAGTAAGAACTTACTGTACAGAGTTTCTTGGCAATGTCTTTGCTATAGATCACAGCAAAATCCTGAGCAGAGAAGAGGGTTCTATTCGATTGCAGTCATTCAATACACACTTAACGAGAACAAAATGTCCCCTAAGAATAAGAAAAATATATCTTCACATTTGTATGTCTCATCCCCATCCACAAATCACTTTTTTTTAATTTCTTTATTAGATTTTTATAATGAAAGTAACATGGGTCTGGTAATGAATTTTTTTAAAAAAAATACAAAGTATAGGTGATAGGAGCAGATCACTTTTATATTCATGGTATAAATTGATCCTTGCAAAATAGTTCATTGAACTAGGTGTAGCAGAACAAGAACTTTTCTTCATTTAAATTATAGTGGGCATTTTTCTTTATCTCCAACTGTTCTTCGAGAACATGGTTTTTAGTAACCATATAAATAGGTATATTTATTTCACCAGGCATCGGTGAATGTACATTCATGTTATTTCTTATTTTTGGCCCTTAGAAATTGGTTCACAGTTCACAGTTGAGCAGTGAACACCCTCATCCATAAACTTTTGTGAAAAATTCCAAATCTTTTCTTAGGATTAATTCCCCAGAAACTTAATTACTAGGTTAAAGTGTCTGAGCACATTTTCTAGATTTTTTTACCAAATTACCCTTCTGAAAGGTCAAAGCAATTTGCATTTCAACCAGTCATGAATGAGAGTGACCATTTCCCATCGCCTTGACCAGCTCCTGTTTTATCTCTGCTTTTTATCTTGGCCAATTATGTGGATGAAAATAGAAGGGAGTTTAGATTTGCATTTCTGTTATTATTAGGGAAGGTAACATTTTTTAGTGCCCACTTGGTACTAAAGCATTTCTTCTTTTGTGAAATGCCTGTTTATATCCTTCTTGATACCATTTTATAAGCAAAAATCATGGTGCAGCCAGCACCATGGAGAAACCCATCAATCACAGTCATTCATTCCCTGCATGGGGTATACAAGGTGAGGGTCTAATCATGGAATGAGATCTCCTGTCAAACAGCAGGACAGGCCTCCTCCATGATCTCCCCCTTCCTGCCTGCAAAGTGTTGGGAACCAAGAGAAGATGAAATGCTCACTTCCCCTCTCTACTCTCCTCTCATTGACCTCTCACCCCTGCTTTCTGGCCACAGCTCCTTGTGGAGGGGCCGTGCACAATGCCACCATCGGCCGGGTCCTCTCCCCAAGTTACTCCGGAAATGCCAACGGGAGCCAGTTCTGTGTCTGGACTATTGAGGCTCCAGAAGGCCAGAAGCTGCACCTGCACTTTGAGAGACTGTCACTGCATGAGAAGGACAGGTACTCTTCCCAGGGCCCCCGCTCAGCCTTACTCCTCCCCAGCCTGCTGGAATGTGGCTAGATTTTTGTGTCTTGAAATGGTTGAAATTTTGACTCATTGAAGTCAAGAAAGGAAGATCTGGGGAGGTTAACAAGGATCTTAGAGACCACAAGCTTTGATCTTCTCCTTTTACACATTAAGAAACTAAGGCATCCAGAGGAAAGGGGACTTGCCCCAGATTACACAGGAAATGAAGCAAGAAGGGGATCTAGATGCCCTACATTGCACTGCCTCCTTCTTTCTCCTGCACACCTTTTTGCAGTTGAACACAGAAGGGGCGTTTATGGAGCTCCCTCTCTGTGACTAGTCATGTGTTGGACTCCATGGAGATTAGGTGAGAAGTAGAGAACTTTGCCTCCTGGGATAAGAAGTAGTTGACATGGGAAAGCAGACATGATGTGCAATAACAAGGGGAAGTTAAATGCAATATCTAAGCAAGAGCACATGTATAGACTTTAATACACATAAAATCCAGAACCCTAAAGCTGATGTTCTAAAGTATTCTAGACCACTCTAGAAAACTTGGACCTTAGCTATTTAGACTCATCTTAGTTTAGGTTATCTTGACAACAGGCATGGTGATGAGGATGTGAGGGAAAGTAGTTTAATTGGAAGCTGATCCTAGAAAGCACTGGTAGAGGCAAGGGGGCATGAACAGAGAAGAAAGTATGTGTTAATCGCAGGTAATGGTGGGGCAACCTGGACTGCATCCACAAGGACCTCTGGGAAGCTGTTGAGCGTAGCTTAGTAGGCCTATTGGAGGGCAAGAGAGCTGGGATATTTATCTACCACATTCTAACATCAAATATTAGAATCACTGTGCTCTGACTTCTTTGAAGTTTCAATTCTATGCTATCAAGCTCTTTAGGTAGAAAAGGATCCTTACAGGCAAATGAGTCATTTACCTAGAGTCCACTTCCCACCAAGTAGTCCAGCTTTATCCTGAACAACTTGTTATCAGTAAATCACTGCCTTAAAGTGGGAAGTGTAGGACAGGGGCTCCAAAATGTGGCTTCTCAGTAGCATCAGAAAGGCTTGGGTACTCTTATAAATGAATTCCCAATCTCTCTTCCTGGAGACTGATTGAGAAGCCAGGCCTGGGAAACCTCAGTGAAGGACACGATCTAAAACTTTGACCTTGGATCTGCCTCTTCCAAATGGCTCTGAGAATAAATCAAAGTTAAGTGTGTATTAAGCAACAAAAATGAGAAGGGAAAGAGGGTTAACCAAAATGGTAATTTCTGAAAGTTATTTAAATCTGGATAAATGAGCCAAACAGACCCTCTGACAATGTAACTTACTAGTAGTTTCCACGGGTTTCTACAGAGGTCTATGAAAGTATGAATTTACAACCCCTGGGGAAAGCTAGTTCTCAAGTGTGTAATAGGGAAAGATGTCTGTAGTAGTTCATCAGCTTAAAGGCCAGCATACACGCGCATACACACACACACAGAGAAGATACTCTCTATGCTAAGAAAAAAAATGACACCAACTTTTTCTATCCCATGTCCTTTATTGAAGAAAAACAGATAAAAATATTACAATATACCAGCTGCAAGAGGTTAGCACTAGATAAGACTCCACATAAGAAATAGGACCTCAGGCCTCCCCTGATGGCACAGCAGTTGAGCACCTGGTTGCGAGGCTGCCAGCAGCCTCTGCAGCGCCAGTTTGTTCCCTGGCTGCAGGCGAGGGTCCCACAAAAAAAAAAAAAAAAAAAGAAATAGGACCTTGTCTAAACCTTGAAAAAATTGGATAAAGGAACCCAGAATAGAGTGGGAAGAGTCTCCCAAGGGGGGAAAGTAGGGGGAGCAGAGAGAACATGGAAGTAGAGGAGAAATTTCTCATTGATATTGCAGGGGGAGGAGAGGGGAGCTGCTGTGACAGAGGTCTTTTCACGAGTAAGAGAAGAAAATAAAGTTGGGAAGGTAAATTGGGGTCTGAAGGTCTTTGAATGCTAGGCTGCTCCTACAGGTCCTAGAGAGCCATGGAAGGATTTTTGAGTAGAAGAGGAATACCAAGAAAGATTTTAAGATGATTTTCCATAAAAGGAAGTCTTGCTAAACTCCAGTGTCATAATATGCAACATAAAAGAGAGGTTCTCTGGTCAAACGGATTTGGGAGATGCCATACTACATCCCTGTCTTGAAAGGTGTTAGTGGAATTAGCTAGCATAGACACTGACAAATCCTGCAGAAAATAATTTTTATTTAACCCAGCATTTCCCAAATCCATCAGACCATAGCCCTCATGTGGATTTGAGATAAAAAACATACTGCTGTTTCAGAGAACAGAGCAGGCTCATGAAAAACCATGGCTCCAACATTTATGTATGTTGGTGACATTAGAAAATTCATCTGTACAACATAAATCCTTTTTATGCTCACAGTAAAAAAAAAAAATTCAAAGAATTGAAAATTCCAGTCTATGGCCCCATAAAAGAAACTCACCTAATCGTGTACTGTTTTCTTCCCCCATTTTTGCATAATTTCTTTAAAAATACCAGGACTAGCAAGGAGTCAAGTATCAAATGGTTTTAATAACAGTAAAAATGAGTACCAACATTTTGTGCTACATTTCATTATTCAGGGTATTCAATCCTGTCATATTTTCTTTTTTTTTTTTTAAGATTTATTTAATTATTTATACAAGCACTGGGTACAGTCGAAGTTCAGGAGGGTGAGAGAATTCACCAGAGCCAGAGCGGGGAACAGAACAGGCAGACTAACAAAACACACTACTGAGGGGAGCAGCGGATGGCAGGAGAGGTCTGCGCTCCATGTGGGACCCTCGCCGGCGGCCAGGGATCCAACCGGCGCTGCAGAGGCTGCCGGCAGCTTCGCAGCCCATTGCTCAACTGCTGCACCACCAGGGGAGGCCCAGATCCTGTCATATTTTCAAAACCCACATGTAAGACAGGTAGAAAGATGTCTCACAGTTGTGGAGACTGAGGCCCAAGATGTGTTGAGACTAATGTAAATTCAGGAGGTGGGGTGTTGGGAACTGGAAATTGGGACTCCGGACCCCACACACAGTGCTCTTAGGAAATGAGAATCAGAGATGCAGCCTGTTGGGGTCAAATGCATAATAAATTTTGCTTGTGTAGCTGCTCAGCGCTCTATACCCATGATCTCTAAACCCACACTCGATAGAGGTGAGATCACACCCATTTAGTAGATGACAAAACAGAAGGTCCAAGTGGTGAAGTGTCCTTGTCCAAAGTCACACAGCTTGGAAGTTTCAGAGGCCAGGACTCTGGTTGTCTCACTGTAGATGTTAGAAATGTTTCAGAAATGATAATAGTCCATTAATCCCTGCACCTCTATTAGTAATAATAATCAGTATTGATTATTAATCTGGGCTATTACATCATGTATATCACTTTCCTTACACCTCAGAATCAGCCCATGAGGCGTCTCCAACAAGCATCCTGGAACCTTCTCTGGGAAGCTTGTCTGAGAAAGTCAGGGGCAAAGTCAGGGTTTGAGTCTGAGGCTCCAGAGGCAGCAATCAGAGCCGCTCTCCCTGCTAAGTGCCGTGACCTGCTGTCCTCTCCCACTGCCAGGATGCTGGTCTACAGTGGGCTGACCAACAAGACAGCTCTCCTCTACGACTCCTTTCAAACAGAGAGTGTCCCCTTTGAGGGGCTGCTGAGCGAAGGCAACACCATCCGCATCGAGTTCACCTCCGACCAGGCGCGAGCGGCCTCAGTCTTCAACATCCGATTCGAGGGTGAGGAGCCTTGGGAGTCCCGCTCCTCTGGGGGGTGATGCGGGATCAGAGGAAGCATGGTGGGTCTGGGGCTGCATCCCAGAAGGGGGATATCTGGCCTGCTGAGTCTGGGGGAGACCCAGTGGCCAGACTGACTCTTTGACTTGCAAAGGCTGACTCTGCAGCGCTGGGAGGGCAGAGGTTCTTATTTCCATTTTAGATATGAAAAGTGAGGCCCCAAGAAGCCATGTGAATGGCCCAAGAGCCGTCAGCGTATCAGCTGGACCTGGAACACAGGGTCTGGTTCTCGTTTTCCTCCGAGCCTCCCTGGACAGCAAAAGGGGCGGATCCCTCTTCTGAGACATAGGCCCGGGGTGGCCCCTGACTCACTTGAACTGCTGCCTCTCTTCTGTCCACCCCCCCCCCCAGCCTTTGAGAAAGGCCACTGCTACGAGCCCTACATTCAGAATGGGAACTTCACCACATCCGACCCCACCTATAACATCGGGACCATAGTGGAGTTTACCTGCGACCCTGGCCACTCTCTGGAGCAAGGCCCCGCCATCATCGAGTGCATCAACGTGCGGGACCCATACTGGAATGACACGGAGCCCCTGTGCAGAGGTGAGTGGGCCCACCACCTCCTCCCAGGCTGCCCCTCAAATGAAAAGTCCAAGGCCTCAGTTTAGCGGCATGTCTATGTCACCAGTTCACATGCTGATGGAGGGTTAGGACCCTCTCCAGGACTCGCTAGCTTTTGTATCACATTTGTTGCCAGTCCTTGAGGAAAGGGCAAAATGGATCATTTTTTTATAAAGTGTCCCTACTTCAGACACAGCTTGGTGAGCAGATTGCTGCACGGATCTCAGCTCCTGCATTACCCCCAGGTGGCACTCTCGTGCAGACCACAGCCCGCCCAACAGCACATGGAGCCCTGGCTTGAATTAGTAATCGTGATGATATTAATAGATTTTAATAGAAGTGCAAAACTGTGCGTGCACTCTACCAAGGCCGTGTGCTTGTTACGACTTCATCTCACTACAGTCCTGTGAAGTACTGTTATTATTGACCCCATTTACAGCTTAGGAGACTGAGCGCTGGCGTGACCCGCCTGAGAGTTCATGAGGATAACTGGCAGGGGCAGGAAAGGAACTCGAGTCTCTGTTTTCAGAAATTGCACTGTGAGCAACTCAGGACAATTTTGGTGTGCAGGGCCCTCATCTACATGGCTCCCCGCAACCCTTCCAACTCCCCCATATTCAAGGCTGCTGAGCCACCCTGAGCCCGGCTCCATGTGGAGCCGCCTGGATGGCAGTTGGCGTGAAATCACAGCCTTGCCCTGGTGAGGGATTGATCCCTGTATTAAATGTGCTGGTTTAACAGAGCGGAATTTATTGGTGCTTTGGCCTCTGCCACATTGAAAACTTTCCAAAGTGGTAAACACAGAGTGGAATTTAAAGGGCCAGGTGCCAGGCACAGCTTCTTTTCCACCTCCAGCTCAGACCCAGGGCCTTTCACAGCTACATCAACCAAGGCTCGCTGAGCACACACCTAGTGCCAGGCACTGTGCTGCGCTTGACATCCATGAGCTCAATGAAGCCTCAGAATAACCCATAGGGTCAGCAGTGATATTACCCCACGTTACAGAATACAGGAGCACAGGTTCCAAGAAGTAATAAGCCTTGTTACAGAGCCTGTTGGTGGCCCAGGGAACATACAAACCCAGGCCCACCGGACCTGAATGTACCACCTCTTAGCCCATACGCCCCTGCACAAGGTAGGACTGCCCTGGCTAGGATTCATTTGGAATTCTGGGCTCTGTCATTGGTCCTAAAAGAATTGCAGTCATGTAACAATAAATGCATTTCAGTCAACAACAGACCACATATACAGCACTGGTTCTATTAGTCTGGATGTCGTGTCTATATTGTAGTAGATGTACCATCCATGTTTGGGTAATTGCATTCTGCCACATTTGCATAAAGATGAAATTGCCAAACGCACCCCCACTGTTAAGCAATGGATGACTATATACAGCCATAGCCCCACCTTCACCAAGCCTTAGCTAAAAGAAGCAGGTGCCAGTCTCCTCACATGTATTGACCACCTGAGGTGAATGCACCTGTCCACACACAAAACAACCCATGGCTGTCTGACTTCATAGTACAAACACTTACTTGCTCTGCCAGATAGGCTTCCTTATGAATAAAGTGTCTCTGTGTTTGTCTTTGTCTTTTACAGCAATGTGTGGTGGGGAGCTCTCTGCCGTGGCTGGGGTGGTGCTCTCCCCAAACTGGCCAGAACCCTACGTGGAAGGTGAAGATTGTATTTGGAAGATCCACGTAGGGGAGGAGAAACGGATCTTCCTAGATATCCAGTTGTGAGTATTATGATGGCGGGACTACCAATGCAATCTCATTGCAAAAGAAATTTCTCCTGATTTATTCTTTTTTAAAAAGATTCATTTTATTTATTTGTGCATACAAGAGCTAGGGTACAGGCCAGAGATGTGGGGGGTGAGAGGACTCACCAGAGACAGAGTGGGGAACAGAACAGGCAGACTGACTGAAATACACTGCAGAGGGGAGCAGCGGGTGAGACAGGAGAGGTCTGCTGCGCCGTATGTGTTGCTCCCTGGCTGGTTGGGGATTGAATTCGTGCTGCAGAGGCTGCGGATTGCTTCATAATGCGGTGCTTAAACCCTTGTGCCACCAGGGAGGCCCCCTCCTCATTTATACTTTCAGCCAATATTCGTTAAGCATCTACTGTGTATGTGAGAACTGTATAAAGAGTGTGGGAAACAGTGAGGGAAATAATAGTGAGGGAAACAGTCCTTGTATACACACAGAAAGAGCCCCTGTCTTCAGGAAATCCAATGCACTAAGGAAGCAGGCATTAAATTAGGGAAAAAAAAAATACCAATAATTGGTCCCTGTAACTGTGCTGTGAGATTCCATCATGGAGATTTGTTATAAAGAGGAAGGTCAGAAAAGTCTTCCCTAAGGATCTGATACTAAAGCTCGGGACTAAGTGATAAGCTGGAATGAATGTGTCAAAAAGGAACAGAATATGCAAAGCCCCTGCGGCAAGAACAAGCACATCATTTTCAAAGCACTGAAGGGTCCGTGTGGCCAGCAGGAGGAGAGCAGTATAACTTGTGCTCACTGAACTACGGTGGTTTATTTTCCCAGCTCGCTCAACTAAGCCAGAAGGTCCTTGCAGTCAAGTCTGGTCTGAGGTCTCCCTGAACCAAGGGATAACACAGAGCTGGACACCTAGCAGGTTCTCAGGAAGTGAGAGCTCAGTGAAGAAATGCTGTTGCGAGGGGACTTGCCCGCCTGCGTGGCTGTGTTGTCTGTGCTCAGTGCGGGTACCTAATAGGTTCTCCATCAAACCTCTCCTTACCCCACAACTCCTCAGGGATTGAGAGAAGGGGACAGAGCCAGATGGTGTCTCAAGAAGCAGAAGAAAAGGAGTAGCTGACAGACCCAGGGACAGGGACAGTGGGAGTGGGGATGCCAACTTCTGGAAAGTCTCTCTGGTCTCTGGGGATCAGCTCTCCCCTCAAGCCTCGAGAGTTTCCACAGTAGGCTGAGAAGCATGGCTCAGGAGCTGCCTGGCTGGGCCCAGAAGTCTTCCTAGAGAAGAAGAGAATTATTTGCAAATAATGAGTGACTGTCTTTTGAAGCTGTGAGTGCAGTGTGCCCAGCTGTCCCAGGACCTCCTGTTCCAGTTTAGTTAGAGATTTGCAGTCCTTGGTCAGTTACCACTTGGGAACTCGGGGCCCGGTCGGCCTGGGCCAGAATCTACCTGCTCTACTTCCCAGTGGGGTGACTTGGGGCTTCTTTCCTAGGGCTGTGTACTCGTGTCAGGAGGGTCTTAGAAGTCAGTGTTTTATGACTGCTGGAGGCAAGTTTGAAGCGTTCCTGGCCTGTGCCTCGCTCACTCATCCGCTCACTGCTCAATGAGAACCGACCCCCTTCCTCCCGTTCTCATCTCGCCGTCATCTAGTGTCTGCAATAAAATGCTCATTCTTTCAGGACATGCTTTGAGTGTCAACTATTAAGTCAGCTCAGTTTTAGGAACTGGAAAATTTCGGAGAGCTGTCCCTGCAGCAGTCCAGTTCATATTGGAAAGGAGTGGATTGGATGGTCTCTCTAAATTCTGGCAAGAAGACAACTTTGTACCTACTATGTGCAAAAGCAAGTGCTGGAGGTACAACTGTGAAAAAGTGGAACAGGCTCTGCCCTTACTGTTTAGTGGGTGAGGTGACGGAAATCCACACGCAGTGTGATCAGAGTGAAGGTGCAGGGCAGGGAGCTGAGGGGCCTGACTGAGGTCAACAGGAGCCTCCAGGAAAAGTGGCTTCTGAGCTGGAATGAAAGAGATGGCAAGGGGAAAGGAAGGGTGGACCAGACAGTGAGAACAGCGTAGGCAAATCCTGGAAATAAGAGACGGAGCTTACTCAAGTGGGACTGAAGCAGTTTAACTGAGTAGAGCATGGAAACAGGGTAGGGGTTCCAGAAGGAAAGGGTCCAGGGAAGCCTCTGGGTTCCTCTTTTTTGGTTTATCTTCTAAAAAAAAAAAAAAAAAAAAACAACAACTACAGCTCTAAATTTCATTGAATTTTCGCCTTCACAGACAAAAGAATCTAGGGTCAGATACCCCCCACACACACCCCTAATGATGCCCAGATCCACTGGTAGACTTTAGGGATCAAGTTGGGTGGGATGTGAGGGACCCTATTGATTTTCTAGGTCCTCTGGGCACCAGATGCTCAGCCAAGATGAAGGTGGTGGTGGGATCACATGCAGGCCACAAGCTGGGGCCAGGGGGAGGGGACTGTGCCCCAGGGAGGCCTCCAGTCCCTCCACGCAGCAAGCAGGCAGCAGCATCCCAGGCCTGTAGGACTTGAAATGACATCAAAATCAATTCCATCCAGTTTCAGTTCTCATGGACAGATTGCAAAGACTGTGATTTTTGTCTTTGAGCAAGTTCAACTCCATTCCACAAACATTTATTGCGTCCCCACTGTGAAGAAGGCGTTCTGGCTGGGTTCTGGCAGTGAGGAAGACATATGCAGCCCTGCCCCGGGAGCCCTCATCATCAGCTGACCTGACAGAAGCAAGAGGCAACGCAGGGGCCCTGGGCGTGGGAGCTCACCTGAGCCTGGAAGAGTACACGGAGGAAAAGCTTTCCCGAGAAAATAGTATGTAAGTCAGTGGTTCTCAATTTTATTCTCAGGGACACTTGGCAATGTCTGGAGGCACTTCTGGTGATCACTTGAGAGGACAGTCGTGCTGCCAAACACCCTGCAGTGGCCAGGACAGCCCCTGCCATCACCACAAAGAATTAGCTCACTTAAAATGTCATTAGTGCCAAAGAAGAGAAGTCCTAACCTCTGCTGAAACCTGAAAGAGAGAAGAGAGGCAAAGATGGAGAGGAACAGTGTTCCACCCAGGGGAACAGCCTATGCTAAGACCCAGAAATAGAAAGGCAGGACTCTCTTCTGAATTGTCCAGAATGTTGAATGTTTACTGAACACTTAGTGCAGCCCAGGCATTCACGTCCCAGGAACCTTCACAGCAGGCACATGCAGTGCAATCCATTATTAGTTCCATTTCACAGACGAGTAAACTGAGGTTGGAGAGGTAGAAGAGTTACCGCTCACATGGCAGGGAGCTAGCAGAGCTGGGATTGCATCCTGCAGGGCTGGGATCCTCTCCAGCACTGGGAAGGGGCTGGAGGAGGCCTGTGTTCCTGGAGCTCAGGTATCCAGGGGGAGCCACATCCGTGAGGAAGTCCTGCCATGTGGCAGTAGACGTAACCAGGGCCCTGAGGACTGCATTGGGGAGGGGAGTCGGGATGTGCCCTGATTGGGCAGTAAGGGGAGGGTTTTAGGCATTTAACGGGATTAAAGCTTTGCAGAAGGAAGCCGAGTCCTCTGGTCACCAGCCCAAGGCTCCCTCTGGCAATCTCTTCTGGCCCTCACTTTGCAGAGGGGCGTCTGGGCTTGGCACCTCCTTCCTCCCACAGAGGGAATGAAAATAGCATCTCACCAGCGAGGGTTACATGAGGCCCAAGAGCTGCTGAGTTTAATTTATCTTGCTTGGTTTCCACTGACAGTTTTAGTAAACCAATTTGGGTTTGATAGTAAAAATAATTCCGTCCTCAGGGCCCCTCAGCACCGCCTAAGTGTTTGCAATTCTTATTTATCACATTGGCGAGGGGGAAGGAGTTTGTGCTGCAAACTGAGCTGGGTAGGTGGCCCATAGTAGGTGCTGGCCAATGTTTGCTGAGTCATGAGGATACAAGCCATATGTGCCAGGGGAGAGGGGACCTTCCCTACTCACCAACTGAGGCCTGGCTGTTGCTGCCATAGGTACTTAAGGCAACAGTTCTAACTATTCCTGATTTATTAAGGACCCACTATGCGCTGGACCCTGAGCTGTGTAGTTTATACTCGTGAGCAATGACAAACATTATGGAGAGATAATAATGACATAAATTAGAGCTAGTGTGAATATAAATCATTGCAGAGGCGTAATTACCCAAATTAGAGATAATGTATGCAAAGTGCATGGCATGGGGTCTGGCACATAGTTGGTGCTTCAGAAACAGAGACTGCAGTTACCAGGAATCTTTATAAGGCAGAGGTGATCATCAGTGCTTTGTAGATCTGGAAATGACCGTGCAGGGAGGTATAGTGACTCCTCATGTCACACAATTAGCAAAGATCTGAAATAGGGGTTGCACTCACACTGCAGCCTCCTCTCTCAGTGATTTGGGTGGCTCTTTGGGGACCAGCTGTGTATCTCAGTGGTGAGGCAGGGAGGCCTCCAGGAGCTCAGAGTTCAGGAAGGAGAGTAGGGCTGTAGTCAGAGGACCTGGCAAGAAGCAGGTAAACTGTGACTGAGGGGGACAGGAGGAAGAGAGCAGCGAGCTGGGTCTATCTCTGCTAGTTGTGGAAATATCCAGAGACGGTGACATTCAAACAGAATCTTGCAGAGTGTGAGCTGGCTGGGCTGGAGTGGTGGAGGGCATTCCGGGAGGGCCCATGTGAGGGAAGAACAGCAGCAGGAGAAACGAACATCCTGAATTGCAGCCTTAATTAGGCAACGTCTGGCCTGCATTGTTGGTGCTGGAAGTGGGGTGCGCATGATCTTAAAATGAGTCAGGGCCCCACATGCTAAAGCTCCTTCATGCCCCACGTGCCTGGCCCCTAACCCATGTGTGCTCCCAGCTCCATCAGGAATCTGCACCTATCACTACTGAGCAGGAGCCTTTGGAATTTGAAGGATTTCTGAAATCTTTTTCTCACACTTGCTCAAAATAGAGCACAGAAAGGAAGACAAAAGTAGGAAGGAATTATCAGTGAAAGCATAATAGAATGGAAGCTCTGGAAGGTGCCCAGAAAAGAGAGGTAAGCTGCCTAGCATCACACAGCAAATAAGTGTAAGGACCAGAAACACAGCCTCCATCTGTCTGACTCTGCTGCTCACTGGCAGGTGATCCCTGCCTCATAAAGGTATATTTTGTTCTTTAGCCCCCATGCCTGGCACACAGTACGTGCTCAATAAATATCCACTGAATAAGAGAGCGCTTGTAAATGTGTAAGTTGATTAACACTTAAGTTCTTAGTGAGCATTAAGATTGACATAAAATAGACAAATTAGCACAGATAACACTATTTCCACCCCAATGACATGCCCTATTTTGTGTAAAGTATTGGCATGCATCATTTCCTTGAAGATCATCATAGAAATCATCACAGCATCTATTATTGAGCACTTACTATTTGCCAATCACTAAGTGTTTCACCCATTTAACTCTTACCAAGAGCCATTTAACTGTCACCAAGAAGTCTATGTGATATCACCATGACTTCCCATTTTACAGACAAGGAAACTGAGGTTGAGGGCCAAAGTCTTTCACCCGAGGTCACGCAGCTAAGGAAAGGCCAAGTCAGGACTCGAACTCAAGTCTCTGGGGCCAAAGTCATGGTCATGACCACACAATAAGTGGCAGTGAGCTGCTGCATCAGGGAGAAGCCCCAACTCCATGTGATAGAAGAACAAATTGAGCTTCATAGAGGTGTTCTCCCTTTCCTGGTGCCCACAGAAAATATGCACATATCTCTGGAAGGAAAAATGTGTCATGCCAGGGGCAGCTTGCTTCCCCCGGCTCCACTGTTGGGCCCAGGCCCACATCTCCCCCTTCATGGACCCCAGCAAGTTCTCTAACCAGAAAATAAAATGACCTAATAACAAATCCTGTAACTGTATGATTGATAGCTGCAGAATATTTCTCTTCAGTCGCTGCCAACCTGCACTGTGCTAAGTTAATTCCAAGCCCTAAAAATTAAGTGCCTTGTCCAGAGGCACTTCAGTCTCTCAAACAGAGATATAGTTGCTCTGGATACAGAAATGCAGCTTGAGAGCCAGGCAAGAAGGGAGATCAAGAATCCAGGGTGACTTTGACCCCAGAAGCACAGATTTCCAGACACCAGCAAAAATCATGGGAGAAATGGCACACAGTAGAAATAAAACTGGCTGGACCCAGACTTTTCAAGCCATCAGCAGAAAGGATTTCCCCAGAGCCAAAAGTTTGGAGGACTCCGAGAAGAAGTAGCATAGTTCATAGAGCCCAGATTTCATTATGTTGCAGAAAATGACACTGAGTCTCAGAGGTGGGAAGAGACTGGCCCCAGACCACTCTGTCAGTCAGCTATTGCTGCATAACAAATGACCCCCAAATCAGCAGCATAAAACAGCTAGCTTGAGCCATTGCTCACACATCAATTTCTGGTCTGGGTCAGCTCATACAGCTGTGGGCAACTACTGGTTGGGCAGGTGGTTGTGCTGATGGCAGCTCACCTGTCTTACACATTAGGGATGGGCTGGCTGTCAGACAGTTGCAGCCAGCCTACTCTGGGATGGCTTATCTCTGCTCCACATGTTAGCATCCTCCAACGGCGAGCTCAGTCTTGTGCCCATGGTGACTGGCCAGGGCTGTGAGAGAGAGGCAGAAGCATTCAAGCAATCTAGAGCCTACACTAGGAGTTGGCCCAGCATCATGTCTGCCACATCCTGGCTAGACCTAGCCCAGACTCCAGGGGTGGGGAAGCCAACTCCACTCTGGAGGTAGATGCTTCCAAGCCCTACTGCAAAGGGTATGGATGCTTCCAAGCCCTACGGCAAAGGGTATGGACCCAGAGAGGGCAGAACTTGGAGACTAAATGCGCACTCAAGCTACCACATATAAAGAATGATGGGGGTTAGAAATGAGGTCTCATGGTTCCAGTCCAAAGCTCTAACTGACATCACTGTGTACGGCGACCCCACAGGGCAGACAAAGTTATTACTACAGAGCAGAAACTGAGGCTCAGAGAGGTGAAGTCACTTGCCTAAATTGCCACAGCCAGGAAGTGAAGGAGGCAAGATTTGCCCCTAGGGCTTGATGCCTGGCATATGGGAGACTCTGAAAGTGTGTTCTTCTCTCCACCATATTTTCAGCATATGGCTGGGTTGGAGGGTTGATGGGGGCACACTCTATAAAGATCCTGGATTTTCTCAGGGAGAGGAAAAGGCCTTTGCTTGTGGAGGGAAGTTTTAGATTCAGGTCCAAACTCTTCTATGTGTTAGCTGTGTGACCTTGGATAAGTCACTTCACTTCTCTGAATCTTAGCTCCCTATCTTTAAAGTAAGGATAATACTAGCACCCACCTCTTAGAGTTCCTGAAAGGACAAAACACTTGGCAAAGGTCTGATCTGTTGCACTCACTCAATAATTTGATAATGATGATGATGGTACCATGGAGGGTGCACAAACTGAGCTTCATTACACAACCACACCCACACACATGTTCACACGCAGTGTGACCGCCTCATGCCTGGAGTTGGGGTGTGGCAGTGAGGAATGGAGAAAGTTCATCCTGAGGAGCTACCCAGACAAGAGTTTTGCTAGGGGTTGGTTGCTTGGCCTGTGGGGACTTGGAAATACAAGTTCTAAGACAGGTCCTGCCCCACACATGCCAGTCTTCTTCCCCTCCATGCCACGTTCCTCCCAGCCATGGTGATGGCAGGAGCAGTGTGGCAGGAGGTTGGGTCATTGCCTGGCTGGTACACACCTGGGAGCATGAGGTATTTGCCTACAATTGCATCTGACACCTTAGGGAGTCACGAATACTGGTTTTATGAACCCCTGACATGCAGCTGTCTCGCCCACTTACTTGTCAGCAAGTGTTTATTGGGGGTGCACTGGGCAGCTGGTATTGTCTGAGATTGATTATCTGGGGCCTGAAGAAAACTCCTGGAATGGAGCCCTCACTGTATGCCAGGCTCTGCAGAGAGCATGTCACCTCTGTCGACTTTGTTAATTCTCAAGACGACCTAGGCGTTCACATAGTGGCGTGCCCCCGGCCTCAGAAGGGACACAAGTGTTCAGAGGTGCGTGATGACTGGCTGGGTGGACATTGGGTGCCCGGGTTCCAACTCAGCCATCAGCCGCCCAGCCCATGTCCCATCTCCCCTCCCACTTCTAGTGAAGTGGAACCTGATGCTCTGAGAGGTTTACACAGGTGCTGGCAGGGCAGACTTGCGGGTTAGACAGAGCACCCTGGCAAGAAGGTGGAGGGGGACAGAGTAGGGGTGAGGGAGCAGCGAAGGAGGCAGAGGAACTGCCTGACCTGGGTCCTGTGTGGCCACAGCTGAGGAAGCCTGGATGCTGCAGGGCTGTCTCCCAAGGAGAGCTCTGGTGGGGCCTCAAGTTTCCAAGCAGTGTTTCTTTTCCTGAAGGAGAGCCCCACGCAGGGCCCACACTCCCTGACTCGCTCTGGGTTTAGAGGATGGTTGTAACAGCTCAGATGAGCCAAACTGAGGCCTCACGAGGAGTCAGGATGGAGATTTGGAAAGCCAGGAAACACGGATTCAGCAGCTGTCAGCCACCATCACATCTTCCTCCAGCAACACAAAGCCCTCAGCCCCCTCCCTCTGCATGCAGTTGTGTGTGTGTGTGTGTGTCTGAACATGTCACATAAATCACCAACAACACATACCACACACATATATGCCACACACCACACGCACACCACTTGGACATATACTCCGTACAGCACACACACCCCAAATCCAAATCCACTCTGGTTATGCTCTCTCAAGTTAGTTCTAGCTCCCTGGCTTAGAAGTCTTAAAATGAAGAAGGCCTTGGGTCCCACCCATTAAGTTTATAAATGCGGGGAGGTTCACATCAGAAAGAGGAAGGGCCAAGTACATCTCCATATGGGCAAGTTGAGGAAGGACCACAGACCTGACAGTGGTTGCCTTGGGGCCTGGGAACCCCGGGCTGCACCACCAGCCTCTACGTGATTACTTGTATCCCCGAGTTGATCCCTTCATGGGACAGGGGGACCCCACAGTGAAGTTATAAGATCCTACCTTCTGAATAGAAGGAAAATGTGAAGTGATTTTGAAACAGGAGCAGTCAGGGCAGGAGGAGGCTAAAGGATGGGATACCAGATTAGGCCGGAATGCCCACCCACCTGCCCAGGTTCACGACAAGAGAGCCAACAAAAAGCCTCAAAAGGCCAAAAACCAACACCAAGGGCTGTAGCAATACAACACCTATACATTGGGTCCTGAGGGCTACAGCCAATCAAAGGACAGTACCCAATTAAAGGACAGGTCACTGTCTATGGGGTCTCACCTGCAGGCACAATTGCAAGAGACCTCAGTCTCCAGGTTTATCTTACAAACAGGGGAAACATAGAACTTACTGTATCCACAAGTGGCTGGCTTTCTCACCCAGACAGTGTCAATGATGGTCACCACCGCTAACCAGGAGTGCTGGATAGCACTGGCCAGTAGTGCTGGTCACTACTGGTCCCCCTAAGGCAATGTCGGAGACACCCAGTGCTAACAGTTCTTTGAGACACCAGGCCCTGGGCCTTTGGTGCGCCTTTCAGGCAATGTCGAGACAGGGCCAGAGGCCCAGGCTCTGACACAGGTCTTCAGCTCTTCTTCCCCCTCAGAGGCTGACTGCTGAAAGCTGTTTTTTTCTTTCAGCTTCTGGTCCTTCTTTTTCAGAGGCAGGAACAGTCTTCCCCTTCATTCTTTTTTTTTTTTTTTTTTTTTTTTTTAAATAGAGGCATGTTTTTATTTATTTATTTGTTTGTTTGTTCGTTCGTTTTGTTTATACATGCACTGGGTACAGTCAGAAGCACGGGAGGGTGAGAGAATTCACCAGAGCCAGAGCGGGGAGCAGAGCAGGCAGAAGGACTGAAGTACACTGCTGAGGAGAGCAGCGGGCGGCAGGAGAGGTCTGCGCGCCATGTGGGACCCTCCTCCGGTGGCCGGGGAGCAGCCGGGGATCGAACCGGCGCCGCAGAGGTCGCCGGCAGCTTTGCAACCCAGCGCTCAACCGCTGCGCCACCGGGGAGGCCCTTCCCCTTCATTCTTCTGAGGCAAAAGAATCTTTTTTTCCTTCTGAGGCTAGAACCATCAGCTCTCCACTCCCTCTGACCCTGGCTTATATCCTGTTTCAGGTGCCCCACCCACAAGTCTGATTGGACCACTTTACAATCCTATGGCTGATTGACCCATTTAGCACCAATCAGCTCATAGCTCACACCTGATTGGTCCATTCCATGATCCAGGAAATACACGGTTGCATAAAAGGGCTCTGAGGAGCAACTGCCACAACTGACTTGTGGTGGAGCAGAAAGGTAACAGAACACCACTGCTGCTGCCTGCTCCCACAGCTGACGTGGCCGGGTTCTGGTAACAATTTGACCAAAGTTGTTGTTCATTCATTTTTCTGTACTTCCAGGATTTTGAGATTTTCATTTGAGGAAACTGTGGCTCTGGCTGAAAAGGTGACTTATCCCAGAGCAGAGAAGCAGCACAGGGGGCTCCAGTCACTGAGACCTCCTCACTCCAGGTCACCACACCCCTTAGCAGGCCATGCGCTTCTTTATAAATTTTTTTAAAACTAAAAGTGGACTTTCAATCGAATTCCTGACACTCATTCTGTCATTTCCAACACTCAACAATCGCGAGGGCACTGAGGCTCAGAGAGGCTAAGCCACTTTCTCAAGGTCACCCAGCTAGAAACCAGCACATTGACCCCAATGCCCATTCTCTTAGCACTGCCTCTCAGGGTGGAGCAGGAAAGCCAGAATGGCTGAGGCTTGATCTCCAAAGACGAGGCAGCCAGGAGTTGTTGGGCTTTCCCTGGTCCTCAGGGCCAGCGTGACAAGTCTTGTCCTCTATGCCCCCAGAGCTTTGCCGGCCACATTCTGGAGGTGGAGCTGAGAAGCGGTGCCTCCTGGGCGTGATCCCCCAGGAAAGGTGTATCTGGCACAGGAGTCTCTTCCCTTCCCCTTTGGGGATGAGAGGGGAAGGAGAAAAAAGAAAGGCAGGAAAGGGTGGAGACTGGGGCTGTTCGCATTGAAACCTCCAGGACCTTGACTCTGGGGCCCTGGATGCTCCGGCCAGCCTTCACCCCCCCAGAGAGGCTGAGCATCAAAATCATGTGGGGCGCAGCCTGGGCATCATAGGGTTCTTCCATCTCCCCTGGGATTGCAAAGAGCAGCCAGGCCTGGGCAGCCTGGGCCAAAGCCAGGCTGAGCCTACACAGAGCACTTGGTAAAATACTTGGGTGAGAAGGGGAGGGAGGGAGGCAGCAAGGAAAGGAGACAAGGAAGAACTGAGCAAGAAATAAGAGAACGTTTCACATTTCTATGCTTTAAATTGCCCTTTTAGGAAGTCAAAGAGATTGGTTTTCTATGTCCTCCCTGGAGCTGACATGGTTTCTCATCCTGTCTGCCATTTTATCAAATTAAATTGAAACCAAAATTAGCACTGAGCCAAAGGATCCCTCAGCAATTCAGGGGCGCTCAGTGCCTGGCGCTGCCGCATGGCACCGGGAAGGAGCACAGCCGCCCGGGAGCCGGAGCCTTTCTGGGCTCAGTTTACACCTCTGTAAAATGGGGTTAAGAACATTCTCACTGGCCACCTCATTATGTGGTCGAGGGGAGCCACTGAGAAAATGGATGCAAAGGTATTCTGACACATCGCTTGTTAAGTGTGTTTCATGGGTTTCATCACACTGACAAGTGCCTTCATGGTCCTGATTCTCTTTTTTCCCCTACTTAAATCCTCCAGTTGTCATCATCTCTGCATCCTATGACAGTCCTGCCTTCATTGCAGTTGCTGTTTTCTTAGGAAAGTCATTGAATCCTCTGTGCCTCAGTTGACTCATGTGGGAAACTCATTTGTGTAAATGGCATTTCATTCACCTGTGCCAGCTCTGTGCTGAGCGGCAGCGGGGGAGGCTGGTGAGGGGGCAGGGAGCGAAGAGCCTGTGCCTGCAGGAGCTTGCCCTCCTTTAGGGGGAACACGGGCAGGTGGAGGCCCCTGGTGAGGTTCTGCCTTCCAACCTCAGAGGCTCGTGTCCTTATAGGACCCCAGTGTTTGCCTTCTGTAAGTTTCTCCCCCTCTGGGTATCAGTTTGCTTATCTGTGAAGTGGGTGAGAAGAGAATTGCTTACAAGGTTTATCTGAAGATAAGATGCGATGGTGCAGATGAAGTGCTTGAACGAGCTCCCGGCAGCAGGAAGCCCGTGGAAAGCTTGGCCAGTTACTGCACACAAGCGTACCTCGCTTTATCGCTGCTGCTTTATTGTACTTTGCAGATATTGTGTTTTTTTAATAAGACCCATCCTCTAGCAGCAAAACGATTATGAATCACTGAAGGCTCCAGTGATGGTTAGCATATTTTAGCTCAAGTGATGGTTAGCATATTTTTTAATTAAGGTCTGTGAGTACATTGCTTCCCTAGACTTAATGCTATCTCGCACATTTAATCAACTATAGAATAAAATAAACACCTTTTATGTGGAGTTGGAAACCAAAAATTTAATGTGACCAGCTAGTTGCAATAGAAGCTCTATTCCATAGCCTCTCCAAGGCTGTAGTGCAGGGTTCGTGGGGAGAGCAGAGCGACCCTGGGGGACGAGTCATGTCGGCCGTGGGGCAGAGAGGCGAGGGGAGGTGTTGCAGAGAGGACCCAGCAAACTGGGGACTACAGAGAATCTGCAGTTAAAGATTGCAGAGATGCTGGGGCCTGGACTGGGGACCTTCCGGAAGGTCTGAGAAGGGTTTACTGTGACTTTATTCTGTGGGCTCATTTTTGCTATTTCCACAGTCCCATTTCTATTATGAGCTGCTGCTTTTTTTCCTCCTTAAACTGCATGTAAATTGCTTGCTTTTTCACTTGGCTTACCCTAAGCAAAGTAATGTCCATGAAATTAGAAGTTTGATGTGCAAACCATTTATTTATATATTTTTTCTAGTTCACATTTAAATAAATACATAATCATTAGATATTTTAAAATATGTTTGTCTACCTAAAATCATCTGGAAAATACCACTCAGGAAAACCTTTTAAGGACAAGATTTCTAAGCAAGGGTCAGATGTTGGTTTAGAAAGAAAGAACAGAACGTGGTTTGTTCATCCTTTCTTCTATACTCCTGCTCAACAGTCACAAAGCTCACCCACCACCCTGGACAGGGGAGCCGGTGAGGGGGTGGAGCACCTCCTACACCATGCCTGGGCATACACTGCCCTCTGCTGGCCAGGAGCAAAATCACTTCACAGAGAAGAATTTGCTAATCTGTGTCAAATTCAAATTTGCATTCCAGGCTCACCTCTTCGACTCTCTGGATCCTAGTGAAGGCAATAATGAGGGTCCCTCAGGCAGTTTTTATCCTTTTTGAAGAGGTAATACATTCCCATGATTCAAAATTCAAAGATACAAAAGGGTTTACTGTGAAAATTAAGTTTCTCACCTAACCCCACCCCCACCCCTGTTTCTCCAATTCCCCTCCCCAGGGGCAACCACTGTAACTAGTTCCTCATGCAGCCTTCCCAGACACTTTTTTAGATAGTTCAGAAACCATAACAGAAATCTTATAAAGCCACTCAGACTAAGTAAGCAGTTTAATGCTGATTTTATTGCATATTCTGTGACATAGCGGCAAAGGAAAACAAAAACAAATTTGCTAAGGAGAGATGTAAAATGTTAAGGAGACAAAATCTTTTGACAGAGAGGCTATAGAGAGAAGAAATGTTACTTTGATAGAAAAAAATTAGTAAGCATGAGTCTAATCAAATGAACTTGAGCAATGACTTAATTGTTAGGTTGCACCCAGAGGAGGGGGGCGTGAGTGGGGCGTCATTGTTCTGCAGATTCTACTGTAATTTTTTATTCACATTTGCTGATACAAGACTGAGCCCAGGCACGCTTTTTAGAGACACATATATGTGGTTTTTACAGAACATCAAATTAAATAATGGCTGAGATCTTAGACTTTGTTTTCTGACAGCCCAAGGTTTGAGTCCCAGGTCAGGTTCTTAGGTGACTTCTCCTGGTTCGGTCTCAGTTTCTTATCTGTAAAATGGGCTTGATCATAAGTCTTAGCCCGTGGGGTTCTTGTGGTTCCAGTGCCTGATACTCCATAGACTTCTTGTTATTCTGAAGCTAAATGAAGGTCTTGGGAGATCCTTTCCGGAAGTCCAGGAGGACCAGTGTTTTTACTGTCCTGAATTGGAGGAATTGGAAGACACCCCAGTGCAGGCACTGGGTGACATAGCTATAGATGGCTGATCAGCGCCGGAAGGGACTGTGGTACGTGCCTGGAGCATCCAGCTGGACAAGGGGAGGGAGCTAGAACCCCGCTGGTCAAGGCCAGAATGAATGGGGTGAGGCTGATCAGGCAAGCAGGGTTGACCTGGTTTGATCCTGGAGGTCTGCATATCTGAAAAGAATGAAGGGTGTGGCAGCAAGGATCCAGGAGACTGGTAGGGCAGAAGGCACTGGGGGCAGCTCCAATCATTCAGAGCTTTTCAAATGAACCCCCAGAAACAAATGCTGAAAGTGAGAGGAGTTCCCACCAGCTGGCACAGTAAGAGTCCATTGGGGGCCAGGGACCCCAGGCTGAGATGGAGTCAGTTCACTCCCAGTGGGATCTGAGGCTGAGCCCAGACATCTGCCTGAAGCTGCCACTGATTCCCCCACATAATTCACATGTACGCAGAGCAGGGAGACAGTGGTGCGCTGGATGGATGCGATGGCTTCCTGGCCTCAAGGAGCGCCAGTGTCTGCGCGGCAGACGTGCCCCAGACCACAGTGGAGCTCCATGCGCAGAAGCTCCCAGCCCAGACTCAGAGAGGATGGTTGGAGCCTCCGCGAAGCATGAGTGGATGCCAGACGTTACCCAGGTCTAGAGAGGAAAGAAAGCTGTTCAGGGTGGAAAAACTGGTATTTGGAAAGCCCCAGAGGTGAGCAGGGGCACCATTCTTTGGAGAGATTGCCAAGTAATTCAGAATGTAAAACATTTTACATTCTAGAATGGAAAACAATGGGTTGAAAGGGACAATGAGAGATGAAGCTGCCGGGAGCTGAAGGGTAAAGAAGAGATGCACAGGCCCTTGAGGCCAGGGTCAAGAACTTGTATTTTACCCTGAGACGAGGTGCATTTTTTCAAATTGAGGTGAAATTCACATAATGTTTCATCCACCATTTTATGTACAACCCGGTGGTGGTTACTACCTACAAAATGCACAATCCACACCTGCATCTAGTCCCAAAACATTGTTATCATCCCCCAACTAAACCCCATATCTATTAACAATTGTTCCCTATTCCTCACCTACCCTGCTCCTGCCCCCAACCTTTGGCAAACACCAAGTAACTTTCTATCTCTATGGATTTATCTGTCCTGGATATTTATTATCAAGGAGCCATACAATGCATGACCCCTTCATGTCTGGTTCTTTCACTTAGCATAAAGTGTTTAAGGTTCACGTATGCAGCAGCACGTTGTTCCTTTTCATGGTTGAGTAATATTCCATTGCATAGCTATATTGATTTGCTTCTCTGTTGATCTGCTGAGTGAAGGGGCCAGATTTGTGTTTCACAGGAGTTCATTGCAGCTCGGGGGAGAAGGCTTGAGGTCAGGGAAGGGTGAAGTCAGTAGGCAATGAGGTATTCTGTAGTCCAACAGAAAGACCATGGGGTGAACAGTAGAAGAAGATATAGAAACTGAGGTCTTCTGGCAGGAACTCAGGCTGTTGCATCCAGGGAAACGTTCCTTCTGGCTACTGAGAGGGACTAACACAGGAGCTGACCCTGGGAAGCTCTGTCCTGTAGACTCCTCCCTGAGGCGAGCCTGCTACACCCAACTGTAGTCAGAGCAAACCCACCTGCCTGTCAGCTCCTCTCCATCTAGAGTCAAACTGACGTCCTGATCTCCCGGTGTCTCCTTGCGTTGAATCTGGCTGACAGCTCACTTGAATCCTCAGCAAAAAGCTTCATTCTGCCCTGTGGCCAATCTCTGCTCTTACATCTCTCATTTTCAAGTCGAGGACATCCCAGCGCCAGGGACCCTGGATGCACTCAGCGTAGCAAATGCAGCTGCATGGGCGAGTGAAGACATGGGCTCATCTTCAGAGATTGGGCAGAAAATAAATGATCGGCATGTGTGTGTAGACCTCACGGGAGCCTGTCTATCCGGAAGGTGGACACAGAAGGGTACAACAGCGAATCACTTTATTCTTTCTCCCACAGCCCCTTCATGCACATTCTCCTGATATTTTTCTTCTCGGAGTGAAAGCTTAGCTTTTATGGGTCTCTTGGTTGTAACAAGTGCAGTGCAAGCTAATGATCACACAGCTCTAAACATTACTCATTCTCAAACTACCCCCCTCCTGCCAGGCTCCCCAACTGGGGACTCTGCAGTGAAGAAAGGCCTGGCGGGCTACTTCTGTCTTTGAACAACCTCACGTATGTCATGGGGGTACAGGACGTGGGGTTCTGCTCCTCCAGAGCACTGGTTTGGGCAAAGCCTCCTGAGCCTGGCTGCTCTGGACCTCCCCCTGCTGGGTGCCATCACCCTTTCAGGATGGAAACGCTTTTAAGGAGACCCCCTTCTGCGCATCTTCAGGGCTCACATCTAGTGCTGAGGAATGTATTCACCTCTCTCCTCAATGACGCAGCGCACTCCCGCGTCCCCTTTCTCTGTCCCACCACCAGGCAAGCAGGCAGGCAGACAGGCAGCTCCAGTCTGACTTTTATTGTAATTCTTCTCTGGGCAAGCGTGAAATGCAGTCACTGTTCCCCAAAACTCCAGGGGTCACTGACCCCGTCCAAGCCACCAAGCATTTCCTTGAAGCCTCCCCACCAGACTTAAGGGAGGGTGATAGACCTTCTCCCCTCCATGGGCCCCAACCCCTCTCCCCGCCCTTCCCCACACTCCTGCAATCCTCTCCGATGGCCCAGTGATCTTTAAGCTAGAGGTGGGGACACAGCTCGGATTGGAAGAGCGGCATAGAGGGTGCTGGCCAAAGCCATGGGTGCCCTCCCTGAGCCCCGGGCCCTGGCCAGCGCCTATCCATGATGGCTTCCTGCCACAAGCCTCTCCACCTCCACAGAAGGCTTTCGGTGCTGCCACGGGGGAGGCCAGAGGTGTAGGAGATTCCTCCCTTCGCAGAAGCCCTCGGCAAGGAGGGGAAAGTTGGAGAATAAATGCCCAGCTCCCTCACTCCCGGTGTGCACCCCACTGTCTCTCACATCCTACAGGACTGAACGTGTGTCTGGTGGAATTCGCCATGCGTGTACCGTGAATTGACTCCTTGGCTGCTTCTGTCTCCCCCAGTGCTGCCTGAGATGGGCCTCCAGGAAACACTCAGCTCTTCACTCAGGCTTTGCTTCTGGAGAACCCAGGCTCAATGTTTAGTACCGATTGGCCTGTTCTTAGCTTAGGGGACCACTACTGAAATTCCAGGACAACAGCAGTTGCATTTAGTAGTCTGCTGCACACCTTACAAAATGTATTCACGGAAGTCAGAGTTTCTCAATCGTAGTACTATTAACATTTTGGGCCAAATAACTCCTTATTGTGGGGAAGGGTGTTGTCTAGTGCATTGTAGGATATTTAACCGTATTTCTGGTTGTTTCCCAAACTGTGGCAGCCCCCCTAGTTGGGACAACCATGTCTTTAGGCATTACCAAATGTCTCTGTGGTGCAAAACCACCCCTAGAGAACCACTAATGTAAGTCATTTGATATAAACAGCGACCCACAGCGAAAAAGATACTGATCATGGTGATGGTGATGGTGGCAGTGATGGTGGCCATGCTGGTGGCAGTGATGGTGGTGGTGGTGATGATGGTGATGATATTAATGATGTCAGTGGTGGTGATGATGGTGATGATGCCGTAATGTTATCACATAGGATGTCACCTTCACACGGGTTGATCTAACCTGCTTGGGTGCCATCAGTGAACCTGGAATTTGATCCCTGATCTCCGCCTTCCTTATCTCACTCCCAAAGCCCATGACATAGACTGGAAATAATTATTTCAGACAAAGAACCTGAGAAAAACCACATGCCTTCAAGTGGACAGAGCCAAGAATCAAACCTGTTTTGTTTTTTTATTTCCAAGGAGGTGTGCTCATTCCAGAGCGCTGCTCCTTCTAACTTTACAAAGAACAAAAAGTTGTGCTATGGTTTTAAAATGAAAGTTTGCACCCTTGTGGATGCTTCTGCTGCACTTAGATATTGAAATAAATGATAGCATAAAGGCAACGTGCACACTGTCTGGAACACACTGTTAAGAGCGAATCGGCTGTGAAGTCGGCTCAAGGAGTAAGTATGAGCCACAGGCTGAGTCTCCCACTTGCTAGCCCAGCCCTTTCCTGAGTGGTTGATGTCGCGTGGTACTAGAACAAAAAGTCTCTTCCCTGTCATAGGTCAAGAGCTGACATCAATCCCACTCTGTCCATTGTCAAATAGACTCTCATATCATAACATTTATTGAGCACATACTGTGTGCAAAAGAAGGTGGCAACTCCAGAATTTCAATATCCTAGGGTCTAGAAGCTGCAGGCTGGTTGGAAACTGGCAGGGAGTTGGGGGAGTCCAGGACTTTGTCTTAAAATCCTGAGTGTAAAGCAAACAGACAGCTTTTATAGGAGAGGATGTTTTAGGGGTCCTGGAGGGGAAACTGATGAGATTCAGAGAGCAATTAAAATCTCCCTAAGCCACCTCTTGGGACAGCTTTGTGCGAGGAACTATGAGAGGTGCTGAGGGGACACTGTGGTGAATGCCCTCCACCCCTACCCTCTGGGACAAAACCTTCCATGGTACGCCGCCATGCACTTCTGTGGGCTTGTTCTTGCTACTTGAAGCTCCAGCATGGGCGGCCGCACCCCTACCCTGCCCATCACTCTTAGATGAAGCCGTCAGCGGGGAGGGCTGTTGTCAGTCTGTGTCAGTTCCAGGAACTTTGCACAGGGCCCTGTCCTGGAATGCCTCTCCCCTGCAGTGACATGCTCAGTCAGGTGGCTCCCACTGGAACTCTTCAGTGTCTCTTGCATCCCCAGCAAGATGGCATCCAAATGCCCAAGCTGGGCCCTTGAAGCCCTCCCTAGTCTGGCTCCTGCAGAATGCTCTAGGCCCCCAGATCTGTGTCTGTACCCCAGGCACGCTGACCACTGGGCAAGTTTCTTCAGGAACCATGATGCTCTCCCTTCCCCACTCTACCTCTTGCTTGGCCCTCTCCCACTGCCTGCTTATCTACCACGTGGTCTCCTACTCTGTCTGGAGGTTCCAGAGTAAGTATTATCTCCTCCAGGGAGGCCTCCATGCTGCCTCCAATCTGATTTCCATGCCTTCCTTTGTGCTTACCTTCACCCTAATTCCTACCACAATCCCTGGGGTACTAACCTAAATATACTACTCCTCTGTGACTCCTCTAATATTCTGAGCACAGCACAGTGCCTGGCACTTAGTAGGTGTTCAAAAAATACTAGAGAGAGGGACACAAGAATAGGACAAAGCTCCCAGGGAAAGAAAGGAAAGAGGCACGCGTTAATACCTGTCATGACGGAGGTGGTCACAGCCAGATCACCTGGCATTCTTTCAAGCAGAGATCAATTTTATCCAGCGTGACTGACATGAGCACATTTCTGTGGCGTATTGAAGTGTTTTCTGGATTATTAACTATCCACAGCAGGCCAAACTTTTAGTGTCAGGGGACTTTCTTGCATTCAAATCTTTGAAAATGTGTCATCCTTTAATGCTACGAACAGTGATAGCAGGTTTGAGCATATTTCATAAATAAAGGGCCTCCGCCCCACCCTCCACCCCACCCCTTAAACATAACAGGCAGCCTAATTGATTTTGAGGACTCTGCCACATAATAAATGGAGGGATCATTTCACCTTACATGAAAACACAAGTTATCACTAGCAAACCATCAACTTGCTCTGCGTCAAAGAAAAATGAAAGCGCCTTGCCTCGCTGCGGCATGTAGGCTGGTGCCCGGGCCCAGCCTCGCCCATGACAAGGGTCTGAGCGCAGCTCTCCTTACCACGCAGCATTGGATTCTGGTCACTTCCATGCAGGGTGCCCAGGCATCTGCACACCTATGTGCCAGCCTAGCAGGAAGGATTAGCCTGTCCTGGTTACCTCACACAGTGAGGGGCCTCACACAGTGTCTTAAGAAAGGGTGTGTGGCCTGAAAAAGTCCATCAAAGTCTTGTCGAAGACCCATCACTCTGCTTCACAAGACCCTCCTCTTCTCTCTGCCCTGCAGCCTCAACCTGAGCAACAGTGACATCCTGACCATCTACGACGGAGATGAGGTCACACCCCACATCTTGGGGCAGTACCTTGGCAGCAGTGGGCCCCAGAAGCTGTACTCCTCCACGCCGGACCTGACCATCCAGTTCCACTCGGACCCTGCCGGCCTCATCTTTGGGAAGGGCCAGGGGTTCATCATGAACTACATAGGTAGGCGTCTCATACAGTCAACGCCTATTTTTCTTTGTGTTTAGTTACAGGTTAAGATGATTTCCTTTAAAAACACATATTGAGGGAGGAGGCTATGCTACATGGGCTAGTTAATATATTGGGCCAATAAGTCGATGTCATTTTTAAGAGCTTTAGTTCACTAGTTGAAAGAACCAGGGCTTGCGTCCTAGCAATGACACCAGTGACTGTGTGACCTTGGGCAAGTCACTGGACCTCTCTGAAACTCCTTCACTTCATCTGCAAACGGAATCACCTACTCCACAAGGTTGATAACATGCTCTAGTAGATTATGCCTCAGAGCTAAGTTTCATTCGTCATCAGCTTGGATTTTATATCGTCCACCCACTCCCCTATATTTGCAACTTCTCAAAACATCATCTTCAGTTGCTTGCCTCAACAGAAGCTTGGTTCTCCCCTAAGAACGCATCTTCCCCTAACGCCCCATTGAAATGAGACAGCTCTTTCTCTCCTACCTCACATGCATTAGAACCCCCAAGATATAAAATATGTCTTTTCTGGGGGCCTCCCTGGTGGTGCAGGGATTAAAGACACAGCGTTATCAAGCTATTGGCCGCCACTGCAGCACGAGTTCGATCCCTGGCCACCCAGGGAGCTACCCACATGGTGCAGCAGACCTCTCCTGTCTCACTGCTGCTCCCCTCAGCAGTGTACTTCAGTAGATCTGCCTGTTCTGCTCCCCACTCTGTCTCGGGTGAGTCCTCTCACCCCCCACATCTCTGACTTGCACCACAGTTCTTACATGCATAAATAAATCAATCTTTAAAAAAAAATCAAATAAAATGTCTTCCTTGATCCTCACTGTGCCCTTAAAATCATTTCTCTCCCCATCTTAAAAAAAGAAAAACCAACCAGCTATTAAGTTTAAGCTAAGTTCACACTTCACCATCCAATATTTTCTTGTTCTAGTTGTTTTTTCTACTCACACCCTTCCCTCCTCACCCTGGGATCCCCCCTGAGATCCTTTACCTTCCTCTACTCAGCCCTAAACATTGGAGGGTCCCATGTTCCATCCTGGACCCTGCCCTCTGCTCTCTCTAGACTCACTCTGTGTGTTCTCATCCAGTTCCAGATTTTCCACTGATCCCCAATTTGTATCTCCAACCTTGACCTTTCCTGTGAATCCAGATTCATCTAGACAAACTCCCTGCTATGACCTCTTGCACGTCAGTTGGCTTCTCAGACCTAACATGGCCAAATAGAACGCTTTCTTTCCCTACCCCAACCCATCACCACCCAACTGCTCACCTCTGTCTGCCCATCCCAGGAGACTGAATACACCTTCCTGTTTTCTGGGGCTGCTTCCTCTTCCCTTGTTCCACATCCAGGCCATTCTCTCTACTTCCCTTCTACAATATGCCTCAGATCCCAGCACCACTCCATCTTTCTATGGCCACATAGAAAGTTGGCATCATCCCAGGGACAGGAACACTGGGCTGCCAATAGCTTGGCACTGATTCCAGCCCTGAAAGGGACTTGAACTAACAGAGCATCTGATGCAACTTGTGACACAGTAGAAGCTCTGGACCACTGAGGATAAGGGACTTGTTGTACAGGAGCATATCTGAGGCTCACCCCAGGGTTCCCATTCCCAGCTCTGAGGGTTTCTCCACCTACAACATTCCTTGCAACAACAGAGAACCTGAGAAGTGCAAGGGAGAGTTAGATCTTTTGCCATCCAGAATTGTGAGTGCTTGCAGCCTGAGGATTTCTGCGCCAGATTCATCCAGCACTTTAGGGACCTTCTTGCACCTCCCAGGATGATGCCTACCAAGAGGTTGACAGCCTGATTTCTAGGATAAATCAGGGAAAAAGAGGATTCATCCTTCCAAGTCTCCCACTACCACCGCCACCACCTAAGACCCTCTTCTGGACAGTTTCCATGTCTGGTTCTTTCTTCCCCTTATCGTAAAGATGTACTCATCTCACCTAATAGAAATTGTTCTCTCTGAACCACCTGCCTCTAAAATACAAGCCACTCCCCTGATCACTGACTGTCTCCAGGAGCCTCCAGCTTGTGCAAATAAATCCATTGTTTTTTTTATTTCCAGCTGATGGGCATTTCTCATCCCTGCCTGCTCTGCATGCACCTCTCGAGAGGCGCACACAAGTGTTGACTGTCTTTTTTATGTTTCTCAGGGGCCTTTTTACCCTTGATGGTGATGCTAAGTATTTTCAGACTGTTATGGCTGCTACTTCATGGTTTCTTACTGCTTACTGGGCAGTGCCCTGGGCATTGGGGAACAGCATGTGCTGGCTGTCCAGGCCAGTTGCCCTCCAGAGTCAGCTGCCTTTGCAGGGAAGGCTTCTGGTTCTTGGCTTCCATCTATCCCCTCAGCCATCCCCTCCCTCCCCACTGGAAGATGAGGTCATGGTTTTGTTCATTTGTCTCCTCCGGTGTCTGAGTCAGACCTCCAGAATGGCATTCTGCTGGATGGCAGAAATCCGACTCCATCCAAGGCTGCCCAAGGTTAACCAGAAAGTCTGGCCAAAATTAGTTTGACAACAACTTGAAGAGGAGGCATTCTTGGTAACTGAACCTGAAACTTAGATTTGTGTGACAATTTAAAGTTGGCAGGCACTCCCACATACATCATCTTATTTCATCTTCAAATGCATTATCTTCCTTTCCCAGAGTTGCGTTCACAGAAACCTCATCCCATCTCTTCTGTGCTAGACCCTGTGCTAGCCACCAGGATATAGGAATAAAAAGGATACTCTCTCTGCCCTGGAGCCAGTTAGAGAAAATAAGTGAGGTAGTTCCATTGACAGACAATGTCAGCAGCATGTGTTCATGCTGTGGGAGAATCTGTGGGATTCCAGAGAACTCAGGATACACAGCCTGGCAATGTGACTGACACCAAGAGAAGACAGTTCCTTTTGTTCTTATTTCTGCTTAAAAACATACACACACACACACACACACACACACACAGAGTTAATGTCACAGGGAAGGCAGCCTTCTGTATTCAATTTTGATGCCAATCTGTTGCCTGGGACTACCTATATTGAAGATTGTTAGAAAGAATTCAGAGGAGGTTGTGCCTGAAGGTGATGAGAAAGAATGCCATGATTGATTAGTAATGTCTGCCTTGGCATGAGAGAGGTATTTGCTATGAGGATCTAGATTTAACCAGACATATATGCAACTCCCTTTCAGAGGAGGCATCAGATGGCAGGGTCAGGGGCTTCTGTGGTCATCTAGAGAATTCTGAAACTCCTAGGCTAACCTCTAGGCCTAACCCCAACTATTGGAGGTATTGAAGGCTTATCTGCGGTGGCTGCTGTCAGTCTTTCATAAGAACACTCTGACCTCCCATAATTCTCCTTTGCACAAGCAGCTACAAAGAGCCATTCTCTTCACTACTTCTTGGACTTCACCAGTGCCTGTGGTCCAGTGCATGGGAAGGAAGGAAATTGGGATTAGGCTGTGTTTTTCAAAGAGATATTCATCCCTCGTGTGTTTATTCCTCTAATGCTGGTTTAATACAAGGGTTACACATTGTAGGTCAACTCCAAACAAATGACAGTGGCTCCCTGGAGTGCTGTGTTGAGAAGGATTGAAAAGTTTCAGTTTGATTCAAAGAAAATGATGGCTGTGACTGATTAACGAGAGCTGCCTGGGCAAGAGACTGGTAAATGGTAGCAAGTATTCCACACACATGTGTGTTTCTTTTGCCCAGAAGTTGGACCATGAAGCTAATCCTTACCATGAGATTTCAAATCCTTTTCTTCCCTGGGCCTGGCATATAGTAGGTGTTCATAAAGCCTTGTTCAAACAAATCAACGAACCCCTATAACTCATCTTAGGGCTACTTTATCTTACTAATTGGCTTTCACGTTATCCTTTGGGTTGGCAGGACTTTGATTTTTGTCTCCACTCTAGGATTGAGGACAAGGAGGCTCAGAGATATTAACTGGCACTTTGGGAATCACACAACTTCTAAAAGTTAGAAGAGAACTGCAAGGGAATTTGTCCAAATCCTTGGCCAGTTTTCTTATTCTTATCAAAAGGCTCAAGTCATTTCAGAACCTACTCTTGGGGTGTTTGATTAACTTGCAGATTCCTGAACTGGGGTCTTTGGAGGAGGATTCTGCGAACCAAAGAACATGAAGTTCAGGTGACTTATCCAAGGCCACCCAGTTAGTCATGGAGGTGCCATTGGAGTTGGCCCTGCAGTATGTTGGTTGCAACTGACTAATCACAAATGTGATCCCTGCCACAAGGAGGCAGGGGGTCTATGACATAAGCCGTGTTGGTTCATATGGAAAAGTCAGACCAGCAAACCTTTCTCAGTCTCAAAGCATTTAGCATAAGTATCCAGTATTTGCCCCCATATCTCCCCCTTAATCCATAGATTTAACATTTGCAGCTGTGTCCCAAATCCAGGGCTTGGCTGATTTTTCAAAGGCCTAAAAATAGAGACTCCTGTTCCCCACTAAGCAATTCTAGAAGCCATTTCCCTCTCCCTTCTTCTTGCAGACACCCATGAGATCTCCTTTCCTCAAATAAAATCATGATGAAATCCCAGGAAAAGCCATTGCTTGTTTCTCAGAATGACTTTCCTGCAGACAATAGAGGTACTTTGCTTTCCCCAGAAGCACATAAGAGCTGCAAATTAATTACACAGCATAATTAGCTCCCTTCTAAAAATCTGTGCAGTGGGCACTTTGCAACAAGAATAGTAATAGTGGACTTTAGATTGTTGCCTTAGTAATGAGAGTTTGTCAGAGAGGAACAGAATTAGTCCAGAGAAAGATGCATGATAATAAGCTATGTGTAGCATTTTCTGGAGTGTGGTTAATGTTCACTGATGATATGCAATGTGATTTGAAGAATGCCCCAATTTGGTTTTTTTTCTTAGTTTTTAATCTTAATATGCAATGCAAAAGTATATTACTAATTCATCAAACCCATGGATTTATAAACATTCTTAGGATCAAGGAAAGCATATTATTTACATACCACTGTGTGAAAATTACCCTCCAAAATTAACAATTTCATGGTTTCTATGGCCAAGAATTTAGGAGCAGCATTAAGTTGGGAGTTCTGACTCGGAGTTTCTCATGAGTTTATATTCTAGATGTTAGCCGGAGCTGTAGTCTCAGCTGAAGGTTTGACTGGGGTTGGAGACTCCACTTCCAAAATGGTTCCTTCATGTGGCTGGCAAGTCAATGCCAGTTGTTGACAGGAGAGTTCAGATTTTCTCCAGCTGGCTCTCTCCAATGGTCTGCCTGAACATCCTCCAGAGAAAGCAATTCACAAGAGAGCACTGATTTTAGGGCCTAGCCTTGGAAGTCACATGCCATCACTTCTGCAATACCCTGCTGGTTCTGCACATGAGCACAACTCAGTGTTGGCTAGAACTAGGCTAAGAATGGAATTCCAAGGGGTGAGAATTATTGAGACTTGGAATCTGGCTCCCACAGCAAGGCAGGCATGGGTATGATGACATTCATGAGAGGTACGGAAACTGGGACACAGAGAAAAGTGACCACTGCTCAGCACACTGCTAGCAAGTGCCAGAGCTAGAATTCTAACTCTAAATCCTAAACTGACTTTAGAGAATGTTAAGAGAAATCAAGAGAATGTTAAGTTCAGTGGCCCATGGGAAGAGGGAATGTAAAATCTCCATCTGGAAGAATTTCTTGCAATTTAAGATTTGGGAAGATGTGATAGTTATTTCTGGAGGCTTTTTCTTCTATTTTCTCTTTCTTCTGATATTTGTCAAAGGAACCCCAAACAAAAAGACCACCTCCCTATCTAAGGATGATGCTTTTGTTTTAAAGAGGTGTCAAGGAACGACTCCTGCTCAGATTTGCCTGAGATCCAGAATGGCTGGAAAACCACGTCTCATACAGAGCTTGTGCGGGGAGCCAAAATCACCTACCAGTGTGACCCCGGCTATGACATTGTGGGGAGTGACACCCTCACATGCCAGTGGGACCTCAGCTGGAGCAGCGACCCCCCATTTTGTGAGAAAAGTAAGAGACTTATTTTCTTCCTCTAAGTCAGTAGGTAGCAAATCCATCCCATGGGGTGCTTTTTGCATAGTTGCAGTTAACTTATTGAATGTAGAAGCTGCCCTCCCTCCTACTCCACCAACTCATCAGTGTGGCACACAAATTTGCAGCTCTAGGGCAGGAATCTCAGACTCAGATGCCTTCATCAGGCAGAAGAGAATATAAATGAGTGAAACAGATTGGGTGTGATACAATAGAGAGTGGTGTGGACTGTGGTGAATAGTAATGCATGCAGTGTGTATAAAAACATCATTCAAATTCAGTTCTTTAATATACCTAGAGAAGGGCCTCCCTGGTGGAGCAATGGGTTAAGACACAACCTATGAAGCTATCCGCAGCGTGAGTTCGATCCCCAGCCAGCCAGGGAGCAACCCACATGGCACAGCAGACCTCTCCTGACTCACCCACTGTTCTCCTCAGCAGTGTATTTTGGTCAATCTGCCTGTTCTGTTCCCCACTCTGTCTCTGGTGAATCCTCTCACGCACCCCCGCACCTTTGGCCTGTACCCCAACTCTTGCATGCATAAATAAATAAATCTTTGAAATATATATATATATACCTAGAATCTCCAAGCAAAACAAGTCCAAGTTGGCCCCTGTAGTTCCTGTTGAAAATCCCTATAGCAGATAGCAAACTTTACACAGACAGCACCCATCCAGCTCCCTGGTTCCTTCTGTCTGCTCCCTGCTCCTACTACAGGTTAAGCATGCCTGGTGATAGCTGAATCTAGTGTATTGAGAAGGGCTGGGAAAAGGAAGTATTTCTGGTTTTTACACTTAGTGGCAGGGGGAGAATTTAAAATTGGAAATGGCCTCTCCACACCCCACCCTCAGCCATTTGCTTCCACCTCCTACATAAAGTTCTAGTCCACACCCTCTTGCTGGAAATCTTGGTAATACTTTGACAAAGCTGTTCAGCATGACTTGGAGCACCAATTTCACAATAATAGGTAATAAATGTGAGCAGAGACAGAGAGTATCATGGGGGTTATAAACAATTCTTATAAACATCCCAACATCAAAGTAATTCCTTATAATTACAGAAACATGAGTGAAGTTGTTAAAGAGTCACAAACTCAGTTATATAAACAGATCTCTGTTTCACAAACACCTGCTGGCTGTGTGTGTGTGGTTGTGTGTGTGAGTGTTTGATGTGTCATGTATTGGTAACCCAAGTCCCACCACCAACTCATGAACGCGAAGTCCATTATCATTATACAAAACAATTTAAAACCTTGTAGAAGACATAAACTAGTTCTTCTGCGTTTCCTCACTTGCCTCCATTTCTGCCAAGAAAAGGCCCAAATTAGAGCAAATAACTGCATCAAGCCCATCGTGTGCAGGTGTTTGTGTTTGCCTGCTGGATATCCCACTTGCTCTCCATTCAAGCCAGGGACTCACCAGTTGCTTTCCCTTCCATGAAAGGAGGGCAGCAGGATCTCCTTAGGACCATGGGGCTCCCCGGGAAGTGCCTAGCTGTTGTGACTGCCTCATAGTGCTTAACACTTTTGACATTAAAAGATGTGTGTGGTTGGGGATGAGTGTGTGACACAGGGGATGGGGTCAAGAGGTACAAACGTCTAGCTATACAGTAAGTCGTGGAGTGTAACGTGTGGCATGGAGACCATAGTTAAAGATATTGTAATGCATATTTGCATCTCTAAAGTTCTCATGACAAGAAAAAAAATGGGTGACTTTGCAGTAACCAGACTTCATGGGGATCATCTCACAAGTGTGCGCAACTATGGAATCATTATGTTGGGCACCTGAAACTAATGTGATGCTGCAGGCCAAATACACCGCATTTTTTAAAAAATACATAAATGAATAAATATGTAACCATATGTTAAAATTACATGAGTAACAAATGTTGACTTGTAGGACTCAAGCAGCAGTAAAATTATGAGCTAGAGAGTGAAGATTTTTTGCAATCATCTGCTCCAGAGATGATTCCAGTCTTTAAAGTTTATTCAAATTGTTCCAGCTGGAAGCACATGATATGTGTGTTACACCTGTATGAACATGTGTGTGTATAGACATATAAAGATATTCACACCAAAATAGCCACAGATATACTTTATCAGCACAGAGAGCAATTGATACAAACTGCCTTGTGACTGCTTTTCCTCTCGATTCAGAAACACAGATACCTTTTCATACCAGACAGATTGTCTACTTCATTCTTTAATTGGTTTATTGTTGTCCTTTTATCTGTATTGATTTTTTTATTTAAAAAGTAGTGGATGCTTTTTTAGGATATTCAAGCACTATACTTGGCTGTCACTAGTGATTGCTCAGGGTTTTTTGCAATAGCTATTCCATGGTATTTAATTCTTGCCCTGTCAAAGAATTTGCATTGTCTCCTTTTTGCATCACTGTATAAGCAGCTGGGCAGCATACAACCTTGTACACAGATCTTTGGGCCCTGATGCAAATGCTTCTTTGGGCAAATTCCTAAATGTGGAATTCAATTCAAGGCCCTCTCGTCCTGGCTCACCTTGAGGAGCACAAAATGTGTTATCTTCCAAAAGGGAGAATAAGTTAGGAAATGTTCTAGATCATTCTGTAATTTTGAGCCAACCTGTGATTGTCAGGAGCCCTAACGCACTTGGTCTGCTTTCACCTTGTCTGTGTAGTTATGTACTGCACCGACCCCGGAGAAGTGGACCACTCGACCCGCTTGATCTCGGACCCTGTGCTGCTGGTGGGCACCACCATCCAATACACCTGCAACCCGGGCTTTGTGCTTGAAGGGAGCTCTCTGCTCACATGCTACAGCAGAGAAACCGGCACTCCCATCTGGACATCACGCCTGCCCCACTGTGTCTGTGAGTCTGTTACTGGCAGAGCCCCGGTGCATGTCCAGGGCTGGATTCCTCACTCATGGTGGAGGGCTGGGCTGCTAGCAGAGGGCTGGGCTGCTAGTGGAGGCCTTCCGCCCTGGAGCATGTGTTATGACTATCACAGGGAAGTAGCTAGGAGAGACTGAGGGCGTGGATACTCAGATTTTTTGTTTTTTTGTTTGTTTTGTTTTATTTTGTTTTTAGTTCATTTATTTCTATGTATCTTACATCATTGTTCATTTAAATGGTGCTGGGAAAACTGGACCACCACATGCAAAAGAATGAAATTAGATCACTACCTCTCACCATGCACAAAAATCAACCCAAAATGGATAAAAGAGCTGGACATAAGACCTGAAACCATAAAATATATAGAAGAAAATATAGGTAAAACACTACAATACTCAAATATTTATGGTAAACTTACCAGGCACCGTGCAAGATCCTTGGCCAAGTTTCCCTCTGCTCGTCCTCAGATAGCCTTGCAAGTCTGGCATCATTGCCTCCACTTTAAGAGGAAAATACCAAGGTTCAGAGAGGTGAAATATTTGCTCTAGATCACACAGCTAGTTCACAGGGAACACTACAGGCAACCCTGTTGACTCTGTATAAAATTGAGCCATCCAGGCAGTACTGAGTAGGGTACATTTAAACTGCCCTTGTCCTGAGCTTCATGGGGCCATCCAAGCAATGTTTGCTTAAAAAATACCTGATGGAAAAAAAAAAATACCTGATGGGATATCACAATATTATCTCAATTAATAGTAAATAAATAATTTTTTAAAAGGAATTAAAATGAAAAACTTTTTTTAAAAAAAGAACTGTTGGAGAAACTAACATTTTGGGTGTGATTGGGTAGCTCACTTTGGCTAGAAAGATATATCTATCGAGTAAAATTTGAAAAAACACAAAATCAACACATCATAGGTTTCTTTACCAAAAAAGTTCCATAAAAGTTTCCAAGAGGGCCTCCCTGGTGGTGCAGCGGTTGAGCGCTGGGTTGCGAAGCTGCCGGCGGCCTCTGCGGCGCCGGTTCGGTCTCTGGCTGCTCCCCGGCCACTGGAGGAGGGTCCCGCATGGCGCGCAGACCTCTCCTGCCGCCCGCTGCTCCCCTCAGCAGTGTAATTCAGTCCTTCTGCCTGCTCTGCTCCCCGCTCTGGCTCTGGTGAATTCTCTCACCCTCCTGCGCTTCTGACTGTACCCAGTGCTTGTATAAACAAAAACAAAACAAACAGATAAAATAAATAAATAAAACATGCCTCTAAAAAAAAGTTTCCAAGAGCTCTCTGAAGAACCCGGTTCCTATTCTCACCAGCAGGGGGGTGGATAGGGGCAGGCAAAGGCTCTCAACCCTGATGGCCTATGGGAATCACCCTGGGAGGGTGGGTTAAAACTCCCTGGAGATTCTTGCAACCGCAACACGCTGGGGTGGAGCCAGAGGCAAACTGAGAGACCTGGGGAGCTCAGAACCCCTGCCTGGAGAAAGCATGAGACTCTACAGAAGGAACAGAGCCCTGAAGGCTATTGGGGTTTAGAATCCATCAGCAGCACTAACACTTCCTGAGTGCATTACGAATGCCCTTAGGGGCACAGCCAGCTTGAGCTGCCAAAGTTGCTAGAAGGTCTGGAAGGGCTGGGGAACCAAGAGTTTAACTTAAGACCATAAAAAAAAAAAAAATACAGTAAGGTTTTCATGGACTCATTTACACCGATGTGATGGTGCTGAGAACAGGACTTGTGTAATCCCCGCAGGCACTGTTTTCTGACTCTCACAAGTCTCCCAGCTGGTCCACAAGCTGTGCTGGACATGCAAACAAGTGGCCCGCGATTGAGGTGGGCCACAGCCATTGCTGTTGGAAGATAACTGGAAAGTCCTGTGCGTTTCCATTGATAGGGGCATACTTATTGAGCACTTGCTGTATACCAGGCACCGTTCTATGCAGGAGATACGTGTTTCCTTTGTTACTGCCAGGAAACTAAGACAGAGATACCCACTGCTTCAGGTAGAGAACGGAGCACTGTCAAATTCAAACAAATAGAAGATCTTCCTCTCTGTTCTGTTCCTGACTTAGTCAAGACCAGGGTACTGCAAGTTCATAGATTTAGTTTCCTCTGCCCACAGAGAGCAGTCACCACACAGACCCAAATAAGCGCAAGGTTTGGGTTTAGGTCTCTGTCCTTGCTTTATAGATGTCCCTTCATTAACACTGATTCCTTTACTAGAGGAAAGTTTGCATTTCTGGGTTATTTTCTATCTTCTCAGACAGGAGGTCTTTTCTGGTAAAAACATGTCACATTACATCTAACCTCTTGACAAATGTTTAAGTGTAGAATGAGGCCATGCTTACTCAGGGTTCCGCGGCAGATCTCTAGAATGTAGTCCTAATGCACAGCTGAAATTCTAAGCCTATTGATTAGCAACTTTCCCATCCCCCAGTTCCCAGCAACCACCATTCCACTCTATAGCTCTATGAACCTGCCCAATTTAAAAACCTCTAAAGTGAATTCATGCGGTATTTATTCCCTCAGCAATTAGCTTAGTTCACTCATAAAATGTCCTCAAGGCCTAACCATATTGTCGCCTATGGCAGAATTTCCTTCTTTTTCAAAGCTGAACAATATTCTATTGTATGTATTTTACAGAGAATAGCAGTGGGTGTTATTGACTGACTGCAAGACATTTTGCTAAGAGCTTTGTGTGTATTTGCATGTGTGTATGTAGCATGTGTATGAGTATATGTGGGTATGCACATATATGAAGAAAACTAAGGCTCGAAGGAAAACACAGGTAATGACAGTGATTCATTGTATGGGTGAAACACATCGCTAACCAGATTACATATAAGTGAATGTACTTGTATGCACACATCTGTAGACACACACCATCAATACAGAAACGCATGGTGCGTGTATGCGAGACTCAGAGAATAATGATAAAGTCACAACTTCTTAGGCAGGGGTAGCATTTTGGCCTCTGAGTCCAGGCTCCTTCCACCAGCAGAGCCAGCCCCATCCTTTCACTGAGGTTAGCAGGATGCAGACCTGTGCAAGGACAATCCCAGGGGATCTGGAGCCAGTGGCCCTAACCCCTCCACCCCCACACAGCCCCTCCCCAGCCCCCAGGCCTTTGGGCAAGGTTGACACTGGTTACTTCCTTTAAGGGACTGAATTGTGTCTCCAGCAAGAGTCCTTGCCCCTGAATTGCGACTATTCTTGGTGAAAATAAAGACTTCGCAGGGCCTACCTGGTGGTGCAGGGGTTAGTCTCAGCGGTATCAAGCTATAGCCACTATGGCATGAGTTCAATCCCCAGCCGGGGATGTGACCCACGTGGTGCAGCAGACCTCTCCTGTCTTGCCTGCTGCTCCCCTCAGCAATGTATTTCAGTAGATCTGCCTGTTCTGCTCCCCACTCTGTCTTGGTAAATCTTCTCACTGCCCCCCCCCTCCACACTTCTGGCCTACACCCCAGTTCTTGTATGCATAAATAAATAAAAATAAATCTTAAAACAAATTTTAAGAAGTAAAGACTTCGCAGGTGGCATCAGGCTGAGATGAGGCCCTACAGGATTGGGGTGTGCGCTAATCCAGGGATGGGCATCCTGATAAGAAGAGGGAGACTTGGCCAGAGGGAGAAGACCCGAGGAGGGGAAGGCACAGGGGAAGGCCCAAGGAGATGGGGCGCTCAGAGCACTGTGCCGGCAAATCAAGGGGCACCAAGACTGGCCAGGGCCACGGGGAGCTGAAGAAGCAGGAAGGAGTCTCCCTCCAGGCTTCAGAGGGTGCTTGGCCCTGCTGCTGCCTGCTCCTAACTTCCAGAACTCTGGGGCAATAGTTTCTGTTGCTCCAAGCCCCCAGTTTCTACTTCCCTGGGGTGATTGTAGGGGGACCAGAAGCCTCTGAGTAATTCAGCTGCAGAGCCCCAGACATGAAAAGTTAAAAATACAAGCTTATGGGCCCCTCCCCCGGTGGCACAGCAGTTGAGCTCTGTGTTGCGAGGCTGCCCGCAGCTTCTGCGACCCCGGTTCGATCCCCGGCTGTTCCCCGGCCACTGGAGGAGGGTCCCACATGGCGCGCAGACCTCTCCTGCCGCCGGCTGCTCCCCTCAGCAGTGTACTTCTGTCCTTCTGCCTGCTCTGCTCCCCGCTCTGGCTCTGGTGAATTCTCTCACCCTCCCGCGCTTCTGACTGTACCCAGTGATTGTATAAATAAATGAATAAATCTTAAAAAAAAAAATGCAAGCTTATATAACAGTAGAGAAAGGTGGAAATATCCTTGAAAAAAAGCAGAAAAGGCACCTCCTAATGAGGCCCGGCCCCAGGAGACCCTCTGGGCTGTGAGGAGGCTGCTGGATTCTAAGAAGCCCGTCTGCCTCCCGGCGGGGCCACCCTTCCCTGGAAATGCTGGGAAGGTTGGAGCTGCAGTGTGAGCTGAGACGGCTTCCCTGACACCCATGCTAATGAGTTCACGAGCCAAGCGGGGTGTCAGGAGACACAGCATCCTCACAGGATCCTGAGGGAAGGGCCCACTGCCACTGCAGCAATGCTACGGGTGGGGCTGCCAGAGGTGATACAGGAGGCAAGAGAAGGATTGTGCCAGCCACCAGTGCCCACGTGGCAGGGAGGTGGTGGCTGGGTTCTGGGGTATTTTTATAAGGTTGTTGGCCATAAAGTAACTTTAAAATGCTTCCTCCACTGATCAAAAAGAACAGCCCTAATTTGATAAGCATCTTTGCTATGCTAATTCCTTCCCCAACAGGAACATGTTTAACCCCACAAAACAGCGTGGGTGATACGTGTGTCCACTTAAAAGCAGGCATAGAAGGCCCAGAGAGGGTGAGTAGCTTGCCTGAGGTCACACGGCAGAGAGAGGAAAACCTGGGATTGCAGTTGGATGGGATGACTACAGCATCATTTCCCAGCTCATCACTGCAGCCCCAAATGCTGGGTGAAGCTCTGATGCTTGACTATTGACAAAGATCTTCCATCAACAAATGCATGAAGCAGAAGAGCGAATTATAGAAACCTGGTTGTCTACAGCTTCTGTTCACAGTCACTTGCCCAAGGCCTTAGGTTGGTCCAGTTGGGACTCAGAGCCATGTCTTTTCCCTCCTAGCCCACTTGCTCCTTGCCACTTCAAGTACAGGCCAGGGAGAGAGAGCAGGAACAGTCTGGGTCTCACAGTGATACATACCAGCTCTGCTGGGTGACCTCCAGCAAGAAACTTGCCCTCTCTGGGCTTCAAGGACTTCGTCTGTGGAAAAAGGATTAATACTCCCTGCCAGACAGGGTTGTTGAAAGCAATTCATTCATCTTTCAACAAGTGCGTCCCCTATAAAGGCACAATCTGAGACAGAGGTGTGACTCTCAACAAGCTTGTGTCCTCATCGAAAAGATTCAAGAAACAATCACGCCAAAGATCAACATAAAAGCTTATAACAGTGTGTCTGGCATATAGTAAATACTCAGTTAACATTGGTTGCTAAGTACCACTCAGCTTCTTTCAATGTTCCCCTGTTAGGGAGCTAGAATACAAACCACTCAGAACAATAACTAGGAAAACTGATTTTGAGCATTTTGCTCAGTGTGCACCAAAAATGTACATTTTTTTGCCCTATAGTTAAAGGGGGGGGGATAAAAAAAAAAACAGGGTAATTTATGTCTGTAGCAGTTCAATTCACTTGAATCTCTGGGAGAGAATGGGTTGGGGTCACCCAAAATTGCAAATGGAATTACTTAAAACCTTAAAACCTTAATGGGTCTCAATCAAGGTAGATGTGGTTCCCCTGGGAACATTTGCCAATGTCAATTTCTAGAGACATTTTTGGTTGTCACAACCGGAGGCGAGGACCTGCTGCTAGTACTTCACTGGTGGAGGCCAAGAATGCCGCTCAGCAGCCTACAGTGCACAGACCCACTCCCATCACCAAGGAATTACCCAGCCCAAGTGTCAGTAGCATCAAGGTCGAGAACGTTCACCTCAATGATATTTCAAAATGTGGGTACATCCTCCAGGTGTGAATGTCATTGTCCAGCAATGTCTCAGCTAAGAATGGAGGCTTAATCCAGTCTGCTAACAGGCAGGAAAAAATGAAGTTCAGAGATGTTAGGTGACTCACCCAAGGTCACACAATCCATCCTGACCTCTACTTTCAAAATCAAGTCACTTTTCACATCATTCCTGCTGTCTTCTGGTAGTTGAAGACAGACACAAATGCTTTCAAAAAAAGGCACATGGGATTCTACTCAGACTCATCCTGATAGTTGCATTGGGGATGAATCAGACTGACTTTGAAGCCAGCGAATGCTGGATTTGAATCACAGCTCAGTCGCCTCCTTCTTGTGGGAATTTCACGAACCCATTCCCCTGTGCCTCAGTTTCCTAATCTATAAAATTTCTGTCTGATATGGTGACTAATGATGAATTTGGGCCCCCTGGATAGGAATCCTCTCTCTCCCACTGACTAGTTTGACAGACTTGCCAGTATTTCTGTGCTTCATTACTCAGATGTAAAATGGGGAAAGTGATCATAACATCTCTGTCTTGGGATTGTTACAATAATTAAATAAGTTAATAGATGGGACCCTCCAAAGAGCACCTGGCTTCTGGGAGGCTCTCAGTAAGTGGTGGCTACTCCAGTCATTACTGTTGCTACCTGTAAGGATTTGGGGGATATGGGGGTGGGGATTTGAACTGATATACTTGAATACCTTGGAAATTAAGTGTTAAATTATTAATTCCTTAATCATGTCAGTACACCAAAGCAGCTGTTCTGAGCCCTAAACCTTCAGCCCTGAATTCTGGCTGAACTGTGGAATCATCTAGAGAGCTTTGGAAATAATGCCCTTGGTATGGGTCTAATAACAGCCAGGTGAGAAGAGCTGAGGATGCCTCCCTTTAATCTTTCTAAACCTGCTGTCAGTATTTTCCTTTACAACCAGGTCTAAGAATTTATTCTTGTCACTATGTCCCTAGGGCCAGGACAGTGCCTAGCATGGGGTTGGCACCTAGAAAATGTTTATGGAATACATAAATGTCAAGTTAAATGAAGGCAGGGACCATGTCTATCTTGGATTATCATTATATAGGTCCAGGGCCAAGGAAAGTGCCTGGCACATAGAAGGTGCTCAATAAATACGTATTGGATTCATTAATATGTTCATTTGTGAAAGGAAATGGCAGGGCTGTGGAGAAATCCTACTGAGTTGCCACTGCCACCTGCTGACCATTTTGCTACACTGCAGGTAACTCACCTGAGATTTGCCTTCTCTTAAGGACCACTTGCTTCCCTTCCACCCTGTAAATCACACATTTTATAGACAAGAACATTGAGGTCCAGAGAGGTCAAATGTCTTGCCCACAGATGGGCACGTGCACAGCCAGGCCTGAATTCCGGGTCACTGGACACAAGGTGATGCACTTTATTCTCACTTTCCTGCAAGGGAATTAACAGGTGCTCTTTCAAGCAGCCTTATTTGGGCAGGTACTATATGCCAGGCTTTGCAGATGCAGCAGTAAGAGCCAACCCCAGCAGAACAGAGCTCAGCTGGAGTGAAGACTCAAAGACTTTTTTAGAGGAATCATTAGGGCATGATGGATGCAGGTCCTGACCATGATGTTCTTTGCATTTATTATAAAGGTAACACATGCCCAACCTGTTTTTTTAATGATACATCAATGTGTTATAAATATAAAAGCGCTGGTCAACAGCTTGTAGGGAACTGAATCTTGGAAGTGAGTCCTAGATGTCATAAATATGAAAGTAAGATTTTTCCCTTCCTGCAGCTCATACCCTAGGCTCATTCTACAAGGCTGATGATTCCTTTCCAGTCCTTTTAGGCATCTCCCATGGATTCATAAGCGAGCACTATCTAAGGGCCTCACAATTGATTTAAGGAAGGCATTGTGATTTGACTCAAGGATCAAGCACGGAAACTGGATGCATGTCCAGCCTGCTCTGATGTACCCTTGTGTGAACTTCAAGCATAGAGCTGATCTTGGTTTAGTGGAAGGATTAGTCTTGGCCAAGCATTTGAGGTTCCAGAAGAGATCCTTATTATACTGTGCGTCTCCTACTCAAGAGTTCCATGGGACCAAGAATTATATTTGTTTTATTCACCCCTGTGTCCTACCTATGTGCTGGCAGAAGGAATTAGATCACATGCTGAGCCTGGAATGGGTTAAACCTGCAGATTCAACTCTCCAATAAGTCTTAAGCTACCAAGGGTCATTCATAGTGCTCCCCCTGTATACGTCAGAGTAATTTCTGATGCCCCTGAGCTTCAAGAATGTCTTAACCGGCTCATCTTCACTGAGAAAAACTTATATTAAATAATTAAATACAATGTATGCAGTGCTGGGGCAGAAGAGTATGAAAGACTAGTGGCTCAATTACACACTGGGGGCATCAGGGAAGACTTCCTGCAGGAGGAAAAAATGAGGACTGAGCATTGAAAGACAAGATTTGTCTAGGTTGGGTAATCAGGTGAGGTGTAAGGTAAGAAGCTGGAGGAATGTTTCATAACTTAACACCATCTATTCATTGCTCACTGAGAGCATGGAAAGAGCATGGCAAGCATTTTACACTTATCTTAGTGAATCTTCCAAATCCCTACAAGATAGGTACTACTAGTATTCCCATTTTACATGCGGAGACAGGTTCAGAGAGGTTGTGGTCCTTGCTGGAGGTCACACAGCCAGTAAGATTTTCAACCAGACTGTACCATAACGTGTGCCCAGAGGTAGCAAAGGGAGTCTGGGGAGTGGAAAACAGTTCACTGTGGGGAGGTAGAGAGGGATGCAGGGCAGTCGGGCCTAAGTCAGACGCGTGGGCTCCAAGCAAGTCCCACTCCATCGGGCTCATTTCATCAGCTCCTTTGGCTTGCATTGCAGCGGAGGAGTCCCTGGCCTGCGACAACCCAGGGTTACCTGAAAACGGGTACCAAATCCTGTACAAGCGGCTCTACCTGCCGGGGGAGTCTCTCACCTTCATGTGCTACGAAGGCTTCGAGCTCATGGGCGAAGTGACCATCCGATGCATCCTGGGGCAGCCATCCCACTGGAACGGGCCGCTGCCTGTCTGCAAAGGTAAAGAGACCTACATGGATGGGAATTGAGGGGCCCGGAGCTTCGGGACTAGCTTGCAGGGAATCTGAATGTGCTCCAAAAAGCCAAGCGCCAAGCTACTGTATTTTAGTAAATCTAAGATGCTACCATCATTTCCCGCACAACTGATAAAGTAACAGATCGCTGCCATTTAAACTATAACACGTGCCGTCTTAGCATTTTTACTTACTGAAGTGAGCTCTCTTCTAAGTTGTTGTCAGAACCCGGAGCCAGCCTGCCTTTCACTCCCCCTTCCACAAGATGGCTTAGATGCTTCCCATCTACTGAATCCACTTCTCACAATCACTTGACTCCCCAGGGTAGCTTGGGCTTCCTGTTTGATTTGGGGGTATTCTCCCACCAATTCCCCAAAAGCTGATGAAGCCTGGATGAGCGAGAGCCCGCACGGAGATCATGGGCACCACCTGGTGGTAGAGATAACAAACCGTTGATTGTAAGATGCCCTATCTCGGAGATGGGAAAAAGGGAGGGGATGTATTTTAGTTCATTGAAATTAAGTTGTGTCACACCCAGTTGGTTTGAGCCCGTTTATCTGGGTATTTGGGGTGTGCAATTAGTACACCCTAAATGCATTCAGTGTTTTGGACCAGTAAATCTTAACCTTTTATTAATGCCCCTTAGAGAATCACACAAAAAAAACTCAGAAATATTGCACCCGGTAGAAAGAAGCATGCACCTTTACATTTCTACTTGGGTACCCATAACTTCAGTGGATCCCCAAGTGCCTTAATCATGAACTCCAAATATTTTAAGACTTAAAAATACTTTCCCCGCTGTATTTCTGGTTCAGGGGTATAGACAAAATAATTCAAAACAAGTGTTCAAGCCAATTCTTATACACGAATGTGCAAGGCAGCACTATACACAAAAGACAGAAATAACCCAATGTCCATCAACAAATGGATAAGCAAAATATGGCATATTCATTAAAAAAGAATATTATTCAGCCCTAAAAAGGAGTGAAAAGCTGATGCCTGTTTGTAGTGCCAGCAGGAAGGCACAGTTCAGGATCTCTATGGTTGGAGCAGATGGGTAAAGGAGGGTCCTGGAGCCCTCGGTGGCTTTTCCAGGCTTTTATTGGGATTTTACCAGGTACATGGCAGGCAGGGGTGCCAGGAGGCTGGCAGGCCTTCTAGCTCCCAGCAAGTCCTCACTCTTTATTGGGCATTCCGGCAATCTCTCGTGGCCTAGTTCTTTCTCTTCTGCTCATTCACTTTCATTCCCTTCCTCTCTCGCATGTTCCCCTGCATCCCCGTGACGCCGCCCTCATAGGCCCAGTCTCAGCCCAGTACCCACTTCCCCACTCCAGGTGCCCGCCATCAGGCATGCATTCAGGACCACTGGGATCTATCATTAATCCTGATGGCAGGAGGGCAGAAAAGCCTGATAATCACTTCCCCTACACTGGTACAACACGCGTGAACCTTGCAACACTATGCTTAGTGAAAGAAGCTGGGAACAAATGATCACAAATTCTCTATTTATATGAATATCCCAAATAGGCAGATCCTGAGAGAGAGTGAAGTGGCGTTACCCTGGGGCTGAGGGGCGGGAGGAGTAACTGCTTCATTGGTCCAGTTTCCTTTCGAAATGGTGAAAAAGCTTTAGAATAGAGGTGATTGTGGTACCATATGGCTAATGTGCTAAATGCCACTGAATTATACATTTTAAAATGTTTTCATTAAAAAAATAAATTAATAAAGCATTTGGCTTATTTAGGAAAGAATTGTAGGTAACAATTTGAGAATATCGTTAAATTTACATATTGTATAAGTGTGGGGCCGGAGCTGCTTTTTCCAGTTGTCATGGAGCTATAGCAGCTGGCTTGGACCAGTGAGGTGAGAAACGCAGGACAGAAAGTCATTGGGCGGAGGACACTGGAGAGAAAAGACAGAAATTATCTACTTCTAGACCTTTGTGAAACATCAGTAAATGTCTTTTTTTTTTAATGAGTTACTCTTATGTTTTGTGAATTTTACCTGTTTTTTCGGTTGTAGCGCAAGGAAGAGCACAGAGCAGATTCTATAATTCAAGCAGACAAGTGAAGGAGAGTCCTGGAGCCCTCGGTGGCTTTTTCAGGCTTTTATTGCGTTTACCAGGTACACGGCAGGCAGGGGTGCTGGGGGGCCATGAGGCTGGCAGGCCTCCCAGCCCCTGGCGTATCTTCACTCTTTCTGGGCTCGCCGGCCTTCTCTCCTGGTCTCTGCTTCTCTGTTGGCTCTGCTGCTTCTGGTGGTTCCGTTCTCCTGGCGTCCCCGTGACACCGCCATTATAAGCCCAGTCTCTCAGCCCAGGTGTACCCACCTATGTAGGACCACACCCTACTCCAGGTGGCCGCCATCAGGCATGCAATCAGGACCGCAGGGATCCATCATCAATCCTAATGGCGGGAGGGCAGAAAAGCCTGACAATTATTTACCCTGCATCAATGTTTTCCTGAATCACCTCGTTAAGCCTCTAAGACAGGTGAGTTATCTTCTACACTTAGAGATGAGAAAGAAGAGGCTCAGAGAAATTAAGTGACATCCCCAAAGCCACACAGCTGGAACGAGAGGAATTCACAGGGGAGGATTGTAAATTCCCTGCCTTTTCCACAGCCAGGTCGTCAGGGCGCACTTCAGGAATGTCTACTTGCATCTCAACCAGCCAGTCCCTGAGCATCAGAATCAGCCAGAGAGTTCATTAGAAAGACATTCTGGGTCTGCACCGTCAGAGTCACTGACGGGGGCAGGGAGGCTGAAATGATTGCCTTACCAAATTCTAGGTTGTTGAAATCTGCACTTTGAATTTGAGAACCACTGAAGGCTGCGGGCTCCAAACAGAGGGCACTGGCATCAACACATTCCCGGACTTTTCCGTGGAGGTGTCCATTCACTGGGTTCAGCGCAGGACCCAAGAGCAGGTTTATCCACCGGTGAGGTTTATCACCCACCAGTGTGGGAAGCACCAGCATAAAGGATGTGATTTACTCAGCTAGGAGTTAAGCTGGGCTTATCCTATGGAAAGCAAATGCTTTGTTGAAGCAGTTCTTAATAAGAGGCCAAGGGGTCCATTGAAAGAGCAGAGCAAACTAAGAAAGCAGCAATTAGGATGTAAGAGAGCTGCCTGCCTCCACCCCCACTTCCTGCCATAATTTTGATTAAAGCCCTGCATTTGAATTTATTTTCCATTGCACAAACTAAACCGGCTCTGTAGCTGGTTTCCTGAGTAAAGATTTCCTGTGATGATTCTAGCATAGTCCTAATAGGAGTTAACTTAATGTTGTTGGTAAGTTTTCTGAGAGGGTAGGGGTAACTAGAGTTTGTTTTTAAGACACCTAAGTAAGAATACCACACAAGGACCATTTCTGACTCTATACATTATCTGCCCAGTGACTTTTTGTGTTAATTACAACAGTATCTTATGCAGGAAGTAGAAGAAAGCCAAGTTAAAAACGAAGCATCACAGTTCCTCCCTCCACCCCCCACGCCCCAGAAGCCGGCTCTGTCCCTAATGTCCATCCCTGTGAGTGTCCAGTCTCATCTTGCCTTTGAGTTATACAAATAAACATACTGTAATAAACAACTAGAGGGTGTTCACTTATCAAAAAAGAAGTCATCAACTATATATTGGGTTGTCAGAAAATTCATGACATTTTCTTTTCTATATTTTTCAAGCAAAATATTGCCTCATGACTTTTCTGAAACCCCATAATACTCTGTTTAGCTTTTCCCCACTTACAGACATCTCTCTAGTTAGGAAAATAAAAACACCTATAACTCTGCTTTATCTTTGTAACTGCTGTGCGTTGTTATGCGTGCATCATAATGCACCCACCTTTCCCCTGTGGATGGCACATGATTAAAGCTGGGCCTTGCTGCCACCCCCTTTCACCCCTTGGAACACAATCTTTTCATCTAAGCCTTTCCTCGAGGGACTGTGCTTCCTTGAAACCCATCCATGGTAGGGACCTTGTCCTGCTCAGCCACCATGATGCCTCCAATGCCGGAGAGCAGAGATGCCAGCCTCCCACCATCTCAAGCTTCCAGAGAAAATGCACAGGGAACGCAGGGAAACATGAATTCCAGAGAGTTCTGGTCTGTGGCAATGTATGAATGAAAATAGTTTCACATAGAATATAAATCCTAGTCAAGTAAATTTAGAATAGAAATGAAATCAGAAAGGGTCACATACATGTGTGTTTCCAAGCAGGAAGAGTTTCCTCTCGCGTTGGATTGGGGGTTTTGGCTTTTGCCCTGAGCCTCACCAGTCATCATCCTTGGTTCTCCATGAAAGCAGCAAAAAGGCCCGAAGAGCATGGTGCAGAGCAGAGGTCAGAGAAAGTCTAGCAGCCCCAGGGTGAAATCCTGCATCTTCGCTGGGAAGCTGCCTGGCACTGCAGAAGTTGCTTCACTCCTCCAAGCCACTGTTTGGATAGTGGCTTTTTGGGGTGATGGCAGCATCCAGCTCCTGAGAGTGTCCGGAGGGTCAAATGAGCAGATATCGCCGCAGCTCTTCAAAAGATGCCTGACCCGGGCGAGTGCTCAGTGGTCACGCACTGCTCTTGCCGGTGCCCTGTGCCTGTCATATTTCTCTCACCTCTCTCAGACCTGAGGAAGGGAATCTGTCCAGGCCTTTCCACTCAGGACAGCAGCCAGAGAAATATTCTGGATAAAAGGATTCCTGATTAAAATGCAGCGCTCACATCAGCAAAGAGTGACCTGGGCTTTTGCGCCTCATTTTTGTTTGAATTCACGCCACACTGACCAACGCTTCTGATTTCTCTTTCAGTTAATCAAGACAGCTTTGAACACGCTTTAGAAGGTGAGTTCCGGAGGGGAAAATATCCTATAAATCAGACTCCTCGCAGAAAACACAAGCACGTATTTGACTAGCTCTATCCAGGTGCTTAAAAAAAAACTCTGCCTCTTCATTGCTGAAGGTCACGTGGAAACAAATGGTTGTGAAAGAAAAAATCATGGGGTTTACAGCTTAGGGTCTTAACGATGGCCCGAGGGGGATTCGACACTCATTCTGCTCATGATGATGAGGTAAAATCTCCGAGTCCCAAACCTGCAAAGAGCTAACCCAGCTGTAGATCTGCTCGCCCCTGGGGAAGAGTTTGGGGAAATTCAATCCAGTCATGTCTCACCCTCACCCTCCTGGTTTCCACGGGCGGGCCCTGGGAGGGATGCTCTGTAGTCTGCTCCTCCTGAGGGAACCCCCATATCTCTCTTCCCCGACATCCATGTCCCTGCAGGCCCTGCCCTCTGCTCTCCTTTTTCATTCAGAAACGACATGTGCAGCGTGTCAGTGTGGAACAGATGTGAGAACCATCCCGGGTCTTGTTTCTGTGGCTCCGTCTCCCTCCCGCCCCTTCCGTAGGGGAAGCGTTCTGCGCCCTGCAGAGTCTCCATTCAGTCTGGCACAAAACCACTTACGCTGACTTTGATGTCAGAAATATACACACACCGTTGCATTTTAAAATGTTTTAACCAAGTGTGCAGTTGTCAGCATTGCTTCTGGAGCCAGCTGTTTGAACAAAAGCCAGCTTTCTGGTAGCGAGCAGTCCACCCGGAGCATCTGGGCCTTGGGACTCGTAGGCTCTTAGGTGCCGTCCTTGTTAGGGAGGATGCTGAGCCCAAGCAAGCAGGGGCAGGGCTCAAACTAAGTGCAGGGCGGAGTGGCTGCTGGGCCCCCTGTGAAGAGATGGGGTGTCCGGCTCTCTGTGGCCATCCTTTTTGTCTTTTGCCAGAAGAACATCTCAAAGGCCCGGGGCTGCGCAGAGATCACAAGCGTCACCTGTGCTCGTGCATTTGTTGTGGTGCTAGGGTCGGTTTTTCCCACCCTATTCTTTGGTGTTGGGGATGAGAGATGGGCGCACAGCCCGGTGCTGTTAGAAGTGGCCTCGGAGAACCGCAGAGGAAAGGCAGCCAGAAGCACCTAGTCTCCAAGAGAGGCGGGGGCTCCCTGCCAGCTGAGCTAGGCCGGGGTAGTTCTTGCAATTTCCACAAACGTTGGGGGATGACAGGAGGCTACCAGGGAGGCCGAGTGGTCTCCCAGAGAACTGACCCGTGGCCCCTGAGCATCAGAACTGGGTCTTCACGCTGGGGGAGTCGTCGCCTGGCAGGACTGACCTGGGTGCCCAGCGCCCTCTTCTGGAGGGTCTGATTGCGGCAGCTCTGGGAAGGACCCACTCTGGGGAGGTCAGGAAGCAGGAAGCGGGAGCAACAAGCTCAAGCTGCCCACCTCCCCAAGAAGCAGCCAGGTTGCAGAACTCTGCTTAGAGACCGCATAGCGAGCCTCGTGGTGTGCACCTGCCCACACCCAGTCGCAGTTCCAGGCTGCTCCTCTCCTCTCCGTTCCGTGGAGTGTCAGGGGAACCTGCGTGCCCCACACCTCACTGGGGATTTTCTCCGTGTCTCCCTTGAATTGTAATTTAACCAGATTTCAACTGTACACCATCCCCCATTAAAAAAATAGGGGGCCTGCCTGGTGGCGCAAGGGGTTAAGTCAAAACACTATGAAGCCATCAGCAGCCACTGCCACAGGAGTTCGATCCCCGGCCAGGGAGCTGACCCACATGGCGCAGCAGACCTCTCCTGTCTCCCCTCAGCCGTGTATTTCAGTAGATCTGCCTGTTCTGCTCCCCACTCTCTCTGGTGAATCCTCTCCCCGCCTCCCACACCTCTGGCCTGTACACCAGTGCTTGTATGCATAATAAATAAATCTTTAAAATAAAGAAATAAAATAAAACGGGCACTGTATGATGGGGATTCAAACAACTAACCCCTCCAGCCGCCTCCCCCACTCCCGCTCCCTCCAAGGATGACCCCGTGGCAAAGCCCGTCCCTTTTCCTCTCTCATTCCTGTCTCTCCTCTCTGGAGATGGCCCTCCAGTCTAAGGCTGTGTGGCGTCAGCTCTCCGAGCAGGTGTGGAAGGGGCAGAGCAGGTGCCCCCTGGAAGCTGGGGACCTGCGTGGGGGAGTGCAGGAGACATGAGGGCCTCATTAGTTTCTGTGTTCAGTAGCAGAAGCGGCAGCAGAGACCTCACTGGAAGGGGGCAACATGGCCCTGGCAATCTTCATCCCGGTCCTCATCATCTCTTTGCTGCTGGGAGGAGCCTACATTTATATCACCAGGTAGGAGCTTGAGGGAGGGGCATGGGCGGCTGCCACCTACTCAGGCCCCAGCTCAGCGCTAGGGAGTAGGGAGGAGCAGGCATGTCACCTCTCTGAGCCTCAGGGTGTGACTGTGGGGATGCTGTGATTCAGCTCAACTCTGGTAAATATTTATATGGGATCCCTCCCACCCTTCTGGTAGGATTGCTGAGCATACTCAGGAAGCAAGAGAGACTGTATCCCTCGCCTCAAGGAGCATGGTGCAGGGGAGAGACAGACAGCTCACAGGGCAGGCCCCTCTCTCATGCAGTCACTATTCACAAGTTTTTCATTTGTTTATTTTTAATAATTTATTTATATATAATTTTACATTATTGTTCTTTTTTTACAGTGTTTGCTTTCTTTTCTCAGATGTAGTGTAAGTACATTAGAAGTATGTCGTATATTAGAAGGTGATAAATAGAAAAAGAATAACCAGAAGGGAGAAAAAGAGGAGTAGCGTCGGGATAGTGGTTGAACTTTAGGTAGGGTCCATAGAGAAGGCCCCACTGAGAAATGACATTTGAGTAAGGACCTGAAGGCAATGAATAAATGACACAAATATCTGGCAGAGAAGGGTTCCAGGCAGAGGAGCAGCATGTGCAAAGGCCCTGGGGTAGGTCCTAGTATAAATTGTTCCAGCCCTGTGGAGCTCACAGGCTAGTGGAGGGAGGGAAGCAGTTTGCAGTAAATGATAATGCTTTATGACGAGCACAGTGAAGAGATAGTGTGGTAACAGAGGAATTGCCTTTAAATAAATGTATGGTCAGGGATGGCTGTTCTGAGGCAAGATAGTATTTAGTAGGTTGTTGCTGCCTTAGTATTAAAGAAGCAACCGGCCTTATGTGGTTCTAAGTTGAAAGCAACTATGATTACAGCTTTCAAGCGCCTCAGAGTTGCACCTGTGAGAGGCTGTTCCCACACCTCCTTATTGTTATTCTCGGAGGTGCCAATGCTCAGGAAGTGGCACCAAGTGTTTCCTTTTCCTTTGAAGGTGTGTCCTAGGCCAGGAGAAGTAACTTCTCGCTCCTTGATTGTCTTTTCTGCAGATGTCGCTATTACTCCAACCTCCGCCTACCCCTGATGTACTCGCATCCCTACAGCCAGATCACCGTGGAAACCGAGTTTGACAACCCCATTTATGAGACCGGGGTGAGTTGATCTCGCTGTGCTCCTTGGTGCCTCCCTCTCCATCTGCCCAGATTCGCCAACATTAAAACTGAAGCTTTAATTTCCTTTTGATGACAATGCCACTGGTAGAAAGGCATGGCCCAAGGTCCTGTCTCATCCTGCCAGGACATCTGATGAGATCACTGCTGGAGAACCAGCTTTCTGAAAGCTGATGACAAGCCTGTGGCCCTGTTCACCCTTAGCAGAATGTTCACGGAAAGAAGGGGCTACACTAGAGACCCACGGAGAGACAGCTAGGGCAGGTCAGGGTCCATCAGTGCCTGGTAGATGGGCATTCCTACGCATCTGTTCAACTCCACTCCTATTGGCTGGCCATGTGCGCCATCCCTACATGTTTGAGTGACAGCCTGTCATTGGGAACTAAGGATACAATCATGAACCAGATACACATAGTCCTGCACAAGAGATAATATTATATTACCCATGATTGTAACAATCATAACCATCGTGAGCCTGGCACCTTCAATGCATAATCTTCTTGATTCCTTGCAATTCTTTGCAATTGATTCTTGCAGTTATCTCTGATTGCCCAGTGAGGCCCTTGAAGTTCAGAGAGAGGAAAAATATAATTTGGCCAAGGTTGTATACAACCAGAAAGCCCAGCCTGGAGCTAAGGGGCACGTTCTACCTGATGCTGCATCATTATCCTTCCCTGCCTCCCCTTGAATAGCCAATTAAATATGCCAATGAATATCTTAATTCCAACTAATCATCATTTTTAAATGCTGACAAAAAGGAAATTGGACAGGGCGCTATGAGGACAGATAATGGGGATGCTGGGAGGGGAAGGGAGAAACATCTTTGAGGAGGTGATAGTGAGGCTGGGATAGGGAAGGTGGGTAGAACTTAAAGTCGAAGAAGGTTGGGCAGAAGAGAGAGGTCATGCAGAGATCAGGGCCAGTATGAGGAACAGAGAGCCTGGTCATGACTTTGCTAAACCACAACCTGTGACGTTCACTGTGGAACGATGTGCCGGCCTCTCATCTCCCCATGCTTGAGAGGCCCAGTGACCTCTTCTGGAGCAAAGCCTGTGACTTCTTACATGTTCCTGCTCCTCTGGCCCAGAGGCCTGGATTACATTACACATACTCCATAAATATTAGAGAAAATGGAGCTGCTTGCTACCCACATGTCATCACTAGATACAGCACTGGTAAGAAGAGGTCATACATTATTTTGTACTCTATATAACCTGTTTTCAAATCCTAAAAGACAGTCAAGCCAATGAAAAAAATAGCAATTAAGAGACGAGATCTTATTAATACTTATTAGTATAGTCTGTCAATTACCTACTGCTACAGTGATCCCAACTACTGTTACAGTGAGTAACAAAAAAAAATAATCCCCAAAATCATTCACTTAAAGCACCAACTGTTGATTTTCTCATCAGTCTGCAGGCAGTTCAGCTGGGCGTTCATCCTGTTTGAGGGTCTGGGACTGGCTAGTTGTTGGGTGAATCCCTGTGCAGCTCTGCAAAGGACTAGCAAGGCACGCTCTGCTGTGGAGGGGGCAGGGCACAGCAGAAACACACGAGCACTTTTAAAGCCCCTCTTGTGTCCTATCTTCTGATAACTGTTCAATAAGAGCAAGTCTGGGTCAAGTGGAAGGACGATGGATGTCTCATGGTCAGTGTGGTGGGTGCAGGCAGAGGTGATGGCCTGTGCTCATTAATGTGTGGCTCTTCCAGGCAGGAGTTTAACAGAACTGTGCTTCTCTCTCCTGCAGGAAACCAGAGAGTATGAAGTTTCCATCTAAAGAGAGCTACACTGGAGAAGGGAACCGGCAGATAGGAACTCAACTACAACCTCCTCGAGAAATTCATCCAGAGATCATGTGGCATTTGATAGAAACCCCAGAGTGTCCGCTGTCTTTTCTTTAGACTCTTTATTGAAGATTTACTGTTTTCTTCACTGTATTTATTATATTTAAAATTGAAATAGGTGTGGTTGGATGCAGCCAAGTTCATGTTACAGCCTCAGTTTTGAAGGCAGGCGGAAGACCTGCAAAATGGCAAACGCAGCAGCAGAGGGGACAAAACCCAGATTGAGTTAGTCCCATCAGCAGCGCCATGCTGTGGCTGCATCAAGCGCATGCATCTTTCGGGACGCCCATGGTGTTTGTACAAAGCTAAGTCCCCAGATTAGGTTGGAAAGCGTATTTCTTGTGGGCTAACTTGGGCTGGAATTTAGCACGGATATTTAAACAGGTCTGCTCCAAAACCCCTGAGTGTCCTCCCTTCCAATTTTCCTGGCTTCTGGAAGATCTTGATACATCCTCTCCCTCCCGTGGTCTTTCTGAAAGCAGCCCAAGGGGTTACATCAGCACTCTCTCTGACAACCCTGGCCTCGCTGGTTGCTGGCAAAATAAGAAAATGTTTCTTTCCATAAAGATGGCAGATGACAAAGGAAAATTTTCAGAGAAGATGAGAGTTCTGAGAGTCAGAATGAAGAAGTCGGTGAGGAGGAAGGTTGAGGGAAGGAATTGAGTTAATAACATGCTCTTTTCTTTGACATTCCTTCCATGATAAAACAGCAGGTTATCCAGCGTGCCAGCGTGGATCACCTTGTTCAGCAAGGCCACCCTCCTGGGGGAACAGACCCCAGCGCTAGACTGGGCAACCCCGCCCACAGAGCTAGGGGACTAGCACCCTGAAATCCAGGGGTGGATTTTTTTTCTCCTGGGGTGTGCTAGAATGCCCGAGCCCTCCAAATAAGGGAGATGTAAGTACACTACTTCTCTAAAAAGCATCACCTTCAGAAAAGATTTGCAATCCAGTATTGGTAGGATGTGGGGGGTGCAGGGGAGAGGGCAGGGCTGGGGGGCGGGCAGGGAGAAGGATGAGCCTATGAGAAAAAAAAAAACCCTACTCTTCTATTCCCTGAAGCTCTGCCCAGATGTGGAGAGGCAGCGTGAGTACTGCCCAAAGAGATTCAGAGAAACAGAAAGAGGGGGTTAAAACCACGATAGAGCCTTCATCCTAGGATTCAGACGCCAATGAAGAGAGGAGGGATTTCAGGTCAGAAAGGAGTCCACCCCATATCCATCTCACGGGCGTCCTGATATGTTATCAGGATTCGTTCATCCCCACCTAGTGGGGCAGGAGAGTGTGTGGCCATCTGGAAGTTTCTTTTCTAAACACAGGTGTAAAGCAGAAGCAGGGGGTGAGGATACTGGAAAGAATAGTGAGTTGGACACAGATGTACCCAACCTCCTGGGGCCACCCAGTGGTGCCCGCCTGGGTGACTTTGAGTCCTCTTGGGCGCCCTCTCACTTTAGAAGGTTTTCAAACAAGAGAAGACTCTCTTGCTGCCAGCCACTGGGCGAATGGCTGGCGTCCATGTTTGGGGGAGGGCTTGTTTAAGAAGCCTTTCAAGTGGGTGAGCAATTGGCTTTGCACACAGTCATTTTCTCCTATTGACCAGGAACTTGGAAATTGCATTTGGGGGTCTGAGAATACTGCATAGATGTATGCTTCTTGAGGCAAAAGGTCACTAGAGGTTGCTCTCTAGGCACCCCAAAGTCCACCGTTTTTTACAAAAGATCCTAAGGAGAAACACTCCAGACCTACAGTGAGCAACGCCGTGTTTGAAGAACAACCAACAATGCCAATGATGTCACCTTTTTTTTTTTTTCTTAAGGCAGAATCCAATTTTTGCTTTTGTTTCTATTTGATTCTTTAGTCTAACCTTATCCCTGGGTCATCTGGAATGAAAAACTCTATTAATGATGTTTGATTTTAGGACATACTATGGTTATGTGAAAACTAACCATTTGCCTTCTGGAAAGACTGACAAAATATAAAATCTTTATTCTAACCCTGTTCCCTAAAACTGGCCAGACCGTGGACCAAGAATTTTTACGGGCTATTGGAGAGCTGGAAAGATGTTGATCTTTCTTTTCAGGATATCAGTGTCTTAGTTCTGTCTTAGTAGTACAGCACCTGTAGCCATGTTTTAAAAGTTTGTTTTAGCCTAGAGATGGGTATGGCAACTCGACAATGTACAGTGTGATTGAAAAGACAGGTTGGTGTCTATTTTTCTTTTCAAAATATCTGAATGTGTATTTGTAATATGTAAAGGTTTAAAAATAATAATAATAATAGTGCCAAAAATGTACCAGGATCTCCTTTCGGTTCATATATGTCTGTTTTTATAAGATCAATAATGAAAACCCATTGGGATTAAATATTTTTGAACCGGGTACACTCTTGAGAAACTCGAGAATGGACTGAACCTTCCTACAAGCCACTCTTTGTTTTTGAAACAGTGGGGAAATGCGTTTACAGAGATTTCGAGCTTCCCAGAATGCATGTGATGGCGTGTGTTACATGCTAATTCTTCTAAGCTGTATCTGTCAGCTACCACCCTGTGCTTTAAAAGTGCACACTCTACCCTCCTCAGCTTGGAGCTCATTCTTTTGCTTTTTGGGGGAGTGGGGGGCAGTAGAATTGTTTAGCCCACATAAGTATTCTGGTCACTACCAGATGACCATCTGGACTTAGTTGCATAGATGCGCTTTAAACTTGAGCTTTCGAAACCAGCTCCCCAGAGAGCTGCGAGCTTCAGAAATTGCCAAGCAGCCCAGCAGGAAGGGAAGTGGCCTCCTAATTGAGATAGTGGAGGAGGAAGTGATGTGGCAGGTGGATGGGTAGATGCAGTCTGAGGCGGGAGTCTTGGCAAAAATGGCCTTTCTGTGGAATAAATCCGAAAGAGGTGACTTTCCTAGGCCCTTGGTAGGGGCAGTTGGTCATTGGAGGCCAGATGTATGGAGTAGCTCAGCACCCCCAAAGGCAGGCTTTCTCCTGGGAAATTTTCATTTTCATTTTATCCCCAAATAGAATTAAAAAAGCAAAACAAACTTTCTAAGCTAGAATAATGAAATTTAATCATTTTCCACTTTGTATATATTGATGCTAATAAAACAAATGAAAAAAAGAGTCAGATCTATGAGGTTTTTGTGGCAGCTACTGCAGGACAGCGCCAAGGGGCATCTGTCGGTTCCAGCATTGGCCAGGTTCACACCTACTGACGCTTTGAATGCTGAGACAGGACTGACCACTCTGGGAAGGTTCTGGTAGCATTTGGGGAATGTTTGGAACAAGACAGGTCTGAGGAGACTACCCTCAGCAGGCATACCACCACTCCGCAGCTCGCTCAGGCCTCCATAACAAAGCGCCATCGAGGGGTGGCTCAAACAGCACACTCATTTCTCCCAGTTCCGGGGGCAGCCTTGGTATTTGGTTTCTGCTGAGCTTTTCTTCCTACCTCAAAGACGGTCTTTTCATTGTGTCCTCTTGGGGTTATAGGGATCTGGCAGGAGGAGAGAAGGTGGGGGGCTGATAAGCTGGGAGGGAAAGAGAGATCTCTGTCTCTCTTCCTCTTCTTATAAAGTCACATTCCTATCAGATCAGGGCCTCACTCTTACCAATTTACTTAACGTTAATGATGTCTTAAAGGGCCTGTCTCCAAATATGGCCACAGTGGGGGTTATGGCTTCAGCATATGAAGTGGGGGAGGGGTCCACAAGTCCATAACCTTCTGCCTCTAGTCCCCCAAAATTCATATCCTTCTCATATGCAAAATGCATTCATGCCACCCTAACAACCCCCAAAATCAATACTAGCATCAATACTAAATCCTGAAGTCCAATGTCTCATGTAAATATCATCTAGATCAGGCCTGGGTTTGAATCATCCCTCCTGAGACAAAATTCCTCGCCAGCTGGAAACCCGTGAAATCAAGCACAGGTTCTGCACTTCAAAAATGCAGCGGTAAGATGGGCCTAGGACAGACGTTCCCATTCCAAAAGGATGAAATGGGGAGCAAAGAAGGGTGATGGCCCCAATGAAAATCCAAAACGTGGCAAGGCAAGTTCCAATGGATCTTATGACCCCAGAACAGTCCTCTTTGGTACAATGCCCTGCCCTTGAGGACCTCTGGGGTGAGTGTCACCCCCAGGGCTCTACGGGAGGGCAGCCCAACCCATGAAGCTCTGTTGAAGGGAGTCACAGATGCTGTCATGCTGGCTGGACCAGACACATTCCCGCCCTTTGAAACCAGGGCAAAAACAGCCTTGTTCCCTGGACCCATGGTGGGAGTGGTGGACATGAACGTCCCTGCATGAACATCGTGATCATTCTTCCCTTTTCTTGAGGAATAGCGCCTGTCAACAGCTGAGTAAGTCTATCGTTGCACCCTACAGAATCCAAGAAATCTCTGGGGGGCACAATAGAAGTTGTATGCAAACCCACCATAGCAGGAGTTCAGAGACACAGAGCTGATTTTCAAAAAAAAAAAAAAATTAATGGCTATATGTGCACTGGGGTGACACAGAAGAATCCCAGGAAGCCTCAACCCCAAAGCTGTCCTCCAGTTCTAACCCACTGGACCCTCATGGAGCTCACAGGCCATTCCAAAGGCTGGGAGCAGGGTAGGAGAGCTGGGGGTCACCCCTTCCCCAAAGGCAGTCACTCTACGGCTGGAGGGCTAGCAAACTGGAGGGATTGCAAACAAGGTGGGCTTCAAAGAAAGTGCAGATCCACAGCAGAGACACTCCTGTCTCTCCTCTCAAGTCCATTGTGGTCTTTCTCTCTTCAACTACTGATGTTTAACTGCTGATGTGTCCTGGCTTGTGGGTTTGTTCAAACTGAAGCTCAAGAGAATTATAACTTATAGGGTCATATTTAATAAATAGCAATCTCACATTATAATCTTATAAATAAAATACCTCCATCTTATTTTACTCGTGGTATGTGTCGTATTTTGATTTGGTTAAGCTACTGACTGCTTTTGTATCATCTAATTTGATATCTCATTTATTCCTGTGAGTAAAGAAATGAGCATCATTCTCCTTTGACAGATGTGGGAAGTGAGGCTCAGAGAGACTAAATCACTTGCTGAAATCCACACAACTGGGACACAGGGAACGAGACCTAGGAGGCCTGGCTCCTGGTGGGTGCCCAGTGTCAGAGAGATCAAAGGTCAGTCTGAGCGGTGCCACCTCCCCCAGGGGTGCAGAGAACCAAAACCCCAGTGTAAGGACTCAGTCTTATTTGGCTTTTGTCCCAGAAGGTGTTTGGCTAGATTCACAAGTGACTAAAAGCCAGATATCTGGTTTGAATCTTGACTCAATGATTAGCAACTTATTGAGGTGAAGGACCCAGGTTAGTGCTGGGGAGGAGGGAGAAGACTTCCTACATCACTGTGGAGATTCCCAATGCATGTGGGGGGCTTCTACACACACACACACACACACGCACACACGCACGCATGCACGAGCACACACACACTGTGACAGTCCCAACTATCCTAAATGTAATAGAATGTTGGGTCAGACACTTAAAAGTGCCCTTTCTATATGTGTTTCCCTTCTCTTTGCTGAAAAAACCCCAATTTTCTACAGAGCAGCAATTTTCAAGGCACCTTCAAACAACTGGTCATGGTTGGTTTTGATGATGATCAGGCCGCTACCCATTTTCCCAGCCCCCTGAGGATGGGGTGCATCCTCTGAGCCCTTCTGGGTAGTAGTCCTCAGTGGAGGTTGGTTGGGGGGTGAGGTGGGCAGAGGGATGTTCTAAGAAATATGTATTTGCTTTCCTAATAAAAGGGAAGAAATCATTCCCTTGCTTCAGACCTTGAACCCAGTGGTGATGCTTCAGCAATCAGCCACCATCTTTCAAAGGAAGTGTCCAGTGTGAGGAGAAAAGCCATCCACTGACAAGAGGGAGGGGTAGAAAGTCGCAGGCCCCTCGTGGCGCCAAACACTCCTCCTGGACATGAACACGAAACATATCACAAAGCCAAGCCATACATTTTGAAATGAATTTCATGTTTGCCTTACATTTCCAGTATGTTTTTATTTGCACTAAACTAAGAAATCACCATTGTAAAGTGATGCTATGAATACTACTGTTTGCAATGTTGTTGCCTGGCACATAGTAGGCACTTTTAAACACTTGTTAAACAACGTCCACCCAACAGAGAAGCCCGGGATACGGTCAGCGTCAAAGGGGTGCTGGGTGCCTTGGCACCACCAGGTGGCGTCCTCGGCCTGGCTTATCTGCAGATCTTTGCCTCCTAAGGAAGCGATGCACTTCCTCCCAAAAGTTATTTTCTTGGGACAAACTCATCCGATGTAAAGCGTGGTTTCTGACACCAGAGAATATGATTTGGGGAACTGACTGCCTTTCACTCTTATAAGAAAATGAGGGGCCAATGTCATAGTTACCTCATCCTCGCACGTGAAACGAATCCAGGCAGAGTGTTAGCCACACAAAATGGGGTCACCTTGGACCCAGGGCTCTTAGAGTGTTGCCCTCAACTGACGCTCTACTCTGAGTCCACACAAGATTTGCAGAGAATCTGACTTTCGCTGACATCCTGTCCCAAGGGAGAGAGGGACTGAGTGGGAGGCATATAAGGCGTATCATCCAGGGAAGCCTCTTTAAAGTCCACTCCTGTACCCATTTCTGCCTCAAGAGTCTCACGCTCTTGGGGAACTGCTCTAGCTCCCCAATGGAGCACCTGGCTCACTGCTCCCACATTCCACCTCAAGTCTCAAGCTCCTTCTCCATAAAGGGACCACACTTTTCATTTTCAAAATAAAAAGACAGGAAACCCAGTTAAATTTGAAAATAAGTTTTCAAAACCACGTACTGTTACAGGGCAGGGCCAGGGGCACCCGGGACCCTGAAACCCACCTGCTCTAAATAGCTTCAACTATCTACCACATAAAGATAAAATATAGTCTAGTGCACAAGACCTTCAGTGGAAACTTCAATACAACTTCAGTGGAACTTCAATACAATTAGCATGCGGTAAAGAGAACAAAAGAAAAAGAATAGATAAAACAGCTTCCACATGAAGCTCCCAAAGTAACCATCCCCTTGTGGGTAAACGCCCAGCCAAACAGGGTTGGCCGCAAGCAGGGCCACGGAGGTCAGAGAGCCTGCCACACGTCTGAGGCACCTTCTGGTGGGGATCCATAGTAAAGGGGCCAAAGGACTCAGGCAAGTCTGGGATAAAAGGAGCAAAATCAAATCAAGATCGAGGCTGCCATTCTCAGCCTCGCCAGAGGCCTCTCACCCATGTCTCTGTCTCAAGTGTCTCCTTCCATGTCCCCCAATCCCTGACTTACTGTTTCCTGCCAATTCTGCCCCTACTCCCAGTGTATGAAGACCCCTATGCTTATGAGGAAGAATGTTCCTACTGTTTCGCCTCCTGTCCCATTTAGAAGAGGAACAGTGATAGCAACGGACAGAAGATAAAGAGGGAGGGTTCCAGGCAGGCAGACCTGGCTCTCCCCTGAGCCTCCTGCCAGCAGCCTCAGTTTCCTCGTCTGTTAAATGAGGCTGGTAATAATGACAACTACTCTGTATAGTGATTAGTGAGAAGGAAATGAATCATGCAGGTAAAATGCTTAGTACATTGCCTGCCCCGTGGCTAGTGCTTGAGCAAGAGAGGTGTAGCCCCTTAAGCCAGCAGTTTTAAATATTGTTGAATAAATGAAATCAATAGAGAACCCCAAGCTAGGGTGAGTGCCTCCTGTGGTCCCAGAGGACTGGAGGGCCTTGCTCCCCACTCACTCTGCAGAGTCTAACAAGAGCAGGTGCTGCCCGCCCTGTGCTGGTTTCTGTGCTCTGCACTCACTGTCTTGATGTCCTTAGTAATTTTTGAACAAATGGGTGGATACTTTTATTTTGCCCGGTACGCCATATGCCCAGTTCTGGCTGTATGTGTCTCACAGTCCTGTCCTGTGAAAAGCATTGAGGGTCTAGGAGAAAGGTCCACTTTGGGTCTGGGCCCCGGGCAGAAGGCGGAACAGAACCAAACCTAGACATCTCTAAGTTAGCCTAGGCACCGCACCAGGGGTCAGGGCAGCCCGGGACATGGAATTCTTGCTAGAGGGCAGCCCTTAGCATTGCTGGAGGAGAGAGAGGGAGGGTGACAGGGCAGGGACTGAGGGCAGGGAGGGGGATTGTCTCCTGGCTCCACTGGATCTATCCCTACACCCCACCTGTTGCATCGGGCAACCCCACAGTGACAAAGAAACAGGAGTCGTGGAGCAGGCTACATAGTGCAGGGTGATGCTGAAGAGCAAGATCCCAGCTGTTTTTATTGATAGAATAATCATACAGTAGCTGTGTGGGGTAGGAGGACAAGTTGAAAAAGGATGGGTGACACTCAGGCATGTCATCGAGGGCTTCAGGGGCACGTGAGTCTGCTGACCAGATAATTCTTATCTGCTTGATGACCAAGTGTCCTCATCGAAACCAGACCCCAGACCCCCAGCCATGATTCTAATCTTATCAGCAAGGCTTTCCACTGATCACCTTCTGGGGTGCCTTGTCATACATCGGTCCTCGGCCCCCCTGGCGTTCCCAGTCATGCCTCTTGATGCAAACCCTTCCCAGGGTGATCAAGCTTTCTGCTCGTGATTGGTTTGAAAGGGCACCCTGTAAGGTTTGGCTCCTATGACTGGCCGGTTCTGAAGGGCAGTGCTGACCTTGGAAAGGAACGCAGAACTGCAGGTGACAGCAATGGTGGCCGGACAGGCCGCTTAAGTTGAGCAGACCCACACCCACCTCTTTCTCTCTACCCTTGTGCCCTCTGCTTTTTTCTTCGCAAAGAGACAGAGATGCCTCTCCTCTCCTCCTCTCGCTCTCTCACCCCCTCTTTCCCGCCCACTCCCTTTTCTCAGATCTCCCATCTCTTTCCCTTGGAGTCAACAGGTATGTGAGTGCCAGGAGCGCTGAGCACAGATCCGGGCCCAGCCCTGGCCTCTCCGCTTCACCTTTGCTGTCTCTGCGTTTGCTCCTCTTCGGTTTTTCTTTCCTTTCTCAGCCCCCCATGCTGCCTTCTCTCGCCTGCTGATTCTTTCTCTTGGTCTCTGTCTCTGCCTCTTTCTAGTTCTCACTCTGCCTGTCTCAGTTTCCCTCTCTTTTAGAGCATCTGTTTATTCTCTCCCTCTGCTTCCCTCTCGCTCTCTTTCTGTCTCTCCTTTGGTCTCTGTCTGCAGCCACCCCCGCCCCGCGCCCCCGCACCAGCTCGCTCTCCCGGGGACCTAATTGTCAGTCTGCTCACGTTGTGAGCTGCCGTGAAACCTGCCACACACATTCTCAGAGCTGGATTTTTCCTGTGTCCACCTCTGTTCAGAAAAAAAAATCTTTTGACCTTTGAGAGTCGAACAAAAAGAGCAAGGGCCGCCCCAGGGGCAGCAGCTAGGAACAAAAACCTCCTTCCTAAACTTTGCTTTTGAAAGAGATGCTGCCCTGGGGCATGGAGAGCCCTGGAAGTCCTGCTGCGTCGACCCCACCCCACCCCCTCCGCTTCCCCTCCCACGCCCACTGGAAACACCAAGGTGATCGAGCTGATGACAGTTTTGCTTTCAGGAGTCGGTCAACAGTGCAGCAGCTGTGCCCAGCAGTTCCTCCTAATCCTGCTGAGCTGTTTGCCACTAATCCCTCTTTTGTCACAATTTAGCTGTGAGTTGAAGAGAGTGACAAGACAGGGGGAGAGGAGAACGAGGCTGTGAAAGATCCTGGGGAGGTGTTAAGAACACAGCAGCGGAGCCAGACGTCCTGGGTCCAGGGCTGCCCAGACATATGAGAGCCGATAACTTGGGTCGAGGTGACAGCTAACAAAGGTTAAGCACCCACAATCTGCCCGATAAGCTCCACAGAGGTGATCCCACTTAACCTTCCCAGCAGTGCTGTAAATGACAGAAGAGGCAGATTGGGAAACTGAGGCTCAGAGTAGCTGGGTGAGTCATCCAATGCCAAACAGCCCAAGGTCACCCTTCAAACAATGTGATTCTTGAGTTGAGAGTCTAGAGAGCTCTGGGGGATGTGGGACCTCGCTCCAAAAGCCTTGACCTACGCTCGGCCCCAAAGAAATGCCTCATCCATTCCAACCCAGCCTCTGGGGATGGTGGAGCTTCTTCTAGTGCTGCCCCAAAATGGAGTCCACGTAATTATTGCAAATTCCGGCTCCCACAGGATCCTGGTTGTGGAGGTGTTGTAGAGCAACCCCGATACAAAACGGGGTGCCTGACTGTGGGTCCTCACCCGCGTGCTTAAAAGGACTTATCAATGCTCTACTGCAGGCACACGTGAAAGGTTAATAAAAGGTTTATTTACAAGGGAAGGGGAAATGAGGAAATGTACAGCTCTGGGAGAAAAGCGGGAGACAAAGTTTTAAATGAGTCCTACCCGATCCGCCGATCAGGAATCCCAAAATGGCGCTCTGAGAGCTGGCTGCCAGCCAGGAGCGGTGAAGCCGGGAGGCGAGCGATCACGAGCCAGAGAGAGAGCCCAAGGCCCACGTGTTTGGTTTTTTATATCCAACCTGGCTGCCCAACTCCACCCTCAGGTCCCAGCCACCCTCCCCTTGGTGGTGATGGGATTTGTCTTTCCCAATGTCCTGATGGCTTTAGTCTGGAGTGGGGGTGGGGTCCACAAAGCCTGTATGGGATTAACTCAGGACATCACTTCCCCCTAACAGAGGGAGATGGGCAAAAGAGTAAGGGGTATTTTTAGCAAGTCTTGGGAGAAGCTGGGTCTGGCTCCTGAGCATCTAGAACCCCAGCCAGAGGTCACCGCATGCATGGCTCTTGTGGACCTGTAAAGGGGCAGAGGTTGTGGAGTTAAGCAGCTCTGTGCAGGGGACACCGGACACATTCTTCTGGGGGCGTGGGGCGGGGGAGGGGGGTAGGACTTCGGCAATCTAAGATATTTTTGCTTCTCACATTTGAATATTTCTGAAATCAGGAAGGATCTAACCAACGATGTTCTTTTATAATTATTTGGCAACACTTTCTTTAGTGTACAGGAAAGAACAGTGAGTCCTACAGGCAGGGTGGAGCCTTCTATCCCACAAACTACAGTAGCTCATGGGATTGGCCCTCACTGGCCCAACCTGGATCATGTGCTCCTGTGTGGCCACCGCTGGTTGCAATGCTTCAGTTATCCAGCATGGCTGCTATCAGGGGTTAGGGCTGAATCACTCCCAAGCCAGTGGACCAACACAGGGAGAGGTGGTTCCTGAAAGCAAATTAAAGTGTTGCTGCTAGAAGAGAGGACTGCTCAGTCTGGGCAGAGAGGAACAACTGTTGCTCCACCCAAGTCATTGTGAATGTGGTAAAAATATGTGCATGCATCATCCCTGCCAAGGACCCAGTGCATTCATCTGCTATTATTATTATTATTAAAGATGCTAAGTTGCAACATTTCACATCCACCAGGATGGGCATAATTCAAAAAATGAAAAGAATGAATACTGTCAACGATGCAGAGAAGCAGAACAATTGTGGAAGCAGTTAGGCAACTTTTCAAACAGTTAAATATTGAATCGTCCCATGATATAGCCACTCCACTTCTAAGTACATACCTAAAGGAATTGAAAACGGGGACTCAAAAACAAATGCATGGACATGGACATTCGTAGCAGCTGTACTGCAATAGCCAAAAATTGCCAAAAACCCGGAGGACTATCCACGGGCAAATGGATAAACAAATTGTGGCCTATTCATATGTTAGTGCATCTGAGAGATCTTTGTCTGGCTTCACCAACTTACCCACACAAATTCTGAAAGAGCCTGTGACTGATTTATATACCATAGGGGAGGGGTGGCAGCTACCCTGGGCCACACTCCCAGGTTGAGAGATGGGGGTCCTGGTCATATGGGGTAGCTGGAAAGGAGGGTATTGGCTGGCTGGGGTTCAGTGGTTGAAAACCACAGGGAGGTGATAAACAAGGACCAGGGTAACCCAAGAACACAAGCGAGGACTGGGCTCCAGGGGCTTTGTGACACATGCCATGAAATATTGATCTTAAATAAAAAGGAGCAAGGTACAGACGCTTGTTACAACTTGGATGAACCTTGAAAACATTATCCCAAATGAAAAAAGGCCCCTCAAAAAAGGGTCCATATTGGCATGATGCTATGTCTGGAATATCCAGAATCAATAAATCCATACAGATGGGAAGCAGATTGTACTTCCTGGGGGTGAGCGATGGGGAGGAGGGAGAATAATTGCTTGATGAATATGGGTTTTCTTGGAAGTGGGGGGTGAAAATATTTTGGAACTAGAGAGATACAATGGTCCCTCAATATCGTGAATCTACTAAATGCCACTGAATTTCTCACACCAGAGATTCGGGGGGTGAGAGGATTCACCAGAGACAGAGTGGGGAACAGAACAGGCAGACTGACAAAATATACTGCTGAGGGGAGCAGCAGGTGAGGCAGGAGAGGTCTGCTGCACCACATGGGTATCTCCCTGGTCGGCCGGGGGTTGAACTTGTGCTGCAGAGGCTGCGGATTGCTTCACAGTGCGGTGCTTAACCCCTTGAGCCATCAGGAAGGCCCCTGAATTGCTCTTTTTTTTTTTTTATAGAGGCATGTTTTATTTATTTATTTATTTATTTGTTTGTTTGTTTTTGTTTATACATGCACTGGGTACAGTTAGAAGCGCGGGAGGGTGAGAGAATTCACCAGAGCCAGAGCGGGAAGCAGAACAGGCAGAAGGACCGAAGTACACTGCTGAGGGGAGCAGCAGGAGAGGTCTGTGCGCCATGTGGGACCCTCCTCCAGTGGCGGGGAGCAGCTGGGGATCAAACCAGTGCTACAGAGGCTGCGGGCAGCTTCGCAACCCAGCACTCAACCGCTGCCCCACCGGGGAGGCCCCATCAGTACCTGGATTTTGCAGGTAGATCATACACCTGCGGATGTCTCCCAAAATCCAGTTGAATCTCAGGGTTTGTGGAAGAACATGTCCCTCTCTTGCCTCCCTTGCAAATATGTAAAAATCATGAATTTTTAAGGCAGCTAATCCAACCTGATATTTCCTAACCAGACAAGTTAGGGCTCCTGGGAATGAATTCCGCAAGGAAGGAAATGCCAGCCCATGGGCAAGAAGCCTCCCCTTGCCGGAGCCACCTCATCTCCCTGGCACTGTGATCACACGTGTGTCACAGGCGGCAGCCACCACATCTGCTGTGCCTGTTGGATTAAAAGTGGGTGTGCTGAAGACAAGTCAAAATGACTCGGAGATGTGGAGAGGAACAGTTTACGGGCCCAGAACACTGGGGGGGGAAACAACTTTATCTTCAGATTTCTTCTTTTCTTTCCTTTGGAAGGTCAAGTTGCTCCTGTCAGAGAAGGCCAAGAATGTAGTGATTTTGCTGTTGACTTAACTGATAGACCGGCACGCACTCTCCATGGTAGCTGGTATGTGCTGAACCTGTCACCGCCTCTTCAAAACATTGCTGGTTTCCATGGAAACCGAAAAGCACTTACAGAAAGAGCTACTGGAAATTTCAAGTCAAGATGTCCAAAACTGTCCCTGTCATCTATTTTCCAAGACCTGATTTGAAAGAGAAAAAAAGCACTTTGCCAGAAGAACAAAGGAAGATAAACAACAAGAAGAATGGCTTGGCACCATTTCTAGATACCAATGTCTTGTTCAGATTCTTTAAAAAATAAGCCAAAGGGAGATTTGGGGTGAAGCAGAGTCACCAATTGGGAGGCTCCTGATTCCAGACGTGGCTTTGTTAGGGCCCACCAGGATGTTTGCCGGTCAGGGTTTAAATCATGACAGGACAGCGCAGCAACACCAGGCTTAATACTCTCACTAAGTGAACCCAGAGGCTCTGTGTGCCAATCTAACTCCTACTCTCAGCTAAAAACGACCTCCTCCACTCGCATGATTATATATTTTTTAAATCCACTCTGTAAGGCACTAATGTGAAATGAAAGATAATGGCTTCCTTGAACAACAGTCACATGGGCAAGCCGTAATGTGCAATCTTTAAAGAAAATGCCTAGAGTAGATATTTACTTTATTCTTTAAATGTAAATTCAAAGGATAATTAGACAAACTGGAATTATTTTAAATTTCCCGATTATGATATAAACATTTGTCAACTATAACCTCAGTCTGGCCTTTGAATTTTGTTTGGGCCATTAGGAAACTGTAAGCTTATCCTTTGGGCTTTTCCTATGATTTAAATAGTAAGTGGAAAACTTGTGACCCTTCCATTGCACATACTGGAATGAATCTTCCCTTCCAGTTGCCCAGGGGAAAAGTCTAGGAATCAACCTTGATTCCTCCTGCTCCCTCAACCCTCATGTATTAGTGAACACAGGTGGCCATAACAAAATACCACGACTGGACAGCTTAAACCACAGAAATGTTTTTTCCCGTGGTTCTCATGGAAGCCCTAGATGAGTGGACAGTGGGTGGGGGTGTGGTGAGGGCTCTTCCTGACGCAGATGGCTGCCTTCTCAATGTTCTCACATGGCATGGGAATGGGGGGTGGCTGTCGTCTCTGGTGCCTCTTCTTATAAAAGCACTAAACCCATTGTGGGGGCTCCACCCTCTTCTAAGCCAAATTGCCCCCCAAAGGACCCATCTCTAAATACTATCATGCTAGGGATTAGAGTTTCAACATATGTATGGGGGGGAGAAGGCTACAATCCAGTCCGTAGTATCCGCACATCCATTAATCACCAAATCTTGCTGGTTTTAGCTCCCCAATATTTTCCCCTTTCTTTGTCTCTTCTCTGTTGCCACTACCACTGGTCTTAACCCTTGCTAAGTTTATGACAGTAGACTCCTAGCTAAAATCTCTTCAAATCCATCCTCCATGGAGTAGCCTTGTTTTTCAAAAATTGAGGCCAGATAGTATAGCATGGCAGTCAGATGTCATAGGAAGGCATAAGTATATCTGAGAAGCAATCAAAAATGATAAACTCATGCCATTTGCAGCAACAGGGATGGAGCTGGAAGGGGTTATGCTCACTCAGTGAAGTAAGTCAGAAGGAAAAAGAAAAGTATCAGATGGTCTCACTTATAGTGGGAATATAAGGAAATATAACAAAGGAAAAATACAAAATTTGCAGATAAACCATACATCTGAGGTATATATCATGGAACTGGGGGGGGGGGGGAGAGGTGTCAACATAGGAGAGGGGTGAGCCCAAGGGACTATGGTGATAGTCACGGTGCCGAGGTAATGGGAGAATTATGGGTGCTACACCTGAGGGGAGAAATCAAATATTGTAGAAAAATGAACAGCAATGTAAAAAAATTTGAAAAACTAGGTTTTTTTTAAAAGTACACTGAGAAGGTCAAGAGGTGGCTTGTAGTCACAATTCATGCTCTGTCTCTTGGATAACCCAGCCACCACTACAACAACAACCAAAGCCTCGGTGCCTCTTGCTGGCCTCCTGGCCTCCCCTGGCTGAGACTGGGCTCAGACACACCTCCACTGCGCAGATATATCAGGAGCCGTGGCAGCCCTGGCACCCAGGTCCACAGTCAGACCAGAGACCACGGAGACCCCGCCCCTGTGGATTGGCTGAAGTTCCCTGATTCAGGGGCTGGAGTCTGGCCTCTCCAGCAGCTCCTCCAAAGGGCTGTGTCAATTGGGCACTTAGTGCCCCATGAGACAATTTTGACCAATGAGGGTCCAAGAACCAAGTGCAAGCCAGGAAAGAACATTCCGCTCTCTCTTCCTTTCTTCAGTGAACTGCACAGTGTTTCTAGAAAGCCTGAGCAGAAAGATCTCATGTGGCTGAGTCACTGGCAGGGCCACTCCACGCTCCCCCTGATTTGTTTTGCCACCTTCTTTGGCTCATTTCCTGCCCTCTAATCAACCCCTAACTATTCCAGTATTGCTTCCTCTGTATTAACATCTCCACCATCCCTGTCCCACAAACAAGCCCATTCTCTGTCATTCCACAGGAATCCAAATGACTAAAACCCTCAGTTTTATTGAATGCTCTGTTCCTCCATCATCCCCTGGAGGCAGTGAAGTCCTGTGGGGGCAGGGACTATGCTCTATTATGTCTGGAACTCCCAACGCCTAGCTTTGTGCCTGCAGTGCTTGGCAAGAACTTATTAAGTCAAAGGACCCCTTTATGGTCACTTTGTAAAGCCTAAAACAGTGAACAAGATCTCCACAGACAGAAGACACTAAAGAAAGGCATTCCTGGACAGAGATAGCCTGAGCAAATACACAGGGCAGGAAAATGCCAGTGTCTGGGCAGTGAGCATAGCCAGCTAGGTTGGGGCTCTCTTTTAGGCCTTGACAACCAAGCTCATGATTTGTGTACCTTTCTGTGGGGTAAATTGGGAATATTTAAGACCAGGGAGTTGCTTTAGAAAGCTTAAACGGTCAATGATACATGTAGGATGATATTGGGGGCTGGGAAACAGATTGGGGATCAGAATTGCTATGGTAGCAAAGAGGGTGGCAAAGAGATGCTTGTGGGAGAGACAATGGGGGTGGAATCGACTGGATGCAGCCAGCATTCGGGAGCAAAGGGAAACAAAATTGGCTTCTAATGTTCAAAACAAGGACTCTGGGAGAATAGTGGGGCTGTAACAGGGTGGTCCCCAGGAAAGGGGGAGGTTCCCTGCCCCACTCAAGGGAGGGTGGAGCTGAGTAGGAAGAGGAGAAGCTGCAGAAGAGACTGAGGAAGGAAGCAGGATGGAGCCAGGAGACCTGGAGGAGGCGCGTGGAGCCTAGAGACACGTGAAGAAACTGCGCTTGTCTTTTGGTCGTGGACTGGGTGACACAGATGTGGGTGAGACCCGTGGGGAGGTGACCATGGCAGCTTTTATCTTGATGTTGATTTTGCTCTTTTCCTTCCGGGCTTGTCTGGTTGTTTCTGACCCTTTTCTGTGGGTCCCCACTGGAAGATGCTTTAGACTTGTGGCAGGCTTTGGGGCCTTGCTCTGGGCCAATCCCATTTGGATGGAGTTTTACCCACGTGGGGATGGGTAGCTTTGGGTGCTTCATTTAGAAACTAGATTCTTTGCCTTTCCTGTATTGTTTCCTAATTAAAGTTCCTTCCCATTAAAGTCTCATATGTTTTGTGTTGCTGCAGCGGATGGCAGAACCCATTTAGAATAGGCAGGTTTGCGGGGTTTGGGTTGCCCCTCTCTCTGTCCTATAACAGGGCCAGCAATAGGAAAAAGAAAGACAGGAGGAGTTGAAGGCTTAGAGCCCGGAGGAGGTATGGAAGAATTCTCAGAAGCATTTTAACAAAAGGCAGACAATCCACAGGTACACGCACGCTGGCAACAGGGACCACAGCTGAATCCAGGTGTGCTGGTTCTGAAGCTCATTTTTCCACCACTGTTTTTATCACCAGTGATGAGCAAAGGAGTAAAATAACATTTAAACACATTCAGAGGGCAAGAGCCATCCATCCTGCCAAGCCCCCTCTGTCGGTATCGGCCTGGTCATTTATGCTTTGGGCAAACACTGCTCTGGGCTAAGTGAGTATGTTCCTTTAGGCACAGAAATGTCGGTGAGACAGGAAAGACAGCAAAAGAGTAGGGAGAAAGAAGTGAAAGTTACATAACAATAGGAAAATCCCTCTTTTCTTACACTCAGTCATCAGAAGAAACGTGGAGGTTGGATTTCCAGCAGGCTGGTGTTACTTCTGCTCTCGTCACCAGTCACACGTTTGAAGAACTTCACAGCACCCTGTGCTGTTACATGGCTGGTGAGTTGAAAGCATTCATGAAGCTTCCTTGTGGACAGATGGCCTGAAGGAAGATGGGAAATAGGCGTTGCGATCTCTGTCTTCTGAGGTCACTCTGTAACATGGGCAATTCACAGACAGGATTGTTTAAAAATAAGAGACTAGAGATTAGTCAACATCAAACAATAAACGGCTAAAGGTAAATATTTAGTACGTTCATAGCATGCAAGCAAGTAGAACATTTAGAAAGGAGTGTGAAGGGAACCTAAGAATGTCATTTTGGGGTGGAGCACTTTAAAGAAAGCTCTTGTTTCCTTTTCATTAAGTTATTCTGGGGTGGGAGCGTTTATTGAGGCACTAGAGAAGATGTGAAGAGCTATAAGGCTGAGCACCCAAGTGTTACAAAGTGATTCTGAAGTAAAGATGAGCAGTCCACTCAGAAGGGAGGCTGGGGGCTGGGAATCCACCAGTTTCTAAAAGGCAAGTCCAAGTGGCTCAGTCCTTTGAGGATCCTCAAAACATCTACCTGGGCGGGAACTGTCTCAGCAGTTGGTATATGCAGACGCCGGTTTCCACCCAGAGATTTTGATTCAGCCATCAGGAGTGGGGACAGAGAATCGGCATTTCAACGCAGCCCCAGGTTATTCCGAGGAAGCAAAGTTTGGGAAGCCTCTCTCCCAGGTCCTCCTACTCCGTTCTCGTGTATTCAATCATTTACGAATGTATAAATGAATATATATGTAGTGAGTTCCCTTCAAAGCATCAGAGACAAAGGAGAGAACAAAAAGACAAAATCCCTGCCCTTCTGCAGTTTATGCCCTAATGGGGGAGACAAACAATGAAAAAATAAACAATAAATGTGGTGACATTGGGGGGAAGCCAGGCAAGGAAGACTGACCTATGCTGATGTATTTCCCAGGTCAAGGAGGCCCTCTCTAATCAGTGGTATTTGAGCAGAAACTCAAACCTTCTCAGTCCACCAGACCCTCCTGGGCTGCATGTTCCGCCAGTCCTTCCTCATCTTCCAAATCATTCATTCATTGACATTTATCGAGGGTCTCTTGTGTGCCAGGCAAATCTTTCCCATGCCTGTTGCCTAGTTTTCATTGCCTGGCTTCTTGGCAGTTGCACAGTTTCTTCACAGCCCTCCTGACCCCACCCCCCGCCCCAACTCTCTCCCTCATATTCCATGACTTTCCACCATCTCCCAAAATCAACATGGTGCTTCAAACGTCACACTCTCTACGGCACAACCTGCAGAAGTCTTGGCAAGGGCTCCATGGTGGCTGGATTGAGGGACTAGGGGGAGCAGGCAAGGCTGTGAGCAGCAGTGTATCTCCTCATGATCCTAAGGCACCTGAAGCCAGCAGCTTGGATGACAATAGTTAAAATGTGTCTGTGTTGCTGAGTCACTGAAGCTGGGAAGGAGGAAACTAATAACTGGCAAATGATTTGCTTATGGCATCCCATTTAATCCTTATAACAATTCCATGAGGTTGTATTAAGCTTATTTTTGAGGGGTGACAACTGAAGCTCAGAATGCTCACGTAGCCCATGTGTCAGAGCACACAGCCAGTAATGGGCAGAGCTGGATTCCAACCTATATCTGAGTCTAAAGCTCCCTACTGTCTCCCACCAAATGAAGAGAGTTGATAAGGGGGAAAATCCTGAACAGTGCATCTCAGGTGAACAGAAATCAAGACGAGTTTGCCAGCTAAAGACTCCAAGGAACTTTGAGTACGCAGCCTTTCAAGTCTAGGTAGGGCATATGTGTCAGCCAGCAGGCTGAGTTTATAATGATCACATCGTGACCTGATGACACGCCCACACCACGACCGAATCAGCTAGATAGACTCTGGCAGGGCGGATAAATTACTACCCTAGACAGGTGTAAGCAGAGGGAATCTGCCAACAAAAAGACAGCAAAAAGAAAGCTTGCAAAACCAAAACTAAACCCAAATGCATCTGGTTAGAATGTTGCAAGCTCCCAAGTGCATAAAAGCCAAATTAACTAATGAGAAATGCAAACAGGACTCAGCTCCAAGGAGCTGCCCTAAATTCATGTGCTGAGCCGAACTTGTGCAGTGATCCAGGTGACTTCCAGTTGTGACTCCATGGTGCTCACCTCCCTCTAGGAACACGACAGACGACTAGGAGACTTACAGTCTGGTCTCTTCTTACAGGCTTCCTTCTCCCTGGATTCCTGGCTACCTGCAGTGTGCAAAGGCAGCTGGCCAGGCCATGATGCTGGCACTGGGCTCCTGCATGCCATCCCTAGAGGGAGCAAATGCCTCTCAGGTTGCAGCTGCAGAAAGAGGGAGGAGACTAGGGGGACAGGATGGAAAGCCTGGAGGCAATGGTTTGGACTTCAACTCGGTGAGTCATGGCCCAGGCAGCTTTTTCCAAGATTTCCAAATTCCAGTAATAGTAGATCAGGGACTCTGGACCCATGGTGGGTGCCTCTTGCTCCATCTTGGCAGTTTTGAACCTACATCTGAATAACTTATTTTCAAAAGTAGATCTTGAAGGTTTCCCATGTGATGTGAAGTTACTTTGCCTGAAGCTGAGTCCTGTGATATCTGCTGTCAGTAGGCATGATATGTGAGTCTTGCCCTGTCCAAGTGGGAATGCAGCTTTTTCTTCTTGTGCCCTGCAGAAGGAAGATGCTCTCCATCAGTGGGTTCCTTCATTTTTTGGCATCCAGTTGGGCGTAACCCAAGGGAAACCCCAGCAGGAGATAAGAAGGCAGGAGAGTGAGGTTTCATCTCTGTGGGGTCCCGCCTCTCCAAATAGGAGCTTTGCTTCCAGCTTCTGCTAAGCACCCTCTCCCCCTGTCCCTCCAAGCCTACGGGTAATAGCTTCCATGTGACGGGCCCTGGGGTACTGCACTGTCCTTCTCCCTGCCCACCACCTTCAGCAGACCCTCCTCAAATGACCCACTGGCATTGCCATCTCCCCACTTCCTGGTGCCTGCGTGACACTAATCATTTAGATAAAAGCAAACCTTCCCCATGGGCCTCCCCAGTGGCGAAGCGGTTGAGCGCTGGGTTGGGAAGCTGCCCGAGCCTCTGCAGCGCCGGTTCGATCCCTGGCTACTCCCCGGCCGCCAGGCGAGGGTCCCACATGGCGCGCAGACCTCTCCTGCCACCCGCTGCTCCCCTCAGCAGTGTACTTCGGTCTTTCTGCCTGCTCTGCTCCCCGCTCTGGCTCTGGTGGATTCTCTCACCCTCCCGCGCTTCTGACTGTACCCAGTGCTTGTATAAATACAAACAAATAAAACAAAAAAAAACCCTAAAAAAAAAAAAAAGCAAACCTTCCCCACTGCCCTTCTCCCCTGCCGCTGCTGCCCCCAACCTACCCTACTACCAACAGCCAAGTCTTGTTAAAGAGCCACTACAAGCGTCAAGGAGAATCCACGCCAGGCCACTTAAAATAAAACCCAAACTCCTTGCCGAGGCTTAAAATTCATCTTCCTCCATGCACCCTCTCCTCTGCCCCAACCTCTGGGCTTCTTGCCATTTCTTAAACACGCCAAGCTTGTCCACACTTTTAGAGTTTTACATGCACTGTTCCTTCCTTCCCTCTGCCTGCCACTGGGTCCTGGGGCAGAGGGGAGGGCTTCTCGGAGGTCGTCAAGCGCAGTCCTCACTTGTTCAAGCTTCCTGAAGCAGACATCATTTTTTTACTTTTGACATCATTGTGCTGCAGGAGCTGCAGAGGCAAGTGCCCATGAACTTGTCAGATAACATAAACCAAAGAAGTGGCCAAGACTAATAAATGTCATTCAGCCTTCTTGGTCTGGCTTTTGTTTTTCCACTTTTGACAGAGATGTGGAAGCAGGGAAATTTGTCCTCACTACACACACACTCAGGCACAGGCACAGGCACAGTCAGCTACAGTAGCCACGTTGCCACCATCCTTGGTATTAGGGAGCAATGGGGAGTGGGTGGAGACTGCAGCAAACCACCCACCAGCCAATTTGCTATTTTGCAGAAATCTGGCCCATTGTTAGCATATTAGCATTTTTCAAAAGAAACTAGAAATCTAGATTTATTTTTAATGCAGCGTTTCCCAATTTCTAAATGTTGGAAATTTTTTAAAACCTTGGGCAGGCCACACTAATCATATCTCTGCACTGGATTTTGCACAGAGGCTGCCAGTTCTTGCCAGACCCAGCCCGTCAGTGGCCTGAGTGTGTAGTAGACACTCAACAATTATATATTGAATAAATGAAAAGCCTTCCCAGCAGACTGCTCAGAGTGTAGAAGTAGCTGACAAGCAAAACAACTTACCTCTGTTGGGAATATTGGAAAACTTGGTTCAGAATGTGAGGAAGCTTTTCCATTCTAGCTGGGAGCTTCAAGATGAATCTGTTTCTTGGTTCAGAGGCAGATTGTATGAAATTTCATGAGGATGAGATTTGTACACCTCTTGATTTGAGCCTGCTGTGGGTGAATACATATGGATGTGGCCAAGAAGAATGTACATAGACGTGTTCTTTATTCTGATGGTTGGGCCCCTGGTATGCTGGCTATTAAATAAGGTTAATATCAACTCCAGCTGGGTGCCAAAGTGGAAAGTTATAGTGGTCACTGTAACCTCTGAGGTTCTTGGAGATGGAAATAAAGCCTGTTGTCTGAACCCAACCTAGAGCATTTAGGGGTTGAATTTTATTCCAGGTTTTGAAGGAAAGTGATTCTCTTAAAGATTTCCTGGAACCCGGCCATCCTTCTCATCTGATTTTCCATCAGAGAGACTTAAAAGTTCTCATCCCTATCCTCATGCCTAACCAAAGTTATTCCAGAGTTTCCTTAGAATGACTGGAGTGGTAGTATAGGTAGAGGTAATAAACTGGACAGAGTGCTTGAGAACCCAGTGGAAGGCAGTGGTAGAAACATATTGACTTTGGGAAGACTCGCTAATTAGTTCACTTACTCTGGTGGATAAAAGTCAGCTCTGCCTGGGCCTCATGAGAAGCAGGCTAGTGTCTGGTTCTACCTATTTGCACTGTAAGCAGGAAGTTCACCCTCTGTTAAAGGCTAAATTGATGTTAGCAGCACTTTATTGGATCAACTAAAGGTGATTTAGATTTGTTCCTGGAACACATTCAGCATTTGATAACATGCAAGCCTGGCTCTGCTTTCTGAACAGATAGGATTACTCATGTGTATATGCTAACCAGCCGAAGTGTGACATCCTATGTGATAAATTCATTTGGAAAGATATGCAAACTTATTCCCTAGAATTTCAGGTTCAGGTTTATCCTGATATTTCCCAAAGCAAAGCTTCCCAATTTTTATTTGGAATAGCCTAGGGCAGGCTTACAATTTATTTTAGTCTTAGGGACCTTCTACCTCCCACATACAGAAGGTCAATATATAAAGCTAATAAAGAGCCAGCTGCTTAGAGGGAAGTGGCTGAGAAATCCTTTCTGCCCCTTTCCCTTGTTGCCCCCTGGGGCTGCCAGGAACCTCAAAACTGGAGCATAGTTGAAGCAGCTGTTCTCAAACATCTCCAAAAACCTCAAGTTATACTGGAAACTCACAACCAACCTTTCAAAAACGAAGTTAATTCCACCAAATCAAATTCCCTTTTTATAATTTATAATTGTGTGACATTTCATATATTCATAGAGGTTAGTAGGACAAACATTTATGTGCCCACCACTCCCTTTATTAGCTCTTAACATTTTTCTTTATTGCTTTGTTTTTTTTAAAGAATAAAATATTATAAATATTGTTGACGACGCCTGTGCCTTTCCTTAATTTCATTCCCCTTTCCCTTTGCTTTTTTCTCCCGAAAATAACAACTATCTTGAATTTGTATTAATCCTCCCGATGTAAGATTTTTTTAAAGGATTTATTTATTTTATACAAGAACTGGGGTACAGGTCAGAGGCGCGGGAGGGTGAGAGGATTCACCAGAGACAGAGCGGGAAGCAGAACCAGCAGACGGACCAAAGACACTGCTGAGGGGAGCAGCGGGCCAGACAGATGTCTGCTGCGCCAAGAGGGCATCTCCCTGGCTGGCTGGGAATCGAACCTGTGCTGCAGATGCTGTGGCCAGCTTCACAGCGTGGCACTCAACCCGCTGCGCCACCAGGGAGGCCCTGATGTAAGATTTTTAATACATATTAATATATATTAAATATATACATTTTAGCATTTATGCTACTACATATTATGCACATTAATATCTATTAATACGTACATTTCCTCTTAATGTGTGTGTATCTCTATATGTATTTCCTGAACAGTATACTGTTGGTTTGCGTGAGTTCACACTTTATATCAATATTATGCTACAGAGACCAGTCTGCAGTTCGCTTTTCCAGTTCAGCGTTATATTTTGGAGATTTATCCCTGCTGATACATTCTGCTCTGGCTCACACCCTTTAACTGCTCCAGCATGTTCCTTTGTGTGAATTCATGTGTTCGTTTTCCTTTTGATGAATGCGTGTTGCATCTAATTTTTCACAAAATGCTGCATCTTACACTCCTGCTCTGAAAAACTTGTCAAGGCCAAAGGTTTTCAGACTTGCCTGACTTCCACCCACTCCCTGAAATGTGTTTTACACTAGCACACAGTGCAACACACACACGCACGCACACAAATACACAATTGAAACCGAAGTTTCACAAAACAACTCTTTCAGAAACACTTTCCTGACTTCTAGTTTATTGTTTTAAATGGTGGTCACGTCTCACTCTACCAATTTCACAATCATAAACAAAAGCTCCAGTTAGAAAAATACCAGGAAGTGGAATGGCAGGATTGGGGGAATGTGCACACCCTCAACTTTAGCAGAGAAGGACAGAGTGTTTGTGCAAATGTGTGCTCTCCTAGCTGTGTGCAAGAGCACCTGCAGCCCACCAAGTTTTGGTATTAAACTGATATGTTGATTTTAATTTGTGGTTTTAATTCGCATTTCCATGATGAACAGTGTCAAGGGCCCTTCCCATGTGTACATAGGCCACTTGGGTTTGCTCTTGCGTGAATTGCCTGCCCATATCCTTTCTAGGTAGTTTCATTTTGTCTTTACGGATAGTTTCACTTAGTCTTTAGCTTTCGTGGCCCTTTGCTTTTCTATATAAATTTTATGATCAGTTTATTTTGTACTAAAAACATTGGGATATTCACGAGAATTTATTTCTATTTCATGAATCTATTTCATGAATCTATATATATATTTGAAATATATATTTCCCAAATTCATATCCATGAATTTTACATCTATTGCCATTATCCACATCTTACCCTGTGTCCTTCAAAATATTTATTTCACTTTTTTTCATCTTCCCCATTTTGGTTAAATTCATTTCTAAATTCTTTACAGTTTTGTTGTTACTACTATGAATTTTTTTTCTATTATTTTTCTAAATGTCTTATTTCTTTTTCTTGCCCTATTGCACAGGTCAGAAGGCTCAGCATGATGGTTGATAGACATGGTGACAGCGAATATTCTTGTCTTAGTCCCAATCTTAGTGTGAAAGCATTCAATAGCCAACCAACCATCAAGTATGACGTTAGTTGTAGGTTTTTCGTAAATACTGCTGCTCAGGTTGACATACTTTCCTTCAGTTCCTTGTTTGCTGAGAGTTTCTAATCATTAACGGATTTTGGAATTTTGTCAATTTGTTTTTCTACATCTATTGAAAGGATTATATAGGTCCTTTCCTTTAACTTGTTAATATGATGAGTCTATCAAAAAATTTTCTGGTGTTGAACAATTCTCCACTCCTGAAAAATCATTTTTAAGGTAATAAAATTTTATTGAAGTATTTTTAATATCACAAGTAACATATTAATATTTCTATTTCAAAGTTCAAATACATCCATATACTTGCAAATGCATAGCATATTCCTGGAAAGACGGATAAGATAATGATTGTGTAAAGGTTAAGGAATCAGAGAGAGTTTGTCCTGGTAATCATTTGTCCTTGCTACATTTTGTTCCAGGAACAATAAATCCTTTTGAAAATAGTCAATCAAATTAAAACATTCCAGAAAATGCTAAAGTTCCCCTTGTCCACTGTGCCCAATTCTCATTCTTTCTTGGCCGCCTGAGAAACTATAACACAGAAATTTGGCATACTTTCTCTGAGGAATAGTCTTCATTTTCAAACAAGGTAATTATCTTAAGTTTTCAAAAGGAGAATATACTAATGTATTCTTCTAGTGCTTTCCCCCTGCTTTAATATAAATGTACATATGCACAGACTATAGAGTGATTTTTTTGGTGTGTGTGTGTTATAATTAGATTAGTAGATTAAATCATACTGCACGTATAGTTCTGCTTTGTTTCCTCTATTTTTTATTTAGGAGTTTTATCCATATTGTTACATATGCCTCCAACTTTTCCTTTTTAATAGCTGAACAACAGTATATATATGAAAACATAATGATTCCTTTGCACCCTAGAATTTCTCTAGTGTAGATATAGAGTACAATTGTTAGTGGTATATGTGTTTGTTGTTCTAACAAATACTACGAAAGTGCTCTCTGATATGCCCACATCGATTTCTTTAAATGTACAAATCAAGCATTTTCTAGAGAGTCTACACATTCCCCCTCCATCTAGCTGTAACCTCATCTGAACAAGGCATGTTTTCTCTCTGGACCCCCGGTGCCTCCAATCTGTAGGAGGAGGGAGTTGGGTGGACGGTACTCGCGTAAGTGATGGCTTAATGATAGGGTGTGCAGCCTGCGAGTAGGTCGGGAAGCACTGCCCTAGAGAAGACAGAGGCAGGAGGAGCAGGCGGGTGGCAGGCAAGCTGAAGGCAAGCAATTTAGATGCACTTGGTCTTCAGCTCAGCTCCTCCATTAGCACAAGGACAATTTATCTGGGGTTCTCACTCAACTCCTGGCCCCACCAGAAGGTCAGATACCCTTTTTTTGAGGAACTCACCTCCTGGGGTCATTTCCTTTTTTTTTTTTTTTTTTTTTTTTTGAGACTCCCAGCAAATTGAAAAGAGGAAGAAATGGCAAGTAGGGTTAAGCAAAATTGTGTCTATGGTAATATATTGCTATTGAACAAATAAATACTCAACAAATACAGAGCAATATAATTGCACTGGTCAAAGATAATTACAGCATCTGTAGACAATATTAATTCATAATGTACTACAGATGGTGTGTCCAGGCATGGAACACATATTTGCAACTCCATGAAGAATATTTTTCTTTTATAATCCTGTTAGTGATATGCTATGACTGCATGTATAAGCACCTTTGGAGAAACCTAAATTTCAGTAACTTTCTGAATATGAGATGACCAAATGCTCTCCCAGCGTCTTCATCCTACCTAGGCTCAGTCATTCTGAGATTGGCAGTGAAGACAGATGTCTTCTTTAAAGTTTCTAAATCCAATGTCTGTGCTGATTACCCACACTTCTTGCAAATGTGGTACAGCTTATGGTTTCCCAATATATGTATTTTGGTTTATTCTAGTAGAATAAAAGAGAAAAAATATGTTCTTCCTTCTTAAGAGTTAAGAAAAGGGGAAAGAGGACAAGAAAAGTGGATTCTAAGACACCTTAGAGGTGAACTCTGGGTAGAGGCACGGTAGATCCCTGGGCATAGTATATGTGGACTCTGGTACACAGTAGACTTGGGTTCTGGGTAGGGGACAAAGGGGGCTCTGGGATATGGTAGAGGTGGGTCTGGGACATGGTAGAGTGGATTCTGGACATGGTAGTGGTGGATTCTGGGACACGGTAGACTGGACTCTGGATGTGGTAGAGTGGATTCTGGACATGGTACTGGTGGATTTTGGGACACGGTAGTGGTGGATTTTGGGACACAGTAGAGTGGATTCTGGGACATGGTAGAGTGGATTCTGGGACACGGTAGAGTGGATTCTGGGACACGGTAGAGTGGATTCTGGACATGGTAGTGGTGGATTCTGGGACATGGTAGCGGTGGATTCTGGGACATGGTAGAGTAGATTCTGGACATGGTAGTGGTGGATTCTGGGACACGGTAGAGTGGATTCTGGACATGGTAGTGGTGGATTCTGGGACACGGTAGAGTGGACTCTGGATGTGGTAGAGTGGATTCTGGACATGGTAGTGGTGGATTCTGGGACACGGTAGAGTGGACTCTGGATGTGGTAGAGTGGACTCTGGATGTGGTAGAGTGGATTCTGGACATGGTAGCGGTGGATTCTGGGACATGGTAGAGTGGATTCTGGACATGGTAGCGGTGGATTCTGGGACACGGTAGAGTGGATTCTGGACACGGTTGAGTGGACTCTGGACACGGTAGAGTGGATTCTGGGACCGGGTAGACGTGGGTCCGGCGCGCGGTAGCGGCAGGTTCGGGGACAGGGCAGAGCTGGGTCAGGGCCCGGCACGCGTGAGTTCTGGGACAGCGCAGGTGGGCCGCGGCGGGCCGCCCTGCTCCAGCCCCCTGGAGCCCTCAGAGAGCCCCTTTATCCCCACAGGCCTCGCGCAGACGGCGCCCTCAGAGACGCCTGCCGAGACGCCTGCCTCACGGGGCCTCACCCGCTCACGGCGCCCCCGAAACACTTTCCCACCGTCCCCTCGGCCTTTCCCCTCCGACCCCTCCCCCGGGGCGGGTGACTGCAGATCTGCCCACGGGCCGCTCGGGCGTTCCCCGCCCCCCCAGCCCATGACACCCCAACACCAGCTCCTCGCCGCCGGCGCCCTGTCTGAACCGCCTGGAGAGCCCCGGCCCCGGCGCCCGGAGGCCGGGCCGCCCCGGGTTCCCTTCCCCGAGCAGCCGCGTCCTCCCGCGCCGGAAGCCGCGCGCGGTGTAGGCGCCTGCGAGGCCGCGCGCGCGTCACGCCGAAGCCGTGAAGGAAGAGGGGCGCGGGGCTCGCGGGGCTCGCGGGGCTCGCGCGGGACGCGGCGGGAAAGTGAAAGAGAATAAGAAGGGGGCGCGCGGGCGGCAGGGGACGGCCGGCCGGCGCTCGGGGCCGCCGCCGCGGGCGAGCGCGGGGAGACGACGGGCGGGAGGACAGAGACGGCGACGCGAGAGCCGGTGGCCTGAGGGGCGCGACTCGAGGAACCGCTGCACGCCCGCGGGCGCGTCCGGCTGCCGGGGCCCCGCCCCGGGGCGAAAGCCGCCGGTCTCGGGGCGCCCGGCTCCCGGCGCGCGCGGCCCGGCTGAGGGGTCCCGGGCCCCCCGCCCGGCCGGCCGGCCGGCCGGCCAGTCAGTCCCCGCGCCGGCCCCGCCCCGCCCCGCCCCGCCCCGCCCGCGCCCCCTCCCCGCGGCGGGCGGGCGCGCGCGGCATTGTGGGAGTTGTGGTCCGCGCGGCCCCGCGGAGCGCAGCGCGGCGTCGGCACCCGCGGGGGCTCCGGCTCGGCTCGGGCTCCGGCTCCGGCGGCGGCGGCGGGGGGCGGGCAGCGTCCGGGCGGTGGCCCCGCGGCGCGGGCGGGGGGCGTCCGCGCCCTCGGGCAGCGGCGTCGCCCGGACCCGGCAGCCACCCAGTCGCCCGCGCGCCCGGGGCGCAGGTAAGCGGCGTCTTCGGGGGCTGCGGGGCGGGAGGGCGGCGCGGCGCGGCCGACCCCGCGCGCGAGAGGAGGCGGGGGCCGGGCGGCTGCAGGCCCGCGGTCCCCACGCCCGGCGGCTCGGCCGCCCGGGATGCTCCAGGACCCCGCCCGCGCCCCGCATCCCGGCCCGGCCGAGGGGCCCCGCCGCCCAGCGCTCGCTGCGTGCTGAGCGCCGCCGCCTTGGCTGTGCTCGCGGCTCCGCTCGGGCTTCAGCCTCCGCCGCCCCCTGCCCCATCGCGGTCCTACTCCGAGACAGCGACCCCCGCCACCCTCCTGCCCCGTGACTCTCCTCTTTTCTTGCTTCCTCGCCTCCTCCACCCAGCCCTGGGCATCACCCACTTCTCATATTTCCCGTGGGGACCCTCCTCCCCTGCCTCAGGAGTTGTCACCACAAACCTGCTTCTCTGATCTTTAGCGGATCGCCCACTTTAACTGTCAGTACTCTCCTTGCCATAGTCCCAGCCCCCTCTTCCCCTGACCTCCTGGTGGTCACCATCTGTGTTAACCCATCCTCAGCACCCCTCGCCCCCCACCCCAGAGTGAGTGGATACTGAAAAAAAACTGACCAAGAAAGTGAGCAGGAAAGGTCTCCAGGTCCCCACAGAGGAGGGCTGGCCTTGGGGCTCTCTCTGACTGCTGGGTGTAGAGGGCGACATGCATCACACATCTTGCCCAGCGCAGCCCCACTCCCTGGTATGAGGGGCTTCAAGGGTGCTCTCCTGCAACCCTGATAGTAACCAGAAGCCTTTTAGCTGGGTCGAGCTTCTTAGGCTGGCACTGTGAACTGGATTAACCAGGTCAGAGCCACGAGTCTGCCTTCCTGGTGTCCGTAGTGTCAGCAGTTGTATTTGATTGGACTTGACCAATTGGTGAAGAATTTAGACTCTATTCCCAGAGCCCCCTGACCTCTAAGATCTGGAGTCGCATATTTTAAAGTGCTCACCGGCACTCACTGAGCACAGAAATGAAACCAATGAAAATGAACAGCTGTGTGAAGGAACCTAGAAGTTACTGTGGTCACTGAGAAAGGAAGCCGTGTCTCCCCATCGGCAACCTGGGGGTTGTCGCTGGGTGCTGTGAGGTCAGATATTTGGAGCTGTGCTTAATAAACTGTCAGTCACCTTCCAAATGTAAGGGTTTCTTTTTGTATCACAATACTGTGTGAGCCTGTTAATCCACCTCTGCGCTCAGGGACCTGCCAGCATATTTTGGCTAAAAGTAACTGACAGGTATAGGAACTTCAAACTTAAGCTCTCAGTGCTGTTTATGACCTTGGGAGGAGGGTCTGGAACTGGGGTTAAGGTCATCGGCATCTTTTACTGTCTTTTGTTTATAGCTCAGCCTGCAGAAACACTTGGCCGTGGCGGGCATTGTGCAGGATAAGGCCACCCAAGGAGGGGGTAAGCGGCAGGGCACCCGTGGAGAGAGCCCTCCATCATCTTACTTTCTTCCATGTCTGCATTTTGATTGCCTTAAAATTCAGTGAGTAACAGTACTGATGGGAGTTAACACTTAACAGATTTAACAGGTGCTTGTTAAAGTCTCACCATTTCACTTCCTTAGAACATTTAAGAAAAACCTCTTTTCTTGAGAGATTGAGTTTAAAAGTTCCAATTAGGGCCTTAGCTCAGTGATGGGGGAAATCCTTTTAGTAAAAGTACTTGTTATCAGGAAGATGATAGTTTCACACTGAATTTCAGGAATCCCGAGGCTCTGTTGGGGAGATAGCTTGCAAACAAAACACCTTTCATCTGGATTTTCTTTCCCTTTTTCTCAAGAGGCAACAGCTGCCAATTACATGACTAGGCACAAGCGAGGGGGTGGAGGTGGGGGGGTCACGGATCTTTTGCCATCCAGTGGGACTCAGCCTTTCCCTCTTCTCCTAAATCTGTGAAGAAATTGAGAATGTGTGAGAAAAAAATTAGCTTCTCATCTCCCCACTCTTGTATTTTTCCTAGAAACATAAAAAATTTCCATGAATATTCAGCATGTGTGTTTTTGACTTACTAAACACTATAGTCAAGTGATTTTTTTATTCAACCTGAGCTGGGAAGAAACAAGTAGGCAGTTAATGAGCACCTAAGGTTTTCCTTTCGTTTTTAGCTTTGCAAGTCTGGGGACAAAAAAAAAAACAAAAAAAAAAAACAACAATCACTTGAGATGTGAGGCAACAGGAGTGTCCAGGATTTACCTTTAGCTGTTGTGATTCTCAGTCCTCAGGAGCCTTTCCCTGAGGGCTCACCTTTGGTTTGCTGGGTAAGCAAGGAGGGATGCCACAGGTCACACAGGGGCCAGCCCCTACTGAACTCTCATTGTGACATGACCTTGCAGGCTACATCTGTCATTCATTGGCTTCCCCCAGCAAGATGAGGGTTACCCCCATCTTAGAGATGTGGAAACTGAGGCTTAGGGAGGGGAAGGACCCACCAGAGATTAGGGCAATACTCTGTCTAGTCCATCTTCATGGAGCGTGCTTAATCTCTCTGTCACATTGCGAGAATGTTGCAGCCACCTTTGGAAAAGTGGAGGGTACAGTTTTCCCATTTGTTCGGTTCTCTTCTCTTTCCCAAGAGAGAAGAGAGAGGGTACAGTAGTAATGTAATTTTCCCAGCCATTGTTTCTCAAGATGAGGAATGTGTTAGACTAGTAGTAGATCTTACACCTGGCTGACCTCATCGGATTAAGGCAGGATGGACAAAGAGTTTCATCAGGGAAATGTGGTCTAGGTTGTAAAGATACAGGCAACAAGACAGCCAGGCTCAGTCATACTTAGAGGCTATGAGGATAATCGGGGTGCAAGATGCTGGCCCTAACCGTTGGTAAGACATGTGTGGCAAAGTACTTGTCTGGTTTGGAGGCAGTCAGACCTAAAAGGGCTTCTGTTTCCATTCTGACCCATCATTTCATGTGCACAACCCCATGCATCAGGCCGGCAGGCAGTCTCTCTCAAACCAGCAGGCAGAACATGCCCCGTCTCTGACCCCACAGAGCCCGCTTCCTTTTCCCGCTCCACCCAACCCAAGTCAAGGGCGAGAGGTGAAATCAGAATGATGAAGTGGTACGAAAAGAGAAAGTAAAATGGAGAACAAGTAGTTTTAAAGTTCCTTTGCCTAAGATGCTTTTGAATACACAGTTCTCTGTACTTAAAGGTGCAGACATTTAAGGAGAAGAAGCATTTATAAATGCATACTATAACAGTATTGCAAATGGACAGATTCTAGCTCTGAAGTCAGATGGGGTTCGTGCCCCTGCGCTGGGGGTGTGAGTGTGGGCAAGTTGCAAGGCCTCGCTGGGCCTCCGTGTCCTCCTCTGTAAAATAGAGATGGCAGCGCCTCCCAAGGATGACAGAAAGTACAAGAGACTCCTGTGATTAGCAAACAGGCCTTGGCACAGATGAACCACTGCTGGCCGTCTGGAAAATGGGGGTGGCGGTGAGATGGGGGGAGAAGACACAAGACTGAGAAGTGTGCGCCCAGCCAAGCAGGAGCTTTCAGAGTGGGACTTTACATTTCAGTTGAGGGCTTTTCCAGGTGTAAAATTTATGCTGCTTTTTCCTTTCTTCATCCCAGGTTGGACATCTTGAAAATTAATTCCACATCAACCAGCCCCACTTGCAAGTGACCTAAACCGCCTCCTTTTGTCCTACCTGCAGGGACTTTTGCCAGAAGCAGTGGGCATAACGGCCTCGTCCTTTGTCATTGCCACCCTTGGCGGGATCCGAGGCCAGTGACAACCATGCCTCCACCCCGCGCCAGTCGCCCTGTGCTCTCTGTGCTAATCCGCGGCGTGGGTGCCCTTGGGACCCCAGAGGACTGACTGTCTGACCTTGCTTCCCACACTCAACCGCAACTCCCCACCCCCCCAAGATGTCGCTCGAGTGGCTGGTGGTCTGGAGCTGGTCGCTGGATGGCCTGAGGGACTGCATCGCCACCGGCATCCAGTCCGTGCGGGACTGCGATACCACCGCCGTGGTCACCGTGGCCTGCCTGCTGGTCCTGTTCGTGTGGTACTGTTACCACGTGGGCAGGGAGCAGCCCCGGCCCTATGTCTCCGTGAACTCCCTCATCCAGGGGACTGATGCCAACGGGCTGCAGAACGGGTACGTGTACTGCCAGTCCCCTGAGTGCGTGCGCTGCACCCACAACGAAGGCCTCAACCAGAAACTCTACCACAACCTGCAGGAGTACGCCAAGCGGTACTCCTGGTCCGGCATGGGCCGCATCCACAAGGGCATCCGCGAGCAGGGCCGCTACCTCAACAGCCGGCCCTCCATCCAGAAGCCCGAAGTCTTCTTCCTGCCCGACCTCCCCACCACGCCGTACTTCTCCCGCGACGCGCAGAAACACGACGTGGAGTTGCTGGAACGTAACTTCCAGACCATTCTGTGCGAGTTTGAGGCTCTCTACAAAGCTTTCTCAAACTGCAGCCTCCCCCAAGGCTGGAAAATGAACAGCACCCCCAGCGGGGAGTGGGTCACCTTTTACTTGGTCAATCAGGGGGTTTGCGTTCCCAGGAACTGCAGGAAGTGCCCACGGACGTACCGCTTGCTCGGAAGCCTTCGGACCTGTATTGGGAACAATGTTTTTGGGAACGCCTGCATCTCCGTGCTGAGCCCCGGGACTGTGATAACGGAGCACTATGGACCCACCAACATCCGCATCCGATGCCACTTAGGTACGTTGCAGAGACGGGTCTCCCGGCCCGCGCCCTTCTCTGTCCCCCACTCACGGGAATGCAGAAGTCACCAGAGCCCAGTGCCAGAATTGTGCTTTTTCACATGCTTCACTGTCCTCCTCTGAAAAGAGACAAATTGCATAGAAAATTTTGACAGCAGAGTTTGAGTAAGAAAAGGAAACTTGTCACCAGCGTAAACCTCATTTCTGACAGGAACTGTGCAAAGGAACTTCCTGCAGTGCTGGGGCCGATCTTGGTCTGCACTGGCCAGTACAGCACCCCTAGCCTCGGGCTGGCCGCACTCGAGAGGTGTGTGGCTGCTGTGACCTAGGAGCTCAGCTTTTTAACTTAATCCAAATTTAAATGTAAGCAGCCACCTGTGGTGATGGCTCCTGTATTGGACAGTGCAGCGCTAGAGCAGAGACCGCTCCGCTGATTGCTGAGGGTTGTGATGACGTCTGGGAGGCTGTGAAAGGTACCAGAGGGCCTTCTGGATCGCCAAGGGTGAAGTAATGCTTGGTGCTGAATAGATTCAGGTTCTGAGGAAGTTAGGGTGTGCAGCAGGGGTTCTGAGAACAGGGTCTGGCGTCCGCGTGCTGGTGTTTGCATCCTGGCCCCAGCACGCGCCGGCTGTGCTGCCTTGGGCAAGTCACTTCATTCCTCTGAGCCTCAGTTTCTTCCTTTGCAAAGAGGAGGGAAAAGGATCATCTTGTGTAGAGTTCATTTGAGTCTCTGATAAGGTAATGTGTATCGCCAAACGTTCATTCACACACAGGCGGAATTCAGTAGGCTCAGAAACAACTCGGTAGATGGGGGCCTCAGTTCCCCCGCATGCCTCGTTCTGGTGAGTAGCGGAAACAGGCTGGTTAGGGGGGCAAGGGAATCAGCCAGCACCCCAGGGGAGAGGACATGCCTCAGAATGGAGGCAGGAAAAGCACACAGAGGAACCTCGATAAAGGCTGAACCAGGTCTCGGGCTACCTGGGGCAGGGGAGGGGGCACCTGAGCTGGATGCCCCGGCTCTCCACCCCGCTTCTCCGCAGCGCCCTCTGCTTTCCCTGCTGTCTCTGGTATTCTGAGTAGGCTGTGCCTGGAACACAAAAGGAGCTAGATTCGAGCAGTCACCGCGGTGAGTAAGTAGTTCAGGAGAGGCGGCCCGGGCAGAGGAGCTGCAGCCTGTCACCCGGCTTCCTGGCCAGCTGTGAGACTTTGGGCAGGTGACTGAGTCCCTGGGCATAGTTTCCCCGTCTGTAAAATGGAGAGGTTGTGCTTACCTGGGCACTATTGAGAGGGTTCAATAAAGGAATACCCTCTATGGCTGCTCTGGGGTACCCAGTTTGTGACAGTGTTTGCCAAATGAGAGCGAGGCGCTTTTATGATCAAACACCATGTTGGACAGAGTGAAAAAATGATCCTTAAGACATGGTCTCTGCCCTCGGGAGACAGTGGCCATGACCGGCTTTGGAAGCCAACTCCGGGGTCAGACGGGACAGCCCCATGGCGGAGGCACCTCAGGCAGGGCTCTGCAACTCTTGGCCCTTGGTTTTCTTCTCTCTAGAATGGAGGTGATGGCGCCCACCTGGAGGGCTGTTTGGAGGGTCAGAGCACAGTGTGTGAAGCCCTCAGTAGGTAGAAGGCAGCCCACTAACGGGTGAGGGCGCTGGCCGATCTGAGGGGTGAGCCCTTCTGTGCAGGGCACCAGGACACGCAGAGTTCAGGGGTGCAGGGGCTGCTCTGGGGGCAGGAGTCTGACCCCACGGATCTCTGGGACTGCCAGGGGCAGCAGAGGAGCCTTTGGTTTTGGGGCTGGGAAAAGCCGTGTGTGCACTTGCTGGGGGTTGGTGGGGCTGAGCTCAGGCAGGGTGGGAGGGAGCAAATGGCAGAGGGCCCCCCCATGCCGGGCTGGGGAATTGAAAATGTGGTCAGTGGGGAGCCATGCTTGTCTTTTGAAAGGTTTTCCTTGTATGTTTTTAAATTTCAGAATGACGTGTAGGAAAGGCCTTTGAGGATTGATGTGGTAGAATTTCAGGGAGGTGTGTTGGTAGGAAGGGATGATGGCAAGAAAACCAAAGATTTGCTTCCTGTGTATTAATGCTGTTGTGCATCTCTGCTCTGTGTGTGTGTGTGTGTGTGTGTGTGTAAGAGAGAAAGAGACACACCCACACAGGCCCTTTTTATCACCTGTCCTTCCCTCTCCACCCAGCCTGTCCCTTGACACTGGAACTTGCCCTGGACACCAGGAAACCTTGGCGGATGCCCCACTGGAGTGTGGCTGGGCCCCCATGGCCCGGGCGAGCACCGTGGTTGGGTTTGCTCAGTGTTTCCTCCTTTCCACTGCCAGCCCACATCCACCCCGGAAGGAAACAAAGGTGTGTTAGATTCGCATGACCTCGCTGTGTTGACAGAGGGAGTCGAGAGAATGAGGTCAGAAGCAGAGTAAGCCTGGTACGTGCCTGGCTGAAGGCAGAGCAGGCACCTACAGTTCCAGAACAGTGTTCTTGAAATGCCAGCCATTTACCTTCTGCTGCTGCCTTCCCTCTGAATTGTGATCAGTGGAATTATCCCTCTGGGTGAATGAAATCCCCACTAGTCTGTTTATTGACTCAGTCTTTGAGACACACTCGCTGAGCCCTGCTCTGAGCTGCCCCTCCAGTCCTCACTCAGTCTGGACTCTGGCGGAACTGCAGGCGCTCCTGGCCCAGCGCTGCCCCACATTGTGTATGGCCTGGGCCATACAGTGCAGTCCTGACTGCACTGCCAGTAGCCCCCAGAAAGCAGTCTGGAAGCTAAGCAGGCAGATGTTGCAGGGAGGCAGACACCTGTCCAAGTGGCTGACCCGGGAAAGGGGGCGGGGAATGCATGAGTGTTCCCTGCCTTCTCCTGCAGGAAGCGCCATTAGACTCCCTGTTCCCTTCATGCATGTTGTCAGATCTCCAGGCAGTCTCGCTGCAGGGGCCCATGGGCCCAGTGGGTCAGCTGGTGTTTGCCTTCTGCCCAGCCGGCCGCCAGCCTCCCGGAAGTGGGGACTGCTGTGGAAGAGCCTTTCTCCTCTTTCCCCAACTCCCTCAGTGGCTGGTGGGTTCAGAGCAGTGATGCCCGAGCCATCAAGGGGGCCCAGTGTGTGGGACTGGCCTCTGCCATGTGCAGGCTGTTTGTATCCCCAAAGGCCACCCAAGCACTGTTGGGGGGCGTATTTCTCCCGATGAAGCTGGTTTGTGGGCCCTCGGCAGGGGCGGTCGGCCCTTGGAAGGCTGGCACGGAATGAAGGGGAGGTGGATAGTGGGGGCCGTCAAGCCAGCCCCTTTCTGTTACCCCACAGCATATGGCCGTGGAGCATCTAGCGGCTCACTGTGTGTGCTCTGCGGAAAACTGCCTTTCCCAGCGCGTCCTCCACCCGGAGGCTCGCACGCGAAGAGAACATGGCCCGTGGGGCTCATTCCATCTCGGCCAGAGAGGTGCAGGCTGAACCCCTTTACAACCCTAACCACCTCCCCCTCCCCCCAAAGTTCCAGGGCCAGGTGGATGAGTCAATGAAAGAACTGTCAGTAGTTGAAACCCATTAACTACAGGGAAATCGGCAGTCCCTTTGCTAGCACGCTCCTAACACAACCCCCGGCATGTAGGTCATTCTGGCCGGTGTTAGAAGAGCCTGTTCTGGAACCAGACTGGATTTGGAGTTAAGAGGCAAGGACTAGACAGGGACTTCTAGCAGGTCTACTTCTCTAAGCCTCAGGTGCCCATCTGGAAAGGGGCTCTGCGAGGTCCGTCAAGCGTAGAGTCAACGCACAGCCAAGCGCGGTCACTCTGCAGCTGTCAGTGAAGAGCCGCGGAGCCGGGAGGGCAAGTCTGCTAATGTGCACGTTACAGACGAGGGGGCTGTGGCTCAGAGAGGCGGAGTGCGTGCCCAAAGTCACACAGCCCATCGGGGGGCGAAGCCCGTCATTTGACCCCAGGACCTCTGGCCCTCCCGCTCTCCCTAGTGACCTCTTTGACTTCTCACCCCAGACGAGCTTCCTGACTCCATTTTGGCTCAGAGGGTACATGCATCCTCTGGCTCTTTGAGAGAAAGCTGTTTTACGTTTGTGAAGGAAATTAAACCCCAGGGTTGAGGCTGTCACTGTGAGTCACTGACTGTGGACAAGGACACCATGGTCCCAGCCCCTCTTCCAGGCCGCTGCTTCCTCCTGCGTCAGTCCTTCTGGTGAGCTGTCAGGCTGACCAGCCTCTTCTGAGTCCATTAGGTGGCTGTGTGGTGCTGGCATTTGCAGGCATCTGGGAGTGACAGGGGCACACATCCCTTGAGCCCTGGTTGGAGATGGCACCTGAGGGTAAGCCCAGCAGGGCTGCTTTCCAGGTTAGGCACCAGAGAGCGGCCCCCGATGCTGGCATTTGGGCATAAGACTCCCTACCAGGTCAGTCTATTTCTCCTGAAGCCCAGGTTTTTCTTTAGGGGTGTCCTCCAATTGCCCCAAATGAGGCCAACTAAGAACACCATCTGCGGGCCTCAAAATGGATTTAAAGGTTGGAACCCAAGGGGCAGGAGGGAGCACTATGTGTGTCTTTGCGCCTTTAATCTCAACTAAACCAGCCCTGGAGACGACACTGTAGCGAGCGCAGTCATTGGGCAGGAAGGGGCTCTCACTCTGGCTCCCCTTGATTTCCCGGGGTCCTGTGGCTGGGTTGCAGGAGTCTCAGAAGTGTAGTGACTTTAACCAGAGGAGCCCAGGGCCCAGAACAGAGTAAGTCCGTTTTCCAAGGAGCACGGTGAGGAGCGGTGCACAGCTTGTATTTGCCCCATGGAACTTCCCAGCCCCAAATGGGGCTCCAAGGGGTCAAGGTCTACTGCGAACCCCCGCTGCAGGCTGCCCTGGCTCCCGGCCAACTCCCATCCTTCATTCTGTTCTCTGCTTTTCCCCCCCGAAGGTCTGAAAACTCCAAGTGGCTGTGAGCTGGTGGTGGGGGGGGAGCCCCAGTGTTGGGCAGAAGGACGCTGCCTACTCTTTGATGATTCTTTTCTGCACACTGCATTCCATGAGGGTGAGTGTCTGCCTCCCCAAGGCCTTCTCTTCCCTTTGTAACTGGTAGATCTTATTTTAAAAAGCATTTTAGGTTTCTAGAAAAATTGAGCAGAAAGTCACACCACCCCCACACATACCGCTTCCCCTTTTATGTTCATCTTGCAATAGTGTCATTTGCTACTGTTGATAAGCCAGTCCTAACGCGTTATCGCTGCTAACTAAAGCCCATGGCTTACATTAGGGTTCACTCTTGGTTTATCTTCTGTGAATTTTGATAAAAGCACACAGCAGTTCCTTGAAGAGTGTCATTTTGTTCAAGTCTTCTCTTCATGTCTTTGATTTAAATCACAGAAATTCCCGGCCAGCTTTATCCAAGCTCTGCTTTCTGTACACTATTGCACTGAGTTGCGCTGGCCTAAGACCCTACAGAGGCCACTGAGCAAGGACTTAGCCGGTGTCAGGCATCCACCCTTCCAGGATCACACTGGGTAGTTTCACTGTCCTAAAATCCTATGTGCACCCCCTGCCCCACCACTTTTGCACCCATCCCTCTCCCTGCCCACTTCCTTGCCCCCTCCCCGCTCAGAACTTTGCAAAGCCGGGATAACATTGTTGATCCGAGACATGGAGCGCTTCTGACCCGGGCCAAGAGATGGGGTAGGGCCCAGCCTGAAAGCTAAGCACGTGCGTGGGTCCTGGATCTGCCCCGGGGGGAGTCTGAACCTGTCTGCTCTCATCCCCCACAGGTTCAGTGGAGGATGGGCCACGGGTGGTTTTCATGGTGGATTTGTGGCATCCAAACGTGGCAGCAGCTGAAAGGCAGGCCCTGGATTTCATCTTTGCCCCAGGACGATGAGGACACTTCTGTGCTGCAGTTGGTGAGAGTGTGAGGGTCAGCTTGGGCAGACCGGAGCAGCCCAGCCCGAGCTGTGGTACAGCCCATGCTCAGCAAGCGGCCGCGGCAGAAAGCTCTCAAGCTCTCAGTGGGGATTTTTTGTATCGCGTCAGGTCCCTCTTTCCTTTGGTTATTGTGAATGCGAAACTTTCAGCTTGTATTTCCTTAGATTTTTTTTTTTTTTTCTTTCCAGTCAGTCATTTGCTCCCGTCACCCCTTTCTGCCTAGTGGCGCGTCACTTTGCCCCGTGACCGGAAGCTTAGGCGCGGTGCCCCGTTTGTCGTGTTGCTACTCCGGTGTTTTTTTTTTTTTTAGTGCTCCGAAATAGAAGAACCAAATGGTTATTGTCTGAATGTAACAACATAAAACTTCTTGTGGTCATCTTAAGAGTAAAAAACAACAAAACAAACTCAGACCAGAGAGCTGGGGAGCGTCTGCAGTCCCCGCATCCAGCCCACTACACTGTCGGGGTGCCTGTGGTTGGGGCAGTGCACACGGGGACACTGGCCACCCCACCCGACACACCCCTGATGGCAGCACAGGGCTGGTGGGACTGGAGGTTTTTCTGTAAACACCACTCTTCTGCAGAGCCGGGGCTCCCTTGGATCAGCTGCAGAATGTGTGGTTCGCTGACCTCACTGCCTACAGAAGCCTACTGCCAAGCCAGCGTGGAAAATGTCCGGTGTTAGCTGTTCGGAGTCCACGGCGATGAAGGATTTTAGACCCCCAGGCTGGTGGAGAAACTGTGGCGGGAGAAACCCTGACTCCAGGGATCCAGCGATGCTCTGGGAAGGCCCCTCTGGCAAAACTGGAATCGCACATCTCACCAAGTGACTGTTAATGCTTTGGAGTTCTGTTGCCGATGATTTTCCATTTATTTGTCTGTACATCAGTGTTCAAACTCTGGACTCGGAGAGTGGAAGCGTCAGCCCTGTGTCCTTGTCGTCGCATGGCCCGTGCCCAGTGGTGGCCGCCTGAGTCGGTGTGAGTGAGACACCGCGAAGACCTGCGGACCCAGAGCAGCCGCCACCCAGAGCAGGCTTCTGGGCGGGCCATGGCCAGCTTGAGGTATTAATTCTAGAAACATCCTCCTGTTAGCTGAGTTGTGAAAGAGTAGTCTGTAGCCTTAGTAGAGACACACTGTTTTTGAATAAGGTATGACAGGCAGCACCAGATTCTGAAGCCACGCATGTGGCACACGCAGCCTGTCACGTGGGCAGGTCCCGTGTTGATCCCTGGTGGGAACGGGCAGCTTCCGTGAGGGACACCTGTTAAGCCAATGTCGCTTGAATGCGCTCAGAGTTACGAGCAAGTGTCACTGAGAATGTGTCTACATTTGAGTAGAATTTCTACACGCATATTTTTCAGTGATTAGACCGCAGGAAAGGGCAGAAATTTCAAACGCACCTGAACTCTTTTTACTCATTAAGTACCTTGTTAAGAATCACTGCGGTGCATGATTTCTATACATACTGACTGCTCTACGTTTACAAAGCCAACAGTCCACACAGGTCCCTGGCTGCCTGTCCTCACGAGACGTGGTTGGGGGGGCAGGAGATAAATAAAGGATCTTGCTGAAACCCAGAGCCAAGTGGTCAGGTGTCTGTGGGAGAGAAGGTGTGACGCGGGCGGCAGCCCTGAGAGGTGATCGTACGCGTGTGAGGCTCTCGGCCTTTGGATCCTGCCCCAGAGACGGTGGGGCCCTAGAAGTGAATGAAGCCAAACATACTTCTTGAAAGTATGTGGGTGGGGTGGGAGAAGGAAAAGCAGATCTATGGAATGTTGAGAAACTGCAGATGTCAACCTGGGTGAAGACTAAGGACCGTGGCTTCAGAAAAACTGAGGATTAGGGACTCAGCACCAGGACCTGCTCCTGGTGGCCATCAGCAAGTGATGGAGCCTCTGGGCCCCTCAGCCTCTGTAGAGATGGCCTGGCATATAAAGCGTCGGTGCTGGGCCCCTTTCTGCCCTCGCAGTGGTTCTCAGCAGTTCTAGAGAAGCAAGTAAGAAGGATGGATAGGCTTGGAGGGGTGGATAAACACCGGACAGCAGTAGAGGTGACCAAGAGTCAGGTGACCCTTTTCTTTTGATGGCCTGTGACAAACTACAAGGGGAGAGGCAGTTCCCTTAGCTACATTTGGAATCTTTTCCCTTTGTTTTAGAAGCGGGACGGGTGACTGGTGGCCGGGAGCAATGGCTGCCTGCCGGGTGTTTTCACTTCCGGCCCACAGTCTAGGCCTGGCTGTCCCAGCAAGTGGGAGGGGACAGCCCCACTCGCCCAGCAGACGTCTCACACACTGCAGTGTGCATTGCCAACTCCGCAGTTGCTAAAGTAATTTACATGCTACAGCGAGGGATGGTTGAGGTGAGAAAGGGGAGCCAGCACTCCTGCCCGCCTACAAGTGAGAATCCCCACCTCCACCCTAGGCCGGCAGCCCCAGCCCTGGGACTCGCTTGGGTCACAGCCCAGGCCTCCCAGACTCTTCTGCGTGGTCTGGTCTCTGAGTCCTTCAGTGGTATTGTTTTTTCATTCAAATTCTTTAACCTGTGTTTACACATTGTATGAATATTCGTATTGCAAGGCATTCCATTCATAAATACTACAGAATGAGCAAAACTTCACACACATACTCCCCAAAGTCTATACCAGATTTGGTCACTTGACTCAAATCATTAAAATAATGAAAATTGCATCATCGCTCTTTTAAAGTGATAAATGGCAGTCTGAGCAATTGGGGAAGATATTCTTCCACAGGTACAACTTGTTAGTGTATCGGATTATCTTGCAAGGAAATCACCAGATGCCCAGGACTCAGGACACTAATGGCTGTGGAATGACCAGTGTCTTTCTGCCATTTGGATGGAACTGAGAGGAAAACATGTTGGGCAGCCAAGGTCATTGCCGGTGAGGTTCCATGCCACGTGAGGGACAGGACCGGCCTTGAGGACAGTCTGTCTCATCTCCTCAGAGTTACTAAGAAACTTACTTTGAACAGTCCCCGCTGACCCTGCTCGCTGTTAGAGGACTACAGAGATGTCTCCCATCACTCGCACCAGTGCAAACTCCACCCGAACCCATGATAGTGACCACACCTGTCACAGTGGGTGTCTACAGTGGACAGTGGGGGAGAGCAGAGGAGTCCTAAGCCACTGTATTGGCTGCACCATACAGTCATCCAGAGAGCTTTTGGGAAATTCAGATACCCATGCTCCAGCCCTGAAGCAACCTCATTTGCCAAGGGATGGGGTCCCAGCCCCATATTTGTTTTAACTGATTTCCTGCCCTGTGCAGCTGGCTAGGGCTGAGGGTTGCCACCCTGAGGGACAAGAATGGCAAGGCCTTTGAAGCTTAGCAGCTCGAGGTTAAAGGCGAGGCAGGGCCCCTGTGCGATGCTAGGCAGGCCACCCACATGTAGTCTCTAGGGGGTGGCCACTGGGTTTTGGCTGTTTGGTTTGGCTGCTGTTTTTAATACCTTCAGTACCTTGCTGAGCCTCTTGCAAGATAATAAGGTCCCCATCCTCAGGCCATGAATTTCCAGACCTGACCCATCCCCAGCTGCAGGCTAGACTTCATCCAGATCCAACCAATCAATCTTCCAAACGCTTGGCAACTCGGAGACTGGATCAGAGGTAGACACCCCTCACCACAGCCTTCCAAACCCCAGGGCACTAAGATTCAGTCAGGGCTGGAGGAGGCGGCTCATGAGTGGGTGGGAGCAGGGATCTACTCATTACTAGTGTGAAGAAAACCTGAGGCTGAAACCCAAGGAGAAAGCAGCAAAAAGCAGGAGTCCTGATCAATTTTGCCTGGAATCAGCCCTCCCACTGGACTTTTCAGTGACATGAGCCAATAAAGCTTCTTTTAATCTTAAATTTGGGTTGTGCTTTCTCACCACCCAAAGCCCTAGTCCACTCTGAACTTCATCTAGAAAATGTCCCTAATGCCTACCGTCATGGGCTTAAAGTAAGGGTTGGATAAGGTCATATGCCAAGTTCTGGGTGGATGATGGAAGGGCCCCACACATTTTATTTTAATGGAACTACGACAAACAGGCCAAGTACAAAATGCTGTTTTTCAGAACCATCATGCTCTGCTGCCAGGAGTTTTTCCATAACATTTACCTCCCAGCTGAAGCGCTAACCAGATGTAAACACGGAGAACAGGACAGAATAAGGCCATGTATTTTAGAGTGGCTGACAGATGGCAGTGACGATACTTGGGCAGATTGTGGCATAGGGTGGCAGGAGGCAACATGCACAGATTGATTCCCTTTCTGCCTCCTTCCCAGGCACACATGTTGGTCCTGATTTCCCAGACCCCCCCCTTCCCCTGCCCCTGCACTGGCCACCCTGGACTCAAGGCAAGAGTACACTCTGACATTCCTTCACATACACAATTACCCCAGGGACCATGAGGCCACACTGGGGTCTGCAGGGGCGTTACGCGCGCGTCACCCGAGAAAACGTAGCCTCCTGGCGGGCAGCTGACGTGAACAAGGTCCTGTGGTCGGCTGGAGGACAAGCTGCGATAAAAGACCAGGTGTCCAAGCTCGCAGCTCAGCATCCGCGGCCTTTTGAACCCTAGACGGGCGTTCAGGCCTCACTGCACAGGGCTCAGCAGGACTCCCTACACACAACCTCAAGGGGCAGTCTCCACCTCTGAGGTCTGCGGTGTGACCCCCACATAACCTTTTCCTCTCCATTTAAAAAAGATAACACTGACTTTCGGAGACATGGTCACTTGGCCCCGTTTCCACAACACAAGCCATACAGCTGGGCAGGAAACCCACGTCTCTGACACCAAAGGCCACACACTCGTTCCTGTGCTCCTCAGTGTGCACGCAGGGCTGTTGCCAGCACCCTCCCTGGCCGCAGGGCCTCAGAGATGGAGGTCAAGGTCTACCCTCGTGTGGGTAGGCGTGTGTAGGCACATGCGCACCATACAACCTACTTAAAGGTTCCCCTTGGATCCGGGACAAATCCCCAGCCTTCCGTGGTGTGCCCCATCCTCCTCACTCCCCGCCCCCACTCTGTGCCCTGTTGAGACACTGAAAGGCCGGGGCTTGGACTCACCAGGATTCATCAGGGTGCCAGCTGGTGTTACTATCACGAGCGGCTGTAACGAACTGCTGCAACCCAGATGACGTAAGAGAGCAAACCCTTACTCTTTTAGTTTGAGAAGCCAGAAGCCCGAAATCAGTTTCCTTGGACCTAAACCAACAAATCAACAGTCACACTCCCTAAAGGGGGCCCGGGGCAGAGCCCACTCCTGCTCTCCTGGCATTGGTGGCCCCACGTGCTCCTGGGCTCGCGGCCGCATCTCTGCAATCCCTGCATCACCTACACAGCCCCCTCTCTTGCTCGCTCTTCTAGGCACACCTGTGATGGTGTTTAGGGCTGGATAATTTGGGATAAGCTCAAGACCTTAACTCAGTTACACCTGCACGACCTTTATGAGATAACATGGATTCCAGGACCCCTTTGGGGGCACCGTTCAGCCCACTCCACAGGTCCCATGGCCTGGGGCAAGGGTGCCCACCCTCACTGAAGGATATGGGTGGGAACACCAAGAACTCGGGGCTGTGAAGAGCATCCCTGCTGCAGCAGAGAGGACCACCCAAGAGACAGGAGAGATGACTTCAACCAAGACACAACCTCCGCTGTGAAGGGTACAGGAGCAGAGGAACCCAGGTGTTTCTCTCCACGGGGAGGCAGTAGAATGGGCTTCCATGTCCCAAGGGAACAGACACCCCTCCCCAGCAGGAATCCTTCGTGCTCACCCTTTCACTTCCTGTCCTCCCATCTCCCCTGCTCACGTGAGGCTGTCGTCCAGGATGACAGAGGCGCACTAGTGTCTGCTGTAAACTAAGGCAGGGCAGGCTGTCCTGCAAAGGCCACTTTCCCTGGGTACACTGCAGGGAGGGCGTGGGGCTCACTTCGGCGGGAGAGGGCTGCCTGGCCAGCGCTGGCCCCGCGCCTTGTGCTTAGAGAATAATTTTGAGGGTGTGGGCCTAGGGCTGACACTCAACCATGTTCTGGGGCCTCGTGAACCTGGGAAACATGGCCGAGGAAGGAAGGGGCTCAGGTCCCCTTCCTAGCAGCTGCTGGGCCACAGTCACATCACGGCTCTGCTCAGGACACGGAGCCAAGCTCTGCTGCAGAAACGAGTGGATCAGGGCCTCCCTGGTGGTGCGAGGGGTTAAGCATCAGCACTACGTCCACACAAAACTCGTACAGGCAGTATTTAACCCTCACCTCAACTCTGTGCAAGAGATGTCACTATTTGATTACTCAGAACTCAACAGCAGTTTCAGCTATTTTATTTTTAGTCCTTGCAAACTTGTTTTCAAGACAAAGACACCATGTCATAAACCTCAGGTATCTGTTCGCTGACATGAAATTATTAACATCACAGTTTTCAAACAGAATCTCAGCTTCCAGTAAAACATCAGTTAAGATTCTGGAAACATTTTCTTCCTGGGAGCTGCATCATATTGTCATAAAGCGTCTCGACTACAATGCAATCGACTGATTTTAAGTACTAACCAGCCAAAAGAATGAGTGAATATTGTTCCCTTTCAACAGCCACCACAGGACACAGCCTTGGCCCCAATGCATTTTAGAAACTCCCATTTTGGGACAGGAACCCAAGAGGAACTGGATGTGCACAGTCAGGTCTGTTGTCACCCACTCCCCTGGTCGTGGCACGCTAGTGCTTTCAAGACCCCAGACTCTCCCTCCATGTTGTCACAATTTGCCCCCATTGGGGTATTCCAAAGAACGGGAGCCTCATTCTCAATAAAGTTCCAGAAGATTCCCACAAGGAAGCTTCGGCACCCTTGCCTGCCTCCCTGCATGAAGTGTGCAGACCTCCCAGGACAACCCCTCTGACGGCCCCGAGAGGTGGGGGATCTGGTCTGCTTGCTCACAAACCCACCTGGGCAGCACACCTCACACCACCACCCCCACCCCCGGGGAGACAGGGTTGGACAAGCCCTCTGGGGACTAGGGACAACCAGTTTCTTGGAAAAAAGCCAACCTGAGTTTGTGTGCTAATAGTTAAGGCTAGAATGGAAGAACAGCAGGAAGTATGGGTGGAAGGCCCAGTGTGACAGAAACCCAGTGGCCCTGTGCCTCTTTGACATGAGCAGTCCAGGTGCCCAACCCAGCCCAATACTGCTAGTTCAGGAAAGTTCTTCATCTTGACCTCTAGGTCTGTGATCTGAAGAAACCACCCACCCCTCACACCCCAATCTGCACAGGAGTAACAGATACCACACATTCCTTAAAAAATAGGAATAACCCACCAAAGATAAAAGAGAGGGCCTTTTCCATGTAAAAGGCAGAGCGTCCTTGGCTCTGCGTTCTGCCTGCTCGCCGGGGCAGCGGTCTTCCCACTGTGGCTCGGTTCAAAGCAGGTTCACGCCGTGCTTTAGCAGCTTCTGCCTGGCTTTGCCCGGCAGGCTGAAGGCACTATCCTGTGCGCTTGGGAAGCCCAAGCTCCGCACTGCCGGCACCAGCTGCTGGAAATAGGTTTCTTGGACAGGGTTGCAACAGGCGTACACAGCTGTAGAGGCGTTTCTGCCGGAGGAAGAAAGACAAGAGACTGACACAGCCTGGCAACCGCAGACCAGGGACCTCGGGAGGTGCTCTCAGGAGGGGGCAGGCATCGTGGCGCGGGCTTCGACTTCTGCACTTGAGATATCGGCATTGATGCCAATAACCATCTTCCCTTCCTCTGAGCTCGCTGGATGATGGGACTGTCAGTGGCAGGACAATCCGCTGTGGCCACAGCCAGAGTCTGAATTTGGAGTCACTAAATAAATGAAATGGTGGGCGCTTTGCTAACACACTAGCAGCTGTGCAAAATGCTTCTCACATGGCCTGGCTTATTCCTCACACACCCTTATGAGGTGGGGACTGACCCGTGGACAGAAGAGGACCCTGTGGTAAGGATACTTGGTGCTGGGCCTCCAGGACAAGCACTGACAGGCCCACAGGAGGGGTATGCCTAGTCTGCAGGGGAGATTAGGTGAGGCATGAGGGCAAAGGGGAAAGAAGAGAGGAACATGAAAAGGTAACACGAACAGAGGGAGAGATGAGAGGCCTGCTGGAGGAGGACCCACCTGGCCAGACCCGACTCCAGGGTCAGGTTCTCAGCCTGTCTTTTTGTTCTCAGCTACTTCCCCTTGGGGCCTCAACTTCCCCAAGTCTCCTATAAAAAGCATGATGTCAGGGACCACTAAGAATCCCCTCACCTAGAGCTCCCTTCCGTATAAAGACGGGGGGGGGGGAGTCTCGTCTCCTGCAGCTTCTCCTGAGACCTCCAGGGGTAGGAAGGGCCCACCGGCCTATGTGTTCTGTCTCACACACTGTACAAGAGGAAGAGTACGGACAGGCCATCCCAGCCTCAGAGCGGCACCTCCGCCTGGTGGTTACAGCAGAGATCTGGAGTCACACAGACTTGGGTGTTAATTCGCACTGTGCTGTGTGCCCTTGACTAAGTTACTCAACCTTTCTGAGTCCCAGCTTTCTCATCTATAAAATAGGTACGACAACAGCACATCTCCTCCCTGAGATTTTTGAAGAGACTGAGTAAGTGGTAATACACATCAATTGCTTAGCCCATGGTGAGTGGTTAAGCAATGATACTTGTTTCTATTACTATTATTAAAATAATCTCTCAACAAATGCCCTGAACTATGTATCCTAACACTAGACGTGCTACTGTCAGCTGCCACCCTCAGCTCCAAGAGTGGTACTATAAGGTGTTGAGATTTCACTGTTCCTACCTGCCACCCCCTCCAACCCCAGCAATACAACAAGTTCCCACACCAGTGACTGCACATCTAGGCAGCCAGCTTGGGGCAGCTCTGCCTTAAAGCCAGAAAAGATACACTTATTATGGATGGACTCAAACACTGGCTGGACATGGGCGCTGGGCAGCAGAAATGTCGTGGCACTTGGTATGGCAGGTAACGGGGATCAGAAGCACCCCCACTCCCTGACCACACAAGCCCATGAAAATGAATGTGACGAGAACAAGCACTTTAGAGTCAGAGAAACCTGGATTCAAATCCTGGTTCTGCTACTTAATAAGAAAGTGACCTTGGGACAAATTGCCTATCCTAATTGTGCTTCAATTTCCTCATCTCTAAAACGAGGATTAAAAATACATTTGACCAAATTGTGCCAAGGACTAAATGGAACAATATACACAACCAGGCACTCCCTCTGCCCCTTGAACTTGCCTTATTTCCTGCCTCTGGGTCCGTAAGAGAGCATGTGGAGAGAAAAAGAATTCAGTTGGCTGAATAGTGTAAATTACAGTAAGAATTAGCAGACCTATATTTACTGGCTTGGAGGTATTCAAGATATGCAATAGTGAAAAAGGAGCTGATAAAAGAGTCAATGAGTATGATCCTATGATCTAGAGAACACAAAATTAAAAATACTAATGATCTATAATTTATGTGCCCCCCAAAATCTAAAACCAACCAAAAAACCAGGAGTAACAGACACCAGACTATTAAGTATGGGTCTCTGGAGGATGTGATGGGTGAGGAGAGGAAAACATTTAACTCTATCAAAGAAGTCTGCTGGTTTTATAATGAGCACAGACGACCGTTGAGTTGGCAGGTGACAGCAACACGTCACGTGCACTGCTTGGCAAGGACACAGAGACCCTCCTTCCACAGAACAGGTGGAGGCTCCACAGCAGTGAAGACCTTAGATTTCTTTCCTGTTGCACCCAAGTGAATAGAGCAGGATTGAGCCCCAGGAAGGGACCCAGAAAATACTAGACACAGGAAAGCTTAAGCGTAGACCGCAACAGGAAAAGCTAAAAGAGTGTTCAAGAGGGTGCTGGAATGTTCTTCATCTTGTCATGACTAAGGCTGTACCCAGGCCCCTGGAGGAGGCTCCTGGTGCAGGCATGGGAGAGGAAAGCTCACCTGACAGTCACCTCGTACAGCGCAGGTAGCCGGGCAAAGTCAGCATGCATACAGCTGACGGCCTGGAGGAAGCGGCGATCCTGGGATGTGGTCACCTGTGGCAGGTTTGCTTCCAGAAGAGACACAGAAGTTGTGAACAGTTGATTCCTCATGCCCACCTCCCCACCCCTGTACTGTAAACGAGGACGGAGCTGGCTCATAGCCACAAGTGTGTTGGCTGAAGGGGAAAGACAAAAGGCCCCCAGGCTGCTGGGCCCCTCCGGCTGCCACCACGCCACAGGCACACATCATCCCCAATAATGAGCAACAGCGGGGCTTGGTACATCAATATCAAAATTTTGAAGCAGCCCTTATCACAGATCATTGAACATGTGTGTGCTTCTCTCAAAATGTTGGAGAAACAACCAAAAAAAAAGACAAATGAGCAAGGAAGTGTTTGCCAAGTGATTCTAAACTCAGTGGGAGCCGGGCTCCAAGTGAGAAAGCGGCATCCGAGCTGTAGTCAGCCAGCTCTGGGCAGAGCACCAGCAGCCGGCCCGGCCACCCACCTCCACCCACCTGTAGGCTGCACCTCTGCGCAGAGCATCCACCCCTTACCCGTCAGCAGGTTCTGGATGCGGTCGTAATGTGTGAAGTTGTAGGCTCTGCTGGAGGAGGTAGCCTCCGCTGTGGGCAGCGTCTCCTTCAGGTGGACCTCCAGCCCGTTCAGGGACGCCAGGCTGCTGTGGTACTGTGGAGAGGCCGGGAGAGGGCGGCGGGCTGCAGGGTAACCTCAGCGGGCCACAGACTCTGCCTTTCTTTCTTTCTTTCTTTTTTTAAAGATTTATTTATTTATTTATTTATACAAGCACTGGGTACAGTCAGAAGTGTGGGAGGGTGAGAGAATTCACCAGGGCCAGAGCCGGGAACAGAACAGGCAGACTGACGAAATACACTGCTGAGGGGAGCAGCGGGCGCGACAGGAGAGGTCTGCACGCCATATGGGACCCTCACCTGTGGCCAGGGATCGAACCAGCGCTGCAGAGGCTGCGGGCAGCTTGGCAGCCCAGCGCTCAACCACTGCGTCACCAGGGGAGGCTCAGACTCTGCCTTTCTGAGTGGCTACCTGCTTTAGCAAAAAGGACTGACCAGCTTTTACCTGTTCTTAAAGATGTCCTAACTTCCATCCTTATGTTCCAAGGCTTTCTTAAATATTAGGAAATAGAGATGAGCAGAAAAATCAATTTAAAAAGAAAAAAAGGCTCAACATATCACCATCCCTTCAGCATCTTCCCACCTGACCCAGCCCCGGGGTGCTGAGAAGTCCTTGGCAGCGAGGCCCCCCTCTCTAGTGTGTTAGACTGGTGCAGCTGGGCATTGTTCTTGGAAGGGCTGAGAAGTATTGGTCAAATGGCTTTCTGTGCTGGGGCCCAGATGAGGAACCCAGCAGAGGAAGGCCGTCCAGGAGGGGAGACCCAAGCACCCATACTGTAATAAACCTTCTGGTCACGCACATGTGAGAACAATGTCAGGCACTGGGGATACAAAGATGACACACCCTTCAGTCTACACAGAATCAGGAGCCACCACTCAGCTGACTTCCTCTTAATCACTGACCTTTTCCTTTTGCTCTGAGTTTCAAAGGTCTTGGGTGGGGTAGGCTGATGGAAGTTCTTGCTCACTTTACTCATCATGTTGCAACTTGCAAATCATTTTCACATTAAAAATTTTTTGCATATGATTGTTTTATAAAGTGAAAGTGGGGCCTAACCATAAGTCACGACAGTGGTTTTTCAGCTGAGTGCTCCAGCATGAACTACTTCTTCATCCTTAACCTGTTCTCCTGCAACGCCAGCCCCAGCGGCTGCACAGGAGCCTGACTCAGTACATCAGTCTCACCCTGGTGGGCTCTCTGAAGCTGGCCACCTGGGCTCCTCGGGTGCTGCTTCACCAAAGGGAGGTCACTGTCCCAGGCAGCATGGCTCCTGGGGGTGGGACATCCCGGCCCACCTCCCCCTGGCCAGATAACCAGGGGAGAGTTACTGACTGGTGTGTGCCCCATTTTTTTTTTGTGTTTTTTTAATCTACAAACTGGAAATACTACATGATAGCTGAGTGGGTTAAATGAAATAAAAGAGATAAAATTCCTTTGTTAACTCTCAAGTGCTAGCCTGAGGGAAGGCACTTTTATGGAGTCAAGAAAATGAGCATTATCTTTATTAAGGTAGTATCTCTTCAGTGAGCACAGAGCCTTGTGTGGGGGCTATTTCTCAACAACTTGTAAGAAAGTGAGTAAACATAAAGCGTCCAGAGACACAAACAGAATGCTTCTGGGGTGAACGTCATGGCGCTTAGTTGTTAGTTTGGGTAGGAGATGGGGATGAGATCTGAATGTCTTAGAAGTGGTATTCAAAAGCAACAGGTTTCACACACAAGGGTTTGTTTTACGCATCATCACTGTGTCCCCAATGCCTAGGAGAGTGCGTGACTCCTAGCAGGTGCTCAGTAAGCACTTACTAGATACGTAATGCACAGACAAACAAGCGCATGCAATGCTGAGCACATGCAACCTATGAGCTACAGGATTTAAAGTGAGGGTGCACAGTGAGAGCAAAGACAAGCATAATCTCTCCTGTTCAGATGGCTGGTGTGAGCTCACCAACACAGAGTTCAACACAACCTCCTATTTGAATAGGTGTTTGTGTGCGTGCACACACACATGACACACCTGCACAAGCATTCATCATGAAATAAAATGACAGCCTCCCTGGAAGTTTCTAGGCCTCAGAAACCTAATGACAGTCATTCCTCCCATTACGAGCCAGTGCCCAGAAAAAGGGAAGATGAGAACACAGAATGAGCCATGCCAAAGCCTGAGTTTTCCCTGTACACACTGAGCCTTACTTCCAAAATCGGCCCAACTTGTATTCAAGGTGAAAATCTCTTAAGCACAAACACTGTCAATCACAAGACATATCAGATGACATGTGGATGATTTTTAACAGGTGCCCAAATGCTTTCATATATACTACGACCTGTATCTAAAATCTGGTCTGTCGTCTGAGAACTAAGAGTGTTTTTCATATTTCTATGTGGTTAAGAAAAAAATAAATGATGAACACTACAACACATGGAAATTCTATGATGTTCCAATTTCTACGTCCACAAATCATAGGTACACAGCAAACCATCATGCGCACACTATCTATGGTGGCTTAGTACAATAGCAGCAGTGAATAGCTGTGCACGGAAGAAGTATCTGTTATGCATGTCTTTACTAGTTTGGAGGCCCACAAACACACACACACACACACACACACACGTGATGCTCGCAACAGACGTGAAGCTGGGGCTAATTCCTGGATCCTCTGGCTTCTAGTGCAAAGTGAAGCAAGGGACCAACAGCACCATAGCCTGCAGAAGAAATGACACACCAGCTTCACAGGGGAGGGGTGCTTTTTCATAAAGTATTTTATGCCAACATTCTCGCACTGACCTGAGTCTCATCTATTGTATGCATTCAGCTCAGTGTCCTCCCGTAAAAAAGAATAATTGATGTCTTCACTGCATTTGAAGGTCAAGGTGATGATTCTGGATTTTGAGAAGAAACTATCAGCAGCTCTATGCTGCCCCCTGGTGTGAAACTACTGTTTGCTCTGAACTAATCCTGCCCTCTCCTGGATGCTCCCTGCACTGCCCCTTCCTGCACACCATGTGCCCACCCTCAGCAAACAAAGAGGCACCAGGTGTTCCACTGAACAATGCTGGCAAAATGACAAAAGGGTGCCTTGGTGGTGTGCGATGTTACCAAGCAGCCCTTGCAGAGGCAGATGTGCCCACACCTTCACTGTAAGTCACCATTTGGCTGGGGGCCTGCTTTTCCAGGCAGCAGCCAAGGTCTGAAGGGAAATGAGGTCAAGTACTTTGTATGCAAGTCCAGGACAAAAAGGCACTAAACAATCTTTCCCAATTATGAAGCAGCCAGCCTTTGGGTCTGATCAACAAACCCGCTCCCAAATCAGCAAGCTGTTCAAAGTGGGTCCTCCCCTCTTTTTTTTAGAAAAGACTAGTCACTAAGCTGCAGTCTCTTTCCTGAGCCCTACCCAATACCCAACCCCTGTCCACGTGAGCCAGAAGGCTACTGTCCGAACAACAGATATGCCAGGACAGACCAAGTGACACAACCGCACATGAAAAGCCAGAGGGCAGGGCATTTCCGCCTTCCCTTCCCACCTTTATCATCCCAAGGTCAGATCAGTGGGGGAATAGAGGCTGGTGTGGGGGGGGACAAGAACTTGCACAGGGTTTTTATCTTAAAGAGGCTGTGTCTTCCTGTTATGATGGGAGTGGCCATGCCCACCCCCAGAACTGTCCTAAGGCCTGGCAGAAACAACAGATGGCAAGTATTTAGCATAGAGTTAATGCAGAACACATCTTCAATTACTTCCTTTCCAAGAGCAGCCTGTTCTTGTTTCTTTTCTTTTTAGGAGTGAAGGTAGAAATGAGATATGGTATCAACTTTACTGCATCCAAATACTAGGCCTTCAAAATAGCATCTCTACAACCACAACTAGGACTCGCTGTGCTGTGAGCGGGAGAAGGATAAAATGCTCTCAGCAGTGGGACACAAACAAGCCTCAGTGGGTATTGTGGGGTCTGCAGGAAGGAGAGACAAGCAAGACAGGGCTGGGGAGGAGCAGTCTTGCCAAGGGACTGTGGGCAAGGGACGCCTTCCCTCCTCCTGCTTCAAGGTGACTGGCTCGCTTAGGAGGGCCACCAGCTCTGCATGTTAATAAGATCGGCTTAGAATAATATAGATTTAAGAACAAAAACAAGGCAAGCCCCAGGACACCACTCACCCCGCAGCAATTTCAACCTGCTGTTCTTACTGCTACAGATTCCCTGCCAACTTAAGCAGGGCTGTTACTATAGCAACTGGCTCTCCAGTGTGGAATCGGCCGGGAGAAGGTCTGCCTATGCCTGAAGTGGAGAGGGGCTGGGTGGTTTAAGAGGAGCCTTCTGGAGCCAATTAGCACATCAGATGTCCCAGGCCTTCTACGAAGGGGACTCTCAGACAGAGAGCTCAGGGATTCTGAGAACCCCCAACCTGGGCTGTGACACAGTGCAGTAAACACTCCAGCCCACGCACGGAAGAGAGGCCACGAGCAGCAGTGGTATAAGGAGGCTGTGCGTACGGCCATCACCTGTGTGGTCACACCACATGTCCACACTGCCGATGAGGACCCAGGGGATGAGAGGGGCAGGGCCTGTGTGCAGAATCAAAGGCTAGGGAGCCCATGGGGGCCTCCCTAGTAGCTCAAGGAGCTAACTCTCAGCTCTATGAGGAAATCTACAGCCACCGCAGCACAGGTTTGATCCCCAGCCAGCGAGCTGACACACATGATGTAGCAGACCTCTCCTGCCTCACCCGCTGCTCCCCTCAGCAGTGTATTTCAGTCAATCCACCTGTTCTGCTCCCCACTCTGTCTCTGATGAATCCTCTCACCCCCCGCACCTCTGCCCTACACCCTAGCTCTTGTATGCATAAAAAAATAAAATAAATCTTAAAAAAATAATTCTTTAAAAATAAATTTTTATAAGGGCTAGGGAGTGCCAGGACTCCAGCTTAGGTCTGTTCAGGGCCAGGCCTGCCTGAGAAACCTGAGGAAGTACCCGGTCCTGTGCTCTGCTCTGGACTCTCTCACTCACTCGCTTTCCACAATAACCCAGTGAGGCAGGTACACCATTATCCCACTGGATAAATAGGGGCCATTCCCAGAAGGTCAGGCCTGAAGGCTGCACCCATTAACACTGCACCCCACCCCACCCCCAACCTTAGCACTGCACTGTCCATGGTGCTAGGAGCAGGGGCAGGTTCAGAGGGGCCAGGAGAGATGGGCAGACACTCACCACTTCCTCGATGGCTGCGGCATCTCCCAGCAGCGGCTCCTCAGCCAGCAGAGACAGCATCAGCCCTTTAACACGGTGAGTGTAGAGATTCTTCCGCAGAAGCCCCATGCTGGAGGCCGGAGCTAGCCCACTGTCCATCCTGTCCGCAGAGGGGCTGCTGCCCTGTGAGGTTGCCGAGCCCGGGCTGCATTCCGGGTCTGGAGCTGCAAGGCTCTCAGGAACCCCATCAGCACACCACTCCACACCTTGTCCTCCCTCAGGAAGCTTAGCAGCTCCCTGCCTGGAGTCAAAGCCAGGCGATGACAGTGCCCTGCTTGTCTTTCCAGGGAGGTGCTCTTCTCTGGGAACATGGGGCTGGCTGCTATCATGGGGAAGGCCTTTGAATTCTCCTAGGGTTTCATTCTGGGAGAACCTCTCAGGAGGAGAGGGAGAGGAAAGGCCCACAGGCAAGGCCTCAGGCAGCTGGGGTTCCAGATTATCTGAGTCTCCAGAAGATTCCTTACAGCAAGGACCTGAGTCATCTGAAGCACATGCAGCAAAATGACCTGATGTTCCCATTTCCTGAGCTTCTGGAATGTGGATTTCACACAAGTCCACCTCCCCTTTCTCCCTGGACAAATCAGGTTCCTTCACCTGGGAACAGCTGAGATGGGGACCGTTGTCCCTGGTGGTGTTGCGAACTTCAGCAGGCTGGATGCTCTCCAAGTCACAGTCAGACAAGTGTCCGTTCTCCCCCTTGCCATTTGGCCAAGCAACATCTGGGTGACTGGGCTCCGGGAGGGTCGCCAATGACCAGGCCATGGACTCCAAATGCTTGGGGGGGTTTTCTTTTAGGACACATGGGCTCCAACCCTCTGGAGGGGGTGGGGCTGAGTGCTCCTGGAGTCTGGAGGAAGGTGCAGGAGAACTGGCAAACAAGACAGATGTGAGGAAGGGGCCCAGCACTGAGTGGGGGCAAGTGCTCTGACGGGGGACTAAAGCACCACTTCCCTAAAAAGCACAGGTTTGGAGAAAAAGTAAGTGCCTGAGGCCACAGAACCTAAGAGGCCAGCATGGTCAAAACACAGGAGTAAAAAATCAAGCAATGTCTGGCCTTCAGGGTTTCACACAGTGATACCAGGATCAGCACCTGAAAATGGCAGGGCCCACTGAATAAGGCTCATCCACATTTGAAGGTCTACTGAGTCAGTCCCTCTACTGGGTGTTACACATGTACTTCCAATTGTCACAATAAGCCCATAAAGTAGGACTTACTGGGCCCACTTTACAGATCCAAAAATTGAGGCGCATGCAGGGAGTGGACTTGCCCCAGGTCATACGTCTGAAAAGCAACAGGTCCACACTCATCTCACTATGACAGCTGCCTCTCTCCATGCTGAAGTTCCAGATGCCCTCTCCAAGGCTGAGCATGCGGGAGATGGAATTAATAGGGGATAGGAGGTACCAGGGGCTGGTTTGGATAAACCACTTGAGGGGGTCTCTCAAGCATGGTTTAAGATGAACCCTGCGAGCCCCTTCTTACCTACTCATGTGCTCCCTTGGGAACTCATGGAGACTGACAGCTTCCTCCTCAGTCAGGAAGACAGGCATGATCTGGACATTCGGGGGAAGAACCACACCTAGAATTGCAAAGCAACATGGCAGGGCTCTCCCATGGGCCTGAGAAGACTTGGGGTGGGGGGGCGATGGAGGGAACAGTAGCTACTCCCAGGGAACAGGATGCATTGAACCCACATGCCAGCCCCAAGAGCAGCTGTGATAAGCTCCTCAGTCCAGAGCAAAAGCCATCAAACTGCAGCTCCAATTTCTGTGACCAGCAAGGAAAAAGCCAATGTGGACTTAACTCCCAGTTGTGGAGAAGGGTGACGTTCTGTGGAAGAAAACTCAATGGGCACTCATAAAAGATGCAGTTGGGAAATAAAGCACTTCCAAGTGACAAAAGAAACCTGGCTAACTTATGCTCCAAAATGAAACAAAATAACCCTCTCGGGAACACCCCATGTATCTTAACCTCTTCCTCATGATCCTCCGGAACCTGTCTGAGCAGTCTCATAACAGCGAGTTTAGGAGGATCTGAAATTGGGGATTTGAAAGTCGGACCTAAAACCTGAGCCTTCCTATTAGGACTTTGATGGGTAACTATTTCCTTGAGGTTCTGTTCTATTTCCCTCATCTTATGAGTAGATGAAATGGAACACCTAAAAGATGGCATTCTCAGATGAAATTCTCAAAGGCAACTAAGTAGCTTATACTTACCATGTTCCTGCAGGGCATCCCCTCCTGTAGGTATCCTCTGAAAATAAACACACATAGCCATTAGCGCCGGGCACCACATTCACTGCCTGACCTAACCATCAGGAACACTCCATACCATCTGTTCATAAAACTTGGCTAGGCCCAGAATGCTTGTCCTAACCACATGCCAACAGCAAAACAGATGGAGCAGAAGCTCCCCCAAGCTGCTTGCACAGCACCAGGGCTGGGGTCAGGGCGCACCTAGGCTTACACAGACTGCGGGGCAGCATGCCACCCAAATCACACCAGGCTTTGCGAGCTGAGTGCTCAGCTTCTCCTTAGGGAATTGTATGGTAAGTGAAAAAGTATCAGGCTTTTCTGCCCTCCCACCATTAGCATTAATGATGGATCCATGCATGCCTGATGGCGGATACCTGCCTGGAGTGGGGTGTGGGCATGCATAGGTGGGCACACCTCGGCTGAGACTGGGCTTATCAGGGTGGTGTCATGGGCACGCCAGCAGTAGGAACAGAACGAGCAGAAGACAAAGAATAGGACCACGAGAGAATGCCCGAGAGGCCAGAAAAGAATGAAGACTCGCCGGGGCTGGGAAGTCTGCCAGCCTCCTGCCCCACCCCATCCCCACCCGCTATATATCTGGTAAAAAGGGTAATAAAAGCCTGAAAAAGGCACCAAGGGCTCCAGGACTGTCCTTCACCTGTCTGCTCAGATCATAGAGATCCTGTGCTGTGCCCGTCCTGCCACCACAAGAATAAAAACAAGATATAAAAGCGAGATTCACGTTCTCTTTTACACCTTCAGAGAACTCACCTTCTAGAATATAGCCACATCTGTCACAGCCCTGGCACAGAGCTCACACAGATGCCATTATACCAGAAAGGTGAAGGTCTTGTGACCCTCTACAAAAAGGCTCCGACCCAAACAAAGTGCTATACCTGGTCTCGCTTGTTTATTTTGATTCCAATCAAGGGGAGAAATTTTGAGAATTTTCTCAAAAGAGCTTCCCAGCCACCTTAACCTAAAAGTGCCAGAAGCACCCACCCAAACAAAACAAAAACAAATAAAACTACCCTTCTAGTCAAAATGACCTTCACTAAGAAATGATGTGGCTTTCTTTCTTTTCATACTTACCCTAGAGACAAAAATTCTTTTTTTTTTTTTAAAGATTTTTTTTTTAAAGATTTATTTTTATTTATTTATACAAGCCCTGGGTACAGTTAGAAGCGCGGGAGGGTGAGAGAATTCACCAGAGCCAGAGGGGGGAGCAGAGCAGGCAGAAGGACCGAAGTACACTGCTGAGGGGAGCAGCGGGCGGCAGGAGAGGTCTGTGCTCCATGTGGGACCCTCCTCCGGTGGCCGGGGAGCAGCCAGGGATCGAACTGGTGCTGCAGAGGCTGCGGGCAGCTTCGCAACCCAGCGCTCATCCGCTGCGCCACCGGGGAGGCCCGAAACAAAAATTCTTAAGAAAAAAAGTCACTTGTAATTCCATGCAATTCCTTCACCACAAGCTAATACTGTTAACATTGAGCATGTTCTTTTAGTCTATGCATTTTTTTTGAAACTTCGAGCCACATTATTTTCTATTTTTCTACTTAACACAGTAATATGCAATTCTTGTCATTAAAACATCTTTTGGCCATTTTACATGGCTGACTAAAATCTTATGAAGCACAGTGTCACTGAATTAATCATTTGCCTACTTTAGATCAGCAACTGGCAAACTTTTTCTAAAAAGGATGAGACAGTAAATATTTTGAGCTGAGCTGCAGAGTCTCAGGTGCAACAACCCATCTTGATGCTCCAGGTCCAAAGGGTCTAGTGCCACTTGGAAAACAGCTGGCCCCGGCCTGCAACTTGCCAACTCCTACCGGAGACATTTAAGTTCTCTCTCATTTTCACTTTATAAATCCTGTTGTGATAAAGTTTTGAGTAGAATCCCTTTCAGGAGTTAATTTCCTCAGGCTGGCTTCCCAGAAGGTGAGTGATCGGGCTGGAGAAAGGCCAGCTTTAATGTGCTCATTAACACCCACGCAGGGAAGGAGCCTGAACAGAGGCCCACACGTGCTTTAAACCTCTACTCACTTAAGAAGAGCAACATGCTCCCCATGATACACATAAACCACATCTTCACACACTAAGAACAAACCCAAGGGAAAAAAAGAAAACAGGTCCAGGAGAAGGCGTGCCAGGTGCTGATCTCCACGCAGCACACCTGCAGACAATGTCGTTCTCAATAAGCACGTCTGGCCTTTTCCAATTACAGAAACGAACGCAAGATGGAAGTATTTTAAGAGTTTTTCTATGTTATCCTTCACAGGCTCTAAGACCGACATCTTGTGGACACAGAGCCCATCTGGAGAGAAGTCAAATTGTCATCTCTCCTTGGGAGTGGGAAAAAGCACTAGTCAAGCCACCACACAGAAGAACGCATTTTCTTTCAACCTTGTCAGTGATTGCTCTGGAGGAAAATCTCACTGGGGTCCTGGAAAGATTACCAGAAACCACCGGGGCCCCAGCACGGAGGCCTGGCCTTCCCAGCACACTTAGCTGTTGCTTTAAAGGAAGCATGCCAGACAGGCGGGCTTCACTATACCTGGTCTCGAGGTGCAGCTCGGTGAAGCAGGACTTTGGCAGTGAGGGAAGGTGGTAGCTGTGTGCTAACAATCCTAGGAGGTCAAAAACAGGAAGGTCAACATGAGGGACATACACTCTGAATTGAAATGATTCCTAACACCCACCTGGAGAGTCTCAGTGACATGGCTGGTGGGAGTTCCAACTGGCAAACCCCTTACGAAGGGCACTTTGGCAGTTCTTACCAAAATTTAAAATGTCCAAACCTTCTGACCTGCCTTACACCAATGTAGGGTAAGTGAAAAAGTATCAGGCTTTTCTGCCCTCCCGCCATTAAGAGATGATGGATCCCTGCGGTCCTGAATACATGCCTGATGGCGGGCACCTGGAGGGGGGTGTGGGCATGCCTAAGTGGGTACACCTGGGCTGAGAGACTAGGCTTATAAAGGTGGCGTCATGGGGATGCCAGAAGTACCCTGAGAAGAAAAGAGAGCAGAACCACGAGGAGGAGAAAGCAAGGGAGCAGGACAAGGCCACCAGAGAACACTGGAGGGCCCAGAAAAAAGTGAAGACTTGCTGGGGGGCTGGGAGGCCTACCAGCCTCCCAGCCCCCCAGCACCCCTGCCTGCCATGTACCCAGTAAATCCCAATAAAAGCTTGTAAAAGCCACCAAGGGTTCCAGGATTCTCTCCTCCTGTACTCCGTCTGCTCGGATCATAGAAAACCTGCACTTTGCCCTTCCTGTCCCCTACAACCAAGAAGTATATATAAGACTATTACAGGAAAAATGGTACCATCATTAAAAAATGGGTAAACAGTTTAAATATCCATCAAAAGAGTAATCATGGCACAGCCAAAACACCAAAAACTGTGCAGCTATTACAAGAATATGATAATCTGTGACCAACAGGGCTGATAAAGAAAGCTCTGCTGTACATGTGAAGCTAAGAAAGCGTATGATCCCCTCTATGCAGACAGCAAGAATCGTCAATCTGCGTTTACAGATGTGTGAAAACCCCTGTAAGGAACACGGAATGGCTCAGGCTCTTGGCCTCCCACGGCCAGCCTCTGCGGCTGCCACCTACAACTTTTGTTTTCCTCCCGGATTTCATTATTCACACATGATATCGTGTTATTCTAAGAAAGAGCTTAAAGAGCGAGAGGGAAGAAAGAACCAGAGGGAGAGCATAAAGATCACTGGGGCTGGAAGGGCTGGGTTATTGCCTGCCTCCCAGGCTCCCTGCCCGCTGGTCAGCCCGTATACCGGTTCCCTGCTTCAGCATTAAAGGCCTATCAAATCTGTCGAGGACTCCAAAATTCTCTTTGCACCTGCCCAAATCCACCACAAGCCTGCCCAGCCTCGGATGGTTTGCACTACAACACCACAAAGAATAATGCAAGGACGTCCACCAAGCTACTGACAGTAAATGGGCAGAGAGAGAGGGAGAGTGGAGGAGAACTTCTGAATTGCTTTTCTTTGGGCTCAATTATTTGCAATGAGGATGCACTGGCGCAGGAGAAACACAAAACCAGAAAAGGGGGAAGCCTCATCACTGGAGGCAACACGAGTTGTCCCATCATGCTGAAAGCGGGAAAGGGATGAGGAGTGTGAGCACAGGGAATGCGCTTGCTCCTGCTCCATGTCTCATCTCCTTTCATTCCCCAGTGTCACTGCTTTCCAGAAGAGAAAACAGATTAAGCAACTTGCCTACGGTCACACAGCGGGGCCAACAAACAGCCAGAATTAGGACCTCAGCTTGTCAGCCCCCAGGGGCCCTAATAAAAGCCTGGAGAGCTTCTTCAGCACACATTCAGCTAGTCATGAGAAAGTTCTGGGCACAGAGCAATGGCCCTGCCTGCTAGGTTAAAAGAGTAAACCCTCCATGTGGAGTGCGGCCTTGAAAGAGGCATGGAGTGGCTTTCGGGCTCGCAGACTCTCAGGCTCACTAAGAGGCCCTCCATCCACGGGAAGAGGTATAGTGAGCATTCAGAGAACAACCCAGAGACAAACTCAGCCAGGAGGCTGGTAGGAGCATGGATGATGGGGAGTATGCCAGGCTGCTTTGTGAAGCTGAGCCGCAGTGCACACAGCAGAGCCGGGCACCCTACCTATAGTGCTGGCCTCCAGCACCCCTGGGGCTTGGCATTGGCATTCTGGAGGCCAAGAGCTATGAAGGCAAGCACTATGCAGAGAAATCTAGGGATCTCTTAAGACTGCCTCTTACATTCCTAACTTTTCTGGACACAAAAGTTTCCAATTTCCCAGACCTGCTAAAAGGTAGATATACACTATAAATCAAATTTAAATATCTGATGATATTTGCCAAAGCAGCCCATGATCTGGAGAAGGGTGATCAGCTCCGCCCAGGGGGGAGGGGGTTGGGGAGGGGGTGTTTAGGAGAGGGTCTGGCATTACTCACAGTCCCTTATAGAGGATGCAGCCGGCTAGAATGTGAGGTGAGCGCTGGCAGGTCTGCAGGATGAGGGCGGCCTTCAGCAACAACAGGGGCTCCACCTGTGCAGGGGTAGAAGCAGGCACAAGTGAACATGCTCTGTCAGCAAGGGGGGTAAGGGAAGGGGGCTTTGCAGAACAGACAGACAGGTCACACCCCAAAGCCTGGAGAAGGGAGAATGCCATATGGTAAAATGTGCACCACATTTCAGATCTGTTCCTCCTCTGTGCCCAGAACTGCTGATACCACTAGGGCCAAGCTCTTGGAACAAAGCGGCCTTTCTAGAAGCTGAACAGTGGGTACAGCTAGGGCTCTCTGCAGGGACAGAGCAGAATGTCGAGGAGGCTGTGGCCATCAATGCCAAGACCCAGAGGCAGCAGGAGAGGACAGCTAGGGTGAAATGCTGGATTTGGTACCAGGCATGATGCACCCATCTTATCCTCCTGATCTCTCTGAAGTGCAAGTTCCACAATATACAACTGTTTGGAGGTCTGACCAGGCCCTACAATGCTATTCCACAGCATAAGACAAAATGCCATGGTCTCTTACTTGGAGAAATATGCCTCATTTACATTCCTGGTGAGAAGCCAGTTATTTAGAAGTCTCTAAAAATGGGCCTCCCTGGTAGCCTACAGGTTACGTCTCAGCCCTATCAGTGCTATGGCCTGAGTTCTATCCCTGGCCAAGGAACTGATTGACATGGTGCAGCAGACCTGTCCTGTCTCGCTGCTCCCCATCAGCAGTGTATTTCAGTAAATCCACCTGTTCTGCTCCCCACTCTGTCTCTGCTAAATCCCCTCACCCCTGTACCTCTGGAGCAGCTGTGTGGAATCATGCAAAACTCACTTCTTCAGACACAGTGAAAGGGAACCAAAGTATCCGGAAGCTCTACCCCTACACATGAAACAAGAGGAAGATGAGAATGTTACCTTAGTTCGGTCCAAGTTCCATAGGGAATTGAATATTCTATGCAGATCACTGGTGTGTCTCAGAATTTGTTCAATGAAGGTGTTCCACTCAGCGCTCAGCTCTTCCTGGGAGCGGTTCTAAAACAGACACAGCCTGCGGTCAGTATGTGTGGTTCCGAGAAGTACTCTCTTTGGCAAGAATCCCAAATGCCCCAAAAATTGTTCCTCATGCAGGAAACCAGCTGGAACGGAGGGCTTGTTTTGAACTTCCTACAAACACAGGAAGACAACCACCTACCCCACCATAGACACAGGTGCCTGCTGGGGTGGGGGCAGCCAGGTCCTCTTTCCACTGACCTGGGAATATTAGGTGAGGAGAAGCATTCGGAATGAGTGTGACCCATGCCACTGGGGAGCAAAGCATCTGAGAGGGGCCCCAGGGAACCCTAATTATTGTTGTTCATCATGATGAGTTTATGTGAAGTATAACACACCCCTGAGTCAGTGCTGAGTTCTGGCAATATCACTCCTTGACACAACCCTCATACCTTGTAAGCCAGAGAAACAGGTCCATTGTAAAAATGAAAGAATCCAATCAGCTGATCCAGAAACTGCTTGCAGCTGACATCAGGGAGCTCCACCGCACAGCCCAGCACCTGCAGAGGGACACCAAGAAGACATCTTCCTTCCTCTGAGTCTGAGTCTCAAATCCAGGCAGCTGGAGCTCCACAGCCAGACTTCACTGTCCCACAGAACTGATGTGCTGCCCTGGCCCCACATCCTCCACAGAGATCAGGTGCTTCTTATACCTACTCAGGTTGCTAACCTGAAATGCCTCCTCCTTCATGTCTATTTGTCCAGGGCTTTCCCATCCCCTCCTGAACCAGTCTAGCCTCCCTGATACCTGTTACAATCACTCAAGCCAATGCTGACCTCTACTCTGGCCCCTGGCACTGTTAGGACTGTTAGGTATTTAATTAGGGACATTGGGTGTTTAATTTGGGTTTTATTACAAACACAAGACAGGACTCAAACTGTCTCATGTATGACCATCTCACCACCCCAACTGGATGAAGGACTTGGAGAACAGAGATTGGGTGATCATAGTTTAAGAGCACCAAGTTGCAGAACGTACTTCATAATTTTACAAAGTAAGACTATCTTAGTTCTTGCGCAGTTAGAAAGTAGTCTGGCCATGTCTTTAAAGAGTCTGAGAAAAGTTCACATTCTTTGGTTCAGTAATTCTGCCTCTAGGAATCTTCCCTGAGGGAATCATTAACCCACAAACCCTGACAGAAAACAAAACAAAACTTCTCTCCCAATGTAAGCTGCACTGACACCAGGATCTTCTTTTTGGCCACTGATGTAATCCAAGAGCTTACAATAGTCTGGCACACAGCAAGAGCTACCTTCTTCCTCAGTAGAATGATAGAGTGACTGCAATGCTAATCAGAAACCCACCCGCTTTTCTTTAGAAATTGTGAAACTGATTCTAAAAGGGAAACTGGAAGGACCAAAAAGATTCAAAGTTTGGAAAAGATTAAGGCTGGAGGGCTTATACCACCTGGTTTCAAGGCGGTGTATTATTTGTATAGGCTATTCCAGTAGATGAATGGAAAAGAAAAGAGAACCCAGAAATAGGTCCATTTAATGGTCATCTAATTTTTCACAAAGGAGCCAAAGGAATGCAATTGGGAAAGCAGTTTTTTCCAACAATGGTGCTGGAACAACCTATGTACTGGCAAAAAAATGACCCTTGACCTCCACTTCACACCATACACAAACATTAATGAATCCATCTATAGATCTCAACTTAAAAACTAAAACTATAAAACTTACCAAAAATATTGGAGAATATCTTCTTCAATGAGGTAGGCAATGGTTTTAGTCAAGAAAAGCAATAGAGAAAGCAACAGAGATAAGAGATAAAGCTGATACATTAGACTTAACATTAAAAATGTCTGCTCATTTAAAAACATCATTAAAAACTTAACAGGCACACCACAAACTGGGAGAAAATTTTGTAAAAGTATGTCTCTGACAATAAAACTGATATCCAGCATATCTATAACAAACTTCTACAACTCAATAAAAAATAAAATCCCTGTATAAAAAATAGGCACACGTTTTAAACAGGTATTTCTCAAAGGAAGAAGATATACAAACGACCCTTAGGCACATGAAAAAACCTTATCATTAGTCATTAGAGAAACACAAATTAAAACCAGGCTGACATATCACCACAACCAGCAGAATGGTTAAAATGAAAGACATCAGCACTGATGACACATGGAATAAATGGAATTCTCATACACAGCTGGCAGGGCTGTAAATGATAAAATCACCTTAGGAAAAGCTCCAGAAGTTCTCATAAAATCACGTATACCTACCCTATTGACCCAGCAATTCCACACCTAGATATTTACCCGTGAGAAACAAAAACTTACAGGACAGGAATGTTCCTAGAGGTTTTATTCTTAACTGCCTGAAACTGGACACAGTTCATGTATCCATAAAAAGGAGAAAAGTATTATTTCATTCATAGGATGCTCTAGAATAGGCAGAACTAATCTATGGTGAAAAAAATTTCAGAATAATGGCTGCCTGCGATGGGGGAGAGGATATGGTAGAATTAGGTAGGGAAGGACATCAAGCAACTTTCTGAAGTGATGCAAACATTCTATATCGTGAGGGGGATTTATGCTGCACAGGCACACCATTTGTCCAAATGCATTAAACGGTACACTTGAGAGCTGTGCATTTCATCAGATGTCAATTTTACCTCAAAAGAAAAAAAAAAAAACCCCAATACTGAATCCTAGTTAATGTTACACATGACAAAGTATTAGGTTGGGGGTTACTATAATGTGTGCAACTTTGAAAAGCATTAAAATAAAACTGGACCGATAAGGATAAGTGGATGAATCAACAAATATGTGATAAAGCAATTACAGCATAATGTTCTTGCAGAGTGTATGAGGTTATGTGAATATTTACTGTGAAATTCTTTTAACTGTTCAGTATGTTAGAAAATTTTCATAATAATGTTTGAAATAATACCTGCAAAGCTGAATATATAATACCTCACGCTTAAGCATCCCTTCACCTTAGTAATCAGTTTAAAATAAGTACTGGGCCTCCCTGGTGTTCTAGAGGTTAAGTCTCAGCACTATCACTTTTATGACCTGAGTATGATCCCTGACCAAGAAGCTAACCCACAAATGGTGCAGCAGACCTCTCCTGTCTCTCCCGCTGCTCCCCTCAGCAGTGTATTTCTGCCAGTCTGCCTGTTCTGCTCCCTACCCTGTCTCTGGTGAATTCTCATTCCTCATACTTCTGGCCTGCATCCCAGTTCTTCTACACAAAAAATAAATAAAGTACGTACCATGTAGACATGGTACAAAAACATTTTAGAGGATATGATATACTACTGGGTTATCAGAAAGTCATGGCGCATTTTTGTTTGAAAACCATAGAAAAAATACCTCATGACTTTTCTGCCATCCCAATAGCTATAAAGAAATGTTTATTATCTTTTTTCTAGAAATCTCTAAAACCTAATACATATTTGTCGATATCCTAAGAGTTTCTGGATCACCTGATAAGTGTAGAAAAAAGAAAAGACAGAAGTTAAAAACTCAAGTTGTATCACAAACAGAATTTCTGTATGTTGGCCTGAGTCTTTTGAAGGAGAGGAGACACGAGCCATGGTGGAAGTGTCACGAGGAGGACTTGGCTATGACAGGCGCCTGCAGAGTGACACAGGAATCATGGACCGTACTGGACACAGTGCATGGAAGGGGTAGGAGATCTGAGGCCAAAAGCATGGAAACCATTCCCTTCTAAACTTTACCGTTACGACACTCATCCCCAAGACAACAGACTCACAGAGGAGACGACCCTGACAGCACTGATCCTGCCTGTTAAACTTACCCAAAGGTAATCTCCGTCAACCTTTATGGCGAACTTAAGTTTCCGCAGACGAATGAGAGTTGGGGGAGAGGCGGAAATGTCTGAAATACAGTGGACAACTCCAGCGATCTGTCCACAGAGCAGCTCCTGTTGGTCAAGCAGGGTCTATAGGAAAAGAGCAAATTTCAGATAAAGAGCTGACTCCTTTGTTATTCCTTTGAGTGGGAGTTGGCAAATGTGCTGCCGGTTTTTACATGATCCATGAGCTTAGAATGGTTTTTACATATTTTTAAAGATTATGAAAACAACACAAGGAATATGTGATAGATACCTTCTGTGACTTGCAAACTAAAGGATTCACTCTGACTTTTTTAGAAAAAATTTACTGACCCTTGCCCAGGGTGACAAGCATCAAAGAATGTCCACAGTGAACACCTAAGATGATTGCACAGAACTACAATTTTTTTCATAGGATTATTGCAGGCACATGCATGGGAAGAAGTATGAGCCTTTCATCCTTATTCAAATCCCCTACAGAGTGGCAAGAGGAGCCTAGGCTAATCCCAACTACCCGAATCAGAGCACAGTCACATGAGCAAATACACAGAAGTTCCTAACAGCCTCACCAGCCACTAAACTGGGGCAGGCAGGCTTAGGTGACGTGAGAGGAAACGAAGAATTCTTCCCTATAAGAACTAAACTTGAACCGAATCAGGGCTCTAGATGTTACTACTACTTTAAAGAAACTACAGTGTGTAGGAGACACTGAATGACCATGCAGGAACAAACAGGTGTGAGCCACACTCTTAACATTCGCCCGGGCATTCCAACATTCTACCGCACGCACGACTGGGCATGTCCAGGCACTAAGGGGCACAGGATGGGTGGCGGGTGAGGAGAGGAACAAAATGGATTTAAAACAGAAAATAACCAGATGGAATATGTGGACCTCGTTTGTTCCCTTATTAGCAAGGGGGCGGGAGAAGAGGGGGACGGACAGACTAAGGAACATGTAAGATAATAAAGGCAAAATTTCAATGTAGACATGATCAGAAGATGTTAAGAAATTATTGTTACTAATGATTGTAACTTTTGTTAGGTGTGATGTTAAAAAAAATGTCCTTTTCTGTTAGCTGTTACTTGATAGTGGCGAGATGACATAGTATCTAGGATTTTCTTCAAAACACTTCAGGAAAAAAGCAGAGGGGTTGGGTTGGGGTTAGGACAGATGTTACAAAACTGGGGAAGTGCCTAAAATTGTGATGCTCGCGACAGGAATATGAGATGATGATACGCTCCTCTCTTTTGCATATGTTTGGATGAGAATTTTTTTTTTTTAATGAGTTGATCAAAACTTGAGAGCAAGGGGAGGCAAGTGGGAAATCATGAAGGGGACAGAGAGCCGGAGAAGGTGGAAGTACTGAGCTGCTTAGAAATTTCAAGACCAGAACAACAAGAAAAAACACAATGGAGTTAAGAAATGTGCAAAGCCTGGATTATGACAGAAAACAGGCCCAACATAAACCCTATACTTTGAAAAGTTGCCACTTTGAGGCAGCGGGAATCCCCACCAACAATAAAGCACTGTGTGGCTTACCTGGGAAGGATAAAAATAACAGATGCCAGCTCTGGTTGGATCTCCTTCTCCCTTTACCTTTGAACCATCATAAAGGAAAAAGTAATTCCACCTGGCAAGAGAACAGAAGGGAGCCATTTTCCTTTTATCCGGTGATCAAGGCCTTTTAAAGCACAGCTTCCTATTGCCCAAGCCAGGAAGGACTCACCATGCTGTCTGAAAAGCCTTCTGGTGGCCCCTGTAGCTACAAAGTCGATAAAACCATTTCATAAATAGAGTTGAATCAAACTAAAAATAACGCCTTTATCCAGCCAGCAGACTATCCGCGGAAAGCCAGAAAAGGAGCTGCAGGAAAGAGAAGCACCCGCAATGACGCCTCTTATTTGAGATGGGGAACCTTTAACTCTATAACCACATGGTGCTGTGAACTGTCCTTTAAGGCTCAGATAACAAAATAAGGGAGATGGTCTTGGTGTCTCCCCGGCTTCCCGCAGTCCCCCACTTCCTGCTTTCAATTCATAAACCTTTACTGAGGGCCCACAGGGCAAGCTGCCTTGCCAGTCCTGAGGCCACAGGATGAAAGGCAGACAGTAAACATGACAGTTCAGTGCCGGACAGTGAATCTCTAAGGGGAAAGAGGCCAATGGGAATTCACAAAGAAACACCAACCCCTCTCTGTCTAAACCTTCCCAAGACCTTAAGTAAAACTCAAGCCTAATCCCTGGTTGGACATCTGATTCCCTCAGTCTGGAGGATTCTCCTCCATTTCCATAACTTTCTATTCTTCCCTAAAGACTACAGTCTGCTCCGCAGTACAATGGTGTAGGGTAAGGTATAAGTATCAGGCTTTTCTGCCCTCCCGCCATTGGGATAGATGACGGAACCCTGTGGTCCCGAATGCATGCCTGATGGTGGGCACCTGGAGTGGGGTGTGGCCATGCGTAAGTGGGTACACCTGGGCTGAGAGACTGAGCTTATAAGGGTGGCATCACGGGAATGCAGGCAGAAGCAGAACCACCAGAGAGCCTAGACAGAGTGAAGACTTGCTGGGGGCTGGCAGGCCTCCCAGCCCCTCAGTACCCCTGCCTGCTGTGTACCTGGTAAATCCCAATAAAAGCCTGCAAAAGCCACTGAGGGCTCCAGGACTCACTCCTCCTTTACCCCATTTGCTGGATCAGAAAACCTGCACTGTGTCTTCCTGCCATTACACATGGTAATTACAAAGGAAGTGCCCCCAAAGCTGGCCCCGGCCTTTGCCTCCATATCTCTGAAAGGACACTTAACCAGACTAGACTGGAAGGGACAGCTGGGACCATTCTGTCTCTTGCACTCTTCTCTCCCGGGATCTACACCCTCCTCCACCATCACCGGTTCCCATTTTAGCTTCCTGCTGGCAAATGCTGCTTCTAGCACCTTCACTTACTGAAGTTCAAGGGCCAGATATGAAACTGGCAGCAGGGCACGTTCAGAGCAAAAAGCCTCAAAAATGTTTCAAACCCAGCTCAGAAACCCACTGCCAGGTCCGATCCTACTCTTTCCCCGCATTCTCTGGACGGAAAGCACCCCAGCTTTTCCAGGCACACAAAAGAAAACCTGGGAGTCATTTTGAACTGCTCTTTTTCACTTCCACCACTTCAATTCATGTTTGCTGAACTAAATTTTGAGAGAGGATTAACCCAGTTGGGGTTGAGAAGGGAGTTTAAGGCAGATGATGTGTAACACCTTTCAAGAGCCAGACTGGCCAAACCTCGAAGTATAATTCTGCACCGCAACCATTTCCAGTCTTAGAAAAGTGGAGGTTACAGCACCCACATGATTATCCGAGCAGTGTGTGAGGGGCCACAGCTATCTTTTCACAATCTACTAGCAATACTGGACTCATTCGAATACTGCAAGAGGTTTGCAAGGTTATGACTCTTCATCTTGGGACTGAAATGGCTCACAGGCTGGATTTAACTGCTCTAAGGAGAAAGGAAATTTTTTTTCCTTAATAAAAAAAGACAGGGGCCTCCCTGGTGACTCAAGGGTTAAAGTCTCAGTGCTATCAAGCCATCCAGCCACAGCTACATGAGTTCCATCCCCCAGCCAGGGAGCTAACCCACATGGTGCAGCAGACCTCTCCTGGCTCACCCGCTGCTCCCCTCAGCAGTGTATTTCAGTGGATTCACCTGTTCTGCTCCCTGCTCTGTCTCTGGTGAATTCTCTCACCCCTCCCCCACCTCTGGCCTATACCCCGGTTCTTATATGCATAAATAAATACAATAAATCGTTAAAAAAAGAAAATCAAGACAATCTGGCTAGGGATTTTCAGTGAACCCAAAACAGCCATCCAGCAGCCTGGCAAGAGCTACATGGCAGAAGCCTGGTAACTCACCAGGAGGCTGACTTCGTCTCTGATGAGGTGAAGGTGGCCATTTACTCTCCAGTCGCCTTCATTCTCTTTATTTGGGGTTTCTTTTCCACTATGGCTTCTTTCTCCCCAGCAGTAATGACAGTTCCTCCCCGATCTAGAGAATCCGGGCGTGGTAGGTTTGAGTTTTCAGTCTCACGGGTCAACTTGCTTCATCTTTATTCAGCATGAAAGTGCAACTTCCCGTCCATGAGCCCATCCACACCTCTTAGAACTCTGGTAGAGAGTACAATAAAGCAAGATAGTCTACCAGGAGGTCAAATCCACTGATTTAGTTCCATAAGCATCAGCTCTTAGGCTCACTGCAGAATGACCTTTTCCAAGAGCTTCTTGCTAGGAAAGCCCAACAGAGGAAACACATGCGGCAGGCCAGGATCTGAAGCAATTTCTAGCTTATCTTGTTTAAAGCCATTCTGAAGGTTCTTTTAGAAGTTCTGAAGCTTCCTGTTCTAATACCAGTGCCTTGACCCTAAAATAAACACAAGGAATAGATTATTTCAGAAATCCACGAGCTAGCATGTGACCCACCAGGGTAGCAAACGGTCTATTTCAAGAGCTTTCCAGAAAGTTGAAAATTGTGTTTCCAAATAACAAAGAGAGGGTAACAGGACTTCAGAAGAAATTCCTTAGTTCCTTGAACAGTTTTGTCTCACAGAAGACAAACCTAAATGGTGTGAAAAAGCGCGGGTGTCAAAGACAGCTATACAAATAAGGTGGTTGCTGCAGTCATAGTGAACCCCAATTAAGGAACAATTTGACAGCCCAAAAGAAATCTGAGCATGTAGAAATCCAGAGCTGGGCATGTTTCCAAAGAACAAAAAGAGAATTTAACAAGCGGCTTTCAAACTCCCACAACAGAATAGACAACACAGCATTTCAGAGCATTTCAGAGTCAGTAGGAACCTCCCATGATTTACTCTAATCCTTGTCTTCTGTCCTCTCCTTTAAAAACTTAAAAAAAAAAAAAAAAAAAAACCTACCTTGACCTCTCTGGCTTGCTCCCTCCAAAAATAGGCAGTTCAGTGTTAAATTAATCCTTCCATCAAGCTAAAGGTGGTCTCCTCCCAACTCCCCCCCCCCCATCTAGATAACACTCTGCAGGAAAACAAAACAAGGTCTAATCCTTCCACAAGGTAACCCTTGGGTCACTTCAAAACTGTATTCCTATCATCACTTCCTCCAAGTTTAATGTCCCCAGTGACATGGTTTCAAATGCTTGCTCACCATCTGTTATCCTCCTGGGGACACAACAGTTTTTACCAGAGGACACACATCCTCTCTAACACTGCACCTCTGATGACCTGTAAACATCTACCTTTTCTCAGTTCTAGGTATCTTGGGGTGGCCCTCCACAGAGTCATTCTCAAGGTATTCTATATGAAACACGTGGAAGAGCATCTAAACTCCTGGAACCAAGAACAGGAGCCTGAAACACTCCATCCCTTGTTCCCAGAGCATTGGGCCCTATCCTGCAGAGGTCAATCTTATCTCAGAAAGGTCCAGAAGAAGTGGGTAACAGCTCTGGGGTAAGGTTGGTTTCAGGATGTGCCCAGAGTCAGAGAAGGTTCTGGCAGCCTGGAAGTTAACAGTGGCGACCCAGAGGAGTCAACAAGTGGCTGACAAAGACGGAGGGGGGCCAGAAGGTGGGGTGTAGAAAGCGGAAACTGCGGGTCGGCAGGGCAGGAAGAGGGGTGCTAACGACCATAAAGGGCCAGGACGCGATCGGTAACTTCCCGACCGCACCGGGGAGGTTCTGGCCTCAGCTCCAGGGGGCTGGAAGCCGGTGGGCAAAAGCCCAGGGATCTACCGGGGCTCTCCGCCGGGTTCCCGCCCCTCGGTGACCCCGCGCCACTGGACACCGCCCACCCACCAGAGTAGCCAGGCACCCCGGGACTTGGGGTTCGGGGCTCCGGGCCCGGAGTGGGTAGCAGCAACGCGCCAGCGACTACCGCCCGGTACCTGCGCGCGCCTCAGAGAAGCCCCCGGGTCACGCGCGGCCCGCGCCTACCGCCCCCTACAGTGCCCGGAGAGCTGGCGCGCGCCGATGACGTAAGCGGGCGCGCGGGTGACGTCGGGGGCCAATGGCGGCGGCGGCGCTGGAACCCTGGCGAACTGCGGCTCGGCGGAAAAGATGCTCTGCGGGGCGGCGACCGCGGCGGAAGGAGGCGACGGTGGCCCCGGGCCCGGAGGCGGACGGCGAGGCGGACGACCGGGTCATCCTCCGTCGCATCCAGGAGGCCAAGTGAGTGCGCAGTCGGCGCCGGGCCCGAATCTTCATGCCTGTGGACGCCTGTCCCAGCCTCTGTCTCCCCATCTATAAAATGGGAGTGCCTAGGAGGGGTTATTGTGAGGAGTTAAGGTGGGTAACGAGCTCGTTACGGGTCTGCACCAGCGTAACCGCTTTAAAGGTTGTCTTTCCTGTTATTAGAGTTTCGGCTGGGTGACCTTAGGCAAGGTAAGTAATGCAGTGTCTCGGTTTTCTTATAGGAGATGGGCGTGAAAATAGTGCTACATAGGCTTGTTTGGAAGGCTTAGTGAATTAATCAGTGCATGGAATCGACACTTCGAAGGACAAGCATTAGGGACAGTGCCCAACACGTGGCAAGCTCAGTACCAGTGCTGGGTATGCCAGTATGTCATGTTGGTTGTTACTGCTTGCACCAAGGAAGCAACGGGACTGTCATTTCGTGATTATTATCATTAGTTAATTGAGCACTTGCCATGTGCCTGATACTGGCTTAAGCTTTCTACACTGTCAGTTTGAACATCTCAGCCATTAGGATCCTGGTAGGGCATTGATTGTAAGAGATAATGCATAGAAACAGGTGTCAAGCCCACTACTTTGGGTTCCAAAAACCATGCTTCAGAGCTCTTCATTATTCTGTATACTTCCTCTCCCTACCACCCCTCACTCCTAGCTCTGTACCTCAAATAGCACTTGTGTCCTTCTCCTGTCTAAGGACATTCCATCTTTCTCTCAGCGTCCAGCTCATGGTCAGGAGGGGTGTCACTGTTGGGGCAGCCCTGAAAAAGGCAGAAGGTGACCATACCATATTTTTCTCAACAGGGAGGACCTGCTTGTCTCTGATTTCTGGAGCTCAGCACTAGGTGGGTACCATCTGGCCAAGGATTGGGGGTGGTAGGAATGGGAGGAGGGTCTGAATGTGGGCAAAGAAAGGAATCTAACCCTCACTTGAAAACACTTTGCTTCAGAAGCAGAGTACATGCTGGGTTCTCATTCTGACTTCCCCTTACCGCTGTGTATCCTTTGGCACTTAACTCTGGTCCTCAGTTTTTTTGTCTGGGGAATGGAGATGATAATGCACCTGTCCTGTAGTGTAATTTTGAGTATTAAATGAGGCTTTTCAGTTAAGTGCTTACAATAGTGCTTGCTTGCTACCCAGTAGGCAATAAATGTCAGCTGTTATTATCGTTACTGTTGAGATTTCTATTTAGTGTGCTCTTTTTCCTTGTTTTTCCCCATGTGTTAATAACCTCTTCTTAAATAATGCATGTGACAATATAAATATTAATACATGGAGTGAAATATTATAGCTAATTTTTATTGAGGGACATTTAGTTTGTTTCCTTTGTCTTTTAGTTATCATACATAGCTTTGCAGCACGAACCTTTATGCATAGTTTTGCCAAATGGAGAATGATCTTTTTAGGATACAGTTCCAGGAGTGGAATTATTATGTGAAAGGCTGATTAACTTGATATCCATTTTCAAATGTTTTCCAAAAAGCTTTGTACCAATTCTTGTATCTGCAGAGGCTGAGAGATCCCACTTATCATGAAAAACCTTTCCTAGCCAGGATCTAATTTAAAAATATCTTTGCTAATTTGATAAATTTGTATTTATTGTGGGAATGTCTGGCTTTTTATTTGTTTTATGTACAGATTTGTTCAACTAAATTTCATATCAGTTATACTAAAAGGAGAAACAATGGAATCCACCTTTATATGAGGAGAATCAGAGTATTTTCACTATGGGACTCTTGAAACTCCAGCCTACCTTTTAGTCTTTGAACTTTTTACACATTACATGTTCCTACTCCCAGTCATTTCTAGTGTGATATTCATTTATTTATGCATACAAGAGCTGGGGTATAGGCCAGAGATATGGGGCCCGGGGGTGAGAGGATTCACCAGAGACAGTGTGGGGAGCAGAACAGGCGGATCTACTGATATACACTGCTGAGGGGAGCAGCAGGCGAGACAGGAGAGGTCTGCTGCGCCATGTGGGTCAGCTCCCTGGCTGGGGATAGCTTCATAGTGCTAAGACTTAACCCCTTACACCATCAGTTTTTTTAAGTAGGTACTTTGGAGCATAAGCTGCACTTGCCAGGGGCTTCCTACTAAGTTAGAATGCATTCACATGAGAGTTTTAATGGAAATGTATGCATGAAAGAAACCTCATTTTTGCTAGAAATGTTCCCTTGGGTTGTAACCTATGGGTATCCAGGGAGTGGGACAGCCTATCAGTTTTGGGGCTGGGAGGGCAGCTCATGTCTCAGGCGTGCTTGGGAGGAGAAAGGCTGGTGGCCCGTCCCTGAGAGGCTGTGGCCCTCACTGCCCTGCTTAGACTTCTCATGCGGTGCCCTCTGACTTTTCGGGGACTTGCTCTTCAGAAACCATCACTGGATGCCTCACAGAACGTCTGGAACAATTGAAGGCCACTGAGGGGACTCTTTCAGAAGCACTTGGAAACCTGCATCTTGACCTGCCTGGCAATGAGTCAGCAGTGACCACTGGTTCTGTCCCAGGGAAGACACTGGTCTCCGGAAACTGCCCTGTGAAGTGTGTGTGTTACGGCCTTGGGAACTTTGCCACCTGTGTCATAGCCAGGAACCAGCTAACGTTTTTGCTTCTCTTCATGGAAAAGTGCCGGGTAAATTTTTTGATTCATCTTTATGCCCCCTCCCTTGGCCTTGTACACACAGTGTGTGCACAGGTGCTTGGGTTAAAGTAACTTATGCTTCCATTCTGCAGATTCCCAGAAGTCACTGCTGGATCTATGACCCACTGTTCAGCCAGCTCGAAATTGCAGTTCTCCGCAGCCTTGGTGTGATTGTTCTCAGTGAGAATGAGGTGCGTGGTTGAGGAAGGGGCTGGGGAGGGCTGCGAGACTGGACCAGCCTGACCCGGCCTCCCTCTGTGGACACACTCTGCTGTGAAAGAGCAGCCTACCACCATCCCCCTCACCCCACCTCCCCCCGCCCCCACTTGCAAGCCTGTGCAGTATGGCGTCAGTGACCATATTCTGGCCTGTATTGTGCTTATCTGAAAAAAATAAATTACAAATGATATGAACCAGAACATGTTAGGTTTGAAAATTTCTGGCAAGAAATCTGTTACTAGAAATTATGCTTACTTGGTATTTATTGTTACTAAAAAGAAAGGTGCACATGGTCTTGGTGCCTTAACCAGGTTTTCTGGTTGGGATTTGACCTGTCCCAAGTCATAGAATATCATTTGTTCCTCTTTGGTCTGGCATTTTATTATTTGTCCTAAAGCGTCATAATTAGGCCAGATGAGAGAATCATTGCAGATGTCAGCAAGGTCCTGAAACACTGATGCAGTGCAGGTCACCTCTGTGTGCTCTGTGCTGGGGAAGGAGCTCTGGAGACCAAGATAAATGGGAGCCAGCACAGCCTGTAAATGCCACCAAGGAATGGAACAGTGAAGTGGAAACATGCTGGAACTGAGACAGGGGAGGCTGCATGGGTCTGAGATGGGATTTAAGGTCTACCCAGGAGTGTGCTAGAGGAACAGAACCAAGGGTGCAGCCAGCCTGTGCAGAAGCAGCTGTTCAGAAACCACTGCCCTGTATTAACGTAAGGGAAATTGCGTGAACTGTGGTGGGAGGAGAGGCCCAGAGGCAGGCAGGGGCTAGACTGCAAAGCACCTTGTGTTCGCTGCCAAGGGGCTTGACTATAGAGCAATGTTTTCAAGAGGGGGCAGTTGTGCCCCCCAGGGAACATTTGGAGAGGACCTGAGAGGACTGGATCATGACAGGGATCTGCAGAAGTGACACAAGCAGCATGGAGGATTGCCGAGCACAGTACCCCAGGGCAGTGACCATTGCCCTGCTCTCTCACCCCACCTACCACCCCTTTGCTAACCCAAGGCATTGTGTCTGTGGGACACACGTTTCCTAAGTAAATAGTTCTTCCTGGACGTCATGATTTGTCAGCCTTTAGTCCCAATTAATTTTACAGGTATCATTCACACTACTGATTATTCCACAGTGGGAGGGAGGGCTTTTTTCCCATTGATATTGCTGTCTGCCTTCCCCTAGGCTTTATTTCTTATTATATTGAGATACGAGTGACACTGAAGTTATACTAATTGATGTGATGTATTGTTTACCATGAGGTCACCACATCCATCACCTCATGTAATTCCATTTTAATTCTTCCTTGGTAAGAACTCAGCTCAATAACCTGTCCTCTCCTAGTTCTCGGAAGGAGTGTGTTTACATCTATGCATGTTGTACCCCAGGAAGGGAAACGGAGTGTCTGCGGTGAGCCCACCATCTTCTTCATGCTCCATTGTGGGACAGCGCTGTACAACAATCTCCTATGGCGTAACTGGTCAGTAGATGCCCTTTCCAAGACGGTCATCATTGGGAACAGTTTCAGGGGCCTTGAGGAAAGGTAAGCCTGTCAACAGCCTGATGGCAACACACATCCTCAGTGATCCCCAAGCAGAAAATGTGTCCATGGCTATTTTGTACTTGGAAACGCTTTTCCATAGGAAACTGGACAAAGGGTTCAAGACAGATGTCAATCCTGAGTAGCACGTAAGGAGACTTGTCATTGAATCCTTTCCCCTCCATCCCCAATCATGGACCCAACTATTGTTTTTTTTAACTGAGGAAAACCATGTACCTGCATTCTCTCCTGCATCAGGCCTAGGTATCTGCTGCCCTTTCTCCCTGGAAATCAGCAGTTGCTGGGCATTCACATTTCATGATGACTGTTTAACTTACTCTGTATTCCAAATCTTTTTTAAATAATCCCTGTCACATTTAAATCATCTTGCCTTTGTCTGAAGTTAAATAAAATCACCCTCATATCCCCTAATCTCTGGTTTTTCCCCATAGGTTGTTGACAAGGATTCTGAAGGAAAATTACCCCTACATTGCAAAGGTATCTTATCTGGATGTAGGGGCTGGGATGGAAAAGGGTTTGAAGTCATTCTATTTTCTCCTTTATGGGAAAGAACTCTGCCTTTTCATTTGAGGAAGCTAATGGGGTTAATGAAGACAGGTGGAATTACTGTACAGTGAGCTCCTTCAATGGGTCTGTGTTCCAGAAAGCTATGGCATTTTAATGCACCTCTTAATTTTTTCCTAGTTTCCTTTATTCTCAGTATTACAGCCCTTGAGCCTTTCAAATCATTGTACAAAAGCACTTAAAATGGTACCTTCCTTATTTTTTAAAAATAACATGAGGGGGGTGACTGGTGAATGGAAATTGAACCCAGAAGAGTTGGATTTATTTACTGTGATTACATTTTTGGTTTACACTAAAATTTTTCTGTTCAGATTTTAAAAGGACTGGAAGAGATGGAGTTTCCACAGGCCTTACAGTACACAGACGTCTTCAACGACACCTCTGTCCACTGGTTCCCTGTCCATAAACTGAAACAACTGCCCACGGAAATTTGGGCATTTCAGGAAGAACCAGATTATCAAGACTGTGAGGACCTTGAAATCATCAGGAACAAGACCCAGCAGCTACGGACTTGAACTTGCTGTAGCATATTCCGTGTTGGCCAAGGCAGCAGCAGCTGCCACTGAAGACTGAAGGGAAGGCTGCCAAGGAGGAGCTGCTGGGGAGCTGCTTTCTTTGTGGTGGTAAGATTCAGAGCACGGGAAATTTTGTTCTCAAGGCTGTGGAAGGACTTGATAAAAAGATTTATGTACTTCTAGAGTAGCTTTATGCTTTCTATCCTTCATAGTCCCTGAATAGAGAAGTTATTCTTTCAAACATGGTTTGAAGTAGTTTATTCATAAATATGTCCCTTGTGTGCCAGTGTCCAGCCTGCTCGGGCCTGCTTTAGTCTACTTGGCCATGTCAATCAAGCTCTGCAGGGAGGTGGGCACCCAGGTCTTCTCGCCTTGGACGAAGACCACTCCTCGGTCAATGTAGATGACGATACGACCAAAGGTGTAAAGCTGCTTCCCTTCGTGTCGCTTCCCGATGACAGGCATGAAGACAATGTTGTGCTCTTCAGCCTTGGTCTCAATGAGGTCTTTAAAGTTCATGGGCACAGAGCTGGCAGCCACGCCGATGCCCCGCTGGGCCATGTTCTCAGCTTCACGTCGCTCCTGCATGGCCTCGTACTGGAAGTCCTTCCTCCGCTCTGTGTGGGTGAGGTAGGCGATGTTCTCCCGTGCTCCAGGCTGCATGTAGGCACCTAAGAGAGAATGGAGAGTGAGAAGGGCCCAGCTCTGGATATGCCACAGGCACTATTTCTAGAAAGTGGTACCTGGGTTAGAAATCCATGTTTTCATAATTTAGGCTGTTACTGAGCCAGAAGCAAGCACCTTCCATTTCTGTGATGCCCTCACAGAAAGGCAGCTATGCCTCCAAGGACAGCACCAAAACAGAAGGTCACACACACTCAGATTAGTCAACTGTCTGATCTGCACAAAAGCTCGTCTGAAGGCTTCTAGGGTAGAATTGGGGCTTGCTAGCCACTACTCCATTCCCTTCTCGCTTGCACTCTAAAGTTTTCACTTCAATTAGCCAGAGGCAGTTTTTAGAACCTTTGAAACAAAACAGCCCATGCTGGTTCTATTTTTAACTTACCCTTACAGGCCCAGATCCTGGGAGAATTTTAATGTATTGGAAATTATATTTTAATTAAATGTAGGTGACACATGGATGTCGGAAAGACCTCAAATGCCCAGGGTGCAGATGAAGAACAGGTCTGAGGCTAGGGCTCCAGTGGCTGAGGAAGAGTTTCTAGAAATTATGAAAACAGAGGTGGTGGCCCTAGAAGGACCTGGATAAGGACAGCACAGTATATAACCTGTGTTCCGCTTTCACCTACTAGGCTTAGTAGACAAAGTAGAAATTATAATTCCAGTTAACACCCTTCAGTTGTGTAACCTTGAACAAAACCTTAATCTTGCTGAGCTTACCTGTGAAACAGGACTACTTATTCCAGTTGCCTCTGCTTTTCAATGAGTACTGTGCTCTGACACAACGAAGACACCATCTATGAGTGCCAGACACAGTAACTCACTGCATCCCTCGATTTTTTAATAAAACTTATAAAGCTGTAATATCTATTTTCTAAGTAAAGAAAATGGATTAAATACTGTCTGTCACTGTCCATGTGGACTCCATGCTATGAGCTGTTACACTGGAGTAGCACACCCGGGCTGTGGGGCTGGCTTGAGCAGACTCAGCAATGAACCCTAGAAGGCCACATGGCACAGGAGCTATGCAGGTGGGCTCGAGAGGTAGACGCAATAGTGTGAATCCGGCTTCAGTCAGTCTCCAAGCAGGGAGAAGGGCCCCACAACAGAGCAGGCAGTGGGTGCTAGCTGACTGCTTCACCGACCTTGGTGGGACAGTGTTGAGGGTAAGCTACACGTTAGGCAACTCTCCAGGTACCTGGAAACACTGACTCATGCAGGCTTTCACAAATGTGGAGCTCAGAGCCCAGCCCTTCAGAGAGGGAGCCCACACTCACCGACATTGGAGGACACTGCCCGGTTCATGATATCAAGGGCTTCATTAAATTTATCCTTGACGGAGGGGTGTGCCAGGACTTGGTCTGAGAACATGGATTTCCAGCCCAGGTACCACTTAGTGATCTCCTCATAGTTTGGGCTGTTACTGAGCCAGGAGCACAGCACCTGCCAAAAAGGAACAAATAAAGCTTGTATCCACAATGGCAACTAACAGACACTTCCCAAGGGACCACCTGCTTTGATGCTGGCCCTACAGGCTGGTAACACTTGCAAGGATTTCCAGAGGCTGAAGAGTTTGGCACTTTAGAGTCAAATTTGGAGTCCGCTTGGCAGCTAAGTCCCCTTGCATGTAAACTTCCAGAGCTTTAGCCTCCCATTTATTTAATGGGGCTACCACAGTTCCTACCCCAAAAGGAAGAGTTGGGATAATCAAATAAAGTGTCTAAAACAGCATCTGGCACACGACACAGTTGAATTGGTGGGTGCCGTAGCTTCACCATCCACGTAATTGACTCTGGTCATGTAGTTCTCACACCCCCCCTTAATCCAAGACCAAGCACCTGAAGTCAGACCTCGGCTGAAAATTAAGCAAATCCTCCCCATCCCTGTAACACCCCCAACAAAACAATGTGAGACAAAATGTACCTGAAGCCATTTGGGGAAGAAGTGCTTTTCAAGAAGCCCTACCAGGCTAGAGACAGAGATCATCCCTTCCCAGTCGATGACCCAATAAAACGCATCCATGTGCTGCTGGTGGGGGTTGATGACCAACTCTCCGAGACACATCCCTGGAAAAGAAGCCCAGTCTCTAAGGCCACGGATGCACACAGCAAAGTCGTCACCAGACCATGTCAGTCTGATCTTTTAAAGGTCAATTTTCAGCAAATGACATGCAATTCTTCAGAATATTTTTTCCTTCTAACCCAGAAATAACACTGATATATTTAAAAGGAAATATAAACATTTCAGACCACCAATGGCTATTCTGTTACCAGAAGCCCAAGCCAGACCGACCAGGAACAAGAGTCTGACCGCCACTGCCAGCTTTCAGTAGCCACCTTCAGTAGGAGCAGAAAAGGACCTGCCTTTACAGTCAACCTCACTGTTCATGTGGCATCTCCTTTACTATGTGCTAAGCTTTTCCAGAGTGCAGAGGCCATGTTCTGAGCAGCAGTCATTACTACCTCTGGCCAAAGAAACCAGGGCATAAGGCTACTGGACCTGGCTGTGTTTTCCCCATGTCCTTATTACCCAGCTTGGGGACTATGTTCTTGACCATGAATGCTTCCCAGGAGCCAGGGGTGAAGACATCTTTCCAGGGCTGGAGAATGAGCTTGGCAGAGGAGTCACTAGGGTGCCACTTCTGCAGGGCGCTGGACAGCTTGCTGCGGATGGGGGAGTACAGTGGCTCCAGGCGCGCCTGCATGAGGGGAAGCCACGGGTGGATCCAGGAATGTATGGGGACAGTGTCCGTCAGGGGGTTCCAGTTTTCCACCTGCAGGAATGGGAGGAAAGAAACAGTTCAGGCAGTCTGGGGGCAGTCACATGACACCCTGTGGTGTTAACAGCAAAGCCACCCCATGCTCTCCTAGCCAAGGTCCATTGTCAACACGTGGGGGACACTCCATGTAATGCAGGAACACAGTAGGTCCAAAGAGCAGCCACGGTGCCTTGAGACATTATGAACTACCTTTCTCCAAAAGCATGAAACTAATCTCAGAAATGGCACAATTCTAATTTTGTCCAGAAAATGAATTCCCTGTTGGGCAGGGAAGGGAGGAGTTGGGGAGAAAATACACTTGATCTTAGCCAAAAGGCTGAGAAGCGATAGTTGGGGAGAAAATACTGGGAAAAGGGCTGGAGTTAACATTATAGGACCATGGACACCAAATTCTGTCAATTCCAGGCATTTTAACAGCACTAAGCTAGAAGCGCTAAACAAGTTCCCATGGTAACTGATAACAGCTGTTTCCAGAACTCTCCCTCTACCTCCTTCTGCAGCTTGGGGAAGATGAGCTGGTCCAGGATATTATCTAAGATCCACACGGGAATAATGTGCACCCAGCTATCCAAAAAGTCCACCATCGGGTCACAGTTCCTTGGCTGCCACTGAGTGACGATGCTTCGGACAAAAGGCATCCAGACTTCCCATATCAGCCTAGGAGGAAAAGGCAGAGGGCAGGCTGCACTGCTGGGTTTCACAGCTCACACAAGTGTTCCACCACTCACCTCCCTAGCATAGGAAAGAGGGGCAAAAGAACAGAAACCCAATCCCAGAAAGCCAGGCCAGTCCCCATGTGGTCAGACCTGGGCCCCTTCCTTGCTCTCCTGGCTGCCGACTCAATGCTGTACCTCAGTCTCCTTGCTAGTACCCACCAGCTCAGCATGGCTGCTGCAGGGTCCCAAGGCCCCTCTCCAGGCACCTTGTGCTTTCCCGCCCAGAGCTGTATGCACAGCTGACGCTTCTCACCTTTTGAGTCACAAATGTCACCCCTTCTGCTGAGACCTGCCACAACATCCCCACTTCCAGTGGGTTGCCCATGTAGTTCTCTACTGCTCTGCCCCATCCGTGTCCTGGGTTTACTTGACCATCTTACGGACCATCTGCCTTTCTCACAAGGCAACCCTGCCTGCCTGACCCCCGGGGTCAGCATCACATCTAGCACGTGTGTGACACTCGAGACATGCAGAAGCATCGGTGGATGAACTGGCATTCCTAGAGCAATGCCAGCTGCTAGCAGAGGGCTGATGGGCCTGTGCCCCACCCTCCCCAGTGGAAGCAGTCGTCCCGCTCCTCCAGGAGACGGTGGCAGAGCGCCACACCTGCCGGCACCGAGTACCTGTGGAAGGCGTCCGCCGAGAGGTCCTGCCCTCCGTGGGACAAAAGCTGGTCATTCTCCAGGAGGCTCTTCCACTTGGAGATGATTTCGGTGCCGTAAGTGCAGTCCTGAGGAGAAATGCACAGCAGCTGAAGGCAGGGCTCACCAACCCTCCTGCTGCCTGGACACTCCTGAGTCCAGGTACCCTCAAACAAGAAGTGGAGAGAATTCCTGCCCAACTCACTTTGAGAGGATCCCACTCCTTGAAGTACTCCTTCATGAGCGGGTAGACAATGGCCACGGCCAGGTCCACGCGGTCCGACATGCGGTACTCCTCATAGTACTTGTCCTGCAGCGTCTCAAAGATGTGGGCGCACTCGTCCAGGGTGAGCGGGTTGCTGCAGTGGGGCTGCATGCGCCGCTCACATTCCTCCACCATCTCCAGGACCTTGCTGAGGTTGGAGATGACCCGCTCCTCGTGCTCCAGGACCTCCGACATCTTCTCCAGCTCGTGGGAGAGGTTGACCACCATGTCCCGCTCATATTGCAGCTGCCGGTCGTTCTGAATGATCTCCTGCTCTGTCAGGTCGATGAGCAGCTGCAGGTTGTGCTCCAGCTCGGGCAGCGCAAAGCCTGGGGCCTTGGCGTCCTTGCCAGGCTGGGGCAGCGGCTGTGACTGCAGCGGCAGCCCATCGTCGGGGACATTGTGCTTGTGGCTGATCTGACTGTAGCTGTAATAGACCTTCTGCTCCCGGCCAGTCATGTCTATGACCTTGGAGGACATGGCAGAGGAGACACAGGTTAACGCTCACTACTGCCACCTGCTAAGCATGCCCCTATGGTGGGGAGGGCACACTGCTAGAGGAAATGGGCCACACTACTCATCAGAGCAGAAGGGCAGTTTCTCAAAGTGTGCTCATGTGCACTAGGTTACAGGGGACTCTAACACACGCTCAGTGACAAGAAGCAGTTCTAGATTGGATCCCTCAGATGAACCAGAAAGAGAAAACATTTTAGAACTGAATGAAACTTGAAAACAGACTACAAGGTTGAGAAGAAAATCTATTTACATAGGAAAGTAAAGCTGTACTGAATAACGCAGGCCAAAAAAACCAGGACATACAATCAAAATATATTTTAGTAAGCATGCATATTTAGGCAAAGATCAGGAAGGATGTATGGCAGGATGTTAAAACTGGTCATCTGGGCCTCTCTGGTGGCCTAGGGGTTAAGTCTCAGCGCTACCACCACTATGGCCTGAGTTCCATTCCCTGCCAGGGAGGTGACCCATGATGACACAGCAGACCTCTGCTGTCTGGCCCGCTGCTCCCCTCAGCAGTGTATTTCAGTCAGTCTGCCTGTTCTGTTCCCTGCTCTGTCTCTGGTAAATCCTCTCACCACCACCCCGCCACACACACATCTCTGGCCTGCACCCCAGCTCTTGTATGGATATGTAAATTAATTTTTAAAAACAAAAGTAAAACTGGTCATCTATTAGAAGAGAATAATCTTTTATACTGTTGCCTCACTACCTAATTATATAAAATGTACCACATTCTGCTCTAATAATGAAGTTTTTAAACTTAAAAACAACAAAAAATTATGCTTAACGTAAAAACATAATGAAACATAGGGCCTCCCGGTGGCGCAGCAGTTGAGCGCTGGGTTCCAAAGCTGCCCACAGCCTCTGCAGTGCCGGTTCAATCCCCAACCGCTGGGCGAGGGTCCCACATGACACGCAGACCTCTCCTGCTGCCCACTGCTCCCCTCAGCAGTGTACTTCGTCAGTCTGCCTGCTCTGCTCCCCACTCTGGTGAATTCTCTCACCCTCCCGTGCTTCTGACTGTAACCAGTGCTTGTATGAATAAATCTTAAAAAAAAAAAAATCTTTTTTTAAAAAAAAAAAAGTGTGATCCAAAGACCATGGTTGGAATCACATGGGAGAAACAAATCTCAGGTCCAGTCTAGATCTACTGACTCGATCCCTGGCTGGGAACTGGACACCCGAGCTTCTCACCTGGACCCCCAGATAATCTGATACACAACATCCTGACATTTGAGAACCTTACTCAAGACTCAGCCCTCTGATACACAGACAATCCCAGCCTACACCAAACTACCACAACCCACTGTCACCCTGAACCTGGGGGAGAAGAGGAAAGCCGAGGGCCTGTATGCACACAACAGACACCTATTTACAAAGAAAACAGTGCTGGCAAGCAGGTCGTGGGCAGACACCAGTGCTCCCTTTCCAGTACTGGGAAGCTGCTTTATCCTGGTGATTGTGCTTCTGGGAATCTATCCTTCAAAAATGTCTGGAACAAAGCCTAGATTTTAAATACAAACTAGCCTGCAAAAACCCAAACCAAACCAAACCAGACACAAGTTAAAGGTCTAACTATAGAGACCTAGACAGGGCCACGTGATGCAGCCCAGCCACTCCCAGAATCAGGCACTCACTAGAAACAATGCTCACATTACCTTGTTAGTAACAGAAATGTTAGTAAGTTCACAAGGTGCCACAAAGATGGGGCACTGATTTACCACCATGGTGCCATGAAGAGCTCCTAGCAGAGGAGGGCTCGGTAACTGTCTCTGAATATGAGTGCAGTGTTGCTCTCTAGTGAGAAAAGCAGGATTTTAAAAAAGCACGCCTAGACAGAACCACTGAAAAAGACCTAAGAAAAGGTTTGATGACTGACTCTGGGGTGTGGGATTACTTTTTAGTGTGTTTTCCAAGATCGCATCCTGAGCCCAGTGCCCAAGGGCCCCCATACCTTGACCTGAGAAAGCTCCTTCTGGGGAGCGGTGAGCTTCTTGCTAATCCTGCCCTTGGCCTTCAACTCTTCTACTGTCTTGTAGGAGTATTTGGGCTTCTTCTTGCTTCCGCTGGGGTCTTTCCTCCACTGGCTCAGCTCCTTCTGAAACTCCTGAACCGGAGGGATACACTCAGTTGCACAAAAAGGCCCACTTTTTATAGCAGGTGGGCCACAGAGACCCCTCAATGGATATTCACTAGCCACCATCTTATATTTAGACAAGGGTCTAAGCCAAGGACTGTGCCTGCCTGACCCACCCACCTAATGATACTCCTTCCTAACCATTCACCCCTTACAAATGAGGAGGTACAGAAGGCAGGTGCACCAGACTGGAAGGAGAAACACAATCAACCTAAAGGCAACATCCACAGAGCACCTACTTTGGACAGGCATTACGCTAGTTTAAATTTACATCACGTAGAACTTAGAAACAGAGAATGAAGGATTTTTTAAGTACACAAAAGCTTGGTTCTAATGTAAAATGAAAGTAAACAAGCAGAGATCTAAGGCAGAGGAGGACACTATCAGCCTGAGAGTGGCAGACTCCAGCCTACAGAAGTAGGTTTTGTGGTTGTCACTTTATTTCACTCACCCTGGTGTGAAATGGGTGATTCCATTTTTTAAAAAGTCTCTGACTTCTACTTTAGGAAAATCAAAGTTCATTCTACTCAACAACCACCCTCAGAGTTGAAAGGGGCATTTCCTCTTGAAAGGAGGACACCTCAGGCCCCACTACTCACTGGGCCCACTTCTGGCTCACCTTACAGAAGTAAGTGCCTGCTGGCACCTGTTGCTTCTAAGCCTGAGAGGCCCTGTCTTAAGAGAGGTCAACCCCACATGATCAAAAGTCTTCTTCCTCAATAGAGAGGGTCAGTGGCAAGAATAGTAACCTGTGTCTTTGTAGAGTCCTGCTTCCCTTCATCAATGCAAAGGGAAAAAAGTAACAATTCAATCAAGATAGCCAGCCCTGTGTCACTGAAACAAAGCAACACACAGCTGGCAGCAGATGGCTCCTGCTGTTCAGTGCAGTGAAACCCTAGCACCTAGGCTGGCCTTCAATGTCTGGTGGTGTAGCCCACCCACCTCGCCCTGACCTTTGTCCCGGCTGCTTGGCATGCTACCACCTGGTCACACGGTCTCCTTTATGTATCTTCATCATCGGGCTCGGGGCTGCCACTCAGTGTCCTCTGGACTCGCAACTCCCTTAAGGCTGGGGCCTTTTCCCCCACCAGGTGTCAAGTGAAATGGTTCCTTCCCTAACAAGGTCTTCCCTGAGAACCCTATTATTAAAAGCACTGCAACTGCTTCTTTACCATCTGTCTCTGACACACAGGCTCTAGGCTGGTGTGTGCGGATACACCCAGCCTCCACCATGCCTGGCCCGCAGGTGTACAACAAGACACTGAAAAGTAACAGACAACTGAACACTGCCACACAACAATCTACAGTGACAGTGATGCCACCCACTCAGGACCCTGACTTATGGTTACCTCTTCAGCTTCTTCTTCCGAGTCAACCACAGGGAAGTCTTGCAGGGACTGGGTGGTGCGCTCTGAGCCGTAAGCCCCCACAGCGCCTTTCCCCTTTCTCTGCTTGGCTTCAATTGGGTTAATGATACCTGGCACATTTCAGGAAAAGATAAAAGGGAGAGTTCATATCACAGCAATTCTTGTATTTGACTAAGCCACTCAGTGAAATCACACCTCCTTTGTCCTTACACATCCCAACACGCTACCCAGGAAGAGAGCTCCTCTCTGCTCAGACCACTACTCAGGTCCCATGTCATCTGAGACTCCTGAGCATTTATGCTGCCACAGAACAGTTATCTAGACCACATATGTACCAAATAGAGTTCCACTTGCACTTGAACTCATTTTTTAGTGGACAGGAAGATAACAACTCAGTCACAACTTGAACTTGGTCATACTAAACTGGATGTTTCACACATGTGGAAGGAAGCCTCTGTGGAAAGCGCAGCAATTCAGATGACAGCAATTTTGATGAAGTCAGGTGAAGCCACAATTTAATGTGACATGCCATCTACTTGAGTAATTCATCTCTCCTGTGCTTAATGTTCTATAATGTGTTTACACCTTGGAAATGAATGTTTATCTTATAAAAGAGCTTACTAACAGAATTACATTTCAGTGACAATCCCCCAATTCCAAACTTTCCACCACCCTCTCTTCCAGTTACTACTGTTGAAATCTCAAATTAGAACAGTCCTTTCATTCTCATTCCAAGTCACCACTCTGATCTTCATTCATTCACAGATTCTTGATACAGTTAATGTTTTCAACACATAATCGCTATTTATTAGAGTAGAATATGAATATAGAGAATAGTGATTATCCAGCTGGCAACTGTTCACAGGCATTAGGTCACAAGGAAGATAGGTTCCTGCAGAATCCACCTGCTTGGTTTCAGGGCTTTGATGTTGGGAGAAGAGAATGTGTGAGAGGAGCTATATTTGAGGGGGTGGGGGCTGGGAGGTCTAGAGGAGTTGGGGCTATGGATCAAGGGTGGAGGGAACCAACACAGACCTGCTTAAATCACAGCTCTGTCTCTCTAGCTACTGAAGAGGTATACACAGTATTTTATTGAGAGTCCTTAAGGACAAACAACTATTTCTGCAAAACTGAAACTTTACTGAGCACGACTGCAAACTCATGCATGCAGGGCCCAAGAAAAATGATATATACAAGGACAAGTGGGTTGAGCAAAGGAGACAACAGAGAATAGTGGAGACTCCTTCCAACAAAAGTCACGTGCACTGTTCTGGGGCTGCTACGACTAAGCTAAGGCAACTCTGCCAGGCAAACTCTAGGTGAAATTGTCTGATTTTTAAATATGGACAACTCATTCAATTTTTTTAGTTAATACTGGTCAGTCCAGGCCTATCAGTCTGCAGCCTCACTTTGCCACAGTCCTTTTCCTCCTACTGAAATGTCTTTTATTTGAGTTCTGATAAAGTCTGGTAGCTGAGGAGCACAAGCGGTCCAGCGCTGGCAGACCATACTGCAGAGTTAAAGGACTTTTAAAGGAGAAAAAGCAGAAACAACAGAATCCACTCCCCAAACTGCACTTCTTCCCTTTGTCATGCAGGACGTTAGGGTGAGGGGGCCGGGGCGAGGGACCGTACCTTGGGCATTCTTCCCAAGACCCCTTCCAGGGACATAGCCCATTTTCTGAAGAAGCTTCTGTCCAATTCCTTTTGTGTGTCTTTCCCAGCTGCCAAAGTCCATGAAAGATTTGGTTCCTCCTGCAAAACCTTTCTGGCTGGGTTTAAAATTGCCACCCTGAAAAGAAGAAATATCAAAGCTTAGTTGTCAGAAAAGAAAAAAGAAAATCTAAGAAAGTAAGCTTGGTCGATAGGAAAATGGTGTGGCAACTCAGCGCACCACAAAAAGTGTATATATGGCAAAAATCTACCTGTGACATGTCAGGAAAGAAGAAACTGCACTTTACACCTCACTGAAACCTGCCCAATAAGGAGATACTCAGGCAATCAACCTCCAGTTGAGACTCCACCTCACCCCTTCCTGGGAGACACTTGGGCAGCAATGACTTCCCCAGGATATTACAAAGGTCACAAGCCTGGAACAAAAATGCTACCGTTTTTAACTTCTTTGGTCCAAAATCCTTAGGAAAGTCTTCCTGCTTAACAGGTTTCTCTTCATCATCGGAATCTTCCAACTCTGCTTCCTCTGCTGCCCCTTTCTTGAGTCCTGCGCTGATGAAGTTGACTGGTGCAGAGTAGTCACGGGCTCTGTCGGCAAACACATCACATGGGGTCCACAAAAAAACCCTCCTGCCACCATCCCTTAAAGAAACTTTGCTAGTGGGCCTCCCTGGTGGCGCAAGGGGTTAAGACACAACCTATGAAGCTGTCCACAGCCACTACAACATGAGTTTGATCCCCAGCCAGGGAGCTACCCACATGGCGCGGCAGACCTATCCTGACTCACCCACTGCTCCCCTCAGCATTGTATTTCAGTCGACCTGCCTGTTCTGTTCCCTACTCTGTCTCTGGTGAATCCTCTCACCCGCCCCCCAACCTCTGGCCTGTACCCCAATTCTTGTATGCATAAATAAATCTTAAAAAAAAAAGAAAAAAAAAAAACTTTGCTGGCCAGAAAATTCCTCAGCGCAGACATCATGCAATTTAAAAGAGCAACATGTTTACTTAATTAAAGGGCCTCAGATTTAGCTTCTTGTGATCACATTTAGCAGTTTTACCTGATGTGTTCAAGTCAACTCTACAGGTAGGGAGCTACCAACATCAATGCAGTTGATTCAAAGTCACATGGCCTTGCTGTGTGACTTTTGCCCAGTTTCTTCATTTTAATTATTAAAAATGTGGTGATGATAATGACAGCTTTCCCATTAAGTAAAGACATTACACACTGAAGAACTCAGAACACATAAGCAGCCAACAGACACTGGCTGTGAGTAACTTATGCTCACACATTAACTTACGCTCACACAAACCCAGACCGCTGATCCATTTAGCACCCACTTTCACACTTCCTTGCCTAACAAGAAGGGGTCAGACTGATCTTTATGCTCTTTGTCTTTTCCTTTCTTTGTGAAAAAGGCAATCTCGACTGACTGGAGCCTACAGGCCACAAGTGGGGAGAGGGAGACAAACCCAAACGTGTGACACACTCTCTGAGTGAGCTGTGACACACATACACAGGACTTCACACGGAGGAGGAGACTTTCAGCTTGAATCCTCATGTTACTGCCACCATCCTAGCCTGGGCCCCCACTCCTGCAGAGACCACTGCCTCAGCCTCTTTACAGCCCCACTTTCACTATGGCTCTCTGCCCATTTCACACACCTGCAAAGGGTCTTCTTCAAATATAATTCCACCTCACGTCCCGCCCTCTCCACTACAGGTCTTTTCTTAAGCTATGCTCCCTCTCTCCGTTCTCCCACCACTCCCTCCCATCAAGGGTCTCTGCTTACTCATGCCTCCCTTGCCACCCCAGCTTCTGCCTTCATATAATCAGTTCAAGGGTCACCGCTCCATAGAAATCTTCCCTGATCTCCCAGAATAGGTCAGACACCCGAGTAAGCACTTTCCCTTGATCCTAAATCACAGGATCCATTAGCCTGTCCCAGTCCATTAGTCTTGGCTCTTGAAAGACGAAAGCCTGGGTCTGCAGCCTAAGTTCTAATGCACATAATTGCTCAATAAGCACCAACTGCCAATCAAATCAGTGAATGAGCTGTGGTCCAGCCAAAAGAGAAAACTGGACCTCCCTAGCTGATGCCAGAGCTAAGGGACTCAGTAAGAGATTTATATTTAGCAGAGAACTATCTTTAGAGGGTATGCCCACCTCCCCTCCTCCTTCTCTACAGAAAGAGCCCATGCCAAACAATACCGTTTGCCTCCAAAGCTGGGCCGTTCTTCATCAGAGTCCCGTTCTGCCCACACTCCGTAAGTGGCCTCTTCTTTAGTCTGCCAGTGGCGCTGCCGATTGGGGTTGAACTCATTCTGGAGGTCCCAGTCTGTGATCTCAAAGTTCTCTCGCTCATCCTCATCATCATCCATGTGGCCTTCCCCGTCCCGGTACAGGTGGGACAGTGACATGGCTAGTCACTAAAGGGACAAAAGAGGGCACAGTGTGTTAAGACCCAGGGGCAGGAGGAGAGGCCTTCCCTAGTAACTGCCCTACTCCTTGCAACCTTTAGAACCTCCTCCAAACTCAATGTCCATTAAATTGTTGTTACAGTTCAATGAAGCAGACATTAAAAATATATTTTAGAAAGCAACCAGTGCTAAAGCAGGTGCAGAAAAGTCCCAACAGTCTACAAGCATGGATTTCCTTGACCTCATGTCTAAAATTGTAAATAGTGCTTAATAAACCTCACACCCACATGTACACAAACCACATAACACCTACATTGTTCTAAGCATTACTACCTCAAAAACTGGGAAGACATCACCCTGGACTCCAGATTTTTGTCTGCTGTTGAATTTTACCTGACCCCTTTGAAATCCCAGAAGTCATGTTTTAGAATATGCTTTCCGAAATAAGACAACCCCATAGCCTACTTTTCCTCCCAAGCACAAACCTCCCCCAATAGCTAGAAAGCAGTAGTAATTATAAGCACAACTGTAACAGACATCTACAGAGAATCTAACTCTTGGTAGCTGGGTGGTGATTCAGTTGTCTTTCTTAAAAATGGATTAAGTCTTGCTCCAGCCCAACCTCTGAGAATTCTTTTAAGGCAGATTCAGCAAGACAATGCTCCAGAAACAACACCTGTAACTGCAGTCCCACGACGAGGCTCATCATCACCGTCATGAGATTACAGAATGAGCACAACGTGACTGTAAAATCAGGTGCTGAAAATCGCAGCCTAAGTTCAAATTCCAACTCTGCTGGGTACTCAGCATAGATGAGTATTAAATGCACCTCAAGTGCCTGGTCTGGTGCACCAGTTAGTGATACACTCATTATGTGCCAAGGATGGATTTTTCAAATTTACATTTTAAAAGGACGGGTTTATTAAGCACTATTTACAACAGGTAAGCTATGGAAACAACCCAAATGCCCAAAAACAGATGCCTGGTTAAAGAAGATGTGATATATACACAATGGAATACTACTCAGCAATCTAAGAGAAACTCATGCCATTCGCAGCAACGTGGATGGAGCTAGAAGGGATCATGCTTAGTGAAATAAGACAGGGGAAAAAGAAAAATATCAGATGGTTACATCCATAGGAGGAATACAGGGGAACTAAATAAGGGATGAGGAAAAATAATAATAACAACAAAATTAGCAGGTAACCATAAATCAGATATATTCTGCGAGGGAAGGGGAGGAAAAGGGGCTAAAAGGGAGAGAAGAGCACAAGGGACTATGGTGATGGTTCACCAAAGAAGTGGTGGGAGGGAATTTTACCGGGAATACACCTAAAAGGAGAAAGCATACAAGCATACACTGTAACAAGATGAACAATAATGTAAAAGCTCTAAATAAAAAATAAAAATAATAAAAAAATAAAGGGGCAGGTTTATTAGGAAAAGGAGAAAGAAAGACACCTACATAGTCGCAGGCAGGCGAGCTGCCTCTTGCCAGTGTAGGGATGGATTCTTATCTACTAATTGTTCCAGTTACAATTTCCACTGCTGCAGGCCGGTTTTGCCTGAAAGCCCTCCCTAGTCTACTCACAGGTGCACTACTGGATGCAGCTGGTCCCAGTCTCACCCAGGAGTAGAAAGGAGGCTGCTCTCAGAGAAGGTGGAGTCCCAGCTCCATGGGAGGCAACATTGCCGCTGCCTGCTTAGGCACAGGGCAATGGTAATAACCAGAATTGGCATCAGAACCGTCAGGAGGTGCTAAATACTTGCTGGGCTTTTCCGGCTGATCATCTAAATCAAGACATTTCCACCAGGCAGGTACTAACACTGTTTCTAACCTTCCGGTAAGAAAACTGAGACTCAGATGTAGGAATGGTCACTGAGCAGGTTTTCTGATCCCATGCAGATCGGGTAAAGGAGTAGTCAGAGCCCTCAGGGGTTTTGCAGGTCTTTTATTGGGGTTCACCAGGCATATGGCAGGAAGAGGTGCTGGGGGGCCGGGAGGCTGGCAGTCCTCCCAGCCCCCAGCAGATCCGCACTCTCTCTGGGCTTCTCTGCTTCTGCTTCTCTGCTTCTCTCTTGACTTCTCTGCGGCTTCTTGCTGGCGTCCCCGTGACACCACCCTTAAAAGCCCAGTCTCAGCCCAGGTGAATCCCATCTACCTATGCCCACACCCTACTCCAGGTGCCCGCCATCAGGCATGCATTCAGGACCGCAAGGATCCATCATCTATCCTGATGGCGGGAGGGCAGAAAAGCCTGACATTTTTCCTTACCCTACACAGAGAAGCCAAACAACTTGCCCGAAGTTCCGCGGCTGGCCGGTCCCGACACCCAGGACGCCTGAAGTGAGGCTGAGGCGTCTCTCCCCGCTGCGCCGGCTACTCCGCGGAGCTCGGCTCCCACCGCCCGGCCCGGACTCCCCTTGACCTGGCGCGGCTTCGCCCCGTTCCCGGTCGCGCTGGGTTGTCTGCGAGACGGAATTCCGGCCCCTCAGGCCGAAGCCCACTTCCTCGGGCCCTCGCGCCCACTCTTACGGAGGCAGACGCCTCTCGTCCCCTTCCCGCCCCAGGCCCCACTCACCGCTACAGCGTCCAGGGCCCCGAAGCCCGGGTCCCACCCCGAGCGACAAGCGCGCCGCTCAGGCGGCCGGAACCCGGATGTGTGGAAACCGACGCTCCGGAAATGACGTTTCAACTGCGGAAATGGAGCGCTGGTTGCCATGGCAAAGACGGAGGCCTAGAGCGGCTTTGGGTCTATACTGTCGAGCTGAGGTGGTAGATACTAGACTAGAGACGGGTGTTTTCAGGGCCCGGAATGGCGGGGGAAGGGATGGCGGTGATGCCCAGAAAAGTCGGCTTCTTGCTGCACAGACTTATTAACACCACTCCACTTGTGATGACGGGTGTGGACGTCACCAAGCCATGTCGGCCCAAGGAGACGGCTTTACCTGACCCTGTCTGTAAAATGGGGCCTTCCTGGTGGCGCAAGGGGTTAAGCACCGCACTATGAAGCGATCCGCAGCCTCTGCAGCACAAGTTCGATCTCCGGCCGGCCAGGGATTGGCAGACCTCTCCTGTCTCGCCCGCTGCTCCCCTCAGCAGTGTGTTTCAGTCGGTCTGCCTGTTCTGCTCCCCACTCTGTCTCTGGTGAATCGTCTCAACCCCCACCCCGCATCTCTGGCCTGTACCCTAGCTCTTGTGTGCATAAATAAATAAAATCTTTTAAAAAATTAAAATATATATGTAGGGCCTCCCCGGTGGCGCAGATGTTGAGCACTGGGTTGCGAATCTGCCCGCCGCCTCTGCGGCGCCGGTTCGATCCCCGGCTGCTCCCCGGCCACCGGAGGAGGGTCCCGCATGGCGCGCAGACCTCTCCTGCCGCCCGCTGCTCCCCTCAGCAGTGTACTTCGGTCCTTCTGCCTGCTCTGCTCCCCGCTCTGGCTCTGGTGAATTCTCTCACCCTCCCGCGCTTCTGACTGTACCCGGTGCTTGCATAAATAAATAAATAAATAAATCTTTAAAAAAAAGATAAAGAAAAATTAAAAAAAAATAAAATAAAATAAAATATATATGTAAAATGGAGATAATAGAACTAAATCCTAGCATAGTTGTGTTATAGGGCAGCCCTGATATTGAACGGGTTCCTGGCTGTGGGTCCTCACCCGTGCGCTTTAAAGGGACTTATTAATACTCCACTACAGGCACACACAAAAGGTTAATAAAAGGTTTATTTACAAGGGAAAAGGAAATAAGGAAAATGTACAACTCAGGGAGGAAATAGGGAAATAAAGTCTTTAATGCGTCCTACCAGATCTGCTGATCTGGAAACCCAAAGGCACTGTCAGAGCTGGCCAGAAGCTACCAGCTGGTGGAGAGCCAAAATGGGGGAACCCACCAAAGCCCAAGTGTCTGGCTTTATACCAACCTGGCTGCTTAACCCCACCCTCCTTCCCTTTGGTGGTGATGGTGTTAGGGGGAAAGGATGTCCTGAGCTAATCCCATACAGGCTTTGTGGACTCCACTCCCACTCCAGACTAAAGCCATCAAGACATTGGGAAAGACAAATCCCATCACCACCAAAGGGAAGGTGGCTGGGACCTGAGGGTGGAGTTAAGCAGCCAGGTTGGGTATAAAAACCAAACACGTGGGCCTTGGGGGGGCTCGCTATCGCTCGCCTCCTGGCTTCATGGCTCCTGGCTTGCAGCCAGCTCTCAGAGCGCCATTTGGGATTCCAAATCAGCGGATCCGGTAGGACTCATTTAAAACTTTGTCTCCCACTTTTCTCCTGAGCTGTACATTTCCTCATTTCCCTCCCCCTTGTAAATAAACCTTTTATTAACCTTTCACGTGTGCCTGCAGTGGAGCATTGATAAGTCCTTTTAAGCGCGGGGGTGAGGACCCACAGTCAGGCACCCTGTTTTGTATCGGGGTTGCTCTATAACAATGGGATCACCACCTTCCCAGCCACCAGCCACCTTCCCTTTGGTGGTGATGGGATTTGGAGTTCCCAGTGTCTTTGGTTTTAGCCTGGGGTGGAGGTGGAGTCCACAAAGCCTGTATGGAATTAGCTTTAGGACATCCTTTTCCCCCTAACATAAGGAACAGTGTGAAACAATGAGGGGGCTGGGACATGCCATGCCATGGTAATAATGAGGATCAAGCCTATCTGTGATACCAAGCCTATCAAGCCTTGCATCTGAGGGTTCCTTCAGTTTTAAAACCACTGTGGGCACAGAGCAGTTGCCTTCTATAGGAGTTTGAGGAAATGAGGTTAAGTAGGCAAACTAGAAATTCCTGTGTATTCCCTCCTGGAAGTCTCTTCATCTTCCTTTTTAACAGGTTGGTAAATAAATGTATTCATTCAACAATCTAATAATTTATTGCATGCTCACACTTTGCTAGACCCAAGGAATACAGTGAACAAACAGGCACCGCCCCTCACAAGGGATCCTTCACAGGTTCTGGAAATCTATAGGCACTCAGATTCTGGAGTTCCAACCTCAGTTATGCCACTTATTAACTGTGGACCTTGTTCAAATCATACATCTCTCTCGACACCTCATGATATTTTATGCAAAATGGTTGAAGATCCAAAGATATAAAAATAGGAAATAATTAAACTGTACCTGGTACATAGTAGGAACTCAGGAAGTGTTAGCTTTGAAGTTTGCATGTGTTCTATCTTCCACACGTTGAAAAGATACAGGAGGCAGTTGGGGCATTCATAGAGCCCTGCAGTCAAAAGACTTGGAGTCAACTTCCCATGGTTGGTATTACATGAAGCCATTAAATGCTAACCATGGTGTGACTTAAATAGTCTTCATTTACCCATCCTCATTTACTCACATGGTGTGATTTAAATAATCTTCATTTACCTTCTATTGAACCAAATTATTTCCAGAAACAAAGAAACAAGATATAAATGTGACCCATCATTTGGGAGTTGTTAACTGTGGATCCAGGGACTTGGTGACACACTGATTCAGTAATGTTAGTTGGAATCCACAGACTTGAGAAAGATGGGTAGAATAGATAGTATCTTTTCCAGAGCTAAAACTTCTGGATATGACTTGTGGTGTCACATGTGATAACATGTGGTATCACTGTTCCTGACAGATAGTGTATACTTAGGAAAGAAACTAGGAAGTGAGGTCTTAGTGGGGGAGAAGGCCAGGGATGGAGAGTAACAGACTAAGTGGTCCACTAGGAAGCTGAGCTAGGGGAAACAGGAGATAAAATTATTTTAATGAAGATTTATTTTTATTTATTTATGCATACAAGAACTGGGGTGTAGGCCAGAGGTATAGAGGGTGAGAAGATTCACCAGAGACAGAGGAGGGAGCAGAATAGGAGGATCTACTAAATATATTGCTGAGGGGATCAGCAGGCCAGACAGGAGAAGTCTACTGTGTCATTTGGGTTAGCTCCCTGACCAGAGATTGAATTGAGGCTGTTGGGATGACAGTGCTGAGACGTAACCTCTATGCCACCAGGGAGGGCCCAGGAGATAAACTTTTGACTATATTCCCACAGATATATATGCATCTAAATATAGCCCAAACCCAAAAATAAAAGTCAACTTGGCTTCTCTCTAGCTGTGTCTGTAACTTTACATCAAGACTTTATGAAGCTGCAGTTACTTTGATGGTGAATGAATTCACCAAATGAACCCCACCATGTGGCCTCTAGAGAAGGAAACTGTGGACTGTTGTGGGATCATTAAGAGTGAGGCTGTAATCCAGTGATCAGACTGTACATCCTCAAGAATGGGACAAACTGAAATCACGTACCGCTTGATGTGATTGCTCTGAAGTCACTGCTATGCTATTCCCCTGCCAAAGATGCATACCCTGAGTCAAATCACTGGACTATGTCAAACAAACCCAAATAAGTAGATATTCTACTGTAATCTTCAAAAGTGTTTCGGTCATGAAGGCCAAATAAAGACCCTGGAACAGTTCCAGACTCAAGGAGACTAAAGGAACCACACTGGACTTTTTGCTACGACAGAAGTTACGGGAAAACTGACAAATTTAAAGAGGGAGGTCTCCATCGTAGTTAATTTTCTTATTTTGGGTGTTGTGCTGTGATTACATTGGAGAATGTCTATTGTTTTTGAAATATTAAAAGTATTTTGGGGGGGGTGATAGAGTATCAAGTACACAATTTAGTCTCAAAGAAGAGAAAAATATTTTCTGTAAAACTTATTTTTAATTAAAGGTGCTGTTCACGTTCTTCACATGGAAGGTCTTTCATCCCCGTTGCTCAGTAGTTTTCAGGACATCCTGGGTTCAAATGCCAAGCCTCAGGAAAGGCAAGGAGAGAAGTGGTCAGAGGTTTAGATTCAGGATCTAACACCCAGCCTGGTCTGTAATCACTGCCTAGAAAAACCCTTGCTTTGGGACTCAGGGACATCCAGGCCCGTGTCTAGATTTCCAATGAGGTGCTCAGACATGGAGCCTTCCCAGAAAGGGTTGCCAGGCAACAAATCCTGGGCAGGCGCCTGGCAGGGCCCTGGGACACTCATCCATCCACCCCTTCATTTGCACAGATGAGGCAATGGAGGAGGCTGTGCTACCAGGGATGTGATCAGGAAAACACAGCGAGTTTATAGACAAAGCCAGGTCTGGAACTCAGGAGTTCATAATTCCAGGGCTCTGCTTTCTCTGCTCTACCATTCCTGGGGCCCTCACATCACTCCTTCAAGTTATTTGAGCTGATACTTATAGAGTGAGTCCTGTCTGTTCAGGGTCACAAAGATATAAACATCATCTCTTTTTCTGAGGTATCACCACCTGAATCCACACTTCTCTTGCCCTCCTTCCCCTGCCCTGACGGAGCCTGTGTCATACAGCACCTTTTCCATATTGCTTTCAAAAGATTTGGGAGAAAAAAATCCTTGCTCAGTTACAACTTTAAATAGGTTGATACCATAGAAACAATCTGTAAGTGACATTTCAAAGCTGATATATTTAAAGTCTAGCACAAGTACCTTTTCTAGGACAGTGACATTATTCAGTTGCACATGGCTTATGCTTATTTTGAAATTCATCACAAAAATATATATCATGTCCTGAACTTGGCAGAATTGAAAATCAAGATCAGCTGAAATTAGCAAATTTGGTTTCCCTTTAATGTTTGTTACAGATGGTTTCCACCCTACTTATCTTTAAAGAATTTGTCAAGATTTTCTGTCCCTATATAGAAAGCTGGGACATGAGTTTCCATAGGATTAGGGCATTCTCTGTAAAGCACGCATCCTCAAAAACACACAGGTAGAGTGAGGAATCACAGTCATCACCATTCCTTTGTTCATTTAATTATTAACAAATATTTAGTGAATGCCTACCTATTATCTATTACGTAGTAACAAGTACCTGCAAACTTAGTGCCTTGAAACAACAGTGAACACAATCTCAGACAATGTCTCAGGTAGGAATTTAAGAGTGGCTAAGTTGGTGGTTCTGACCAAGGGTCTCTCTTGGCATTGCAGTCAAGAGGTCACTTGGGACTGCAGCCACCTGCAGGCTTGACTGGGGCTGGATGATCAGTTTCAAGAGGTGTCACTCACATGGCTGACAGCTGGTGCTGGCTAGAGGTAGGAGGCTTCCTGTCCTTGCCAGTGAAACTGTACATAGGGCTGCTGAGTGTGCTCATGACAGTGACCTAACCAAGAGACAACAGGCTGCAGGGCTTTGTCGATCAAGTGTCAGAAGTGTCACCCTGTCATTTCTTAGTGTTTGCATGGTCAGCCTTAATTAGGGTTGCCATATTCAACAAACAAAAAATACAGGATGCCTAGCTAAATCTAAATTTCAGATAAAACAGTGAACAAGCCTTTAGCATACATGTCCCACAAAATATTATAAAACATGAAATTGGGTCTCATTCTATCTGAAATTCAGATTTAACAATATGTCATGTATTGATATGAGCCCTATCCCTCTAGGTGTGAAAGGGAAAACATACAAAGGGTATGAATATCAGGAGGTGAGGATCATTAGGGTTTATCTTGGAAGCTGGTTCCAACAACCCATGATTGCTATGCAAGCTCTGGGAATCGATTCTGAGCATTATAATTAATGGTTCTTGTGCTCATCATTTTCAGTCTAGTAAAACCAACATGAATTAAATCACCAGGTGGATAAATGCAAAATTTTAAGTAGGACAAAGTACTTAAAAAAGAAGTAGCTGGAACTTGGGAGAGGGATGTGGTTCTCAGCAAGAGCCATTTTTATTTCTTTTAGAGATGGAGCTTTTACATGTCATTTTGTGTGCATATGGTAATGTGGAAGGTTCTTCCACTAAAGGAACCCCCACCCTGATACACACACACAAATGAATTCATGCAAAAATTATTAAAAACTGAATAAGAGCTATCGTCTGTAGTCTAGTTAAAGGCATTGTCCTAATATAAGTTTCTTGAGTCTGATATTATATTATAGTTGAATGTCTGCACTGGGAGAAACTGCATGAAGGCTACACAGGGCCTCTTGTGCTAAATTTGCAACTTCATAGGTATTTAAAATTATTTTTAAAGAAGTTATTCACCAACCATTTAAAATGCCAACTGTTACCATGGAAACAAAGGTCAGACCAGAATTAATCTAGACTTGTGAAAGGACTTGGAGTAAGGCCATTTGGTCAAGAGCACACCCTGGTGGGTAGAGTTTTGACTTCACCTGAAGGAGTGGTGTTCTCATTATCCTGAAAGTGTTTCTTTAGAACAGAGTGAGATTGGGGTAAAAGAGATTCTCTGGTTCCAGGCCCAGATTTGGGGTTTGTGTGACCTGAAACAGCTCCATCAGTGGGAAGCACCATCCCTAGTCTCAAGGCTAACCCTGAGGAGAGGCTACATAATAGACCTGTCCAGTAAAAGCTTCTAGATGCTCCAAGCAGGCCAGCCCAGGTACCACACATCTGAATGAAAAAGTCTTCAGGTGCCAGAAGTTCCAGCCAACATTTGACTATGAGGACCACCCAGCTCCATCTGGTTGACACCTAGAATTGAACGATTTAATAGTAAATTTTTTTTTTTAAGATTTATTTATTTATTTATTTATACAAGCATTGGGTACAGTCAGAAGCGCAGGAGGGTGAGAGAATTCACCTGAGCCAGAGCGGGGAGTAGAGCAGGCAGAAGGACCGAAGGACACTGCTGAGGGGAGCAGCGGGCGGCAGGAGAGGTCTGTGCGCCCTGTGGGACCCTCCTCTGGTGGCCGGGGAGCAGCCCGGGATCGGGATCGGGGATGGAAACGGCGCTGCAGAGGCTGTGGGCAGCTTTGCAACCCAGCGCTCAACCGCTGCACCACCGGGGAGGCCCAATAGTAAATTATTTTAAGTCACTGGGTTGTGTCTGGTCAGTCACACAGCAGTAGACAAGTAGAACAGTTAAAGTGGAGGCTGCAGGGCTCTGCTACACAGAGTGACAACCAAGAGCTTCTGTGTTCATAGCCCCATCAACCACCCATCCCTTACCCTGGAGAGAAGGGCATTCCCCACGGGGCAGACATAAGTAAGATTTTATTAACAGAAAGTTGCCAAGCCCTTGAAGGATCTGACAGCCCAGCCAGGTTGGTGGCTATGTTAATGAGAGTGGAGACCTGTATTTAGTCCATCAGGTACATATACAGAAGACTCCTACAACAGTGGGCCAATGCTATAACAGGGGGGCTACCAGTTAGATCCATGCACATCCTGCTGTGAGGGTATGGTGCCCATCACAACCCATCTTTGACTTTAGAATAATAATTATCATTACAGCCGCCATATGCTAAGCCTTCAGCATGGGGTTTTATGCCTTCATCACTTAGCTCCACTGAACTAGATCATTGGCTTGCTTATCTCATTGATTCCTCTGCAGCCTGGTATGAAATCAGTATACTGTTCATACAGTACTTTTTGTACAGTACTTTTCATACGGTACTGTTCATACAGTACTTTTACCCGCACTTTACAGATGGGGAAAACTGAGGCACAGAGAAAGGGAGTGACGTGCTCACGACCACACAGTGGGTAAGTGGGTGGGCCAGGGTGTGGCCCCAGCTCTGCCTCTGTTAGGGGGAAAGGATGTCCTGAATAACCTCCACAAATAGGTTTTATGGACCCCCACCCCCACCTGACCGACACCAAGGACGACAAAGCCCATAGCGTCATCACCGCTGAAGGGAGGATTGCTGGGAACTGAGGGTGGAGTTAAGCAGCCAGGCTTGGTGTATAGCCAGATATGTGGGCCTTGTGGGGGTCTTTGGTTTTTCCAGGCTTTCCGCGTGCTATTGGCGTTCCAGCTCAGCAGAACTGGTAGGATGCATCCACCAATTTACCTCTCTCTCTTTCTCCCTGTTACTCCTTTCTTCATTTCCCCTTCTTGTAAAAAGGCCCTTTATTAACCTTTTTGTGTGTGCCTGCAGTTGAGTCTCACTGTAAGTCTCTTTTAAGCACATGGGTGGGGACCCACAGTCAGGCCAACCCATTTCACATTGGGGTTGCCCTGTAACAGTATGGCACCTAATCCTAACCCCTCCACCGCCAACCACGTCTCGTAATGCACCACCGCAGTGGATGATCAGCTTCCCGCAAGGCAAACTGAGGAATCAGAAGAGCTACTGCACGTGGCCCAGCTGCACACGGACAAGCCGGGGCACGTGTAGTGGGGGTCTCCCAGGTGCCTCTAGAAAAGCTGTGCCACAGTGAGGTCCAATCGCTGCCAAATCAGGGTACATGGCTGGAATTGATTAAAAAGTTATATACTCCTTTTACCCCACTTCTCAGTACGGGCAGAAAGCATTTGCGCAGTCCGCACATCAGCTCCTGTGGCTTTGCTGGTGGTGTGGAAAGCTGAGGAGAGCCCAGGGGCTCGGAAGGTGGACTGCTCACAAGACTCGGTTTGCTGTGGGATGCAGGCAGCTCTTAGAAGGGGCAGAGTTAGATCTGTATGTTCTCACCTCAAAACCCCTCAATGCAACTTGTGAAAAATAGATTTCAGGAGGACATGTTCAGGGTGATAAATTTGATCTATCTTTAGGGCTTTATATTTATGCCTAACTATTTATATGTGTGCAAATGCATAGAAAAGGTCTCGAAGGATATGCTCCAAACTGTAAATGGCAGCATTACCTGCAGGAGAGGCAGGTGTTGAGAGAAATGCAAATGACACACTTTGTTGACTGATGTGTAACAGAAAAAGCTGGACACCCGGGGTCAAGTGAGTTCTGGCCTCTTGCATTCTGACTGCAGATTCTTTGGACTAGTATTTTAAAATATAGCCATGTGACATTCTGATTAAACTTTTTTTCCAGCTCTAATCTGGGACAATGAAATTGGAGTAGATTCTGAAGGACAAAACCCAACCCCATAGCCCGGGGGTCAGGGGCAGGTTCAGGCCAGAAGCACAATCTGTTCTGTGACTATCCAGGGTCTTCATGAATGGGCTTTCCCGAAGAGGTGTGAACTCCCGGGACCACACAGAATATATTTTGGGGTAAGGGATCCAAATCTGTCAGCAGGTTCAAAGGAACAGAACCACACCTGGTGCACTGAGCAAGGATAAACCATGGGTGAACAGCAAGGGCTGAGAACCCTTAAAGTCGAATCACCTTCCCACGGCAGTTTCAGGACAGTGGAGAAGAGCTGCCTCTCGCTGTGGGCTCCTGACACACCAGCCACCACTGCTCACATCTTCCACATCAGACCCTCCCAAGAACTGAAGAAGCTTTAACATCCATTTTACAGATAAACAAATGAGAGCTCCAGATACACATAGCTGCCAAGTCAGCCTGGCTCCAAAATCCACAACTGAAATCACTTCAAGTCACTGCCTTCCCAAAGCCTCATGATTATGGGATATAAGGCAAAGGGTGTGGGCAAAACCTTAATCCCTCAGCATCTGGGGATTTGTAGGAAAGAGGTTGCACAGGTCCAAGAAAGCCCAGTATTCTAGGTAAATGATACTTAGATGCAATATTTGTAAAATCAAAATTAATGTACAGGAACACAGTGGCTGGGTAGGCTGGACACAGCCCTAGGAAGGACAAGAATCTAGGCTCAAGGCTAGGGTCAGGCTAAGCCCTGGGTTAGGGCTAGGGGTTGGCTAAAGAGTAGGGAGAGCCTCCCCACTCAGATGTCTTTGCCTTTGCTCACAATGTGACTTATGGGTGTGGTTCATGGGATGGGGGATGTCCAATTTGACCTCTGACAGAGCTGGAGACTGAGTAATTAATTCAGTGATGTGAATGCCCCAAGCTACGATGCCTGTAGCTTTTTGCTAGGCCCATGGCTAGCTTCCCTGGCTGGGATATTCCTTACCTGCTGCTGCACCTGGTTGCTGGGAGAAGACGGCTGTCAGACCCCACTGGGGGACGATGGCTGCAAGCTTACTCCTGTGCTTTCCTGGACTCTATCCTAGGCACCCTTCCCCTGTGCTGGTTTGAATCCACATCCCTCAAGCCATGACCATGAGTCTAATGGGCTTTCTGAGACCCTCTAGCTAATCTCTGAACCCGAGGGTGGCCTTAAGGGCCCCTGACACAGAGTTGAGCTGGGCCTTGCATGGACCTGTTCTCTAGTCCTGGCTTGTCATCAGTCCATCTAACTAAATATAGAAAAAACAATTTATCACTCTGGAAAGTAAGGCACAGACAAATGAGCCCCTTTTTACTTTATTCAAATATTTTTTTCTCTGTGAAACTGAGTAGAACTGAGGAGGAATCAAAGAAAGCCTCATATATTAAATTCTTAAATAGATTTCTTTGAATTCAAAAGTAAGGGTCAATAGGAGAGGCACAGGTTGTAGGCCTTGTCCCAGCAACAAAGCCACCAGACAGTCCTGCAAATTAAGGAGGATGGCAAAGCCATTTCTTAAAAAAAAGTTCTCCAGGGGAAAAATATAAAATGCCTAAGTTTCAAAAGCCAGACTGCTTCCACACTCTTCCTTCTGTACCCCAGAGTGTCCAAGGACAGAGTGTTTCAAGGTCAGTTTTTGATGATTCAGCTTTTGCAAACATATGCAAATACATTCCTCATTAGCAGTCCTGTTTGGGCGATTAATAGCAAGCAATATGCTTGGATTAGAGGTCCGATTTCCACTCGAATGCAGTTTCTTCTCTTCTTGGCAACAAGGCCACTTGCAGAGATCTGAAAGGAGAGAAAACTGCGTGAGGCCCGGAGTAACCATTCTGAAATAGATGTTGTATATTTATAAGTGTGACTGCAGAACGTATGGTCTTTGTGCATCCGCAGAAGCATGTGAAGTTTTCGATATGCAGCCCAGATGGCCAGAGAGAATCTAAATTTAAAACCATCTCTTGGCTTCTCATCCACATCTCAACCTGCATCCCCCTGACCTCAACTTTTCTTATTCATGAAGAGCAAATGGCAATGATGACGTGATAAATGCCAGTGAACTTTTGGAGGCGAGGGAAGGGTTGGCGTTGATTCAAGACGGATTCTATACCAGGAACTAGCTAAAGCATCCTGTACGTGGCATCTCATCTAAACAGTAAAGAGAAGACTATATCTGGCTTTTGTCAATGAGAAGGTTCAGAAGAGCCAGGGGAATAGAGTTAGGAAAAGACATGAAGAAAGACTGTTTTTGATATAAGGGCTGTTTTCTTTGGAATTCATCAGAGCTCCAGGATCTTAGCACCACTTGAGACAGGAGCCCTGATGATGACAGATGCTGAGCAGTTTTAGCCTTGCAGGTTGGTGAAAAGTAGATTTAAAGAAAAAACTATGAAATATGCAGATTATTTAAAAATATGATAAGGAGACTAAAAATACACTCTAGGCTAGGAGCTTTTTTACTGTCTATAAAGTAGAAGGAAAACACCCATGCTAGTTGCTTCTGACCTGAAGTGGCAAAGGAAGTGAACTCACTTGCTGGAGCCTGAACTCCAATGCCCACCCAAACACTAGGGGCCCAGCTCTGCCCTCCCCCCCAACTCCCACGAGCTCACTTCAATTCACTGCCACCTCTGCAGTAGACACTGATGAATTGCCATTTTACAGATTTGCAACACAGAGGCTGAGACAAGTTCAACCTCCATGTGTTCTTAAATCTTTGACTTCCCAACTTCAGAACCCAGCTCCCAAACCTTCAACAAAGTAGGATGGATAAATAAGCACTTAGTATCATTAATGAAAAACTAACTCTGGGAAAGATGAGCATTGGAGAAATTCTGCCATTTGGTGGCTGTGTGGCCTTGGGCAAGTCTGACCTGCCCTTTTGTGGGCTTTGATTTTTCTCATCTATAAAATGGGACAATTGTGTCACCTGCCTCTCGGGGATGCTGAGGGTTAAATGGGTATCACATGAGAAGCACTTGGCCCAATGCCATGAGGGTTATTCTTAGACCAGAACTTCTGGGGTTATTGTTAGAACATTAATTGCTTTGGACCAAACCTAATGCTGTTTATAGAAACTGGATTGGCAGGCAGCATTCTGTGTAAAAATGGTTCTAGAATTCCTTCACCACATTGGTCTTCCCTGCTCCCTCCCCAATATCAGACAAATCTTTTTCTGGTTGGTTCAGCGTTGATCCCTGCTGCAACCCCTGATCCAGAGCTAGGAGAGGAAGCCTTGAGTCTATAAATAGCTCCAAGCCAGTTGCCATGGAAACCCGGGATGGGACTGGGTCAGCCCACCTTGGTGGACACTCCTCCCCAAGGAGGCTCTGGAAGGACAAGCTTTCTGAAGAGTGGCTGTGGGTCCCAAAGGGGCCAGGGCCCCAGTAAAGTCTGCACACCTACCTGGAAATCATGAGCTTCCTAGGTGGGAGGAGGTGCTGTTCTGGTTCACCTGGAGGAAAAGAACACAGAGGAAGGGTCAGAGCCTGGTGGGGGAGTCAGTATCTTGTTGCCCTGCGCATCACTGAGTCAGGCCTGCGCTCACTCATCGAAGACTCGCTGTGCACCTACCATGTGCCTGGTGCTGGGGACAATAAGCATGACTTCAGCTCAGGTCCTAGCTGAAGAGAAAGCCTGTTAAACTAACACCCATACAAAGTAGGGTCAAGTCTCAGCAACACAATGGCTGACATACTGACTGGTGTTGTCAGGCAGGGTGGTCAGAAAAGGACACCACAAGGGCATGACATAGAGGCTTCGGTGGAATCAAAATAAACATTTGGGTCTTTGTTCTTGGTTCCTGGCACACTTGAAAGCATAGCAGTTCTTAAAACCCTTGGGAGGCCAGAGGGATGACAGTCGATGAGATGATGCTCAGTGTGGCGGCTGGCCATGTGTAAAACCCAGGCATGATTAGAGGGTTAGAACTTTCAGTCCCCCGTACCCCAGATTCAGGGGAAAGGAGAGGGACCAGAGATTGAGCCAAGTTGCCACGGATCAATGATTTAATCAATCACATGCACTTAATGAGACCTCCATAAAAATCCCAAAATGTCAGGACCCAGAAACTTCCGGACGGTGGCCATATCAAGGCTCCAGGGGAATGGAGCATCCAGAGAGACAAACAAACTCTGCACCCCTGCCCTGCATACCTTGTCCTCTGCATCTCTTCTATTTTACTGTTCCCAAGTTGTATCTTTATAATAAACCTTTCAATCTAGGAAATAAAGTGTTTTTTTGAGTCTTGTGAATTGTTCTAGCAAATGATCAAACTTTAGGAGGGAGAACCCTGAACCCTGCAATGTGTAGTTGGTCAGGCAGAAGTCAGGGCAGTTGGGGCACCTGGTGGCAGCTGCCATTGGAAGAGGGGGACAGTGTTGTGGGACCAAGCCCTCAACCAGTGTGGGGTCTGATGCTGACTCCCGGAGGCAGTGTCAGGACTGAAGTGAGCTGTACAATATCCAGTTGGGGTCCAGAGACTCAGAATTGATTGTCAGTATTAGAAAATACCCACTAACCAAAAACAAAAAAATGCAAACAAGGAAGAGCATTTTCTGCAGAGGGAACAACAAAGAATTCATGGGGAGGGTGTCTGGAGCCTAGGGAGTGAGTATGCATTTTCGTATTAGGTACATTTCTAGTATGTGAGCTGCTTTGCATTGCTTGCTGAATATTTTCCATCTTTTGGGTTTCACAATAACCATTTGGATGTCTACAAGGTGGTTTGTAGAATGTGTCACCATTTACTTAATTGTTGTCCTAAGACTGTTTCCAATTTTTGAAATATCCTGAATGATGTCATGCTCATGTTGGACAGCGGAGGAAGGGACAAGGGCAGAAGGTCAGGATATGACACAGCTCTCTCAAGGGTGGGCGCCTTCACGGTGAGGGGCACAAGCCAGTTGCTTATCGTCTGCTCCTGCCAGCACACACGCAAAAAAACAGTCCTAGGTCAGCTGGCTTGTATGTGCCAGACACAGCAGGAGTGTAACCTGGTCTAACTCTTTTTTTTTTTTAAGATTTTATTTATGCATCTAATACTGGGGTGTAGGCCAGAGGTGTGGGGGGGGTGAGAGGATTCACCAGAGACAGAGCGGGGAGCAGAACAGGTGGATCTATCGAAATACACTGCTGAGGGGAGCAGCAGGTGAGACAGCAGAGGTTTGCTGCACCATGTGGGTAGCTCCCTAGCTGGGGATTGAACTCGTGCTGCAGTGCTTCATAGTGCTGAGACTTAACCCCTTGTGCCACCAGAGAGGCCTCTGGTCTAATTCTTTTATGAAACAATTTTAGCCTTAGTTCAAAAGTCTTAAGAATATCTGGACCCTGCCACTGACTGATTCTACTCCTTAAAAATGTATTCTCCGGGAATGACTCCATAGAGCCCCTCCCCTCGGCCCATGGAGAGAAGCCGCATCAGGAGGATGAGCACATGACATCATTCGGGATATTGCAAAAATTGGCAACTATCTTAGCACAGTAGTGAGGTAATTAGGGGCACACAATGCATTCCAGTGAATTCCAGAAAGCTGCCAGAATGGCAACAGTGAACCCCAAAGATGGAAGAACATCAAGAGAGCAAAGCCCAGCAGCTCATAAAATCGACATACAATGAACCCAAGAACACAGATGCGGGCAGGGCCCACTAGACGGTGCACAAATGAAGGGGTTTCAGATGGAGGCCCATTCCCCTCCTTCTCACTGCTGCTGGTTGTTCTTGTTTCTCTCATCTTTTTTAGCTAAAACAAATAATAAATTAGGGCTCATTAATTCTGGCAACATTTTCTCATGGTGACAGGAGATGGGGCTCTGATTCCCACAAAGGGAATGCTGACTCCTCCCCCAAGAGCTGAGATATTTTCCAGAGCTGTGCCCTGGCAATCAAACCTCATGCATTTGATAATCTGACTGCGACTGGCACAGGGTGGCCCACCCTTTATTAGGCAAATTGCATAAAACAGACTAGATTAGACAAAACCAAGACTACTAATTTTAGCACCATCCCTTCACTTAAAAGCGAGCACTTAACCAAAAGAAGGATAGCTTTAATGTCAGTGCAGGGATGGTTCTTCTGGATATGACCCACACACACGCAGGATGTTCGGGGGGCGTGCATGGGGATGCCGGATCGGACATCCTCAGCAGTCGCACACATGCTTTATGTCTTTCTCATTTTTTTGGTAGACTGGCGAACACACTGCACTGGGTCATGTTTGGGAATGCCACTTTAAATAAAACTAAACTTGAGGCCAGAGACAGAAAGAGCTACAGTAAGACCCTCCAAGTGCTTCCAAGCCAGGAGACCAGTACAGCAGGTGCTCAGGCCAAACTAGGTTGGGATTTGACGCCAGCTGGATGAGACACTTACACAGCTTCTGGTCCCGACCTCCACCCCCACTCAATTTTCTAATGGGGAAACAATTACCCATATTAGAGAGGTGAGGTGTTCAAGGGCATCTTAATATATGGTAGTATAGCCGGATAGACAGAAATCATAAAAGCCCCTGGGGCTTCTAACCTGAAAATATCCTTTCAGATTGGCTGGTGTTTTATAGTCTCCTTTCAAGACCTAGGAGAGAAAACAAAAATATCACTATAACAGAAATGATTTAGTCTATCCCCTCCACATCCATTCACCTTCCTTCCTTCCAACTTATCCATCCATCCACCCACACACCTACCCACCCAACCACCACCCTCCGTCCACCATCCATCCATCCAGCATTTACTAAGTTACTCTTATTCCAGGCATTATTCTAAGCTCTCAGCCACAACATTAACCAGGCAATTGAAATTTCCATTCTCCTGTAGCTTCCATTCTAGAAGGGGGAGCCAGATGACACACAAGCACCAATAGACACAGTAACGAGAACACAACAAAGCATGGGGAGTGCTCTGAAGAGTAAAACAAAGGCATGCAATTAGGAATGACCCACTCTTTTTGGTGGCCGCTCAAAAGGGCTTCTTGAACAGGTGGCCTTTAGGCTGAGAACTCAATGATAAGGGAAATCAGGCAGACTCTGAAGGAAAAGCATTCTAGCAGAGGACACAACTAGGGCAAAGGACCTGAGGTGGGACCCAGGAATTTCCAGAATATGCTAACCAACTGTACAGTTTGAAATGCCTAATAACCATGTTTTAAAAAAGATGAAGTGAATGCTTGTAATGTCCTTTGTTTAACCTGACATATCTAAAATATTAACACTTTTAACAGTAATCAATATAAAAATGGTCAATGAGAAATTTCACATACATTTTTGGTACTAGGATTTCAAAATCCAGTGTGTATATCTTACACTTACAGTGTATATCTTACACTCACATTTCACAGTCACACTTACAAGGCTAATGGCTGTGATGGACAGCACATGGATTGATAGCTTCACCAGCTGGGTTCATGCCATTGCTGAGGGTGCTGTAACTCAGGATACATTACAGCAATGCACAGGGTTTACAGTACACACACATGTACACACACACACAATGCTTTCAACAAGGGAACCTCTCTTTGTAGTAATGGCATAAGTATAGTAGGAGTCTGGCACTTATGGAACAAAACCTGTGGAACCCCCAGGAAGGAAATCTCTTTGGAAGAAAAGAGATACATCCTCTTTGTGTGTGTGTGTGTGTGTGTGTGTGTGTAGAAGAACTGGGGTGTAGGCTGGAGTTGATGGGGGTGAGAGGATTCAACAGAGACAAAATGGGGAGCAGAACAGGTGGATTTACTGAAATACACTGCTAAGGGGAGCAATGGGTGAGACAGGAGAGATCTGCTGTGCCATGTGGGTTAGCAAGCTGGCCAGGGATGGAACTCAGGTCATATTGGTGACAGCGCTGAGACTTAACTAACCTCTAGGCCACCAGTGAGGCCCCCACATCTTCCATTTTTAACACAAAGATGGAAGACTTCCAAAGAGCTGATGGTAACCATCATTGTTCATCAGAATTATTTATATTTTACATAGTATAAAAGATCAGGCCTTTTTCTAGGAGCCTGACTGACAGTCTGGAGAGAGATGGGTTGTCTTCCTCTTAAAGAGACTTCAGAGATGCTGTTTTGGATCCTGGCTGAGAACATAAGATACAGAGAACCCAGCTTGGTAATGTTGGGTCCTCGCCCTGCCCCAATCATTACTGCTGAGAAGCACTGGGGCTGGATTTCAAGAGTCTTACCTCTTCTCTTCAATCCAGTTAATTTTTTATTATGAAATATACATATAAAAATGCATATAAACTATAACTACAATTTTAAAATATACTAAAGAATAATAAAAATTGAAAAATAATAAATACTTGTGGTAATAATAATTAATAACCACATTCAGGTTGGGAACCCACACTGGATACAGTCTGGGCATCTACATTGGGTCGCTGACTATTACCACAAATGTTTGCAAAATCAGCTCACATTGAGGAAGAACTCATGAGACTCACAGAAGGGCTTACACTTTAATTAACAGAGCCCCCCAAGCTCAATGTTGGTCAATTCTCTCCATTAAAAAGAGCGACTGCAAGTGCTGGAGAGGACTTAAAGCCTTGTCAGAGCCAAATGGATGGAGTCTTTCTCCTTGAGTCAACCGGAGAGTCAGAAGAGGGTTGACAGAGGAATGACATTCTTAGGATTTAATACACGAGCTCTTTACTTCCTAAAATCAGCGTGTGTTCAGAAATGCTGAGTTAGTAATTAATTAGTAATTAATTAGTAAATTAAGACTCTGAGTCTTACTGATGTCAGAACTAGGAGGGCTCTTCCTCAGGCCTGGGTCCCATTTTCAATTATTTGGAGCCACTCTGTAGCATCTGACTTAGTGCTTTTTTTTTTGAGTTATTTATTTATACATACAAGAACTGGGGTACAGGCCAGAATTTTGGGGGGTGAGAGGATTCACCAGAGAGACAGAGTAGGGAACAGAACAGGCAGATCGACTGAAAAACACTGCTGAGGGGAGCAGCGGGTGAGTCAGGAGAGGTCTGCTGCACCATGTGGGTAGCTCCCTGGCCGGGGATCAAACTTGTGCTGTAGTGGCTGTGGTGAGCTTCATAGGTAGCGTCTTAAACACTTGTGCCACCAGGGAGGTCCCTGTCTTAGTACTTTTAAGTCAGAACTCAGCACCCAGAGTGCACTAGAAGCTGTCAGAGCAACATGTAAATAAGACCAGGAACTCGCCACCAGTCCTTTTACCCAAGACCAGGACTAGCCTACATCAACGCTTCAAAAACGCCTTGTCAAAGTCATTTCCCTTGGTCACCTTAACGAAGAACTTCAAAAGGAATTTCAACTGCTTACATTTGTCTAAATCAACATTTAACGTTATGGGGGCAATCATAGTTTTTTTGGGATCAATAGTTTATTTATTTATGCCCAGTCTCAACAAAGACTTGAAATGCTGCTTAAACACACACGGGGAAATAGGGAGAAAGGGTATATAAGAGTGGACAAAGAAGACGAAATGAGAGCACAAATGGGCCTGCTATGAGGTGCTACAGAGTGTGAGAGACAGGCTACCAGTTGGCTCTGAGGCTCCTTGCAAGCCCAGGCAAAAAAGGAAATACAAGCAGTCAAAAATTTACCGTATCTATAATATAGAAACAAACCGGCTGCCTAGGACTCAAGAGACTAGATGCTTCCTCAGGTAGCTGGCACTCCCCCGAGAGCACATCTCCACGTGTGCATGCACTCACCCGGTGTGTGTTGTTGATGACGATGGGGTCAGGGTTGCCGTAGTTGGGTGGGTTTGCATAGGGATCATAGCCGAGTCGAGCCAGCATGGGGGCGATCTGGGCCATGTCCCTTACCACGTCTCCAGGGATGTGGCCGGTCCACTTGGAGAGAGCTTCCAGGTTTACAGGCTTGATGACCTGGTCTGTGGATCGCTCAATCCTGGGGAGAAAGGACAGGCTGGACAGGGCCCAAGCAGACACAGAGGCCTCTGGGTAGGCTCCCTGCTCAGTCACTCTGGGGCACTGAGAAAAGCAGAGGGGGTGCGGGGAAGTGGGCCAGTTGTGCCCCCATCAACTGCGTGACTGTAGGTGATCAGTTGGCCTCATCCCAGCTCCTCTCTACAACGGGGATAAGAGCACAGAGAGAAGAAAGTCCTGGCAGTGAAAAGCACCGGTGCTTAAATTCTGCTTCCTCAAGATCTATGAGTTTTTAAAAATAACTTCTTATTTATGTGACTCAGATGAGCATTTTGCTCTTGAAAAATAATTATAAAACACGAATGGTAATGCCAAAAGGGTCTGTGGTTATTGGACCCACCTGGAACATTTTGGAGCACACCCTTTTGATCCCTCTCCTGTGCTTTAAAGAGTAGGGTGGCTGACAGCAGACTCAGGAGCTAGACTGCCTGGGTTCAATTGCCAGCTCTACCGATACTAGTTGACCCTAGGAGAATTACTTTGCCTCTCTGAGCCTCAGTTTCCTCACCTATAAGAAGTGGGAGGTATAAGGGTACCTACCTCATTAGGCTGTTCTAGGGAAGTAAATGAGTTAAGAATGAAAATGAATACGGTACACTGTAAGGTCTCAGGAAGTGTTAACTTCCTCTCCTCCTATCATTTCCCTCCAGAAAATTTCATCTGCAGTTTTTAAAAAAAGAAATTATAATGCTATATGTATTGGTTTGCAATTTTTTTTTTTTTTTACTCAACACCCTATTCTTTTTTCCCAGCTGTGTACCATTCCTCCTTATTCTATTTTCCATTCCCCCAAAGATAGGCATTCAGGTCATTCTGAGCTTTTTGCTGCTATAATGGAACAACCATCATCTTTTGTTGTTTTTGAAAGAGAATTTTATTGTCCTTTCATTCTAGTCAGTAACAGATGATTGCAAAGAAGATAAATACCTCAAAGAAAATCTGCACGAGGTACCTAAGTAGTCTGTGGTCTTAAAACACACACACGAGACACATTTAAAACATAAAACTCATACATAGCTCCACCTACCCCAGAACCACCAGTTCCTTTAAATAGTCAAAGTAGGTGGCTGGTGAACACATAGTTTTCATTTTACAGAAAATTTAGAATGCTGGGAATATGAAATGCATCTAAAAACTGAGGTTCTGATTTAGAAAATACCAGTTAGTAGATCTTTGAGGTGGAGATGTGAGAGACGATTAGCCCTTGCTTTATGTCACCACTAGGAAGACCAACATCTTGCACATGCTTCCCGACTCTCCTGCAGCAGGCTTGCCCAGTCACCTGATTCATGAAGACCTTGTCAGCTATAGTTCAGGAGGGAAGGTCTATTTCTAAATGCTTCCACCCCAACTCAAGATACCTTGGGGGAAGAACAGAAACAGACAGATGTAGAAGGAAGATAGGTGTGGGGATAGGATAGCTGGTGGGGGGGCAGCAGGGTGAGCATGGGCGGGAAGAAGCAGGCACCTGGAGTCTGCAGGCCTGAATTAAAATCTCAGCTCTGTCTGTGTGTCACAAATCTCAATTTTGTGCAGTCTTTACCTCAACTCTTCTATCTCCAAGAGACTTTATGGGATGGAAATCACAGTGCTATAAGCTAATGTGACCTCAATGAAGAGAAAAAGAGAAAAACCTCATTGCCTGTCCCCTCTGCACTAAATAGTAAACCATTTTTGCAGCGAGAAAAATAAATCACACAAATGCACCCTGAACATGAATGGGATCCAGCATACAAGAGCTGGGGTGTAAGTCAGCGGGGGGGAGGGTGAGAGGATTCACCAGAGAGAGTGGGGAGCAGAACAGGCGATCTACTGAAATAACACTGCTGAGGGGAACAGCGGGTGAGACAGGAGAGGTCTGCTGCACCACGTGGGTCACTTCCTGGCTGGCCATGGGGGATCAAACTCATGCTACAGTGGCTGGCAAAAGCTTGATGGCACTGTGTCTTTAACCCCTGAGCCACCAGGGAGGCCCTGCAGGCACTCTTTAAATGGTAGTGATGTAAAGATGATGAGTATTACAATAAAGGCAGCATGGACCCTACACGATAATGGGAACAGTGTGCATCGGCCTGTCTGGTGCTCACAGGAATCTAGGAAGATACACTATATCCCCATGTTAGAGGAGGCACAGAGAGGCCGAGTCACTTGCTCAAGGTCACACAAACAGCAAGTGGCAGAGCTAAGATTCGAACCCAGACTGTCCGGTTCTAGAATTTGTGTTCTTAACCTCTGTGTACTACAGTCTTACTACAACGCATACTCAGCTTCCTGGTTCTCTCAGAAAGGGAGAGCAATAGCCTCACTTTTTTGGATGATGAAACTGCAGTTCACACAGCTTCAGTGACGCGCTCAACACCTCAGGGCTACAAAGTGGGAGGTCTGGCTCACGGCTCTGCTCCTAAGCACCCCTTTCTTGTGACAGCAGGGGAGGCTGGGGCTCAGAGAGGGAGAGTGACTCGTATAAGTCCACGGAGCCCAGGAAAGGCGGAGCCCATCTTCCCACCCAGTGCCTGTAAGCCCAGGACCAGGGCCCGGGTGGAGCGCAGGGACTCTACTCACTTGGACAGGGAGACGCCACCAGGTTTGCCAATGAGGTCCTCATGGTGCAGGACGGCATCGCTCCAGGCAATGCCCAGGAAGTCGAGGATGAGTTTGAGGGAGCGCCTGGGGTGCAGCACCAGCTGCTCGTAGTACACCGGCAGGCATTTGTCCTTGCCCACCTCCATGCACTGGGCATACATGACCTCGATGGCCTTGTTCCACTTGGTGAGGCAGTCACGGTAGCTGCTGAGGTCGAAGCCAGCAATGGTGACCTTGCGAGTGATCATGGAGTGCACGGAGGCCCGGCCGTCCCGCACCATCAGCAGGAACTTGGAGTTGGGGAAGAGGCGCGACAGGTAGACTGAGGACTTGAGCGTGAAGGGATCCTTGTTGCAGAGCACACGGGCGGGTTCACCGTGCTTGGCGATCACCTCCAGGATGAAGGCCTGCATGGCGGCATCCAGCACCTCATCCGTCACGCCCGCCTCGTCCAGCCGCAACTTCTCCCGGCCGGACTTGGACCAGGCCTGGCGCATGGCCAGCACACGGGGGATGATTCGGGTCTCCTCGCCGCAGCGCACCTCTGGGTGGGCGTCCAGCATGGCGCGCATCAGCGTGGTGCCACTGCGGGGCACACCGCCCACGAAGATGAGCGGCATGGCCTTGCCATAGCGGTATTCCACATGGTCCATGCCCACCATCACCAGGTCCTCCTGCTCCGGCCGCATGACCCGCCGGGGGCCGCGAGGGCCCTCCAGCACTGCCCGGCACTCCAGCACCTGCTGTCCCAGCTGGACCACCAGCACCAGGGCCAGGGCGCAGCCGGCTGCCAGCAGCGCCCTCCGCACCGACAGGCGCATGCTGGGCCTGGGGTGGGGGGCCTGCTTCAGCGACAGGTCACAGTGCTTACATCTGGGGAGAGAGAAAGACACAGTGATCAGGGAGGCCCTGAGCTATGGCAGCTTTATCATACAGATGCAGTAACAGCCAAGAGATGACACAGACACACATACACTAGGTTTCACAAGTACTTGCTGTGTGCCTGGCTGGTGCTGGGTACCCCAAACTACTGTAACTCATGAGACCCTCCAGTCACCACAGGGGTAGTGCTGTTACTACCTGTGGGATGCTAGAACCCAAAAGCCTGGTTTCAATCCCTTGTTATAACTTGATAGCTGTGGGATCCATGCCTCAGTTTCCTCATCTGGTGAACAGAGCAATAATTCATCTAAAAATTACTATCAAACTGTAGAAAGTAGTAAGTTTCCAGCAGCATGCTGTCTGACAATGACAGGGTTTTTGCCTGTTCTGTTCATGGCCGTCTTCACAAGCATCTAGCACAGCGCTTGGCACACAGCAGGTGCACAATATGGAACATGCCGTGGCTGAATGAGTGGTGCCTGGCACAGAGTAAGTGCTATGAGATTATCACTGCAAAGAGGGGAGGAAACTGAGGCATGATAAGGCTGCACAACCCACCAGCTGGAAGCAGCCCAGCTAAAGTCCATGACTGGACCATGGGCCAGCCAGCTCCAGCATCTGCTCTGCATGACCACACACTGCCTCAGCAGATGCTTTTCAGAGATGGCACAGAATAGCCTGGTCTGGGCATCTTCCAGCATCACGTTCCACTCTTCGGTCTTCATTCAGTTAAGCACTTAGTATGTACTACAAGCTGCCAGGACTATGCTCACTGCAGGAGAGAAGAGGTAAATGAGACCACCAGGCCTCTGGTCCCAAGAAGCTTACATCCTAGAAGGGGAAGGGACAGCACATTAGCTACTGCCAGGCCATGGTAACAGCTTGCCAAGAAAGTGCCACCACCATGAGGGATCAAGCAGGGGAAGAATGAGAAAGTCAGGGAGGGCCTCTGGGAGAAGGTGCCATCCAAGCCAGAGCCTCAAAGAGAAAGTGCCAGCTATGTGAAGATGGATGGGAAGGGTGCTCCAGGCAGAGGGAACAGAGAGTGGGAGGACTCCTAAATGGGAGAGGGATATTCAAAATTAGAGAGGAGGCTTCTGGGGTCAGCAGTGAGGGAGGGCAAAGGGAGAGAAGGGGAGAGACTTATAGGGTGGGTGAAAGGGGGAGCTGCTAGGCAGGAAGATTAGGACATGAATTATAACTCCAAGTCTGCACTCGTCACACCACTCAGGCATTGCTAACAAAGATGGCTGGGCTTCACTGGCAATTCTTCAGGTAGGGACTTATGTTGAAAAGCAGGACCCATCCAGCTTAGCCAGTTCCTTCTCGAGTTATCTCAAAAGACAGATCTGCCCTCCTGCCCAGCTAGCCTTCAAGGCCCCCTGATTTTGCAACCTTAGGCAGACACAAAAGGTACATACTCAGTCACTAATGGCCACTCAGGCCTTCTCTGCCTCACCCCTGCTATTTCTGACCCTTTCTCTTAGCCAGTAAAGTGAGGGCTTGAGATCTCTGGGCAGAAAAGCCATCAGGCATGCCTGGGATAGAGCCCAGCTCTGCACTTCCCATGCGGCTAGTAAGCCTGGGCAACAGCTTTCACTTCTCTGAGCCTCACCTGGAAAATGGGTCTGAGTGTTAACCAACCTCAAAGGGGTATCATGAACATGCATAGACCCCCTACAGGACTTGGGACCATGCCCTGTATATAGAAAACATTTAAAAGAACATAGCAGGGGTCTTGCTGGTGGCGCAAGGATTAAAGTCTCAGTGCTATGAAGCTATCCCTAGCCACTGAGATATGAGTTGGAGCCCTGGCCAGGGAGCTACCCACATGGTGCAGCAGACCTCTCCTGTCTCACCCGCTGCTCCCTTCAGCAGTGTATTTCAGTAGATCTGCCTGGTCTGCTCCCAACTTTGTCTCTGATCAATCCTTTCACCCCCACACCTCTAGCCTAGACCCCAGTTCTTGTATGCATAAATAAAAATAAATCTTAAAAAAAAAGAGAACATTAGCAGTTTCTACCACATTCACTGTTCATTTATTCCAACATTTAATGCGACTCTACTGTGTGCTAGGAATCAGGTTATGAAGCTAAGAGACAGCCTCAGCCCCTACCACTGTGGACCCACACCTGGAAGGAGGTGAGGGGTTCTACCTAAGTAGGTGAGGGCAGGCTTCCTTTGAGAGGTGGTTCTCAGGATGAGTTCTGCACATGGACACATGGTGCTTTGAACATTCAGGTGGAGAAGCAACAGGAGGGCGCACCTGACAAAGGAACAGTAGCGCAAAGGCTCAGGCAGCGAAAAAGCTAGTGTGACCTTGACATGACCATGACTGGGCTTAGCAAATGGTGAAGGATCGCAAGAGACGAGAGTGGAGAGGCATTCCTCGTTGGACTTCAGGTTCAAGTGAAAACATCAAATGATCCAGGTTTGCAGCCAGATCAAGTCGCCCAAGGGCCTGAACTGCCTGAGGCCCCTTACGTTGTGGCAAATGGAAAATAAACATCAAAGCGAAGGGCACACAGGATCAAAACTGCTGAGAGGCCCTGGCACTTCCTAGCTATGTGGCTTGGGGAGAGTCACTTCTTCAATCTATGCCAGCTTTCTCCACTGCAAAGAGGGGAGAGTCCCCTGACCGCAAAGACTGCAGTGAGGATTGTAGAAGCAACCAACAAAGTGAAGAGGAGAGGCATCCTGGGGTGGTCTTTCTGAGCATGGAACATACTGGGGACCCTTGTCCCATCAAATGTTGCTGACAGTGCTGGTGCTTCATTGGTGCTGAACTCAGGGTCTGGGATGGGGGAATCTAATTCTAGGGCTACTTGCTAGGGGAAGGCAGGCTAGATAAGGTCACTCAGAATCCCTCCAAGGACCCATCTGCTTCTTCAAGTGCTCACTGAAATTCTCCCTTTAGACCTGTGACTAGAATTCTGCCAATTATGGTTATTTCAGTGTCATTGCCCTGGGGGTACTGTCAATCACACTCCAGCTTGAATTAGCCATTATTACCCTTTCATACAATACACTTAGTGGGGAGTGAGAGAACAGAGCTTTTGGGGAGCAGATGGTGATGGGCGATGCACAGAAAGGGAGAAAAGGAGCTAATTTTGGGAAAACAGTTTCTAGAAAGGATAGGTATAGTGTGCTTATCACTATGTGTGCAGGGGTGTGTGTGTGTGTGTGTGTGTGTGTGTGTGTGTACACACTCAAGCTTATGTTCGGGGTTGAAGTGATTTGAATACTAAATACCAGGCAGAAAGACCTGGAAGAGGGATAAACAGATAAGGAAAATGTTATCAACTCACCAGTTTTGCTCAATACCAATCACTCACTAGGCTACAGCACTTCAAAACCAAACACCTGCATTTTTTACAATTATGCAGCACTTAACTCTCATAAAGTTTTTTCCATGCATCATCTAACATCACCTTTTCACAACTCTGGGCTAGGTGGAGTTCAGAGAGAAGCAGCAATTTGCCCAAGCTCACACAGAGTGGCAAGCTTGGTCTGGGCCAGGCTGAGATCGAGCTGTTCATTGTCACTGGACAGGACCAGGTCAGAGGCTCATCCGCCAGACAAAACAGTTCAAAGCAGGCAGGTGAGATGTGAACAGAAGAGAGCAAAAACCTGGAGGGTGGCTTGAGAAAAGCAGGTAACTTGGCAAAGAGAAAGTAGCTAAGAGCCCACCAGGCAGAAGGCACGATCCCAGCCAGAGATCTCACTCTGGGAAGGGGGCAGAGAACCCACCCAGTGCAGGGGCCATGGCCTGCCCTCCAGTGGGAGGTCCCAGCCTCCTGGCAGAGAGGATGGCAGGTAAGAACCTCAGACTTGGAGTCCTACAGCCCTAGTTTCAATCCTACCTCTACCACTTGACAGATACTGGCCTTGACAAGGGACTTCACCTCTCTAAGCTGTTTTCTCCTCCAACAAAAAAAAGGGGGATAATAATAACCTTCTCTCAGGGAGCTATTACGAGACTCAGAACTTCTGTGTGAAGTGCTGAGCAAGCGCACCACAAAACACAAGCACAAAATGTTAGCGCTGTAAATGGGACGCCGGGGACTTGGATTCTGGCTGTGAGTCTGCGCTACGACGCTGGGCAGGTCCCCCTGCCTGCTCTGGGACTCAGCCACCTGCTGTCATGGGGAGAATCATCTTCATAGGAGACAAAGAGGCCAAACACCTGCCCTTTCCATGCCGCTGGGATCCAGTTCTGTCTTTTTCTGCATTTTTAACAAAGAGGAGAGCAGGCTTGAGGGGGAGGGGAGGGATGGAGTCTGCGGGGCGTTTGGCCCAGATGTTCCACAGTGGAGGTTGCGGGGGTAAGTGGAAGTGGCTGTGCCTAGGGCCATTGCCAGAGAAGCTGCGACTCTGGGGGGCCTTCTGCACGCACTTACCTCCCCTGGGCACTCTCATCCCTGGGCTCCAGCCCACGTGGCCACTCGCCAAGGCTGTCCACCAGCAGACCCCTGTAGAGGAGATGCAGCATTAGGGTTGAGTGCCATGGAGCGGGACAGAGGGGGATGTTGGGCTCTCCAAGGGCATCCGTGATTTTGCAGGGAAAGCACCTGGGGGCATGAGCTGCAGGGCACGGGAGGCGGGGGGGTGGCACTCAGGCCAAGATGCTGCTGCTGGGGCCTGAACTGGCCTGTTCCTCCGTGAACCAACTGGTTCACTTCTCAGACAGAGAGGTGTGAGCACAGAACCTGAGCCAAGACACTGCTGCCTTATGGCGCCCCCTTGGTCTCTGCCAACTAGACTTCTCCCTTCCTTCCTTCCGGCACATAAACTAGGAACTTCAGGAAAAAGTAAACATAATAAGCAACCACCACCAAACTCTACCCCTTGTTACCACTGGGGAATGCTGGGTAGTTGAACAGGCTGTGCATCACCAACTCCAAAGGCCCCCATATAGCTGGCCTATGATAAATATGGTGCCCCCTGGAGCTTGGCCATACCCTGCCACCATCCCCACCACAAACCAAAACCTACCGTGTGGGGGTGCCTTGTGTCATTTCATCCCTTTATGAGGACAGTATGATGTTCCCAATTTTACCAATGAGAAAATGGCACCAAGAGGAAGAGCAATTGACCCAGAGAATCACGTGACACCCAGCTCTTTACCACTGTGTTAAAGGAATGAGACTGAACACAATGGGATCTGGCCTGGACCCAGGACCTGGCCAACATGCAACCAAGGGGTCCTGGTGAGCACCTCACTGCCGTGTCCTCACTTTTTACAGTGGGAAGGATTTGTAGTCCAGTTCTCGTCTCCCCCACTTTATAGAGGAGACAACTGAAGTCCATGAGGCTGAATCTGAAGCTCGACTTTCCTCCTTCAGTTCCCATTCCAGAGGTGGGGTGGACAACTCCCTGACTGTAGTTTGTCACTGCGCTGAGCCTCAGTTTTCCATTCTATAAAATGGACTGCTGGGGGATTTCAACAAGAACAAGCACTCAAAAATCTCAGGTACTATCTTACTTGTGCCAAGATGGAGATCAACAACATAGGCTGTTAGTGCATGCCTTTGACCTCTTTCCCTTTCTATCTGCTCACTCCACACACCTCTATACAGTTTTTTCTATTCACCCTGATTAATATATTCAACTCAGATAGAAGTTTCCCAGGTGTATCCACAGCAACCACCCTGTACCCACCCCCAAGTGACAGGATGCACAGTCTGAAGCTCCTGGGGCCTGGGAGGTCAGTGGTGGGAGGTCTGCCTCTTGGGACACAGAAAAACAATTAGGGACCTGGTACTTGAAGCTCTTCCAGAGCTGAAATGGCTGCAGCCCAGCTGCCCTCAGGTGGTCCTTGAAATCCCAGAGAGCTCAAGAGGCCTGCCAACTCCCACACCAAGGGCCCTTTCAGGGTGGTAAGGCAGGGTCTCAGAACCTTCAGCTGCCTAGAGCTGCTGGTCTCCCAAGGGCACAGCAGAGTATGTATTTAAATTTGAACTAAGTAAAATTCCAGAAAATTTGAAGTTTTGAAGTTCAGCTCCTCGTTTGCACTGGTTACATTTCAAGTGCCCGGCAGCCACCTGGTAGTAGTGGACACTCTCCCAGATAGGGTAGATCTAGGATGGAGTTTGCAATCTGCAGCCCGCTAAGCCCTTAGGCTAAGATTGGCTTTTATATTTTTTAAGGGAAACAGGAGAAGAGAGCAGGAGGTGGGGCATGGGAGCAGTAGCAAGAGCAACAGAAGCTGAAATATTTACTACTGGGACAGTCATAAAGTTCCAATAGATAAAGTCTGTGGGTTCTGAACATTCCATCATTTGCAGAAAGTTCCACTGTACAGCACTGACTTAGAAATGGGAGGAATGAGAGGGGCTCAAATGAGCCCTCCTCTTGGAGGAGGGACATTGGCACACATATTTTTCAATTTATTTATGTTCTTATTATTTTTTAAAAAACACCTACCACTGTCCAGTACAGCAACTTCATTCTAACTCCCACTGTCTGCCTTCATTTTGGTTTTCAATGTCCATGAGTTTTATTTTTATTTTGTTTTGTCCATTTATCTACTTAACGTTTCCTTATATCACACATACAGGTGATATAAGGGGTCTTTCCCACTTATTTCACTTCACATAATCCCTTGAGTTCCTTCCATTTTACTACAAATGGCATAATGTCATCTTTCCTTCTAAGTGAATAGTATTCCATGTATGCATACACCACATTTTTACATACAGTCATCTATGTGTTGGCACTGGGGGAGTTCCTCATCTTAGCTATCATGAACAGTGCTGCGATAAACATTGTGGTAACATCCATGTACAAATAACTGTAGTGCACAGACATGGTGATTTCATATTCTTCAGATAGAGTCCCAGAAGTGGGAATGCTGAATCACCTGGTTTTAGTTTAATGAGGAAAGTTCAAAATCGTTTGATTTTTATCCTTTCTTCTGCTGATGCAAGAACTTCAGCATTTATTAATAAGCACTATTACATATTTAACACCAGATTTCCAAAAGGATTGCACCAATACACATTCCCACCAACCACATCCTCACCAACACTTGGTGTTAGCAGTCTTTTCGACATAAGCCACTCACAGGCCTGAGATGATATCTCATGATTCTGATGTGCACTTGCCTAGTAAGAAGAGATGATAAGCATTTTTTCATGTCTGTTGGACAGCTGCATCTCCTGTGGAAAAGTGTCTATTCATATTTCTGCTCATTTTTTGTTTTTTGTTGTTGTTGTTGCTAAATTGAATGAGTTCTTCATATATTTTGGATATTAACACCTAATTTGATGTGGGATGTGCAAATATCTTCTCCTATTCAGTAGGCTGTCCTTTTAGTCAGCTGATATTTTCTTTTACTGTACAATAGCTTTTTAATTTGATGTAGCCCCAATTGTTTTATTTTTGCTTTCATTTCCTTTGCCTTTGGTGTTGAGACCACAAAGACTTCAACCATGTCATGTGACTTATCACCAATGTTTTCTTCTATGTATTTTATGGTTTCAGGTTTTCCATCTAAGTCCTTAATCTCTGTGAATTTATTTTTGTTTATGGAGTTATGGTGTGATCTAGTTTCATTCTTTTACAAGTGGCTGTTACATTTGCCTGGGACCATTTATTGAAGAGATATTCCTTTCTCCATTTTATAGTCATAATTCCTTTGTCATAAATTAAGTGTCAATATACAAAGGAGCAAAGAATATGCATTGGAGCAAAGAAAGTTTGTTCAATAAATGGTGCTGGGAAAACTGGGTCGCTACATGCAAAAGAATGAAGCATGACCACTACCTCACACCATACACAAAAATCAACTCAAAATGGATTAAAGAACTAGACATAAGACCTGAAACCATAAAATATATAGAAGGAAATATAGGCGAAACACTACGTGATTTGCACATCAAAGACATCTTTACAGACACATCACCCAAAGCAGTGATAGTGAAGGCAAAGATAAACAGCTGGGACTACATCAAATTAAAGAGCTTTTGCACAGCAAAAGAGACAATAACAAAAACAAAGAGAAACCCCACCAACTGGGAGAACATTTTTGCAACCAACACTAATGATAAAGGACTGATCACAAAAATCTGCAAAGAGCTGATGAGACTCAACAACAACAAAGAAAATAATCCAGTCAAAAAATGGGCAGAAGAGCTAAAAAGAAACTTCTCTGAAGAGGAAATGCAAATGGCCAACAGGCATATGAAAAAATGTTCAACATCACTTGTCATCAGGGAAATGCAAATCAAAACTACCATGAGATACCATCTTACACCAGTGAGAATGGCACATATTAAAAAAACTAGCAACAACAAATGTTGGCAAGGGTGTGGAGAAAAAGGAACTCTTCTGCACTGTTGGTGGGAGTGCAAACTGGTCCAACCACTGTGGAAAGCTGTGTGGAGATTTCTGGACCTACTAAACATAGAGCTTCCATATGATCCAGCAATTCCACTCCTAGGTATTTACCCAAAGGACACAGAAACATCAATTCCAAAGAACACCTGCACCCCTATGTTTATAGCAGCACTGTTTACAATAGCTAAGCTTTGGAAACAACCCAAATGCCCAAAAATAGATGACTGGATCAAGAAGATGTGGTACATATATACCATGGAATATTACTCAGCATTCAAAAAAGATAAACACATGCAATTTGCAGCAACATGGATGGCGCTGGAAGGGATCATGCTCAGCGAAATAAGCCAAAAAGAAAAAGAAAAATACCGGATGGTCTCACTCATAGCAGGAATCTAGAAAACTTAAATAAGGGACCAGGAAAATGAATAACTATAAGAAAGTGAAAATCAAAATCAACAAAAAACTATGAACCAGAGACACTTTTAGGGGGGTGGGAGGGGAGGGATTGGGGTCAGAATGGGGGGGCTGCAATTGTATGGGGAATATAACAATAAAATTTATAAAAAAAAAAAAAGAAAAGATAAAAAAATAAAAAAAAATTAAGTGTCAATATATATGTGCATTTATTTCTGGGCTCTCAACTTCTGTTCCATTGATCCCTGTGTCTGTTTTTATTATATTACCATACTGTTTTGTTTTTTTTTAAAGATTTATTTATTTATTTATTTATTTATTTATACAAGCACTGGGTACAGTCAGAAGCACGGGAGGGTGAGAGAATTCACCAGAGCCAGAGCGGGGAGCAGAGCAGGCAGAAGGACCAAAGTACACTGCTGAGGGGAGCAGCGGGCAGCAGGAGAGGTCTGCGCGCCTATTACCATACTGTTTTAATTATTGTTGCTTTATAATAAAGTTTAAAATGATACATCTATTTTTCTTATTTTCCTCAAGAATGCTTTAGCTTTTTGTGTTTTGGGTTTTTTTTTTGGTAATTTAATATTTTTGTTCTATTTCCTTAAAAGTATCTTTGGAATTTTGATAGAAATTGCAGTGATTCTATATATTGCTTTTGATAGGATGGTCATTTTGGCTAAATTCATTCTCCCCATCCATGAACATGGGACATTTTTCCATCTCTGTCTTGTCTATATCTTTTAATAGTGTCTTATTAGCTTTCCCTATACAAATCTTTCACCTCCTTTGTTAAATTTGCTTCTAGGTATTTAATTCTTTTTTTTTTTGTGGGACCCTCACCGGAGGCCGGGAACGAACCAGCGCTGAAGAGGCTGTGGGCAGCCTCGCAGCCCAGCGATCAACGGCTGCACCACCAGGGGAGGCCCTATTTAATTCTTTTTGATGATATTATAAATGGGATTGCATCCTCAGTTTATTTTCCTTCTTACTTGTTATTTGCATATGTAATGTAATAGGGCTTTTTTTGTATTAATTTTGTAACCTATTACTTTATTATACTCATTTATTGTTTCTAACAGATTCTAATGGCATCTTCAGGATTTTCTACATATATTATTATATTATCTGCAAATAATGATATTTTACTCCCTTCCTAATCTGGACAGCATTTATTTCTTGTTGTCTCATTGCCCTGGCTAAGACCTCTGATACTAAATTACAGTGGTGAAAGTGGACAACCTTGCCTCATTCCTGTTCTTAAAAGAAAATGTTTCAGTTTATCACCATTGAGTATATTGGCTGTGGGTCTATAGCATATGACCTTTTTTATATTGAAGCGTATTCCTTCTATGGCCACTTGGCTGAGAGATTTATCATAAATGGGTGGTGTATCTTGTCAAATGCTTTCTCTGAATCTACTGATAGGATCATATGATTTTTATCCTTCCTTTTATTGATGTAGAACATCAGCATTTATTAAGCACCATAAAAATTTAACACCAGATGAAGGGCAGAATTTTCCACTTCATTTCATCCTCACAACAGCCCAACAGGTGGGTGGAAGCCCTGGTTCTCCAATTTTTGGAATATATGGATGAAAAGATCCATGTAGGTGAAGGGTGAGCATGACTTTATCAAAAACCAAAATTGCCAAATCAACTAAACCAACAGAAAACACCAACAGAAAATCAAGGTAAGAAAAAAGACAAGGAAATAAATTCCCAATGCCACCAGAGGTGGTGTTTGGGAGGTATTTGTCTCCTAAAATCGTAACTTTTGCGATGTTCATATTGTCTTTGTATATATTAAAATAAGACAACTAGTATCTTTTGCATTACATGCCAGACATAGTACGGGGCCAGACTATTAGTCCCTTCCCCTCTAGCTACTTGTTGTGTGACCCTACCCAGTCACTTAACTTCTCTCAGCCTCAGTTTCCTCTTCTATTGGAGATGGTCACTTCATCACAGTAAGCTCCCATGTATTAATAGCACCTGGGCCCTTGAAAAGTGGCAAGTTCAAACAAGGAACTAGCCAAATGGGAGTGTTCAAGGAGGTGCACATAGTTAGAACATGTTAGAACAGCACCTGGCACAGAGCAAATGATATTTACTTGTTGGCTTTTGCTTCTAATTTTACCTTCAGAGGACCTTTTAAGGTGGGGATTTTTTTTTCTTAAGGTGGGGATTTTTTTTTTCTTAAGATGGGAATTTTTTTTTTTTTAAGATTTATTTATTTATGCATACAAGAGCTGGAGTATAGGCCAGAGATGTAGGAGGTGAGAGGATTCACCAGAGACAGTGGGGAACAGAACGGGCAGACTGACCAAAGTACACTGCTGAGGGGAGCAGCGGGCAAGTCAGGAGAGGTCTGCTGTGCCATGTGGATTCCTACCTGGCCAGCTGGGGATTGAACTCGTGCTGCAGAGGCTGCGGATTGCTTCATAGTGCGATGCTTACCCCTTGTGCCACCAGGGAGGACCAAGATGGAAATTTTTAAGCCCACTTGAGAGAGAAGCTTGAAGCTGGTTAGCAAAAGTCACATAACTAGCAGGAGGCTCTGTCCTCAAGATGCATCCTTAGAATCGTGTTAGGGGGCTTATAAAGTGGGGGCAGCAGGAGTAGATGGAAAGGGACTTTGCTTTCTCTTTCTACTGCCCCATGGGCTACCCTGAATGACCACTGGGAGGGGAAGGGAAGAGAGTGATTCAATATTCAAGATCTCCCTAGCCCCAGGTTCATTTATTCCACCAGTGTTTATTAAATACCTATTATAAGCCATGCATTGATCAAGATACTGGGACACATGAGGGCTGCAGACAAAGGCCCCTGTCCTCAGGGACCAAGGAGACCAGCATGTGATAAAACTGCACATTATAAATGCTTGGAAGGAAATGCCCATGGTGGGAGCGGGTGACCTGCCATATAAGGGGTCACTGAAGGAGGAGACATTTATACCGAGCCCACACTGATTTCTAATTTCTCTAAGCTCAGCACATCAAGAGCTTCCCAAGAAAGGGGAGGGGGCTGGAGCACTGGAAGCCAGCTAAGGAGTCAGGTCACTGCACTTACAGAGTGAACTTGGAGGGGTGCCCAGTGCCCATGTGCCCATTTGCCTGAACTCAACCATCAGCCATGCCTCCCCGTGGGAATCAGCTCCCAAACATTCCATCACCATGGCCACCACCTACCCCGCTGGGCCCCCGCTGACCTCACCTCCCCCAAGCCCAATCCTCCAGTACAGACTGGGGGAGACCTTAGCAGGATCCCTGGGGATTAGAGACTCCAACCAACTTCAGAGGCAAGCCAGGCAAGAAAAATGTGCCAGATTTAAGTGGGGAAAGAGGAAGAGGAAAAAGAGTAATTTCAAGGCTCTGGACACAGCCTGGGCGTAAAATGCATGAGGAGCGGCACCAGAGGAAAGGGAGGCCGGCAAGGGAGGCCGGCACACCACCTTAAACACGCCAGGGAAGCTTATCGCACCCTGATATTATGCCAGGACGGAGCTGAGTGTTTCACAGTCATCACTGAATTTTGTCTCGCATGCCTCTCGTTATCCCATTTCACTTCCCTTATTATCCATCCATTTACTGGGGCTCAGAAAGGTGGGGTCACCTGCCTGAAGCCACTAGCAGGGGCCAAAAAAACAAGTCCAACTCAATCTCTCCCTCCCTCTCTCCTTTCCCCCTTTGCCCTCCATAGCCCATATTCCTAGACCCGGGATTCCCTCCTGACTTGCTTTACATTTTTACCTAAAATAATCACAGCAGCGCCCCCACCATGACGTTCCGCCGCCCTCTCAGACTCCCAGCTGAGGACTCTGCTAGCCGCAAGAGAGCAGTGGGGGGTGGTGCATGGGGTCCCACCCCGGCTACCAGCTCAGAGGCTGGTGCCCGGGCTGAATGGGGCAGCCCAGAGCTTCAGTGCTCTCAGCATCTGCAGCAGATTCAGCAGGAACGACATAACTTCCATCAAGCCTGGCACGAAGGCAACATGCGAGCGGCAGGCAGCCCTGAGCGCCGAGATCACTGCTACCAAAGCACATGGGCCGAGACTGCAAGGACACCCAGATCACAAAGCCAGCGGCCTGGTTAGCGGGGCTGGCAAGCTTCTGTACAGGGCCAGAAAGTCTGTGTGTGGGTCAGATAGTCTCTGTTGCAACTACTCGACTCTGCCTTTGTAGTATAAAGGTCTCACTAGCCTACGCATCTGGCTGTGTTACAGTACGATTATTTACAAACAGCTATGTCCGCCAGGCCACCGTTTACCACCCCCAGTCTAGAGGGTAATAAGGCAGTATCAGACCTGGGCAAACGAGCAAAACACAAAGGCAGTGCATCGAAATGAATGCTGGAGTGTATTCTGGTTCTGGGTCCTATCTCAGAAGGGCCAGGGAGACCACTCAGCCGTCAGCATTTAGTAGGTGAGAGAAAAATGCAGCACTTAGAAACACAAACAGTTGATTTAAAAAAAAAAATAAAAATAAAAACACGCACATGGAGTCATCTGGCCTGTGGCCAAGCAAAGACTTAAGGAGACAGACTCGGGTGTGCCTGGCACTTCTACATTTTGCCTGGAACATCAATGGGAGGGAAGGGAGGATTCTGCACTATAATTAGTCCCATTTTACAGAGGGGATGTTGAGGCTCAGAGAGGTGAAATGTTTAGCCTGAGATCACACAGATAGTAACCAGCTGAGCCCAAAATGGAGCCCAGATCCTCCTGATGCCAGAACCCAAGCCTGAACACCACCCCCCTTCCCTACCATCCATCCACAAAACACAGATGGGGAAACTATCTGTCCAAGGTCACGCCCCTGATCAAGGCAGTGACTCGCTTGGAGTCCAGTGCCCCATCTCTCAGCGTGCACTGGGCTTCCTGTTTGGGAACATACCAGGCCTGCTAGGGGAAACAAAGCAAACAGGAAAGCACCAGATGACCTTACAGAGGAGGACCGGGGTTTCCTATCACACAGACACACATACACACACCCACACACCCAAACACACACACACACCCCGGTCTCCATTCTCTGCACTGAGGGAATGAGCACCACCTGGCTTTGAGCTCTTGTTCTTCTGATCGCTAGCAACGCAGTCCTGGGGGGCAGGCGTGACCTACCTTCTCTGGGTGTCGGTTTCCTTATGGGTAAAATGCAAACAGCAGAATGAAATAAATGAAGTGATAATAAGCACTCGGATCAGAACTCTGTCATGATCTCATGTTCTCTCTTCCCTTTAAGGTGGTTCTCAAACTTCCACGCATAGCAGAACCACCTGGATGTCGTGATGGAGCCCGGGAATCCACATTTCGCCGAGTGCTGCCCCTTTCCTGCTCTATGAAATATCATGCAGGCACCAAATTCAGCAGTTGAGGACTATTTCCCGGCACCTCCCAGACCGGGGAAAGGGAGCACATTGGTTCCAAGGCATGGGGGTCAAAGATGCATGCCAACAAATAGAACAGGCCCGGGGGAATCTGGGCGTGGCCACTCGCCAGCCAAGAGACCTCAAGCCAACGACTTCTCTCTGGGCCACACGCACCTCCCTTCCAGGATTAGGGTGAAACAGCACCCACCCAGCCAGGCTGTGGTGAATCAGCTATGACGGCTTCATACTCTCCACCACAGAAAAAACGTCCTGCACCCCCCTGACTGCCCAAAAAAGCCTTTGAGGGAGAAAGCCCCTCTCCCACCAAGATGCACACAGAGATGCAGATGAGGAAGTGGTCGCCTGTGCTCACCGAGCTGGTCATAGAGCAGTGTCAGGACCAGAACCTTCTACCACCTGATAAAACCAATGAGCCTTTCCCAGAAGAATGTTTTTTCAGTGGAATGAAACACAAAGGATTATAAGGACACCAGTTACAGTAAAATCTGGCTAAGAACACAAGGAGAAAGAAGGGTCGATGTAGCAACCCATGTGTTTCCTTATTAAAGCAATAAATTACAAGATGGGGGGGCTAGTAACTATAATTTGCATGCAGTGACGAGCAGAGATACCCACAGCAACTATGGTAAAAATATATGTGGTTTCTCTTGGTGACCAAGGCCCAGCTGCACTGTCATGACCGTGTTTGTCACTTACATTCACACCTGGAGGAAATGTTAAAGCAAGAGTCCATGCCAAACAAAATAAACAAAAGAGTCAACGAAGACGTCATTCATTTTTTCAAATTCCTGAGACTCTGGCATTAGGAGCAGGGAGGGCCATACCTGCCTGGGGAGGGGCCTGGCCCCTCATTACCCACCTTTCCTGCCCCATTTCCTCTGACCACGGTAGAACAGAAGACAATCAAGGAAGAGCTTGACAGCATCATCTGGGGAGAGGCTTGTGTGCTTTGATTTTAGTTTTAAAAAATAGGAGATGGTAAAACTATGATGAAAGAAACATGGTGTCTAACAACATTGGCATCCCACACCCACGTGACCTTGGTCTAGACACTGTACAGCCGACGTGACGGGAAGCAGAACTAGGCTCAGCAGATCAGCCGCAAGAAGCAGACGAGGGAAGGCTCAGGACAGGCACAAGGTCGGCCAGCCTGGGTGCCCACCTGCCTCTACTCCAGACCCCTAGCAGGGCCTTCTCTCTGGGCCTCAGTTTTCTCATCTGTACAATGGGTCTGACAGTGCTCATAGCAAGGCTGCTGTGAGGATGAGGTGTGAGCTTCAGCAATGGTGGGCAGGAGGGTAAGGAAAGGAAGTCACAGGGGCCACGGCAGACCTGAATGCCAAGGAGGCAGCTTGGGGCTATCCTAGGGCCGGATGTTGGTGGGGCCATCTAGGAGCAGATACAGGCCTTCTGGTGCAGGTGGCTTAGAAGAGAATGGCTGGAGGCTGGTTAAGAGGTCTTGGGGGACCCAGGGAGCCACCCAAAGGAAACTGGCAGGAGAAGGGAAGTGACATGGAGAGAGAATCCTGTGCTATCCTCACCCTGGGGGAGCAACTCAGTCTTTCAGGGTGGGCCTCACTGGCCTCATCTGTCAGCAGACACCCTGGAAGGAGGAAGGGAGAGTGGCGGGGAGCACTCTACCACCCTGTGGAGAGCAAGAGGTTTCTAGGGACGAAGATGAGGTGAGAGGCATGTCCCTGAGTGCAAAACTTAAAGGGGTGCCCCAAAACTTGGCAGGCAAGATCAATAATCTTTCAGTGCAACACTTTTAAATGAAATCAAAGAGCTCCTCGATGAACAAAACATTAAATTTTAAAGAGAATAAATAATGGTCTGAGGTCTTAGAGCCTAAGGCAGAAGGGAAAAAAATCAGTAATGCAGATTCTGTCTTTAAGTGTTGACACGCTGTTCATCACGGATCTTTTTGCATTGATCTAGATTTGTTTTCCGTAATAGCTTTAATGAGCTATAACCCATGCCATACCTATTTGCAGGGTACCACTCAACGGTCTGTGTGTGTTCAGAGTTATGTAACCACCATGATTCATTATAAATCATTTCCAGGAGCCCGAAGAGAAATTCGGAGGCCCTCATCCCCCAGCCCCTGGCAATCACTAATCTACTTTGTCTCCATGGATTTGCCTTCTCTGAATATTTCATATAAATGGAATGACATTGTACATGGTGTTTGGTAACTACCTTCATCTAGCATAATGTTTTTAAGGTTTATCCATTAATTTTGATTTTTTTTCCCATTTGTGTTGAAATATTATTTATCTCGATAGCTGGGCCTTTGAGCATGCCCTTACCTTCTGCACTGGGGCTGAGGGTCTCACCTAATCTCAACCCTGCTGCCTGGAACACCTCCACCCCCCACCAAACCCTGGATCCTGAAACTAAACCCCCATCCCCCACCATTGACTACATGGTTCTGTTCACACTGTACCCAGAAGCCAAGGAGCTCGGGACCCTCAGACAACCCCCACAGCCTGAACAGCAGGGGCTACTGGGAGCCTCTCAAACCCATGCAGTAGTGGAAATGGGCCCACACAGAGCCCCACTCCTGGGGCTGTTGTCTCCACTTGCCCGAAGGCATCCTACTGCAACTTCTTCTGCTTTGAAGAGAGCACTCACTGACTCCTGGCTGTGTACACCACGCGTCACCTCCCCACATACGGAACCCAAATGACAGCCATGGTGCACCCACCAAGACAGACAGCGATGCCAGGAGACGGCACAGGACAGGCATTAGGGGACAGAGACCAAGGTCCATCTCTGCTGCAACCTGGCTGTGCTGCTTTGGGCAAGACACTTGGCCTTTCCTCATCTGTGAAATGGGGTGGAGATGGAGGGCAAGGACAGAGCCCAGTGGACTGTCAATGACGTGAGAGCATGCTGACTCTCAGCTGGCACCGTGCTGGGGACGTTGGGAGCACGGCCCATCTCCTGCTCCTACCTGATCAGAAGGGAGGCACGATGCCCTCTTTTACAATTGAGGCATCAGAAGCTCAAGGACGTTAAACACCTTGTCCAGAGCCACACGCTGGTAAGGACGAGGCCAAGATTTAAACTGACATCTGACTCCAAAACTCAGGGTCTTAAAAGTCAAGCTGGCTTCATCTGTCCTGTTACATGAGCCAGTGTCTTCATTCAAACACCCCACTGTGGGGGACACGTGAACAATTTCCCAGGGTACAAAAGTCCACCTCTGGGAACCCCTCACCTGCCCCTTGACTGTCCTGCCCCTCGCCTGCCCCTTGACTGTCCCCTCGCCTGCCCCTTGACACCCCAGTCCTGTCTTCATCCAAACCATCAGTCTCTGCCACACGATGTTGGGGCTGTGGCCTTTGAGGGGAGGGAAGGGGCCAAGCAGTGTAGAAAGGCAGAGCAGAGAGGCGCGCCCCCAGCCTAGGACAAGGAGAACGCCAGCTCTACCCCTGGCTACCCCGCCAAGGCACTCTGCAGCCTGGACATGTCTCTTCCAGCTCTGGGACTCAGCTTCCTCACCCCTGACTTCCAGGGGCAGACTGAACTCTCCTCTCTCTCCCTGCCTCGCATGCAACTTCAACTGCCAGAACCTTTTCTGACTTGACACCTGAATTGGCACTCTGTGTAAGATTTCACCTGAAAAAGAAGTTCATGGTTAACTTCTTTAAAAAGTACAAGTAAAAAGTACAAAAGGTTTCCTCATCTGTAAAATGAGGACAGTAATAGCACCCACCTCCTCGGGTTGCTGCGGGGGGTGGGGGAATAAAACACAACATTCCAAGTGTTTGGAGCAGCCTCTGACTCAGACTAAGCCCCCATTGTGTGAGGCACAGGACACCTGACACCCCCAACTCTGCGACTTTGAGCTTCAAAAGTGACTCCAGAGAGGTCATTAGCATCTCCAAACTTCAGTGTCTGCCCCACTTCATAGGCCTCAGTGGCTCAGGGTGGCCACGCAGGTAGCCTGGCATCTGGCACCATGCAAGCCCTGGCATCTGGCACCATGCAAGCACTATGCACACCCTAGAGGCCTGAGAAAACCCCGAGCTGAGTGAGTGTGGATTTAACCACAGAAGGCCCTGCTAGTTCCCACTAGTTCCCACAGACAGGTGCCTGCCGGAGGAGGGGCTGTTTCAGTAAGAACACACACCCTTTCTCTGGCCAAGACCGCTTTTCTGGCTACAGCAGACTATTGAGGTCAGACCTGATTGGTCTGCCCGCCTTCCTGGCCAGCATCTGGCTCACCTGCCGCCTCAAAGACATAGGACATTATGAGAACAGGGGAGATGAGGCACAAAGTGGGGTGGCCCTGTGGTTAAGGGAGTGGATGGAGGGTACAGGAGGGGTGAGGGCCACGTCCAGCAAATGCCAAGGACAGGCCATGAGGACTGCAGTGGGTGCACATCAACAGTCTCAGGTTTCTTATCTGTAAAATGGAGTTGAACTGCCTGTCTCAAAGGGTTGCTATGATAACTGTTAAGTGCAATTCTTAGGGCAACAGGATTTCAGTAAATACCAGCTATTAACTGATCATCATCTCTAGACATTCTAAGCAAATATTCCACAGTCCAACTAGAACACACATGGAGATGACCATTAAAAAGAGATTCATTATGGGCCTCCCTGGTGGCCTAGGGGTTACGTCTCAGCGCTGTCACCACTACGGCCTGAGTTCCATCCCCAGCCAGGGAGCTACCCATATATGGCTCAGCAGACCTCTCCTGTCTCGCCTGCTGCTCCCCTCAGCAGTGTCTTTCAGTCTGTCTGCCTGTTCTGTTCCCCACTCTGTCTCTGGTGACTCCTCTTGCCATCCCCTCACCCCAGTTCTTCTACACATGCATAAATAAATCTTTAAAAAAAAAAAAACTCGATTCATTACCCTGGAATAAGATGCTAGGTGATTAAAAAGGTTATCTGATCCCATTCTAGTAAATATTAAAGTTGGAAAAATACTCCAGAAAGGTATACCCTAAAATGTTAACCGGAACTTCAATTTTCTCCTTTTCTGAAATTTCATATTATTTATTCTACAGAGAGTATCTATTATAGAAACATTTCCCTACAAACACATCAATAGATAAATAGATCTCAAAGGTACGATACAAAAGAAAGGGATGGAAAAATGAGATGAAATTGTGGTGATTTTTAATTTGCTACATAACTTTGGGACCTTGAGTCCTGGAATATAGTCAGCCTTGGAGAAAGCCTGGTGCAAGCCTGGACAGGAGTCCGGCCAAGGCCACACTGCATGGCCAGGGAGCTGCAGTCCCAGCCTGCCTCTCCAGACCCCAGAGTGTGCTCCTCTCTGACGGCATCACACTGGCTTATTCTCCCAGCAAGATTAGTAGGCTGGCCGCCCGGTTACAAATCTGGCCTGGAATCAGGCTGTAGATCCTGACTGGGCCATCAGCTTTGTGACCTTAGGCAAGCTACTTTGACCTCTGTGGGTATCTCACATGGCTTTTGCCAGAATTAAGTAAGATAACACATGAAAAGCACTTAGTACCATGCCTGGCAAGCAGCAAGTACTCTGGGACCCACTACTGTTATTACTGTTCCCCCTAGGAATCTAGCTATGTCATGGAGAATCCTGCATAAGGCATGGAATGCTAACCCAGCAGGCAGAGGAAGGAAATCTTTAGACTTGGGTACTGGAGAGCCATGGGAGGTGTTTGAGTAGGAGAGGCTCAGCATAACCAAGAAGCTTCACAGGGCTGGCAGTCAGGGCTCACCTACAGGGACTCTCTCTGCTAATGTCTGTTGTCTCAGGCTCTACAGCCTTGGCAGAACTCCCAGTGCTGAGTGCTACTGAACAAAAACGCAGACAACTCCCATGGACTACACCCCAGCCACTTCCAGCCTTGATGGCTTCCGAGGTGCCAGGTGACTGGTGAATATCAAAGAAATCAACTAGCTGAGGGACCTGGTGCAGCCCATACAGACTCAGTCCACTGGTGCGATGACCAGGAGGCCCATATGTCTGGCAGCAGGGTGGCAGAGAGGAAAGGGCCCCTACTTCAAAAGGCTGATTTCCACCTACTCTGCTGTGTGACCTTGGGAAAGTCCCTCTCCCTATCTGAGTCCCAGTGTACCCATATGTGACAGGACTATAACTGCTTCTGTCTGCTCAGGGGCTGCCAGGGGAATGCAACAAAATGAAACAAGGACAGTTTTCTCTGGCTGCATTCCCACTGTGTGCTAGGCACAGTGCCAAGAGTTTCAGGATTTCATTCAGTCCTCACAATTCTAGAAGCGGGTCCTTATATTTCAAGTTTTAAAGCTTTGTTTATTACTCAACTCAAAGACACAATCTTCACATTAAAAACACAACAGGGGGGGCCTCCCCGGTGGCGCAGCGGTTGAGCGCTGGGTTGTGAAGCTGCCCACAGTCTCTGCAGCGCTGGTTCAATCCCTGGCTGCTCCCCGGCCACCGGAGGAGGGTCCCACAGGGCACGCAGACCTCTCCTGCCTCCCGCTGCTCCCCTCAGCAGTGTACTTCGGTCCTTCCGCCTGCTCTGCTCCCCGCTCTGGCTCTGGTGAATTCTCTCACCCTCCTGTGCTTCTGACTGTACCCAGTGCTTGTATAAATAAATAAAAATAAATCTTTAAAACAAAAAAACAACAGGGAAAGCTTATGAAGTCTCTTTGGAGCAAAATCTCCAATCTTGTCCTCTTCCCTCTTTCCAGAGAGATAACAATTCAGTTTGGGGAGGAGCCACCCACATCTGTTTCCCTGAGGTTAGAACAACATAAATCCCTGAATGGAAATCATGTAAGGCGATTTCCCACCCTCTCAAAAGCCCACCACCCATCCTTTCAGCTTCCATTCTTCCATCCTTCCCTCCACATGCTATCCTATCCCACCAGTAGTTCTCAACAGAGGCCGATTTTGCCCCTTCAGGGCAATAGGTAATATCTGAACACAGCCTTAGTTGTCACAACCAGCAGTTATCAGAGGGATGCTGCTAAACATCCTACAATGCCCACGTCAGTGCCCCCACAAAAGTCACCCATCCCCAAGTCAGAAGTGCCAACACTGGGAATCCCTGGAGTTTATGTATCCTTCTGAAACTTGCTTAGTTCACGCTGCACTAGGTCTGGGAGAGCTTTCGATGTCAGCACATTCATTCTGTCATTCACTGAACACCTACTGTGTGCCAAACTCTTTCAGCACAAAGCCACATCAGTTCATGACTGAGGCAAAGTCCCACTCTCAGAGGTGCTCTGTCCTCATGGAAGACAAGGCATGCCCACATGCAAGGCCCTGCAGGATTTCCTGCCCTTTCATAAATTGTTCCAAAGCATCCCTGGCAGGGATGGCCCGCCATTCACTTGGCCAAGGCCTTCCTAGCAGACAGTTAGACTGTTTTCATCTTTGATCCACCACAAAGGATCATGTTTCTTTGTGCCCAGGCATGAGGTGCCCTAGAGGGCTTGGAAAGCTCCATCAGCAGGGTATCCTGGAAGCTGGCTCGTCCCATCCTGGAGGTCTGAATCAGAATCTGCCCTTTAACCAGATTCCAGGCATTAGAACTTGAGGCCAGTTCTAAAGTGGCGTGGCTGACTCAGGGAAGGATCCATCATTTATTGTCCTTTACATTTCAGCAGAACTAGCCAAAGGACCCAACAAGAGACCCTCCTACCAGCAGCCTGCAAAAGACCCTTCTGCTCCCACCTTGTATCACCTGTCATCACTGTTTTTGTCAAGCTGGCGATTTCTCCCATTTTCCAGATACTGACACTGAGGCTGAAGGGGTATCAAAACAACCAGAATCTGGGGGGGTCAAGAACCTCTAAGTTCCTTCTCAGATCTGGCTTTTAGGATTTGGCCTCATCCTGGGCACATTTCATGCCAATTCCTGTTCAACCACTCTGGTGGTCAGAAAGCAGCTCAAGAAGCAGGAAGGGGGCCTCCCCGGTGGCGCAGCGGTTGAGCGCTGGGTTGCGAAGCTGCCCGCAGCCTCTGCAGCGCCAGTTCGATTCCCGGCCACCGACGAGAGGGTCCCACATGGTGCGCAAACCTCTCCTGCTGCCCGCTGCTCCCCTCAGCAGTGTACTTTGTCAGTCTGCCTGCTCTGCTCTCCGCTCTGGCTCTGGTGAATTCTCTCATCCTCCCGCACTTCTGGCTGTATCCAGTACTTGTATAAATAAATAAATAAATCTTAAACAACAAAAAAAAAGCAGGAAGGCAGAAAGGAGAAGTCCCAAGGAAGGGGGCGGCTCTGTGGACTGAGCATGCCTGAGGGTCCCCCAGAGGGGGCATGCCTGTGCCTCTTCATGCCAGCTCACCCAGGACTGAGGACCGGCTTGGGGCAGGGGGTAAGCTTCACACCATGCAAAGGAAATAAGGCCAGGGCTCTGGGGTCAGGATGAACACAGGGAGAGCAAGGGAGAGCGCTCTGGAGCCAAAGAGCTGGTTGGGGCTCTAGCTTTGTGCACGCCAATTGCACATCTTAGCCTCAGTTTCCTCCCTTGAAAAATGGGTTCATACCTATCATTGCAGAGTCTGGAGGACTTACTGGGCAGATGAGTTAACAAAGAATAGCCACCAGCTGAAACCTGCCCTTGGGCTAGCTCTGTGCTGATTCACTCAACTTAATCTACCCTCCCAGCAGCCAGCTGTGGTCCCCACTGCTGCCTTCCCCATTCAACAGGTGAGGACACTAAGGCTCAGAGAGGTGTAGTGCCCTGTCTTTGATTACACACTCTGAAACCTATAGGACCAGTGGCCTTGGACATACAAAGTCAACATTCCTCATCCGAACTCAGACTCTGTCAAGCAATGTGACCCGGGGCAAGCTGCCTCACTTTTTTGAACCTGTTTCCAGAATGGTAAAATGGAGGCCCAATGCAGAGATCAGAGCTAGGAAGCCCTCCTGCAAACTGGGGAGTACCGTGTGCCCCCCTCCCCCAGGGCTCCCTATCGTCACTCCCAAAGACCCAGCCCGGGAAGACCTGCCACCCCTGGGTACCTCTGCACTCTCCAGTTCTCTCGGTACGACATGGATGAGGCAATGCAAATCTGGCAGCCCCTAAAAGAGAAAGCTGCTTGCTCAAGTCACACGGCAGGTAAGTGGTGGAGCCCTGGACAGCAAGCGGTGGAGTATCAAACCTGAACACCTGAGTGGTGTACAGGCAGCAGCCAGGGCAGAGGTGAGAAAAGGCTGGAGCAGTGACACCAGGAGCAGGCAAAGCTGCAGTGACCTGCTGACTCGTGGCTTTGAGGTCTCTTTGAAGGGTCAGTCAGCACCGGTATGTGCCCGCCTCTCTGCAGAGGCTCCTCCTTCCTCTGGACCTTCTCATGGATGGGCAGTGGGTACTGCCTGTTGAGGGCATCTGGGCTTCTCTCTAAGGTGGTGGCTCAACCCTCCTAAACTATGCAGTCTGCCCTCTGGAATCTTCTCTTAACACTGTGGTCAGAAGGTGCAGCTGTCACAGAAACCTGACCACGTTGCCCCCAGTCTCAGGATGTGCCCCGCAACCAGGGGAGGTGACAGTGCCATCCAATACAAACCCAAGACGAGTTACATGTGGAATTGTCAGTTTTCCAGTACTCACATTTAAGAAAGTAAAAAAGGTGAAATGAAACTTTAATAGATTTTATTTGACCCAGTATAACTAGAACACTGTCATTAACCGATATAAAAATTCCAACAAAATCAACACTAAAATTACTATAATGAAAATCAATGTAGAGATTAAAATTAATGAGAATGAGATTTTATGTTCCCTTTTTTCCCTCTTGGCATCAATTCTTTGAAATCTGGGGTGTAGCTTCTACTTACAGTGCATCTTTATGGGGATCACAAATTTCCAGGGGAAATACCTCATCTATAGTAAGAGGTCATAAAATTGACAGTAGAGAAAATCTAGCCACATACTCAAATTGGCCCACACATGCTGAAAAGTTTTCCAAGAACAGAACCAAGTATCTGCTTTGAAATCTAGATTCTCAGCCACACTAGCCACACTTCAAGGACTCAACAGCCACAGTGTTGTGGCTCCCACATGAACACGGGTTGATGAAGTCGTCAGCTGCCTGGTCCCCGCAGCATCTCCTGCCTCATTTCTGGCTGTGACACTGAGTCTCCCATCTCCGAGTTTACCAGGCCATCTCCTGCCCTCCTTCAGTGTCCCCATGTCCCGCCAATCCCATCACTCCTTCAAGACTCAGCTCCAGGCTCCTCCCTTGTGATCCTTCTCTGACAGCCTTGGAAAGGATAACATTCCAGCTCCTCTGCTCATTTCCCTTATTGTAATGTCACCCAGTAAGGTAACTGTCCATCTCGGGGTTTCGGAACCTCGTAACTGTTGACATTTGGGTCAGATAATTGTCTGTGTTGGTGGTGGTGATGACGATGATGGTGGTGATAGGGTGGGGGTGGGGGATTCGGTGCATTGTGGGATGTTAAATAGCATCCCAGACCTCTGTCCATGAGATTTCACCCCCACCCCAGTAGGGACTGCCAAAAATATCTCCACATATGGACAAGTGTCCCCTAGGGGCACAATCTCCCCTGGCTGGAAACCAATGCCTGGCACACGAGGGCGTCCAATCCTGTGCCTGAATGGAAGAAGCTTACCCAAGTATACTCTATCACAATGTCTGCCTCCTTCTGGAAGACCTCTGTGAAGCCCGGGCCTGGTTAGCAATCCCACAGCCCCCTGCACTCATCCCTAGGACATCCTCCCAAGGGTAGCGGTCTTGTTCACTGCCGTACTTTGAACGCCTAGTCGGATTGGTACATAATAGATACATAATAGAACTGACCTAAGAAGTAGGGATGGGGGCCTCCCTCCTGGCACAAGGGGTTAAGTCTCAGCACTATGAAGCTATCTGCAGCCACTGCAGCATGAGTTTGATCCTTGGCCAGGGAGCTGACCCACAAGGTGCAGCAGACCTCTTCTGTCTCGCCCGCTGCTCCCCTCCGCAGTGTATTTCAATAGGTCCACCTGTTCTGCTCCTCACTCTGTCTCTGGTGAATCCTCTCACCCCCCCACACCTCTGGCCTACACCCCAGTTCTTGTATGCATAAGTAAAAACAAATCTTAAAAAAAAAATAAAAGAAGGGATGACTTAGGTCTAAAAGTCCCACAGAGTCACTTTTGCCCATTTTAGCTCAGAGCTCTAGAACCCCCACAGAGGTGTTAATAAAAGTCACGGCTTCAGTTAGCACTGGGCTAAATACTCTGCAGGGTTCAGAGAGGGAAACTGAGGTTCAGATAGGTGTGGGGCTTGCCCTGTGATCAAATCAATGATTTTGAGGCTCGAGATTCCTGGTTCCTCCTCTTACTGATCAAAAACAGTAATACAGGGAAGAAGATATTTTCGATACATGTATCAAACAAGTTATCTGTATCCAGACTTCTAAAGAGCTCTGTGAAATCGATAACAGGACAGGGAACTCAACAGAAAAACAGGCACTCATTAACAGATACTTCACAGACATGCCCATGAAAGGTGCCCAATATCATTATCTATCAGGGAAATAAATGCAAATTAAAGTTCAATGTGGGATCACTATATATGTGAATGGCTTTAAAAAATACCAAGTGTTAACAAGGATGTGATGCAACCAGAACTTTCCTGCTCTGGTGAAAGGGTAATGAGCACCATCCCTTTGGCAAACTCTGACATAACAGACGAAAGATGAGCATGCACCTTCTTTAAGATCCAGCAGTTCCACCACTTAGTATCTATCCATCAGGATGCATTTAACTTATCACCAAAGGGTAAGGACAGAAACGTTCCCGGCAGCACTATTTGTAATTGTTCCCAGCTGGAAACCACCCAAATGTCCATTAACAAGAGGATGGATAAATAAGTCAATATATACTAAACAGCCAGGAGAAAGAACAAGCCAGAACTTCATACCACAACACGGATTTTATGCTGAGCATAGAAAGCCAAGGCGAAAGAGAACATATGTATGTTTTTATGTATGTAGAGGGCATGACTGGAGAGGGCACAGGTGTCATGGGGGTAGGAGCTGGGCATTCATTCACCTACCGAAGGACCTGTGCCCCTTTCTGCATGCAGGTAGATTCAGGGAAAACGGTCTTAAAGAACCACATTTTGTCAAGCGCTGAGGAACGGTGTTGCTGGCCAGGCGTCCTCCCACCATAAACCTTTCCAGTCTGCTACAGAGGAACACACAGACTCCATTCATTTGGTTCATCAACACCCACTGGCAGGTGCTCTCCCAGGTCCAGGCTTGGTGCCGGGCGCCCAGAACATAAAGGTGAATTGAGCCGCAGCCTCCAGTCCTGGCCCACAAACACACCCAAGCCCACACTCAATAAATGAGCAGCCGGGCTGGGGCGGCTTCTGATCAGATGCCAAAGAGGTAATGTCTGCCTGTCTTCCTCTCTCTCTATGCCACCCCTCACATCAAGGAAGTTTTTGGGCTTTTTCCTTGCCCAGGGCCAAACCTGGCCACGCTGGAACGCAGAGCAGGAAGCCATACTCTATTTGTGTGTATCACCACCAGCCCCTCCCCACCCAGGCTTTCCTCTTCTGCAGAGACTCCTGGATTGTCAGGTCCAGCCCAAATCTCTCTCTTCAGCACCAGACCAGGGTGTCAACTGTCTAAGGTGCACTTGAGTCTGGAGCTGGTACCTCAAACTTAATGTGCCCAAAGCTAATCTGGTTTTTCTCCCACATTCGCCAGTAACTGGTGGCGCCTCATTGTGATCAGATCAAAAGCCTTGGCTACCCCCCCGCACCCCAATCCCACCCAGTTCCATCAACTGCACCTGCACACCAGAGCCACCCATGATTGCTTGGGCAGGACACCAAAGGCACAGGCAACAAAAGAAAAAATAAACAAATTGGACTTCATGGAAATTAAAACACTTTGTACATGAAAAGACACTATCTACGGAGTAGAAAGGGAACCCACTGAGTGGAAGAAAATATCTGCAAATCACGCATTTGCTAAGGAGTGAGTATCCAGAATACATAGAGAATGCCGAAAACTCAGGATTCAAAAAGAAAAAGAAGGGTCTCCCCAGTGGCGCAGCAGGTTGAGCGCAGTGCTGTGAAGCTGTCCACAGCCTCTGCAGTGCGGGTTCGATTCCCAGCCAGCCAGGGAGATTCCCACATGGTGCGGCAGACCTCTCCTGTCACACCCGCTGCTCCCCTCAGCAGTGTTTTCAGTCCGTCTGCCTGTTCTACTTCCCACTCTGTCTCTGCTGAATCCTCTCGCCTTCCCGTGCCTCTGGCCTGTACCCCAGTTCTTGTATAAATAAAAATAAACCTTTAAAAAAAAAGAAAAAGAGGGCCTCCCCGGTGGCGCAGCGGTTGAGCGCTGGGTTGCGAAGCTGCCCGCAGCCTCTGCAGCGCCAGTTCGATCCCCGGCCGCTTGCCGGCCACCGGAGGAGGGTCCCACATGGCGCGCAGACCTCTCCTGCCGCCTGCTGCTCCCCTCAGCAGTGTACTTCGGTCCTTCTGCCTGCTCTGCTCCCCGCTCTGGCTCTGGTGAATTCTCTCACCCTCCCGCGCTTCTGACTGTACCCAGTGCTTGTATAAATAAATAAATAAATCTGTAAAAAATAAATAAATAAAAGTTTCAAGCTGGAAAATTGGCAAATCATTAAAAAAAAAAGAAAAAAGAAAAAAGAAAAAGAAAAAAGGGCAAAGGACTTGAGTAGTCATTTCTCCAAAACAAATCTATGCATGGCCAATAAGCACATGAAAAGAAGCTCAACCATCAGTAGGGAGATGCAAGTCAAAACTACAGTGAGGTTCCACCTTATCCCCTAGACTACTACTTAAAAAACAGTAGCTACTGATCTCTCTCTTCCCCCACCCGCTCTCCTCTCTGTTCTCCCTCTCCACTCCCCTTATTAATAAACTTATTCAAAATTAAAAAAATAAAAATGAAAATCATAGACCAGTTGGCAAGGAGGCAGGAAAACTGGAACCCCTGTGCTCTGTGAGAATGTACAATGGGACGGCCACTGTGGGAAACGAAATGGAAGTTCCTCAAAAAAAATTCAACAGAGAATTATCATATGATCAGCAATTCCACTGCTGGGTGTCTACACGAAAGGACTGGAAACACAGCTGACAACATACTTGTACAGTCAGGGTCACAGTAGCATTCACAAGAGCTAAAACACAGAAGCTGCCCTAGTGTCCACCCACAGAAGAATGGAGAAGCAAAGGAGGGGGTGTTCACATACCATGGAATAGTTACCAGCCTCCCTGGTGGTACAGGGGTTAAAGACAGCGCTATCAAGCTATCACCAGTCACTGCAGCATGAGTTCAATTCCTGGCTGGCCAGGGAGCAACACACATGGCGCAGCAGACCTCTCCTGTCTCCCCGCTGCTCCCCTCAGCAGTGTATTTCAGCAGATCTGCCTGTTCTGTTCCCCACTCTGTCTCTGGGGAATCTTCTCACCAGAGGATTCACTCCTCTGGCTACACCCTGTTCTTGTATGCACAAATAAGTAAATCTTTTAAAAAAGGGGGGGAGGGAATTCTGTCATGTGCTACAACTTAGATGACCCTTAAGGACGTTAAGCTGAGGGAAATAAGACAAGTACTGCATGATTCCACTTACATGAGGCACTAACAGTAGTTAAATTCATAGACAGAAAGCAGAGCTACAACTGCTACTTGGTAGTTGCCAAGGGGTGGCAGTGGGGTGGGGGATGGGGTATTAGTGTTTATTTTTTTTTTGAGGAGTTAGTATTTAAGGTGTTAGTATTTAAGGTTTCATTTTTACAAGGTGAAAAGTTATGGGGATGATGGGTGGTGATGGCTGCATAAGCTTGTGAATGCATTTCATGACCACTGAAAAGAACACTTAGATACTGTGAAGACAGTAAATTTTATGTCATATTTATCTTAATGACAGAAAAACAAAAATAAGAACCAGGGTCCGTTCACCCACCTGGTGTCTATGTTTTGAGTGCCCACTTCTCATTGGCCTAAGGCATTCTACTCTCTCGACTAACTTCCACCTGGCCTCCCTAGTTTCTCCTGCGCCCTCAGGCCATGTTCAGTGAGCAGCCAGACATCCTATGAAGATGGAAACCAGGTCATGATCCTCCTCTGATCAGAATCCTCCCATGGCTTCCAGCTTACTCAGGAAAATCCAGTCCCTGGACACCCTATAGCAGGCCCTTGTAGCAGGTCCTACAAGTTCTACTCTGTTCCTTACCTTTCTAGCCTCACCTCCCACCTGCCTCCGACTGGGCTCCAGTCACATGGGCCCCCTGCCTGGTCCTCAAGCACATAGGCACATTCCCACCTCCCGGCCTTTGCCCCAGCTGTGCCGGCCGCCTGGACGCCCTCTCTTCAGAGAACAGCTGGCTCACCCCTCGCCCTTCCTCACCTCTGACCCATTCCATACTGCAACCTGTCCCAGCTGACACAGTGCTCTAGATACCCCAACCCTGCACTGACTACCTTATAACACATCAGGTGACACTGTACCCATACTCATTGTCTGGGTCCTTGAATGCCTTGCTCCCTGGAGTGGAACACGGTGCGGTGTAGGAGCTCAGTGCATACTGAATTCTTCCTCTGGGTCCTCTTCTGAAGCCACTTCATGGTGACCTACCTTCTCAGTATGGCAACTGGGAAAGGCTCAGTTCCCCAACACCACCATCTCCTAAGCTTGGCTTCCCTGTGGGGACAAGTCAGAGACCCAGGGTCACTGCAAACACCCTCCTCTCCATGAGGACCAGGCCCAACTCACAACTAAGCTGCCACAGCCTCCTGTCTGGTTACCCTGATTCTCCCCCCCCCACACACACACACAGTGGGCATGCTTCTGCCCCTCAGCCAAGGCTCCCCACTATCTTCAGATACAATTCTTCACATGGCTTATGAGGGCTCAGATCAGACCCCTGAGCTCCAGTGAAGTAGAATTTCTATCAGCCCTGAGGGAGTTATGCACCCCTCTGCCTAGCCACATTCTCTGTCTACCTTGAACTTCAGGCGTGGAGACACGCACCATGCCTTTCGTTCCCAGGCTGTGGTGTTGGTTCAGGGATGGATATGGAAACTAACCTTGAACAATAAAGTTGGCCAGAAACTTCTGCAGGATTCTCTGGCTAAACAGCAGGGCACAGGGCAGGAGGTGTGATGTCACCTCTGGCCACCACTGTGGAGCCAACCTAAGAAGGGGGATCCAAGAGATGGACGGGCAACTGGGATATTAGATGGGCTACTGGGTCAGCCAAGCTATCCCTGCCCCTCAACTTTTTAGTTACATGAGGCAGTAAATTCGTTTTTCTTTAATTCCATGGAAATTTGGCTTCTAGCCACAATAAATTAAGAGTCCCAACTAATAAGTGTGTATACACTGTCTCCCCAATCTTATCTTGGCTTGTCTGTTATCACCTCAACTCAAGCATCACCTTCTCTAGGAAACCGTTCCCCAATACCCAGACTAGATGCATCCTCTGTTTCAGGGTTCAGTCCTTATGACCAAAATGGGGGTGACATCACATAGACCTCCAGTGACTGAGGTCTGGCCAATGAACAATATAGATATTCATGGATGGACACCTGACTCCAGGTGAGGGAATAGGATCCAATAAAAGGATTTGCAAGAATTATTGGAGAAACGGTTGTCTTGAAGTCAAGATTGCTAAATTAGCAGAATGTATGCTTGAAGATGTCAGTGGAAAAGCCTGTCTGATAATGAAGTCACCACAGAAGAAAGCCCATCTGAGAGACAGAGTCAAAGAGATGGTGAAATACACTGGAGCACCTGGATACAGCTGTACCTGAAGGCCATGTGCTTTTTGGATTTTTCCATTTATCCAAACGAATAAATTACTTCATTTTTCACCATAAGTTATTCTGAGTTAAGATTCTACCATTCACAGCCACCTAATACAGATGCATAATAGGTTCTTTTGGACTTCTGCATGTTTACGATTCAAGTGGTTTTCTCCCAGGACTCAGCATGATTTTAAAATTTTTTGTTTTAACAAAACTAAGCAAAATTAACTTCTGAAGTCTTATCTGAAGACTCAGGGTGATGAAGGCAGCTAATCACCCTCACTTTTCTCCCAGGAGTATGGATTTAAGGTTCTCACATTGGAAGCTGACTCTAGAATATCCTAACAAAAAGGTCAGGGTGTTCTGATATTTTTTGCTCAGGAAGTCTTTGGCTAACTTCTTCCCCCCGCCACCTCCAACTATAGTTTATAGCCTCTTTGATTGCATAACCTTCCACTTCTCTGTTATGGGGGTTTTGCAAAGACTTGACCAAGAACAAAGCAAGCAACAAATATGTGCTGGATGTGATGTTCCCAGATAAGATGGCCTAAGTCTTTTTTTGTAGTTCATCCAAGAAGCATGAGGCTTTCATCCTGGTGATATTCTGGGCATATCAGTAAGGGGTGGGGTGAGACCTGCATGGGGTTTTAAGAACACAGTTTGCAGACCTGGTTCTGAGGCAGCACATACCTGGGAATCCAGGCTTATTAACCTGCCCCCTGCCTCCCTCTTGGCCAAATGCAGCCCAGGAGTGGGAAACACACTGCCTTCTCACTTGCTCTTGAAGCAGGTAGAAGAGGAGGGATTTCAAAGGCTTCAAGAGCTACTTAGAACAAGGACACTTAAAAAATCAAAAGGAGAAACCCATGAGCAGGGAGAGACATTGCTTCATGGTTCTGTCTTTTGAGAACTAAATCTGGAGTGAATGAAAGACCTTTTCCAAAAGAAAAATGGTCTGAGGCTCTGAGAGGACCTGGATCTCATTTCCCTCTGCAGACTTGCCTGAACATCACTGGAAGCAGGATCAGGGGGCAAATGCTGTGAGGAAGAGTCCCTAAACTCTGAGCCTTGCTTTCTTCATTTTTAAAATGGGTGAACATAATCCTTGTTGCTATGAACAGGTAAGCATCAAGCACCACATGAACCTGTCTATAATCTTCACTACAACCCAAGAGATGGGCACTATCCTAATTCCTATTTTACAGGTGCAGGAACTGAGGCCCTGAGAAGTGGCGGTTGTACACAAGCCAGCTGGCATTCCAAAGCAAGTGTGTCTGATTCAAAAGGCCCTTTCTTTCCACATCAGGGCTCGTCTCAAGGCCTGCCTCGAAGGCCATTGTGAGCTTTCACTGACATCAAAAGGATAATGATGCACCTGTTTGTGCAGAAACCCGCAAATCATAGGTATTTAGGTATGTGCGCTATAAATGGTTGAAGGCAGATACAAGTTCCTGGCTTCCTCTTTACCCCCTTTGTCTGGGCTCTCTGTTCCAAGTCCTAAGCGGAACTGTTCCCCAGGGCAGAAGTGACAGGAGCAATTGCCTCCTTTTAATGAAGGCGCATACACCTGGGCGGCCTCACCCTCTGGAATATGGGTTCCCAGCCACAGGTCTATCTGCACCCATGACTTCCTGCCTCAAGCCCAGCCTTGCTAGGAAACTTCTACCCTCTGGCTGACCCCACCAAGAAGGGGCGGGGAGGAACCATTCTGTCCCACTCACTCTGGTGAAATTTCAGGGTACACTGGTAAAAAGGGAAGATAAGCTGTATAATCCCCACTATGTATACCCCAACCACCCAGGGCGTCCAGCAGGAGGACATGCTCCACCACCTCCAGGTTTAAGGTAAAGCTCCAGACATTCCCAGCTGGCCCCAGCTGCAGTCTCACCTCCTACTACTCACCTAGGGGAGGGAGCCTTCAGGATCCCCAGAGAGAAGAGTAAAAACCTGACTTGGAATCCCACTCAACTTCCTCAAACAAACTGCCCTATTCCCCACTTTGTCTTTTCCAGAGGATAAGAGCAGCACCTCCCTGCAGGGCAGGCTGATGTGTACCTGCGAGGGCCTCCGCAGAATACCTGGCACTCCCAAGGGCACCAGAAACACAGGCTGCGAATGTCCTGACTTGACACAAGATGGGTTCTCCTCCCTGTCCTGTTACTGCCACTCTGCCTCCTTCCCACACCACCCCTCTTCCCTTCCGCCTCCTCTCCCTAATAATTACAGCAATAATAACAGCAGTAATTGCAGCAACTACTTGCTGATGGCCTCTTATTTGCAAGACAGCACAGAGCGCTTCCCATGGACCATCTCCTTCCCGGCACAGCCTGCAGGACAAGGCACTGTCATGTATGTAGGCTCTCCTGTGAGGATGAATTGGGCTAAGGGAACCCCCTGGGCTCAGGGAAGCCCAGGGAGCTGGTAGAATACTTCTGGGCACTGGAGGGGGTTTTTTTTTAGGAGAGATTAGCACTTGAATCTGTAGAGTAGGTAAAGAAGATCACCCTCATGGATGCGGGGAGGGAGGCATGATCCAAACTGCTGGGGGCCTTAAACAAAAACAGGGAAGAAGGATGAATCTGTTCATTTTTTTTTTGCTTGAGCTGGAACATCCACTTTCTCTGGCCCTTGGACACTGGCGATCCTGGAACCCAGGCCTTCACACCTGGACTGGGACTTACACCACCAGCATCCCCTGGTTCTTGCCTACAGACTCCAACTGAATCACACCACCTGCTTCTTGGTTCTCCAGTTTGCAGCCGGCAGATCGTGGGATATCTCAGCCCCATAACTGGTGAACCAATCCCCGTGGTGATCTAGAGAATGCTAATTCTGTATCCAAGCTAAAACATCAGCTCCCCAAGGGCACGGGCAGTCTGTCTTGCTCACTGCTGAATACCCAGTGCCTGCCATAGAGTATGGCACACAGAAGGTGCTCCAGATTTGTGGCATGAAGTCCCACTGAATCCTCACAAAAACCTAGATAGAAGAAAAGTCATTACCATTCTAAAATGAAGATGCAGCGGGTTCAAATACTGCAGAAAATTTCCAAAGGTCACATAGTACTAACCGGTCAAACTGAGAGGTTTTGGGGTACAAAGACCATGCTCTCAATAATGAGGGAAATCCCTCATCCCAGGTGCCCCACCCCAGTCCTGGAAGCTTTCTGGAAACACATCAAGGTTAAAAACTGGAGGTGGCACTCCCTGGGGGACCTCCTTTCTGCCAAGGAAGTTCTCTCTGAAGCAGCTCGAGGGTCAGTGAAGGAGATGATGCCCAAGGAACTGGATCATCAGCAGAATGAAACAAAAGCTTGATTAGGAGAAGAAAGAAACCATGTGACCAAGAAAGTGTGAAGAGGCCCTGGATTCTGCTGCAGGTGGGGTGGGGTGGGGTGGGGTGGGGTAGGGTGGTGCTAAAGCTCAGACAAGAATGTGAATTGAGTTGAAAGTATGGGGTTTACAGGTGCAGCGGCTGGGGGCAGTACCTCAGGTGGAGAGAACACCCAGTGCTGTGAAAGCGCCCTGGGAATTAGGGGGATTGCAAAGGACTGATTCGCTAGAAACAGAACATTCTCGGGTGCTGGGGTGCTCAGAGACGGAGTAACCAACACCCCAGCCCCACTCCTGGTGACAGAGCGCTGCTGAGAGCCCCGAACCAAATCAAAGCCCAAGCTGCATTCCAGCTTCTTGCTGCCAACCCAGGTTCCCCTTCCTCCCGCGCTGGGGCCAGAGGGCGGGGCCTGGGCCTTGCAGGCGGGGCCACGGGCGCTGCTCGAGAGGAGCGTGAATTCAGGACCCTGGACCACAGTGTGGTCCCACTAGGTCTCCTCCACATCTGGAAGGTGAAGTGGCACACCAGTCTCCCACGCCTTGGGGGATCTGGGGGGTGGGGGAGTCGCTTGGCTGAGTCCCCAGGCTCCGCAAGGGTTCGGATGGTTCTGAGGCAGGATGTCACTCACAGCCAAAGGAAGTGGGACAGAGAGTTTCTAATGAGAGAAAGGAAGGGCTGTGCTGGCTGGTGTGCTGGGGGGGTAGGGGGGGATGGGCGGAAGGGGAAGTAATGCTAATGTGGGTGGGGGAGGGAAAAGGCAGAGATAGCAATCGGGGAGAGACAGAGCCGGGAGATGGGTCAGGGACCACGGATGGGAAAGGTCAGAAATGGAGGGACAGAAACAGGAGGAACCAGGAACAAGGGTGAGACAAAGCCGGAGAGAAAGAAACAACGAGACAGAGATGAGGGGGAAAAGGAAACATAAACAGGGAGACCCGGATGGGAGGCAAGATAGACAAAAACAGAGACCCAGTGGGGAAACATGCCAGGGAGCAGGAGCTCCAGAACAGGAACGGGGCTCTTGGGGCATCTAGTACACCTGCATCCACCTGAGCCAATGCAGCCATCCCCACCCCTCAGTCAAGGCTCCAGGGCTGGGGGAGATGCAAAGCATAAAGAGCAAGGAGGTTAAAGCTAGCTGGTCCCCTTCCAGCCCCCACCTCCTGCCAAGGGACTCCCTAATTCCCACCGGCTGAGGGCCACCTTCCTGATCTCTGTTATATACATTACCCCCTTTATTTCACCTACTTAATACTTTTGTGAAATGGATTCAATATTGTTCAAACAAATACACACATTTTCAAAGGAAACTATTATAAAAACATACCCTAACTAAAATTAACTGCAAAAATAAACGTAAAGGAAGCAGTCCTTAGGTCTCTTAGAGGCTGCTGTCTGCCCAAGGAGTCCAGGGGTGTCTAGAAGGGTCTGTTCTTTGTTAAACAGGAGTCTGGAGCAAAGCATTGAGTAAGCACCAAGTGGAGACTTGGTGGACAGGGACTCTGTAGTGAAATTCAGGTTCTCTGGCATGGCACTTGAGGCTGGTGTGTAATTTGACTGCTGCTGACCCCCAATTTTCACACCCCCCCTCCAACACACACTACCAAACCTACAAGGCCCCAGGGTCCCATATGGCCAAACTTTTATACTTATGGTTCTTTCTCCCTGGAAAAATTTTCCAGCCCTCCTCTACCTAACTAATATCTACTGACAAAATGTGCACCCTCTTCTCCAAGAAGCCTTTCCTGATTGCCTCTCAACCCTGGACCAGAGTCCCCCAAAGCTCTTAGCCCCCTATACGGCCACTGGTGTCAACATTTTCCACAACCTATCAGGACTCAACATGTCCCCCAAATCCTACTATGGACTGCAAAGAAATTTGTAAACTAAAGGGGAGAACAGACAAATACAGAAACAAAGGTACCCAAATGCCCTTGGACAGGTTGAAATCAATATAAAACCCTCTTGCTCCTGTGCAATAAGAATGAGACTACTGGGCTCCTTTTGCCCTCACCCACTACCCAGTCCTCAGCTCTGTTTTCATGCTGATAAAATGGAGACAACAGGTTACCTATGATAGAAATAAGCTAAGAAAAATACATGTAAAGCACTAAGTACCCATTACGCACTCCAACACTAACCACAGTCATAATGTTTATTACCATCTTACCCTCACGCAGCCACAATATTCTAGCGTGAAGGAACCCAAGAAATTTTGAGATCAGGGGTGCCAGACTTTTTAAACAACAATATTCTCAGCTTTGTGGACCATATGGTCTCTGTTGCAACTATTCAAGTCTGCCTCCATGGCATGAAAGCAGCTAAAGACAAAATGTAAATACAAGTGTGAATGAGTTCAAGTTAACTTCATTTACAAAGCCAGGCAGGGGGCCGGAATTGAGGGACAGACCACATTCTGTCAACCTCTGATCTATGCTGTGCTGTGCTCCAGGTGTGGTCTTTAGACAGCACACTAGGGTTCCCTGGGAAGGAGGCAGACATGCAGTTATAGGCGCTGCCTCAAACCTGCTGAATCAGGATCTGCACTTTAACAAGTTCCCCAGGGCATTCGTGCAAGAAGTTTGAGAAGTGCTGCATCCCACTTTGTAAGTCAGCACCTCAGGTCACAGATATGGTTTGCTCTTTTTCTGTGTGATGCCTCAAATTCCAGGAAAACCAGGACCTGGTGGCTTCTTAAGTCCTGCACCCCAGCATCTAGCTGTGTCCTTATTCAGCAAATAGTTCTCAAGTGCCTGGTACCACCCAGGCCCAGTGCCAGGCACTGGGCATGTGGCACCAACCAGTGGATATCGGTGCAGTCATGGGAAGGAGGGGTGACTCCTGTGGGCAGCCTTTGGAGTTGGGCAGGCCAGGGTTCCAATCTTGATACTGTCACATCAGGTCTGTGTGACCTCAGGAAAGTGACTCCAAGGACTCTGAGCCTCAGTTTTCAGGAAATGGGGTAGTCGATAACAATGTTCCCCCTGCACCTTGAGGACAGGAAAGGGTGTGGAATGAGGTGCCGGCAGCTGTGCAGATGATGTAGATATGTGGGGACAGAGATACAATCACCAGAACATACCACAGAGGGACCTCAGCTGGCCCCAAATATGTCACTGTGGGTGAGGAGGGGATCTGAACCAAATAAGGATGGACCCTGGAGCATGAAGATAGAGCTCCTCATCTGGGGAATGTGGACTGGGGAGAAACTCCCTGTATGTTAAAAGGATTGAGGGTTTATAGTGGCAGGAAAGGGATTAGGAGGCCTCTGACCACCTGTGATGTCCTAGGGAAGCAGAGCTGGAAGGACTCCTGAGAGCAGCCAGCCAGAGCTTTCAGAAAATATTTGCTTCTAAGCAATGGAAGTACTTGTTCAAGGGACACCCAAGCAGGCCACTGTGTCCTCAGAGCCCTGAAGAGCAACAGCAGGACAGAGGGTCCTTCGAGACCAGATGATGATGGGGAGTGGTAGGGACCCCAGCAACTAGGAAAGTCCAGGAGCTGTTTCTGGCCACTGCAGTTTGGCCCAAGCTCCTGAGTTTCCAAAAGAAGTGAAAATTAGAATTACTCTCTTGGAATATTTGAACTCTGGCTCAATTTAAAATAAAACACCACAGGACTTAAACAAAAACCATGATGCAGGTGGAAGCCATTGACTGGCAGTTGCTTTTACACCAGCCATTTCACGTGGGAAAACTGAGTCTTAGAGAGGAAGAGGGAAGTCATTGGCCCCAAGTCACACAAGCATTTGGAGGGAGAGGCAGGTCTCAGCTGCCTCCAAGCTCTTTTCCATACCCAACTGCTCCTGAGAGTGGCGGGGAAGAGGAGCAAGGACTCCAGACTTCACAAGCCCTGAAGCCTGTTTGTTCTGTCCACCCAGGAGGCAGTGTGGAAAAAGGGACAGAGAAAGGGATGAATATTTATTGCTAATATCAAATAAGTCTGTAAAACTATATTATAATTACCTAATAATAAAAACTGGCATTTTTTGAGTATTTTCTACATGCCAGACATTAAAATAGGGTACTGAGAAGGGATAGATAGTAACTGGGAGCGTAGACTCTGGATTCAAATCTTGTGTCTGGGTGACCTTGTGTAAATGCATCTCCTCTTGCGCCTGTGTCACAGGGTTGTTAGAATTGAATGACTTCAAGTACATCAAGTACATAGAACTTTGCCTGCCACCTAGCAAGCTCGTTGCCAGATGGGGACGTTGAGGTTGACAAAGGGACAAGCTCAAAATTTCAAAAAGCCTGTCTGAGCCTGGGCCTCACATTTTGCCTTGTAGCAGGGTAGATTCTTTTAACTGTCCCTTCATTGAAACAGCCCCAGGAGGTAGGCCCTATATGCATCTCCATTCTGTAAATGAGAAAAGTACAAATACTGAAGGTAGCCAGAGGCCCCAGACACACAGCCCTGAAGCAGAAAAGTCAGATTCTAGTGCAGGTCCCTGCACTCCAGCTCTACCACTGAGCCTGCCTTCTGCCCACAGCGGTCTGGGTCAAAAGTCTGCTTGATGCAAAAATGCACTTGGCAGACTGGCTGGCTGCTCTCTTCTTGCTGCCTGGCCATCTGAGCAGGCAGGATAACATGAAGCTCCTCCCCAGACCACAGCACCAGACGCTCCCCAGGGCATATGGGCACTGCCCTCCACGATCCTTCCCTGCAATTTCTGGGGCTTGGCCCAGCTCTCAGGCCTCTCTGAATGAATCATTCCCACAAAACCTCTTCAGGTCACAGCCTGGAGGAGGGCATGGGAGGGGGCAGGCATCTTACAGAATCTCCGGAGCAGGCCCCAAACACGGTGAATGTGTCTGCAGAGACCAAGGGGGCTTGCAGTAGTAGTAATAGCAGGCAAGTGGGGGGGGCAGGAGCTGCTGCTACCCAGACAAGTTTCCAAGACAACACAGGGGCTTTCATGTCACCCCTACGCCAGGCACATCTGACCTGCCACTCCTGTTACAAACTGAACCACAAAGTCACATGGAGGTAACTATGGTAGTTCTGATATGGCCTGCGCCCATCCTCCATCAGGGGCACACTGAGGCCCAGAGGGGCAGTGGCTTACCTAGCGTCCTCCACCCTGGTTCCCTTTCTCCAGGATCCTTTTTCAGTGCACAGGAATCCAGGATTTTAAAAGGGGAAGTACACACATAAATAAAAGCAGGAGGGGCTGGAAACAGCCACTAGAAGGTCTGGTCTCAAAGTCCCTGCCAAATAGCAGCTGCCCAGGTAGGACAAGCTAGTGGTTGGGAACCCAGGATGCAAAGACCAAAACAGGTTTAAGTTCTCAAACTAGCAAACCACAGGCTTAACCTCAGGAAGAATGGATGACCTTCAAGAAATTTCTTCCATTAAATGCCCTGCTCTAACCTGGGCTCTGGCCTGGACTCTTGTTGGCAGCCTGGCTTCAAAGAAGGCCATGAAGGCTCCAGGCACGGAGCCGTGCCCAAGCAGAGGGACAAGGATGTCTGTGTGTCTGTATGTCTGCAGTGCTCACAGGATACCGCTGATCTCAGGCCTGGGGGCGGCATCATTTGAAATAAGCAGTGGCTCACTTAAGCCACTCATGTGGCCACCAGATGAGGCAGCCTTAGAATGAGTGTGGGAGTCCTGGCAGGATGGGGGTATAGCCTGGACCAGATTGCCTTTTGGGATGGAAGGACAGGTCTTCCCCTTGGGTTGCAGTCTAGGAAACCCACAGGGGTCTCCCTAGCCTCTGTGGAACCTCAGCTTCATGAAGGGACCCCACTGGCCTGGGTGGAGGGTCTCCGTGTATGCGTCTTTCCTTTGTCTTCCCCACAGGTTCCTAAGAGGCTAGACCCTAGTGTGGACCCTTGGGTTGCTCACTGCTCACCAGTCAGCACAGGGCCCTCAGCAAAGGCTTGTCACCATTTCAGGAGGAATTATATAGATACATACCTTGAGCTGATGCTCAACAGGCTTCAGCTCTTTCCCTAACTGCTGGCCCCAGAGATGTACCTGGTGACCTGCAGGACACTCATTAGTCTGCTAATGAGGCACTTGATTTCATGTATATTAGAAAATAATTTACAACTAGCACATCAAAGCTATTGATTTCAAAGATATGACTGCTTAAGAAGGGACTAAATTTATTTAAGATTATCAGAACCCTCAGATGCTGCTGGTAGGGATGTAAATTAGTGAAGTTGCTTAGAAAATAGTTGCAGAGGTCCTCAAAAGGATAAACAGAATTATCGTATGATCCACCAATTCCACTCTTAGGGACAAATCTGAGAGAACATAAAATATGTGTCTATACCAAACCATGTACACGAACATTCACAGTATTATTCATAGCAGCCATGAAGTGGAGATAACCTAAATGCCCATCGACTGATAACTAGATAAATAAAATGTGGTATACCCATACACTGGAATATTAGTCAGCCATACAAAGGAATGAAATACTAAATGAAATACTAAAAAAGAAAACAAGGAATGATACCTATTACCATATGGATGACCTTGAAACATTATTGAAGTGAAAAGCACCAGCCACAAGGCTACCTAGTACATGACTCCATTTATGTGAAATGGCCAGCACAGGCAAACCCATAGAGACAGAAAAGTAGATTAGTAGTTGTTAGGATGGAAGGATTGAGTAATAATTGCTGAGAGATTCAGTGTTTCCTTTTGGGGTGATGAAAATGTTCTAGAATTAGATTGTGGTAATGGTGGGGCAACTCTGACTATCCTAAAAACCACTGAATTAAAGAATTTAAAAGGGTGAATTATATTGGTGTATGAATTAAATCTCAATAAAGCTGCTATTTTAAAGACTGCATGAGATTTTTAAAAAGAAGGTGCTATAAACACATATATGAAGTAAATAATAATACAACTGGGGTTCAATGGCACAAAATGGGTCATAAATGACACAAGGAACCCAATTTTACAGTCATGCAAACCGGAGCTGGGGGAGGGGAGATGATTTCCCCAGAGACAGCACCACTAAGCCAGGGTGAGTCACACCTAGATGGGTACAAATCCAGAAGCCTGTCCTAACATAACTATGGGGTCTGGATGGAATAAAAGGATTCCAGATGGGGTACGGGGACAGATGAACCTGAAAGGGGGTTGTTAGTGAGTCCAGCTACCCTCTGTGGGGTTCAAAACAGGAAGCACCCAACCATGCCTGGAGACAGCAGAGAGGGCATCCTGGAGGGGGTGCTCCCCAAGAAGCCCTCAGAAGGATGCCTAGGAGTTTGCCAGCCCCTTCTCCAGCATCCCTACAGGACCTGGAGTCAGGAGGCCTGAGGTGCGTTTCAGCTCTATCCTAGCGGGGAGACCTGGGGCCATGGGCATGTGACCACTGGGCGCCTGTGCCCCCACCTATAAAAGGCAGGGTGTCAAGGTGACAGGCATAGCACCTTCTAAGCACGCACCCCACTGTGCCTCTGCAAGACACGGGCCTTTGAGTGGGAAAGCCGGCCCTTGACCTAAGTCCCACATAACATCGAATTTTCCAGGTCAGGCGTGTCCAGCCTTCTTAACTGTACCCCCTTTCCAGTGAGCCCCTCCCCGCCCCAGCTTTAAGAGGTACTCCCTACAGTTCCCAGTGAGGGGGAGAAGTTGCAGGGTGGAGGGATCCTCCGGTCAAATGTCCTCCCTCTGGTGGTTCACCCCAAGTTCACCAGGGGTCCCCCTAACCCATGCTCTCCGCACCCCCGTCCCCAGCCAGTGATTTCCGCCCCCTCAAACATCTCCACGCACGACACGCCTCTCAACTCCACGGCGGCTCCAAGTTAACTTCACGCGCCCCCGCCCCGGCGCGTCCCGGCGCCCGCCTGGGGGTCCCCGCGCGCAGGGATGGGGTGACCGCGGGCTGGGACACGCCGTCCCCGCTACACACACACACACACACACACACACACAAGCACACACACGCACGCACACCTATGCAGAGACGCCGAGCACCCCCGGGGGGACGATCGCGCGCGCGGAGCACCGTGATGGGGACCGGGTCCCCACCGCGCCCCGAGGCAGGCGCTCGGGGCGCCGGGCGGGTGCGGATCCCACAGCGCCGGCCCGCGCCGCCTCCTTCCAGCCCCAGCCGCCGAGCCCAGCCGCCGCGCCGGGCCCCGCAGGAGGCCGCGAGGCCAGGGGCTCCCCGCGCCCGCGGCCGCCCCGCAGGCGGCCCCCCCCCCGCGGCCGCAGCCCAGGCCCCGCGCCGCCCGGGGCCACCTACCGTGCGGAGGCGCGGGAGCTCCGCGTGCCGGCGACTCCCCGCTCACCAGCCGCCCCGGCCGGGGGAGGGGGGCGCCCGCGCGGGGGGCGGGCCCCGCGCCGTGACGTCGCTCGGGGGCGGGGCCGCAGCGTGGCCCCGCCCACGGCGCGCCCCGCGCGCTCCGGCCCGCCCACCCAGCGCGGGCGGGGAAGGGACGACCCGGGGGGGCCGGCTCCCCGCCCCGGAAGTCTCCCGCTGGCCTGCCGGGGCGCCCCCTGAGCGGGCGGCGGGGCGCCCCTGCTCCCCGACGGCTCTGCTCGGGGAAGGGCTTTGTCTCCTGGTGGGGAAGTGGAAGGACCCCCGAGTAGTGTTGCAGGAGGGAGAGGACCCTGAGCAGGGGGCACTGAGCGTTGCTGTGCGCAAAGCTGAGAAAAGAGAGGGAGAAGCTGTGCCTACATGTTCATCAGTGGTCCTCAAGGAGGGGCCGCTTTTGCTCTGCTTCTCCTTCCACCACCCCACCACCACCCCCTGTTTTGGCAATGCCTGAGGTCATTTTTTGGTGGTCACAAGGGGTGGGGAGGTCCTATTGGCATCTGTTGAGTAGGGCACTGGGATGATGCTAACATCCTGCCGTGCACAAGACGGCCCCCCACCCGCAAAGGATCATCCAGCCTGAAATGTCCATGTTGCAGAGGTTGAGAACACATACAAGTAAAACTCCAGGCTGTAGAACTCAGCTCAATTGAGGATAATTAACCTGTCGGTGCCTCTCTGTCTTCTTAGGTAAAATGGAACATAATGGATCTGTCCATTATATGACCATATATTGAATACCTGACGGGAAAGAAAGGAAGGGGTACAGACTCACTTTTCACTGTGAACCTTTGTTCTTGTTCTGTTTGAAGCTATTAAACCATGTTTATATTACTTGTTTCAATGTTTATAACAGAGCCATAATAGAAGGCTTATATCAGTAAAGTATCAGGCATTGCTCTAAAAACACTATTTTTACACATTTAAACCTTTAATAGGTGATAACTATTATCATCCACATCTTACAACAAAACCAAAGTACTGTTACAGAGCAGGGAGAAGGGCACCCCAGAACCCCCAAACCTGCCTGCTCTAAATATCTGCTGCATCAAGACAGAACATATAGACCTTTAATGGAAAGGAAATTTAATATGATTAGCGTGCAATACAGAAACGACAAAGAAAATAGTTTTCATATCAAGCACCTGAAGTTACCCTTGTGGGTAATAAAAGTCCACCCAAACAGGATAGACCCAAAGCAAGGTCCGAAAGCCTGCCATAAGTCTATAGCACCTTCCTGCGGGGACCCATAGAAAAGGGTCAGAAACAGTCAGACAACTCTGGGAGGAAAAGAGCAAAATCAAAATCAAGATGAAAGCTGCCATTGTCAACCACCTCACGGGTCTCTCACCCACATCTGTTTCAGCCAGTCCACCACCAAGAAGCAAGTGCAGCTTCTTCACATGTCTCTCTGCTCCATGTGCCTCCTCCAGGTCTCCTGCTTGCTCTCCATCCTGCTCCCTTCCTTCTCCAGTCTCCTATCTAGCTTCTTCTCCTCCCTGCTCAGCTCTACCCTCCCTTGGGTGGGGCTAAGAACCTGGAACCTCCCCTTTTCCTGGGGACCACCCTGTAATAAATAGTACACAGATCTTAAATAATTTGCCCATGGCCAGCCAAGCGTTCATTCATAGCTCATTCATTAATTCATGTGCCCAGTAAATAATGCCTGCCATATAGAAAGTGCTGGGACTGATAAATGAATTTTCTGCCTCCATGGAGCCAGCTGTTACTGGTTTGGAAAGAATAAAACCTTTTCTGTAGTGTTTGTTGTGCACATAGTAGAGACTTTGTATGAGTAGCTCTGCTGGGTGTCTTATAATGTCCCTTTGTGGATGGAGAAAGGGAGATGGAGGGAAAAGCTTTAATGAACCATGTGTTTAATAATATTCTAGCAACAGCATGTCCTGAGTGCTCTGCGCTGCTCTTGGGCAGCACTAGGTTCCTGCCTTTAAGTGGGGGAGTGGACCCTCCAGGAAGCTTTGGGGGGTTGAGAACAGGGAGGATTAGGTTGGCCCATGGAGGGAGGGAGGGCCAGGGGTTGTTTACACTGAGGCCTTGAAACTTGGGTGAAGGTCTGTAGAAGAGTGTGCCTGTTATTGGAACCCATGGATACAAAGGTCCAGCAGGAAGGAGGTGAGCATGGTGAGGTCTTGCTTGCAGTGTGGAGTGAACCTGCGGTGGGGGGAGGAGATGAGCAATCAGAGGGGTATGCAGGGACTGGATGCTGCAGAGTTTTCTGGGCTGTGGGAAGGAGTCAGCACTTCATCTTGCTGCAATGGAAGGTGTTCAGCAGGGAAGGACATGGTTAGCTTTTGCTTTGGCAAAGATCCCCTGGCTGCTGCATGGAAGAAGATAAGCAAGGGGGCTGTTTTGGAGGCTGTTGCAATACTCCAGGGGAGGCGGCCAACCCAGAGCGGAGCCAGAGGCATGGAGGGGATGGGAGAGATGCTGTAGAGATGTCTGGAAGGAGGAATTGGCAGATCTTGGTTGTCATGCTGAAAAAGGGGACTAGGTCTGATTGCTAGATTGGAACCTCTCCTCTCAGCATCCCAACTCAGCAAACCCCTTCAGCTCCCAAGGTGGCTATCCCTTCTTTGAGGAAACCTAACATTTCTCACTCCCCCAACCTCACCCCCAGAATCATGCAGTCCTAGGAATTTAATGTGACTTTGAAGACAGATAAAAGAGCTCCTTCCTGTCTACTCCTCCTGTCTGTGAACCACCAAGGCAGGGAGCTCTTCAGTCTGTCCCCCAGGCATGTAAACTAAGCAAGGCACTTAAGAGGCCCTCACTCAATATTTGATGAAAGCAGGAAAAATATATGTAGCATAGAACATGAATCTATGAAAAACTATATTCTTTGAATCTAAAGGTCTTTCAGCGCTGACAGTCAAGAAGATGATGTTCAGTCAATAATTACACTCTATTCAGGTACGTGCTATGCTCTAAACACCTGCTAAGTATTATATTCAAGATGATCATTTATTCCTCCACAACCTTATGAGCTTTTGTTATCATTACTCCCATTTGACAGATGAAACAGGTGCTCCACCAGGTCATTTGACTTGACTAAGGGCAACAGCTCGTAAGTGTCGGAGCTGAGATGCAAATTTAGTACCGTGGTAGGTGGCCCAGCAGTGGGAAGGAATTAGTGAAAGATGGACAGTTTCTCTGCACCTGCTGGAGAGATGTGGGGGTTACCTTTCCTAGCTGGGTACCCAGGATACCTGACCCAGGTGATTGGCTGCCATGACAATGTGATTCTGTAAAGAATGTTGCCTCTCTAGAATCCTCTCCCGGTAACCTGGCACCATGGCCTTTCCCCAAAACCCAGTTGCTATGTCCATCAGCATCTAAGACTAGCTTAAAAGGGATCACATGTCTGGGTTGTCCCCCACTCCCTTTCCTTCTCCTCCCCCCACCCTCACACTGCCAACCTTGTGTCCATGCCTAACACCCAAAAGATTGTGGGTTTACCTCCTGTCATCGTGGAAAAGAGATGATGTTCATAACCAAGGTGAAGCCATGGTTTAGGGGAGAAAGTGTGCAGAGTCCAAACTAGCAGTGAGAACTCCCCAGAAAGACCTTGGGCCTGAGAGCCCATGGGTCATTTCCATCTCCACTTGCTCTCCTCCAGTGCTGGACCCACCATATTTCTTGTGAAACACCTGTTGAAGTAGAAAATCGAAGTTTCGGTTTTGAGACCAAAAAAACCACATGGTTTATCTTTAATCTCTGACATTCTTCTCCAGATGCTGAGTAGCTCATATTTCGAGAGCATGTTGTGACGAGGACCCACTGGAGGAACAACAGGTTCCTAACAAATGTCACTGACGCTAGACCCTGACCTTTTTACAGGTTATTTTCTTTCGCTTCTTTTAAAGTCCGTGTTATTTTTCCTTACACTTTTTCCTCTGTTTTTTATTTCATCACACTTTTCTTATTCATACATTCGTTAACAAAGTTAAGTAAATGTATTGATAAAGCAATAAATGAAACATAAAATAATTACTTGGTTATTTTCTTCCAGTTTTCTTAGCTTTTTCCAAGTGCATCTATCATGTTCCAATAATACACATGTCTTTTCATACAACACCGATGAAAGGACATCAACAGCTTTGAGTTGAAAGCCATCTGGAAAGTCTAGACTATGAATGCAAAGAAATTTTAGGACTAACATAACTGATGAATTTCTAGGATGTTTTCCTTTTATAGGTCTCACGAGATTGATACACTGAAAAGCTGTATGTCTCAATCCAAAATAGTTCTTTTGAAAGGTATGAAATAAAAATTCTATGTGATCAGAAAGCAATTGTGTTATGGTTTAATGGACAGTGTTTCTCTTTTTCTTTTTTCGGATCATAAAATCACAGCGCATCTTAACTTCAATGAGGTCTTAGTGTTGAAATAAGAATAGTGGGTTTATGTGGCTCATAGGGTTGCAAAATTTGACTCCACTACAGTAGAATCGTAAAGTTGCACACACAGACCTTAGGAACTGGGGGTGGGAAACTGTGTAGCTTGACTTTGAATCAGAGATGGTGGAAGCTTCGAGATAAATGACAGAATCTTGGAGAATCATGGAACTCTGAAACCATAGAATCCCAGCATCATAATCTTCAGCTGGGTGGACATTTGGGCTGTCATTTTACAGATGGGAAAACTGAGTCCCAGGAAGTCATTCGCTCGATGCTTTGTAGGTTCTAAGCCCGGTGCTGCAGGGAGCCAAGGGATTTCCCTCAGGTTCCAGACAGGAATCTCTATGGTCACTCAACCTCCCCATCTACCACTGTAAGAGGGCAAGAAGAGGAAGCCTCCAAGGACCAGGTGGTGCTAGGCAGCTGTGGAACCCTTGTCTCATGGAGACTGGCATCTGTTCCGTGGGGACAGGGAGGAGACACTAAAGACATGGATTCCAGGCAAAATGGCTCAACTTCTCCAGAATGAGATTGGGTCATTCTCAAGGGACTCAGTGCACATCCCCACTCTGTTGACAAGACCAAAGCTACTGGGAGCCATGATCCCGTGTGAAGCCCCCTGACTCCACCTAAGGTGGAATGGGGCATCAGCTGAGGCAGGAGAGCAGGTATGAGTCTCCACAAGATCAGGAAGAATTATGCCTAAACCTGAACTTCCCAGAGCAGATGGTACCATCCCTGAAACATGGAATTATGCCTCCAAAGACACATCAAAGGAAGCTGCCCTAGAAAGATCTGTGTCCCTTATCTAAAGACACTGGAGGAGGAAGTGATGGAGGATCAGGCATCCTGGAGGTCCAGAGACACAAGAAAGGCTACTGATATTGACTAAGCCTGGGGAGAGCAGCTTCTCCCCTCCGTGGTTTAGCCTTGAAAGCTGGGGCTGCCTCTTCTTCGGACACTAATAAAGAGCCTTGAGTCCTCAAAAAAAAATAAATATCAAAGACAAAACGGTAAAGCAGAACTGACATGCATATTTCCTGATTTCTGTCCAGGAATCCTATCTTCTGGTCTAAAACAGGACAACACATCCTCTAACACAAGATGTTTGTCAAACTGGAAGGTGAAGTGGGGAGACCGTCTATGTGAAGAATTTTGAAGTTCAGCAAAACCACAGTGTGGGGGGTCATCTCCTGCCATATTCAGCATCCCCTCCCCATCCACTACTTCTACCCATACAAAAACACCCAGCTACTGCTCCCATATTGATGAGCTTTGTTTGGATCTTCCACAAGCTCTCTGTGCCTTTCCCAGGGTGCTCCTGGGTTGCCACGCCCAGCTGTGCAATTGGTCACAGCACAAAAAAATGCCACTTTGACATTATACACATTTATAACAATAATTTCTGGCAGGTGGCTGTCAAAGTTCCTGTGGAAGAAAAATTTTTGCACAAAGATGTCCTATGCACCGGCAGATACCTGCGCTTTGCTCTGTCTTGACTGTCTTCTTCCCAATTCTGCACCAAGCAAGCTCCTGCTCCAGCCTTCCAAACTCCCTGCAAATATCCCCTCCTCCAGGAAGATATCCATGGCAACATCTCCCCCAGGCTTCCTACATGGATTAATGATTAACAACATCAATCAATGCTAACTGTTGATATGGGAGTCAATATTGCCTGCTACAGATTTCCAAAGGGCAGGGCATGTACCGTTTGTGGTAGGAGAGATGATTCGAGGTGGAGCCAGGATTAAATAACGCTGACTCAGGCAAAAGAAAATAATGTTCTTTTCAGTTTTCTTTGACTAAATCAAGGGGGGGGGGAGGGTCATTCTCAGTTTGTTGCAAACATTAAGCATGTCTTCTATACCTCCCTGAACTCTTGCTAATCACCCACTATGTCAAAAGGAGCAAGATATAGGCTCAGCATCTGCAGCAGGCTCTGGTGTCTCCTGAGAACTTGATGCTTAACCTACTATCAATTGTGTATCTATTTGCTTTCTGTCTATGACCTTGGTGCTGATATTCTACTTCCCATCATGTTATAAAGTTTTATTTACAATCAATGCATTTAAGCACAAAATATCAAGTCTATTTACATAAAAATATTAAGTAAATAACAGAATGGTTGGTAAGCAGAGAGAGCAAAAGCTCTTCAAGGAGTGGTGCATGGTGGATGTACTGAAATACACTGCTGAGGGGAGCAGTGGGCGAGACAGGAGAGGTCTGCTGGCACCATGTGGGTTAGCTCCTTGGTCGGGGATTGAACTCATGCTGCAGTGGCTGTGGACAGCTTCATAGGTTGCTTGCATCTTTACCCCTTGTGCCACCAGGGAGGCCCCAATTTCCTCACTTTTTAGATGGGAATCATAATGCCTTCCTCCTAGTGTAGCTCAAAAGCTACACTGAACGTACATGTAAAGCCTTTGCAGGGCTTGCAGTTTTATTATTATTACAATTTTTCAGACTGAGGAAGTCAAACCCCAGTGGTGAGGAGGCCTCAGGTGCACATCTATTCAGGGACCACGGAGACATTTTGGCGTTAGGAATTTTTATTTGCGTGGGTTGAACAGAGAAATTGAGCCTGAGAAAGGCGTGGAGCAAGGGAGGGGTGCACAGCGTGGACTCACTTGGGGGGCTCAGCAGCTAGGACAGGGAAGCAGCCTTCTCTATCACTGCTTGTCACACAGGGAGCGAATGGCCTACATCTGTGGCTGGAAGGCCACCCACTCATTCCAGAGCCGAAAGTCACCTGCCTCCCAGGGGTACTGGAATCCACAGTAGCTGGGTACTGATTGCCCACCCAGCTGGGAGGAAAGCAAGAAGACAGTGTGGAGACAACCAGCTTCACTGCCTGGGACCCAGGCCCTTCCCCCCACATCTGGACCGGTCAGCTCTCCATCTGTTCCTGCAGTCTGCGCCCCACCTCTCACCTGTGGGAGCCTGAACTTGGGTCATCTGCAGCTCCTGAGAGTTCAGAGCAGCAAGTCTTGTTTAGATCAAGGAGTCCGATGTGCCTACTGTATGGCTGGTGAAACTGAGACATAGAAAGGGGCAGAGGGCTCCCCCAGGTTCCACACCTCGATGGTAGAGTCAAGACCTTTCCATTACACATCTTCCCTCTCAGAGGCCATATTGCTCATTTCCCCAAAGGATCTATATTTTCCTGAATATTCTTTTTCCCTAGACATATCCGGACCCATCTATCCACATCTGTCCACATCAGCTCTGCTCTTCTTATTTATTTCTCCACTCCAATCTGGGTTTAGAAGCCCCTTTCTCTCCATCCTCCACCTTTTTAGAATCAGTTGCAAATTTGCTTACATTAATATGCAATTCATCAATTCTCTAGAGGTGAAATGCTAGCCACCAGCTGGCCAGAATTTAGGAGGCACCATGATCTTTGCTGCATGTCTGATGTTACATCTTACAGGGGGGACAGCCTCGGAGTCAATCTGTGCTTGGAGCAGGGGGCAGGATGAGGGCCTAGAGGAGAGATGCTTACATCCCACTGGAGGCCCTCATATGGCCCCCGCGGCCACAGAAGCCACAGACCCAGACACAGGGCATGTCATCCCCCTGGTCTCCTTGGTGTTACCCTTGAAGTTGACACCTTCACACTAGCAGATCATGTGCTCTTGAGAGTCCTAGAAAGGAGATTCAGGTGAGACTTGTGAAGTAGAAACAGGAGAGATAATTTAGAAGCACCTCACAGGTGTGGAGAGAGAGCTGAATCAGTTCAGGCTACCCTGTGACTCCCCCGGGGTGGCTGCTGTCCAGTCTGGAGAGACCCTCCTCCTCTATGAAAAGATGATAATAGTGTCTACTTCATAGAACTCTTATCAGGATTAAATGGTTTAATAAATCTGAGGCACTTAGATGTCTGGTATACACCAAGTACTTCCCCCTCCAAATTCATTATTTTTATTATTATGGTCTAGAGGCTCAGAGAAGTCAAGGTTCTTGATCAACATCCCATAACCTGTGAAGAACAGAAACTTTCAGAGACACATTCTTTGCTTCTCTTTCATTTCAAACCTCTCCCCCACCACCACCGCCCCGCTGCAATACACAGCCTCTTTTCTGTGACTTTGTCAAACCCAGCTCACCCTTGCTTCAAGTACTTCGCGTCACTGTTTCCTGGAAGGCTTCTCTACCGATCTTCATGTGGTTGGCTTCAGTCCCTTAGGAGCTGGCTTCCCTGACCACTTCCAGCCTCGTGTCAGAGCCACAGGCCCCTCTTCCACTCTCCCAGCTCACGGCATGGATGGCACGTGTGCAGCATGCACTAAGGTGGTTTTTCGTTCTAGATTGATTTCTGAGATTAGGTTTTAAATAGCTGCCTCCTGTGAGGTCAGGGATCTTGCCTTTCAGATTGAGCTTGTGCACCCCGAGTCTGCAGCAGAGTCTGGCAGAAACAGGTCAACCCACAGGGCTTGAGTGCAGGCTGTAAGTGGAAGGTGTTTAGCTTAGAGCTCCCTCTAACTTCCAGGAGACAAGACCAGAAAAGAGACAGAGAACCTGGTGGGGGTGGGGGGTGTAGGAGGTAGAGCCACTCAGTGGGGAGATCTTGGTGGCTCATACTAAGACAGTAACAGAGATTAAACCAGCAGATCCCAGCCTTGGCTATGTGGAGACTACTGAGGGGATGAGGAAAAGATATCAGTGTCTGCACCCCAGTTCAGAGGTTCAGATTTAATCAGTCTGGACTGGGGTTTGGGTATTGGGAATTTTTTTCTGATGCAATATTTTATTTAAGTCAACACATTCAAATATTGTCATTGTAAATGTAAAATTATAATCTCAAATATTATAATTAATATAGTATATTCAAAATTTATTATTTCAATAGGTGACCAATATAACAATATTAATGACATATTTAAATTTTTTTATTACTATGTCCTCAAAATCTGATGTATACATTCTATGCTGACAGCACCTCTCCATTCAGAGTAGGCAAAGTTCAATAGCCCACAAGGCTGCTGCCCAGGACAGCAGGGCCTTAGAAACTACTGGGAATGCCCTGGCAGATCAAGCTTGCAGACAAGCCCCCTTTGACATAGATTGACTTCTAAGGGCCATTAACAGAGATCAATCTATGAATTGTTGTAAAGGGACCATGACAAAGGTTGGCAATCAGTCTCCAATTCTGAGAAAATCACTGGGAATGAACTGGTTGGATAACCCACTAAGTAAATTTGGTGGTGGGCCTCCCCTGGTGGCGCAGCTGTTGAGCACTGGGTTGTGAAGCTGCCCGCAGCCTCTGCAGCGCCAGTTCGATCCCAGGCCGCCGGGGAGAGTCCCACATGGCTCGCAGGCCTCTCCTGCCGCTCCTGCTGCTTCGGCTGCTCCCCTCAGCAGTCTATTTCATCAGTTTGCCTGTTCTGTTCCCCACTCTGGCTCTGGTGAATTCTCTCACCCTCCCGTGCTTCTGACTGAACCCAGTGCTTGTATAAATAAATAAATCTTAAAAATAAATAAATAAATAAATTTGGTGGTGTCAAAACAGCTGGTTGAGAGCCTTAAATGGACATTCGCAGAAATTCTTAATGAAATTCCCATCATGGAAGCAGAAGTGGGATACCATGGGAGACTAACATTGGCAAGTGAAGATGTGGTTGGTTCATGACTCGTATCAACACGATTCTGGAAAAACTGAATTGCTTGGGATAATGCCACCCGTGTTGGTGTTGAATCTTCTTCAAGTTATATTATTTAACTTAGTAAAATACCATAAAGGGGCTCATTCAACAAATTGTTTTAACATCAAAAAGCTCATACTGCCTTTCTGCAACATCCTCTTCTCGGTCACTGCACAAGCTCCAATCTGCGTGTTTGATGTTTTAGGTGGGCATCGGGATTTTTAAAGCTCCTCTGGAGGGGCTGACATGGGGCCAGGGATTGGAAACATTCTACAAAGAGAACCAAGGGAGACAGGAAGTATCTATCCAACAACTTGAATGTTGAATCCATTCTATAGCACAAGGAAGAAATCTCTGTGTTTCTCATTTGCTCAGCTATCCTGGCAGGGACTGGGCCCCAAGTAGAGTCTATCAGGGAGGCCTGGTGAATAAGAGTCTGCCCTTGGACAGCTCAGAGATGGTTCACCCCAATTTCCCCATTTGCCATCAGACCTCAGATTTGCTCCTTCCTTGCCCCACTGACCCCCTAACCCAACCAGGAGCCACTCACCATCCAGACAGGCCACAAGGACATGAGCTGGACACTGTGGTAGATGCTGGACCATGTGTCCCAGGTGGGTATTCTCCCATCTCCAGGATGAACATCCCCCCAGAAGTTGGACTGCTCAAAGGCGACTCAGCTGGATGTGATCAGGATGGGGAAGGTATGGAGGCCCCGGAGAGGCCAAGGCACAAAGGAGAGAAATCATTAGCAGCGGCCCCTTGCTCACATTAGCCTTCCCCTCTGCCCCTTGCAGAGCAGTCCTGATGCCAATGGATTCGATCCACGGTCAGCCGTTTCTCGGCTGCAACACTGGGCAAGTGGCTTCATTTCTGAGCCTTGGTGTTGTCAGCCAATATACCGTTTTCTCGGCACTTGTGAAAGATTAAATGAGAGAATACATGTAATTATGTAAACAAAATATTTCCCTAGATGCTGGGTTCATGCATGATGTAAGTACTACAAGTTGCTGGGGTAAAGTAACACATAAAATATTTTCTTATAAACCCAATAGCAGCTGGAGAAAGTTTCTGTTGGATGTTATGGTGCCTTTAACACTTGCTAATCTCTGTTTGTAACTAAGGAGGGACAGGCCATTAGCCCCATCTTGAGCAGGCAACAGTATGATAGTATTGCTTCTCTTTGTTGTTTGATTTTGTATGGATATTTTTTACTTGTAGCAGGTGTTACTAGCTTTCCATTCATAAAAGTGATGTAAAGGTTCTTTTAAAATGTATTTATTTGTGTTCAAAGGGTCATTTAAAGTGAAATATATTGAATAAATAATAGCCCAGGAAGTAGAGGGATCAGGGAAAAATTAATACAGGTGCTTGAATTATGTGTTTTCTAAGATTAGTCCGGCACTAGAAGACTGGTGCAAGAAGACACTCAGTAATTAGCATGGGCAGCAGGGAAAAGATAGTGAGATCTACCTTTCGGATATTTAAGAGACTTGAATGTGATCATGCATATGAAGGGGTTCAGTCATTTAGGGGGGTCCAGTACAACCTGATTAAGGATGGGTAGTGAGCTTGTGTCAGAGGGACCAGAGATTCTGGGGGAGGCAGAATGATCTTCATTTCACAGATAAGAAGACTGAGGCTGAGACCTTTGTTCTATATATGTTTTGAAATTCTCAGGGTGCAAGATAGGACTGAGGGGGACACTGGCATTTAGTAGCATCTGCGTGAGGGCTACTGGAGCCAGGAGATGGAGGTTGATTGGTTACCACCATGTACTGAAGTAGAATGTGTCTCAAGATCCTCGTCTGAGGAATAAACCAACCCACACAGGAGTGACCAAACTGAAGATGTTAAGTCATCAGACTAGTGCTGAGCCTGTCTTAGTCCTGCCTGGTCTGGAATAGAGGAGAAAAGACTGGTTAGTTGACTGACTGACTGACTGGATCATTGAATGGATAGGCAGATGAATGGATAGATGAATAAGAGGTGAATGGGGGAGGGTAGATGGATAGATGAATAGATGGATAGATGAATGGATGGATAGGTGGATGGATGAGTAGGTGGGTGGATGATGGAGAATGAATGGCTAGCAGGAGGAAGAGATGAGTAGATGAATTAAAAGATGGAGAATAGATGGATGGGTAAGTAGATGGCAGATGGATAGGTGGATGGATGGAGGGACAGATGGATGGATGGACAGATACATGGATGAGTGGCAGGTGGTACCAGGTAGGAGTTAAAAGCACAGAATCAGGAAACAAAGACCAATGGTCTAATCCTGGCCCATCATTTATTTGCTGTGTGACTTTGGACAAGTCACTTAAACTCATTATGACTCAGTAAAAGAAAGAATGATCTACCTTGTCAAGAGGTTATAAGGGTCTAAAAGAAGAATCACAGAACAAGTCCAGCACAGAGAAAGCACGGTGAAGAGTGTCTTTCATGATTCAAGCGTGAGGGAAGCTGCTGGAGATTGGAGCTTATGGAAAAAGACAGATCCCCTGTCTTCTCCAGGAGTATGATGCCCAGAGTGAGGATCTAAAATAATTATTTCAGTGACTTTTCTTACCTCCCATGGCTCATTTCAACCTTATAAGCAAGGAGAGCAGTAGGGCAGGTATTTAAATATATGGATGAGGAAACTGAGGCTCAGAGGGGTCATTGTGAGAGGTGACACAATGGGGTCCGGGGTGGGGGGGCAGGAGTCAGTTGATGTTCCCAGGTTTCTGACCCGCAAGCCTCTCCTCCCCTCCCTGAAGGAGAGCTCACTTCCGTCTATTCCTCCTCCACTGCTGCTTCCCCACAGACCTGCTGGTCCTGCCACGGACCCAGGTCCCTGGCTTACCACGTTTCCCTTCCCATTGGACACAGCCCCAGGCTTCATACAAGAAACCAGCTGCATCTTTGTTTGAGAAGAAAACTCTGGGTTTGAGTCACTGGCACCAAAAAAAGGCTGAAAATCCAAACTGGCCACATCCGGCAGGCAGCTTCTGTTTCCAGCTGGGCCTTGGGTCTGAGGGTGGGGCTGAAGCTGTGTTTGCCACACAAGGGATACAGAAGGCAGAAGTGTCTCTGTGTCAGCCCCCCTGGGTCAGGGTGACTTGGCTAAAGCCTCAGTGCATGTCACCTGCCATGTTCACCACCTGCCCACAAGGTCCCAGTCTCATAGCGCATTATTTCCTTCAGGCCTCAGAATAATTCAGTGGGAAACCTTTACTCTCTCCACTTCAGAGGTGAGAAAACCGAGGCCAAGGCAGAAATGGGACTCGAACCCAGGCCTGTCTGACCTCAGTGTCTGTCTCTGCTCATTGTCTTGCAGGGAGTCCCAGGATGCTGGCAATCCAGGCTGACCACATCCCCTGGGGATATTCAGGCTGGAGAGACTGTGGCTGGTCCTGTGTCTGACCTCAGCCCACAGGCACTGGAGCTGGTACAGTCACTACCTCCAAGGGATAATTTCCTGCTTTATATGGGCATTACTATGGTCCAGTGAAGCCCAGAAAGGCAGGGTGCATGGTGACAAAGGCATTTTGGGTGATACTGATCAGTCTGAGTTGTATCTGGACTCTATTACCACTACTTTTGCCAAGGGATTTAACCCCTTTGTGCCTCAGTTTCTTCATTTGTCGAAGGGGAATAGCCTCTCCCTCATACAGCAGTTTAGATCATCTAGGCAAAGCCCTCTGTCAGTGCCTGATGTCCAGCAGGTGTTCAACAGTTGCTTACGATAACTCTCGGGGTGACTTGACGCCTGGGAGAGGGGACAACTAGTGGACACTTGGTCTCTTCCTGTCCTCAGTGACAGGTCAGGGCTCCTTCTGTAGTAAAAGCAACATTTCTCTGGAGCCCAGAATCATGTCTGTTAGTGTGACCTCAGTCTAATCACATCACCTCTCTGAGCCTCAGTTTCCCAATCTGTAAAATGGGAAGGAGAAAAGGCCTCTCTCCTCTCCCTCTTGGTTTTGAAATGAGGACTGGGAGAGAGAGCACAGTGGCAGGCACAGAGCAGGCGCCCAGTGAATGGCACCTACCGCTGCTTGTTATTAATTTACCATGGCGATGGGAGTGCTCACAGGGCCGGGGTGACAGGCTGTGCACTTTGGGGATGCTGCGGTCTCCCAGGTTCAGGCACTCCCTGGAGAATTCTATTTGCTGTTCTTGGAAGTTCTCTTGCTCAAAGGCTACCAGCTGCAGGACAGATGCCTCCATGCTGAGGGGACAAAGTGAGGGGTGAGGAGTACTTCCAAACTGGAAGTCAAATATCCATTAAATACCTATGTAAATAAAAGCGGGCTGTGCACAGATCGGATGAGAACATGCCATCCCTTCACTTCTGAAATTCATATCTGCACTTCATATCTGCACTTCATATCTGCACCAATATTCCAGTTATTTACCTGGAATACCCTCCCTACCATACATCCCCATTCTGGTGTTTATATTTTCTCTTGTGTTCTAGGGGCAGATGTCACCTCCTCCAGGAAGCCTTCCCAGTGTGAGCTTGGTTGAGTGCCCTCTGCTGTCCTCACTGCATCTGCAACACAAGTAACACAGTCACTCCTGCTTTGCTTCTTGGTCTCTCTGTACGCACCCTTCTCCCCCATTATTCAACTCCTCCAAAGGCCAAGGGCTCTTCTGGGGTGAAGTGGGGGCTGATCCATTTCCATATCTCGAGCTCCAGCCCTAGCCTCTGCCACAGAACTGATGATCAGGAAACATTGGCCATTCTGTTTCTCACAATGTAGGGGAGCCCAGAAGCAGGGACCCCCATGGGAACTTGGGCTAATCCCCTGTCCTTATTACGCCTCCAGTTTTGGTTTGCTTATCTGCTAGTTGTCCTAAGTTGGGAAAATCTCTCTAGTCACCCGAATCATACCAAGCTCTTCCTCCTATCAGCCTCAATTTCCCCAAGACTTTCAAATACCTTTTGACCCAATTCTTCACCCCTACACTTGTCTCCTTGAGACATGGATAAAAACATCTTGGCCATGCTGGCCACAAGACCAAAAGCAAGCACGGGCTCCAATGGTCCTCAGAAGTGGCTGTCACACCACCACATACAGCAGCCAGAGCACATGGTCCACATCATGCCCAATACCATGATGGCTACTGGGAGTCTCATATTCAACTACATACTTAGAAAGGGATCAAGCACATGGCGTCAGGGCTGCAGGAGGCAGACGGCAGTGTCCTCGAGTGGTGGGGGAGGGCAGTGGGCTCAGGGAGACACTTTAGAGTTAGAGAATTTTTTTTACCAAGTGTGGGCTTTTAACCCGGGTAGTGGGTTTCTAGGTGCTGCATTTTTAAAAATTAAAGTAATGACTAAGTACCTGACTGCATACTAAAAGCTGGCCATCGTGGTGCCTCACTCTCCAGGAGCCCTGCTGGTGCTAACTGCTTCCAGCCCTTTTCACCACCTCCTGCTACCTAGAGAACCTTCCGGGAGGAAGGTTCCTGCTGCTGACACCCCATTTTCCTTCTTTCTGTTGTTTCCTACAAACTGTAGTCATGAAGGGTGGTGGAGGAGGGGGATCGAGGGGGGAGGGAAGAGGGAGAGGGAAAAAGGAAGAGAGGTGGAGATCCTCACTCTGTGGCTGCCAGGGGGGCAGGTGCCGCACTGGCACTGGGCAGGGCACAGAGGCTGGGGCCAGGGTGGAGCCTGAGCCTGGGGCGGGGTGGCAGGCAGGGCCTGCTTTCCCTTTACATCAGGCCTGGGGTCACAGCAGCTGCGGCAGAGGCCTCCACAGCCTGAGACGTGGCTTCCTCCAGCACAAGTCTGCAAAGAAATCTTCGGCCTAGGTAAATCAAGGGTGGCCCCACCCCCATAACGCCTCACCCTGTGTTTTCAGGCTACTTTGGACTCATTTCCTCTCTTTCTCTTTCTAAAACATAGGCCCCAAAGTCTTCTGGCGCAATCTCCCTCCCCAGCCAAGAATTTCCCCCCCGGGGGCCACTTGGCGCAGGTCCCCACACAGGCCAGGCCCTCCTCTACCTCCTTCCCCCGCTTCATGCTGCTTGGCCCCCTAGAGTTTTTCACACCACTTGAGCTTCTTTGTGCAATTTCAATTTGCCTCATCAGAGTCAAAACAAGAAGACACCTTGCGGGTGTCAGGTGTGTGTGTGTGAGGCTCTGTGACAGGCATTCAGGAACTCTCTGTCTCTCACCTCAACCCCTCACAGCAGGTGCCGGCCTACCCCCTCACCTACCCCCTCTGAGGCTCACAGAGGGGAGGCGACCCGCCAAGCCCACGCAGCTACTAGGTGATAGGACTTGGGTCTCAACTCCAGCTTGTAGACCCAGCGACTGGGTAATTGAACGCGCTGCTGTTCCTTTATTCTGAGTCACCGCCCCTCCCCCAGAAGCTGGCTCAGCACCTGACATGTAAGTGGTGTCAGCTCCCGTTTGCACAGAGAATGGTTGAAAGCGGCTCCCCTCTCCTGCTCCAGGTGAGCCGCTGCCTCTGGTCTCATCTGGAAACAGGTGTCTGGGTGCAGAGGCAGGCCCAGGCTTGGGGCAAAAAGGAAGGACCCGAGAGGACTTATTTAGAGCATGCCGGAGCTTCTAAAAGGAGGACTGTGGCTTGGTGGGCGTTGGGTGGAGAGCACTTTGGTCATTTCCAGTGGTTCCTCATTGCTCTGGGGTCATGGATGCTTTGGGGGTTTGAGGAATGCAGGAAAATGATGCTCCCTTTAAATCTGGAGACAATTTCCAGATATTTGAGGACAGGCTCAGATCACAGAGTAAGGCCTCTGGTGCAGCAACTCTTTTTGCACAAAGTTGCTCCATGGGCAAACAGATCCCCCCTCCCTCCCCTCAGGAAGACCTTTGCTGCTCTGTATGACCTCCCTGTGGGCAGGTCCCGCTCTGTCTGGGCAACGTCTGTGGCTCCCAGGCTCTTGCCGATCCTCCCAAGGCTCTCCCTGGGCTGGTAACTGGGCTCCTTCCTTCCTGGGGAGGTTTGCATTTCCTCAATTCTCTCTTCCTCTGTCTCCCCTCTCCCTCCCCTATCCCCCTGCTCCCCTCCCCCTCCCGATGTTGACTGCTGGTTTCGGTTCTCTCTGCGCCTTTGGATCCATGCATTACTACTGTCTCGCTCTTTTTCTCCGCCCACTCGGTTTCTTCGGTTTCTTCTGTATGTCTCCGTCTCTTCATTTTTATCTCTCCTCCCTCCTCTTTCCTCCTCCCTCCTCCCCTTCCTCCTCTCTCCTCCCTCCTCCTCTCCCACCTCCTCCCCCTCCTGCTACCCTTTCTCCTCTCCCTCCTCTTCCCATCCTCCTCTCCCTCCTCCCTCCTCCTCCCACTCCTCCTCCTCCCCCTTCTCCTCTCCCTCCTCCTCTCCCTCCTCCCTCTTCCTGTCCCTCCCCTCTCCCTCCTCCATCCTCCTCTCCCTCCTCCTTCTCTTCCTCCCCCCCTCCTCCCCTTCCTCCTCTCCCTACTCCTCTCCCTCCTTCTCCCCCCTCCTCTCCCTCCTCCTTCCTCCTGTCCCTCCTCCTGTCCCTCCCCTCTCCCTCCTCCTGTCCCTCCTCCTGTCCCTCCCCTCTCCCTCCTCCTCTCCCTCCTCCCTCTTCCTCTCCCTCCTCCTCTCCCTCCTCCCTCTTCATCTCCCTCCTCCCTCTTCCTCTCCCTCCTCCCTCCTCTCCTTCCTCCTGTCCCTCCCCTCTCCCTCCTCCCTCGTCCCTCCCCCCTCCCTCCTTCTCTCCCTCCTCCCTCATCCTCTCCCTCCTCCCTCCCCCTCTCCCTCCTCCCTCCTCCCTCCCCCTCCATTCTCCTCCCCCTCCCTCTCTCTCAACTTTCTGCTGTCCTGTCTGCCTCCCCTCCCCTCTTCTTTCCCCTGGGCTTCCAGCGGTGGATTTCTGAGTTCCCTCTTACCCAGGTGTCTGCTGCTTCCCAAGGAGGGCCGTGGGCAGGCAGGTGCTGTAGGTCACTAGGGGCCGACCCCCCCTTATAGTCTGGAAGACACCAGACTCCATGGTCTGAAGCATAAAGCCAGGGCTCAGCAGGCCAGGTGGGGAGGGGGGGCGGCCTTGCAGGGGGTGGGTGGAGGGGAGGGGGTGGGTGGGGAGGGGGGGTACCTGCAGAGAGCAGCGCTTTCCCCTGTAAGAGTCCGGAGCACAGGGCAAGCCCCGGCCAGCTGGGCTTCCCCTTGCGTTCACCGGCCCTTCCCCTGACACTGCTTCAAAATCCCAGCCCACAGGGTCCTCACTGGCAGTCAGTTCTGGGACAGGGAAAAGGGAAGTCCCTAGAAGGTGGGAGCCCGGGGCAGCGGGCTGAACGTGGTACAGCAGCTACTATGCGCCCTGTGGCTTTTGTCTGGTGTCTACCCCTGGGGACCCCTGGGACACCCCAGGCACTGCTGAGCCAGGTTCACCCCAGGTGCTGGTGCTGGTGGGGGAGGGGCTCTGCCGGATCTCCCCTTCGGGACCAGGCAGCCCAGGAGTCCTCAAGATGCCATGACCTGGGGCCAGCTCTGCCCTCTGCCTCTCCACCCTAACTCAGCAGCCCCTCACGTCCCTGCCTCCCCCTCCACTTTCATCCTGGGCCAAGGCCTGGGAGTAGGGCAGAAACTGCGGGATGGGGCAGCAACTGAAACCAGGGCAGCAAGGCCTGTGGCGGGGCCACCCACAGGTCTGGGCTTGCAGACCAGGCCATCTGGGGTAGCTGTGTCCCCAGTGGTGATGGGCTGCCTGCCAAAGGGTAGAGCAGAGGTGGAGGGGCGGTCCCTCATGCTGGGTGGCTGCACTTGAGCATTTACTAACTGTTCTATAATCCTTATTCTGAGGTTGGGGTCTCTGGGATAAATCTTATGTGCAGATTAGGAAACAGAGGCAGCTCCCTTTCCCTGCTCTCAGCCTGTTTTTTCATCTGTAAAGTGGAGTTGGGAAGTCACATCTATTAAACCCTTGAACCTCAGCTCTCAAAAACAATGCACTCCTACTTTTATATGAATAATTAATAGTAATCATTTCCTCCAGCTTTATTGAGATATAAAGGACGCATAACACAGTGTAGGTTAAGATGCACAACTTGTTCATGTGATTTATTTGTAATTTGTGAAATGACCACTTCCACGCTTCACATAGCTACTGTGTTTTTTTTTGAAGTGAGAACATTGAAACTGCACCTCAGTGGCATTTAAGCATTTAAGCAGAGGACACTGTTTCGCTAGCTATGTCTGTGCTGTCTATCAGCGCCCCAAACACGCTCATTTTATAACTGGAAATTTGTACCCTTTGGCCAACATCTCTCCATTCCCCCTACCCTCACCCCCTGATAACCACCACTCTACTCTATTTCTCTGAGTTTGTCTTTTTTTGATCCCACATAAAGTGTCTTTCTCTGTCTGACTTGTTTCACTTAGCATAATGTCTTTGAGGCCACCCGTGTGGTCACAGATGGTAGGACTTCCTTCTTTCTCATGACTGAATAATAGTTCCTCTCTCTCATGTATCTATCTGTCTATCTATCTATCTATCTATCTATCTATCTATCTATCTATCTATCTGTAATCTGTATGTCTCAACTCTCCTTTATCATTCACCCATTGATTGACCCTTAGGCTGTTCCCATATCTGGCTTTTGGATTATTGTTGCACTAAACATGGGCGTGCAGTTATCTTGGAACTGCAGGAGACACTGAACAATGTCCAGAGGCACTTTCAGTTGTCAGCACTAGAAGGAGGGAGGAGGGCAGTTTGCCTCTGTATCATTTTATCTGCCCACTATAGGAACATTTCTGTGGCTTCCGGTAGGCGTGTGCCCCACACTAGCAGGCCCCAAGGTGCTCAGTTTAAGAGAGCCTCCCAAAGACAGCAGCGGGGAAACTGGAATAATTTTGGTTTTAAATGAGAACGGTGGGACTGATCTTGATGTCTGGGACCTGGCCTTGGTTAGGATGAGGACGATGTTCAGAATGACACAGTGATATCTCCAGGACTGGGGACAGATCCCACCCCTTCTCCAAACCGGAAACTTACCAAGATGGAGCCAGAGAACATGCCAGATGAGGGACCAGTCAGGCTCTAATCCCTGGAAGACAAAGCTCTGATTCTGCAAAGGAGAGACAGAAAAAAATGCCAGGCCTGGAAAAAGTCCCAATGGAGAGGTGGCAGCAGCTTTGGAGCTGGGAGTGGGGACGTTCTGCCTTAGACAGTTACATGGGACTCCTAACGGGGGCAGAGGACCAGCAGTGGACAAGGAGTCCGAAAACCTCCTATTTCCCACTCTGCCCCCTGGCAAGTCATTTCACCTCGGTGTCTGCCTATAAATGGGACAGTAATAAAGTCCATCACAGGACTGTAGTGGGTGATATGGCCTGCCTGGTCAACTCTCGACAGATGCCTGTACCTTTTCCTCTCCTCTACCCCTTTCTCTTCTAGCACAGCAACTGGGGTGGGTTTCATGTTGGAGGTGGTATTTAATCCAGACTCTGACGGATAAGGAGGATACAAAGCGAGATGGAAAGAAATGCTTTTTCTGAGCAGAAGTGTGGAGGTGGGAACTTGGGGCGTATGTACCAGAAGGGCTGGTGGCTCCTTTGGACTGGAGCTCATGAACCCTGAAGGAGAGCAGAGAGAGCCAGGCAGGAATGGTGAGCAGATCCAGGACCCATAATGCCCAAAGAGGAGTCCAGAAGGCTCTGTGGGCAGAACAAAGCAGTTGGTGGGCGCAAACATGCTTGACTAATGGCTGTGCTCCTGCCAAATGTCCAGGGCTGGTGGAATTTGCGTGGTGTGCCCTCTCCCCACCCAGCCATGCTCTGGCAGCATAGGGAGGAGCATGTCTGGAAAGTGAAGCACTCTGCATGAAATCCAGCCCTGCCTCTAACATCTGGGTGACCTGGGGGGTGGCTGACCTGTGAGTTGGCACATTAACCCCCCTGAGAGGGGTGAGCACAGCCCTAGCAATGCACAATTTTGATTAAAGGCTTCAAGGCTAAGAATGCAGCCTATGCAGCCAGATGATCTGGTTTTCACCCCACTTTGCTGGCTGGGAGACCTTGACCATGTTGTTAATCTCTGAGCCTCAGTTTCCTCCTGTATGAAATGGATGCAACAAGGTAAATTGGGTTTAGCCTAAGAGAGAGGGGTAATGTGAAGGGAAATGTAAATGACACATGAGTAGCCTTAGCTGTTCTGGGGCCTCCCTGGTGGTGCAAGAGGTTGAGATGCAACCTATGAAACTGTCCACAGCCACTGCAGCACGAGTTCAATCCCCGGCCAGGGAGCTGCCCACATGACACAGCAGACCTCTCCTAATTCGCCCGCTGTTCCCCTTAGCAGTGTATTTCAGTAGATCTGCCTGTTCTGCTCCCTGCTCTTATCTCTAGTGAATCCTCTCACCCCACCCCCACAACTCTGCCTGTACCCCACTTCTTGTATGCATAAATAAATAAATTAAAAAAAAAATAGACTTAGCTGTTCTCAACCGCTCCTGGAAGACTATATGCTTTCATCAGCCAGGTGATCATCACCATAATCATCTTGAAATGGAGTCACAGGACCTATGATGTGGAGAAGGACGCACAGACTGACAACAGCCAGTTGCAAATATTTGGCCATTACGACATTGGTTTCAGGAATGCCTGTGTGCTTAGGTTCTTGTGTTATGGCTCAGGAGTCCTGGAAGAAGCTGGGTGCCAGAGTTGCAGCATGAGGGGAGTTTGGGGGAACTAGTTCTTATTCCTGATTTTTGTCAGGACTCCCGATTTTATTAAAGATTTATTTATTTATACAAGAACTGGGGTACAGGTCAGAAGCGTGGGAGGATGAGAGGATTCACCAGAGATAGAGCAGGGAGCAGAACAGGCAGACGGACCGAAGACACTGCTGAGGGGAGCAGCAGGTAAGACAGGAGAGGTCTGCTGTGCCATGTGAGTAGCTCCTTGGCCGGCCGGAGATCGAACCCACGCTGCAGAGGCTGCAGACAGCTTCACAGCGCAGCGCTCAACCCACTGCGCCACCAGGGAGGACTCCCAGTTTTAGATTTGAGTTGTTGGTATGGAGTATGGGTGGAGGTGGGCCCTATTTTCACCATCTTACAGATGAAAAGTTTGAGACTCAGAAATGCATTTTTTTCCTTTGTCAAAACTACTTTCATTGATTTGAAACCACACGAGGCACACATATTGATCATCTAAAAGTCAGGAAAAAAACATACGACAGAAAAAGGACATAAAAGTCACTCATACTCACACCTGAGTCATAGCCCCCCAGTAATGGTGCTGGTGATTTCCTCTGGCCTTGCTTGCTATCCACAGATTAGAGCTGCAGCAATTGATACTGATATCTATGTCCATACCTATATGTCTAGATCATAGCCATATGTCCATATACATGCACATATAGCTTTGTTATAAAAATGAAATTGAGGGGGCCTCCTGGTGGCGCAAAGGGGTTAAGTCTCAGCACAATGAAACTATCAGCAGTGGCAGCCGCAGCTACAGCACAAGTTCGATCCCCAGCCAGGAAGCTGGCCCACATGGCCAGCAGACCTCTCTTGTGTCACCTTCTGCTCCCCTGAGTAGTGTATTTCAGTCACTCTGCCTGTTCTGTTCCCCACTCTGTCTCTGGTGAATCCTCTCACCTGCCCCCTGCACCTCTGGCCTATACCCCAACTCTTGTATGCATAAATAAATGAGATAAATCTTTTTTTAAAAATGAAATGAAGGCTTGGAAACCATCTTTTCTCATTGGGCAAATACATTACAGTCATCCCCCCCGAGTGATTAAGCCTCATATATGTCCTTTTCCATAGTTTCCAAGTGCTCCACTTGTGGGTAAGTTCATTTCTTCATCCATTCCACAGAGGCCTTGGGCACTGTGCCTATCCAGGGACCCGTTATGCACTGTGGCAGGTGCCATCCCTGATCTCACTTAGTTTATAACTTCCGATTTCATTTCTTCCTCAGAAGAATCCTGAAAAGTAGATGTGGTCAGTTTCATTTTATAACTCTGGAAACTGAGGCTCAGAAATGCCATGTGACATCTCTGAATTCAGTCCACTGGTAGGTGAAGTCAGGATTGGAACCCAGATCTCCACACCCTTCTTCTTAACCATAGTACCATGCCTATTTCTTAATAATTACTGACAGAGGGCTGTTAATATCTCCTACTATAATTTGGATTTAATACTTTCTCCCTTTCGTTTTGTCTATTTTTGTTTCCCGACTTTTTCTTTAAGAATTTTGAAGCTCTGTTATTAGGTGCACATATATTTATGATTGCTGTCTTCCTGATAAATAGTTCCTAGTTTGTGTTTTTTTAAAGTCACGCATGGAGAGAGCCAGTTCTCTCCAATAGCAAAACTTTCCATATTTCTTTTCCCTTTCCCTGGTGCTGTCACATGCACACTACCCTGGAGTCTCTCGTTTATCACCCGTCACCTTCCAAAGAAGCCTTTAAAACGAAGAAGGAAATTCTCATTCCACCTGCAGTCACCTGAGTGACGAGATAATATTTTGTCTGTCTCTCTCTCCCCCCTCCTTTGCTTCTTCATTCTATAGATTGTTTTAACCTCGCCATAAACCATCTGGCTCTTTTTCTAGATTCTCTGGTTCATCTTCCTCTGCCATAAATACTTCTGATAGAGACAGGAAGGGGTTGGCTTCTGAAGAGTCTGCTGGAAAAGATAACATTGCAAGGCTCAGGAATGGAAGGGAAATGTTTAGGAACATTTGCACTTTAGTAATTTTTTTTTTAAAACCTTCCTTTTTTTTTTTTAAAGATTTATTTATTTATTTATACAAGCACTGGGTACAGTCAGAAGCGCGGGAGGGTGAGAGAATTCACCAGAGCCAGAGCAGGGAGCAGAGCAGGCAGAAGGACCGAAGTACACTGCTGAGGGGAGCAGCGGGCGGCAGGAGAGGTCTGCGCGCCATGTGGGACCCTCCTCTGGTGGCCGGGGAGCAGCCGGGGATCGAACCGGCGCTGCAGAGGCTGCGGGCAGTTTCGCAACCCAGCGCTCAACCGCTGTGCCACCATGGGAGGCCCTGCACTTTAGTAATTTTTAATTCTTTGTTGTATCATCCTACTTATTCAAATGATCGCTTGCCTGGGACTTGCTATGTGCCAGGCTCAGGAAATGGCCGACAGGTGCACAGCGTTCTTTCTCTTACCCAGGTGGATGGAAACTGTGATCTCTCGTGACAGGAGCAGGCGGTGGGTGGTGGTGGGGAAGGCCAGAGGGTGAAAGGGTGGGAGGACCAGGATAGGTAAGAATGGGTCTGGGAAGTGCTGGGACAGGGGCCTGGAGAGGCAGACTCTCCTTGCTGCTCATCTCTCCGGTGAAGTCCATCCCTGAATGTCCAACATCCTGTCATTACCACCACGTGGATGTCTGTTGCCCATCCCAGGCATAACCACCCAAATCCAGTGTCACACTTTCCCAGTTTTTGAGGTCTAACCTTAGGAATAAGCCATAACTCTTTTCATTCTCTTACACTCACAATTCAATCCATTGGCAAATCCTGTTGGCTGTACTTTCAAAAGGTTTCAGGGTCCAATCACCATCCCCTCTTGCTTCCACACTGATCCAAGCCACCCTCTTTCTCCTCTTTAAAACTTCCCTGCTCCCACCTTAACCCCTAAACAATCTGTTCTCTGTTCAGGAGCCAGAGTACTATTAAAAATACTCAGCAGCCGATATTATTAAAAATGTAAGGCTCATCTTGTCACACCCTCTTGTACTCAAAACCCTCTTGTGCTGCCCATTCTACTCCAAAAATTACAATAAAATAAAATACAACAGCATTTCCTCTCATCCTGCAAGGCTGGACACCGCCCCACCTCACCCCCCACCACAGCCTCTCTGACCTGGAGGCTCTGTAGTGACTCTTCCTTAAACATTTTGCTAAAACTAAATACCATGAACTGAAGGTTTGCACAACAGAAATGCATTTTCTCATAGTTCTGGCATCTGAAAGTTCAAGATGCCAGCAAGACCTCAGTTTCTTCTGAGGCTTCTCTCCTCATCTTGCATTTCCCTACTTGTAAAAAATCTATTTTTTTACAAGTAGGGATATGGAAACCCAATGAGGCTTGCCTGGCAGTGGAGGCAAAACCAGGATTGGAACACCGCAGACCTGCTGACATTTTCCAACTCACCCCTGTTCGTTTGTTCATTCATTCATTCAACAAACACTTATGAAATATCAACTATGTGCCAAACATTATTACAGGTTCTGAAGATTTAACAAAAGACAAAAAAGACAAAAATCGGGCCTCCCTGGTGGCGCAGCGGTTGAGCGCTGGGTTGTGAAGCTGCCCGCGGCCTCTGCGGCGCCAGTTCGATCCCTGCGGCCTCTGCAGTGCCGGTTTGATCCCCGGCTCCCCGGCCACCAGAGGAGGGTCCCGCATGGCGCGTAGACCTCTCCTGCCGCCCACTGCTCCCCTCGGCAGTGTACTTCGGTCCTTCTGCCTGCTCTGCTCCCCGCTCTGGCTCTGGTGAATTCTCTCACCCTCCTGTGCTTCTGACTGTACCCAGTGCTTGTATAAACAAAACAAACAAACAAATAAATAAATAAAAATGCCTCTATTTAAAAATAAAATAAAATAAAATAAAATTCTAAATCCTGGTGCCTTAACCCTTTTTGGAAAAAAAAAAAGACAAAAATCCCTTCCCTTGAAGAGATTTTTTAAAAAGATTTATTTATGCATACAAGAGCTGGGGTATAGGCCAGAGATGTGGGGGGGGGTGAGAGGACTCATCAGAGACAGAGTGGGGAACAGAACAGGCAGGCTGACTGAAACACACTGTTGAGGGGAGCAGTGCTGAGGGGAGAGGTCTGCTTCGCCATGTGGATTTCTTCCTGGCCGGATTTAAAAACAGTAAGTTGTTGAGTTCATGTCCTCCCTTAAAAGAGTTAAGAAAGTAGCCCCTCACACTTTAGTATGAATAACTGGGGAGTTTCCTTTCATTTACCATAGGAAAGCCTGGGACAGAGAAGGAAATATTGCTGAATGAACAGATGAATGAATGAGGGAGCCTCACTGGAATTTGACAATAGCTCTGCCTAGAGTCAGTCCCAGTTAGAACAAAGAGTGAGGCCAGAGACCATAAAAAATGGGACCCCAGGTATGAGATGATGGCTGGAGTGACAGGCAATCAAAGGACAATTTGTCAGGGGCAATCTTGGGAGGGGAGGAAAGGGAGCATGAAATTATTTTTCATATTTTGCCAGGAGACCAATTTTCCTGGGTTGTAAAGGAAAGGGAACTTGAATTATTGATGCTATTTTGTCTGCAATAAGTGGTAGACTTGGAACACCCATCATCCAGAACACCACACTCAGTTAACAGGGCTGACCTCAGGGCCAGGAATGCAGATCTCACACCAGCATCCTCTTGGCCCAGAAAGGAGAAGAGGCATGTCTGAGACCCCATAGCAGGTGCTAGCTTTGTCACTGCCTCTTTCAACTTCATCACCCAACTGCTCACTCCTGGCTGGGTGGTGGGGGAGAGGGCGTGGCACTGAGGAAGATAAACTTTTGGAGTTGCACACACTCTGGGTCTGAATCCTGGATCCTGGGTTTAGCAGACAGGGTGACCTCTGGAGGGCTGCTTTGCCTCTCTGAGTCTCTTAAAGGTGTGAATTATTGGGCCTCCCCGGTGGCGCAGCGGTTGAGCACTGGGTTGCGAAGCTGCCCACAGCCTCTGGCCTCTGCAGCGCTGGTTCGATCCCTGGCCTCCAGGAGAGGGTCCCACATGGTGTGCAGACTTCTCCTGCTGCTCCGCTCTGGCTCTGGTGAATTCTCTCACCCTCCTGTGCTTCTGACTGTACCCAGTGCTTATATAAGTAAATAAATAAATCTTAAAAAAAAAAAAGGTGAGAATTATTGTGAAGGTCAAGGACATTGATGCTTAAAAAAAGGGCTGTAGAACACGAGATGCTGTGTCCTCTTCTCTAAGACCTCTCTTCTCCTTCACCGGCTCCTGCTCTGCTTCCCTTTGCTCCAGTGCACCCAGTTCTTTCTCTTGTTCACATGCTCCTTTCACCACTGACTTACTGAGTCACCCCAGCAGCAAAGATGCTGTGATGGAGACATGGGTGGCAATGGCCAACAGAAGAGAGAAAGCAAGAAACCACGTAGAATGAAAGGGAGTGGACCTAGGTATTTACCCAAAGGACACAGAAACATCAATTCCAAAGAGCCCCTGCACCCCTATGTTTATAGCAGCACAATTTACAATAGCTAAGCTTTGGAAACAGCCCAAATGCCCAAAAATAGATGACTGGGTCAAGAAGATGTGGTACATAAACACCATGGAATATTACTCAGAATTCAAAAAAGATAAACACATGCAATTTGCAGCAACATGGATGGCCCTGGAAGGGATCATGCTCAGCGAAATAAGCCAGAAAGAAAAAGAAAAATACCGGATGGTCTCACTCATAGCAGGAATCTAGAAAACGTAAATAAGGGACCAGGAAAAAGAATAACTATAAGAAAGAAAATATCAAAATCAACAAACAACTATGAACCAGAGACACTCCATGAGGGGTGGGGGGCCAGGAAGGGAGGGCTTGGGGTCAAAATAAGGGGGTTGTAATTGTTTGGGGAATATATAAAAATAAAATTTAAATTAAAAAAAAAATAGAATGAAAGGGAGTGGACAGTGAAATAAGCCAGAAGGAAGAACAATATCGGATGGTTTCACTTATAGCAGGAATGTAGGGGAACCAAAGAAGACATCGGTGTAAAAAAATAATAACAGTACAAAACACAACAAAGCAAAAACAGACAATTATAAATCAGAGACATCCTGCAGGGGAGGAGGTGGGAGAGGGATCAGAGGGAGGGAGAGAGGAGCACAGGGGACTGAGGTGATGGTGCACGGGTGCACTGGTGAAGGAAAGTCTATGGGGACTACACCTGAGGGGGTGGGGGAAGCAAATATTGTTTAAAAATGAACAATGATGTGTAAAAAAATAATTGAAAAAAAAAAGAATGAAAGGGAGTGGAGTGCAAGTTAAAGATCTCAAGGCATCTTGGGTGTGTTTATGGGAACAGGGAACAGGGAGGGAACAGAGAGGGCGGGTGGGGGAGGGCTTTTCTTGCACACTCTTAGGAGCATCTGCCCAGAATCCTATTCACCACTAACCAGACCACACGCATGGTACCAGCCCTCGCCACTGTCCTCTGTGGAAAAGAGAAAGGAACAGCAACAAATAAGGGATCAGGAGAAAAAAAAAGTAATTATAATAAAGTAAAAATCAAAACCAACAGGCAACTATAAACCAGAGCCATTCTGCAGGGGGGAGAAGGGAGTAGGATCAAAACAGTGGAGGGAGGAGCCCAGGGACTGTGGTGATGGTGCACGGGTGAATGGGGGGTGGGAATTCCAAGGGGACTGTAACCGAGATGAGAAAGCATACATTGTACAAAAATGAAAAATGATGTAAAAAATATATAAAATAAAATAATAAAAAAAATGTTGCACGTCTACTCCGTGCTGGGTGTGCTGGGCCTGGAGCCAGGCACTCACACACCCATTCGTCTGAGCCTGCAGGCCCCCTGGGGCTGGCCCCTCACCCCACACTGCAGAGAAAATAAGAAGGGAGGCCCCACCTGGCTCCTGGGCGGAGTCTTATAAGGGACTGGGCTGTGGGTGGCGAAACCCCACCTATCCTGTTTCCTGGGGACTCTGTTTAGCTGCCATAATTACCCCATTAGCGATTAGCACTGGGAAGTATTGCCAGATGGGGAGGCCCTTCCTTTTCCCCTGGTGTGCTTGCCTCTCCGGATGTAGCACCTCAGGGAGCAGACCTGTGGGTCCTGGCAGTTCTTCCCAGAGGTGGTAGGTGGTTGGTTTTACACGTTTGACTGTCTGGGGACCTCCAGCTGCCTCTGGGAGCGCCAGTTTTCTTTCAGAGAATGACTCCACCTCCTCTCTGAGTCTACGCATTGCACTAGGTTGACCCAGATTCCAAGGCAGGTCTCGACCCGGTCTGGTTGGTAACAGTCACATGACTGAGTCACTAAACACTAGAACCAATCAGATCCAATGGGTATCAGCTCTGGAAGTTTGGGAAGAACCGTTCCAAAGAGCTCTCTGTGCCAGGTGCTAAAGTTATAGGATGTAACATTATACATTTGCATCAAAAAACAATGAAGACCAGTCCTGAAAATTCCGCCACACAGACAAAACCAGTTGAGTGACACCAACAGCTGCAATTTGGCTGCTTTGGAGGGATTAATCTGAGCCGTTTCTGCTTTAAGACCATTTCCCAAGGAGGATAGGAAGTAACGATCAATCAACCCCCTGAATTTAAGCAAATTCTCATGTTATAACCAGTCACTATGAAGAACAAAGTCCCTGCCTTTTCATGCTAGAAGCTGCTTTATAACCGTACACTCCTGATCCTCATTCTATGGTTGGTTTGATTGCTCCTGGTTTGCAAAACTCTTGGTGAGAGTGAATCATGGTGACCTGAGATAAGCAGCCTGGAGACCTTAGTAACAACCTTTTGCTCAGTTCCTGGTATGCAACTTAGTCCCTGATGTGAATCTTGCTTCATGTTAGACCATGTACCGCCATGAGGCAGAATGGACCCGGGGGCTCCCACGACTACTGACCCCTTAATATGCATCTACACGACTCACCTCTTGGTTTGTAGCAGCATCCTATCTGACCACGTGCAGCTGCCAGTGCAAACCCACCTGGAACCCTGTAGAAACTCAAAGTGTATATGAGCCCTTGACTTCCTACAAATGGGTCTCAGCCTTGGGATGAGAATCCGCTGAGTCAGCACCGGTGTATTTAAAAACTGCTTTTTTTTATTAAAAAAACTGCTTTTTCTTTGCTCTGGTGTCCACGTTTCCTTGTGCCATATAACAAGTGCACAATAAGCTTTTACTATTACTTGGGTGATTCATAGGTCTTCAGCTAGTTCTGATCTTTTGACATAGCTAGGGACTTGATGTCAAGGGCAAACTTTCTTTTTTTAAGCTTAAGACAATGTGTAGAGGCAGGAATGACACAGGGCAGGTTTTCTATGATCCCATGCAGACCAGGTAAAGCAGGAGTCCTGGAGCCTTCAGTGGCTTTTGCAGATCGTTTATTTAGATTTACCAGGCATATGGCAGGCAGAGGTGCTGGGGGCCGGGAGGCTGGAAGTCCTCCCGGCCCCCAGCAAATCTTCACTCTATCTGGGCTCTCTCTGGCATTTTCTCTGCTTCCCTTCTTCTCTCGGCTTCCATTCATTCTTGGCTTCTGCTGGCGTCCCCGTGACGCCGCCCTTATAAACTCAGTCTTTCAGCCCAGGTGTACCCACTCCAGGTGCCCGTCATCAGGCATGCATTCAGGACCACAGGTTCCCTCATCCATCCTAATGGCGGGAGGGCAGAAAAGCCTGGTACTTTTTACCTTACCCTACAACATGTTAAAATGTTTTTCTTGTTGTGGGTAAGAATCAGGGCATAGACCAGAGGTGTGGGGGTGAAAATTCACCAGTGACAGAGTGCAGAGCAGAAAAGGCAGATTTATGGAAATATACTGCTAATGGAAGCAGCTGGTGAGATGGGAGAGGTCTGCGTAGGAAGACGGATTTGGGACTCTTTTTTTAAGATTTATTCATTTATACAAGAACCGGGGTACAGGCCAGATGCACAGGAGGGTGAGAGGATTCACCAGAGACAGAGTGGGGAACAGAATAGGCAGACTGACAAAATACACTGCAGAGGGGAGCAGCGGGCGTGACAGTAGAGCTCTGCCATGCCTGGGGCTCCCTTTTATAACTAGTTTTCTGGGGCTAGTCACGACTGGGGAATGTGTGCAGGCCAGTTTCTTGCTGGGATGTCTGTCTGGTCTTGGGTGTTGACCTTTGACACAGAATATGCCCTGGCCCTGCTTCTGCATTCACGGCCTAGGCTGTCTGAGAGTTAGGCCTGGTTCCCATGGCAAACTTATCACTTCACCTTCTCTGTTCAAGCCTTCCAAATGGATGGGGGCTTAGATTTTTTATATTATTTTATTATTATTTTAAAAATTTTATATATATTTTTTACATCATTTTTCATTTTTGCACAACGTATGCATTTTCATCGTGGTTATAGTCTATTTAAGGATACCCTGACATTTCTGCCCTTTATACTTGAGAAAGTCCTGTCTCTCTCACTCTCCCACACCCACCCGAGGAAACAAACAGGAGCTCACAATTTCCCTCCACCTTTCTCCAAAGGGTGGGCCTTTTGTCCCTTCCTCCTAGCTCACATGCTCTTGGTCCTTCGCTCTGGCTGTTCTCTGCCTTTGAGACCGTCATCATCCTCCACTCTGTCTCAGTTTCCTCTTCACCCCCTTGCTCAGATCAGAAGGCTGAGGCTGGGGGAGGTGAGCTGACATGCTCAAGTTTGCATAGAACCCACAAGAAGAGCTGGTATTCGAACCCAGAACATCTAACTCTGGCCAGAGCTGTTCCTTCTATCCGCCCAGGGAGAAGCAGTGAAGCCTGATTCTGTCGAGCATGAGACTGATTTCTTGCTTAAGGTTCAGCCTAAAAGCCCTACATCAACTCTTATATAACGAGTTCCCTCAGGCTCATCCGTGTCCTCACTGACTCCGCAGCTCCTGAGAACTCCTGCTAGGCGACCGACACAGCACCGCCACCTGGTGGTGACACGTAAAAACACACCCTCCACGGTGGGTCAGATCATGGTTGGTTCAGGAAAGGGTCTATGGGGTATTTCCTGGGAAATTAGGGATTAGATTAGGGGAATCTAAGGTACCTTCTTTGTTCTTGTTTCTTTCTATCCACAGCTGTGTCTCTCTGTGTTTAGGGTTTTTTCACCTTGTAGACCTTGGACAAGTGAAACTAATTGCATTCCCTCTTTGCCTTGGCCGCCAGGATGCTCGGAATAAATGTATAGTCCACTATAGCAACTGAATAGGACTGTGTGGCAGACATTCAGGAAAGGAATGTAATTCCTGGTTCCATATTCCTTTATCTGTATTATTTTCTTTGATATTTTATATTTTGTTTTCTGACTATGTTGAGGTTTATAAACCATGTCTCTTTTGGCAGGAGGTGGGACAGAGGGCACAAAGCAGCATTATACATTCAGAAAGAGGTTGCCTACCTTTTGCAAAGCTAATTCTCCTCCTCTGTGAAGTGGGCATGAGAATCCCTGCCTTGCAGGGTTTCGTATGGGTTTGAGAAGATGCTCATCTTGTTTCCCACCTTGCCAACCCGCAGGGCTCTCTGCTGCTTGCCTAGGGCAGGTCAGGATGCAAAGGGGATCAAAAGCAAAGATTGCTTTGTCCCAGGCCCACTGGGTGCCCTCGCTGGAGCCTGGTGCCCTGAGACCACCATCTACCCTCTCTCCTGGAGGACTTTTGGCCTCCTGAAGCCTCCGCCTTCCGCCTGCAGGCGTTCCTGACTGATTTGCAGGGAGCCCAGATGCATCTCATAAATAAAGAATGTACTGTTCTGCAGAATGGCTGCGGCGTGGCTGTGCGGGGGTGGGAAGGCTGGATTAGACAGGAGCCAGGGGAGGCGGTGAGGACTGTGCAGGAGCTGCTGGACAGGTGGAGGGCAAGGAGAGCCTGGGGAGACATGATGGGACCAGGGGTGGGGGGAAGGAGGCTTCCTGAGGCCACCTTCTGTATGCAGACAGCTGGGGACGAATTTTGGTTCTTATACCTTCTGTGTACATTTAGTCTCTATTTTCTTATCTGTGAAATGGGTATGGTATTAATACTTCGGGCTGTGACAGCTCTTTCATTTGTAGCCTTTTGCCCAGGATCTGGAAAACAGTAAATGCCTAGTAAGTGTTGTTATTTGCTCCAAATTTCCTTAGCGTTTTCCCCCCAAAGCTTTGTGTTGCTTCTGGGGCACATGCATTGAGAATGGGGTGAGGACTGCATCTGTGGGAAAGGTCCACAGGCTATGGGAACAGGAACGAAACAGGGAGAGAGGCTCACGGCCACTGGAGCCAGTGCTTGGAGCAAGAGGCCAAGTCACAATCACAGCACTGAAGAGCCAGGCGAGTCCTGAAAAAGGACTGCAGGCCTCTGCATTTCTGCAGTACCGGAGCCATTTGATTGGCTTAGGTGGAAGAGGGTGACCCTTGGAAGAGGGTGACCCTTACGAGGAAGAGGGTGACCCTTGGGAAGGGAGAAGATGCTGGGGACAGTGGAATGACAGTGTTGGCATGGCTGCACTGGATGCGGACCTTGGGTGAGTCACTTTCCTTCTCTGGGTTTCTGTTCATCAGTGAGAGGGTTCAAGATTTTGTTGTTCTTTTGATAAATACCTACTGAGGGCCTCCTTTGTGCCAGACCCTTTGCCAAGCGCGGGTGATGCCAGGTGGAAGAATAGGTCGGTTTTCTCCCATGAAGGCTCACAGTTGCTTGTGTGTGTGTGTGTGTGTGCACATGTGCATGAAAACAAACAAATGGATATATCATCCCAAACTGAAATCAGCCCCAAAGGAAGGGGCACAGGGTCGCTCAGTTGTCAGTGACTCAAGGACTTGACTTTTGCCCCGAGGTGGGAGAAGGTTTTCTGCATTCTCTGAGGCTTGGGCTGGACTAGGTGGCATGTAGCTGGAACAGGAGCTTGGTGAGGAGCGAATGTGGGACCGTGGGGGCCAGCAAGCTGCTTTTCATCCTGAGATGAGTGGGTCATCACCAAAGTGCTGTGAGCAGGGAAGTGATGGGGTCACTTTTCATTTCCAGAGTCTTCTGGCTGGGGTGAGGGGAAAAGATTGAATGGAATGGGGGGGGGGGGAGCTGGAGGCCCCAGTAAGCGGATGATGGAGGCAGGGACCTTGGCAGTTGGTGGAGTGGGGCTGACTTGGTGAAATGCTTGGGAGGGTAGAGTGATGGGGATGTGGGCCTGTGGGATTTTGGGGGAATGACTTTTGAAATTGGGTGAGGGAAGGTCTTTGTAGTCTGCTGCAGGGTTGGTCCCCCCCACTCCAATTCCTTCCGGCCCCATCTCGGGCTCGGCCAGCATCTGCCCATACAGGAGAGGGATGCAGTGGGAGGAGGGGGAGGAAGGCAGCAGTCTGCGTCTTTCTCTGCCTGCGGCAGCACCTGCTGGGCTGGGGCGGCTGAGAGGGCCAGGAGCAGGTGCGGGGCGTCTGGAGGGGGTCTGTTTGCAGATGGATGAGGAGACAGGATGGATGAGAGCAGCACACACTCTGCCCCCCTTCTCTGTTGTCTGGACACAAAAGCCCTGACAAAGGAGCAGCGGGGACACAGGACTCGTAGGCACGTCGGCATGCCCACCCAGCACACGCGAGCGGGAGACAAAGGAGAGGCGGGCAGAGGCAGAGGCAGGCGCTCAGAACAAGGGCCATGGGGGTGGGGGAGGCTCCAGTGACCTCGGGCAAGGCTTCCTGCCTCTGAGCCTTGCTCTGGATATCAGTGAGCCCAGAATCTGGCCACTTGATGGCCTTTGCTCTTAAAGGAGACCAGATCTTGGGCACTTTTAGGTCCTGTGGGTCGGGAAAAGCTTGAATAACAAAGTCATCATGAATAGGTGTGAGGTACACATGGACCTGTATTTGGTTTAGCCAACAGTGCTGGACACACAGGTGAAACAGAGCAAGTGTGTGCAGTTCTTGGAGGGGAGAGAGAGAGAGAGGTGTCCAATCGAGGTCACTTAAATCACTTCTTCCAAAAGTCTGCAAGAGAGGTTGTCCCCGTTTTACTGAGGCCCAGAGGGATGAAGTTCCTTGCTGGAACCCATGTGGTGACTAAAGCGTAGAGGTGGGATTCAAGTCAGGTTGGCCTGACTCCTGTGTTCACATCCCCACTGCCAGCCCTGCTGAGAGAAAGGAGAGAAGAGAGTCAAGTGGCTGAGGGTCTGGCAGTCTCTGGGCTTCTCCCAACTACTCCTGTTGATCAGTAGAGAAAGATGGATGCTTGGACACCTGGATACAGCTGTGCCTGAAGCCATAGATAGCCTTGGATTTGCTTCTGCCTCTTGAAATGGAAAAAGTCTGGAAAAAGTGTCTGGCTCTCAATAGACCTTCCTTTGACCTGAACGACTGGTCACGTCACTAGTTTACACTCCTACACGACCCCTAAATGTCTGTCAAGAAGACGCTGATCATAGCAATTTCTACTTGCAAGTAATATCTCTCCCCTGGATTAGGCTGTGATCCTCGGGGTGCTGTCCCGTCTGCCTGCTCAGCGTTGGCACGTAGTGAACGGAAACGCCTCAAACTGGGGAAACTGAATTTGTTGGACTCTGCTGGGGTGGGATTGGGCAGTGGATGTGGTGATGGGGGATCCACTGTCCCACACTCATCAGGCCCAGGCACAAGAGTGGCTTCATATGACAGGCCCCTGTGACTCCCTGCTGGCGAAGGGCATACATGTCATCTGCATCTCCCAGGACAGCTTGGATCCAATGTGGGACTTGATGGGCAAAGAGCATTCTTCAACCATGGCAGATAAGAATTGTTGGCAAGAACCTGTTTCCTTGACCTCAGGTGGGAGGACTCAGGTGTGTCCTACATGGTGCCTCTGGGGATTTCAGCAAAACTGAGCGCTTCTGCCTGCATTTGCATATTGTTATACTCATGTGTGTCCCCCGCTCCCCGCCACGTGATTGATTGTATTTGGAGACTGGGCCTTCTGGAGGTCACTCCAATTCAATGAGGTCACAGAGTGGGGCTCTAATTCAACAGTGCTGGGGTCCTTGTAAGAAGAAGAAAGATGGAGTGTATGTACAAAGGAAAGGCCGTGTGAGGACACAGGCAGAAGGCGGCTGTCTGCAAGCCAAGGAGAGAGGCCTCAGGAGAAACCAAGTGTGCCAGCACCTTGACTGTGACTTCTAGCCTCCACAACCATGAGAAAATAAATTTCCGTGGTGCCACTCGGTGACATTTTGTCATGGCAGCCCCAGCAGACCAATATACTCATGAACAGCCCTGTTCTCTGCCCCGTCTCACCGCCCCGCTCCCTCACCAGTGCTTCCCAGGAGCATCTCCCAAATACATGGCTTGCACTGGAATTCTCATTTCAGGATCTGCAGTGGGATCATCCAGTCCATCGCTGCCTTATCGAGTGTCCTAGCCGCTGGGGGCAGGGCAGAGAAGACTTTGGAGGACACTGGACTCCAGTCATCCATGCAATACTCCTGAGCCAGGGGGGTCCTTCCCAAACTGGGGTTGTGATTAATCTCCCCTGTGCATGGCCAGGGCAGGGGGATGAATGGATTCCAAAGTGACCCCAGCAAGGTGGCAGGATCATTGTTCAGCTGACTGTGGTGTGGACGCCCCACCGGGGGGGGGGGGAAGCACAGGTGGGTGCAGACGGGGTTCTAAGGACTCAAGAGTGCAGCTTTCAGACTTACACTGTATGGTTTTGAATCTCAGCGTTACCACTTTGTTGCTGGCTGACTTTGGGTAAGTCACTTCCCCTCTGTGAGCCTCATTTTCTTTCGCAGATGGAGATGATATTGACATTTCCTCTGACTGTGCTGGAAGGGAATATGAGAAAAATACTCAGAACAGTGATGACAAGTCAGCAGGCAAGTGGTCAAGTTCACTGCTTTGGAAGGTGATTGAAGAGGGGCAGGGCAATTTTGTAATTGGGGAGAAATAGTTGATAGTCACATTCTTCTGGGCCATACCACACACAGCATCCTCTGCTAGACAGACACCCTCCCTCAGAATTCAGGGAGGTTCACCTCTACCCCAAAGAGGCTGGCTAATCTGATACGTTAAAATGAAATTTTCTGTGTGGATAAGATGGGGAACTGCTTGCTCAGGGAACAGCTGACAGAGAGAAGCTCCCCAATGTCCTGTTGGAGGCACATAACAGGGCTGGCGGGCAGATGAGAACTGGCTTTCCCCAGAGCCCATCCTCAGAGGTTGGGCAGGTGTGGCTGAGTGAAGAGCTGACACCAAGGTGAGGAGGAGGGTCTATGCAACTAGTTTAGATAACTAGGTGAAGAAGCCCACCTGCCATTAACTCTAGAACTCACTCACTCTGCATGGCAGTCATAAAAAGAAGTGAGTCAAAGAGGTATAGACCCAAAGGATTTGTGGAAGAACTCAAATGAATCCTTGTAAAAGTAGGCTCACAGCAGCTCTATTCATAATTATCGAAAGGGAAAAACAACCCAGATATCCATCCATGGCAATGTATATACCAATTGTACTATATCCAAATGATGGAATATTATTCAGCCATAAAAAGAATGAAGCTGAGTACCTGTGAAGGTTTGGGGGGATAGACCTCCACAACAGGCTGCATGAGATAATCAAGAATCACAAGGACACATATTGCATGCTTCCATTTCCACGCAATAACCAGCACGGTCAAGTCCAGAGACAGAAAGCAGATCTCTGTTTGCCAGGGGCTGGCGAGGGAGGATGGGGAAGCTTGACAGAAATGTTTTAGAATTAGTTAGAGGTGGTAGTTGCATAACATGATGACTGTACTGAATGCCACTGAATTATTTACTTTCCAGTTCAGTTTTATATTATATCGAGTTCATCTCAGAATGAAAGACACAAAATGCTGAGGGACAACGGGGTGAATGAGCCCCTAGGACTCTGTCTGGTGCTCTTATCTGCTTATAAACTCTCAGGGGCCAAGTTATACCAGTTCGTGTGCCCTAGAAGACTGGGTTCTTAGCGAGTTGCAGGGAGGATGGCATTGGCCACCTTGGGGTGTGCTTTTGAATATCTTGAGTCTCACCTCAGGATGAGGTGAGGTCAGACTTATGTCGATGGGGAGACAAGAAAGGTGCCAGATCTGGCTCTTAAACTAGATGCGAAGCCCCAAAGGAGGTGGCGGTGGTGTCCTGAGCTTAAAGGAGATGAAGGAGGCTGCCGGGGTCACTAACCATCCCCCTCCATGCCCCCCCAAAACTGGAGGGTGCTGAGGAAGCTTTGACAAACTACAAAGATACTCGATGGAGAGACACAAGTTGGCCAGAGATGCCCCTGAATGGCCTGGGAGAGCTAGTGTGGGCCGCTTGTGACAAGACATGCACTCTGATAGCGAACTTGGACACAGATGGCTGGACAGGACCTTGCTGGTCCCGCCAGACATGAGGCCTGTCCCTCCTTGAGTCCTCAGGTTATGCCTCACTCTGAATCCACCGGAGTAAGACTCAGTCTCTGCAGCGTTTTGTGCCTCTTTCGCCCTCATATTCCTCCCTCTGCTCTCCTTGACAAGATATCCCTAGAACCAAAGTTACTTGGAAATGAGGTCATGGGTTTATTGCTCATTTTTGAGAGGCCCTAGAGAAAAGGAGAAATCTGGAAAGTTTGGAGATGCACAAGGGCCTTGCTCTTTTCCAAATGGGTATAGAAAGGATGGACAGATATGCAGGAGAATTTGGGAACAGATTATGCAACGGGTGTTTGGGGACGCTTGAAAAGAAGGCAGCGATTTCTAGGGATGCTTGTGTTCCTTTAGAGACTGTCAGGCCAGGCCCCATCCCCTTTCCTGTTTGTGATCTGGTGATCCCAGGAAAGTCATAGATCTGGCAACAGCAGCAGTTGGACTGCGTACTCTGAGCCATGCCATAGTCCCTGGCTTTCCTTGTCTCTTAATTGTCCATCTTCAGGCCTGTTTCTCTGGCAGAATATTAGCTCTGGGAGGGTGAGGCATGTCTGGGACCGCCCTGGGGCCTTTGGGGTTCCTGCAGTGGTCTCAGGCCACATTGGATGTGTGCGATAGGTTTGTTGAATTGGGTTTGGATTTTCTGAGGACCGAGGCTGGGGATCTAGGGAAGAGATGTTCCCTATAGATGATAGTAAACTTGGGACCTGAAATGGTCCCTTACAGTGGCCGTGGGCGGTTCTTATTGCTTCTCTGAATTTTAATGTCCATATCTGAGCAATAAAGGTGATAAAATAAAATACACACAAGGGTGAAAATATATTTTGAGCCCAAGTGCCAGGCACTGTGCTAAGCACCTCTCCTGCCTTTCCTAATTCAACCCACATAACCTCACGAAGCAGATTTTATTGTTATTTGTACTATATGGAACAGGAAAATCTCAGGAAGGATGTGTAGTTTGGCCAAGGTCACTTGGCAAGGGGCAGAGAGACAGAGTTAAAATTTAAACCTAGGACAGGTTGGCGACAGAGGCCATGGGAAGAACCCAGCTGGGTGGTTCTTAAGCTTGAATGTGCACCAGAATCTCCTGGAGGGCTCGTGAAAACACACATCTTTGGCCCCCACCCCAGAGTTTTTGATGCAGTAGCTCTGGGGTGAGGCCTGAGAATGTACATTTCCAACAAGTCCCTAAGGGACATTGATGCTGCTGGTCTGGACCAGTTCTAGAACCATTGCTCCGGGACTACTTTCAAGCAAGAGTGCTCTAGAAAACAGCGGGAACCAAGAAGAGGGCAATTAAAACAATAAAAGACGAAATCGATAAAACTTGTTAGGCCAAGGGATGTGAGGCAGATACATGGACGGGAAGTCACAGACTCTCCCACCACCCCCTGCCTACCTTGCAGGGTGCATGAGAGGCAGACACGGGCTGCACGGGTTAAGCGCCTGGTACTCCAAGACGCATCGTTTCTGTCTTCTTGAAGGGGGTGGGGTGGGAGGGTGAGGGATCCAGGTTTCTGCTCCTGGGGTTCGAGGGCTGCGCGCAGCTCTGCTCCCCAGCGCTCGGCGCGGGGCTGCAGGGTCCGGCTCAGCAAGCGTTGCCATGGCAACGCTGAGGGCTGGTTGGCAGGAGGCTCTGCGCGCTGCCCTGCTCGCCTCTTTGTGTCGCTGGGGCAGCGGGGAGCTCTCCTGACTCCCGGCTGCACCCCGCCTCCCCGATCCCACTCCTGGGAGGCGGTAGGGGGTAGGGAGTAGGGTTGCAGGGGCTCGAGGTGGCGGGAGGAGGGCGGAGGCTAGGGCCGGGGGTGGGGCGGCTCCGCCAGCCAGCCGCTCCCGCATTAAAATTTCATGGGCGCTGCAGCAGCTACAAAGACGACGCCGGCAGCGCTCGGGGGACCAGAGGGAGGGAGGCTGCGGACGAATGCGGGGAGGAGTTTGTGATGGGAGGCGCTTGCAGGGGCTCCCCCAGGTTTGCACTGTGAGCCCGGGCACAAAGAGCCCTCTGCACTCGCACCCGCAGGACCGCGGACCCCAGGTAAGAGCAGCCCCCTCCGAGCAGCCGAAGCATCCTTGGCCCCGCGCCGGGAGCAGTCTCATTCCCCGAGGTTGGAGTCGAGGGTACCTCCTAGTGTCCCAGACAGGGTCTAGGGGGTGACAAATGCTGCCCCAAGCACCCCGCGTTTGTTGGATGAAGCGCCTCTGAAGCCGGCAGCTGTCAAAGGCAGCCTAGACCAGGGCCTGGGTGGGGCACTAGGCAGGGAGAAGAGGGTGTGTTGGGAGGCCAGTGCGGATGGGGGTCTTGCCATCGTGATCTGAGGGGGAACAAAGACCCTCCCCTCCCCCCACACCAGGCAGACCTGAGGGGACCCCGTCCTTCTCGGACCACCAGGTTGGCAGATAACTGGCTAAGCTTTGGACAGAGCCCAAACAGTCTCTGAACTAGGGGAAGAGGGGTAGAGGGTGGGTCCTTGGGTCCCTCTTCCTGAGCCCATTCCTCCATGTCTGCATGCAAATTCCAGATGTCCAGCGGCCTGTGTGGCTCCAAAGGGATGGAGAAGGCTGGAAAGCCACCTTCGCTGAGAACATGACATTAGTAACGATAATAACAACACATCCACCTTGGAGCGCTCACCCGATGCTTGGTGCTTTGCAGGCATTATCCCAACAGTCCCAAGAGGTGGTAAGAACTCCATTTTAAAGATGAGGAAATTGAGATCCAGAGGGCTAACTACATGTCCAAGGTCACACAGTCAGTGATTTGGAATCTAGATATGTCGGACTCTAAAGCCTATGCACCATCCCCAAAGGGGTCTGGGGAGAGCCCAGAAGCCACCCCCTTCCCATCTTTTCTCTCTGATTAACACTTGAGGGTCTGAGAATTTGTTAAGGAGAGGGCAGACCTCTCCTTTTTCCCAGGGGAGGAACCTAGGATAGAAAAATTTCTTCTCTGATGGACTGTGCAGGGGAGGCCCCAGGGCCTCCAGGATTCCCCACTCTCCTCCCAGGCTCCACCAGTGGCTCCGTGAGCCAGGAATGCCGGTGAGCACACCCCACTGCAGTGCCATGGTGGAGGGAACGGCCCCACCTGCTGCTGGGGGAGGGAGCCATTAGTGTGGGATGGGGTGGATTGTGAGGGGTGGTGGTGGTAGGAAGGACTGGGAGGTAGCGTGAGGGCAGGGGCTTTGTTTTCTCAGACTGATGGGGTGGGGGCCGGCCAGAGCACAGGGCTGGTACTGGACACGGGGTGCTTTGCTTTCCAAAGTGCATTCCCATTTGGGAGCCTCCAGGGAGCTTCTAGATGGGGGGCAAGGAGAGGTGTAGGGTAGGGATGAGTAATTCCATTTGACGGATAGGGAAACCTGAGGACATGATTCTTAGACTTCAGGGGCGTTTCTTCAAATACCACAAATGTCTGTGCCACGTGGCCAGGGGATGAGTCAGCAGGGCTGGGGTGGGGCTGGGCCTCTGGATGTTTACAGAGAACCCCTCCTCCCTCTCTCCCAGCAGGTGGTCAGACCGTTGGTTATGGAAATGATGCCCCTAACTTTCCCCTCCTGGCAATCTACTTGCCCTCCAACCTCCCCCCAAACCCCCCAGCCTTGTAGCAGTCTGGGTAAAAGGGTTTCCTGCGGGCCACTTTGCCAGTGCCTAGCTTTGGGTGGCATCGAATTCATTCCACACTGAGTCTAGTTAATTTCCTGGTGAAAGAATTTTACTGGTAAAGTCTCCCATGCCCCCTCCTGCCCTCATTTTATTGTTTAATGACCCTTGCCATTGAGAAACATTCTGAAATCTACCTTCCATCTTTCTTGCTGCATGTTTAGCCTCTCTCCCCACTCCTTAACGGAGGGAGAATGCTGAAGTTTTCAGAGTCCCCCAAGGGACTTAAAAAGTCTCACCGTGAGCTTTCAGAAGAGCCATTTTCTATGTGTGCATTAAAAAAGAAAATTTTGGAGATGTCTTTTTTTTTTTTTTTTTTTTTTTTTACAAATTTAGTAAGTTAAATAAATGCATGATACTTGCAGGAGATTTGGAAAATACAAAAATGGAACAAAGAGAATAGACTCCGTGGTTTCATCCCCTAAGAATAGCTGCTGCATTTATCATTTTCATGCATTTCCTTCTGCTGTCTTTTCTATTTCTGAAAATAACAATCGATATTGTACAGTATATATTTTCTATGTACAATTTTATCTACCAGCTACTGCTTGTAAAAAGTCACATCAGATGTGTTCCTCCCTGTTCCCCTGTCCATGCTAAGAGGTTTGGTGTTTCATGGAGTAGATGAACTGGCTTCCCTCAGGCCCCTAGGGCTGGATCTTCCAGCTGTTGTATTTTTTTAATACCTTCTTCACCCCATTTTAAAGGCCCTTTTCCAAGATCTGACCCATGCTTCTATCAGGGTAGGAGTCTGAATTTCCCCATTGAGGTTGTGTGATGTGGTAGAAAGACAAGAGGAGAGTTACACAGATGTGTGTTTGTGAATCCTGTCAGCACCTACTCTCTGTGTGAACTTCAGAAAGGAAGTCGCTTCCTTTTGCTGAGCGTTAGTCTCATTATCATAAAGTGGGAACCCTAATTCCTGCTGTCATGAGGCAGCATGTGCAATGTGCCTAGCACCCAGTAGGTGCTTAATAAAGATATTAATACAGTGTCCCCACTGGCTGTGTTCCCTGACATGGCCCCTGAATCTTGCATCCATACTCAGCTATTTGCTTTTATTTGTACTGGGGCTGTTGCTTCCTCTCTTGGTGATCCTCAGGCTGTTTAGGCAGTGGTGTTTCTGGGGCACTGGGTCCATTGTGCAGGCTCAATGGGCTGATGAATAACTTATAGGCGAGTCTTTTGTTCCAAGGTATTCTTCCCCTTGTCTCTGTGGCCTGGCTCATCTGTCAGCTAGAGCTCTGGGGAACAATAGCCAGAGATACTCGGGGCAGAGGGAAAGGCTGACTGAGGGTGACAGCTGTCTCCCCATCCCTCCCCAGGGTGATCCAATCAGATGAAGCAGGTGTTCCCTTCTCCCTGTGGTGCCAGGTGGGCCCCTCTGGAAGCTACTGGATGACTCATGGAGGGAGGGGCTGAACTATTGTGTCTTCAATGGTGTGGAGTAGATGATTGATGGTAGTGAACTTCAGCTATCCGTTAGCAACCACCCACCAGGTGCTGCCTCAGGGAGACCCCATGAAAAGGCTGGGGATTGGGCATTGCACACGAGAAACTGAGATTCAGAGAGGTGAAGTGACTGACTCAGGGTCACACAACATGTTAGTTGTTGAGTCAGGATTTGAACCTGAATCCAGTTTGTTTGTAATGAACTATCACACTTGCCAGCTCCCCTTCTAAAAGTGAACTTAACCAGTTGGAAGTCATGGAAGCCACTGGAATAAATCTGTCGGAGGCAGGTTGATATTACCGCCTCGTTTTCTCACAAATACTTATGGTGGGTGTTTGCAGTTTATACATATCTTCTTCAAGATCTTTTCTCATTTAATGCCCACCCCCACATCTGAACATAAGTCTTTTGCTCTTTTGGGGTTTAACAGGCCTGGTTAGGGTACAGTAGCATCATTTTCTAGCTGGGTGATCTCGCAGCAAGATCTGAGCAACATTTATTCTGAATCTTAGTTTTCTCATCAGTGAAATAGGTATAAGAAGAACCTTGTTATTTTATCAGGTAGGTAAAAGTGCCCACAATTAGTCTTGTGCTCAGTAAGTGTCATCTTGTTTTCCTTTTCTCCTCCACAATTCAGGGTGTCTCTGTTTGAGGGAGATTAGAATTTTGGTCTTCTCTGTGTATGTCATGCTTGAATTCATTAAAAAAAATAAAGGTGCCCCCCCCCCCCGCCGGCCCCCGTGGCTCAGTGGGTTGAACGCCATGCTGTGAAGCTATCCGCAGCCTCTGCAGCATGGGTTCGATTCCTGGCCGGCCAGGGAGAAACCCACATGGTGTGGCAGACCTCTCCTGTCTTGCCTGCTGCTCCCCTCAGCAGTGTCTGCCTATTCTGCTCCCTGCTCTGTCTCTGGTGAATTCTCTCACCCTCCTGTGCCTCTGACCTGTACCCCAGTTATTATATAAATAAATAAAATGTTAAAATAAAGAAATAAAAGAAACACAATTGATTTGAAAAAAAAAATGGTGCTTTTTGCTTCTTGGAGAAGTTTCTCTCTCCCTTGGCCTGTCTATGTGGAGGCCCATGCACCTTCTTATGTCCAGGAGCTTCTGCTATTTCTTGGCACTCATTAGTCCAAAGCAATTTAGGCCAGCTTGTCTTGATGCCTCAGCTCTCTCTGTGCAGCTATTTTATTCCAGAGTCATGGAAAAAAAAACCCAAACCCAGGGGAATCCTGAAATGCAACCAAAAGCATGATTCCCTAACAGCTGTTTGCCCTTTAACAGAAACTGCACACCGAGTTCAGGGGAAAGTGGATAGTTCACGGGGTGGTGTTGATGGGGAGTGTGGACAGTGATAATAATGATGTAAAGAAACAGCAGACTGCACATACATAGATGATCTTCGCCATCCTGCTTAATCCTCGCAACAGCCCCATTCTGTGGATAAAAAGGCAAATGATAAAAGCTGCTCAAGGTGGCAGAGCAGGGTGGGAATCCATGCTGAAAAGTCCACGTCCACTGCATTAGGATTATTGGCACTGGCCCAACCAAGCTACCTCCCGATTTCCTGTTTTCCTTCTGATCTGCCTCCAATAAGATCAGGTTTGGCAAATGCTATGATTTGAGAACAGAACCCTGGCATCTATTCTCCAACGTGCCTGTGGGCACATGTTAATTCTCCCACCCTTTTTCTTTCTCTCTTGGTGATAGCTGGAGGCATTTCCCTGTTTACCCCTGTGGTTCCAGACACCTTCACATGGCCGCCTCGACCCTAATCATCAACGGAGTAATCAAGGTGACCTTTCTTCTTCTCTGTGCACCCCTGGGGGTAGGGGAGACCAGTTTCATGCCATGTGGTCAGGTCCACCATAAAGTCCATATGTGTGATGACCTCCAGAATCTCAGCAGTAGGAGGGAACTCTGAGGATCCTCTGGGGTTTAGTTCCTCCATCAGAGCTTCCCTGGAGGTCCCTGATCTTGGCCTGAAGGGGGCTGTCCTTGCAGGCTGGTGGCACTTGAGATGCTGGACCCAAGGGTCCACCTGCCGTGAGGGCTCTGTGTCGTCTTTGATCCTTGGTTCTTGTCCTCTGTCATCGCATCTCAGTGAGTTTGAAAACGTAACTTTATTGAGGCATAATTTACATCCAGTAAAATGCAGCCATTTCAAGCATGCATTTCATGGTGTTTTGAAAAATATATACACCTACATAGCACCACTACAGTCACAATGTACAACATTATTATCACCCTAAAATGTTTCCCTGTCAATCCCCTTCCGGCCCCAGCCCCAGGAAATCACTGATTTGCTCTTGATGCCTATGGTGTAGGTGTGCTTTTTTCTAAAGTTCTATTAATATGAGATCTTTTGTGTTTGACCTCTTTTGCTCAACCTACATATTTCACAGGTATAGTGAAATAGAGGTCTTTTTGGCCCAGCTTTACTGAGGCACAGTTTAAATATCATACAGATTCACTCATTTCAAGCTCCCCATTCAAGGATGTTTAACAAATTTATCACGTTGTGTGCCCTTACCATGAATCCTTCTTAGTAGATTGCCATCACCCCATGTGACCCCTCACACCAAGGGCTGTGAACCCCGCCCCCTCCTGGCCCCAGAAAACCACAACTCACTTTCCGGGTCTAGGGTTTGGCCTTTTCTGGGTATTTCATGTAAATGGACTCATACAGCCTGGCTTCTTTCACCTGGAATCCATGTCATAGACATCGATAGTTTCCTTTTATTTCTGAGTAGACTCTGTCATGTGAAAGCACTACAGTTGCTTATTCATTCACCAAGATGGTATATTAATTTGATATTTGTTTCTTAATCCTCTTATCCTCCCCATGCCTCAGCCCCCGACCCCGACCCCCCGGAGGGGGAGGGAAGTCTATAGTGAGTTCCACAGCTTTGAAACGCCCCAGATTTCCAGGACATTAGTGTTACACAAAGATTTACTCAAAGTTTAAATTATTTAAATTTTAGGAACACTTATGTGATCCAGGCACCGACTAAGATTTGGAAAAAAAATTAACTTGGAGTCAGACTTTGGACAGGTGGGCTGGGAAGCTGTAGTCACTGTGATCAACATGTGTTTGACCGCAAAGCCCCTGTCTGCCTTTCTTCTTGTTTTTCAAAGATTTATTTATGCATACAAGAGCTGGGGTACAGGCCAGAGATGTAGGGGGTGAGAGGATCCACCAGAGACAGAGTAGGGAACAGAACAGGCAGACAGACTGAAAGCACTGCCGAGGGGAGCAGGGGAGAGACAGGAGAGGTCTGCTGTGCCATGTGGGTAGCTCCCTGGCAAGGGATTGAACTCGTGCTGCAGAGGCTGCGGACAGCTTCACAGTGCCATGCTGAACTCCTTGCGCCAGGGAGACCCCCCTGCTTGCCTTTCTCCCTCCTATCAGCTTGACCCAGGAACTAAAGTTACCCTGGAGGCCCCCATTGCCTTATTGATGTCAGGGAGTCTGGCCCACAGGTTAAGGGAAGGGTCTTTGTGATCAAATGGTACTTCTCTGAGCAGCCCAGGGTCTGTCTTCAGAGCTCAGCGAGTTCCTGGAACAGAAGAGAGAGGACACTGCCAGCTTCCACAGGACGTTCCCTGCCACATGGGAAGCAGCCTTGCAGATAAGTATTGAAACTGGCCTGCCCACGGCCGCCCAGCCTGCTCTCCCTTGCTCTGGGCAGGAGAGCAGAGGAGCCCAGTTTCCCTAAGTTGGGGGAGGGAATTGGGGATACGATTCTACTTTTCTCTATGCCACAAGGAGAAACCTTGTCCCCCCTTTATGGGGCCCCGGGAAGGGTAATTTTCACACCCCACTTTTGGCACCAAGACTAGTATTTTATAAGGTCCACCATCAGGAACTGCTGATGAGTTTACTTTGTCTTGAATACTTGTGGATCTGGCATGGGGACCCCGGGATTCCCGGTGGTCCGGGATGACCCTTCTCTTCTCGGTGCTGGCTTGCTGTCATCCTATTCACAAAAGCTGGCCTGGCAGGCAAGCAGGGGCCTCAGCCCTATGCCTGTAGGACACATTCTCCTCAGTGCGAGGGATGCTACATCTCCAGCTCTGGCATCTCCCTGCCCATGGCAAGTCCCAGATGCCAACAGCAAGCTCTGAAAATAGGCTGTGAGGGTCCCCGCGTCTCCTGGCCTTCAAAGAGTACCTGCCTGCAGTTTGGTTCCCCAAACTTTGGCCCCTGAGGCCATTAGGAAGAGGTATGGGATAATGAGGTGGGGGGAAACAACCCAGGTTGGGCTGAGCGCCCCTCCAACCTCCCATCCATGGTCTCAAACTGGGATTACTGCTGTGCACCCGGGTGAGTTTCATGGCTGATGGGTCTCCTGGCCCAGAGATTAGACTCCCCAGGGTGACAGTGTGACAGAGCTGGGTGCGCAGCTCCAGTGCCTGCCTCTGCTCAATGCTCTCATTTGCTGTTGTCAAGCTCAGTTTGCTTTGCTTTCTCTTGGGTTACTTTCTATTGCTGGGGAGCAGGGAGGTGGGTGAAGGGAGTCCCCGCTGCCCCTACAAGGACATTCTGGGGAGGACATTCTGGAGAGGACATTCTGGGGAGGAGAAGGGAGGTGTTGGTGTGCCCTGGCTCAGCCTCCCTGGCTCCTGGGCCTGCTTGTTATCAGAGAGCTCTGGCCAGGTCTAGGGCCTGGGAGAGGCCTGGGTGCAGTTTGCTCTTGAGGCCTGGCTGGCTCTTGTCTTCCAGGATGGGCCTGTGGGATCCACATGGGGAAGGAGCCAGGAGCTGAGCCTGGGCTGCAAGATGTTGGCTGGATGCTACCAGGTAAGCCTGGGTGGGCATGGGGGAGGGAGACCACATCGAGCTTAGTTTTGGGGGTGGGGAGATTGTTCCCCTTATCCAAGACTCCTCCTGAACCCCAGATGTCTAAGAAGGCCTTGGAGTCAGGTGTCCGGAAAGCTGGCTCTATGTGGCCTTGGAGGACTGAATCAAGACCACCGTGGGTGGGCGCATGGCGCAGCTCTCAGTACGTTCTGTTCTTCCATTCAACACAAACAGGGAGGAGCCCCTTCTCCAGCTAGATGCTGGCAATCCAGAGGGGGATACCGGAGACACGGTCCCGCCCTCTCAGGTCTTCACGTAAGAGCCTGCGCTATCACTGCCTCAGTGCGAGGGCTGGAGCCAGCTTCACCCCAAGGCTTGAGGGCTGACCGAACCCCATCTCACGCTCTTGTTCCTTGTCACCCAGATCCTTGAATCTGTCTGGGCCACGCTGAGAGAATGAGCTCCCCGTCCTGAGAGGTGTGTGTGTGTTCGTGTGTGTCTGCGGGTGTGCAGCTGTGTGTGTGTGCATGTGTGTGTAGCGGGAGGGCAGAGCTGCAGTGCCCTCATCTGGAAATTGGTAAAGGAAATCAAGTCCCTGAGGACACCGAAGGCCCTTCTTTTCCACCGTAAGCCCAGCCCCTTCTCCACCCTTGGTGCCCTTGGCGCTGGCTCTGCGCTCCCTTTGCTCCTGTCCTTGGGTCCCCTGTCCTCGCCCTGCCAAGGTGGGGCACCCACACCTTGCATTGCTTCCTTTCTACTCCTAAGTTTCTTCTAAAAGTTATTAATGTTCAAAGTTCTTAGGTGTTGGGGCCACAGGCGGGAGGCTGGGGGTGACTCTGAAGGTGTCTCTGATCTGGGGTTGCGCTGGCCAGCAGGCGGGCGCTGGGGATGGAGCTGCGTCCTCATGCTAACTGCTGTGCCTCCTGCAGGGGCTGGGCCTGCCGCGGCTCCAGGACTCCTGGCTGGTCTCCTCTGACAACTCTGGATTCGGCCACGGCGGCACACGGAGCAGCCTTCAGCGTTTTTCTGGAACCCTGGACAATTCCTCGAAGATCTCATCCTTCCCAACTCTGGGATGGAGCCGCCTGTGGATAAGAGCCTCCTCTGGTAGGCGCTCGGCCAAGATAGGACCTGGTTCTGGAGGACAGCTGAGGGTGTGGGGGAGCCTGGCATCCCCTGGACCCTGCCTGTCAGGCCTTCCGGTCTCGGCCTGATGGCCCCTCCTGGTCCTGTGCGGACTGGATTCCTTCTCGCCTCCCAGCCAGTGACCACACAGCCTGGGCCAAGGCCACACGGACTGCACTTCCTCAAGGACGGGCCCCAGAGGCTCTGACAGGACAGGAGCAAGCACACTGGTTGCGAGTGGGAGGATGCTCCCGGGAGGGAGGGCGGACGAAGCTCCGGGGTGGGCTGGCTGCAGTGTCTTGTGCTGTTTGCCCTGTGAGTGATCTCATTTCTGTGGGTGCCTTTTGGATGGGGCTTTTCTGTGCTTCGCCTCTTCCTGATGGTCCCTGGGAGGAGGCAGTGAGGGTCTGAGAGGTGCCTGGGTATCCCCCCATGGTGTGGAAGGAGGAGCGAGGGGTGTGTGGTCCTAAAAGGGCAGAATTTGCAAGAGGTGAGGAGACCCAGGCCAGGGGATCTTGCCAGGAGCCAGGCATGGAGACTGCTTGGTCACCCAAAGAGAATGGGCTGCAGCCAGCTTTACCCCAAGGTTTGAGGGGTGACCCAACCCCATCTCACGCTCTTGCTCCTTGTCACCCAGATCCTTGATTCTGTCTGGGGGCGGCAAAGCAGGCCCGCCCCACTCTCAGGCACCTTCTCCCTAGATGGCTGAGATCACTTACATGCCCACCGCTCCGTTCCCCAAAGTTCCAGCCCTGCCAGGCCAGAGTTTGCCTGCGAGGCCATGGTCTTCCTTGGGCAAGTTTAAGAATCCAACATCCCATTCCCAGTGTGATGAGGGAGCCTGTGTTAGTCAACACAGCTGCCACAGCAGAAAACCACAGCCAGGACACTTAAATAGTAGAGGTGAATTTTCTCACAGTAGTGGAGGCCGGAAGCCCAAGATCAAGGCAGAGGGTGGGTTCCTCCTGAGGCCTCACGCCTGGCCTGCAGGTTTGCAGAGTACCTTTTTGATAGGTCCTCACGTGGCCTATGTGCATTTTGGGGGGCAGGAGAGAGAGAGAGACAAAGAGAGAGAGAGAGAAAGAGACAGACAGACAGACTGACTTAGAATTGCTTCCTCTTATAAGGACACCGGTCATATCTGATGAGTGTGTCAGTGACCTTGATTACCTCCTTAAACATGCTGTCTCTAAATGCAGTCATATGGGGATTATGGCTTCATCCTATGGATTTGGGATGGGATGACATTCAGCCAGTAAGAGGAGTGAGCACGGAAAGGGAAAGCACGGTGCCCTCACCCTTCAGGATTTCCACCCCACAACGAGGGGAAGGGGGAGCAGAGATAGGAGAAGCAGAAATAGAGTGGGGAGTGCTGGGTCAGGGTGGCCTGGGAGATTTGGGGACCCAGGGACTGGCTGGACACAGCGAGTGAGGAGGACCCCTCAGGAGAGGGGTGTCCCTGGGAAAACTGGACTTTGGAGCCTCAGGGCACACAGGCACCTCACCTCTAGGACCCAATTTCCATGCTGAAAGGGGATCCCTGTGCTCGCATGGGGTGGGGGGGTGGCACAGGTGGTACTGTTTCTGGCACAGTACCTGTCCCTTGGTAGGTGCTCCATAAACGCGCCCCTGCCTCGGGAGTTTAGAGTTAGGGCTAATCCATTTCAGCGCTCTGGACTGTAAACCCAGGATCTTTGATCCAGGGGTGCTCCTGACTAGATGCCCATTTTCCTAGTGTCCCTTTCTAATCAGCTTGGGGGAGTGGCATCTATAGTTACTCAAAAGGCTTCCTGGAGTATGTCAACCCCACTTCTCTCATTGTACATGTGCTCTGGGTCCTTCCCTGGGCCTTGCTTCAGACCTTCAGGATTTCACAACCAGGCCGAGGGGAGAAAACCTGCTCATGTGGAGAACTATAGAATGGACCTAAAACACGCTGTTGAGGCACAGTGCTCAGGGAGGGAATAAGGCCCCAGAGGAGGCTTAGCAGAGGTGGGGGGCGGGGGGTCTGAACCCGGCTGCAGGTGACAGATGAGCTCCATGAAGTTGGGTGTGGGGGAGGGCAAGGCAGGCCAGTGGTTGGAGCAGCCAGGGGCCTGGCAGGTGGAGATGGAGGATAATTCACCTGACCTGGTAGCTTGGCAGGGGTAGGGTCACACCTTTTGTGGGAAGATGCTGGTGTGAGTGTGTGTGTGTGTGTGTGTGAGCGTGTGTTTGAGTGTGACAGGTTCCAGCCTTCTGGGAAGGGACTGACCAGACCAGGCAGGGGGATTCCAGCCAGGGCAAACAGGGGCCATCTTTAGGGGAGCTGAAATGCTTGGGGTAGGGGGACTCTGAGGTCCATAGTGAAGAAATAGGGAAGCAAAATGCTTCCAAGCAAATGCTTCCTCATCCGTGGGGAGAGGATGCCTCCCAGTGGGGGTCGGGGGCTGAGAGGCAGACCCCCTGCCCTGGTCAGGCCCAGCTCCCCTTGGCTGGTGAGGGTGGGAGGCCTCTGGAGCTGCGCCTGGAGGGGCCGGGCAGTGTTGCATGGTGTGATTAACCTACTAACCCAGGGCTCGGCCGGGACGCTGTGGTGTGTGACGAGGTGCCTGGCCTTCTGCCAACTGACTAACCCACTAACCAGGCCCGAGCATGCCCTACTAACCCCCCTCAGCCAGACCCTACTAACCTTGCAGCTCATGGGCCTTTCGAGGGGCTGGGATGTGGGGGGCAGACGAGGCTCCGGAAGGCCTTGCCCGTGGCCTGGGATCTCTGTGCAGAACCACATTCCAGGACAGGGCGTGCCAATAGGACTCACCAACTCTGCCACCCCCTGCTGGAGGACTCACCAACTCTGCCACCTCTCTCTGAGCCCCACTTTCCGTGGCAGCAGAAGGGGGGTGCTGAGCCTCACCTTACCGATTGCAGTGAGGATGCCCATGAATATAAAAGCCCTGGCACATGGCAAAAAAGGGCAAGGGTGGAGGTCAGAGGCTCAGAGAATCTACTGGCGCCCCCTGTCTCGGCCCTGGTCCCTCTGGGTCTTCTGCACACAGACCCTTCTGCCAGGGGCCAGATGCTCGCTTTGAACCCCTAACCGTCTCTTCCCCACATTCTTCCTCCTCAGCTTTCTTTTAGTAGACAGCTCTTTTGTTCGATTACTAACCTGTCTAACCCAGGGGTGCCTCAACTGCACCCCGACCACCCCTTAACAAACTAACGGACCCGCGTGTGTTCTTCCTTCTCTCCTAGTGACTCCCGTGTGTGCCTGCCGAGGTGCCCCATTCGCTGGTGCTGTGCTCTGACTTACTAACCCAGCCCTACTAACCCTGTTTCTCTTCTTACTAACCCCAGCCCTGCCGAGCTCTGGGCCCCCCTGGGGGCTGGTCCCCCTCCTTTTGGCAAGCAGATATTCTGGGGCTGCCCCTGGAGACAGGTGCCCCCACTTTGCAGTCCTAATTGGCTGTGAGTCCAGCATCCACTGGGCTGAGGCAGGTGATGGCCCTAGTAACCACACCAGCCGCCCCGAGTGGCCGTGTGGGGCTGGCCTCTGAGCAGGCCCTCTCTTCTGTCTGGTTGCCACTGGGAGTGGGAGGGACCAAGGAAAGAGGCATGTGCGGAGGCCTGTGGGTTAGAGTGTAGAGTTCTGGGCTTTTCCCAGCTGAGGGAGCCGAGAAGATGCCTGTGTGACCTTCCTTGGAGGGAAGTGAGGGTAGAGTTTCCTCCATTGGAAAGCAGCCTGTAGAGGCCAAGGAGTCAGTGGGAGGCGACTCGGCCCGCACGGAAGTCAGTAATTGGCGCCCTCCCTACATTGGAAATCAATGAAAGGATCTTCCCCACACTGGAAATCACTGAGTGGAGCACCTAGTACAGGGTGTCAGCCATTTCCATATTTGAAGTGTGAGAAGAGGCATTTCCTATACCTACACCGGAAGTTAGCGAGCCTGAAGTGAGTGGCCTGTCAAAAGGCAGCGAGAAAGAACGTCCAAGACATCGGTGAGATGGGCCTTTCCTACAAGAGGAAGTTGGCTGAAGGGACCCTTCCCATAGCTGAAGCCAGGCGGGCAGAGTTTCCCACCGGGGGAGTACTCCTGGGTGGTTTCATTCCGAGGTCTCTGAGAAGGACTGCCCCACACTAGGCCTTGAGGAGGCAGGAAGAAAGCACGTTTACTCTGGATTCTGGGTTTGCATGAGGAAGAAGTAAGAAGCAAAAAGTGAACTCCAGGGCCCAAGAAGTTCTGCGATGCCTCAGGTCAGTCAGGAGTTTGTCCCTGGCTCCCTGTCCCCATGCCCCTGCCCCAGCCTGCCTCCCCCAGAGCCCGCCAGCCGCTAAGCCGGGGCCACACCTGGGGGTGACTATGCCTCACCTCCAGTAGGCACCTTGGTCTCTTTGGGCTAATCTCTGGCTCCTTTGCACTAACTCTTGCTCTCACCCAGCTAATCCCTGCCTTGCCCTGGCTGCCCGGGGGGCTGACCACTAACAGCCAACCCTTCTGGTCTGGGGGCTCCAGGTTCCTGGCCTGGCTCTGACCGGCTCTTGATTAACCTCTCCTTCACCTTGACTAACTGCTGCCCTCCTGGTCTGTTCCTTTCAGCAGAAACTAACGGCTTATGGATTTCTTTCTGACTAACAACAGGTCTAACACTCCACATTACCATTACTATTAACAGCTTGCTTGTCAGCATGGCTGCGATGGGGCTAACAGGTTCTGAACCGGACTAACCCAGGGGCAGGTATAGCAAATAGTGTGGGACATGATGATGGCTCTGGATCAGAGCCATCTGAAACCAGTCAAGTCCTGCACTCTAAAGGAGGGGGTGCGGCTGGTGTGTGGCCCCTTCCTTGCGGAGAAGTTTCTGTTGTGGCAGGGTCAGAAGCATAGTCAGTCTTCTAAGGGTTTGACCGTTGGATGTATTTCATTAACCCTTCAAAATCCACATTTGTTCTTTGATTCTTTTTCACAACCACCTCTTAGCTGCAATAGTCTAATTGAGTGAGTCCAGCTCTTGCAGACCTCAAAAAGCCTGTCTGGTATGTACAGAGGGTATGCCAGTATGATGGAATTATCAGTCACTGGGCCAGGCCCTAGAGCCCCAGGTTTGGGGATTTTAGAGTATTGGAAACCCTAGGACATTAAGCTTTAGATTGGAATGTGCAAGATGTTGTAAATTCATCACCCATTTACGCTTTAGTGTAAATTAGTTTCTATGCTGACTTTTATGCAATTTAACTGCACTAGGAGATGAAAGTGAGTTTGGATTTCTTCATAGCAGGGGAAGCCTCTTTGAGAGCAGAGAAGGGCAGCCTCAAGGCCAGGGGTTCCTGCATAGAGGTAAGAGGTGACTCCAGGTCAAGGATGTATAAAGAGACATGTTTTGTTGGCTTGGTATGGTATTCAGGGTCTGAAGGACAGGGCAGCTCAGAGCAGGGCGTAGAGGATTGGCTCAGCATAGGGTCAGTGCCAGAGGGGTCTGGAGGCCTCACAGGCTTGGACCATTCAGTGCTGACCTGGGGCTGAGAGCCTCTCTGACGTTCATGGGCTCAGAACTAAGGAAGTGGAGCTGTTAGTGAGGCCTGAGGAGATAGAGGCCTGAGCTGTAAAGCAAACAAGTGCAGAAAGTATCACAAAGGGCTTGGAGGTGCCTTGACTGGGAGGTGGGACCATGGAGGGCATCGAGCCTGCACTGGGGAAGCGCCTGCCTGCCGCCCTCTAGCGGCCACCTTGCCCCATGTCACTTGAAGCGGGAAACTCCGACACTTCCATGCCGGAACTGCTTTCTTCAGCTGTAAAGCCCTGATGCTTCTTTGGGTGCTGAACACAGCTGCATGATGGGGCCTACACATGGGCTTTTCTGCCGTGGTGCTTGTTTATTTCTTTGGGGGGAATTGGAAAAGTAAACAGGAAATGCAGTGAACTAGGGGTGGTTGGGGCTGTGGGAACACCCCACCATGAAGACATACTCTGTCAGACGCTGTGCTAGGCATGGGAGATGAGTGCTGATAAAATGCCATGCAGTCTTCAGGAATTTTAATGCCAAGGTGCTGGGTGGGTGCCGGTAGAGCAGCCGTGGGCAGGGAGGTAGATTTTTCTGAGAAGGAAGACAGGCAAGATGAGCCTTGTGTGGGCCGTGTGGCGGGGGTGAGCTCCAGGAAGGAGGTATGGTGGACACACAGTCCTGGGGATCAGAGAGATCCAAGAGGTTCTGGAAAGTTCATTGGGGCAGTAGCAGAAGACAGAAGATGGATAGCACCAGGTCTAGTTTCCAGGGAGTTTATCTTCAGGACAGTGGGGATCCCTGGATGAGATCTGAGGGAAGATGTTGGGTTTGTGTCTTAAGTTGACAATTTGGCTGCTTCAGCCCAGGTGGAGTTCCGAGGAGCTTGTAATGACTTTTGTTCAAAGTTTACAGAAGTGACTAAGACTTCTTTCAACGAGAAGATCCGTAGGCCCATCTAGAATAAGCAGGACCTATAATGTTTTCCTGGTGAGAGGGGGTACTGCAGTGATGACTTGGAAGAGGGGTGGTCCCAGAAGTGCATCACCTGGAGAAGGCCCGAGGGCGTGTGGTCAGGGCCTGGGTGTTGGAAAGGGAGTCCATGTGTCCTGCGGGGCAGCCAGGGGATCAGGCAAGTGTGGAGCAAGCTTCAGAGAGGCTGGTCCTGGCCCCAGGGAGGAGAAGGTGTGACTTACTGGGGAACAACCTGCTCCTGCAGGCAGAAGGATTGGGACTAAGTCACCTTTGAGGTCAATGATGATGGTGATGAGGTTGATGGTTTTAGAATTGCGTGTATGTGGGTGAGTGTGCATGTGTGTGCTTGATTTCATACCTGGGGAAGCTGAACCCAAGTGGCAGCTATAAACTGTCTGCCCTTCTAGCCCTGCCCTGGGCCCACTGATGTTTGCCTTGTTGTTGAGTCCACGGAACATGAGCCAGGCCACTGACCTCCCACTCTGAAGAGGGGTCTTAACCCTTTCTTTAGCAGCCGCACTGAGGAGTAGTCTCTGCCTCTGTGGAGCCCGCCCGAGGGTTGTGCTGGCATCAGTGGTTACATATTGAGCTGGGGGATGCCTGGGGTGGGGGCCTGGATCCATCCCATAAAAGGACCCCAGAGGCCCTCTTGAGAGTCTTTGCAGGGACCTATTGTTTTCCTCTAACAGACCGAAGCTGTTTTCCTCGGCACTGTCTCCTGGGGATGCTGAATGTGGGGACAGAAATTCTGTTGTTGATTAAAAATCAGATTTTTACATGGATCTAGCAATGAAGTGTGAACTTGCCTTTTTGTTCTCATTCGAGTGTAGCTTCTTTTGTTTCAAATACCACTTTGATATTGAAAATCCAAGGATGGCTGTGACTTAGGAGACAGTGGATGTAGAGTTTGGGGAAGAGGGAGAAGCCAGTGGTATTTTCCAGGAACACAAGTGGGTCTTCTCAAGACCGTAACCTTAGAAGTCAACACAATAAGTTCTTTATTTATATTCTTAGTTGTGGGAAAATACACATAGCAAAATGGACCAATTTAATCAATTTAATCATTTTACAATTTAATGGTACTAAGTACATTCACATGGACAACCTTCACCGCGATGCTGTGTATTGTGAAAGCACTACTTCATGCCTCGGACAATACTTCTAACTAAGATAGAGACAGTGCTTCGGAGAAAGTCTGGATTCTTATTGTCAGGGGGCTTATGTTTCATTGGAGAGGCAAATAATTCCTAGATGCCAGAAAAGGCAGATAGCACTTAGTGTCTGGTGGTTAAGGGGGGAAAATGCATGATGCATTATTTCCACTCTGCCTTACAGCATGCACGGCAGACATTGCTAATGGATTGCCTGTCTCTCTTTGGAAACTTGGATGTATCTTCAGGATCTTTCTCAGAACAGTGTTTTAGGCACCTAGGACCACTTTGTTGGGGTATTTATTTTTTAAGATTTATTTTATTTATACAAGAGCTGGGGTACAGGCCAGAGGCATGGGAGGGTGAGAGGATTCATCAGAGACAGAATGGGGAGCAGAACAGGTAGACGGTCCCAAAGCACTGCTGAGGGGAGCAGCGGGCGAGGCAGGAGAGGTCTGTCGCATGATGTGGGAATCTCCCTGTCCAGCCGGGAATTTAACCTGTGCTGCAGAGGCTGTGGACAGCTTCACAGCTCTGTGCTCAACCTGCTGCACCACGGGGGAGGCCCTCTTGGGGTATTTTTAAGAGCTGGGAGTCATTCCTAGGATTGAGGCTCTTGACATAGTTGGAATCCCAGCTTTGCCACTTGGCTGCTGTGAGACCTTCTCTGAACCCCTTTCTGCTCTGTAAAATGAGGGCAGCGCTTTTACCTGCTAGGACTCACCTGAAGACTAACAAGGGAGTAATCTCACATTGTTAAGACAGAGCCTGATGCCTCAAATCTCATTTTAGTGTTCCCCTGAAATCTCATTCTATGTTAGCACAAGATGGTGGGATGGATGATGGAGGGGCTGTTGGAGAGGAGGTCAGGGGGAGGTGAGTTGAGGATGGGGCGGAGGGGGGAGCCCCCCGGAGGAGGTGACACAGGAGGGCAGTCTTGAAGGATGGGGAAAATCAATTGAGATAAGGTAGTCATGGTGGTATGGTATATTTGGGGCGGCTCCTGGAAGATTTGTCAGACCAGTTCTTAGGAGACAGGGCCTGGCCAGTGGGGCACAGCAGGGTGGGCTTTCTGGAGGGTGGTGCAGCCTGAGCTCAGAGGTGAAGGCTGGCCTGCTCAGCAATGTTTCAGGTATGATGAGAGGAGTCATGAATCTCTCCAGATGGGCAGAACGTGAGGGCTTGGGGAGTCAAATGCCTTCTGTTTGATGAGGGATGGAATTGGGAAGGAGGTTGATGATCTTGGGGGAAGCTCTGGGGTCTACACTGAAGAGGAAGGAAATTGGGTGGGGAGCAGAAGTAGGGTCAAGAGCGGTAAGGGCACTTGCACATACATGCACCCCCCCACCTCCCCCCCACACACAGAGTTTGCAACACTCCTGGGCCTTGTACAGCCCAGAAGGACACTACTCCTGTGCCTATAGTCCTGGCTGCTGGTATTAATTCTGGGTGATCTTGAGAAGTCACTTTCTTCTGTAAAAGATGCAGTCCATCGAGGAAGTCTCTAAGGCCCTTCTGTCTTTAAAACACTAGAAGATACCTAACTAGAAGATGACTTCTTCCTATTCCTGTCAGCTTTCAACCTCCCACTGGTGTCTTAACTCCCCTCCCCCCCCACTTATCTGACTCTACTCACCTAGAAACCATATACTGAGTCCTCCCTGCATACCAGGAAGTGCCCTAAACGCTAGAATCCCAGACTGTAGCTTTTCTGTTCCTCTACACACTCATCTAATTCTCGCTGGAGGATCTTTGTGTTGGCTGTTCCCTTTGCCTGAATACACATTCCCCTGCTTTTCACAGGGTGGGCTTCTTTGTGGCCCCCAAGTCTCAGCTAAACATACTTGTTCAGAGTCCCTCCTGACCACTCTGCTTGTGGCCTTACTAACACTTCAGTTCTCATACATTTTGGTCTTAAGACACTCTTAGCAGGTATAGTGAGTGGTTGCTAACAAGTGGGCTCTGGCATGGACCACTTGAAAGAATCAACTGTCTTCTCATTGCATTAGTTCACAAAATTTTCTTGACCTGAATCTGTGCCCAGGGGTAGCCATGAATGGGGCAGCACCCCCTTCATCCTCACCCCCCGACCCCTGGATTTCATCATCAGAGGAGGCGGCAAATGAGCAAGTCAGTATGAAATCACCAACTGCCCAGGTCTCCAAGGACAGTGAACACCTGCAGGGGAGGAGAGGAGACAGGAATCAGTGCAGAACCTATTATATCAGGAATGAAAACAGACATTTTAAAAAGACTTATTAGTTCACTAAAAGAAGCAACAATGAACTCATTGTACAACAATATAAATAACACTCTTTGTGAAACATAACTATTCCACAACAAAATAAATTTGGTGAGGAGCATTATTTCACTTTTGTGCGTGTATGTAAATTTCTTCCATGTTTGGCTTAATAGGAGACAGATCCTGTTGGGTTCTGCTATTTGCTTCTGCAATCAATCTGTTTCAATACTTGTTGCAATATCACATGTCATGTAACCCCTGGAAACCCCGTTGTGCATCGTGAGGGAATGAGATGATGAAGACAAATTCAAGTCTTTCTGGGAAACTGATCTCCTCATCAAGAGGACTGCAGCTCTGTCGCAAAGGCCTGTTCTTGCTTAAAACTTGTGCCCATCTGAAATGACCTTGCTTTCTTGTCTGATTCCACTTCATGTGTCTCCATCTTGCTTGTTTATTGCTTCTCCTGGGAACTTGGGGGCCCAGAACCCCTGGTAGACCATCAAACTGACCCAGCCAGAGATGCAGTTCTTAGGCAAGACCAGCAGATGGCGGTGTTGTCCCAAGACAGCCTCTCCTTTTTCTTGGAAAGCTGGTTACTCTCTGGGGTCTTTGGGGTCTAGGATATGTTTTGGTTCCCAGAATTTTAGGGTATTGGGAATGCGTGGGGTTACAGGACGAGACTGAAGAGTATATAGTAAGGATAGCAACTCTGGTAAAGCTCTGCTCATTTCTTTGGAGGATTTCTGTTCTGAACAGAAGCTAAGTCAAGTGTCTTCCCATCTCTGAGCCTCAGTTTTCTTCCTGGAAGAATGATCAGACTAAGACCTGGGCTTCCACTTCACCATGCAGCTCTTGGTAAGGGTCACTTAATTTTGACCACACTGGTGTCTGGCAATGCAAGGTCCCCTAACATTGTCTCTCTGAGCTCTGGAGAGTCCTAAGATCCCCCTGATGCTGTGGGCTGTGGCTGCAGGTGAGACCACTCCCCCTCTGCGGGAGCCCACCTGCCCTGACCGCTCACTCTGTGCCAGGCTCTGTGCTAAATGGCTCCTACATGTTGATTCATGAAGTGCTGGTAACACTTGGGAATTGGGGTTTGCCATCCCCATTTTTACAGGGGGGCACTGAAGCTCAGGGCCATAAAGAGACTGATCCAAAGACCTGTTTCAAGATGGTTATCACTCCCAGGGGTGTGGGTCACCCCCAAATGCTGACTCTGTCTTTTCAGTAAGATTGGCAGCTTGTCTCCCCAGTGATGCTTCCTCCCTGCGAGGTGCCCACTGCCTCAGAGAGCGGGGCACAGTTTGTGATGTCATGCTTGTTTAGCACATTTCCAGCCTCCCTGGACTATGACCTCCACAGCGTGGGGGATGATGCCCGCTTGCTTCATGGGCACCCAGTGCTTGGACCAGAATGGGGGGTGAAGGAGGTTTTGTTGAATGAATGAGCCAGTTGTGCCACGTGGTGACCAGTGCCCAAGCTGACTCAGGATGGCCAGATCCAGTGCCTCTGTGACTTAGAGCTGCTGATCTTACCCTTTGAGCCTCAGTTTCTTCATCTGAAACTGTCTCAGAGAGTTGTAAGCCTTCCTTAAGGGGATGATGGAAGCATCACTGAGTGGGCCCCGACCCTCTCTTGGACAGCTGAGGTCTGTCCAGGGCAGGGAGGGCTGTCAGCAGAATCCGGCCTGAGATCAGACCCAGGTCAGCTGCATCTGGTCACTGAGCGGCAGGCAGTCTGAGCAGTTGTGCCTCCGGCAGCCTTGTCCTCCCAGCCCCCAAGCCCACCTGAATGTGGGCGCTCCAGGAGCTGCAATCACAGTGTCCAGCTCCTCGTGGGGGTTTCTCACCAGGCCCACGGCAGACCAGACACACAGACTCCCCTGTGCAGAGGCCCATCAGATCACATAGCAGGTGAGGAAGAGAAATGCTATCAGCCGGTTTCCTAGTCTTTCCCAATTCTCTCACAACAGGCCTCTGCTGTGGGAAGGAGCTTACTCCCAGAGAAAAGCCCTGGAATGTGAGGAATGCACTGGAACCTCCCACCAGGCCCTAGGACAGGATGCTGGAAGCCCAGGGTGTTGAGGGCATTTTCCCACCCACCCCAGGGCCACTGGGCCACCTGGGAGCTCAGACCAGACAGCACCGGGGTCAGGCCTTCAGCTCCTTGAAGCTTCCCAGTTTCTCAGGCTGGGGTGATGGAGCCCCTTCTGGGCTCACACCCAGCACCAGCACCCTTGGGTCTGGGGCCCAGCTGTGTGCTGAGGAGGAGGAGGTTCAAATCTTGACTCAGACACTGTATCACCTCAGATGAGCCACTCCACCGGTCTGAGCCTGTGTGCCTCTGTAAAATGGAGAAAGTGGTGGGCCTGCATGCTCGGGATTATAGTGAGAGTGAAAGGCCCTGGTGCACGTGAGGCTCCTGTCGGGCTACAACTTAGTAAGGTTAAAAACTAAGCTGGACTAAATATAAAAATCTAGGCTGGGAAAAACAAAGGAATGGATAAGGCTGTCTTGGGCTCAAGGCCATAAAATCAACCACCGTGACCAGAAACCCAGCCCAGCTCCAGGAATGCAGAAGCAGAGGCCAGACACGTTTCTGTGTCAAAGGCCAGCACCCCAGACTAGACATCTCAGCAGATAACTGGGGCAAACTCGTACCCCAAGTGAGAAACTCCACGCAGAGTATAAAAGAGACTCAAATCCTCCTTTGCACGCAGATTTCTCCCGTCTCGCCCGCTGCTTCTCTTAGCAGTGTATTTCAATAAATCTACCTTTTCTGTCCTCCCTTCTCTCTCTGGTCAATTCTTTCAACCCCACAATTCTGGCCTCACCCTGCTTTTCTCCCCACAGCAGTTCCAGGTGCAGAGCTTAAGTACAAAGTCCATGTGGAGCCAGAACAAAGGGAATGCATTGGTGTGCTGGAGGGACAGAGAGGAGGCCAGGGGGACAGAGGCCAAGTGGGAGGTAGAGGACAAGTTGGGCGCCCAGGAGGAGTCCAGGTGAGAAAATGCACAGTGCTGCTGGGCTGCGCTAATTTGCAGCAATGTTTCTCCTGAGTCCACTGCAGCGCTGCTCACACTTGCCAAGCCATGAAACAACTCAACGACAGATGAGTGCATTGAGATGTGGCATATAGGGCCTCCCTGGTGGCGCTATCACTTCTGTGGCCTGAGTTCGATCCTGGCCAGGGAGGTGACCCAGATAGGGCGCAGCAGATCTCTGTCCATCCCGCCTGCTCCTCTCAGCAGTGGATTTCAGAGGTCTGCCTGTTCTGCTCCCCACTCTGTCTCTGGTGATTCTTCTCACTCTAGCACCTTTGACCTATACCCCAGTTCTTCTATGCAAAAAAAAAAAAAAAAAAATGTGGTATGCCATTCTCCACAACATGGATGGAACTGGAGGGGATGATGTGAAATGAGATAAGTCAGCAGGAGAAAGACGAACACTGGATGATTTCACTCCTGTGTGGAACACGGAGAAAGTAAACAAAGGAAGAGACAAAACAAAACCAAAGCAAACTCTAGAATTTTGACTGGAGAATTGGGGTGACCAGAGGGGGAGAGTGGGGGAGGTGGGGAGCAAGGGGAGAAGGACCCAATGGACTAAGGGAGGAGGATTCAGGGACTTAGGTGGTGGGTATGGCATGGTGACAGACATCTGAAGAGGCGTGAACTTATATCCCTAAATTGCCACCTTGTGAAACATTACCTCAATTTAAAAAAGCTGTGATGGAGCCATTTGTCACCATCACACCCTTTGAGCTTTGCGCATAGTCAGGACGCTGCCATCCTGGTTGGAGGGGCTGTGGCCCCAGCAGGGTGTCGGCTGCAGCATAGCACGGAGCACGGGCTTGTGCTCTTGTCCGCAACCACCAGCCTACGACCGCCGGCGGGCCCCTTCACCTGCTGAGCCTCAGTTTCCCTCTCAGTGTTGTCGTGTTGGCTCAGCAAGATGTTGGCCCGCAGAGGGTTTGTGCCTGTGAGGTGCCATTTGCAAGGCAGGAGACATTTGGGGGTTATTTATATATACATTTCCATTTTTCCCAGTCAGGTTATTGGCCCCTCGAAGGCCAAAGACAGATGCCCATCGCCTCCCTGGGGGCGGCATGACACCAGGGGTGCCCCTAGGAGTGGCCTTCTGCGGGCACTAAGTGCTTTTTAGGCTCACCTGGGAAATCCTTGCTCAGTGTGGACTCTTCCAGGTCCAGCTGACCCCACGCCCTGCTGGACGCCAGACCAGCCTCTCGCCAAGCACCCAGAGCTCTGAATTGTAAGTTTTCTTGAGGGTATCTTTGCATTCGATGAAGCAAGAGTGTCTCAAAATGAGGTCCCCCCAACTGCATTTCTCATTCACTCTTGTGAATCAGAATTTCAACTATCCCCCATATCTGCCTTTTTTAACGATCTACCTGCCGAGTGATTCTGAGGCTCACAGATATTTCAGAACTACTGCATTATGGGGTGAGCTCCTGCATAGAGGAGCCTGGTCTCGGGGTCCCCCACACAAAGCTCAGTCCACCCCCGCCCCCATGTGTGCTCAGTGAACAAACGAGGTTTCAGGTAGGGGTGTGGGGAGAGGAACTTTATTGCTCATAGGACCCTCCCTGCCCCCCACTGATCATCTTCAAGTTGGACATGAGCTCCCACCATGTTTTTCTCCCATGGGGAAAGTTCTCCAGGAAGAAGTCCCCTCCCCCACCACTCCCCACTGTATAATCTGCTCATTAATACACAGTATTGTAAAAGTGATCTATAATTAGATGCTAACCGAGTTTGCCGGAAAATTGGGTGGGCGAGGTCAGTAAGGTAAGCCGAGAGCCAGCTGATTGTTATGATCAATCAATAACCTATTTATTTCCCAACATTTCTATTAACCTCTGCCAGCCAATCACAGTTTCAATTTGAAAGGCTGGGGTCCGCTTTGCTGACTGGACAAGTCTGATTGAAAGCGGGCCCCTGACATGACCCCAAGGGCGAAATCCAATTAAAATCATTTTCACTTGTAGATTAATATTTTTAGCATGTTCTACATCCTGGGATTCATCATTCCTGGCAATAACTAATATCTTGTGACATGAGCAGGTGGATTGGCACTGCCACAAATAATAATTATGATTAATTAGCTCATCACATCCCGGGATGGTTTTGGGTGCTGATCTGGGTGGTATGACTTTCTGAGCCCCAGGTGGGGGCTTTTCTAAGTAGTGTTGAAACTCAAACAAACAAGCAGTCCTTGATTTCACCAGCAAAATGGGTTTATTTGAAAAAAAAACAACAAAAAGCCATTAGTGTGTTCTCATGGGGAAATGTGGGCACACATCCCCAAAACAAAAGAAGAGTCCCCCTTCCGTCCAGTGTAGGGGGCCTGCTGTTAACAGAGTCCATGGCGGAAACTCAAGATGAAAGTGGGATGGCTTCTCATTGGCGCTCATGACCTTCTCTCATTGGCTGAGCTGTTGCTGGACTAGAAGTAGCCTATTCCTGCCTTTTTGAAAAAAAGATTTATTTATTTATACATATAAGAGCTGGGATACAGGCCAGAGGTACGGGGGTGGGGGTGTGATTCTGACAATCAGTCACATTTCAAGATTCAATGGGCACGTCATCACATTAAAGGCACTGAAAAGTCCTGCAATAAAGACCCCTGTTAACTTTATTGAATTTAGGTTACCAAAGTTATTTGAGTGTAGATTTCTTTTTTTGCGTTGTTTTTGCTAGGTCCACTGTAATGCAACCAACCCAGACTGGGTAGGTTCTTTACCGGTTCTAGCAGCCATTTTGTCTTCATGCTCTCCGCTGTTCATAGTTGCTGTACTCCGTGGTGCTACGCCACTCTCGCCGCACTCCTCTGTCCACTCCACTGCACTCCTCAATCCTCTGCACTGCACCAACACACTGCACTTCGCTGCACCACCCTTATAAGCCCCGGCCTTGGCCCAGGTGAATCCCATGTACATAGACCCACACCCTACTCCAGGTGCCCGCCATCAGGCATGCATTCAGGACCACAAGGATCTTTCATTAGGCCTGATGGCCGGAGGGCAGAAAAGCCTGATACTTTTTACCCTACATCCAGGGTAAAGATTCTGTTCAGAATCTACCAATATTTCCCCCTTAACAATTCTAAAAGCATATCACAAATCCAGTGATCTTTTTATGCCTTTCCTATCAATTTTCTATATCCACACATTCACAGTATACCCGCCCCCAACAAAGTCTAAGTAAACCATCTTGTCTACTAAAATCGTCTTGAAATGGGAACATGATCCCCCACCCACCAACAGAAATGTTCACATCGGGAGGGAGGGCAGCTTGAAAGCTGAGACATGGTGATTCCCCCCTGATCTTCCCAGGTTTGAATTTCCCGATTTTCATTCCTCAACTGGTCACAGTTGGGAGCCGCCTGTGGTAGGCAGTTGTGAATGTTTGGTGCTACAGCCCACCTCCCCCTTCTCTGAACTGCTCTGCTGCTGCTCTGGGATTTGCCTCTTAACAAACCTGATTTCCAGGTACAAGCCCTTGTGAGAGTTTTACTTAAGATGATAAGTTTCCCATTTCTCCACGTCCTCTCCTTCCAGCCACCAAAGACTGAAGAGAGCAGTGCTGAGGCTATTTCAATGGGTTTCTCTGCAGAGTGAGCCCTTGTGTTGGAAATTGGGTTAAATTCAGCATGCATAAACCATTCACAATGGCTCTTTCCACCCCAGGAGCACTAAGATCCCACTAATCTTTAGTCAAAACAATTAGAGCATGAAGGGTGGCATATTCATCCCAAAGGCACTTGGGCATCTGGAAGTTAGGAAGAGACTGGACCACCCACATTCAGAGCGCTGATTTTTGAGTGGTGCAATGGCAAGGCAGCAAGACATAAGACTGGGAGGATTCTGCTGGGTGGTTTTGGAATGGGGGCCTGGTCCAAATCAAGGCTACTCAGCCCCTCCATCTGTCCCTCCACGTAGTGAACACTTAGATGGGCAAGACACTTGTAGGGTAAAGAAAATATCAGGCTTTTCTGCCCTTCCGCCATCAGGATAGATGATGGATCCTTGTCCTGAATGCATGCCTGATGGCGGGCACCTGGAATAGGGTGTGGGCATAGGTAGATGGGATTCAGCTGAGCTAAGACTGTGCTTTTTAAGGGCGGCGTCACGGGGGGACGCCAGAAGCAGCAGCAGCAGCAGCAGCACCAGTAGCAGCAGCAGCAGCAGAAGCCGAAGCAGAAGCCGAAGCCGAAAGAGAAGCCGAGAAGTAACAGAACGAATGCTAGAGAGCCCAGAAAGAGTGAAGATTTGCTGGGGGCTGGGAGGCCTGCCAGCCTCCCAGCCCCCCAGCCAGCACCCCTGCCTGCCATATGCCTGGTGAACCCCAAATAAAAAACCTGCAAAACTACTGAGGACTCTGACTCCTCCTTCACCCGGTCTGCATGGGATCAGAAAACCTGCACTGTGCCCAGTCCTGCCCTTACAACACTTTAAATGCACCATTTCATTTCATAGTCTCAGTAACTTTATTACCATTAACTCCTATTATAGCTAAAGAAACTGAGGCTCAGAAAAGTTAAATAATGCAGCCTTCAGGCCCCTGGAGGAGTTAGATGTCACATCTAAATTAATCTAGCTTGAGAGGAGTTTAATGAAGGTACAGTCATAGAGGTGAGGGCAGCGTGTTAGGTTTCAGTGGCTGCATAACAAATGGCCATAAACTGAATGACTTTCACCACACCACCTGTTGGCTCATGCTTCTGGAGATAGTGATAAGGGCACGGTATGGTTGGATTTTCGTTCAGGGTCTCACAAGGTTGAAATCAAGGTGCCCTTGGGGGCTGTGAGCTCATCTGGGGCTCAGAGTTATCTTCCAAGCTAATTCAGGTTGTTGTCTGAAGCCAGTTTCTTGTGGTGGCAGGGCTGGAGTCACTATTTGGGACTTTCAAGGGACTGCTCTTAGCATCTAGAGACAGACCACCCTTAGAGTGTTGCCATGTATCCCCCTCCATGGCAGCTGATGAAATGGATGTTTGCTCCTTAAACGTCAGCAAAAATCTCTCACACTTCACATCTCTGATTTCTTTGAAGGATCAACTGATTAGGTCAGGTCCACCAAAGATAACTGGCCTTTTGATGAAGTCAACAGTTAGTGAACAAATCAGTGTGAAATTTCATAATCCCAAACTCAGCCCCCATGCAAGGGGGGCGGGGAATATATAAGGTGTGAAAACCAGGAAGCAGGAATCTTGAGGGCCATCTTAGTATTCTGCCACCCACAGGCAGGAAGAAGGAAACCATCAGGTATAATGCAGCTCCCTGGGGATAGCAATGGTGGGACATGAAAAGATGAGGGAAGAAGGAGTTATTGGTGCTAGGGGACAAAGATGGTTTTGTGGAGAGGGCCAGCTAGCAGAAGATGGACCCTTCAGTTGAGGGACATAACTAGTCCATGTGACTTAGCAAGGAAGAACTGGAGAATAAAAACCCCACACTCCATCTTCTACTTTTCATATCCTCTTGCTCTCTGCTGGCTCATCCATGGGAAACAGGAGGACAAGGGAGCAAACCTGTATATGCAGCCAATAAGGGTCAACTTCCTAGAGCAAAGAGGTGGATGGAGAAAGATGAAGACTGGATTGGGTGGGACAGAAGAAGGTTCCCAGTACAAATAAATTCTCAGGATCACAGGGTCACAGGGTGAGTGATGACAATGCTGAGATTCAAGATGTTGGCCAGGGCTGTGGTCTCATCTGAAGGTCAGCTGGGGAAGGATCCACAGCTGTTTGTGTAATTCAGTGGCTTGTGGACTGTAGGACCAAGGGTCTGTGCTTTTTACTGGCTATTGGGTAAAAGCTGCCCTCGGTGCCTAGCTGGAGACCACCTTCAGGTAGCTTGGGGACCACCTTCAGTTTCTTACTGCACAGGTATCCCCAACATCAAAGCCAGTAAGGAGAGTCTCCTAGCAAGATGGGCAATACAGTCTTACATCATGTGGCCACGAAAGTGGTTTTCTGTCATCTTCACTGTGTTCTGTGTAAGAAGCAGGTCATCCATCCTGACCACATGTAGGGGTGTGGGGGTTACAGGGAGTAGGTACTGGGAAGCAGGGATAATTCAGGGCCACTGAGAGCCTGCCTGACACCACCTGTGTGAAGCAGATGGGGTGAGCCCAGTGGAGCTCTGACCTGCCAGGTAGAGGGAAAGAACAAGAGCAAAGGCCTGGAGGTGGGACCCTGTTTGTCCATGTTCTTGGTTACAGCTACCCCTTTGGTGAGAAGTGGTACCATGTTACAGTTTTGATTTGCATTCCCCTGATAACTAGGAATTTCAAACATCTTTTCATGTGCTCTTTGGTCACTTGCTTATCTTGTTTGGAAAGATGTCTTTCAGGTTGTTTGTCCGTTAAAAAAAATTGGGCTGTTTATCTTTTAGTTGTTGAATTGCAGGAGTTCTTCGTACTGATTTATTTTTATTGAGCTATTATCTCTGCTACCAGTAGGGCTCTGCTGGATCCCCAGGCCTCAGTGTTCTCTGCTTAACAGGACAGGGTAGAAATGGCCCATCTCCTGAGCAGCCCACTCCCTGGCTTGTTACTGCCAACTTCCCTCTGGAGAGCAAAGTCAATAATCCCTTTGCTCTCCAGCCTCAGCCCTCCATAAAAATTACTCTGAAGCCTCCTTGGGGTCCTCTTACCTAAGCAGCCTCCCAGGGGTCTGTGTGGAGGGGGGCTTTGTGGAGACCTCCCATCCAGGAGAAGGAGATCCTCTAGGGAAGTGTGAAAGCATTAGGCTCCTGCTCCATCTCCTGCTCCGGGTGGGGTAGAGACTCAGAGACCCTGGGTGAACTAGGAACTCTGCCTGCATTGGGGTCTCTGTGCCCACATGCCTCTTGGTGAAGCTTTAGGGACAAATCAGGAAGTTATTTTAGCTGGGGGCGGGGTGTGTGTGTGTGTGTGTGTGTTGCTGTGTGCCCTGTGTGGGGAGTCAGAGGGCTCCCTATGACTTTTAGTGTCTGGTCTGCCACCAGGAGGTTATGTGGCTTTGCCAAAGTCACTAGGAGCCCTTGGGTCTGATCTGAAGCAGACCTGCATCCCTGTTTAAAGGAGCGGGTTTGAAATTTTCAGATCCAGGATTTTATAATGAGTTTGAAAAATGTTTCTCTTAGGGCATCACTTCCTCCCCCTGGAGCCTCAGATTGCATTAGGCAACCTCCCAGCAGCCTGGGCTCACCTGTCACAGGTGTGTGTGTTTGCCTGTTTTTATGCCTCTTACTCTCATTGGATTGTCAGTGCCTTGAGGGATAAAGTGATCACATCAGCTCCTGCTCAGAACTCTGATGACTTCCTTTGCCTCAGGGTCAAGACCAGATCCTTATCAGACCGCAGGTATCTGGCTGGATTGATACACTCTCCCTCCTCAGTGTCACTTTCCTCTCCTCCTTTCTCCCTCTCTTTCACCCTTTCCACCTTTGCACATGCTGCTCCCTCTGCCAGGGTGCCTTTTCTTTCCCTCCTTACCTTAGTCACTCCTACTTATCCTTCAGATGTCAGCTTCTCTTCTTACAGGAAGTCCTCTTGGATTCCCCCAGATTAGGTCAAATTCCCAAGATCAACCCTGTGGTTCTGTCCTTGTGGCTCTGACTACCTTGTTGCTTCAGGATTGGAGAAACTGTCTCCCCTCATAGAGTTCCCTGAGTGCGGGGCCCATGTTTGTTTGTCTTCCATTGTGGCCCCAGTGCCTAGGTCAGAGCAGGTATTAAATAAATCAGTGAAAAATGCTGATGAATCCTTGTGATCTTGAAGTCAAGGCACAAACAAGTCCATTTCTGCTGAATAGCTGTATGCTGAATAGCTGTCCTTCCCCAGAATGCAAAGTTCACACCAAGGTGGGCGAACCCAATTCTGGGGCGGAGGGTGAGGCTGGAGCTGCAGTCCTCCATGTCTCCTCCATTCCCCCCCTCCCCGACCTGAGGCTCCTGAGAAGCAGTTTCCAGGGGCTCTGAGTGACTGGGGAGTGTGGCCACAAATTGGAGCTTCCCGATATAATTTCTGAGTCTGTGTCTCACAGGCGGGAGGAAGGTGGACAGATTTAGCTGCAGGATGTGCAGTGGCTGCTTGGGTCCTGTCTTCTTGATTTATGGTTGCACAGTATGGGGCATGTGTATACTGCTTCTCCCCTTTGTGGCTTATAGGGAGCTTCTCCCACTCCCACCCCCAACTAACTAATTACAACATAATTCATGCCAGTTGTATAAAAAGTTCAAGCGATACCACTGTGTATACAATAGAAAGTCCTTCCTGCCCTCTCCAGTCCCACATTCTAGGGTGACCAGTATAGACAGTGGGGTGAACACTACCAGACCCTCATCTCTATGATGCACTTAAAACAAGCACATCATAGCAACAACCCTGAATCACAGGACACTTACCATGAGATGGGCTTTGTGCTCAAAGTCGAAGGAAGAATCGAAAGGGTTAATTCAAGGCTGATAGAAGAGTTGCACCCATTTTACAAACAGGGAAATTGAGGCCCAGTGATTTTTATGGACCTTGTCCAAGGTCTCATACCTAATAGTGAGAGATCAGGTTTGAGTCCCCACGTGTGTGTTTACACAGCATGACATGGATGCTCGTGCACTTAGGTACGCGGAGTTTTCCCTACAAAATCGATTACATCACATTTTGGTTTCTGAATTTTTTTTTCACTTAATAATCCACCACGAACATTTCTTCAGGGAAGTGTACTAAATGCACATTTAGCTTTCAAATATTTGAATATCTGAAGAGTATTTCAGAGTATGCATGGGCTGGCATTTATACAATTTATACAAACAAGCTCCCAAGGGAGAAATGCTTAACTTATTTCTAAATTTTTGCTTTAAAAATTCTGCTATGGTGATGAGTTTTTTTTAAAAGATATATATTTATGCATACAAGAGCTTGGGTACAGGCCAGAGATGTGGGGGGTGAGAGGATCCACCAGAGACAGAGTGGGGATCAGAACAGGCAGATTGACTGAAACACACTGCTGAGGGGAGCAGTGAATGAGTCAGGAGAGGTCTGCTGTGCTATGTGGGTTGCTCTCTGGCTGGCTGGGGGATCGAACTTGTGCTGCAGAGGCTGCGGACAGCTTCATAGGTTGTGTCTTAACCCCTTGTGCCACCAGGGAGGCCCCTGGTGATGACTTTTAAACACACAAATTTTATACACTTGATAACCATTCAAATGGCTTCCCAGGGTGGAAAATCCTTGTGTGTCTCCCAGTCTCCTTGATAGAGAGCAGTAATTTCTTCTGGAATCTTCCAGAGAGATAGTGTGTACTTCTAAGTATGTGTATACACACATGCATACACATATCCACACATGCAATACATATCCACACACATATATGACTTCTCTTACTCAGCAAAATGTTTTCAAGATTTACCCATTTTGTAGCGTATTTCCTTACTCATTTCATTTTTTATTGCTGCACAGGGTGAATATGCCACAATTTGTTTATCCATTCTCTTATTGATAGATATTTGAAATACGAGCTTTCTTGTACAAGATATTTTCTGAGGATCTATGTTTTCATTTCTTTCACCTAGATTCCTTGGAGCAGGATTCATTGGATATGTTTACAAGTATATGTTTCATAGTTGAAGAAACTGTTAAATAGTTTCTAAAGTGGCTGTACCATTTGTGGTCCTACCACAAATATGTAAGCATTCCAGTTCCTCCATATCCCTGCCACCACAGATGTTGGTTTTTTTCCATGTTACCCATTCAGATAGGTGTGGATAGGGGGTAGGGAGGGGGAGGAGACCAGGACAGACAGTAGGCTGGTACAGTAGGAAGTCTGCACACACATATTGTATGTGGCCTGTCTGCTCTGAGTGAATTTTCCAGTCCAAGGACACATCTGGAGGAGTGTGGCGAGGCAGTGCTGTCTGAAGACCAGCCTCAGCAAAGTGTGAAGAGACTGAGGCCAGGTGTCCAGGAGGACAATAAGGAGCTGGGGTGGAGGGTGGGGGTCTGGACATCATAATCTCCTGGCAGTAGTGAAGGCCTGCTTACTGCTGAACTCTCTTTGCTCAACTGACTATAAAAAGGCAGCTGGAAATGAAATGTTAAGGCAGTTTCTTTAGGGTGTTAACCCTCTGTCTTCCGGATTGCCGGCTGTCTGATTAAAGTGCACTTTAAAGATTCAATTCTGTCTCTACTTTATTGGCATTCAGTGGTGACATGTAGCCTGGACTCCGGTCTTCCAGTCACAGAAGGGCAGATAGCATGCCCCTCACGTTTAGAACAAGAAGTCCAGCTCTGAGCCCTCTGGCTATCAGGTTCACATTCAGACCATTTTCTTTTGCTTTAAGAATTCCTTCCTTTCTGCTTCTACTGGACCAAGGGGATCAGGTGACTTAGAGTGCAGAATTTTTTTTTTTTAAATAATAGATTTTATTTTTATATTCCCCTATACAATTGCAAAGCCCTCATTCTGACCCCAATCCCTCCCCTCCCGCCCCCCACCCCCCAAAAAGTGTCTCTGGTTCATAGTTTTTTGTTGATTTTGATTTTCACTTTCTTATAGTTATTCATTTTCCTGGTCCCTTATTTAAGTTTTCTAGATTCCTGCTATGAGTGAGACCATCCGGTATTTTTCTTTTTCTTTTTGGCTTATTCGCTGAGCATGATCCCTTCCAGCGCCATCCATGTTGCTGCAAATTGCATGTGTTTATCTTTTTTGAATGCTGAGTAATATTCCAGGGTGTATATGTACCACATCTTCTTGATCCAGTCATCTATTTTGGGCATTTGGGTTGTTTCCAAAGCTCAGCTATTGTAAATAGTGCTGCTATAAACATAGGGGTGCAGGTGTTCTTTGGAATTGATGTTTCTGTGTCCTTTGGGTAAATACCTAGGAGTGGAATTGCTGGATCATATGGAAGCTCTATGTTTAGTAGGTCCAGAAATCTCCACACAGCTCTCCATAGTGGTTGGACCAGTTTGCACTCCCACCAAGAGTGTAGAAGAGTTCCTTTTTCTCCACAATCTCGCCAACATTTGCTGTTGCTAGTTTTTTTTAATATGTGCCATTCTCACTGGTGTAAGATGGTATTTCATGGTAGTTTTGATTTGCATTTCCCTGATTACAAGGGATGTTGAACATTTTTTCATATGTCTGTTGGCCATTTGCATTTCCTCTTCCGAGAAGTTTCTTTTTAGCTCTTCTGCCCATTTTTTGACTGGATTATTTTCTTTGTTGTTGCTGAGTCTCATCAGCTCTTTGCAGATTTTTGTGATCAGTCCTTTATCATTAGTGTTGTGTGCCAAAATGTTCTCCCAGTTGGTGGGGTTTCTCTTTGTTTTTGTTATTGTCTTAGAGTGCAGAAATTTAAAGTCTAAAAGTAAATCTATCAGGGCTGATGGGGTTCAAGTCTTACAGTTATGTGTCCAATGAATGGTAGAAGTCAGAACCAGTAGATACCAGTTTTGCATACAGATCTTTGAGCAGTGCCAGGCTCTCTGAGTTTATGTTTTGAAAAACTCACTCTACCACTTCAAGACATTCATTGGTCCTCCTAAGTCCTCTCCCTCCCAAGTCCTCTCCTGTCCCAGGGCCTTTGTTCCCGAGCACGGTTGCTGCACTGTAGAGGGCTTATGCTTGAAAGGAGTCAGGGCGTCCCACCACAGAAGCTGGAGACTCCAGTCCCTGCCCATGAAGGGGTCCGTGGGAGCATGCTGCACAGAGACCTCAAAGGCAGGCTGAGTGCCTCAAGCCTGGCCTTGGCTGCCCAAGTGAGCGAGAACAATCCAGTCACTAATCATACAGGTGGTTGCTGGCCTTTGGGGACTGTCAGTGCCACTCACTGATTTCATGGCTCGTGGAAGTGGTCACCAGCAGGATCAGCCAAATGTCACAGATGGAAAGAAAGAAGTGTTTCCCCAGCTGTTCTTCACATGGAGAAAAGGTGTTGGCAAAGTATTTTCTAGACTGAGGGGTGAAATTGTAGAGAATGAGAAACTCCCTTCCTCATACCATTTTCCAAACTTTGTCTTTGCTTATTGGGTCCAGCCTCTAGTATTTCAGGTAGATTTTTCAGTTCAAGTTTGCTCAAAGCAGAGCCTGAGATGAGGGCTTGGGTGATGTGGTTCAAGCTGGAAAGGGTACAGGAAGCAGGCGTGAGGGGACAGAATGTAGGGGAGGAAGAAGAGGCAGCAGGTGGGGTGTGTGGAGCTGGTTATCATCATGGGCGATGGAGCTCAGTTCTGATCCTGGAGCCAACCTCCGGAGATCCTGAAAACATCTCTGAAAGATGGAGGCTCTGTTCATTTCCTGATTCTTTCCCTGCTGGAGAGCTGGGTTATTTCTGCAGCTTTGGGGCAGACCCCGAGGCAGGAAGGTGAAGCAATCTCTGGCTTCTTCTTGAAGTAGGAAATGGTGGGTTGTGAGCAGCACTGCCTGCTGCATGGGTGAGGAAATAGATGTGGGGGTAGGCAGGGTGATATACTGTGGACACAGTCTCCTCTTAGGGTAGTCTTACCCTCAGGAGGGGAAGAGAGTCAGTGTAGAGCCATGGTTAGGAGACCGGGCTCTGGAACCAGACCCTTTGGACTGGTATTCCAGGGCCATTGTTTGATGCTGTTTCTGAACCTCTTTGTCCCCAGTTTCCTCATTTGCACAATGGCAGCAACCCCAGTGCTTCACTCCTGGGTGGGGTGGGTGACAGTTGGAATGAGACACCAAGGCTCTAAGCACAGCTGTAGGCACAAAGGGAGCGCCCAGTGAGAACTTGCTGTTGTCCATACTGTCTCCATGTGGGCTCTGGACTCCGTCCTGATGGTGCTCCTGCTAGGAGGAAGGGGCAGGTGGGTACTCCCTATGGGAGTGCTGGACTGCTCCACATGCCCAGGAAAGTTAGGGAACAAAAGAGCAGTAGATGAAAGGCAATTGCGGTCTCAGTGAAATAGGCCAGGGAGGATTTTGCCTGTTCAGGTGCTTGTCCTTGGCTCAAGTCAGCTGCCCTGCTCCCTGAGCATCAGGACTCGCTGCGGGGAGAGCACCTGCTCCTTTCGATCCTTCCTCCCCAAGTGCTCCCCCATTTCCCTCACCCCAGCCCCTCAGCCAATTGTCCTTGCTAACCGTAAACACAAATCCCATTATCTCCCTTCTCTCCCAGCACTTGCCCCTTGATTTAAGTCACTTTCCCTTCCCCTTTCATCAGCCCTGGACCCCTCCTGTCATATATCTTGCCCTTTATCTACTGCCCGCGGTCGATATCATACACATTGCCTGCTTGGCTCCTCCAGAGCCCACTCTTCTTCTTGGGCCGGTATTTCTTGTTAAGCTTCTGTCTGGCCGTGCTCGGTTGCTCATTAAGGCCCTGCCTGGGCATGGTAGTATTTCTTGTTCCTCGGCTGCACAGCCAGGAGATCCCTAGTAATTCTTAAATGGCGAGGTGGAGAGACGCAGCTTTAGAGCACAGGGAATCCATCTGGCCCCGGCTTGACATAGTGTGTGCAGTCTTCTGGGTGGAGGGACAGTGGGGACCTAGGGGGGTCCCTTATTTATGCTGAGGGTTTGCTCCTGTGCCTGTTGCTACCACCTTGTGTGATTCTGCTGCTGAGTCACTGCTTCAGGCTCCTAACTGGGCTCCCTGGTGCCAGCCTCCTCACCCTGCCCCCTACTCAATAAAAGCCCAGTTCCACTAATAACTCAGGTGCAGGCAAGCCACTCTCACCCTGACTCAGTTTCTTCACTGTGAAATGAGCTTTTCTTTCTCTCTCTCCTTCTTCATTTATTTAACAAACATGAAACATGTCAAAAGTGCTCATTATGTGCCAGGTAGTCTTCTAAACACTTTACAAACATTCACACATTTAAATTCTCGTGGCCACCCTATATCAGAAGCAGCTATTTCTTTGTTTTACAGGTGAGACATTGGCACAAGAAGCTGGGCAGCATTGCATAGGCCACACAGCTGCAAGTGGCAGACCTGGGATCCAAACACAGGCACTGGCGCTAGAGTTCATGCTTACATCAGGCCCTATTTAATGCTTTTGTGGTCTCCATACGGTTCCAAAATGCTGGTGCAGTTGATGCTTTTGAATCGCACTAGCTCTGTTCTGTAAAGTAGTCTTGAACACAGAATTAGTGACTACTGAACCAGTGCTCCTAGGGGAAATATAGGGTTAGGTTCCTTCCAGCTTCTGGTCACGACATTGTGGTCAACACAACTGCTCAACACATGATCCTGTTGTACATATGCTTCTGTACAACAGATATTTGATTGAATCTTATTGATTCTGCACAACAGATATTTGATTGAATAGATCTTGTTGATTCTGCACAACAGCTATTTGATTGAATAGATCTTGTTGATTCTGTACAACAGATATTTGATTGAATGGATCTTGTTGATTCTGTACAACAGATATTTGATTGAATGGATCTTGTTGATTCTGTACAACAGATATTTGATTGAATAGATCTTGTTGATTCTGTACAACAGATATTTGATTGAATAGATCTTGTTGATTCATGAACACTGAACTTGTGCCAAACAGCACTATGACTCATGTCCAGATGAAGTTTATCTGACCCACATCTTTACTCCATAAGGTACATTGAAGCCTTCTTGTACTTAGGAACACTAGACAGAAGTTCAACACGATGCTCCAGGGACATTTTTAAACTGTGAAATCAATCAAATAAAACAAAGCCACCAACAAACTAAAGCAGGAGCTTACCAAAGAAAAGCACACAAATGCAAAAAAAAATGCTAAAAAACAAACCAAAAAATGTAGCAGAATAGAGGCCTCAAATAGGATAGTGTTTAAGATGGGGAGCTGAAACAAGAGGGCAGGCTCAGCTGGGAACATTTGCAATGGATGATACAAGTTTGGTACTGTGTGAATATTGATTTTGGAGTTCCAGATAAATTTACGTTAGTTGGGAATTCTCAGATACTGTGAATAATGCAGATGAATTGTACCTTGTGCTCCTCACCTGTTCAACCACTTTCTAAGGCTCCCTACTGCTAACTATATCACATATAAACCACTGCCTGCCTGTCAAGGGTTTCTAGAATCAGGCCCCAGTCCAACTATTAAAACACATTTCCCCTACTAATAAAAACTAGTGGACACTCATAAACAAATCTAAGTTTCTGAGGTTAAGAGGGAGGAGGGAAGAAGAAAGGGTCAAAGGGGCATAAGGGATTGCAGTGGGGGGGGGGGGGGAATAAAGGAATTCCTCAAAAAAGAGATAATTTGCCAGTCTGTAAATGGTCTGGATTGTTCTTCTGATGAAATAAAATCCATTTAGTTATTTTAGAGCCAATAAAATTTAGCTAATGCATGCTTTTTCATCTTCAGCTTATTAAACATTTCTCAGAAAGAAAACTCCCTTCACTCCTGGGGCCATGTCTCCTTCCTCTGGGCCCGAAAGCGCGTCCTCACAATTCCACCACATGCCCAGCTCGGTCCTTCTCTATGCCCCTGCTCTTGCTGTTCCTCTTCTGTCACTTTTCTTCCATGCCTTACCCATAGAGGAAAGTTCAGATTAAATTTCTTTTTCCTTTGCGTAGCTTTCCCTGAAAGCTTTATTCCTTTGGGATATCATAGTCTCATACCAGAGTGGAAGTTAATCAAGATATTTTTTGTGATTTTCTCATGAGCAGCCTCTTGTGGGGGGATTTTTCAGAACTCCCTGTTTGATGAAACTCTTTGGCAGAGGCAACAGCTAACGTGCATGGTCCATGTCTGGGTTGGGCGACTGGGAATGTTTGGGTTAAAAAGTGCATAATGAGAGAGAGCGTTGTACTTACCTGAGAGACCTGGCTGGAGGACTATTGTAATTCCTCAGAAATGTCAACTGGTTTCCTTGAGTAACATAGAACAGCAAGCCAAGAATAATTAGGCCATCAAAGGGGTCTTAGCAAGAATTGATCTGTTTGGAGAGATAGGCCTCTGCTTCTACCAGCTTTAGGGCGAGCTGGTGATGTGTGCAAAGACAGGAGGGGTCCGGGCACCTCCTGAAGACTGGGGCTCCCCTCCTGGGGATCCAGCTCCATCCCAATGATGCCTACAACAGAACAGTGACTGGCTGGGAATCCTAGGCCGAGAGGGGCCACTCACGGCTAGCCCATTCCTTCCCTGGTCATCCTGAGGGAAATGACCCACGCCCTGATCACCCTGCTCTGGGACACAGGTGAGGGGACAGGTGGGGCTGGCGTTCCTTCTGTCCCATTTCATATCCCTTCTCTTCCTTCTTCACGTGCCCATCATTAACATTCAAACAAGTTGAAACTGAGGATTTGGAGAAACCTGTCTTCAATTCCACCAAAATCAGAGCTAGAAGGAACCCAAGGGGAAGTCAAGTCCAGCTGCATCTTCATGTATATGAAAAGAAATGGAGGTCCAGCTAACTCATGTCATGGACAGATTCAATCCAGGGGCAAAATGGAGACACCCCATCCCACTCCCAGTTTGGGACTGCCTCTCACATGTCTCCACTGTCTATTCCTAACTCTTGGGACTTTATCCCCAAACTTAAAGCAGGTGCCCGTTAAGCTTAGATGTTAGAAGGTGTGATGGAAAGCAGACAGCTGTGTGACCTCGAGCAAGTCACTTACCCTCTCTGAACCTGGGTTCCTCCATTTGTAAATACGAAGCTAGTGATACCCTGTCAGGAGGAGTAAGGGTTAATCTACGTAAAACAGACTCATATTTACTGAGTCCTCCCAGTGGGAAGCACTAGACCCTTAAATATTAGTCCTTTGCTCCATTTCCTTCATGTGTCCAGTAATTTATGCCCATCCCCTGTGTTCCTCTGAGGGGTGTGTGTCCTGCTTTGTCCAGTAGTAACTCTAAGGTGCCACAGGAGGGTCTTGAGATGCTGAAGGTGTATTAAGCTGAGGAGCACTTTTAGAGATTCTCATATTAATCCCCAGCCTCCACTTGAAATGGACTGAAGTTGGCTTCTTCCCTGCTTTCATTCCAGTCAAGAATGTTCTGGAAGGGGGCCAATACCTAGAAGATCCAGGAAGGTCACACCCCTCCTCTCACCCTATCTGTCTCAGACAGATGATTTGGCCACAAAGAATTTTCCTTCTGGTCACAAGATAATTACAACTACCATGCATACAGACACTTTTCTGAAGGGCAAGTTTTCAGGGCCCTTCTGCCTTCTGGGAAGCTGGGGTGGACAAGACTATGTGGGGGTGCTTCCTGGGTTCTGTCCCAACTCTGGCTTGTGCTAGCTGTGTGACTTTGGGCAAGACAGTTAATCTCCCCAAACCTCATTTATAAAGTAGGGGTACCAAACGTTCCCACCTCAGCCAGGCGTGAGGGATGTGACCACAGCCCAGCATGCAGCACCCCCTCCTGAATACTAGCTGTTACAGCAACAAAGAAGCGGGATTCCAGTTGTGGAACTGACTTCCAGAAGGTTGGATCATCTTAAATATTGGGCAGGGGGCCTCCCTGGTGGCCCAGGCAGTTGAGTGCCACACTGTGAGGCTGTCTGCAGCTTCTGCAGCACGGGTTTGATCCTGGCTCACCGGGGAGATACCCACATGGCATGGCAGACCTCTCCTGTCTTGCTCACTGCTCCCCTCAGCAGTGTATTTCAGTCAGTCTGCCTGTTCTGTTCCCTGCTCTATCTCTGGTGAATCTTCTCACCCTCCTGCACATCTGGCCTGTACCCCAGTTCTTGTATGAGTAAATAAATCTTAAAAAAAATTAAATGTTGGGCAGGGCCCTCTCCTTCTTGGGACCTAAGTTTCCACTTGAGAAGTGGCTGAGGGGTGGGTGGAACTACATGGCAGGTGCTCACTGCCTTCTGTGGCTGTTAGGACTCCCTGAGGGCAGCGTTGGGGGCCCGCCTTTCCTGCAAGATGGTGTCCTCCTGTGGGGAGGAGTCCTGTGCTGTTCCCCCACTGTCTCTTCCACCCCTCCCCACCTTGGACCGGGGCGGGTTGAGGGGTGGAAGAGCTCTGCTTTGGTCTGTTCTATCTTCTGGGCTTTGGCATTCGATTTCATTTGGACAAGGAATCACATGGCTTGCCAGTCAGGGCCCAGCAGGAAGCCGGGCAGGGATAGTTTGAGGAGGATTTGTAAAGGAATTGTTTACTGGGTGTGGGCAGGGCAGAGGGAACCATACAGGGTGGTGCAGTGCCTGCGGTCTAGTAACACCCCTAGACCAGAGGGCTCCGTGAGAGAGGGTGAAGGGGTCGATGGAACAGGGTCAGGGCTGGAACCGACTACCCCTCCGCATCCTAGAGGAGGGAAGCAGTTAGAGCTGGGAGGACATGGCAGGTGGGAGCAGCAGGAATAAGGACTGACCTCCACCTCCACCTCCCTCATACTTCCGCCCAGACCTCCCGGCAGCAGAACTGGACTAGAAGACAGAGGCCAAGACACACGGCCATCACACAGGGCAGCCTCTGGGCTTGCGGGGAGAAGGCAGGATAGGGGCTCTTTGGGGGAGGGGGTGGGCACAAAAGGAAGATGCCCAGCACATGTGGCCAACCCCCCAGCCCCCCGGTGGGCAGCACCCTCACAACCCAGGCTTAGCTAGCCGATCTCCCCTTTCCGAGGGCCCTGCACAGATTCTTGCCTAAAATGGGCTGAGTCTTATCAGAGTCCTGATGAGCTCCGGGGAGCTCCCTGTGCAGGGTGGGTTTGGGACCAGCCTGTTACAAAGGGCATGGGTTTTGTTGCCTTTCACTCAAATCATGTCTAGATTCAGATGTTGTATTTTGGGGTCATGGCCCCCCCTCCCTTTCTCTGTGTTTTTTAAGTGTGCAAAAAGTACATGCTCCTACCCCCATGGGGGGCTGACAGAGGACTCCAACAAGCAGCCGCTCTGCCGTGATGAGGGCAGCGCTGGAGCACAGCTTCCCCCAGGCAGGCGCTGCAGAGCCCTTGCCTTGTCAGCCCTGGGCTTCACGGACATTGCTTCACTTCTTCCAAAATTCTTGCAGAATTCTTACAGCATTCTTGCAGGAGATTCTGTCCTTGCCCCACCCCCTGCCCCCAGCCCTCTGCCCTTCTCCTAGGGGACATGTGGCAAAGTTGGAGATGTTTTTGGTTACCATGACCAGGGGTTTGCCATTGACATCTGGGGGTAGAGGCAGGGGCGCTGGTCAGCAGGCTACAGTGCGTGGGCAGCCACCCATCTCCCATCACAAAGGAGGATCCCACCCAACACCAGTGGTGCTGAGCTGAGAAACCCCAGTGTCAAACACCTACCCATTGGGCATTGGTCTCGGAGCCTCCCCCTTCCTGAATTTCCTTTTCTACCTTCTTGCTATGATTACCCTTGGGCCTGTGAGTGGAATCCTGAAATTTGGGGGCAAGGAAAGGAAAAGATATACTGGGTGGCAGGACAGAGGCCTGCAGGTCGGTAGATGATGGTGAGTGCTCAGCGAGTGGACCGGGGTTGCCAGGATGGCTTGAGGCTGCAGCAAAGGAGGTGTCAGCAGTTTTGAAGGGCCTTGAATATGCAGAAATGGGTGATCTTGACAATGACCTCAGATCCTTTTATAAATGAGAAAACGGAGGTTCTGAAAGGTGAAGAATCAGCTGAAAATCCCAGGGAGACTGAGTCTCATTTATTCAGAAAGAAAGTCCTTCTGAGAATCTGCTTGTGATATAAGGATATACATGACACATGCCCGGGGAGCCAGGTCCTAAGATGGGACAACTGGTAGACATGGGGTGGAGAGTTTGAAGGCAGGGAGAGGGAAGCTGCAGGAAGGACCTGACAGTGAACGCAGGGTAGGAACCAGCACCCTCACTGTTGTAGGGGTCCCAGCTACATCAGGTTTGATACAGTGGAAAGGAAGGGAACATAGTTCCTGCCTGGTCATAGCAACAAGAAAGTGGCTTTATTCTGGGCTACGCAGGCAGCCACAAAGGGTCTCACACGGAGGAATTGACTTCAGGGGTCACCCTGGGGACTGGTGAGTGAGATGAGTAGAATAGAAATCACAACTTAAGGTATAACTGGGGTCTATGCTGGTATCAGTGGCTTATTAATGAAGGATTCTAGTCCAGCCATGAACAAACACACAGTAATTTATGGCTTCATGGAACTTAGTCTGAAGGACTCCTTGGCCAAGGCAAATCCAGCGGTTGTTGCAGGTCCCTGGCTGCGTGTGTTTCTCTCCTCTGACTGTGGCTCATTTGTCTTGGGTTGCATCCAGTACATGATGCAAGGAGGTCATCACCCCGCTTGGTTGCTCACTGGCTTGGCATTGGGTATCAGGGCCTGAAGGGAGCTTTGAGTTCACAGAGGGCTTTCATGGCCCTGAAGCTGGGAAAACCAAACCCAGAGTAGTCACTTTGCTTGCTTACAGACACACAGCAGTAGAGGTAGCAGAGGGACTAATGCTCTTTCCACTATTAGATCTTTTTTGTTTTCATGTATAATCATTGAGCACCTTTTACTTTTAGGCCTTGGAAACATAGGCCTGAATGACTTTGTTGGAATTCCTGTCCTGTTATAAAGCCTCACTTTCTAGTCCAGTGCTGTCCAATGGAACTTTCTGGATGGAAATTGTTCAATATGGAACCCACAACCTGTTTGTGATGTCTGAAACTGAAATGTGACTGGTGACATGGAAGAAATGAACTTTTCATTTGATTTCATTTAAATTCATATAATTTAAGCACCCACACTGGCAAGTGACTAGTGCTGGATAGCACAGGTGTAGTCTATGGTCACATGACCACACAAAGAGTTGTGAACTGTGGAGAGTGCTGTGAGCAACCAGAACAGGTATGTTGAAAGTCCTTAAGACCACCTTCAAGTTCAGGAAGTGAGCGGCATAGAGTCCCTGCAAATCCTTTATCAGAGGACTCAAAGAAGTCAGGAAACCAGCTGGGCTCATGGTTGTAGTTTATTACACACACAGCCAGGGACCTGCAACAACCGCTGGATTTGCCTTAGCCAAGGAGTCCTTCAGACTAAGTTCCATGAAGCCATAAATTACTGTGTGTTAGCTCATGGCTGAACTAGAATCCTTCATTAATAAGCCACTAGTACCAGCATAGACCCCAGTTATACCTTAAGTTGTGATTTCTATTCTACTCATCTCACTCACCAGTCCCCAGGGTGACCCCTGAAGTCCATTCCTCCATGTGAGACCCTTTGTGGCTGCCTGTGTAGCCCAGAATAAAGCCACTTTCTTGTTGCTATGACCAGGCAGGAACTATGTTCCCTTCCTTTCCACTGTATCAAACCAGCACAGGGCAAGCGCGCCTAGGACTGAGTCCAGTAGGGAGGAGTGAGCTTGCAGTTGTTTTTCCCCAGTGGAGTCTGCCAGATGCACATTCTCCAAGGCCATGTGTGGCAACAGGTATGGAGTATCTCAGCCAGGGAAGCTCACCTAAGCCACTGTGTCCAGCAACAAGTTAAAGATATCAGTAGACTGAGCACCCACATGACTGACCTTAGTAACTCCCTCTCCAGCTTCTCCAGAAGTAAAATCACACAGAGTGACCCCAGACACCCCACTACCCCATAAACCACTACGTAAGTCACATTGTGAGCAAAGGCATCGGGCCTGGGGTGGCCCAGGGCCCCAGGAACACAAAGACTCCTTTTAGTGAGGAGCTCCCAGAGGCTTAGAGGTAATCTCTCAGGAGCTGGTCTAGTTCTTTTTTGGAATGTTCAGGGTCAAGCATCCTAAATCTGCTAAGTTAACCCTTAATGCACAACATGATTCTGCAGGTGGGAAGAACAAGGGCTTTCCAACTTGGAGATGGTGTCAGTGATCATCATCTGAGAGGTTCATTGCCCTTCTCAGCACTCCATTCCTGCCATTAGACTTACAGCAGTTTATAATTACTCTAGTCATTGCTTTACCTGCTTCTGTCTGCCTCATTTGCTAAGCCAAGGGCTCTGCGAGGGTAATGTGTGTGTCTGTCTGGTCTCTGCCGTTTCCCTAGTAAGTAACATACTCTGCACACTGCCCTACAGAGAAATATTTTTACTCCACTTTTTTTTTTTTAAGATTTATTTATTTATGCATACAAGAGCTGGGGTACAGGCCAGAGGTGCGGGGGGTGAGAGGATTCACCAGAGACAGAGTAGGGAGCAGAACAGGCAGACTGAGTGAAATACACTGCTGAGGGGAGCCGTGGGCGAGACAGGAGATGTCTCCTGAGCCATGTGGGTTGCTCCCTGGCCGGGGATCGAACTCGTGCTCCAGTGGCTGCAGATAGCCTGATAGGTTGCGCTTCAACCCCCTGTGCCCCCAGGGAGGCCCTTGACTCCACGTTTGAAGAAATTAAAATGGTTACAAAAAATACATGAGAAACAACATATTAAAATTGTAAACAAAGGCAGTATCAGTTTTATTGCTGAATTTTCCTTTTGCTTCCTGCTGAAATAAGGCTAGGCACTATTTATGCCACATGTCATTGCATAACATTTTGATATTTTGAGCATTATGGACTTTTTTGCTTTTAGATATTTTAAAAATACTGCATCAAAATATTATTTACCTTGAGTTCTGAAGTTTTTGGTGCCCCCTTAAATTATGTACTTAAGGTAAATGCCTCATTTGCTCACCCTCTTCCTCTTCCTGGCCCTACTGCTCCCCACACAGCAGGTTCTCAGCAAAAGTTTGTTGAATGAAAGAAATCAGCCACCCGTGAGGTGGATTTTGGTGTCTCTGTTTTCAGACTAGGAAATGGAGATTCAGGGAGGTGAAACAACTTGCCTACAACCCAGCAGTGGAACTGGGACTTGTTCCTAGATTGTCTTTCTCCAAGCCTGGGCATTTGCCCACTGTGCCAGGCTGTCTCCCCTCCCTGCTGCCTCTGAGCATCCAGTCTGGCATGGAACATTCTATGGGTCCCTGGGAGAGCAACATCTCTGGGGGAAGGAGGCCATGGTGAGGAGAGAAGACTGGGAACTGGAGAGGGCATCACACATGTTCAAGACGTCTGGATGGAGAAACATGATCAGCATATTCCAGGCGAGACCAACCCCCTGCCTTTGTCACTCACTGTAAATTGTCCCCCAATCACTGGGTTGACAGAGATGGATTCCCAGAGCTCACAGCACAATTAAGCTTTCTCAAGCATCTCATGGGGGGAAAGAGGCAGTTGGTTTACTTGAGAATGCTTGGGGGTAATTTCCTGATGTCCCTCCCACCATTACAGAGCTTTTGCTCCAATCTCTTATCATATGTAATTCCTAATGATTTCTCTGTTATGTCCTGTTTTATTAAAGCGTCATTGAACTATACCCTATTGATTTAGATTTCACAGACAATTGAAATTTAAATTGACTCCAAATTGAATGTCTCCATGTAATCTCTGTTCTGCAATAAAGATAGATAAAATGCTTCTATTTTTGATAACAAGTTATACTGGAGGCACATTTTAATTTTGGGAGGGAAGAAAAAAATGTGACAGAGTCTTGACTTTCTTTGAAAAGTGGCTGATAGTTCAGGGTCTGGGAGTGTTTTTTTCTACCCCCTTCTGGGGCACAATGCCAGAGCTATAGAATTCTGGAATGTCTGGGCTGGCTCACAGTTGGGAGTGGAAGTGATCTAGTCTGACCCACGAATGAATGAATTAGGTGATCCAGCCATAGATCTACCACTTGTCCAGTGAGGAAAGCATGTTTGCAGAGAGAGGACAGAGGAACAACAAAGAGTGAGGAAAGCTCATCCCAATGTGAATCTCATGACATTGCGTTGGGTCAAGGGAGCCATTTTGGAGAAAGGAGGGAGATGCCTCAGTGCCACCACTGCGGGATGCTGTCAGGCAGTACCTATTCCCACCCAGGGCCAAAACATTCATGGCAACGGTCACTCTCATGGTTTCTCTCCCTTCTCATTGATGATGATCTAGCAGCTGGGTCTGGAGAAGGAGGACTAGAAGAGGCAAGAAGATACCATCACATGAATTTTGTATTCTTTCTGGGAGAGATGATATGAAAAGGGGAGAATCAAGTGCCAATGAGAATCCAAAGAGAAGTTGAGCTGACTAGTCAGATCCTTGAGATCCTTCTAGAACAGTTTTAAGTATAAGCAATCATTACCTCTAGAGCATTCGAGAGCCACCATAGAACCTAGCCCACCTGAATCACAGCATTTAGACATCGGTTGAATGACGGAAAGGTAGATTAGTCTCCTAATTCTGTTGTAATAAATCATCGCAACACAAATTTATACTCTTATAAGTCTGGAGGTCGTAACTCTAAGATCTTTCAGGGCTATAATCAACAAGTTGGAAAAGCTGTGTTCTTTCTGGAGAGAATTCTTTTCCTTAACTTCCCCTGCTTCTAGAGGTTGCCTGAATCCCTTGGTTTGTGAATCCTTCCTCCATTTTCAGGCCAGCAGTGGAGCATCTTCCAACAGGTCTCTCTTTCCCCCTGCCCTGCTCCTCTCTCTTCCACTTCCTCCCTCCCTGCTTTTCTGCTTCCCAGCACACTTTCGCCTTTACCTCTCTTTCTCTGACTTTGACCCTCCTGTGGTCATCTCGGGCCCACTCTGCTAATTTAGGATAACCTTTCCAATTCTTAGACCTTGACATAATCACACCTACAAAACCTCTTTGCCATGTAAGGTGATGTATTTAGAATTTCTGGGCATTAGGATGTGAACGTCAGTGGAGGGGCCCACGAAGGAACTGGAAATGCCAACATTGCAGTGAACTAAGTTTAGCCATAGTCCTCCCTACTGTGTGTCTCTCACTCCCTACTGTGTGTCTCTCACAACAAAACCCACTGTGCCAAGATGACAGCTTATTGTGGAGGTGATGGCAAAAGATGGAATCCAGGGCTCCCAATCCCTTCCAGCATTGTCTCAAGGTCTCGGGGCTTCCAGTGCCCCGCGGGAGCTGTGTCACGGGACTGTGGAGCTCACCTGAGAAGCTGATTTGAATTTCTCCAGTTTTTACCCCCACCCCCAGAGGAGTGACAACACAATGAGGAAAAACTGGGGAAACATTTATTTTTGCCGAGGGCTGGAGGGCCCTAAGGTCTGTCAAGCCATGAATGGACTGAACAAACTGATGCTATCAAAACCCACTGATGCTATCATGAAATTTCAAGCTTAGTGCATTAGCCAGAAATCCAAAAGGCAGTTACCATCCAGCGTAGTAAATGTCTTGGGGTAAAATGTGGGGTGCATGGAATAGACGGAGAGTAACTGGCTCACACTAGGGGCATCAGGGAGGGCCTCTTGAAGGAAGCGACCTCTAAGATTACATCTGTAGCATCTGGAGGACACAGCCTGGAGAGAGACTTTCAGGGGGGATGAAACAGCATGTGCAAAGATCCTTAGGTGAGCGAACACGCTCATTCAGGGAACTAAGGAGAGCCCAGTCTGACAGGGGCATTGAGTCTGAGATGGAGGCTAGTCAGGTCTTCTAATTTCCACCCCAGAACTTTACACAGTTGTAATGACAAGGTTATTTATGGCATGTGGCGCCTTGTTTGTCCCATTGAATTGAATTGTTAGCTTGTAAGGGCAATAGTTCTATCTGTTTTGCTCATGGTTGAATCCCCAGAAGATAGCATGGTGCTTAGTTATCATGTCTACATGGCATCAAACGAACACACAGGTCCAGACTCCCTCAGCCCTCTCCTCTGTCCTATTAGACCAGTAGAAGTGTTGAGCATCTCCTCCTAGTTGATTCTATTCTCTTTCCATTCCATCCCATTCACCTTGTCTCTACTATGCGATTCCACTCTATCCCAGATTCCTCTCTATCCCACTCCATTCTGTTTCATGTCATGCCACGCCATCCCAGTCCAGGCTACTCCATTGCATTCTATCCTGCTTCATGCCATCTGCTCACTCCATTTCCACTCCATCCCACTCCACGCCATTTCTCCTTACTTCATGCCACTCCACACCATTCCATTCTGCTTTAGTCTATTCCGCTCTAGTCGATTCTTTCCATTCTACCTATTCCACTTTGTCTCGCATCATGCCACGCCACTCTACTGCATTCCATTTTACCTATTCCCATGATTCCTCCCACTCCGCTCCTTTTGATTCTACACCATCAATGTCATCTCTACTCATTCCATTCACGTTCCTCATGTCTGGAAATATTTACAGTGATCTTCCAGGATGACAAGTCCTGAATATTTCAGGATGAATGAGCTGATTTTAGAGAGAGAAAAGACATTGGTTAACAAAGAGCCTACTCCCACTTCCCAGCTGCTTCTTTATGATCTGTCACTGAGACCTGGGGCAGGAGGAGAAGGTGATGGTCTGCTTATTGATAAGCAGAACTTTGCTTCCCATTTTGATGCTATTTTGGGGTCTATTCAGGAAAGAATCCTGCAGAAGAGGTGTTTGTGGTGGGTCATCAAATCCCTTCTGAAAACTTAATCCCTATCCTTGAAGAATGCTCAGGTTAATTTTCCTGATTTGCATACCAGTTCTCCAGACCCCTGGAGGAGTCTTTTCCAGAAGCTTAGAGTCTCTGGAAAGCCTGATCATGCTGAACTGAGTGTGGCTCCCTCCCTAATGCCCTCTGCTCTGGCCAGGATTTCCTTTTCCTGACACACTGTGCTGCCCCTCTACCCCACCCATTCCCAGTTCAACTCTGCTCAGAGCCTCGGTGATCATTCTCTGATGGTCTCACATACACATGATCCTGACTGGACTTTTTCCTGACTCCTTTAATGCTGGGTATTTATTTGATCTGCTCCTAAGATCCTCCCCCAAATCCCTTCCGTGTTTGGACCCCCAGTCCACCTGAAATCCCCTGCCTTCTCTGCTGCTCTGCTTTTTCTCTGCTGTCCCCATATCCCAGCCTTCCCCAGGCCACATCCTGCTTGCCCTTGAGTCTCCTGGGCTCAAAGAGTCGGAAGCACCTGGCACATAATTGCAGCTTAATAAATGAATCAATCCTCATTAGGACTTGATCGGTCATTAGCCTCATTATCCTGTGAGCAGAGGGTTGGGGAAGCTTTAGAATGCTGAAGGGGAAGAGATCAACGGGGCCATGGACTGCGTCCTCTCTTGCAGACAGTACTATACACAGAAAGCCAGAAAGCAAGCCATCTTGACTAGGAGTCCTCAACCCTGGCTACACGTCAGGTACATAGGGGAAGCCATAAAGATGCTGATGCCCTGGCTATGAAGGGAGGGGCCTGGGCATTAGTGCTTTTAAAAACCCCCTGAGGGTCCTCCCCTGGTGGCGCAGCAGTTGAGGGCTGGGCTGCGAACCTGCCCACAGCCTCTACAGCACCACTGGTTCCATCCCGGATGCGAGAATCCCACATGGCGCGCATATATATCTCTCCTGCCACGCCTGCTGCTCCCCTCAGCAGTGTACTTTGGTCCCTCTGCCTGTTCTGCTCCCCACTCTGGCTCTGGTGAATTCTCTCACCCTCCTGCGCTTCGACTGTACCCATTGCTTGTATAAATAAATAAATAAATAAATAAGTAAATAAATCTTAAAAAAAAAAAAAAAGCCCCTGAGGGGAGTTTAGTGTGCAGCCAAGGAGACCTGAAATATTATTTTTTTAAAAATTTTTTTTTTTTAATAGAGGCATGTTTTATTTATTTATTTATTTATTATATTTGTTTGTCTGTTTTGTTTATACATGCACTGGGTACAGTCAGAAGCGCGGGAGGGCGAGAGAACTCACCAGAGCCAGAGTGGGGAGCAGAGCAGGCAGAGTAACGAAGTACACTGCTGAGGGGAGCAGCGGGCGGCAGGAGAGGTCTGCGCACCATGTGGGATCCTCCTCCGGTGGCTGGGGAGCAGCCAGGGATCGAACCGGCGCTGCAGAGGCTGCGGGAAGCCTCCCAACCCCGCGCTCAACCGCTGCGCCACCGGGGAGGCCCTGAAATATTATTTTTAATTGGTGATAAAAAGGAAAGTTCAAAGTTTGCCCATCTGAGCCTTGCCATGTGTGGGTACCTAATAAATAGCAAGTTTCCTGAGATCTTTGGATTATTAGCTTAGGCTGGATAGGGTCTTGTCACCACCATCCTGTGTCATGTTGATGTGTGCATCTCCCATGAGCCTCTCAACCACCAATGGCAGCCATGTTTGCTCTGTTTGTAGGCTTGGTGCTTAATATCTTTCTTCAAATGGACCTGTAACCTGCTTCACTTATTCTTTGTATAATCTGTTCTACATTAATTTCATGAGTGTGAGTTTGATATTCTACTGGAATTTCTTTCCAACATCCTAAAAACACTAACATATTATAATGAAAAGCTAAAACATGTTCACATCTCTATCACGTAAAATCATTTTGCTAAAGACTAGTTGTGCTTATAGGACTCTTTGGAAAATAGTTTCCTTTTTTCCTCGCAAATAAAATAATGAATATGAACAGATTTGAAAGTTGTGCGTCTCTGTTCATGAATGAAATATTATTATTCTTTAATTATATCCTTCTGACAACCTTTGAAATATTAAAAATAGCACTGTTTCTAATTAATTAAAATAGAGCCCCCTGGGGGTGTAATTTTGTGTGACTTTCTTTTTTTTTGGCATTGGCTGTAGGTCACAGATCAGTTTCACTCTGAAACTCCATTTAAGTAAAAAACAGATTTCTCATTAAGAACCTTAAAATTATTAGTGCTTGTAGGCACATTCACTGCATTTTGGGGAATTTATAAGAAGGAAATACTTCAGGATACAGGTAATAGTTGACATACACAAATGTCCAAGGTACATATATGTCCAAATATGAGAAACATTAATCTGTCCAGGTCTGCAGTAACAGACTAGCTAATATGGTTAGTAAGTATGTTCAATTTAATAAAAGGTATGGTTTATAAGCTCAGGAATCCTAAAATTTCCTAAAGCTTAGTGAATTCTAATCTTGACCTTTTTGTCACTTAGTACAGTGCTTGGCACCGATTAGATCCTCAAAAATATTGCTTAGAGATTGAATGATTTATTAAAATGATAGTCACAGAGTTTAGAATAACACAGAAATCCACTTATCACTAAGTGAAAAATCCAGGCTGCAATATTATTTTCACATCTTTATGAATATGTGGATTGCCCTTGTATGTGCAAAAATAGAGTGGATTAGTGAAATATTCTGCAATCACCAAACCAATGTTTGCAAATAACATTCATAATATGAGAAACTTTTGAAATGATATGAAATAAAAATATAACAGGATGTAAAAACCCACATGCAATATAATCCCAATTTTTGCGTATGGCTATCTATTTTATATAATTATGACTATATGCTATAGATTATTTAATTCGGCTTATATTATGCTTATAATGCAAATGTAAAATCATAAAAACATTTACATGTCATTACATAAATTTAATAAACACATATTGATTTTATTTTATGTATTTGATTTGTAGGTAAATCTATGATATATATGTATATATTTTTATTTTTTAAATTTTATTTATGTATTTAAGTTTCTTTCTTTTTTTTTTTTTGCTTATTTATTTATTTATTTATTTTTATTTATAGAAGAACCAGGGTAAGGGTACAGGCCAGATGTACCCACATGGTGCAGCAGACCTCTCCTTGTCTCACATGCTGCTTCCCTCGGCAATGTATTTCAGTACATCTGTTGTTCTAAGTTTCTTTATGTGTACATGTATGCATATATTTTTTACATATGTGTGTACATATGTATATGTGTATATGCACAAGCTTGTTCACTTTGACCCATCACAAAATAACAGTTGTAGGTGGTGAGATGAAGATCCTTTTTTTCTCCACATCATGGTTCATCTTTTCCAGTTTTCCAAATACTCTTCTACAATGAGCACGTGCTACTTTCATCATTAAGACAAAAGAGTAACCTCTAGGTATGTTTTGGACACAAAGGGGCTGGGGGAGCCAGAGTGGGGCGCCAGCACAGAGCGTGCACAGCCCCCAGCGGAGCCAGCGCCAGGGGCTGCGGTCACATCGCATCAGCGGCTGCGGGCTGACTCTGCCCGGGTCCGCAGGCCTCTCTGCAGGAAGCCGCGCAGGGATGCCGGGGACATGGTGGGCCGCGGGGGTGGGGTGGGGGGGGGGCTGGGTCGCTCCTCTCCTGGTGGGGAGCAGCCCAGGGGCCCAGCTGAACCCTACTGGAGGAATGCCGCCTTCCCCTAATTTGCCGGGTCCCTCCAGTTGCTAAGAATGATCGACAGTAATTAAAACTAAGCTAATAACCTCCTCACTCTTGACATTTCTTTGGGGTTTTGTTCACCATTATCTACATATAGATTAAAAATTGTAATTGGACTGGCGAGCGGGTTAGGAAAATCAACCACCTTCCAACTCGTGGTTTGCCAGGGACTGACACTTTGAAATTTTATTTAATCTGAGAAAATTGAGTTGAACTCTGGCACCCTAGGAGGCAGGGAAAAAACCTGCATATCCTTAAAGAACGAAGCTGGCAGAGAAAATATTCTTGCTCCCGCAGGAAGAAGTGGAGTCCAGGCCAGAGGGGTGCTGGGAGTTGCTACAGGGATACAGTGGAGGTGATGGAGGGTACCCCAAGAAGCAGCCAGCAGAGGGGGAGGGGAACACCCCCCTGGGATCCTGCATGAAGGAGGTTTAGGGAGACCAAGCCACCTCCACAAGAGGACTCCCTTGTCATTTCCTAGGGCTTGGGCTCCAGGCCAAACCCAGTCCCCTGCGCTGGCGGAGAGAGTTACATCTATGTGATCAGATTCCAGGCGTCCATGGCCTGATTCTGTCTCCAGGGCACGTTCTCCCCGTCTCTGCAGGATGGGGGCGCTGTGTCTTCCCTTCCCTTGGCCTAGGGGCAGCGTTTCTCTGAGTCTATGCTTCTGGGAAGTTAGAGTGTGAGGATATTAAAAGGCAGGGATTATAATATCGACTTCAAAAGGTGGGGAATTGTCAGACCTGCCCGGCTGCCCCTACCATGGAGCTATTAATTTGTCTAAATTGAAAACCTTAAACCGATATTAATTCTTAGCTCGTGTCCCCAAGGCGATGGGCCAGCTGCAGAAGATTTCTTTCTAATACACAATGTGGCTGTGTCATGCCCCTGCTTAATATACTTCAGTGGGATCTCATGGCCCCATTTGGATCAAGTCCAGTCTCCTTATGATGCCTGAGAAGCTGTTCCGTGTTTGCCTTGGGCCTCTGTCACTTCAGAATAGGCCTTCTGAATCCTCACACCCTTTCTCCAGAAATAGGCCCCCACCAGCTCCCTGTCCCTCTCTGAATACACGTGGTCTTCTCTTCACTGAGCTTCCACATCTTTGCATTACTGTGGTCTGCCTGGAATTAATTACCTTCTGTGCACCCCAGGTTGGTCTCCTTTGCCGGCCTAATTTCTGTTCAGCTGTTATTTCTTATCTGGAAGTGTTTGCTTCTTCTCCAAGTGTCTTCTCTGCTCCTTTGGTCCTGCACCCCCACCCCACAATCTCTGTGTTCACTCAGGTCAACTCCTTGACTCTGTCTTCTTCTTCCATCAGCCAGAATCTTCTGGAAGGCAAGAATGCTTTCTGGTTTCCTGTTGTATTTCCCAACCTGTGATGCAATGTTGCAGTATGAAAGAATGAAGCCATCTGCGTGGAGAAGGCGAGGGATCCATGGCTCTTTACCCTTGCAACTTGTTTATTCATCTTGTAAGTCTGTTGACTACCTGCTCTACCAGCGCTGTCCTCAGCATGGGATGCTATGTGAGAAGACAATCCGTCCCTATTGTCTCTGGTGCTTATCCACCGATTGGGGCAAGGAGTTAGGGGAAGAATATCACAGGTGGAGGAAACGCATGTGAAAGATCTTGAAGTTTTTCAATAGAGAAGCCCAGTGGGGCTGGGACATTGAGAACTGAAAGGTTCCAAAATGAGCCCAGAGATATGGGCAGGACCTAGATCATGAAGACCCTGCAGCACCTAGAGCTACAGGGTCTATTTTGCACTGTAGGAAAAAAAAAGTTAAATTAAGTCCATGGGTAAGATATAGATGCTATTCATTCACATGGAGAATAATCATCCTCATCCATCATGCTTGTTGCTGTAATTTTTCCAGCACGCGTTCACTCCAGCAGTCCCCGGGGTGGACTGCTTTACTTTTTATCTGCCTAGTAAGTTTCCCCATTCTTTTTCCTCTAGAAACAGAGTTTGCTCATGTTGGGTGCAGAAGTGGCCCCAAGGCTCAGCCCCGACCAGTTGCAACCCTTCCACGCTGCCCATGACAGTGCTTGGTGGGAGAGGCAAGCACCCAACCCACACAGGTGCAGGGCCAGGCAGCAAACTCCAATGGGATTGTTTGTGAACTTGGGAAGTGAAAGCTTCTCTTCCACGGAGGTCTGTAGGGCACCAGCCCTGCAGATGAAAGTGTAGCTGGAGAAGAAGCTGAAGAAAGAGTGAGTGAGGCCAGGAAAAAGTGAGTTACGGGAGCTCTTCCTTAGAACATTTCAAGTATTCAAACTAATATTGAGAAACAATGAATTGTCATTTGCCACTAGGCAGGCTTATGTTGGAGGTCTATTGTTTACACCCAAATGAATCCCACTCACTCATGCCTACCTGATGCCCATGACTCTCTGGGATATAGTCAAGGACAGCATATTACTCTCGTTTTATGGAGGAGAAACTTGGGGCTTAGAAAATCCCCAAACTTATGCATAAAGTTAGTGGGAGAGCTGGAATCAACCTATCCACCCCCTTCCATCAGTCCATATGTATCAAGTTGTTTTTCTAAGAATGATGATTCTGAAGAGCTTTTGGACCCCTAAGATTTCAGATACTGTGTCCTGGTGTCCTTACAGACCATCTAGATGCCCCCTAATTTGAACTGGCAAATGCCTTTCCTCAAATGGTTTTCTCATGTCCAGAAAAAAAAAAATCCACTATAACCTCAGCTTTTAATTTGGAAGGCTCTGTGCAGGCACGCAATAAACGTTAGCATGTAGGGCTCTGACAGGGATGTTGCTGGTATTTTTGTGTATATTACACAAATGAGTAAGGCACATGTGAAAGGACAGAGCCTATGTTGGGGCTTCACTTGTTCATCAGTGACATGAGCAACTCGACTGAGCTGAATACTGGTTCTCAAACTCTGGAAGAACATTTCCTCGGTTGTTTGTGTTACAGTAGAATGGCTGCGGACATATCATTCCTTTATGTTTAATCTGCTTTATCAACATTTTCCCATCATTTTCTTAAATCTAGATAATAACAAAGCAATAATAAATTATGCCCCACATTGTAGCATTTGTCAATATCTGTGGCATAAATATTCCCGTTGTGATTGATTTCAGTGGCATGTCACTGAAAGCAGGGTTGGGGACAGACAAGCAGCTACTGCTATATGCATTTCTACGATGTCAATACAATAGGTATAAGTAACTTTAAGAGCATAGATGTAACAAACTGTGATCATATAATTAGGAATGGCTAAGTTTTGGAGTAGTTTTTAACATACTTTAAAGTTTACATCATTCAATTTTTAAGAATGGTTGTATTTTGCAACTGGTTCACAAATTCCTGAAAAATTGAACCCTTGGCTCTTGTGGGCTGAGATGTCCCCCATGATGTGCCACAAGCCACTGTAACTGCATTCTCTGATCCTCAGGCACGGAGGACAGAAACTATGCTGTTCACGTGGACTTTCTTCTTTTCCTCGGAATAAGCTTACACTGACGCTTCTTCTGGGAGTACCCCTCTTTCCTCGAACAGCCGCTCTCTATCCCCTTCATGGCATTTTTCATTTGTATCGCTGTCTCCATTTGTGTGTTTATTTATTTGCTCCCCACAAGATTGTGAGCTCTAGGAGGACAGGACACATCTGTCTCTCTCACCAGGATATCACCTTGGCCTGACTCCATGTGTGGTTCAGAAGAAGAATTCTGAATAATTGTTATGAGCACTAGGGTTCACTTGCAGTCAAACCCTCTTCTGGGAGAAGAGGGGGTGTTATAATAAGATCTTAAGAATCTCTAGATGATATCCATGTTCATTGCAGTCTTATTCATAGTAGCTGAAATGTGGAAGACACCCAAGTCCCTTCACAGATGAATGCATACACAATGTGGTACATCCACACAATGGAATATTACCCAGTCTTGAAAAAGGAAAGAAATCCTATACAAGGTACAGAATGGAGGAACTTAGCATAATGCTCTCACTTAGCATTATGCTAAATGAAATGAGCCAGTCATAAAAAGAACAAAATCTGTATCGTGCTATTCATATAATGTGCCGAGGGGAGTCAAGTTCATAGAGACAGAAAGTAGAATGGTGGTTGCTTGGGGCTGGATGAGGGAGAGGGAGAGTAGATATGGGGAGTGAAGACCTAACTAGCACAGAATTTCAGTTTTGCAATGAAAAAACTATGGGGATGTTTGCACAGCAATATGAATGAACTTAATACCATTGAACTTACTTAATAGTGATTGAAATGGTGAATTGTATGTTATGTATATATTTGCCCAATAAACAAATATCATCTGCATGTCCCCAGGCTTTTCAGATCTTTTGCATGGAACAGAGTGAGCACTTGATTTTGTATTTGGACAGGACAGAGATTATACCAGAACGAAGTGGTGATGATGATGATGGTGATGGTGCTGAGGGAGGATAAATTGTGCTCTTAAAATGACACAGTTTTTATTTAAAGTGCTTCTCACACATGATCTCTTCATAGTCTACTTGTGAGACAGTACCTTCATCTTATCAATGTGGAAATCAGAGAGGTTAAATGACTTGCCCAAAGACACACAGCTTCAATCCAATGCTGGAAGCCTTCACTCTGATGCCCTTGTTGCTACCACCTCCTCCCCAAGTCTTTATCTTATTTAGGAAGGAAAATCTGGATGAAAGGCAGGCACAGGAACCCTTTAGCTGACAATCTCTTGCTCATTTCCTTCCCAGGGTCGTCTTCCAGCCACAGAGGCATGGAAACCAGCTCCCTTGGCTGCCTAGCACGTTCACCAAGCTAAGACTGAGTTGTCAACCAGGAGATAGAAAGAAAGAAAAAGCAATTTCTTTCATTTCTTGGCTCAATTCTATGCAGTCAATACTGTTAACAGTAAATCAAATATCAGGACTGCATTGACCCAGGAAAAGGGCACGGGGAAAAAATTCCAGAGCAGAATGCAAAAAGTAGAAAATAAAGTTCAGCCAGAGGCATAAATCATACCTGGGGAACTGCACCTGCAGCAGCAGCAAAACAGGGCTGCCCCAGGGGTGGCTGACCCCTCAGGACTCCCGCTTGTGGCTTATGAATTTCTGGGGTAGATCTGGAGACAAGGCCACTGGTGGTTGAGGATTACTGCTTTGAGGTTCTTCAGATTTGGGGCCTCATCCCACACTCTTTGGTTGAGCTGGGAATGAATATCTACAGAAATGGCTTTTGGGGAAAACTCCTGCCCCTCCCTTCACCCCTTCTTGCGTGCTTGCTTGTCCACTTTGCAATTTTGAGTTCAGACTCTAAAAAGAAAGAGCCTCGAAAACATCCTCAGGTATATCTGAACATGTTGCTGATGGAACTGCAGTCCCCTCCAATGAATGTGTCCACTCAACTACTTTTGATTTAGCACCCAATGTATGCCAGGTCTTATTCGAAGTCCCTGGGGGAATCAGCCTTGGACAAAACAGATATGTCTTCCTGATTTCACCTACACTGCATTGTAGTGAGTGAGTGGGGGAAGGTGTTAACATAATTAAGATTTTATTTGGTACTGGAAGGTAGTAGATACAGTGAGGAAAAACAAAGAAAGTAAAAGGCATGTGGAGTTTGTATGTGTGTGTGTGTGTGTTGGGGGGAGGAATCAAGGTTAATTAAGATAAATGGCCATTCGAGGAAAGATCAAAGATGTGAGTCCTTCGGGTATCTGGGGAAAAGGTGGTCCAGCTGGAGGGAACAGCTGATGCAAATGTCCTGAGGCAGTGTGCTTGGGTGTTTGAGAGACACAATGAGGTATATGGCTGGAGGGGGTCAAGGGCATGGTGATGTACAGTGGGTTGAGGTTGGAGAGGTATCCAAGGGCCAGGTCAGGCAGGGCCTTTGGCTCTCCCTCTGGGGGAGGTGGAAGTAGTTGGGGAATTTAGAGCTGGTGGGAATAGGGAAGATCTCATCTAACTTGGGTTGTAACTTCTTGTCAGTCCCTCCCCCACCCATTTCCTAACAGATTAAGAGTATAAGAAACTATCAAGAAGTGGATTTGCAATTTGTCCACCCTGAGAACTTATCTTTCTGGAAATCATCTGTAATACTCTTCTGCAGTCATGGCACATAACATGCTCACACGTATAACCTGATCATAGAAAGACATCTGGATGGATTCTCAACAGAGTTGATGGTGCTTCCTTGGCAGAGAAGTTGGAGTTGGTGTGGCAAGTAGAGAAGTTCTGCTTTTATTTCTTACTTTCCTGTACTGCCTGAGGAGATTTTAGTGTTACCCCCATCCCTCATCAAGTTCTTGGGGAGAGTAAATGCAGTGATGTCTATGGAACCCCCAGCCTGGCCTGCAGTGGGTGCTCAGCAGATGCTGACTTTAGTTGGTGAGGAGGCAGGTAATGATCTCCAGGAGAGATGAACTGGGGAAGAGCTGAGTGTTAGGAGGGGAGGTGTGCCTGATTGTTGGAACCAGCCTGCAGCCACTCTCAGGGGGCCCAGCCCCTCCATCCTGCTGGGCAGCTGGGAGCCACCGGGTCATCCCTTGCTCTGACCACACCATCCCAGCCTGGTGCCCTACACCCTCCCTGGGGAAAACCAGCCACAAGCCCAGCAGGCCCCTCCAGCAGCCCAAACACTTCCTCAGACCCAGTAAACTCAAAAGAATTTTTTCAGGCAAATTTCAGAGGCCCCCTTAGGTCTTCGCCTCCGGAGGAGTCCAAGGGCTCATCTGACATTCAACATAGGAACCTCCTGCTCAATGTCCATCGTGAGCTTTTGAGATTTTGACAGTGGATGCGTGTTGGTTTTGCCTCTCTCAAGTCTGGTCCCTTTTCTGGTAACAGCACCCCATTTTTCTTATGGGGTCCTCTGACATGCCCAGTGACATGCCCATCCCTCTGCCTTTCCCATCTCTGGAGGTGGGTATGCAAAATAGGCCTGAGCCAATCAGAGCACTCCTGCTCTCTGCCTCCAGGGACTGGTTCAGCCCTGACCTAGTCCCTATGACCTAGTCCACCAATGAGAGTCAGATTTCAGTTTGCATCACTAGCGGGGTGTCAGAATGGGTTGAGTTATGCTGCAGTAACATGCAGCTCACAAATTCTGGGTGGCTAACAAATTCTGGAGACAAAATGGCAAAGATTGATTTCCTGTTCACACTCCATGCCCCTCAAACTGGTGTCCACCTCCCTCTTTCGGAGACACCCTCCAGAGAGCATCAAGAGATACTACAGCAGTGGGAAGGGAAAGTGGAACCAGATGGGTCTGACTTCAGATCCTGACTCAGCTGCTCAAAGCAAGGGAACTGCCTGATAAGCCTGGTATATCACTTAGGGGCATTGGTTTTCCCCCTTTAATTTCTCCCCCCCATATTTGTTGTGCATCCAAACTGGCTTGGCTCAAATGCCTGCCTCTCCAGCTCACTTCACTGTGCAGCAGCCCTCATCATCTTAGCACTGAGGCAAGCACATAGTAGGGGCTATTCTCTGTGGCCCTTGAGTGTCTAGCAAAGACCTAAGCACTTGGTAGGTGCCATTCTCAGTGACATCAGAGGTACTGAGTGCCAGTAGGTGTTGTTATTCATACCAACCACAATACCCAGCCAGTGCCAAGCACTCAGTGTGTGTTCTACAGTGTTTGCACTACTGTGTCAGCTGGTGAGTATCCCCAACACCTCCCCTGAGGCCCCAGCCTCTTGCACCTTGGGACCTGGAGTTGGTGACCAGGAATCACCACTAGGGTTAATTTGCTGAAATGGGAGGGGTGGGGTGAGGGGGCCTAGAAGGAGTGGTCCAGGGCTGCACCTCCCTGGGAGGGTCATCAGGGGTCAGTGAGCTGCGACTTGGCTTATGAATTTCCTCTCAGGGCCCCAGACAAAGGGAAGTCTGTGGTGATGCGGTTACCGTGGCAACTCTTTGTGCTGAAAAGTGGGCGTGAGGGGGAGGGAGCAGGCTGAGGGAAGGGGGCAGCTGCTAGGGAAGAGGGAGGAGCTGGAGGGGAAATTCCCCTTCTGGCTTTTGGGAAAAGTGCAGGCTGGGGTCTCCAGGGTGCAGGACAGCGGCTGCTTGAAGGGAGGGGGTGTGTCCTGCCTCTCCTCCTTGCTCTCTCTGGAAATTCTTCCAGTGGTTTTAAAGACAACCCCAGAACTGGGCTCGAGTTCTAGCCATTCCGTTGCTGTGTGACCTTGGGCACGTTACTCTCCCTCTCTGAACCTCAATTTCCAATCCTTTAAAATGGGAAGAATAAGCCACAGGGTAGGTGGCTGTGAAGATTGAAGATAGTTTTATGTAAACTGGGTGGAATAGCACGGCCTCCTCTAAGTGGTTGTCATTTGATTCCCTGTCACTGGCTGGGCGACTGATGGCTATAAAACAAGGATGGGGCATGTCCTGGAGCTCATCGGATGCTCCTGTTAAGTATGGTTATTGATGTTCCTGCCACGTTCTTGGGCTCAGGGAGGTAGGAGATTCATTATTGCTCATTATTGTTGAGCACTGCGGGCCATTACTATGTAGATGGGCCGACTGAAGCCCCAGGAGGAACAGAGTGTGAGGTTTCCCCCAGGGGAACCTGACCAGCATCCGGCCAGCCACATAGTCCAGGCTGGGTATTCCTCGTCCCAGGTACCGGCGGGAGCCCCAGGCATGCCCCTCCCCACCCCAACCTGCCCACCTACCCACTGGCAGGGCACATGCGCAGAGTTGCCTTCTCTTCTGACCACCCTGAGCTGCCAAGATGTAGGACGGTGGGCAGAGATCTGGGCAGCAGACACATTTGGGAGCCCTGGCTTCCTGAGACCTGGAATGGTTGAAAGGTGGGACCTCTGTGCTGAGATTGGGTGCCTCAGGTTCCTGGTCACAGCTGCTCCTGACTAAAGTAGGAGCCACACGCACCTGTGACCTCCGCCCTCCTACTTGGAGGGTAGGATCACGGAGAAGGAACTTTCTTCCCACCCATTTATCAGTTTGTTTTGGTGGGGTTGGGCAGAGGGGTTTGTACTGAATGTTGTGGGATGTCTGACCATGTCACTCCACCTGAATAAAATCCTGTATGGTCCCCAGTGCCCTGGAACCCCCTCGGTTCTCACCAAGACCTTCAGGGCCGTTCGTGCTATGGCTCAGCTCGCCCGGCACATGCCCATTTCATTCCCTGCAGACAGTCTCCCTCTGGACCTAGGCCTCATGATTCGTGATTCCTTCTCTCTGCCTCTCTCCCTTGCGTGACTTAACTCCCTTTTTCTTCCCATCGCAAAACTTTAATGTCACCTCCTCCAGGAGGCCTCCCTTGGTTCCCCACGTGGGTCCTGTGTTTCTTCTGAGTGCTCACAGCCACCTTGGGCTTCCCTGCCAATCACTCTGCTCTGATGATCTGTTCAGTGCCCCCCTTATGCTCCCTGCCCCCACCCCCCGGGACTGTGAGCTCAGCGAAGGGCGAGAAGCAGGTCTACCTCCTCCCTGAATTCTCAGTGCCAAGGACAGATGGTGCCAGCACACAGCAGGCGCTCAATAGACACTTGCTTGATAAATGAACAGGGAGGCTACCGGTGAAACTACTGATGGGACGAGCGAATTGGCAGAAATTTGCTGGTGGTGGGGCAGAATCTGGGGCAGAGAGAATCCTGGTTCAGACAGGATGTCACTCCACCATGCCTCAGAGCCCCAAAGCACCCCCATTCTATTTCCTTCCTTCTCACATTGGTGTGGGGCCCAGCGGCCAGATGGAGAGGAGGGCTCTGATGGGCTGGGGCACTGAAGAGTTCCCTGCCTGATCCCTGTCTCCTCCACAGCCTCCGCCTGGGTCTGGGGTTCCAGGCAATTATGGTCCCTTCCCTGGCCCGCAGCCTGCCGGGGCACTGATTCTGCAGGAAACAGAAAATCTTTATGGAAATCTCGCCAACTATTTCTCTCTCTCTAGGAGGAATTAACCACAAAGTGTCCCAGAGGTGCGCACATGGGCCGAAATAAGAGGCTTTCTCTTCCCTGTCCTGGGGCTTTGGTGACCACCAGGAAGATGGTCAATTGTTGATCACTTGCTGTGTGCATTTCCCATAAACACTTGCCACCCGCCTGTGAAGGTGCCACCCTCATCACTCCACTTTATGCATGGGAGGAGTTAGAACACAGAGAAGAGAGATTTGCTGAGGTCTTTCACTGGGGAAGGATCAAACCAGTGTTCATGCCCAGGCCTGTCTTGTGCTGAAGCCCGAGTGGGGTCTCGGAGAAGGGGGGAAGGCCGGGGGTGGGGATTTTGGGGGGGCTGTCCTGGCTTAGGTGTGGCTCCTGCTCCAATAGCCATGTCATCTTGGGCACGGGCTGTGCTCCGCTTCCTCATGTCTGGAATGAGCAGAATAACAGCATCCGCGTCACTGGCTGGCTGTGAGGAGGTGAGAGTTGACAAAAAGTTGAACTAAAGTCTGGCACCGGGCCACACACAGTGCTCGGTAATGTTTGCTGTTCAGATGAACCCAACTGTAGGGTAAGGAAAAAGCATCAGGCTTTTCTGCCCTCCTGCCATTAGGATGGATGAAGAATCCTTGCTGTCCTGAATGCATGCCCAATGGCGGGCACCTGGAGTAGGGTGTGGGCATAGGTAGATGAGATCCACCTGGGCTAAGACTGTGCTTTTAAGGGCGGCGTCACGGGAACGCCAGCAGAGAGCAGAGAACCATGAGAGAAGCAGAGAGAACGCGAGCGAAGGCCGGAGAGCCCAGAAAGAGTGAAGTCTTGCTGGGGGCTGGGAGGCCTGCCAACCCCCTGGCACCGCTGCTTGCCATGTACCTGGTAAATCCCAATAAAAGCCTGCAGAAGCCACCAAGGGCTCCAGAACTCCTCCTTCACCCATCTGCTGGATTCATAGAAAACCTGCTCTGGCCGTCCTGCCCTTCCACCAACAAATCTTGTGAGGTGCTTGTGGATGCCGGCGCCACAGCCCGGGAGCAGGACCCCTTTCATCTTACATTTGGTTGTTGCCCTGCTGCAAGGGGTGAGGTATTCATCTCTGAGCCCAAATGTTGAGTCCCTACTATGTGCCAGGCTCGACACAGAGGAAAAAGACCTGCCTCTCTTCCTTGGTGGAGGACAGGCTGGGAGGCAGCGATCCGAGATGAGTCACAGAGAGAGCTCCCGGGAAGCCATTGGGTGGGATTCTAGAAGGGGAGGAGAACCAGAGGGGGCCTTCAGGAAAGGGAGTGGCACCAAGGAGCAGGGCAGTGGCCTTGCTGACCCACATTAAACTTAGCGGCAATTCCGCTCCACTGTGACACTGGGCAGCCTCCCTAGACCCCGCACGTAGGGTGTGAACACGAGAAGTTTAACCCCCTTCATTAATCCTTGTTGGGAGTTTTCTATGGCTGTAGGGATAGACTCTTGCCTTATTTTACAGGTGCACAGAGAGGTGGTTATGCCCAAAGTCAAAAACAAAAACAACAGAGCACCCAGTTAAATTAGGATTTTTAAAGTATGTCTCATGAAATATTTATGACTGAGTAATATTCCACTGTATGGCTGGGTGACATTTTGTTTATCCATTCATCAGTTGATGGACATTTGGGTTGTTTCCATTTCTCGACTTATTTTGAATAAGGGACACACTTACATTAAGAAAGTATTTGCTGTTTTTCTGAAATTCGAATTTAACCTAGTGTCCTGCCATCTATCTTGCAACCCCACCCAGGGTTTGAACTCCATTGTGCCTTTTTTTTTTGTCCCCCCAAAATAAAGGTAACGGTAATTATCATCTAGATTTCCTGAGGACCTACTATGTGTCAGGCTCTGTGCTAAGTGCTTTACACAGTGTCTTTGAGCGCTGGTGCTTCTCTGCACCCCCCAAAGTCCCCTGTGTCCCCCCAACACCCCCCCACCCAACCCAGGGTGACGCGCAGTTCCACTAGAGGCCACGCGGTGTCGCCCTTGGCCCACGATACCCGGCGTCGGCGGGGGGGGGGGGGGGGCGGCCAGACGCGGGCCCCATTCATCACCGCGTGGCCACCGCGCGCAGACAATGCGGGGAGCGGCCCTTGTCCGCGCCCGCTTGGCTGTCGGTACAAAGGATGCGCTGTTAACACGTGTACCGTAATGGGCTCCCCCACGGCCTCTTCCCAGGGCCGCCCGCTCCCAGACTGACGAATGGCTAGAGCTATCCATCTAAATTATGTCACGGGCGATGAGCTTCCTCCTCTGTCCGGTCCCTCTGGCCACCAGGCAGGCCGGCCCTCCTGCAGTGCACCTGGCCTGGCGACCAGTGCCTCCCATGCTGGGGAAGAAGCCTTCAGTGGGATATGCACCTACTGTGTGTTGGACCCCGCCTGTTGTCTCCTTGGCTTTGGGGTCAGGTGGTGGAGTGTATTAGCCCGTTTCACAGAGGAGGAAACTGAGGTTGGCCCTGCGAAGTCTTTTTGCTAAAGTCGTACAGTCCTAGGGTTTGCCACATAGGGCTATTTTCCCCCTCTTATCCCTTGTGGACATATGATTCACAACCATAAGATTCCATGCATTGAAAGCAGTTTTTAGTGGATACGCAGAGCTGTGCAACTATCACCATGATCCAGTTGCAGAACATTTTCATTGTCCTCCTAAAGGAACTGCCTACCTGTTAGCAGTCACTTCAAATTCCTCTCTCCCCTGGGAACCACTAATCTGCCTTCTGTCCCTATGGATTTTCCTTTTCTGGATAGTTCATATAATCAGAGTCACCCAATATGTGACCTTTGGTGAGCACCTTCTTTCACGTAACGATGCCTTTCTAGAGCTCATGCCCATTGTAGCCTGCAGGAATGAATGGACGCCATGGCTTTGTCATGACTGAGTAACATTCCACTGCAGGCATTGGGCCATTTTGTTTATCCATTTATCACTTGATAGACATTTGGGTTGTGTTTCCCTTTTGACTTACTAAGAACACTGCTGCCATGATGTTGTGGAATTTGTGTGGATTTGTGTTTTCACTTCCCTTGGGTAGACCTAGTAGTAACTTGCTGGGTCAGCTGGGGACTTTATGTTTAATTGTTTGGGGAATTGCCAGGCTGTCTGCAGAGTGGCTGTGCCATTTTTCCATGCCTCCTCAGCAGTGTAGGAGGGTATTGATGTGCCCACACCTGAGCCAACACTTGCTACTCTCTGGCTTTGTGATTCCAGTCATCCCAGCGGGTGTGAAGCGGCCTTCCACTGTGTTTTTCATTCACATTTCCTCGGTGACGAATGATGTCAAGCATCTATTCATTGGCATTTGTAGCTCTTCTTTGGAGAAATGTCTATTCTGATCCTTTACGCCATACCCCGCCCCCTTTTTTAAAAAAAGAAAATTGGGCTGTCTATTATTGAGTTTCAAGAGTTTTTTTTTTAATATATTCTGTCTGATTTATGATTTACAGATATTTTCTCCCATTTTGTCGGTTGTCTTTTTGCTTTATGATATTGCTGGCAGCACAAAAGTGTTAAATATTGGTAGAAGCCTAATGTCTGTATTTTTACTTTTCTTGCTTGTGCTTTTAGCATTGGTAATGAAGACCAAGACGCTGGCTCAGGTGGCTCTGAAGTTTGTGCTCTTTCTGCTGCCCGGAGCTGAGAGGTCTTTGCCTTCCCTGGGGATCGTGGCCAGAGCTGTTTGGATTTGGTGCTTGTGCCAGGCTGGTGAGGGCGTGAAACTGTCTGGAGCAATAAGGACCCTGGAAACAAACAAACCTGGGTCCCATCCTGGCTGTTGCTTTCCTTGGTGACTCAGGCAGATCACTCAGTGCCTTTAAGCCTCAGTTTATTCATCTGTGTAATGGAGAGCATCATACCTATCAGGAACTTGGAGCTGCTGTAAGATCAGATGAGCACACAGGGGTGCTTAATGAACTCAGTGTCATGGTGATGACACCCCTGGGTTCCGCAAGGAGAGCCCCTGTCTTCTCACACCCCCTAATATTGCAGGGACCTTGGATTTGGGGACCAGGAGACACACGGCCAGGAGTCACTAAGCTTCTGTTCAAATAGACTTTTCTCCGAAGCCCAAACACAAAGCATAGTTTCCCTTCGTTCTACTGAAAACTCGAGGGCAGCAGAGTGAACCAGAAGCAACTACTGAGCTGTCAAGTGGAGGGAGAGAGGTGGTGGCTCGGGGTCAGAGATCATCACCCTGGGCCTACTCTGCCGCCATTCTGTCTGCCTTGGGTTCTGTGAGATGGGTGAAGACCACAGCCTGGAAAATGCACTGAAAGGTAGGTGTCATCACTCCATGTTACTGACGAGGTGGCTGAGGCTCAGAAAGGTGAATTCACTTGGCTGAGGTCACACAGCCCCATCTTCAAAAGCAACACAAAGAAGTGCTCCTGTCTCCAGGCCCGAGAATCTTCAGACACTGCACAGGCACATGGCCAGGACAAGGGCCTCTTCTTGTGGGGTCAGGCTCTCAGGGAAGCCCCTATTCAGCACAGTGGGCTGGAGCCACACAGACAGGGCTGGAAGCTGACACCAGGTATTCTCTGATCCTTGGGCTCTGCATTAGCCCAATGTGGACCCTTACTCCTGCCTTTAGGGTTACCGTGAGCATGGAACGGATCTGTGTCTTTTTTTTTTTTTAAAGATTTATTTATTTATGCATACAAGAACTGGGGTATAGACCAGAGGTGTGGGGGCTGAGAGGATTCACCAGAGACAGAGTGGGGAGCAGGACAGGCAGACTGACTGAAATACACTGCTGAGGGGAGCAGCGGGCGAGTCAGGAGAGGTCTGCTGTGCCATGTGAATAGCTCCATGGCTGGGGATGGAACTCGTGCTGCAGTGGCTGTGGGTAGCTTCATAGTGCTGCATCTTAACCCCTTGCGCCACCAGGAGACCCATATCTTTGTCTTGTGCCGGCTTAGTATGGGGGTCTGGCCCTCCATGAGCACTTGGTCATGAAGACTACGGACATGATTATTAATAACTCAGAGCTTGGCAACAGATACAGCCTGGGGGTTCACACTGGGGTGGCTGGGGGGTGGTGGTTGGCTCATTCTCCACCCAGATCCCCAGGCACAGGCCTAAGCTGGTGTTTTCAGGGCAGCAGGAAGGCAAGGATGCTGTCTACCAGTGGATGGAGGTGGAAAAAATTGATTCCGGCCCAGAGGCCGCAGGTGGCAGGACAATTACTGCTGCAGAGCTGCCGGAGATGAGAAGCCCGGGGGTCGCGGCTCTGCTGACCCCGGGCAGCACTGGATCAGGCCGGCTGGCTGGTCAGGCCTCCTGCTTTGAAGCCTGGGCTGTTGATCTGGGGCATCCTGGGAAGGGCTTAGCTTCATTCCCCCCAGACCCAGACAGACAGACTGACAGGCAGGCAGACAGGCCACACTCACTCCTCTGGGGAGCATCACCCTATTCTCTAGGTGTTGCCTCCTACTTTTCCTGCTTCTTTCCAGAAATTTCTTTTCCTGACTCTGCTAGGCTTGCCTCTTAGCAGACACTCAGTTAATTCTCCCTCCTCCCAGGGGGTGATAAACACTGTGTTCTCTTCAGCGGGGATGGTGGGATTTCTAAACTCAGCCCCTGGCCACGGCCTCTAGCTGTTCTCCGCATGAGAGGAAGCTGTGCCATTTGCTGTGGTGTGGAGACGCCTGGACGCAGGACAGTGGTGGGTCAGTGGGCCAGGTTCTGGGTTTGAATCCGATTCCACTCCTTCCTTGCTGGATGTGCTTGGCAAGGACCTGAACTCTGTGAGCCTCAGTTTCCTCCTGTGTGAAATGGGGTGATGGTCTCGGCCTGTGGGTTTTTCCTGAACATTCACTAGGTTAGTACAACTTGGGTAACAGTGTCTTGCTCCTGCTAAGAGCTTACTGATGTCCAGGTTCTGTGATTCCAGTGGGAGTGGTGTGGAGGGGGTTGGGCGCGAGGATGACAGGAAAACCCAGCCTGCTTGGGAAGTAGCCAGAAGGGAGCAGGTCTGGCTTTTCCTCGGGGTGTGAGTACCAGCTAGCCACTAGCTTCCTCAGCTCCTCAGTTTCTTCATCTGTAAGATGGGGCCAGCCCCAGTGTCTCCTTCAAGGGATTGCTGTGGGGACTCAGTGGGGGGCAGTGTCCCTGGACAAGAAGAGGGGGGCAGGAAGGAAACGAGAGGAAAGAGGGGGAGCAGAGGGGAAGGACAGGGCGATGGGGTAGGTTGCAAGCTGCATAAGGCACCATAAAATCCAGGTCCCTGTGTGCCCCTAACCCTACACTAAGTGACTTTGGTCAAGCTGCTTCACCCTCCTGTCTTGGTTCCCATACTGGTCAAATGAGGGAGTAGAATATAAATTGATGAGGCCACAGGAAGTGGTTGAGTTGCTCAAGCTCATGGGCTAGGGCTCCCTGACCCCATCGTCATGGGGCCTCAGCCCACTCCCCTGGCAGTTTGGGTCAAGAAAGAATGGACACCATGTACTGGCTGCCTCCCGTGCACGCGTCCCTGACCCAGAGACCACATGTGTGTTGACTCCTGTGTAGTGCCCACAACCCCATGAGGTAGGAATAGCAACGAGCCCATGATCCAGCCCTGAAAACTGAGGTCCTGCAGTCGGGAGTGGTGGGCTGTTCTGGAAGCCTCATGGTGGGCTTCCTAGCCTGCAATCTTGACTACAAACCTGTATGTCTCCCTTTTGATAATCACTCAGCCAGCCCCACGAGCAACAGCATAGCTCCAAGGGGCAGAGCCTACTCGTGCACTGAGTTTCCACTGAGGCAAGGGATGCAAAGACATGTCTGTGTTGCCCTGGATGGCAGGTTCCATGAGGACAGGGCTGCCTGTTTTGGCCACCATCCTCCCTCCATCTGACACAGGGGTGGTACTTGGGGGAAGGTGCAGTGAGGAGCTGAGTGCTCATTCTCCTTTCTCCTCTCTGCACTATCCAGCTAAGTGCCTTGTATGCGATAGGTGCTCATGGAGTAGAACTATGCAGTCTTAGAGCATGAAGGAGTTTTGATATTCTATAATGAATGCAGTCCCATTTACAGGTGGTGACTCTCTCAGCTGGGGCGGTTCGAACAAACACAGCTGGGGGGGGGGGGGGCTGAAATGGCAGACATGCGTTGGTCACAGTTCTGCAGACTGCGGACCCCGGGATCAAGGTGTCAGGGGATCTGGTGTGTGATGAGGGCCTGCTTCCAGGCTAGGAGACAGCTGCCTTCTCACTGTGTCTTCACACGGCCAAGATGGGCATGATCTTGCTCAGGACTTTTCTTATAAGGATGCTGATCCTGTTCTTGGGGGCCCTTCCCTCATAACCTAGTTTCCTCCCAGAGCAGTGGTCTCCTAATACTATCACACTGGGGGTTAGGGGGCACACGGACTTAGATTGGGTCTATAGTGGGGACACGTGCCAGAGGAAGAGTGACTTTCTCAGGGATGCAGAGCAAATTCCTGCAGAGCCAGGCCTGAAACTCAAGTCCGTGTCCCTTCCTCCCTTTGGCGATGGCTGTGTGAGTTGATGTCATTTGCACAGGGGGCCTGGTCCATTGCTCTCTTTGGCTTCTGGTGGCCTCAGGCCTCCTTTGGCTGATAAATGGCCTTCTCCCTGTGTCTTCACATTGTCTTCCCTCTGTATGTATTTCTCTGTGTCCAAGCTTCCCTGTTTCATAAGGACTCAGTCATACTGGGTTGGGACACTCACCCTTTCTTTCCTTCCCCCAAATGATCTCCTCTTAATTTGATCTCATTTGCAAAGACCCTACGTACAAACAAGGTCACATACATAGGTAGCCAAGGGTTAGGATTCAACATCATTTGGGGGAACACTATTCAACCCATAATAGGCCATCATGAAATATACAATGTGCAGTGTTTTCTGAGCACCAACTGTATGCCTGTGCGCCAGAATGTGAGGGAGGAGAAATAGTCACAGGAAAGCTTGGACCATCCAAGGGATTTGGGTGATTTGTGGGAGGTGAAATATGCCTCCTGGCCTGCAGGGGGTGCACCAGGAGATGGGTCTAGAGAAGATGTTGGGGTTGATGGTGATGGCATTGAGTGCCAGGGGCAGGAGCTAGGAATGAATCACTAAGACAGTCCCAGAAGTAAATTATAATCTCAGATTGATGAGCTGGAGAGTTGCAGGAAGGTTTTATTTATTCGTGGTGGGGAGTGTTTTAGAGTTCAGCTCGTGTCCATCCCTATTTTACAGGGTAACAACCTGAGGTTCTGAGTGGGAGAGTGACACTCCCAGGGTCACACAGCCAGCAAGGGACAGCTGTTCTTGCTTCCAAGTCTGGAGAGGGCATGGTCTGGTCCACTCTTAGAAAAATGCTTATTCAAAACACAACAGCCGTTACCAATGACAATAGAAGCCATTTGCCTGTGTTTGCGCATCTATATCTCTAGGGGTTAGTAAATTTGCAGCCAATTTTCAGGGATTTCAAATTGGATTTCTAGGTAGCTTCCACTGAGATGTGCAGAAACGATTCCTGTTTCCCACACATATTCAGCAAAGGACTGGGGTGAATATTCATTCATCCAGTGAATGCTTACTGGTTACCAACTATGTGCAGCGTCCTGAGATGAGGGTGGGAATTCAGAAATTTAAAAAAGGAGAGCTCTTTGGCATCTAGAAATACCCTTGTTGCCACAAGCTCATAGAACTCAGTGTCAAATGGGGCAGAAAGTGTCACACATAAATAATCGGAACCCAGGTAGCCAGCGCAAGGAGTGAGGGCTTTTTGGCCCGGGGGAAGTGCTTGACCAATGGGGGAGCAGGGAAGGCTTCTTGAGGGAGGTGATGGCTGAGCTGAGGCTTGAGCAAGAGCTTGAAACTCATCAAGTTCCAAGGTAGATGCAATGGCACATGCAGAGGCCTGGAAGAAGATAGTTTTAGAGAAAACCCTTAAGCACCTCTGGCCCTGAATTTGGAGTATGGGAAACAGAGAGAGATTATCAAAATCCTTGGAATTCATGGGAGGGGCCATGCATGTTATCTAGGAGGTAATAGGGGCCTGTGGAAGGGCTTAGAGCAAAAGAGTGACCTAGCAATATTGGTCTTTTGTGAGAGAGCCCTCTGGCTCCCTGGCAGGGAAGAGGTGGAGCAGCGGCAAAGTTGATGGCTGCAGTTGTGAAAGTGAAAGCTATTCAAGATGAATAACAACGATTCTCTATATTGCTTACCATACACGGGCGCTATTGCAGGCACTGTCCATGGTTTCTCTCATTCAATCCTTAAACATCTTTATGATCTACAGTGCACATAAAACTCTTCACCTGGGGTCTGGCATAGTAATTATCCCACAAATTATCTATATAATTATAGCAATCTATATGTACCACTCACCCTACTTTGCAGCTGGGGATTGAAGTGCAGACTGTTTAAGTAATTCACCATTTTGGATGCTGTGATATACAGCCCAGGTCCACTTTGAGGAAGGAAGGATTTACTCCTTAACTGGCAGAAATGTGGCCTTATTTGGGGGCTGCTTCAGCTCAGGAAGACTGCCTCATCCTAGGTCACCCCAGTGGGGGTAGCCCACGTCCAATGACTGGTAGCTGCAGGAGGAAAAGGGCCTGACCCCTTGTCCTGGATCAAGACAGCTTTGAAGGGCCGTCCCAGCCCCAGAGTTCCCCACTGGGAAGCTGAGACTGTCCATTATTGGGCCTTCACCATAACCCAGAGTCTCCTCCACATTTCTCTCTCCTTCTCTTTTCTTCCATGGGTTTTGATTCCAAGAGTGATTTCTCCTGAACTTCCTGCATGCTAAGTTCTGTCTCAGGGTCTGTCTGCCTGCTGGAAAATGACCTGTGACCTTTGGCACTTGTTCGAGGGAGCACAACCAGTCAGGATTCCTCAGAGGGACATAGCCAGTGGGATATAGAGATATTTTCAAAGAGATGTATGAGGAGGGGTGGACTCCCTGGTTATGGAGACTGAGAGGTCCCACAATCCATCTGCCTCTGCATCAGAGGCCCAGGAAAGTGGCTACATAGTTCCAGTCCAAAGCCAAAGGCCTGAGAATCAGGGGAACCAATGGTGAAAGTCTCAGTTCAAGTTCAAAGCCATGAGCGTTGAGGCCCAAAGGCAGAAGTGGATGTTTCGGCTCCAGCAGAAAACGAATTGGCTCTTCCTTTACCTTGTTCTATTTGGGCCCTCAATGGATGGCATGGAGCCTGCCCTGCATTGGTGAGAGTGACCTTTTCTGCTTAGTCTACCGACTGGGATGCTAATCTTTTCGGGAAACACCTCACAGGCACACCCAGAAATAGCGTTTTCCCTGCCATCTGAACATCCCTTCGGTGGACACATAAAATTAACCATCACAGCCAGGAAGCCAACTCTGACTCCTCTGGCTTCAAAGCCTGCCTTCTGCCCTCACACGAGGCCACCTTGATCAAACCTCTTGACTCTCCCCTTCATTTGTAAAGTGAGGATGCCTCAGTCAGTGTCTTAGTTAACTTGGGCTGCGATAATAAAATGCCATACTCCAGGGGCTGAAACAACAGACATTCATTCTCTGCAAGTCTGGAGGCTGGAAGTCCAAGATCAAGGGCCAGCAGGGTGCCAGCAGGCTCTCTTCTTGGGCTACAGATGGTGGCTTCTCACCGAGTGTTCGAGTGTTCGCATGACCTCTTCTTTGTGAGTGCACAGCGAGAGGGGAGGGCACAGGCCAGGGGGGAGGAGAAGGAGACAAAGAGAGAAAGAGCTCTGTGATGTCTCTTCTTATTAGAACATGGATTCCATCAGATCAGAGACCCTCCTGTTAAAGGCCAGTTTTTAACCTTAATTACTTCCTTAGAGACCCCATCTCCAAACGCAGCCATACTGGGGACTAGGACTTCCAGACATGAATTTGGGAAGGGGAGGGGCACAAACATTCAGTCTGTACTAGCGTCCCCAGGTTATGCCGAGATGACAATCATGTCCCCAAACCTCTGTGGCTGCCAAAGATAGTGTGATCAGCTTGTCCTGGTTTGCCCCACATTTCCTTGGCTTGCAGGCTGGTAGTCCTGCCTCCACCAAAGATGGTCACTTGGGACTATCCTGGTTTTAAAACTGGACGCCTCTTCATGCTTGCAATGCTCCCCCATGCTAATGATTGGAAGCAGTGACTACTTTGACAAGCCAGTTGGATTCTCTGTGATTGCATTTGACTCTCTGACTAACGCCGAGAGAGGAACTCCCTTTTCTTAGTGCAACTTACAGTGGGATAGCCTTGGGCCATCACCCGATCCAGTGTTCAAAATGTTGCCTTGTAAATTGTCTAATAAAGCAATAAAGAAAGGGACTTGCTAAATGATTTGTCTTTTAACCATTGTAATGGGATTTTTTGGTAACGTTGTCGTATGTGAGAATGCAAAAATTATCACACATAATTAGAATCATTTCAATTCAAGTCTCTGCCAGGCCTCTGACATATTCTGCAACTTGTGCCACGTAGGGCAAGTCAGCTCGTAAAACCTAATCAAATAAAAATTTAAAAGGCAGTCCTATTTAGAGCGGTGTGGCGGAGGCTGGGAGGGAAGGCAGCGGAGCCAGCTTTGCCTGAGAGGGAGGAGGCAGAGAGGAGGAAGAAGGAGAGCAGAGAAGAAAGGAAGGGGCCAGAAGAGAGTACGCGGCGTCCACTTGGCTTGTTAGAGCGGCTTCCTCCAGCGACCTCGCACCCCGGCTGGGTCAGCCTTGATGGTCCTAATTACTTCCCCTTCAGCTCCACTCACATCCGACATTTCTGCCCCCGGGTTTCATTTCATTTCAGTCCGACCAGCTCCCTGCCTGTGCATCTTCTTAATATTTAATCCTAATCATGCAGACACATGTACGGATCTATTTATCCACAAAAGCTGCTGTATAAATGTTTAACCAGAAAAGCACAGGGTGACTCGGATGCTCTACCAGACAAGCTTTGCCAGGGAGGCAAGGATGGGCAGGCTGTCTCTTTTGGGGGAGAAGATATTTATTGAGGAAAATGTCCCCAGTTCCCAAAATGTCCAGCTCGGGCCCTTGGGACAGGGGTTAGCAAAATGTTGTTTTCCTCAATGGGCTGGAACGGGAAGCCGCGAGGTGGCGAGAGGAGTCAGCCTCCCTCTAGACGCTGGTGCGAGCGCAGGTCCTCGAATCGGCCCGTGAGGCCCCTCTGTGGGGGTGAGACCCCAGTCGTCCTCACCGGGGTCTGGGATCCAGCTCCTAGGCAGGAGGGTCTGCCCTGGCTGGGGTGTGTGGGTGACCTCGGAAGATCGCGGTGGTGGAATAATCGCGCAGTGCAGGGGACGTGATGCCGCCAGGGAATGGTAGGGAAGCTCATGAATATTCTGGGCACTTGTACCCACAGCCAGCGCCAGCCCGGCTCCTGATTCATCAATATTACAAATCGGCACGGTGGCGAGCAGGCTGTCAGACACTTGAATATTTGCCTCAAGTCTGTGGAATTTCAATGGAAGTATTTCCCAGGGACACATGCAGGCAGGAAAGTCCCTTCTCCTGTGCCACGGAGCATAGGTCTGGCCGTGGGAGCTCTGGGCCCCAGACCCTGCACCTTGCTAACATCCGTGTCACATTGGGCCAAACCCCGAGCCCCTGGGAGAGCAGGAAGGGAGAAGTGAGCACTTCCAAGGTGCCTGCAAGCTGTTGCAGCAATTCTGGCGAGGAGAGGGATTGGCTCCATTTTACAGATGAGGGAAAATGAGATGGAGCAGGGAGAGTGGCTGCTTACCAAGGGGGTGAGGGTGCTGAGACTGGAGTGCAGTTTGAGGTGAAGGTCTGCAGGTGATGATGGCTTCCTTGGAGGGTTATTATGGGGATAAATGGAGGACCAAGTTGGGGGTGCTTTGGAAGAGCATTCAGAATCCTAGAATAAGTGAGGCTCACATTGGCACAAACCTGTGTGGGCTGCAAAGACCTTTCACCTCCCTGTGCCTCACTTCCTGTCCTCAGTGTTGAGTGCAGTCAGTCCTATCCTCAGTTAAGTCAGTCCTATCCTCAGTGTTGAGTGCAGCTGCCTCCCTCTTATAGGTGAGGTGAATGAGCCTCAGAGGACTAAAGTGCTTTACCCAAATCTCCACATCCAGGAGTGGCAAGATCACGGCTGAAGGTCACAGTGAAGGTCTTTAGCAAAGCAAGGAACATATGCATTTTTAACAAAGTTTTCTTATACTGTTGTTCATTTCTACCCTCAGGCGTAGTCCCTGTAGTGCTCCCGCCACCATAGCACCCGTGATCCATCACCAAAGTCCCTGTGCTCTTCTCTCCCCTGTTTTTACCCCTCTCTTTCCCTCTCTCTTGTTGTATGTCTCAATTCTGTGGTTGGCTTGCTAGTTTTGTCTTTCTCCCCACCTTTTGTTTGGTTTCTCTATATGCCACATATAAGTGAAACCATCTGATATTTATCTTTTTCCTTCTGACTTATTTAGGGTAGCATAGTCCCTTCCAGCTCCATCCATGCTGCTGCAAATGGCATGAGTTTGTCTTTTTTGATTGCTGAGTAATATTCCATTGTGTAAATATACCACATTTTTTTGGTCCATTCTTCTGTTTGGAGGGCATTTGGGTTGTTCCCATATCTTGGTTATTGTAAACAGTGCTGCAGTAAACATAGGGGTGCAGGTTTCCTTTCGAATTAGTATTTTTGTGTCCTTTGGGTGGATCCCTAATTGTGGAATCACTGGCAGCTCCATTTTTAGTGTTCTGAGGAAACTCCACAAAGCTTCCCACAGTGGCTGGACCAGTTTGCACTCCCATCAGCGGTGTAAGAGGGTTCCTTTTTCTCCGCATCCTCACCAGCATGTGTGTTTTTAGTGTGGGCCACTCTCACTGGAGTGAGGTGGCATAAAGGGTGAGCTACGCACCCATTTTACAGGTCAGGAATGGGAGGTCATATGTGGAAAGCTGAAGGGCTTGCTTCTTTGCAGGAACTGAAATTTGTTTAAAAAGGGGGAGGGAAAAAGGACCCCCCCATTCTCTTGGTCTTTCTCCCTTCCTGTGTAGTATTTTAACTAAGAATAGAGATAACCATCCTTTCTTCCCCTTTCTCTCTCTATCCCTTCCTCCCTTCCTCCTTTTCTTTCTTCTTTTTAAAATTGAGGTATAAATTGACATATAACATATTAATTCAGATGTACAACACAATGATTCAGTGTTTGTTATGCTGAAAAATGATCACAACAATAAGCCTAGTTAACCTCTGTCACCATAGCTACGATATATTTTATGATGAGAACTTTTAAGTCCTGCCCTCTTAGCAACTTTCAATCATGCAGTACTATAGTCACCATGCTGTTGTATCCCTGGGATTTATTTATTTAATAACTAAGAGTTGACTCCCTTTTCCTATTGTACCCACTTCCACCCCTGCCAGACAATCACCAATCCGTTCTCTTTATGAGTTGTTTTTTTTTTTTTTGAGATCCCACATGTAAGTGAGATCATATGACATATGTTTTCTGCATTTGTGTTGCCACAAATGCAGAACTTCCTTCTTTTTTATGGCTGAATATTATTCCATCACATATGCCACATTTCCTCTATTCATTTATTGATGGACACTTAGGTTGAACATAGGGATTTCTCTCTTTCTCTCTTTCTCTCTTCACTTCTCTCTTTCATTTCTGATTCTTTGTGTTTTAGTCACAAAACAGAACCTCCTCTGGTTATCTCAGGCAGGAAGATATTTCACACATGGCATTCTTCAATGCTTAGAAAATGGATTATAGGCCAGGGAGCAGCTCTTAGGACAGCAGGTTTCTGCAGTCACCAGCCATTACTATTGATATTCTCAACTGCCCACAGCACCAAAGTGGATGATTTACCATAGAATGCCCAGAAGATGCTGGAAAAGCCTCAGGTTTGCATTCTGTGAAGTCATGCACTTGCCCACTGCAGTTAGAACAATAGTCCTTTCTTTTCTCCTGTCTGCCAAATCTCACACGAGCTCATCACACTGGGGAGAAGCTGGACTGGGGCTTTGAAGGTAAAGGAGATAGGGAGTAGAGTTTTTGAGCTTCCGGTCTCCAGGTGCAGGGGAGCCCATGTTGAGGGGCAGGGATGGTGCTGAACGATGGAAATATGACTTACTGGCCAGTGAGCCACTTCCCCAGTGGTTTCCTAAATATGATTGGGGACCCCCAGGAATGAGGTCAACCAAGGGGGCAATAATGAGGGGCACAGAAGAACTTCAAGCTCCACCTACCCATTTTATTTATTGGATTTTATTTGAAAAACTATCCTGCACACACACAGTTTGGTTCTCATGTGTCACAGTGCATTGGTTGAAGCATGGGAAAGAGAAAATTATTCTAACACTTGTTAAAATGGTAAGGAAGGAGCCTCCCTGGTGGTTAATTCTCAGCACTATCAAGCTATCATCAGCCACTGTGGCATGAGCTATCCCCGGCTAAGGAGCTTACAAACATGGCGCAGCAGACCTCTCCTGTCTCGCTGGTAAATCCTCTGTCTCTGGTGAATCCTCTCACCACCACCCCCATCTCTGGCCTAAACCCCAGTTCTGTATGCCTAAATAAATAAAATAAATCTTTAAAAAATGGTAAGGAAGACTCTTCAGGACCTTTGTGACAGGGAAGTGAGAGCAACTCCAAATACAAGACCAAGTGGGGATTTTTAGCCAAGGAGCAGGTTGAAGAGGGTGGTGGTAGGTGGAATATCACTAAGAGAAGACATCAAGGGTAGGGAGGAGTCTGGCCTGAATGATGGGATCCTTGCTGTAGGTGGGCCAGGGTGCCAGAGTGGGGTATCTCTTTGACTAAGTGGGGTCTTACCACAACTGGGCTGTGTAGGTCCAGCAAGAATGGGGACCAAGGTCAAGGCTGAGTTGGGCAGAAGGCTTGGAGGAACCTGACCAAAATTTGGTCAAGGAGGACCTCTTTGTTAGGAGCGCACATAGCTTCACGAGAAAGATTGCAGAGCTCCCCTGGAGGGGCAAGAGGAGCCAGAGGAGCTGGAGAGCATGCTGCTTGCATTCCATTCTTCTGGATTCTGAGCACAAATTTCGCTCCCCCTCCAGCCCACAGCCCTCATACTTAGCAGTGTGTGCAAATACTGCCGGAGGGTAGAGCAGACCCAACACGCCAAATTTCCACGTAGGCTCAGCTGGGATCTATAGTTCTGTGGTTTTTTGCAATTCTATGGTTTTTAGTATTCTTTGATTCCTTAGCACTCTAGCCTCAACTTCTATAGCACTTTGATTTTGCATTTCTTTGATTCTAGAGACATGATGATCCTGGGATGTGGACTTTTTGGCTCAGTAATTCCAAGAAAGCATTTTTTTGAATCAACATGTCCAAGACTTTCTTGTGAGACACTGGTCCATACCAAGGTGGGCACCAGGGTGACAGTGATGGGAGAGATGCTGACTGAGAGGTCATCTCATGTATTGGCTGTGTCCAAGGGCAAAACCAGAGGAGCCACATGTGTGCAAGGGGCCCATGTGTAACCAGGAGAGTGAGAGGATGCCTGGTGTTTAAGAGCTGGGCGCATGCAGGATGGAGTGGGGGGTGGGGAGCAATGATGGATAAGAAGTGAGCATTAAATAGTAGACTGGGATGTTCACATTCTTCTCTCTAGGTTTGGACAGCTCCTCTGTCCCCCTGTGATGAATCCTTTCCCCTCCAAACTAATCTGCCATAGCATTTCCTGCTCCCTACTAGGGATACAGATAAAGTGATCCATATTAGTCCCTGTGGGTCAGTTAGTTAACAATCCTAGCCATCTGTTTGAGATTCATTGGGGATCTTTCCAAGAGACAGCATAGTAATAGCAATGACCACTGTATTAGGGTAAGCTGGTCTGCTATAACAAAAATCCCCAGACCTCGTAAGCAAAGTTTATTTTCTGTTTCTGAAAAGTCCATGGTGGGCCTGGGCAGCTGTCTCCATGTGGTAACTCAGTGATCCAGGCTGTAATCTGAGCTTCTGCATTTTCAATAGGAGACCTCTTTGTTTGCAGAGAGTAAGTAAGAAAAATCTCATAGGGCCTGGGCCTCCATGGTGACGCAGGTGGTTGAGTGCAGCGTTGTGAAGCTGTTCGCAACCTCTGCAGTGCCAGTTCGATCCCCGCTGGCCTCGGAGCAACCCACATGGTGAGCAGACCTCTCCTGCTGCACCTGCTGCTCCCCTCAGCAGTGTATTTCGTCAGTCTGTCTGTTCTGTTCCCCGCTCTGTCTCTGGTGAATCCTCTCACCCTCCCACTCATCTGGCCTATACCCCAGCTCTTGTATAAATAAATAAAAAAAATCTTAAAAAAAAAAATCACAGGGCCCATGCACTCTCTCAGCTTGGAAGTGATGCTCTCAATTCCACTCATAGAATAGAACAAGTCACATGACTTTACAACCCTAGAAGGGGGCTGGGAAGGGTAGTTTACTGTGTGTCAAGAAAGGATGAAGATAAAACAGCATTTGGTGGTCACATTTCTTTTGCAGATACCATTTCTATTTTTAGTAGTTACCACAAGACCTTTACTGTACATTAATTTATCTAAATCATAAAAGATCCTTATAGATGAGAAAATTGAGGTCCAAAGAGGTTGAATAATTTGCCTTAAATCACACAAATTATGGCAGATTCAAAATTTGAACCCAGGTTTGTAGCCCTTCAAAATCTGTGTCCTTGACAAAAGGGTGGGCCTTCAGATCCCGGGGTTGCTGATGGCTGCCTACATTCACCCATAAGCAACAGTACACAAACTACTGTCTTGACTGTTGTGGCAGCCAGGCCTGGATCCATGAGAAGAAGCACCCTTTGCTGATTGGGAATCCCATACTGCGTGTGACACTCACAAAAGGCAATCAGTGACTCCTGACAATTTTTTCATTTAGGCAAGAAATATGGAAAGCATATTTTGATCTTTGATTTTCTACCATTTCCCATCTGTGCTTCATTAGGAGTTCAGACTTAATAACCTTCTTGAGTTGGTATCAAATTCAGAAGCTGACACTCCTTGGAGAGGGTCTTTGTTGCAAGAGGATGTATTGGATCACTCTGACTTTTTTCTTTCCTCCTGCTGCTCTGTCTGTAAGTCCATCTGCTTCTCTTCCCTTCCAGATCTGATCCTCCTCACCCAAAAGGTCAAACTCACTAGTGGGTGAAAACAGCAGACGACGTGGTGTATGATTTCAGGAGCACTTGATTGGCTGAGTTGACCTTTTTGTCCTCTCCCACTTGGGTCTGTTCCTAAAATCCGGCCATTCAAGTACCACACTATAGATTAAGAGACTCCTTAACTCTTGTCAACATGCCTGAGGAAGGTAACCAGGTCCCAGTAGCATTAGCTCTTTCACTGACTAGCAAAAAGTCTTGAAGAAAGCAGATTTCATGGGGGAAAGAAAGCAGAGAACATGAGGGAAGTAGGTTTGATTTGGGATTGAGTCCCACATATGACACCAACAATGGACCTCGGCTTAGCCAGCCATTGGACTGCTCCAGTCCTACCTCTTCAAGTATAAAATGGGGAAATGTATCAGCTACTTCTTATAGAATCACAATGAAAATCCACAGAGATGAAAAAGACAGCTTACATGAACAGTGTTTTACAGCATGGCAGGAAATATTTTGAAATATTAAGAGGCCCTCTTTTTAAAGAAAATTCTGTACATTAATTTATGTCCTGTGGCCAGTCTCCTTACCCAGGCAGAAGTCAGACCAGGCAGCATTCATTACCTCAGAGAAAGAATGACACAGCAGAACGCAGACAAGGAAGGAGTCGATTCTTGGCTTTTGAATTTTAAAAGCCAGCCAAGGACTTGGCATGTGACAAAAGATTTGGAAGGATGTAAAAGTGAAGCATCCCTTTATATACGACTAAGAAGACACTCCCTGGGCTATGGAAAAAGTCAGGGGGGATGTGAAATGAACAAGGACATGAGGATTTGAAGTCAGAAGTGAAGGAGGGTATCTGCAAAGAACATGGGCCACACAACAGTGAGGACATCTCAACAGAAGTTAGGATAGCTACGCCCCAGAGACCAGCTGATCCTCATTCCTGCCCCTCCATGGTGACCAGTCTCCAAGATGGCCCCCAATGTGCTCCACCTGGATTTCACACCCTCAAGCAGTCTCCTCTTCATTAAGTCAGGAGTGTCTTCACCATCGGCTTCATGCAGCAGAGATGATGTGTGACTTCTGAGGTTAGGTCATACAGGGCTTTGTAGCTTCCACTCCTTCTCTTGGATCCCTTGGAAGTCTTGTTGGGAGGACACTTGAGTGGCTCTGTGGAGAAGCCCTTGTTGAAAGACATGGGTTCCCTGAGAACAGCCAGAGTTCACCCACGGGCATGTGAGGGAGCCTCTGGCAAGTGAAGCTTCCAGCAGCAGTCAAACCTTCAGATGAGACTGCGGCCCCAGTCAATGCAGTTTCATGAGAGATCTGGAGCCTGAACACCTGAATTAACTGCTTGAGATTTTTTGATCTATAGAAGCCACATGACATACTAAATGTTTATGGTTATTTTAAGTCATTAAGTTTGGGGGCAATTTTTGATACCAATTCCCTCATGCTGGCATACTGTGATCTCTCCCAAATTTAGACAGTACTTTAGAAAAAAAGGCAGAAGACCCTAAATGGATTATGATTGCATTTATGCCCCCTGGGTTTGTATAGAAATCATGCCCAATTACAGAAAAGCAAAGTTATATTTCCCGACTACCAGTTTCTAAACTACTTGTACTGCTGCAACCCAGTCCAAGTTACTTCTATAGGTATTTGCAGCAATGTGGCAGCCTGGGAAGCCAGGACAAGAGCCACTGGTTTCCTGGGACAAGGATGCCCTTTTCCTCAAATGGGAAAACAGAGAGCCTAAAGACATACAATTCCCTAATTCTGGAATTTGAGGACCACTTAGTCACTGCATGTCTTTTCTCTGGGTTACCTCTTGGTCCTGGCTGCCTCCTTTCCCGCGAGTACACGAGCACTGCTTGATGCCAAGCCCTTCAATTTGTCTCGTTAGAAAACCCTTGTGTTAAAGAGACCATTAAAAAAAAGAAGGAAAGATAAATTGCCTGGAGCTGCAAGGCCCGGGAGGAAAGGCGAGAGCAGGTGATGGAAAACAGGGCTGTGATTAGAGGGCAGGGGTGGCTGAGGAGCCAGAGCAGGCAACAACCTCCACTGGAGATGTCAAAATATTTGAAAATCCTCTTCCTTTGGTGAATTGAGTTACCAAAATGTTTTTTTTTTTCTTTTCACACACAGAGAAAAGTCTGGAAGGGAGGCGAAGAGCATAGTTTTAAGATTCAGGCAGTGGCTGTGCTCCTTTCCAGCAGCTGTCTGACCTCAGGTGAGTCTCAGAGCCTTCCTGACCCTCAGTTTCCTCATCTAGAAACAGACAAATGAGAAGCCTCTAGCGATGGCCCTGAATGTCCCCTTCTCTGTGTTTATGTCCTCTGCAGTGTGGCATTATAGCTCTTCCCATCACAAGGTGGCGTTTATTTCCCGCCCTTTGAATCTGGGGTGTCCAGGGCATGTATTTTGGCCCGTGGAATGTGAAGGTGACTGTATGCCAGTTGTGAGCCTAGAGACTTTGTTCACTCTCATTCCTGACCCCGAGAAGAAGCAGCTCAGGAGAGAGCCTAGTGCACAATGAGAGGTCACAAGGAGCAGGTAGGAACTGTCCCACCAGTATCCAGGTATCCTGGTATCCAGGTGGCCACAGATGCAGAATTGAGGCAGCAATAGCTGTAGAGACAGATGAAGAAAGCAGGAGAGTCAGCTGACTCATAGTCTCATGGGCAGCCGTGGATAAAGGGTATATTTTAAGACACTAAGGTTTGGGCTGGTTTGTTATGCAGTGATAGCTGACACATACATCTGTGTGCCGCACAGGTAGCTTGAGAAGCAAGTGTTCTGAACAAACTGTAACATCACTTGATTCATGTGTTGCAGGAGGAGAAAGTGAAGTGAAATAGAAAGGTGACAATAGCCTCCACTGACTGAGTTTGCCTGCCCTGCACTGTGCTCAGGATTGGCAGGAATTTTCTCAGTGATTTGCAGAGAGAGGGGCTACTGCTGGCATCCTAGGGCAGGGCACACAGTGCCTCACACGCTGGCACTCAGCATCTGCTCCACACATCTAGTTGTTGGACCTCTGAGTCTAGAGGCCGTGGTGGGAAGATGAAGAGGCAGCACTTGTGGGGTTGGGGTCAGGGGTTAGAGGGACCGAAGCTGAGTCAGGGAGGGACTGAAGTTGGGTCAGGGAGGGGACAGCAAGGATGGTCCTGGGACTGCTATCATCAGTATTGCCCAGGCCTGGTTAGAAATGCAGACTCATGGGTCCCAGCCCATCTCCTGAATCAGAATTTGTAGGTCAACTGGGTCCCTAGGGGATTACAGTTCGTTCAGAACACTTGCTTCTCAAGCTATCTGTGCTGAGGAACCAGTATTTAAAAAGAATTCCAACCCATTCTTGAAAAGTATAGGTGCTCTTGTGAAAGAGTAAGAAAAAAAATTAGAAAAATTAAAATACATGTGAATTCCAAGACCCCTGATTTTGTGTCTTGAGAGTCAACAGATAGATATAAAGTTATCTGTTCAAATCATCATGAAAGATTCTGCATTCTCTCTTTCTTGGTGTGTACCTCATTGTGTGCTGGTGAGTTTGCCACCCAGTGTGGGCTGCAGGCCACACTCTGAGTAGTGTGATTCTAGAATGAATAATGATAACGAAACTATACAATGTGATCACGCATGACTGTGGCTTCAGATCAGCCGGTGCTGTTCTTTCAAGCCTGTTTACCTGGGAATCCTCTCAGCAATCTGTGGGGCAAGGAAATATTTGGTCTCCACTTTCCAGGTGAGGCAGTTGAGGCTCAGAGAGGCTAAATAACTTGCCCAAGGCCACACAGCATGGAAGTGGCATAACCAGAGCCCACCTGCTCTAGTTCCTATAAGGAGGAAGGAGACAGGAAGGCAGCGCCAGCGAGAGGCACAGGCCTCTGTCCCTGTGCCCTGTGTGAGTGACAGCTGTCAGAAAGCCAGGCGCGGGGTACTTGCTGTCTCTCACTGTCTGGAGTCTAATAAGCTGTGTCCGGGCCCCAGGCTGGTCTCCCTTACTCCTCTCTCCGGCGCAGCCTGCAGGGAAGGAGCCTAGTCCTTGGCACCACCCGAACCTGCCCAGCTTGGGGGTGGGAGTAAGGGGCAAAGTGCACATGCAGACAGCCCTCTCTCTGGCTTCTCTTTCCCCTGGAGCCATGGGGGCCAGGCGTGGGGCCAGGGCCTGGCGGGCTGGGTGAAGGCTAGTTATCGACAGGTTGATGACTGCCACAGAAGACTGCCCGAGGACATTGAGGCGGGAGCCACTTCTGAGGCCCGCTGCTCCGGAGAGCTGGCTGCCAGCGCCTCTGCCCAGGGCTCGGTGCTTCCCCTCACCAACTCATTAATCCTGATTTACAGAAAAAGGCAGCAGGCAGGGGCCCTCTTAACAGGCCGAGCAGGCGACTGATTTGCCTTCACTGAAGACAATAGTGCCCAGGAGACCCAGCCTTGCTGAATTATTCAAATCAGCCCTGGCAGGGAAATCTGAGGACACAGAGTGGCGGGGGTCTCTGGCCCCGAGACAGCCCTCCTTGCCGCCCCCCGCCCCCCGGGTGGTGGTACCCAGCGGTGTGGGGTGGCAGGCCTTGCCAGACACGGGCTGCTCCCGCGGCCCCTCCTCCCCGGATGGAGGCTGGCACCGGTGTTGATCATCTCTAAGCACCTTAGAGCTCTGGTAATGGATCCAAAATGACACTTCCCACCTGCCTGTCCCGGGGGAGATATTCTGACAAGGACTTCTGGATGAACATGTGATGGGGATGGGGGAGGATGAAGGTGGCGGGAGATGGCTCTTCTGTCAAGGTGTGTGTGTGTGTGTGTGTGCCTGTGTATGTGCACACCTGCTGACGGTTCAAAGAAGTAGAGGACATGGGGTGAACCCATCTTGGCAGCCCCCTGATTCTTTCTGTTCCTGGAAAAAACACCTAATGAATAGGTAATTGCATTCAGAGGTTTGCAGAGATTCAGGGGCAAAGATGCTCAGACTCAGCGTGAGGATGGAGCGTGCCACAGCATGGAGGACTTCAGAGGGGCGGGAGAGTCTGGAGAACAGGTGGGGTAAACTGAGGCCAGAAAGAGGGCAGGGCCTCATCCAAGGTCATCAGTTAGCTTGTGGCCAAACTAGGATGAGCTATGGTGTCCAGTTTGCGGGAGGGACTCCCTTTGTTGACATGAATATCTACCCATGACACATGCTGACACTCCGACCTGGGCTCTGTGACCTGTTATCTGTGAATCTAATGGTGATGCCATGAGGCGGATGCAAGTGTATTCCATTCGCCTGATGCGGGAACAGGCTTACAGAGACTCAGCCACCGGGCTGACGGGGAGGTGAGAGAGCTGGGGTAGGAGAGGCAGTCTGAGGGTGCTGGGTCTTTACTTGCTCTTCCTCAGAGGAAAGAGATGGTAGGATTCAGCCTGCTCCGAACATTGCTCCTTGCCCAGCCCACAGTGCCCGCACAGTCTCCCTGTGCCTGCCTCCTTGGGTTTGGCATTGCCTCCTACCCAGTGTGCTTCGTGGGGAGGGGCAGACAAAGAGTTTAACCCTTCTCAGAAAGACTTGCTAGAGCATCTAAAAGCATCTTCTTGGAGTCCAGGGACACCTTGCAGGGAGGGGTCTCTGGATGATGGAAGGAAATTTATGACTGGAGAGTTTCAGGATCTCTGGACACAAAACCCACGCCTCTGGGGAAGCCAGCAGTTTCTTCTCGTAGATCTGATCGCCAGCGGGACAGCTTCCTGCAGGGGATGGAGGAGCTGGGACTGGGTGGGCTAAAGCAGCCTGGAGCCTTGGTGGGAAGGCATCTAGAGTGGGTGTTGAGTAACAGCTTCTACTTTTCTGCCATACAGAGACAAATGCAAGGATGAGGACACGGGTGACAGTGACGATAGACGTGATCTTCCCTGGGTTTGCCTTGTGCAGACCCTTTCTTTACATGTGGGAGGGCATTTAGTCCTTGGGACCATTTTTTGAAGTCAGTGTCTGCTGGGTCAGTGTCATGTCCATTTCACAAAGGAGGAAGTGAAGGTTCAGGGGGTAGGTTTTTCACCCAGGATCTTGCTGCTCGGCTGGAGGGGAGCTAGGATTTGAACTCAGGGCTTGCAACACAAGTATGGTCTTTAGGACACACTGCATACACACCCCATTTCTGTCCAGCTTGAAATCCCTCTCCCCAGAGTGAACCCCCCTTTTTTCCTGTCCACAGCATCCCATTCACAGGCTTGATCTATGTGTAGCATCCCCGGGGGGTGGGGTGGGGGGGTGGGGCTAGATGCTCTGAAGAAGCTCAGAGGCACCCGGTCTCTTAAAGACTTTTTTTTTTAATGCATACAGGAACTGGGGTGCAGGACAGAGGTGTGGGAGGGGAAGGGGTGGGGTGAAAGGATTTTCCAGAGACAGAGTGGGGAGCAGAACAGGCAGATCTACTGAAAAACACTGCTGAGGGGAGCAGCGAGCAAGATAGGAGAGGTCTGCTGCACCATGTGGGTTAGTGGCCTGGCAGGGGATAGAACTCATGCCATAGTGGCTGGTGATAGCTTCATAGTGCTGAGACTTTAACTCCTGTGCCACCAGGGAGGCTGGTTTCTGTCCTTAGCAGAAAGAGTTTTCCCAGGAAACTCAGCCCCTTCCCGCCCTCACATCAGCTCCCATTTGGAATAATCAGCATGTGAATTAGTGAGGTCTCTAGCATTTGCCCCAGGGCAGCTCCAGCCTCTCAGCATCCCCAGCCCCCCTGTAGAAAAACCAAACTAAGAGAGATTTATCTCTTGGGTCAGATAAAGGTGACTAAATGCAAACTGGCCGATTCCTTTCTGCAAACAGTCCCCTGGGGAGGGTTCCTACAAGGGGGAGAAGAGCCAATCGATCAGGGAAATGCTTCGAGGTGACTTACAGGGGAGACTTAAAGGAAAAAGCCCTCATGTTTTTACAGCCTCCTGTGACTCATTCAGCCAGTAAAACTCTCCAGCCAGCCAGGGAGCCTGGAGCCAAGGGGTGGGGGCAACTCCTCATTTACCAGCGGGCCAAGGAGGAAAGGCCTCGGCCAAGCCCAACCTCTGAGACCACCTGTGTTCTTTGTTCTTCTCCCAAGCATCAGTCGAGTGCCCCTGGGGTGCCTCTCCAGTTCCAAGCTCCCCTCTTCGCTCCCAGACTCACCGAAACCTTCCTTATATAGCCAGCGGATCCTGGAGGCGGGGCTTTCCTCGGAGTCTCCAGGTTCATGTAGCCCTCGTCTCCCGTGGTCACCTGCCCCTCATCTCACTGAGGTACGAGTCACACCTGCTGGGACAAGTAAGTTGCTCTGTCAAGGGTAGGCTGCAAACTTTTCCTGCAAAGAGGCACGTAGTAAATATTTCCAGCTTTGGTGGAGGGGTGGTTTCAGTCCTGACGACTCACTCAGCTGTTGTGGGGCAAAGTCCATGTGTCAACTAATATGGGGTAGCAGTGTTCCAACAGAGCTTTATTTACAAACATAGGGCAGATTCAGGACTCACTCAGCTGTTGTGGGGCAAACTCCATGTGTCAACAAAGGCGGTGTAGCAGAGCTTTCTTTACAAACTGAGGCAGATTCAGCCCACGGCCTGTTGTTTGCTGGTCCCCTGGACAAGAGGATAAAATCTCTTGTTGGTTTGGGGTCACACAGACCTACGGCTGGTTGCTCCATCTCTCTGAGCCCAGCTTCCCTTCTGTAAAATGGGATAATGATGGCTCCTGCCTCATGGGCACTTGAGGACTAAATGGGACCCGTGCGGTGGACAGCACATGGCTAGTGTGCAAACTGGTAGCTGTTGGTTTATAATGAATGAATTTTAACCTCTGGGAAAGCCCCCTCCATCCCTCCCTCCTTTTGGGTAAGGGGAGGCTGGTGTTCTGATATTTGGTGGCTCATTATGCTGATAAGATTTCTGTTTTTTACAAGTTAGCACACTTGCATTTTAATGATTTGGAAAGGATGCAGAACGCTTCTCTTTGGGGGCAGAAGCAGCTGGCTGGCCTTTCTCAGGGTGGTGGTCAGTGAAACTGTGGATGCCCCAAAGTCCCCTTGAGTTGAGCCTCTGGCTGCCTTTCCTGGTTCCCAAAGGACCGGCTGGGTGGGTCCATCTCGCCTTGCGATCCTCTGGTTGAGAGTTGATTGTTGATCGCAAGTGGCCAATTAATCTATTACTTGCAGATACATTTTCCATTAGCAGTGTGGAATCGCTGACTTTGAAGAAATTAGTCAGCGTAATGAACTTGAGTCTGGGCAAACAGGAGGGAGAGGTTAACTCCTTGGTTCCCACAGGAGGCTGTGTGGGTGGGGGTGCAGGAGAAAGTTGGGGAGAAGGGAGGTATTGGGTAGGGAGAAAGAGGTGTGAAGCCCAGCTCCTAGGTAGCATTAATATGTGGTAACCTGGAGCCAAAGGACTTGAGTTTCAAGCCAGGAAAAGACGACTTTCCTAGTCACATAGACACCAGTGAGTCATTTTAGCCTCCATTTTCTCATCTGTGAAATGGGGTTCATAATAGTCCTCACCTCATGGGCTCCTTGCGAGGACTAAGTGGGGTGAGTTATATCAATACCCAGCTCATGTCCAGCTAGAGAATGTTGCCGTAAGTGAGATCCAAGGGGGTGATGACTCAGACTGGACAGGCCGTGGTGGACGTGCCCAGAGGGGTCAGGTCCCTGAAGCATCTTGACAGAAGAACCGCAGGAGGGTGCTGATGGCGGCAGGTGAGCAACAAGGAATGTGGACACCTCATTGGAAGGTTGAAAAAGCTGAAGCCGGGACCTCCAGCACTTCTGATCAGACTGGGATGGAAACCCCACTTCCTGTGGCTGCACGGGAAGTCACCCAGGGTGAACCCCTCTCCCGAGGCACGAGCCTTCCAGTCTCAGCCTGAATTTTGCCCCATCTCGCAAAGCCTCTGTCTCCTGTCATCCCCTAGATGCTGGCAGACAGCCGGTCCCAGGAGGATTGCATGTTCTGTCTGCTGCAGCTGTGGGGATGGCCGTTCATCAGAGTCCCGGCGTCTGGAAAGCCATTCTGCACCTCCGTGCTGCCACCACCCCCTGCCAGGGGATGCGCCAGGCTGTATGAATTAGCAGGTAAACTGCCCCCCATAATGGAGATGAATGGAAGCCCAATTTTGTAACAGAGAACCTTTCATTAAGGAAAACATTGCCTTTGGATGATCTAAAGGCACTAATGGGCCGCCCAGCTTGGGACTTAATTGTATTACTGCTCCAGAGCTGCAGCTTCCTGCTCGCTGTGCCTCACCAACAACCGCTTGGTGTGGGGCTCCTTCCCCTTCTGTGGGTCTCAGGGGATGCTCTTAGAGATTGTGGGGCTGGCAAGGTCAGCCTGAGGGTCACTTCCTAAGAAGGGTCTTCGTCTCCCTGAAGACTCTAAAGAGGTGCCTGCAGCAGGAGAGAGGAAGGTCAGACATATGGGAGAACTTTCCGATGGTGAGGCTCGGAGATGGCTCATGAGGGGGCCCTGGGTCTTAGCTGTGTTGGCCTGTCCCCAGGCCTTTGATCCTTCCTAGTGTGGGACTGTGATCAGAAAGCTCTGAGTGGGAGAGAGTCAAAGATGCACATCTGTTAGAGAGAGTGCCTCTTCTTTCTTAGGACATTCCTCCAGCCATTGGAATGGCCTCAGGGCACTTGCTACCTCCAAGCTTTGTCTGGTCTACACTCTATGAAGCAGAGAACCTTCTTCCCCACTTCTCCCCAGCCATACCTGTGTTTATAGCCTTCTTTGCTCATCACCATCCATAATTATCTAGTCTATAATGTATTTCCTTGTTTACTGTCTGGCTGCTGCGTTCCTGTCACCTCCGTGATAGTGGGGGGCTTTGTCTGTCTTTTTGTCTTTTGTCTGTCTTTGTCGGCCTCCCCAGTGCTTGAAACTGTGTTGAGTGTGTTGTTGGTGCTTAATAAATATTTGTGAAATGAGCAAATGAATGAATGAATGAATGTCTAAATATTTTACATGATACAGCGGTAGCTTAAACTAGCACAGTGTGCCGTTTTACAAGTTTTGTCTTTATCATGGTAAAATATACACAGCATTTACTATTTTAACCATTTCTAAGTGTACAGTTCAGTGGTACTAAAAACATTCATGTTATTGTTGTAACCATCACCACCATCCATCTTCAGAATTTTTTCATATTCTCTAACAGAAACTCTGTCCTCATACTCATTAAAGAATAACTCCTATCTTCTCCTGCCCCCAGCTATTCTGTCTCAGTGCATTTGCTTATCCTGGTCCCATGTATAAGCAGAATCAGGCAGTATTTGTCCTTCTGTGTCTGGGTTATTCTATTTAGCATAGCATCCTGAAGGTTTGTACATGTTGTACATGTTGTATTGTACATGTCACTACTTCATTCTTTTTTATGGCTGAATAATATTCCACCATATGGATTAGACCATATTTGTTTATCCATCTGTCTGTTGCCCAGTGCACTTTTGAGAGAAGATGGGTAGGTGGAATAAGATAGGGAATTAGATATTTCTACCTCCTCGCCAACTGCAAAATAGGAGAGTTTTCCTGTGCAGCCTCATCTTCTGTTTATGTTCTAGCATTACCAAATGGATTCATGACTCTCTGCCTTTATCCTGCTGCCTCCTCTGTTTGAAGTGCCCTTTCCAGTGCCTACTGTTGGTCTGGACAAGTCTCACATCAATAAAAGTAGGGTCTGTTTTATTTACTGCTGTGTTTCCAGCCCATTGAATATATTGCAAGAATGAATAAATGAATGAATGATTCATTTATTCAAATTCACACTTCTTGAGAGGGTTCTCTTGTGCTTTGCAGCACTTTTGGCTGTTTTTCTATCACCATGTGAATAGATTGAACTATGTCTGGTGTCTTTTCCCAGACTGCTCTCCTTGAGAGCAGAGCTCGTGTCTTTCTTAGTGCCCCTCCCATGGCATATAATGGCCCCCGGGTAGGCGTCTGCTGAATAATGATAATGATCCTGCACAGAGGTCAGCTCTTATTATCCCCCACCCCCTCACCATCCACCCAGCTACCTGGCCTCAGGCAGGCTTGTCTCCATCACGGCAGGGACGGGGATTCCCAGGACATTTGTCCTCATGTTCCATCGAAACTGACTACAAGGCAACATGTGTGGACGTCTCCTCGTGTAACTATTATCCAGCCTCTTAGAAGTATTGTCTAACCTTTTACAACTATTATCCAACCTCTTACCACTATTAAGTGGCCTCTTAAAAGTTTGTGCAGCTCAGACATTCATTACACACTGGAGCCTCCACTGTCCACTGATGGTTCATGGAAAAGATAACTATGTTCATTTTACAGCAAAGGAAACTGAGGTTTAGAGGCAGGTGTGGCTTTGCTAAATGGCCCAGAGCTCATTAGTAATACAGGCCAGACCAAAACCTACATTTTCTACCTTCCAGATCCTGAATTTTCCCCCTTTTCCAATGTAGGGGAATTGCTTTTATAAAACGCATCAAATTAGTAATAATGACAAAAACAATACAAAGGACAGCTAGCTTTTAGTGAGCACTGGCTGTGGTCTGGCACAGTGCTCAAATTTTGTCCACCTGACCCATAGTACAGGTCAGTTTCCCCAAGTATCTGCTTTTGACCAAATGGAAACCATGAGGGGTTTCATTTAAGTGTCTTGGACTGGAGGAACATGGGGGACTTGGGGAGAGAGGGACAACAATGTATTTATTCCGTGGTATTGAACCACGACATCATATCCATCCCTATCTGGGACTCAGTTACCCCATCTGTAAATTGGGTGTTTGGATGCGACATGCTTTCCAGATCCTCTCAGAGCTGATACTCTATAGCTCTGTGTCACCAGTAGTTTGTTCTTAGTCTTCTTGAGATTGACTTTCTGCTTGTGAAGACTGATCCTGGAATCAGGGAGGGTGACTCTGATCCCTCCCTAGAAATTTTGGACCATTGGAAGAGCGAGGACGCACTAAGCATCACGGGAGAGCTACATGCACCACATTCTTCAATGGCAGCAATTTTCCGTGTAATTAAGTTTATTCATCATGTATATTAAGGGGAAAATGGAGACGCATGATCATCACAGCCCATTTGCCACCGACATCCATCTCTCAAGAGTCGCTTCTGTTTTCTTCAGGACCAACTGCCATGATAGATGCAGGGCCCGGGAGAGCCATCTGGTGTGAGCAGTGATGGGAACTCAGTCCCGGCAGGACCAGTCTCATCTGCCTGGACACACGCATCTCCAGAAACCCTCACTGCCCTCAAGGGGCTTCCTACACAGGAATAGGCCGAAGAGTTACATCAGCGGAGGCTAGTATTGCTTTCAGGTAGCCGCTCTCCTATGGAAGCTGGCGGTGTCACTGCTGACTCTTGTCATTGCATTATACATAATACTGGCTCGCCTCCTTCCATATGCCCAGGTACGCTTAGCCTGACTGCTTGCATATGTAGGGAGTTCAGTTCATTTACCAATTTACTCAACAAATATTTGAGTGCTTATTCAGTGGCACACACCTTCCCAGGCTTTGAGAATCCAACAGTGAACAAAGCAAAGCTTCTTGGCCTCCTGAAGCTTGCTTGGTGGGTATTTTGGAATAAAAGAGCAATCGAATGAGCATGTGCACATGAATTGCTTCTTTCATTAAACAGACCTTGTGGGTCGGCTATGGACAGCACTGTGCTAATTACAGATGTTTAAAATGTGGTCTAAACACTTTGTCTTCACCCTATGGCCACAGCTTATGTTCCAGTGAAGGGGGAAGCTGTAAGTCATAGAATCACACCAGTGAAGAACTCATCAGAAACCGAGGGAAAGCCCCATGAAGAAAAGGGAGGTGGTATTTTGAGAGGGTGAGAGGGGAATTTGTTCTAGGTTGGGGAGAATTTGGGAAACCTGGGAGGAGGGACTCTTAAGTTGATGCCCCAAATAAGTTTCCTTCAAATAGGAGGAGTGCAGTGGATGGAATAGAAGCACAAGGGCTCAATTCATCGGGATGCTAGGCTGTCGGGAGGAAGACCCAAGGCTACTTGGTTTACACAATAAGAAATTCAGAGGTAGGGAAGCTCAAGAGTCAGTTAATTCAGGGTCTTGACATCTAAGTTCTTTCTGTACTTTCATATTTTTTTCCTTAGAGGATGGGTTTTTGTTCTTCATGGTCATGAAATGGCTACTGCAGTTCATCCTCACACAACATTGCCACCCAAAACTAGAGAGACTTTTCCAGATTTATCTTAAGGACAGAGGAAATCTTTTCTAGAAATCTCCCAGGAGATTTCTTCTCATTGACTAGACTTGTGTTGGTACATTTGAATCACTGGGGCCAAGGGGATGTTGCAGAGTGAACAGGAGTATCTGGGTTAGGAACATCAATTCCAGTTCTGAAGTCAATTTGTGGTGTCTCCTGGATAAGTCTCTTCCCTATTCTGGCTCCTAAGCTCCCAATCTGAAAAATTAGATTCCAAGACTCTTCCCATTTGTGAAGTTATAGGATTCTATATTGGCTTTATTTATTGGGGGGTATCATATCAATTGTTCATCAGAGTTTTGTTTTTCTGGTGGGGTGGTACTTCCTCGTGGCTGGTGGGATTGTACTTGGTCTGACCCATGGGACAAAGGCAGGCTACTTTCTAGAATGAAGCATTTAATGACTGTGATTTCAGGATTTCTCTTTCCTGCCAATACAATAACATTTGAGGTGGGGGCTGTGCCTGTCAATCTCAGTCCCCAAGTAACTGGTAAGTTGGTTGGTTCCTATACCAACCTGAGGGAGAAGCAGCACAAGTGTGAAGATTTGGGGGCTACTTGTTACAGCAGCATACTTTATCCTGTCTTGACTGATGCATCATCATCCACAACTGCAACACTGTAGCTGACAGAAAAGGAGGACTGACTGTGTGCCACACCCTGGCCCAAGCCCTTTACTTGCATTTTATTTTTTGAAGCTCACAGCCACCTTGTGGGGCAGGTACCATTAACATCCCTGTTTTTAAGATGATGCAACAGAGTCAGAGATGGAGAGTCAGTAGTTCAAGGTAACACAGCCATGAAGGAGCAGACCCGGGATTTAAATCCAGGTGTGTCTGACATTGAGGAATCAAAGCATTATCTTGCCTTGATGAAACTGGATAGGGCTTTTGCTTAACATCAAAGAATGGATGAGGGGGTTTGAAGAGCTGTCTCTCTCTGTGTGTGTGTGTGTGTTGTATATGTGTATGTCTGTGTTAAAGTTGCTCTGACCTGAGCTTCACTAAGAGGGCCTGGCAGTGAATAGGGTATTCCTGAGTCAGAGACCCCCAGACTGGCCCAGCTTTGACTCTGCAGCTACCTTCTCTCTAACTTGCAGCTTCCTTTGCTCCAAGCTCCCTGCAGGCCCCAGGCCAATTCTGCCTTTTAAGAGACCTAATTAAACCCTGGCGAGAAGGTCTGGTATTTTCTTCCTGGCAGGCAGCTCTGTGGAGTGGGGAGGTGGGTGGTGGAGCTCCCGGACCTGAGCAGGGCAGCAGAGAGAACAATAATGACCATAGTACCTTCACACAGCTTGCTGGCTGGCCCTTGGAAAGAACTGTAACCAGTAGCTGTCATCATCATCACCATTACCATCATTGGTATCCTTGCTCTGGGTTGTCAGGATCATTTATAGAGCATTTCTAGTTCCCCAGTAGGGTCTCATGGCAGAGAGAGAGACCCTTTTCCTCTCCTCCTTGCTTTATCCTTACCCCAGTTATCTAGTTTGAAGCTTTGGGGGAGGCAGCCCACCTGCAAAGGCCTCATCCTGGGGCTTCAGGTCAATTTCTTGCCTCTTTTTATAGATACTGAGCCCGAGGCCTCAGCAGGCAGTGTTCACAGCTGGTCAGAGACCAGATAAGAGGGGTCTGGTGTAGGTGGGTGGATCCTGCTCCATTCATGGCTTTTCTAGAGTGCTGGGGAGATGGGAACATAGTATGGAGAGTACCTTGCTTCCACAGGGATCATACAAGGCTGATGCCAACCCTGGGTCACCAGCGGGCACAGGGTCATGGTGGCCCATGGTCCTGCTGACGAGGCAGCCCAGGCGAGGTCCAGCCCCGCGGCTCCGACTCCCAGACCTGCTCCCAGAAGCCACTGCCTCGGGGAAAGAAGCCTTATTAGTGCAGCTGCCTGCAGGCCCTGGGTGCAGCCAGGGGCGGAAAAGGCCTCATTTACCCCAGCGCTAGATCCTGCACATGATGTCCACATGCACAGGATGCGGCCACATGCACATCTCCAGCCCTGGCCAGCACAGTCATGGGCACAGGGCATGTGGGCCAGACTCAGGCAGATGCACATATGGGCATACAGCTGTGTGCCCAGAATACAAAGGCAGGGAGGTACCCACATCCACGCAACATGCAACACACATGCACCTGGGCATATACCATACGCTCTCAGGCAAACACATGTACTCATGTGTCTACTCACCTCTGCTCACCCAGGTGTGTGGCAGGTGTCCCTGCACACAGGAACACAGATGGGGGCACCATGCAGACATGCTCTCCGGTCTGTTCAGCAGGCACAGCGAGGCTAGTGTGAACACACGTGTCCTGATAATTCACTCGCACACACGGCCAGGTTGCCAAGTGCAAGCCCTGCTGACCCAGGAATGTACAAACACTAAGCAGCACATGCCCGGGCTCTTACATACCTGCAATTTACAAACACCTCCCCTGATGTGAGAGAGACACAGAGATCTTTAAAGACCCGGCACACACTCGCGTGTGGCCGACATAGTCATCTGTGTCTGTTATTTCTGAGTCTGTTATTTCTGAGTTCTACTCACCTGGTGATGAAAGGCTTTTCATGCAGGTTGAGGCACTGTTGCGGAACCACACTACCCTGTGGCCTGGCTTTATTCCCATTTTGCAGGTGTGGAAACTAAGTCTCAGATGGAGCAAGGGTGTCCCATGAGGGCAGCCCGCTAGAAGCGGGCCCTCTGGTTACAGCCCCACCAAGGTGGCAGTGTGGGGAGGACTCATGGCTGGGTTTGAGCTTTGACTCTGCAGTTTCCCAGCTGTGATATCACCTTACCTCCAGGAGCCTTGTCCTTGTTCATCAGGATGGGGACAGGACGGCGACTGCTTCGTGAGGTTGCATGGAGGATGAAGGAGAACAGATGTGCAGGGCCAGGTATGGTGCAGAGCACTCTGTAAGCTGTTTGCAGATGCCACCTCTCTTTATTATTATCTACTGTGACCTGCAGAGACAAAGGCCGTGTGAAGACCCGGGGAAGATGGCCGCCTGCAAGACAGGGATGGAGACCTGGGGCAGATCCTTCCCTTGCTGCCCTCAGAAGGCACCCAGCCTGCCCACACTTTGATTTTTGACTTTAAACTCTGGAACTGCAGGATAAATCTCTGTGCTTGAAGTCACCCAGCTGTGGTGCTTGGTTAGAGCAGTGCTAGGTCACCAGTGTGGGTTTTGGCCCGGGAATTTTGGGTCCTTAGCAAACCCAGCGGGTTACCTGCAGAGCCCTGGTGCCTGGCACTGCCTGGGGCCCCAATGATCTCTACTGAGGGGAGCCAGGCCTCTCCTGGAAGAACAGGAGCCACACTTGCCGACAAGGAAAGAGGGAGCCAGGATCCACCAGTATAGGCGTTGTCATGGTTGAGACAGCTGGACCGGTTGTAACAGTGACTTAGAGCTGATATAACAACCCTCGTATTCTTTTAGTGAGGCCTGAAAGGTGCTATTAAATGGAATATTGAGATAAGGAAGAGGGAGCGGAAAGGTTAGACACTATTTATTCAGGTTTTCATGGGGCACTAAAATATCCTCGCTGCCACTGCTGGCTGCCCCTCCCCCACCTCCCAGGCCGAGGCTGCCTCTCCCGCACCCGCAGCACAAGGAGGTGAGGAGGTGCCAGGTCCCATGCCATCAACCCGGGGGGCACCCGGGCTGGGAACCGCCTGGTTTCTGGGCCTATGGGGACCTGGTGGGAATCCCACTGCAGCCTGCTGACTGGCAGGCAAACAGCGCTTGTGCGCGTGGGCCATGGCGGCACCACAGACAGAGAGGCCTGGTGCCGGGTGCAGGGCAGCAGGAAGGAGCCGCACTGTCCCACTCTCCTCCGGAGTCCAGCTGGGGGCAGGGGGTGTGCGGGGCGGGTTACAGCATCCTCTGCCCACACAGGCCCTGGACTAGACCTAGAGGGAAACCTACAGCCACCCATCCCCAACCCCCGCGGGCAGCCCTCTGCCAGCCTGCGTGGAGCTCACTGTTCTGGCCTGTTTTCTTTTCCTAGGGACCTTCTTTCGGCAGAAGTTGACCCATATGACCAGATTTCTTTCAGGAGCCCCCAAATTATGCATTTTAAAATCTGGGGAAAATCTTCCTCTTTCTCCCCCTGGATTCTTTGGGGAAGAATGACATCGGGGAAAGATAGCGTTTTCCCTGATATGGGACTCCAAGACCGTGAGCCCCAGGAAGATGGAGGCTGTCTGGTCTTATCGTTGCTGTGTCTCTGGCCCTCTGCAGAGGCCCGGCGTGTAGTAGGGCCACATGAGACTTGTGGTGGTGGCAGCAGCAAAGAAAACCTGGGCTGTGATGTCACAGAACCCTTGGCTCAAGGCTGGTCTGCTAACCCCGGTGAGTCTCATCTGCAGATGGGGATGTGAGATGGTGTAGATGAAGCTCTCAGCACACAGTAGGCACCTACAGAATGCTGGAGGTCTCCTTCCTCTGCAGAGTCAGCTTCCTCCCTTCTCCACAGCTCCCCCCTGACTCCCAATGCAGAGATGCACCGATGAGGTGGCTGTGGACACATGAGCTTCCCTTCTGCAGGCCAGGTTGGATGTTGGAGGAAACTGGGGGAGAATGACTCAAGGTAGGATTCTGGATGAGTCCCAGACCAGGCGGGCCTGAGGCATTCGCTGTTCTACAGTGCAGAAGCAGCGGTGCAGAGAGGGAGAGGGAAGGGTGTTCTAGGAGGAGGGAAACGACTTGGCAAAGACCTGGGCTTGGGCAGAAAGCTTGTGAGTGGGGAGTTGGGGGTGGAGGTGTGTTGTGGCAGAGGTGGGAGAAGAGGAGACAGGACTGGGGGAGGCAGAGGCCCCCATGCATGTCTGGATTTTCTTCTAAAGGTGATGTGAAGTTTATTCTAAGAAAAATTGGAAACTCTAGGAGCAGCAGAGAAAAGAGGACTCTGGCTTAACCGGGTGCTGAGAATCTGCATGAGCTCAGCAAACAACACCCTGCCCTGGGGGCTGTGACATCATCACACCCCATCATAGACCAGGAAACTGAGGCCCAGTGAAGAGAAAGCATCCCATGACTTGTCGGGGAAAAGCTGCGGCTCAAAGCCCGTGCTTTTACAACTGCTGAGTTTGAGGAAGTCGGTGGGCAAGATGGTGATGAGTGAGAGGAATCACGGGCTTATTTGTCAGGGCACACGGAGGGTTTCCAGACCCCGTTCTCACTCATTGCACAACCAGCCCAAGCAGATGGGGCCTGTGTTACCCCACTCTGCCCTCAGATGTGGAAAATGAGGCTCAGAGAGGAGGAGGGACCCCTGGAGGAGTCACACTCTTGACCGGGGTCTCTCCTTCTTCAGTTTATCCGGGGGTCTGCTCTACTTTTGGAAAGACCCCAGGAGCTTCATGGAGACTCTGGCTGTAGAGCTGGGTTTGGAAGGATGGGAAAGACTTCCTCCTACTTCCTTCCCTCCTCCTATTTCTCCCTCTCCTCTCTCCCTCTGCCCTTCTTTTCTTCCTCCCCTGCTTTAGCGTCTACTCTGTGCCAGGAGCTCAGAGATGGAGAGAGAACTATGCCCTTTGGCCTCACAGAACCCACATTGCTACCTTGTCATGAGCTGAGGCTTTGATCACGGGCAAGGTCACCCAGCTAGTCCCAGATACATGGGGGCCTGGCTTCCCGCCCAGCTCTCTCCCAGAGGGTTCTCCCAGAGGGTTATCTGCAGAAATGGAGATGGGTGGGTGCCCCCATAGAGCTGAGGCCCCCAGGCAGGAGCATGCAGAATGGATGCCCCGGGGGTGTGAGGACCTCCCTGGGACACTCACTGTAGGGGCCAGGATAAGAAGGAAGAGGAAGGACTATGAGGACACCTGGGCCTTTGAAGGGGCCTCGTTGAGCTCATGAGCCAAACAAACTCTCATCTCATTCTGGGGTGCCCAGGGCAGGCTCCTTTCCAGGTGGGGCAGTATCCCATCTTGGCTTCACACCCTCTCTCCATGGAGGAAGTTTGCCAAGAGATTATGGTGGGCTTGGCAGCAGACCTGAGTTCAAGTTCTTGTGTCTCTTTCAAGCTGTGTGATTCTGGGAAAGTCACTTAAGGCTTTAGATTTCTCATCACTAAAATGCTCATAGTGACGTCAACTTGTGTTGTGTCACTAATGTTGGGAGAGTTCCGGGGCCTAACAGAACACGCTTGTAAGCTGTGAAGTGCTGTCTGATGTGAGGCTTGGTCATTCACTGTAGACTCAGCACCCCAAGTGCTGGGCTTTGTCTGATTCAATCAAGTATGCTTTGAGTTGGTGCTCAGTCCGAGTCCCAGACAGGACCACTGAGTGGACTGCACTTTTGGTTCTGGTTCATGCCTTTTGAGGGTGCGTAGTGGACTACAGTGCCTGTGGGACCGCAAGAATGCTTCGGAGACGATAGTGATATTTATTATTACTAATAACAATGACGACAGCTCAGCTTTGGGACATTTCTTGTGCACTTGACTCATTTGATCTTTACAGAAACCCTAGGAGGTGTGGACTGGTTTTCCCTACTTTACAGAAGAGGAGACGAAGGCTCAGAGATGTTGTATTACTTGTTCAAGGTCACACAGCACTTAAGTGCGGGGGCTGGGACTCCAACTCAGGTTGGGGCTTTTCTGACTTCCAAACTGGGTCACCTGAGCTGCAGGGGTCTCTGCCTCCATGGGTGTCAGTCTTTGGGCCTGGGCAGAAGAGAGACTAATGCAGAGTCTGCCGCCAGTCGGGCACTCACATCCACTAATAATACAGTCAATTGCGCCTTTCAAATTACAGTAAATGTTTCCCCCCTTGAACAAATCATTTACCGAAACTGCAGAAAGAGTGTCCTGTTTACACACAGAGCCAAAGGAATTCCAATCTGAGTCTAATTATTGATGCTGTGGCTTCTATGGCCTTGGGAAAGGGCTGCCTAATTGCACCAATTAATACCTGCCACTCGTGTGGGTTTTGTCAGGTTTGAGGTTTGGTCTCCTTCCTCTGCAGGTGCAGGGCGAGATGGGTCTGCACAGCCACTGTGGGTGCAGCCCTCCAGGGCACAGGCTGGTGCAGCAGGCGTTTGCTTTGCACAGCATTGTCATTTTTGGTGCCATGGCCTTGTTGGGGGCCACCCAGGCACCCTGGCAGATACCCTGGCAGGGATGCCTCCCAGGAGGAGGTCCACATTCCTCTTGCTGTTCTGCTTCTGATTTGCTCTGAGATTGAGGGCAGGGCCTATCTCCAGCCTTAGTCTCCTATGTTTCCCAGGCAGACAGTGGGTACATTTAGTGCTACTGGGAGGCTAAGGGGATCAAGTTGCAATTGCAGTGTGAACTCTAAGGGGTAGCAGGCCAAAGGGATTTGTGCTGAAGTGGGAGGGCAGTGGCTGGGGTCGAGAGACTTGGGTTCTGGTCTTGGTTCTGCTTCTGGTTCTTGCTGTGGGCTCTTGGGACAATACCTTTACTGTCTTGGGCCTCAGTTTTGCAGTTGCAAAGTGGGGATGATTCCACCTTCCCTGTCTGATGTTGTGTGGGTCCCCTGGCCTGGGGTTGTGGAGGCTGTGATTGCCCCAACTTCCTAAGAGGGAGAGAAACTCTGTTGGGCACTGGATGGGTGGCAGGTGGGGCTCTGGGAGAGGGTGGGGAAGCAGAAGAAAGATCATAGGCTTTCAGATGAAACTGACCTGGGTTTGAATTGCACCTCCAACCCTTTGGAGCTGTGTGGTCTTTGGTGAAAATATTACAACAATAATTGATTGGTGTTTCTGATGTACCGGGTATGGTCTTCATATGATCACATTAAACCCTCAATGGGTAGGTAGGTATTATTCTTATGCCCATTTTATAGATATGGGGACTGAGGCTCAGGGAGGTCTAGTAAGTTTCTTGAGATTACACAGCAAGGGATTGTCAGCCAGGACTTGGGAACAATTCCCTGTGATTCCAGAGTTTCTGCTTGAAGTCACTGCACCTTCCTGCCTCTAATCACCCTCAGTCTCTCATCGATATCAGGGGCCAGTGTTAACATCCTCCAAGCAAAGATGTGGCTAGTACTGGGCAAGATTGATGATATGAGCTCTGATGGTGCAGCACCCGGAGAGCCTCACATCCTGCAGAAGCTGCAATTCTTTTTACACACGTGCGGATTGAAGACTCTTGGTCACTGCCCCATCCTTCTGTTTATCCTACCTCCACGAGGCCTGGCTGGAAGCGGGCTGGGGGTCTCCTCATCCTCCTGTCGCCCTCTTTGCTGGAGGTTCCCTAGCTTTGGCTTCCTCAGCATCCTTGGGGCTGGCGGTCCCACCAGAGTACCCATGGGGCTGTTTTCTGATGTGACACATTGTCACCATGCATTCTGTGTCATCACCCCTCAAAGTGGCGACACCGGAGCCTGATGCCACAGGATCGACTCAAAAACGATCAGGGTCCCCTAGGGGGGGCATCATGGGCCTTGACAGGAGCCCTGCAGTTCCCCCCGCCTCTAACTTGCACACAGAGCCCCTCTGCCACTTCTTGGCAGAGCCTGCAAAGCCCTGAGGGGGTGGGGCTCTGCTGGCGGGGCCACGGCTCACATGGGGATGAGTTTGATGTCCTGGTGCCTGACACATGCCTTGTATGAGGTCCCCAAATTAAAAGAAACAAAGCTCCTTAGTCAAAGGCAGCCTGGGCCTGGTGGGGAGACGTGGCAGGGCTCCAGAGTGCGGTGACTGACTGATTTCCCCTAATTACCGTTGGTTTAATATTTATAGGGTTGGTGCCAGAGGGCTGCAAGGGAGGTGTTCAGCCCGAATGATTGCTCTCTGGGAGGAAGGGTAGGGTGGGGGGCACTGAGTAGGTGGGGGTCTGCCTGCATTGTGAGTCCTGGTTGGTCAGACCCCAGGGGCTGCCCCTGGTAACTTCCAGCGGCACAGGGAACATTCATTTATGTTGCACTGAGTATGCTGGGCACTGGGCTCAAACCCTGACAGCCCAGAGGCCCCTGTGACCCAGTAGCTCAAGGTGGAGCTCTGGAGTCAGCGGAATCTGGGTTTCCTATGTGAGTTTGATTTCCTGGCTGTGTGTCCTTGGGCAAGTGACCACACCTCTCTGCACCTCAGTTCCAGTGTCTGTAAAATGGTGGGCGTAATGTGTCTCCCTCTTGTGGTTGTTGTGAAGATCTAGTAACAGGCTTAGTAGAGCCGGGACACACCGTCCTACTCCCCAGAGTAGTCGTGTCTGTGAGTCTGTAGACATGTACTCGGTGGGACTGAACTTCTGGCACCAGTTTGCTATGGACAAGCCATCTCCAAGCACGGTGGCTTCCAACACCAATCATGTATTCCCAGGTATTTGTGGGTGGCTGAGCTTTGCTTCACTAGGCTGGGATCAGCTGGTGGCACCAGCTGGTCTAGGCTGGACTCATGCAAGTGACTGGGCCTCAGCCCAGCCAGGCGGGAGCCCTCCACACGGCTTCTCCTCCATCTGGGACCAGCGCTGGCCGGGCGTGTTGTCTCCTGGTGAGGCTGAGGTATGCACAGTCATTGTCTGTCCTTCCACCTCATATTCCATGAAGGAGGAGAAAGGATTGTTCCCATTTTCCTGCGGAGGACATTGTGATTTAGAGACAGGTGTCACTCACCATGCAGCTGAGCCCTGGACGCAGCAAAGACCATGTTCTTCTCAACCACCAGTTGGCCTGAGCCACCACTGACTGCAATACAGCTACTGTTTATTAAACACCTACGACACGCCGAGTGCTTTGCATGAGTAATCTTTCATCCAAAACAACGGTTGGCTGTGTGGGCATTTATATCTCCATTCGACAGAGGAGGAAGCTGAGACTCAGAGGCCAAGTGACCTGTCCAGACTCTCATCACTAATAAGTAAGTGACACACTTGAGACTGAAACCCAGGTCCGTAAATCCAGGCTAATATGTCTTTGAACCTGAAGTTTCCTCTGCCTGTTCTCCTGTCTCTCTGTCTCTCTCTGTCTCTGTCTGTCAATCTGGAGCCAGCTTTTATGTCCGTCAAAATAATAGGTGTTCCATAAATTATAATAGTAACAGTGCACCATGGGTGCTGTAAAATGGGTGCTGCGCCCATTTTAAGGCTGGGGTAACTGAGCAGCAGAGGAGAGTGGTCTCTTCCTGGGCCATACAACTAGCTCTGGGCTGCCCTCTCTAACTGGAGATTTTGCATCTGCACTGCCGAGGTCAAGGGGACACTGCTGAGGTCAAGGGGGCCCTCTGTTGTGCGTTGTGTCAGGAACTGGCTCTCTCTGGCCTCCTCTCTCCCCTCCCACGCCTGCCTCACTCCCCCTCTGACTGCCCTGCGCCTTTGCACGCTGGCGTCCAACTGCAGCAGGCTGCCCTGTGTCCCAAAGCACCCTGATGAGCTAATAGCAAGGTGCAGGGCCAAGAATGGTCTCCCCTGAACCCCACTATGGGTTTCACCTGAGTGGACATTCCCCCTGACTTGCTGAGCCTCATTCCCCATCTATGCAATGGGTTGAGTCACATGCTCCAAGGGCCACTGTCAGCATCAAATTTGCTTACACTGGGTCTTTGCTCAGTAGCTGGCAAAGAGTAAGCGCTCAATAAATGTAAGCTATTGTTACTATCAGTTGAGCTCTGCCATATTTTTTTCACTCTGAGGGAAGATAAAAGGCTTAAAATCATGGAAGCCGGCCGACTTAGTTCCCAAGCCATCATTCTGCAGACTGAGAAATTATCTAAACTATCACAGACCCCAGGAGTGCGGAGATGCTACAGGCTTCCAGCTGTGGGCACAGCGAGGGGACAGTGCGGTGTCCAATGTCCTTATTGTCCAGTCTGAAGGCCAGGGTGCTCGGGGGACCACACAGCCAGATGCTGAGGAGTCGAGGCTGCTCTCACACCAGAAGCTTCTCAGCTCTTCCTCTGCCCTCATCTCAGGCCTCTTTGGACAGCATTTGGGGCTCGGTGGGGTGTCATAGGGAATAACAGCAGCCTGTTCCCTGCATGGGGAGCGAGCGAGTGAGAGAGAGAGAGAGCAAGCTGCGGAAGCAATTCTCTGCGAAATCCCTGGGGGTTTGTGTCAAGGACAAAATAGTGTGTCCCCTGGGTAAATATAGTTAACACAGCTGCAAAACAGAATTTATTTCTTGTTTGAGATATCATTTTTAAAGTATGGCATAGGGAGAGCTTTAAAAATGAAATTATAGCAGGCAATAAAAAACCTCATAGGCACTGTATTCAAATTATGCTATAGTAATAGGCCAAGTTCATAAATAAACATCACGTGTTAACCCTTTGCTCAGTCTCCTGGGCAGACCCACGGGGGTCCAGCCAGGGGAGGTGGTTTGAAGCCGTGTTGGGAGCAAACGGAACTGCCTTCCTGGTGTTCCTCCTCTGGGTCCTCCTGGCCCTCCCCAGCCCTCCGTGATTCTTTGCTGAAATGAGGGGTGTGAGCGTCTACTGGGTTTGCAGAAATGTGCTCCCCAGACTCTGGAGCAGGAGTGTTTTAGGGTCTGCATTAGGTAGGCCCCTCCCCAAGCTCTCAGCATTCCCCCCTCCTCTATCTATGCTATTATATCACTGTTGTTTTCTCTTATTATATTTCAGGCCAGTGGTTCTTCCCCACAGCTGGGATGATTTTGTCCCCAGTGAACATGTGACAATGTCTGGAGATGTTTTTGGTGGTTGTAACTGAGAGGTGCTATCAACCTCTGATGCCTGGTGGATCAAGGCCAGGGGTGCTGCTCACACCCTCCAATGCACAGAACGACCCCCTTCACAAAGAATGAGCCACCCTCAGATGTCCTTTCTGGGAAGCCAAGCCTCAGCATCGTTCCTTGTCAAGTGTCTGCCACCCTCTTTGAAATGTGGGATTCAGTCTCTTAATCTCTGCTGAATTTCTATCACTCTGCCTACAGCTTGGCACACAGTAGGTCTTCAAGGTGGATTTGCTGAAAGGTTGAGTGAATTAAACCTCCTTTCCAACTGTCTCTGAGTCAGCCTTTGTTCTTAACCGGAAGATTGCTTTCCAGGGAAGCCTCCCTGAAGCCCCCACCTGAGGATACTGACCTCCTTCCCCCAGTAGGAGCTCACAAGAGACTCCTCTACTTCTCATCACCCACCCTTGTCTTTATACATGTAGTTCACATTTGCTTAGTTGGCACCACCTCAAAGCAGCTATCTCGCCTGCTAAAGTGGCCTCCCTCTTGTACTCTCTCACCCTCCTACTTCCACCCCAGTGTGGATCAGCAGCTGAAATTATCTGGCTTGTGATGGGCTGGGTCTTAGTCACCAGTGGTCCCCGGTACCTGGTGCACCCAGTGCCTGATACCCCTGGACCTGAGGGGCTGCACAGTGAACTCTCGGGGGATTATCACAGACAGGAAAGCCCCTCCTGCCTGGGCCACCCCTCTGTCTTTGATATCCTCTCAAACCTCCTTTTTGGGAAAAGAGACTGTCCAGGGACTCTGGAACCTCTGAGCTCTCTCTGCACCTTTCTAGAATTTCCCGGAGAACCTTGCATATCACTCCCTCTCACTTCTCTACAAATGACGGGCATGGGGTGGGGGGTGGGGTGGGGGCATCTATGCTCCCCCCAGGGCGTGTGTGTGTCAGGATCACCTCGTCCAGCTTTGTGTGCTCCACACCTGCAGAGCTGACCCTCTGCAGGAGGCTGTGCCCTGCACTGTGCTTTTGTGAAAACTCCGCAGGAAATTAGGATTGAGAGCATGGGTAAGAGTTAACAGGAGACCTTCTAGAGCCCCTTCCAGTCCGGTATCTGACATCTCCATGATTTGAAGATGTCCAGCCTGGGCCATTTATCTGAGAAACTCTCTTCTCTGCCTCCCTTGGCACTTTTGTTAATTTAATAGCATTTAATTTAATTTTGAAATGATTTTTTAAAAAAGGCTGTTGCCGCAGAAGCCCCAACCACCTCATTCCTCTTCCTCCCTGAGGCTGGAAATACATCTTATGGCTGAAGCCAGGCTTCTGGCCATATATGTCCCTTGGAGGGCCCACAGCCTTTTTGCAAAAAATGCTGAGTTTGCTCTCCACCCATGGGGCATAATTACCTTTCTCCTCTCCTGAGCCCTCTGCACGTTCCAACCTGAGAAAGAAAGAAAGGACTGGAAACTAGACCAAGTTAGAGATTGACTCATGAGTTCTTGTCTCAGACAAAGAAATCAGTATAATCCAGTAGACACAGGCATGTGCACACACAAGTGCACATGCATACACATGCATGCATGCACACACGTGAACACACATGTTCACACACATTCTTTCATATTCTTTAGGTCTGAGTGGTCACAGATGGAGGCAACATCTAGATCTGAGCTTTACTGAACTTCCAAGATTTTCTTTTTTCCTGGAATGTCTTGGGCTTTTCCCCAGGGATATACCACATCAATGTCTTTGCTTCTTTTAATTATTTTCTTTTATTTTTGAACCAATTTTATGTGTGCTTGATTATTATAACTCAGCCTAGATTCTTCTATTCATGCATCAGTTAATTTTTATTGAGATTCTACCTACATGTTCAGTAGGCAGATGGACACATGGTGAGGCAGATAGAGTGGACCCTGCCTTTAAGAGAGAGTGGGCCTGCCTAAGAGGGAAGACAGGTGAAGGGGGAGGTCCTTATGGGTAGATGTGGGAAGGGAACATGGGGAAGAGGTGATGGGTAGGTGACTTCTGAAGTTTTGGGGGAAGTACTTTCAAGAGAATAATCATGGATTATTCTCCCTCCGTGTAATCAGGGTAACTTTAGACAAAAAGACAGAATGGAGGTGTCCAGGTGAATGAATCCTGGAACATCTAAGCAAGTCTATGTTCTTCTGTTATATGCAGAGTTCACCAGCTGTTCCCCAAATCTGTTTCGTCTTCTTCCAGGCCAGTGTATTCAAAGGCATTTCCCAGCCTCTCTTGCAGCTGGAGTGGCCAGGAGACAAGTTCTTGTCAAATGCAAGTGGAGGTGTTGTATTTCACAAACTCAGTCCCTAAAGCCCCCCAGGTATCATCCTGCCACCAGGTTAATGCTCTCTCCTCCCACCAATTTAATTCAGATTAGTCAGGGGAGCTTGGACACTCTGAGCTAAGGATGGATGAGCCACAATATGGCAAGTATCTGGGTCTCTAGCACCTATTGGAGGAAAGTCATCCTAGAGAGTTGCCTGACCAGGAATGTGTCCACTTCGGTCAGCAAGATCTAGAGACAGATAACTACCATGGCTGACATTCATACACTTTGAGGTTTGTTTGTTACATCAGCTGACATTACTTTATCTCATATGTCCAAACCCTCCTGCCACATGTTTCTGTAAATTAAGTTTTATTAGAGGACAGTCTATGGCTGCTTTCCAGTTGTAACAGCAGCATTGAGTAGCTATGATAGAGACTGTATGGCTCAGAAAGCTTAAAATTTTTACTATCTGGTGCTTTTCGGAAAATATTTACTGACCCCAGCCTTGTTATGTCAAGCATCTAGGTCAGAGCCAGAAACAATCTAGAGTCTTTTCCCACTTTCTAATACTATACTGGGTTCTTGGAAGAGGCAAGTCTGGGATGATCTGACTTGCTGCCCTGCCGTGGTGCTGGTTTTCTCTGCCCCTTTGGCTCTGTTCCTTGGACTTGGTAAATTAGGCCTGGAGGCTGAAAGAATGGTTGGGTAGTCAGTCTTCAACCTCCTCAACTATGAGTTCTGACCCTCTGACTCATGTAATCCAGATTTGGGAGCTGACACCAGAGACAGCAGTGGACTTTCCCAGGGCCACCAGTGACAGAGAAGTCTTGCAGAGAAAACTGGGGGTGAGGGTGGGGGAGCAAATAAACTACTTCCTGGATAAAAAGAGCTGTTCATTTTTTAAAAAAGATTTTATTTATTTTTGCATAGAAGAACTGGGGTGTAGGCCAGAGGTGCAGGGGTGAGAGGATTCACCAAAGGTAGAGTGGGGAAATACACTGCTGAGGGGAGCAGCGGGTGAGACAGGAGAGGTCTACTGTGCCATGTGGGTAGCTCCCTGACTGGGGATAGAACTCAGGCTATAGTGGTGATAGCTCTGGGACTTAAACCCTAGGCCACCAGGGAGGCCCTATTCACTTTTTTTTGATTGAAGTAACATTGTTTATGCTGTCATAGTTTTCAGGTGTATATCATTATAATTTGACATCTGTTTATATGGCATTATAAACTCCACCAAAAGCCTAGCTACCATTCTTCCGTTCTTCCATCATGAAATTGACTTCTTTTAGCTAATTTAACCTCCTGTAACCCTCTAGGAGCCACCATTTTATTGTCATAATGCAAATACTTGTTTTTGTTTTGTGTATTTATTTGTTTGGTTTTGTCTTCTAAAGAGTGATGTCACACTGGGCTTGTTTTTCTCCACTGTCTCAGTACAAGATCCTCTAGGCCCATCCATGTTGTTGAAGTGGTAGAATTTCCTCTTTTTAATAGCAGAGTAGTACTCCATTGTGTATCTACACCACATTTTCTTGATCCAGTTGTCCATCAGTGGACACTTAGATTACTTCCAACTCTTGTTTATTGAGAAAAATGCTAAAATGAACATGGGGGTACATATATTTTCAAATTAGTGTTTTCATATTCTTCACATACATACCAGAAGTGGAATCACTGGATCATATGGTAGTTCTGTTCTAAATTTATTCTGAGGAATCTCCATACTGTTTTCAAATGGTTACCCCAGTTTACATGTCCACCATAGTGGGCAAAACTTTCCTTTTTGCACATCTCCATGAAGACTTGTAAAACAACCAGACCGCTTGCTATGGGCTAGGCACCCACTGACCCCTTCTGAAAAACCTCAAGCTATAAATTGCTGCTATTGTCAGCACTCCATTTTATAGAGGGGACACCGGGGTCCAGAGAGGGGTTGACATGTTCAAGGTCCACTCTGTTGTGAAGCCAGGGTTTGAACTCAGCAGTGTGAGCTCAGAGCCCTCACCCTGGACGCTGCAATGCATGTCATCATTGCCCACTTTGAGCCCTGGAACATTCCCCTAGTCAGCATGGATAGAGACAAGAGACCAAGGTGTACAGGTGGTCTTTTTTCACCCCTCCTCATCCCTTCCAACTCTCTGTGATCCTCAAAGCCCAGATGGTTCATCAATTTTGTTTGCATATCCAACTTGAGACACTGTCATTTCATTAACTCAAGTGAGGGGCTCTTCATACGAGGTTGAGCTTCAATAATTCTCTTTAAAGTTACAGAGAAATGTATGCTTAATTATATTTGCATATGAAAAATAGGGTCTAATTAGTTTGATTGATTATTATTTTAACCCTAATGGCATTTTGAGTATCTGTCCCAACTAATAGCAAGTGTATCGCTAATAAATCATTGAATTTTTATGGCATGGTCTATTGAGCGGGCTTATGAAATATATTTTATTAATATCCTAGAATGTATTGAAACTGATACAAGTCAAACAACTGCTCATTTATTAAACTGTTTAAATGTCAGTTTTATACAAGAGTAGTAATACAGGAAATATGTTCGTTCGGGAGACATCGGAAGGCCCCGGGTACTCAAATATTAGTTATCTTGGAAAAACATATTATGGAAATAAAAGTCCAATTATGTCATTTATTGTATTAAATAAATCTATATTGACTAACATAAATGTTGCACATTAGCAGATGTACTTCCTTTTCAACTTTGTAATTCTCTGGGTTTGTGCTCTGGGCACAGTGGAGGTTTGAGTCTGGCGTCCAGGGCAACCTTTCTGGGCAAAGAGGCCATTAGGAGCTGGTCAGTTCTCCCCACTGTGGTCTGAGGCTGTCCTACCCCAAGATGTCATTTTTTTTTAAAAATTAATTTTTTATTATAATTTTTACATCATTGTTCATTTTTAAACAATGTTTGCTTCCCCCCTCCCCCTCAGGTGTAGTCCCCATAGAGTTTCCTTCCCCAACGCACCCATGCACCATCACCTCAGTCCCCTGGGCTCCTCCCTCCCTGTCCCCCCTGCAGGATGTCTCTGGTTTATAATTGTCTGCTTGTTTTTGTTTTCCTCCTTCCTCTTACTGAGTCCTTTTCACCTTCCCCCTCTCTGCTCAGCTCCCCCTTCCTTGGGTGGGGCAAGGAACCTGGAACCTCCCCTTTCTATAGATATCACGGTGTTACAGTTTGAGAAGCAAAGTCAAATTTTAGTTTTGACTCTATCAGGGTTGGAGGGGGTCAGTAGGGGGTTATTTAGTCACGTAGTTCTCAACTGTTAAGGTGTATCAGAATTCCCAAGGATGCTGCTTATAATCCAGAGACCTGGTGCTTGCCCCGGTGTAGCAGCAGGAAGTCATGGAGCAGGATCTCTACGATCTGAGCAGACAGGTAAAGGAGAGTCCTGGAGCCCTTAGTGGCTTTTCAGTGGCTTTTATTGAGCTTTTACCTGGTACTCGGCAGGCAGGGGTGGGGGTGGGGGCGGTTGTGTGTGCCAGGAGGCTGGCAGGCCTCCCTGCCCCCGGCAAGTCCTCACTCTTTCTGGGCTCTCTGGCATTCTCGTTCTTTTTGATCTTGCTCTATTCTCTCATTCTGCCACTATTTCTCTCGTTCTCCTAGCATTCCCATGACGCCGCCCTTATAAGCCCAGTCTCAGCCCAGGTGTGCCCACCTATGCATGCCCACACCCCACTCCAGGCGCCTGCCATCAGGAATGCATATAGGACCACGGGGACACATCATCAATGTTAATGGTGTGAGGGTGTAAAAACCTGATGATTTTTTCACTTACTCTACACCTGGAGACTCCAATTCCTCAGGCTGGGAGTATAGAGGTAAGGGTTTCTTGTATTTGTAACCCCTGGTGATCCCAAAGCGCGGTCATGTTGGAAAACTGCTTTTCCAGTCCCTTGATTTTACAGAAGGGAAAAGTGAGACCCAGGGAGGAGACAGACTTTGCAAAAAAGTTTCAGAACTAGGATGCAAACATAGGAATCCTGATAGCTATTGGCTCTTTGTTCTTCCCAAGACTCAGGTTGCCTTTTTCATTCTAAACCCTAAGACATATTCTAGCAAGGCCCAGCTATTCCAGCTTATCCAAGCTCAGAAATGTTCAGGAGAGAGATGGGATATTGGAGATACTGGAGTCACAAAGAGGCAGGAAGGAATGGCTTGGGCTTGGGCATTGCCATCTTGCTGGGCAACAGTGGGCAATTCACATAACCTCTGTGATCACTGGCTTCTCTACCTGTAATGGACAGAATAGTGATGGCTTCTTCACAGAATGTTATGAGGCTCAAATGGGATTCTCACGTGAGGGGCTTAGCACAGTGCCTGGCACATGGCAAACCCTCATACATTTTGCCAATCATATAAATACAATATGGATACCCAGTCATGACCCGGGAAGGGAACCCAGAGCAGTGATAAGAGCATGAACCTGGGAATCAGACAGACCTGGATTCAAATCTCATTTCTCTGCTGGGGACATCAAGACAGGAATTCCACCTCTCTGCACCTCTGTTTCCTCATCTGCAAAATGGGAGGGCAGGAATATGTAGATGGTGTGTAGAGTTGGTTGTGGCTTTAAGAAAAGCTGTATCACACTTTAGGCTCAGAACCTGGTCGCCAAGTACTAAGAGTTATTGGACTTGTTATGCCACCAATTTCAATTCAGTGACCCCAAGTCCCAGGCAGTTGTAACTCTTGCCGATGAATAACATCCGCTGTTTGGGGCTGCTAAGCCAGTGGCCATGGAGATGGAAAGCAGGAAATTCCTCCCACTGCCTTGTTAACTGGCTGTGTGACCTTGGGTGAGCCCCTCACCCTCTCTGGCCCCACTGCCTTCTGTGTGAAATGAGGCGGCTGGTCTAGTTAATCTCCAAGGGCTTTTTCAGAGCCTTTAAAAAAGTCGATGATTGTAAAGGTCTGTGATTAGTGAGAAACCATCTGCCCCAGGCGAAGACCAGACCCTCCCCAACCTTTAGGAGGGAATAAAACAATAAGCAGACGGCTTAGCAAATTGCCATCTCACAGGCCTTAAAGACAAATATCTGCTTTTGTATCAGCCTTGATTGAAATTCTTATGCTATGGCGGCTGTCCCTGCCATCAATGCCTTAATTAGAAATTAGGACAGTCACATTGGCATAAATTAAATCAGACTAAAGATGATTAACAAAGTAATGCAAGAAATCATTAAATTAAACCATTGTGCCAAGTCCTCTGCTGATCTATCACAAATTTGGGCTGCTAATGAGGTCTTAATTAGTAAGTTAGGTCGAAATAATTCATGTCGTTCACTTCAAAGACAGCCCTCCTTCTCCCCTCTCCTTTTTTTCTTATCTTGTTTGGATCGGGCCCCCAGTGCAAATTTCTCATGGGCTGCAGAAGGGTGGTGGTATCATCAATAAATAAGAGTGTTCCCCAGATTATCCCAAGCGAAGGTGTTTATGGGAGGCCTGTTCCGATGTCAGATTAGACTGAAGGGGGGTAAACAGCTCACAACCTGAAAATGACAAATGGCAGGAATTATGACAGTCAGAAAGGTCATCGTCTCCTGAATCAGAGGGAAAAACTGGAGGCCCCTCTAGGGAAGGGTCATTGAGTGCTTTGGGGGCAGAGCTGAGGGCTTGGCAACCTGAGTAAGGATGGTTCCCTTCTTTCTAGAGCTCGTGACATCTTCCTTTTGTCCAGAACCAGCGGCACATGAAGGAAGGGGTTCTAACTCAGTCAGTAGGTCCTGCCCTTGTCAGGTTGCTCCCGGCATCACCTTGGTCTACCCAAAGAGGCTTCAGTGACGGGTCTGCAGCAAGCTCTTGGTAATGGCCATTGTGACAGGAGTTAGCGTTTACTGAGCATGTACTACATGCCAGGTACTGTGCTCAGTACTTTCCATGCCTTTTCTAATTTTGCCTGTGAAACATTCCTTAAAGTAGGTTTTATTGTGTGTCCATGTAACTGACAAGGAAGCTAAGGCTGAGAGGGGTGAATTGGCTTGTCCTATGTTGCATAGGATACAAGACTCTGGATGCTTAACCACTGTGCTCTCCCACTTTGACAAGTAAACAAACAACTGCTGTATGCAGGGTAGTTGGGAGAGTGATAGATAGGACTGTGGTAAGTATTGAATAGAAGGGCGCCTGGGGACAAACCAGCCAGCCACACAGATGAACATGCTGATTCAGTGTGATTTTAGATATAGGTGGGACTCTTGGAAGAACAATGACTTGAGGGTCAGGCAGGCCTGAGGTTGACACCTGGTTCTGCAAAATCCTAACCATGTGGTCCTTACCCAATTGTTTCCCCTCTCCAGACCTCAGTCTCCTCATCTGTCATATGGGTGCAATTGATGCCTACTCTGAGGAATTTATGAGGGTTCAATGAGGTCATGTGAAAAATGTGCCCTCTATACAGTAGGTATTTAATAAATATCATCTCCCCTCACTGGTGGTCTGGCAATTCAGTTAACTTCTGCTGTGTAACAAAAGACTTGAAACTTAGTAATTTAAACCAAAAGCAACTTAATGGATTCAAGATAAATCAGGTTGGCAATCTGAGCTGGGCTCAGCTGGAAGGTTCTGTCAACTGCTGGTGAGCAGGGTGGCTCCACCATGGGAACTGACTGTGAGTGGCCATGCCCATCCAACCACCCCACAGCTTGCTAGACTTTGAGGATTCAAAAGGAAATAAGCAAATTGGTCCTGGATTAGGGGTGAAAACGAGATGGTGGGGAGAAGGTGGTAGGCAAATGGGGAGGTTCAGATCTGAGGGCCCAGCTCTGTGGTGTTACCAGCAAGCTTGCACTGATAGTGGAGACCAGGTTCCCAGCAGAGCAAACGAGGACCAGGCTGATGGTACCAGCACTTCTCAAGCTGCCCCTTATGTGCAATTTTACTCAAGTCTCATTGATTCAATTTTACTCAAGACTGCGGAAGACCCCTCACCCCCTCTTGAGATGGTCAGGCCCTAATCCCTGTGACTTGCGACCATATTGACTTATACTACAAAAGAGACTTGGTGGATATGGTGAAGTTAAGGATCTTGAGATAAGAAATTGCCCTGAATTATGGGTGGGTCCAATGCGATCACAATGGTCTTTATAAGAAGGAAGTAGAGGGATGCTACATAAGAGAAGGGCGATGTGAGGATGGAAGCAGCGATTAAAATAATGGGCATCAAAGATGGAACAGTGGCTCTCAAGCCAAGGAATACAGGTGGCCCCTGGAAACTCCTCGACTTTTGCCCTTAAGGCTCATAGAAATGTAAGAATAAGTATGTTGTTAAAAGTCACTAAATTTGGAGTAATTTATGAACTTGTAGTATCATGAGAAATGAAAGCATTGGCCAAAGCAAGTCATGTGACCTTGCCCAGATTCAAGGGGTGAGAAGTAGACCCCCACCTTTTCATGGGAGCTGCAAAGTCCCTTTGTGTGCACACGAGGATGGGAGCAATGTTTGGTCATATCTGGCGGTCTCCCTCAGCTGTGAATACTTTTCTTCACCCTAGTGATTTAATTAAATTTTATTTTATTTATTTTTTAAAATATTTATTTGTTATTTATTTTATTTATAAAAGCACTGGGTACAGTCAGAAGTGCGGGAGGGTGAGAGAATTCACCAGAGCCAGAGCGGGGACCAGAACAGGCAGACTGATGAAATACACTGCTGAGGGGAGCAGCGGGCGCGGCAGGAGAGGTCTGTCGCGCCATGTGGGACCCTCGCCGGTGGTCAGGGATTGAACCGGCGCTACAGAGCTTTACAGCCCAGCGCTCAACCGCTGCGCCACCAGGGGAGGCCCTCACTCTAGTGATTTTAAAATAATAGTAATAATTATGATAATGATACCAGCATGGTGTCATGTATACTTAATGAGCACTTTACAGAAGCAGGCAGAGCCAATCACACAGCGCACTTACTTTTTCTTTATTGTGGTAAAATATACATAACATAACACGTACCACTCTAACCACTTTGAGGTGTATGATTCAGTGGCACTAAGTGTATTTACAATATCGTACAACCATTACCAACATCTCTTTGCAAAATATTTTCATCATAAAAACAGAAATTCTATTCCCATTAAAGACCAATTCTCCATTGTCTCCTTTCTCAGTCCCTGGCAGCTTCTATTGAACTATCTGTCTAATGAACTTGCCTGTTTTATGTCCCTCGGATAAATGGGACTCTTACAAGTTTTGTCCTGTGTCTGATTTAGTTCATTTAGCATGTGAAATTTGAGGTTCATCCATGGGGTAGCATGTGTCAGAAGTGAATCCTTGTAGCCATCCTCAGGGTAACTGAGGCTCAGAGAGGTGCAGTGACTTATCTAAGGTCACACAGCTGATAGGTGGGAGTATCAGAGCCTGAACTCAGATCTCCCAGATTCCAAGGTGGGCATGGTGACCACCTTTCACTTCTCTATCCTGCCTTGCACGGCAGGTGCTGGACCTCGTGGGTCTTAGTACCACGGCCCGACCACCTTTCAATAACCTCCCTGGCCACACTTTGCTGCCCAAAGTCTTTCATTTATTTTCCATAGTTGAGGCGGCTGCCTACCCAGCGAGGTCCAAAACAATCACTTCTTCATTGATTCTGCTTCAATTAATTAAAAAATCCATCTAACCACTCCACAGCTTGATAGACTTTGAGGATTCAAAAGGAAATAAGTAAATTAGTCCTAGAATGGGGGTGAAAGTGAGGTGATGGGGAGGGGGGCAAATGGGGGAGGTTAAGATCTGAGGGCTCAGCTCTGTGGTGTTACTAGCAAATTTGCAGGAGACCTAGGGTCCCCCCAAGATGCTGGCAGGGAGGCAGGACCCTGGACCTGGGGGTTGTATTATTATCAGCATTCTTCATAATAGCTGCCTTGTGTTGAGCACTGTTCTGGAAAGGGCAATTCGGGTATGTTCCATGCATATTAGCTCAACCCCTCACAGTGGCTCTGTGAACCAGATGAGGAAACTGAGGCTCAGAGAAGTTGTGTGACTTGTCTGAGGCCTCACAGCTAGAACATTACCAAGAATCTTTTATTTATTTATTTATATTTGTTTTTTTCCTGCTCCTCTGTTGGGTGCATTTTCTGACATGTCCAGTCTGGGGCTAGGAGGTGAAGGAATGTGAGCCAGGGTGCTGTGCTTTGGAGGGAGTGAGGGACACTGTCTCTGAGGAAGAGGGGAAGAACTCAGATGTAAAACTCCTGGGATGTTATTCAGAGCAGGAAGCAACCTTACTAGGTCATTTGCTTGATTTCTTCCAAACTATTCTCAGCCTGCAGAATTCACTGGTAAAATAAACTCTTATGTGGATTTCTTAAAAGAAGAGCCCTAGCCAAAGCTGCTTGGCTGAATAGTAATAATAATACTAACCTGTGATGCTGGAGCGGCTCACAATGGCCTGCTAGAGCAGCTTCTTAAATATTCAGGTCTTGTATAAGCCAGTTGTGAGACAATTGGCTTGAAATCTGTCATGATGGGAGTGTTTACACACCGGAAATTGGCCAGTGCTAAAAATCAGCACACCTTCTCTTCATGGCTCCCCCTCCCCAAATTGATCATTACAATCACTGATAATGACCATGTAATAAATATTTGCGGAGTGCCAGACACTGTGCTAGTGTTTCATAAAAAAGACACCATTTAAATTTAAACCACATATTGAGAAGGATTGTAGTAATATATTAATTATCTCTCAGGTGGGGAAAACTGAAGTCTAGAAGGGTGTCTGTGGCCACTTGCACAACATTGCCAGCTGGTAAACATTAGCACCTGCTTCATTCAGAATCTCACATCCTGTCTGATGGACCATGGAGCAGTCTTTAAAAATCTCTGCATCCCAGAAGGGAGTGTGTAGCTTGGGCCCACGTGCCCAGCCAGGGGTCCTGTGATTCCCACCCTGCAGCATAGTCGGGGGCATCGGGCAGCAGATGGGCATGTTCTAGGTGGGTAAGAAGGCCTGTTCAACCCAGACACTCTGGAAGTGTCTGGCCAGTTCCCCCCTCTCTCCTGGAGATGGCCGTTCTGACACTGTTAGTTTTATTTCTAGAATGGATGATCAGGGACAAAGCAAACCCTCTTAGTGCCAGGAGTGCTCATAAATTATGGGAAGATGAGAATATTTTAATACAAACCAAAGAATCTCAAGTACAAAGAACTATTCTGAGAATGTTATTCTCCCCCCTTGACCCCCCCCTTTCTGTTCCCCTGATATTTGGAGCTGAGAAGGCTCCTCGGGGAATTTATAACAAGTAGAATATTTAAGGGTAGGGAGCCAGAGGTCTCTTTGGCATTCTCTTTTCAAGGGAAGTCACCTCGGAGTGTCTGGTACGTGCATGAGTGACATGAAAGGAAGGCTGTGTGCAGAGAATATGCCAGGAATTGTCAATTATGCAAAAAAAAATTGCTTGTCCAAAAGAGTGATGTGTCTGGCTTTATTCCCTAAGCGGAGTTCAGCATTCCGGCCAAGGCCTTTGCCAGACACTGCGATTTTCTGGAAGCAACTTGGGACTTGGTCCTCCATCCCAGCTGTGGGCAGTAGGTCACTTGGTCAGCTGGGGGTCACTTTCCAACTTCCACCAGAGATAACCTGTGCTTTGACCATCTCAAAGAGCACCTGCTATTTGAAATTCTTAGGCTGGGAGATCATTTCCAGGGATGATCTGAATTGGTGATATGTTGTATCCAGTGCTATGCAGGGGAGAAAAATCTGTCCAGTGAATGTATCAGTTATCCATGGCCACAATAATGCTGTGTAACAAACAGGGAGGGAAGAGATTTGGATCTTTTTTGCAATTAATCTATCATGATGAATAAATAGAAATCATTAGTGTCACTTACAATTATTGCTGGCACTTCTATGTTGGAGTCTCAGGCGTATATGCCAGAATACTACCCCAGACCCCACCAGGCTCCAGGTTAGTTAGATATTTCTTCAGGTCCTAGCTGGGCTTCCACCTACAAGCTGGTGAACTGGATGGTCCAGGATGGACTTATACTCACAACTGACTGTTGACTGACTGTTGACTGATGATGGAGCTGCCTGGGCCACCTGTCTCCTGCCCTAGAGCAGGCTAGCGTGGACTTGCTTAGCAGAGTTCTAGAATGGAAGCTACAGGATTTCTTAGGTGCAGACCAGGCATGATGTCACTTTCAACACACTCTGGTGGCCAAAGCAAATCACACAGCCAGTCCAGATTCCAGCTGGGAAAGTCTTCATCTTTCACTGGGGAGAGCTTTTTATTGTGCTGGGTGTGGTTTCAGGGAGGGAAGACATTTGGATCCTTTTTTTTTTTTTGCAATCAATCTATCATGATGAATAAATGGAAGTCATTAGTGTCACTTACGATTATTGCTGGCACTTCTATGTTGGAGTCCCCTGGGGGATGCTGGGGTGAGAGGTGAGTAGGGAACAGTCCCATTTTGAGTCAAGACTTAGAAACAACCATGACGGAGGGTAAGTGCTGTAATGGGGAAACTCAAGCAGTGGAGGGAGGCCACTGGAGGCACCAAACATTCTCCAGAGGGCAGGGAAAGCTTCCTGGAGGTTACTCCTGATCTGAGTTTAGACATTGAGTGGGAGTTCACAGGGTGAAGGGGGTGCATAGCAGGAGGTGGCGGGGGTGGGGGGAGCAGAAGCCTCTCTGGGAGAAGGAAGGGACCTGCAGGGCACTTTCCGGCTGGTGGCCAGTGGCAGGCAGGGCAGACGCTGTGCTGGGGGAGGGTGCATGGAGCTGTGAGCCTGGGGCGGGACCTCAGATTTGGCCATGGGCCATGAGCCAGGTTTTGGGCTGGGTGCAGGGTCTCAAATTAGGTGGAATTCCTGCCCCCAAAGACTTCCTCTGGGTGAACAGGGATAGTTCTGACCCATGGATTTGCTTGCCTGTGGACACTCTCTGGATTCTCCCCCTCCCAGGGTGGCTGCGGGGGTGGATTAGGGAAAAACAGGTGGTAGAAAACTACAAAGGGGAGATGGCTTCGCATCTCCAGCAGCCGGGCTTTCCACAGATTTCTCCATCCCAAGGGGGATGCCCAAGGTCATTTGTGCTCCTGAGGAAGGCGCTGTAAAAATCAACAGCTGGAGTGTTTTTCCAAATAGCACACTCCCTGCCCCAGGCCACATCTCCCCCTCCTCTCTCCATCCTCATCTTCCCCCAGGTGCTTTTTTAAAGGCTTCCAGGTACCCGCACTCTCCCTGGAGCTCTGCTTCTCATGCCGTGTGATTGAATCCAGGGGAACTGGCTGCACACAAAGCCATCAAAACCCAAGTGGCCAAAGATGTCCAACTGGCTCAAATTGGCCAGAGAATGAGTATTTCTTGGGTGTCAGAAAAGGGCTCTGTCTGGGTCCCGAAGCCTCCATCCCTCCCTCCCTGGGAGAGAGGGGAGCAGCTGGCTTGCGTCATTCTCCCGAATTCCTAGCCTGGCAGTGGTTAAAATGTGATCCCTTTTATTCGAGTAATAGAGACGAAGTTCCCGGGCCTTCGAGGAGCATCAATCCCGAGATTTATTAACCAATTTAAAATACTATTGTCTTTCACTTCAGAGCAAGATTGAGAGGTGTTGTTGGAGGAATGTAAAGGCAGAGTGACTGAGCCTCAGAGCCAGGAGGTGTCTGTACCTGGGACTCCATAGATATTCATGAACATTCCCGTATTTAGTGAAGGAAATAACTTAATACCGACAGTGCGATGGAATAATAGCTATTTCCTGGCTGACTTGCAGGCCTCAGAAAATGAGATTGCGGCGGCTTCATTTTTCTTGTCTTTTCCCGCGCTCCCTGCCAGAGAAAGCGGCCACCGCTGGGATTCTCTCTGCATTGCCAATGAGCTCTGCCAGCGGCCCCCTCCCGGCCCTGGCGTTTTTTCTTCTTACCTCCTCTCCCTTGCCCTGACCTTGGCCTAGGCTGGGTGGAGAGGTCACCCTATGCCCTATTTAGGAGTCCGGATGGGGATTCATAGCTCAGCCTTTATTCAGGTGAAGGGAAGGCACTCCTGTCCATTCTGGATGGCTTTAACATCTGTTTATTCAGTGTTCACCAAGTATTTACCATGGTCTGGATGCCAAGGTTCATACTCCCAGGCCCTTCCCTCTGGAGCTCATGGTGTATTGAAGGAGACAATAAGGAAGCATTTTGGGGCTTCCAGAGCTGCCCACCCAAGCTCAGTGAAGCTCCAAAGAAAGTGGGATTCATCAGAATCCTAGAGGGATGGTCAGGAAGGGCGCTGTGATCCATGTGTCCATCTGGCATTGCTAATAGTAAGAGTCAGCGAGTGACCCCTGATAGTCCTTCATAAGCATTATTGTGTTTGGACCTCATAGCAACTTAATGAGATGGACTCTACTAATCTCCCCATTTTACAGGGAAAACAATGAGGCTGGGCTGGATGAGTTGGCTTCCCCTTGGGGGAAGTTTCCAGCTATAATTGGAACCCAGGTTCTACTGGTATTTGCCCTTGGAGAGGGCATCCCAGGTGGTAGGAGCAGCCTGGGCAAAGACATAGAGAAGTGAAGTAGCCTGATGCTTTGGGGGAACCAGGAGAAGTGGCTATTGGGTTGAGGGCAAGATGGGAGTGGATACCTGAGAAGATGTGGTAAGGAGGCTCTTTCATTAGTGACTCAGCGAGTGGGCATGTGGCAAGACTGTGCTAGATAGAAAGAGGCAGTGCAAAGGCCCTGTGGCAGTAGGGCCACAGAAAGTCCAAGAGCAGGGAAGAGTACAGAGTGGCAGGGGAGGCAGAGAGGTTGGCACATTCCAGATCCTACATTGCTGTGAGGCCCTGGTCAGAATCTGGTCCCCAGAAATAAGGGGAGGCGCTGCAGAGTCAAGCTTGGGGTGACACAATCAGGTTTGGTTTTGGCAAGATCCCGGGTGATGGGAGAAGGGAATGGGAAGGAGAGCACAAGTAGGGATGTCAGTTTGGAGACGATGGCCATCAAGTGTGACTTGGATAGGGTTGATGGGGGATGGAAGGCTGGAGAGCAGTGGTTAGTCAGTGGCTGATATGGGGGAGGGGAGAAGAGGCATACCCTACTTGTTCCCCAAAAGCTGAAGGAAGTCATTTTAGGATTAAGTAACAGACAACCCCCTCTGCACATCAGCTTGCTGTATCTAGAGAACTTAGGCTACTAGAGATGATGGAGGGGAAAATGTTCCTTAATGTAGGAAGAAGCAGAGAAATTTCCTGACAGACACATTGCAGCAGATATTTAGGGGAAATTCCTAGCATTGTTAGTGGGCTGGGGGATTCTCTTTAGGGACCATAAGAATAACACATGATGGTGGAAAATGGCTGTTTTAACACCCAGATGTCTGTCTGGAATGTCATGGCATCAGTGGGCGGGAAGGATAATGACCAGTTTCAAGACCAAGCAAATCAGAGAGGCTGGCAAATTCCCCAAGCCCACACAGCTCACTGGATGACCTCTAGCAATGGTGTTTCCCACTGTGTCTGGTCCCTAACCATGTCCCTCTCTGGATCTCAGTTGCCTCATCTGTAAAATGGGGATAATTCCTATGTCTTTCTCCAGGGGGAGTGCTGAGTTTTAAGGCAGTGGGCCAGGCTTTGTGTTTGGTGCATGCCGGGGACAGGTACTGGGTAGTGTGGCTCAATCACACTAAATTCCCTCCCCAAGGCCTTTGACAGAACTGTCCTCTCCTTCCCTGGCATCCCCAGGGCTCTTTGCTCCTTCAAGTCTTTGCTTAAATGGCACTGCCCTAGAGAAGGCCTCCTTCACTGCTGCATCTAAGAAGACCCTCCTTATTGTCCAGATCAGTTCCTTTTCATTCTCTCAATAGCACCATGACCATAATGGCCAGCACATTATTTATTCATGTGATTGGTAATCAACAGTGCACCACAGGCTCCTTGGGGTACAGACCGTGGGTGGAGTAGAAATTGAAGCGAACACTGTGGGGAGTTTATACTGTGCTGGGTCCTCTTCTAAAACCCTTACCTGGGTCAATTCTCTGAATTCCGACACCCAGTTGGTCCTATTTTATTGATGGCACATAGAGATAACATTTCCAAGTTCACACCACCAGGATGACCAGGGACACCCCAATATTTGAACCCAGACCATACCTGGCTCAGAGGAGGCACCCAAAAAATACTGTTGCAGGAATAAACAAAGGAGTCTCATTAGAAAAGACCTCGAGTGAGTGTGAACCGGTTGCATAACTCTAGTCTTGGGGACCATGAAGTGGTGAGAGCTGCCAATTTAGCTGATCAAAGGCCCCCTCTGGCTTCCAGCCCATGGCCAGGCCTCCAGCTCTGAGACAGAAGGGAGCAGACGTGCCCGCAAGGCTGCACAGGGAAGTGCCTGGGCCCTTCCTCCACTAAGAAGTAATAAAAAATTATATTTTATCACCATGTTGGAATAAAGAAGGATCTAATTCAGCCTGGATTATATTAAAATTTACTTTTAATTTTAAAAGAAATTAAAAAATTTCATGGGCCTCTTAAAAGGTGTCACTTGGCACTGCTTACTATGTGTGATGAAGTTGGCCCGGATCAGTTGAGATCTCAGCAGACCTGGTCCTGAGCTCAAAGCTGCCATTGTTTCTTGTAAGTATCGTGGTGAGCATTCATAGAGGGGATGTTTATGTTCATTACAGAGATGGGAAAACTGAGGCTCAGAGAAGTTGCTGGCTCTGCCCCAGAGCACAGAGCAGGTCCATGGCAAAGCTCGTGTCTGTCTGACATTTGTTACATCATCACAGAAAGTTCTAGCAAGGGCACTCTCTGGCTGTGCTGAGGATGGGTTAGTTCCACATGGCAGTAGATTTGTCACAGCATCAAAATAAATGTGGGATAGTTTCAGGGAGGGCTGATGCGACAGAGATATGGGTGTGTCCTGTGGATTCTTGCCTGACTTGCAGTCCCAAACAGGAACAAAGGCAGGGCCAGCGCCTTTGAGCCTCTGAGCCTCAGTGCTTTTGGGGTGGAGACTGGGGCTATTTGTGGGCTGGGAATGAAGTTCCTGTCTCTGAGTACAGGTGGCTGTTTTGTTGTGAGTTCAGTGGGAAGTTAATAAATGCTCAGAGAGCAATGGCAACTGAGTCTGAAGTAACCCAAGGGATGGTAAGAACCCTGAGCTGCCCAGCAGCTGCCCAGGGGCCCCTCCACATCAGGGCTGTCAGAAGAAGCTGTTGAGTCAGACAGCCCCTGCTTCTCACAATGACTCTCTGCTCCCTGGTGTGTGGCCTTGGGGGAGTAGCTTCACTGTCTCAGCCTTGGTTGCCTCCTCAGTAAAATGGGCTAGTGAGACTTACAATCACAGCTACAGCTCAGACTCCATGGGCACATTATGATGCTTAAACCCAGTGTCCAGCCGAGGGCCAATTAATGGGGCTGTTGTAAACCGCTCTTCTCAAATCCACTGGAGGCTCTGGACCCGGCCCACAGATAGGACTGAGTTCCTACGATGCACCGGTTCTGGACTCGGTGCTGAAGATACTCACTGCATCACACTGGTCCTTCCAGACCTTAGAGTCAAAAGGAGGGAAGCCAAAAAATAATATAAACAGGAACTATATGGTAAGCAGATGCTGGTAGTGGAGGAGGGGAAGGGAGTCTACTCTTCCCTTGAGGGGGGTGACGGGGGTGAAGTCTAGTAAGGGAGCATTTGAGTAGAGTCCTAAGACCGTGAGACAATAAGCCATGGGCACAGCTGGGGGAAAGCACTGGAGTTAGAGGCACTGGCACGGGCAATGGCCCTGGGGTGGGAATGTGAGGCTGAATTTGAAGAAGGTGGCTGGGCTGACGAGTGGAGGACAGGTGATGGGGGAATATCGGGTGTGAAGACTCATTAGAGTCCTGGCTTTTCCCTCCCCCTGCCCAGGCCTTCATGCTGCCCCTTCCTTCTACTGGTACTGGCCGGAGATGCTGGCTTAGTTCTGTCTCAGTTTCTCATTTTGGAAAATGGAATGGATGACCCCATCTCAACACTCTGGACTGTGCTCATAGACCGTCATGGCTGGGGTCTGGGAAGGGCGAGGAGTCTACTGGTGCCGTCTTCCTAAAGCCCAACCTGTGTCAGCCTGGCTGGGAGGAAAATTTAAGGGCAAGATCTGCCTTTTCCGGGGTGACCTGGCTGAAAAGAGGAGGATCCTGCGAGAGTAGGAGGAGGTTTTGATGATGGTTCAAGTTGACAAGTCTCCTGTGCAGGCACTCGCAGCTAGAAAGACAAGCCTTAGAATTGACACTACCTTTATTATTACTGGTGATCCCTCTAGCTGGGGGACGGAAGTCCTGGAAAACAGGGAAGAAAAATTCCTTCTGTTCATGGCTCAGAGGGGTCTCCGGGGCCTAATCTTCCCAGGTCTCTTAGATTTCCATTAGTGTTCTATTTAGTTGGGGTTCAAAATTACGTTTTTCCTCCTGTGTGCCAGGCTGGTCCTGGACATCGGGGACACAGCTGTGACCCAGCTTAGTCCTTTCCTTGACAAGTTTAAAATCTGCTGGACAAGACAGACTTGTGCATGGGAGATGACAGCTCAGCAGAAAGTGCTGTGGTGGGAAGGGCACTGTCTGGTAATGCATGGGGAGGCGCTTGATTTGGGGGTGGAAGGAGGGAAGAGGGGGTGCGTTCTTAGGGAACAGAAGCAGGAACAGAAGCATGAGGGAGAGTCAGTAAGGAAGTGTGGGTGGGAGAAAAGAAGACCCAGCAGAGGGCACAGCCAGGGCAAGGACCTGGATGGAAGGGGGCAGGGCGTGTTCCTAGAGCTCAAGCATATGGGGGGCTGGGCGCAGTGGAGAGGAAGCTGGGCGTGGAGGGCAGAGGGACCTGCAGCAGTTGCATCAGGAAGGGCTTGGTTTTTGAGCAAGGACTTCACCCTCCTCATCAAACCTGCCCTTCTTCAGTGCCTTGGCTTCTTAACAGGAGCAAACTGTGGTCCCTGCTCTGGCATTCACAGCTACAAAGGTGCCCAGATGGACCCTCCTGCCCGAGGATGGCCTTTATTGTGCAATACGGAACACGGAGATGGAGGCAGCCTGGGAGCCATCAGTTCGATTTTTTTAAAAGGAGAAACTGAGTCCCAGACACATGTGACTCAGCCAAAGCTATGCTGCTCTAGGAGCCAGGCTCTGCCCTGCCGCTCACACGGAAGGTTGGCCCTGAGGCTGTGTCCAGTGCATGGGGTCAGCAACTCCACCCCAGCTGAGACCCTCACTCGTAGCTGGTGCATTGCAGGCCTGTGGTCAAAGCCAGTTCTTTTCCTCTCTCCTGTCATGAATTCCAGTCTGCTGCCACTCCTTGGCTGTGCAAGCTGCAAGCAAGGATTCACCCTCTCTGAGGCTCCTCTAGTAGGTGGGAAGATGGGGTGGGAATACACCTGGGATGTCTTCCAAGGGCTGACATTGTGAGAATAGAAAGGGACAGACAATTGATTATTCGAAGGCTAGGGTAGTCACACAATTCCATTTCAGCCTCCTCAAGCAGCTTGGGTCATTTTGCTTGCTCACGTTAGGAGCAGGGACGAGAGGCCAAAGGGGAGAATCCATAAAAGGCAGAGGTGGCCCCCGGTGTGCCTTTGCATTTGGGTTTCATCCCTACAGGAGAGTCATTTCCAAGCCACAGCTGCCTGTCTCCTTTGAAGAGCATTGGCGGCAGCCGCCATCCATCACCCGCTTGGCATGATTGTTAAGTACTAGCGCTCAGTGCCGAGGGCTGCAGAGGGGCTGCTGAGAGGGGTCAGCCCAGGGCCAGGGAATTAGAAAGAGGCAATCAAAATAGAGGGACTGGAGCAAACTGGTTAACGCATGGGCTGTGAACAAGGCAGCACTGGGTCAGATCCCCATGTAGTGGGGGCTGGCAGCTCGGCTGCCTCATGTCTGCTCTGCTTTATGGCAACAGAGTCTGTTCCTCCTGGTGGGAATGGTCCTCTCCTCACCTCACTCCTCTCCCCGCTGCAGGGGTTGGCATAGGACTCTGACTTGGACAATAGCATTTGCAACCCTTCTGTCCACTGAGAGCAGGTTAGATGGTTATGCCAACCCAAATTGGTCCAGTGATTCCTGGGCTTCTGCTGTGGCTGCTGAATCAGTGTGGGGTACACCTAGAGCTGCGCTGACTATCTTACCTCCTACAGGGAGCGAGTTCCTGGGAGAAAAACTATTACAAAATTAAGCACACCAAGAGATGGAGAAAGAGAGATTCCTGGGTGCCTGGATCCAGCCATTCCTGATGCTCTTCCCTCAGACTTTTCTGCCACATGAGCCTATATGCTCCTTTCATTGGTTTAAGGAGCTTTTTCTTAAATTGGATTTTACAACAAGAGTAGCCATGAGTGCCCACAGGTACACCTGAGATATGTGATTATACTTCTTTGGACTTCAGTTTTCTTATCTATAAAATGGGAATGACAACAATAACTCATAGGTTTTTTACTTAGGTTCAATGAAATAATGTAGGTAAGGCACTCATCGCAGAGTTGGCTATAATAAAGGCTCAGCTCAGTTGTTACTAAACCACGCCCATCCATTAAAGACCTATCAAACTCTGTCGTAGCCACATGTTCTCTTATGAAGTGTTCTATAAGACTAAAATGGTGATCACAAATGTAAAATGTGTACTGGGGAGTCTGGCAAATTTATAGTGTGGTTGATTAAAAAGTTTTGGGAGCCCAAGTGATGAGGAATGAATGAATTGTGAGTACTGTGGGGTCAAGATGGAAGGTGAAGGGAGGGGTCTGAGTAGAAGCATCTACTCTGGGGAACAGTCAGGAGGCGTTTTGACATATTACATGGCCGCTCAGCACTGAGCACAGTGCCTGAGACACCAAGATAAATGACAGCATGCGTCCATGAAATAATCGACAAATATTTCAACCTCAGATGTGTCTCTGATTTGATCTCATAGATGCAGGGAGCCCTGTAAGTTCTTGAGCAGGGGCTAGCAAGAGAACATCACTTACGAAGGCCCCCGGACAGTGTGCAGGCACCAGGCAGGAGGCTGCAGGGGGACCTGGGGAGCTGAGAGTGGCAGGAGTTATCTGTGGTCAGGATTAGGAGGCGACATCAGGGACACGGACAAAGCGTGGGACATGATGACACACGGACAAAACTGAAAACAAGACTATGTGAGTGTGTGTGAATTTGTTTTTAATGCACTTATATGTGTGTAAACGTACGTGTGTGGTGGTAAGCTTGTGTGTTGAGTGTAAATGTATGTGCATATGTTATTGGCGGGCTTGTGTGTGAGTGTCTGTGTGAGTTTGTTGGCGAGCTTACACATATTGGGAGGTGTGTGTGTGCTGTTGAATGAATGGACTTTGTGAGTTCAGTGTGTGCAAGTTGGTGAGGGGGTGGAAAGTGTGACTGAGTGCAGGAGCAGGTGAGTATGTGCATGAGTGTGTGAGTGTGTGTGAGTAGGCTGTGAGCTGAGTGCAAGTGGATCTGAGTGTGCATGTGTGGGAAGTGTTGAGGGGATGGTCCTTTGTTCCCATGTTGCATTTCTAATTGGCAACCATTCACTTCCCTGCTTGTGGCCCCATCGACTGAGCCTTTGAAGGTGTTGGGGGGTCTGGTGAAGCTCTGGATTCTCAGGAGAGATGCTTGTGGGGTGAGGGAGTGAAAGGTCAGCAGAGAAGGACCCCGGCTCTTGCTCCAAGTAGCTCTGGCCATGTCTACACTGCGCTGCTCTGTAAGACAGCCTCCTCACGAGGCCTAGTAGCTCTGTTTCTACATGTTGCGGCAGGAACTTTGCTGCTGCTTTGCAGCAGGAATATGATGAGGGACAGAGCAGTCATGGAGCAGGTTTGCAAGGCAAGACTCTGCTGTTTGAGCAGAAGTTCTTGTGCCGTTTATTGAAAGCATGCAGGCTGGTGACAGCTGATCATGCGACAATGGTATGAGGGATGAAGTCTGGAGGGTGGGATTGGAATGGGGGGCAAAGTTTTACGAGTGACAGAGATGGGGACATCGTGACCACATGTCAAGAGCCATTTGCATCAGCAAAGTATTTGATGTTATCACAGGCAGAGTTATCCCGAGACCACCATGGAGGTAGTCACGTAATCAGCTCAGCAGCGTCCTAGGCATCCCTGGGCTTGCCTTGTGATACGGGCTATACCCCGTAGGTAGTCAAGGAATGCTCTGCTGTGATTTGCAGATAGCAAATAGGTCACAGTTGCCCATGAGTGGCCAGCTAGTAGCCAGTTCTCAGGAACCCACATCTCCATCTGCTATCTATACTAATAACCTTCCTACTATTTAAGGAACTATACTCTGATTACAAATGCAGTGCATGCTTATTGCAGTAAATTGGTAAATTAAAGAAAAAATAAAACCCGTCTATAATCCCATCCCTTGCAGATAATTACTATTCTCATTTTTATGTATATCTCTCTAGACTCTTTCAAAGCACATTCACATGTATATTACTTTTATTCTTTTTTTTACATCACTAGGGCTCATGTGGCAATATCATTTATCACTCACCCAATCACTCCTCCCAAATACCCCCACATTATCAACTATTCTTTGTTAATGTGATTTTGACTGGCTTTCTTCAATTCCATGATTTAAAATAAAAACATTTCTGTTTTCTGGCCATTTTTGTCATACCCCATCCCCTCCCTATATTTAGCCATTGCAAGTAACGTTTCTGGCATGTGCTTTTAAAATTTCTTTTCCTTTCTGAATCCTCTCATGGGCTCTTCCCATGTGAAGAAGAACACTCCTTCTCCTGCCTTTCCTTGGGGAAATTTGAGCCATCCTTGAGGTCTCAGTTTAGAGGTGCCTCCTCCAGGAAGTCTTCAGTAAGCACCATTTTTGGATGAGGTGCCTCTCCTTCCTGGAGTGTTCTCTCGTGCCCTCATCACCCTAGGTGATGAGGACTTGCATCAATGACCTGCTCCTGGCTGGACCAGGAGTTTAAGGGAGCCCAGAGTCACATATTATTCATGGCAGTAACTGGTACAGCACCATACAAAGCAGGGCCTGTGTAAATATTGGATAAATGTTGAACAAACACTGCGACACACATCCTTGGATCATCATGGGGTAAGTGCTGGCACCCCCATTTGATAGATGATGAGCTTGAGACTCAGAGAGGCAGTGAAAGCTGAAATGAGACAGAGCTGCACTCAGAACCCCGTTCCCTAGGATTCAAGCATTGTTTCTTGGGTGCTATACCCCCTCGACCCCAGCATTTTGCTCCTCCCATAGCTTACCCCCCCACCCCCCGCTCCCCAGCTCCTGGAAAAGGCCAGAGACAGAAGGAAAGGAGCTGGGCTTCCAGAAGAGCGGGCTCTGTAACCTGGGAAGCAGAAGGCGGCACCTGCTCCAGCAGGAGAGGAGCCGGGAACATGCACCCTGTGCCAGCATTTCCCGTTATTTTCTTCCGGAGGAGAACTTGGCCTCCTTCCCTCATGCTGAGGACTCACAAAATCCGATTTGAAATCTACTCAAGTGTGCATTAACCAACTTCCTCTTGGCACGGGCTGGGGAGTCTATAATTAGAGCAGACGCCATACCATTTAGTGGGTTTCATTAACATGAACCGAAAGTGCACTTGCAGAGGGAGATGCTCGAGAAGCGAACTTGGGCGCGTTCTCTGGAGGGCTTGCGCTTGCTGAGTGCCAAAAAGATGCCTTTCTAAGTTCAGAGATCGTGGCTGGCTGAATACGGGTGAGAATGCCGCCCCGGGGAGGCGGTGTTGGCCTTAAATGCCAGAGGCTTGAGGTGGGGTACGCTCACATTCAAATCTCAGCTCCCACACTCAGGTGAGCAACTCAGTCGCTCTGAGCTGTTTTTCATCTGTGCAATTGAGACATGATCACCCACCTTAGAGGGTTATGTTGTTAAGGTCTATATGAGACATTGTATACATAAAACCACAGCAATATATATATTGAGTAATAATAATAACAATAATGATTATTAAAGCCACCACCACCACCAAAGAATACCCAGCACTGATTGAGCACGTATTACGTCCCAGGCTTTGTTCAGACACTATATGCATTAACTCAGTTTTACAACATATGGTAAGAAATATTAATATCTTCAATATACATGCAGGAAATGGAGGCCCTGGAAGTTATGCCATTTGCTTCAGATCACACAGGATGTTACTGTTCACTAATATTTCCAGGGGCGGGCGGGGGGGAGCATGATGGTCTAAGAATGTATGCAGTTGGCTCATGGGACATCCCAAGCTCATCAATGCTAGGAGCCATGATTTTCCTGACTAGGATACTTGGGCCCAGAAAGGGGAGAGGCACAAAGTAAATTCATTTATTGGGCATATCCAATATGATCTAGGTGCTTTTATATGTGTTATTTTATTTTGTTCTTCTCCCTGGGAGATTGTAAGCATGAAAGAATGAAGTCAGAGAGTGGTATGTCTCATCCAAGGTCGTGCAGTGCTGTGATTAAAACTCTGGTTAGTTCAATTACAAGTGAATTGTTCCTTTTACAATACTGAAAGATCACCTGAGTCAGTCAGCATTCTTTTGGTGCAGAAGCTAGCTTGAGGGGAAAAGGAAGCTTGTTGAATCAGCTAATTGAAAACTCTAAAAGTTGACCTTCAGGCATGGCTGAATCTGGGTGCCTGGATAAATTGCACAGGCATTGAACTTTCAGCCTCTCTTCATCTGTGATGGCTTCATCTTCACGCAGCCCCTTTCCTCATGAGGGTGAGCTCTCTAATGGCTTTTGGGTACCTGTCACTGACTAACCTTTGCTCTCCTGTACCACTCCCCAATCCCATAGGCTTCATGATCTTCTAGTTTGATCCCAAGCTAGAAGACTAGGTCATGTGTTCCTCAGGGGGCAGCCTCCTGGGAGTCAGGGAATGGGCTTGGGGTGGAAGGCAAAGGGGGATAACCAATACCTCTTCCCATTCCCCATATTAGCACCACTCTTGATTCCTTCATGACAGCTGCAGACTTTCTGCCCACACTCGAGACTGCCCTAAAGCTCAGCTCATGCTAGGGGTTGGGTGCTCTTCATTCTTCCAAGATTGGCCGGACCCTTCTTCTGCTGGGCCAGTCGGGAGGAAGTGTGATAACAGTCTCCCCCTGACATGGGACCTCTCCCTGTCAAAATCCAGGCTGCCACCCCTGGATGCCTGACTCTGGTCTTCTCCCTCCCTACCCCACTCAGCTCTTGCCCAACTTCAGCGACTCCATTGGGCTCCATTTCTTGCCTGCTTGTACCCTAGGCCTGACCTCTCTTTCTGTCTCCAACCACATGGTTCCTTCCCTTCCCTGCCTCCCACCCCCAGGGCCTTGACCCACTAAGTCCTTCTGTCTTGCTCCACCTCTTTCCAGGTGAGACATTGGGGACCAGCCCTGCTCCTGCCTTCCCTGTTTCTTTGGCTCTGGCCCAACTTGGCTGCCCGATCAATCGGACTTAATGACCACGGGCTGATTACTTCCTGTGGGTCTCAGTCTTCTCAGCTGCAGAAATGGGGATGATCCCCTCGGGTTGTGTGGCCGGGTGGAAGGCTGGACTTGGCGATTGTATTTACAGTAACATGAGCACAATATGTGAGGAATTGTCAGGAGGTTCTGAGTTGCCGCAAGGCCGGATTTGTACTGATATTGCCCCATTACAAGGTGTCATGTTGCATTTGCAGGAGGTGGCTGTGTGGAATTCTGTTCTCTTACTGCATGAAATATTCACCCGCCTCCTCTGGAAGGAATGAGCGCTTCCTGCCTGCTTTCTGGCTGTTCCACTGCTGCGGGAGCCAGGTCTTTGGTCCAGAACGACACCTGGACCCGAAGTTGAGGCTTGGGCCTGGGACAGTGGAATGAGGCTCCAGGGGGAGGGGGATGGGGGAAGAGGAAATGTGGCCTGGGGTGGGGGGGCACCCAGGGACCACTGGGGCCTCATTGTTCACCTTATCCCTTTCAGGCAAGGACACACGGGCTGCGAAGGAGGTCTGTGCTGCATTGTTGCCTCCTGCCTGGAATTCATATGTGGAAGTCCTAACCGCAGGACCTCCGAATGTGACCTTATTTGGAAATAGAGTCGTGGCAAGTGTCATTAGTCTGTGTGAGGTCATGCCTGACCCAAAAATGACTGGCATTCTTTGAAAGAGGGGAGACTGGGGAGCTAGGCACACAGGGGAGTTCTGTGAAAACTGGAGTTTTGCGGCACCAAATCAGAAAACTGCCAGGCGCCAGGATAGAGGCCTGGAACACTTCCTTCCCGCACCTCAGAAGGCCTTGCTGATTTTAGACTTCTGGTTTCCAAAAGTGTGGGACAATAATTGACATTTCTGTTGTTCTAAGCAGCACTTTGTTACAGAAGCACTAGGAAAACAATACAGAAGGGAATTTAAGTATCTCCAGGGAACAAAGCATGCCCCGTGGCCAGGGCACAGAGGGTAGACTCCAGGGTCAGCCAGAATTGCTTCTGGAAATGAGAGTCAATGTTTTAAGAGGGAGTTTGGTGTCACATATCAGAATCTGGGCTCTGGAGATGGAAAAGCAGACATTTTTTCCTCCCCGTCTGACCCAGAGTGACTCATGTGACTGCTCTCTGCCTCAGTTTACTCACTCACCACATAGGACAATATGCCTTCTAGTATTGTTGGGAGATGAAATGGTTTAATACTGCAAAGTGATTGGCATAGTCCCTGGCATGCAATAAGCACCTGAAACATTGACTTTCTTCATTGCTAGCCAAGTCACCTTGGGCAAGTCGCTTTGCTTGTAGGGGCCTCAATTCTCTCATCTGTCAAAGGGGGCTAGTCATTCTCACATCTTTGTTAAACAATGAGGTAGAAAAACAGATGTCCCAAAACCTGGTTGATAGCAGGGGATAAACACTTGTTTAGCTCCATCCTCCCTTCTGTGTAGTTGTCCAGCTTCTGCCTGAATCCCTCTAGGGATGGGCCAAGCAGCTTCCCCTCCCCTGTGGGGACGGCTGGCCAGGAGGGGTGGAAGCAGACCAGCCTTCCCTCCTTGACCAGACTCTAGCCCTGTTGGTGTCAGACCTGCGACTTCTGGAGAAGGGACTGCCCCCGCCTTCTCCCTCCCCACATTCTCTAGCCTGAGTCCTGAGCAAGCCTGGCTGCCTCTCTGCTGTTTAATGATTTCCCCAGGTCTCAAAATGCTTGTTTGCTAAGTCACAACAAGCAACCATGGGCCTCCTAATTAAAAGCCAGGCTTGGGTCTCCCTGTTTGGGACTGGAGCTTGGCATCACCTGTATCCCAGGGAAAAAAAATCTAGTTGGCAGAGGTGTAGTGGGAAATTGGTATCTAGAGAGTAGCCAGAACTGCTTCTGGGGGGCTAGGGGAACTTGGACATTTTCCCTGAGCTCAGTGGAGCTTATCAGGGCAGGTTGTTACCTTCAAAATGACCCTTGCCTAACTGTCCAGCACAGCAGAAATCATTTGATTTCACACAGTGAGGGTTTAGTGTGCCAGTTCTTCAAGGTGATCTTGAAGAAGTCACCTTGAAATTTGGGCTTCACCTTAAGTTTTCTTTTCTGTAAATCGGGGATATCAACAGCATCTACCTTCAAGGTTGCTGTGAGCAGTAAATGTGGTGAACACAGAAGGCCTTGCACAGTCAGTGGTTTGCCTTGTGGGAAGCAAAGATGTATTTCTTATACTGAGGAACTTACATTCTTGAGTGTCTGCTCTTGGGCCCAGTGGTTACCTAATAGTGGAGAAATGCTTTTGTGGTTATTTAAAATGAGACCTGTGGTCATTTCTTTCACTCAAAAAAAAAAAGTTGGCCTGAGAAATTACAGAGTGTCAGAAGGATGAATGATCTCAAATCCATTAGCCTTTCCTCATTACTTTGAAGTTGTGATACCTGAGGCCAGAAAGGGAAAAAAAAATTGCTCATGGCCACATAGCATGTGGATGCAGAACCAGGATTGGAACTCTGTTCTCCAGTCTGCCCTCTTCTGCCTTCCAGCTGGTGATGGCAGCATGGCAGTAGGTCACAGTCTAAGACAGGAGACTAGAAGAAGCCTCCCTTTGTCATTAAAACTTGGGCCCTGAACATGGTCTTTAACCCGAGAACTGTGCATGGCCAAGTCTTAACACAGGCATTTGAACATAACGAGACCACAGGCTGACAGCCTCGCACTCACAAACATTGTGTTGGGGGAGGTGAAGGGGAATTAAATGCTCTCTTGACTTTCCAAAGGAAAACAATTTTCTTTCTTGGTAACTGTAATTACTTGAAAACCATGTCAAAACAGTAGTGGTTCTCCAATAGTGTGTCTCTCTGTCTCTTCCCCACCCTTCCTCTCCTCACACCCCCATTTCTTCTCCCCCTTCCCTTCTCTCTTACTATTATTCAAAGGGCAGAAGAAACAACGGGGCCATTAGGAGCGAAGATGTCAGCTAAGGACCATGGACAGAGATCACGCCCATCCTCCCCCACCCTCCAGCCCCCCAATGCCCCAGGCCTTTCACCCCTGGACTTATTATGCCTTACACTCAGAGGACCCCACACCCTTAGCTGAGCTTTGTTGGGAAAAGGGCAGTCATAATTAGTACTCAGGATCTGTTGAGCTTTGCTCCTGGTGTGGATATCTCTTAAGGCATTGAATTTTGGTTCTGTTTCCTGATAAGGTGGCAAGCTTCATATTCATAAACATTTACGAAAGTTTGGGAGGGACCTAATTTCTTAGAAACAGTTTAAAAAGGTTGTCTCTCTAAGGGAGCATTGCTGCCCATTCTAATTATGGCCCCTTTCAAGTCCAAACCTCTTTGGATAATAAATAATGTGACTTAACAAAACAAAGCTGACACCACGTAGCTGTACTACAGACCAGAGGTCATTGGCAGCTTTTGGGCTGCTCAGCTTCATGACTGTGACATGTGTCTGCACCTAAAACACCCCAGTGGCTGTCACAGTTCCACTGTCCCTGAAAAGGCTGGGAGAGGTCATTAGATTCTAGCTCACAGAGAGAAATAAGACACTTTTGATCTAAGTTCTCTTCAGTGCTTTTCATTTAATTGCAGAAACAATTGTTTGAACAAATATATCAATTTAACAGAAGAATGCTTTTATGAATGCAAAGTTCTACTCAGGCTGTGACAGGGAGTAACCCAAATTGTATCTGTCCCTTAAGACTCTCAGACCCCCAAGAGCTAAGGACTGACCTCACATATCTCACTTATTAGACCTAGTAAGTTTCCAGTGAGCATATAATAACCAGATGAATGAATGTCAGAAGATAAATAGAATTTAAGCTCAATGAGGGATTTATATCTTCTATTTTTTTCCTGTTGAAAACCTAACATCAAGAACAATGCTTGGCACATAGTAGGTGATCACTAAATGTTTACTGTATGCATAAGTGTGGGAAAATGAATGAATGAATAGGAGAACAAGGGTTTCCTTTTTTTCACTCATTGTATGAATTACAGAAAGTAATTTACCCCTTTTTAATGGATCAGGAAGTGGAAGACAGATGAAATGATTTATGAGACGTTGCTCAGTGAAGTGTAAAATGATACACAAAATTTTACACAATAATGTTATTAAAGGTACATGAAAAAGTGCTTGATATAACTAATCATCAGTGAAATACAAATCAAAACCACAATGAGATATCATTTTACACTTGTTAGAATTTCACACTTATCATCAGAAAGTCAAGAAATAACAAGTGTTGGTGAGGATGTGCAGTAAAGGGAACGCTGTATATGGCTGGTGAGAGTGTGAATTGGCGTAGTCTCTATAGAAAACAGAATAGAGGTTCCTTGAAAGATTAAAAATACAGCTACCATATGATCCAGCAATTCCACATCTGGTTATTTATTCAAAGGAAATGAAAATGAGATCTCAAAGAGCTCTCTGCATTCCTTTGCCCATTGCAGCATAACCCCAAGATAACAGCCAAGATAGGGCCTTTGTGGTGGCACAAGGGGTTAAACACAGGACTGTGAAGCAATCTGCAGCTACTGCAGCACAAGTTCTATCCCCTGCCAGCCAGAGAGCTACCCACATGGTGCAGCAGGCCTCTCTGGTCTTGCCTGCGGTGTTCTGTTCCCCACTCTGTCTCTGGTGAAACCTCTCACCACCCCCATACCTCTGGCCTGTACCCCAGTTTTTGTATGCATAAATAAATCAATCTTAAAAAAAATAACAGCTAAGATACAAAACAGCCCAAGTGTCAACAGATGAATGAATATTAAAGAAGGTATATCTCTATATCTATCTATCAATCGATCAATTGATCGATCGTCCATCCATCTATCTTCTTACCTACCTACCTATCAAAATATTATTCAGTTATGAGAAAGAAGGAAAGTCTGTCATTTGTGACATGTCATTATGCTCAGTGAAATAAGTCAGAGGAACCACAAATACTGCACGATCTTACTTAAGTCTGGAATCCACAAGTGTTGAACTCACAGCAACAGAGACGAGTGTGGTGGTTACCAGGGGTTGGAGGGTGGGAGAAAGGGACATACTGGTCGAAGGTTATGAACTTCCAGTAATAAGATGAAAAAGTTCCGGGCTCTGCTCTGCAGATGGTGATTGTAGTTAATAATACTGTGTTATATACTTGAAAGTTGCTAAGAGAGTTGATCTTAAGTGCTCTCACAAAAAAGAAATGGTAATTATGTGACTTGGAGGCGTTAGCTAGTGCTATGGCTGTAATCATTTTGCAATATGTAAGTGGATCAAATGCACACATTACACACCTTAAACTTACACAGTGTTATTGTCAGTTCTGGCTTCATAAAGATGGAAAAACAATGCTGTGAAACAACCACAGACCTCAGAGGTGTACAGGAATAATGTGTACGGCGCAGGAAGCTGCGCTGGGCTGTGAGGTCCTCGGGTCCTGCTCACGGGCTGGCCGTGGGCTGATGTGGGCTGGCTCCTGCTGAGACACCTGCTGATTCCACTCTGCTCCATGCTCCCGCAGGCTGGCTCAGCTTGTTCTTTGCTGAAGTCTCGCTGGCAGAACAGGTCTCAGGGGCAAGCTCAGCATCAGAATGGGAGGCACTTTAAGACCCCACCGCAAGGGACATGGAGGCAATGCCAGTTTTGTGATTCTACCACAAAATGTAGATGATTTCAGATTTTTCCTCCTCAGAGCAGCAGGAACGTATTAGACGATCCAGTGCTCACTGAAGCAAGTGTGCATCCCATGGGGACAGGGTCTCAGGACTGGAAGTTCCTGCCACGGAACTAGTCATACAGGTGTATGGGTCGGTTACCTTTTAGTCAGGTGATCACCCTTGGGCCAATCAGCTCTGGTCTGGGAGATTTGGGCAATCTTTGGTATAAAACGTGGCTGCCTAAGTCTGACTTCTCAGTCCCTGGACTGTAGTAGATTTTCCCTGCTTTGAGCCAAAAATGAACCCCAGAATCTGTGGTATCAGATGCTCTGGAGGAGCTGTTAGCTTAGATTGAGGTCCTATCTGAGAAGGTGGGTTTTTGGGGTCAACTTGCCTCAGCAGTAGAAGGGGGCTTGGCAGACGAATGAATGTTAAAAGGGAAATAGATTTCATCTCAATGAGAGATTTATGTCTTTGATTTTGGATCTGGAAAAATGTTATCTCAGGCATATCCTTGAACTCCCAGCTATTCTGTGAACTCCTTGTTTATCCCTGTGTCCCCAGCACCCAGCACAGCACCTGAAGCTAGGATTCTCAGGAAAGGCATGATTGAATTTTAGAATGGACATGACTTGTCTGCTCTGGGGAGAGTCATATTTTCCTATAGGGAAAAGCTGAAAGCAAAAATGGGCTTATCAGAGACAGGTGGAGGCTTCAGGAGAGTTGGACATTCTGGCTTTGTGGTTCTACCCACCACCAGGGAAAACAGATCTTTCATGACTAGTTATGGACAACTGTCACCCAACTGCAGTGATGCTCAACCTGCCTTTATTTTTTGGGGGTGCTGAATGAGCCCCTCTCCCCCACTCCACTGGAGAGTGTCTCAAAGGTCATTCACCATCCTTTTAGTCGATGGCAAAGCAAGCAGCCTTGAATGTCTTGGGAGGCAGGACCTGCTCAAGCCCTCCATGGCCCTCTGTTGTCCCCTGTCTCTGGATGAAGGGTAAGCAGTAGTTTAAGAGGTTGGGATTCTTCAATGTCAGACAGGTGTAAGTTCAAACCCAGGATCCATCATTTACTTTATATAGAAACTTGAGCTGGGAACTTACCCTCCCTGAGCCTCAGTTTCTTCATCTTTAAAATGTGCATGATGTGAAAATTAAAGGTAACCTAGAGGCTTAGTCCTTATCTTCTCAAATACATATTGTGGGGTCACTCGGTGCCTGGACTTGAGGGAGATGATGGAGATGAAAACAGACAGTGTCTATCCCTGTTAGGAGTAGGAGGGTGGTGATAATGGTCGAGTTAGACATGGTACAAAGAGAGTGAAATTGCAACTGTGATTGCTGCAGCGAACAGGGTGCAGGGATCTCTGAGCACCTCCAATGAGGAGTGTGATCTCATCTGGGAGGTCAGAGAAAGCTTTCCTGAAGTGACTCCTGGGTCAAAATCTGAAGAAGCAGCACCCAGTAAATACTTAATACATGTATCATTATCCTCTTTTTCCTCATCTCCAGAGGTCAACGGATGAACAGGAGAGGGTAGGCTGTATTCCAGTCTGCCTACAGCACTGTCTATATCCCAGGCAATTTGCACATTACTATCTCATTTAGTTCTCCAGCAATCTCCTGGGAAATTGGCAGGTTTGTTGTTCTCATTTGACACATTGAGTCTCAGAGAGGTGAAGCCATCTCTCAGAGGGAGGGGCAGAATGGGTTAAAGTCCAGGTCTTTGGACTGCAAAGATCATTCCCCTGCAGACACAGCAGAGTGGTTGATATCTTCCTGGTATGATTGACAGCTAGTAGGAGCCTCCACGGTGTGCCCGACCCTCATTACCACCAGCAATGCCATCTGCCCAAATCCAGTCTGCCCCAAGGTTCCCCAGTGCCTGGAATACCAGCATCACCTTGGCAGACTTTCTTTCCCTCCTCTTCTTGGTAGAATCTCTTTTGCTTCTTTTATGGTGGCCAAAAAAGTGGACCCATGTGTGAAAAGAGGTTTGAGATCTTCATCAAAAAAGAAGAAGTAGATTTTGAGAAAGAAGAGAGATTTAGAGGCAGGTATAATCAAAGTCATGAGGGAGAAGATATATAGACCTGCCCCTCTCCCCGCACCTCCCCACCCCAGATTATTAGAACTTTAGGAGCATCTAATTCAGCACGCTCATCTAACAAATGAGAAACCTGAGGCTCAGAGAAGGTTAGGTATTTGCCTGAAGGCACACAGCATGTAATTTACAGAGTAGGGATTGATACCAAGGTTTCATAACTACTTTTGTGCTTCCCCCATCAGCTCTGCACCATACTCCTTCCAGTTTAGAGGGGCCCTTAAAATCGCCTCCTAAAGGAAGCCAGAAGATTTATGGGTTAATAAACATTTACAATGAGCCGCTGAAAAAACAGACTCAGGTAGACAGGAATTATTCATTCAAATTAACTATAAATTAAGATCAACCTAATTTAGGCCTATTAAAATGGAAAGCATATTATCTCTCATTCAAAGGAATTTGTATTTGATGCAAATAGAACAAGTTCCTAAACTTTAGAAATGTTCTTGGATTTTTCATCTGTGTAGTTAACCAACAGAGAATGGGCCCCCGATTTAAAAACAGGGGAACATAAGGAACAATAATTAGTTATGTAAATAATGTGGCATTCTTGTTTATAATTAGTTCAAGAATAAAATAAAATTCACGCATGTCACAGGACTAATTTTCGTATGCAAATGAACAATCAAAATTATAAACGGTAATAATGCAGTTTGGGAGATGTGACATTCTCAATTTATTAGCAGAGGTGCCAGTTACAGCTGATGATGGCTGACGTTGGGAGATTTCAAAGGTGCCCAGACCTCAGAAGCTCTCTCTCATCAAGAGGAGAGAATCTTCCAGAAATATTCTCTCCTGTTTCGTGTGGCTGATGGCCACAGAGGGCACCCAGGGCTGCCCGCAGCTGGAGAGGGAGGGCCACAGCAGCCGCGGGAACTCCAGGAGAATCTTAGAAGAGGCTGCTCTGGAATCTGGCCAGTGGGAGAAGGCGAGAGAGGGCATTTCCTGTGGGGCTCTGGACTTGACTATGTGTATAAACTTGGGCAAGCCTCCTGCCCTGTGGGTACACAATTTCCCCATTTAAGATGAAGTTTTTTTTTTTTAAGATTTCTTTCTTTATGCATATAAGAGCTGGGGTGTAGGTCAGAGGTGCAGGGGTTGGGGGTGAGAGGATTCACCAGAGACAGAGTGGGGAGCAGAACAGGTGGATCCACTGAAATACACTGCTGAGGGGAGCAGCGGGCGAGACAGGAGAGGTCTGAAGTTTTCCTTAAAGAGGAGGCAGGCATTTTCAAATCAAACAGACTCGGATTCTTGATTCTGCACCTTGCTAACTTAATCTATCTGTCCTTATGTTACTTCATCTGTGAAATGACAATAATAATAATAATATTTCTTCTCTGTAGGCAGAACTGAACTGCCTCAAAGATGAACTAAGTGACTGGGGGACCGCGGGAAGAATGAGATAATCAGAAGGTCTAGAACAAACCTGTGGAAAACTTGGCATTTGTGAGAACTTTGTGTCATTCTGAAAATAATTTTCAAAGTACCTAATACTTTGAATTGGGAATTATAGATCGAGTGTGTGTGTGCGTTATAGATGGAATGGGTCTTACTTATTGGAACACTGAGATTAAGAACAATGAATCATATAGGATAACTGATACAAGCCTGGGCATTAGAAACACTCTTTAAATGGTTGTGATAGTTACTGATGGTACATGAGTGAGCTGTAGTCAGTAATTCTTGAGGTCTTCTTTTAAGCTCAGCATTCTAGGACATTTACATGCAGATTCAGAGCTGCATCAGGACCCTCAAGGGCTGATGGGAATTTCCAAAGGAGGATAGAGCAAAGTGCACTGGGAAGCAGTGGCAGCATCTGTCGTGAGCATCACTGAAGCTGAAGGTGTGGCAGATGCAGTATGGCAGTATTCACACATTCTAGACTATCTCTCCGAAAAGCCATGGCACCCAACATTCTGTGACCAGAGTCTGTGCCCACCAGCTCTCGGACTGGGAGCATGCGTTCATGATGTCACCATGAAGATGAGCCTCATGTCATTGAGATTTACAATTTGTCCATCCATCCACCCACCCATCCATCCTTGCAGACTTTAGGGACACTTTGAAGGCTACTTACACATCAAGTAGTGGATAGAGACTCCGGTCGTGTTTAACAGGTGGCACTCCAGACTTGGAATGGAAATGAATAATTATTGAGCAGCTACTTAGTGCCAGATTCTATCTAGAAGCCTTGGATACATTATCACACTTAGTCTTAATGACAGCCCTAAGACTTACAGATAGCAATACTTATAAAGTGATCATAGCTACCACTTACTGAGCATCTATGCTCCAGGCACTGTGATTAACCCTTCGTATAAGTGATCTCATTTAATGTCACTGACAGTTTCAAAAAAGATTACTCTTACTTAGAGATTTACCATTATTTTCCAAATTCATAGAGGTTAAGTGATTTGCCCAAGGTCACACACCACACTAGAGGACAAGCCAGACCTTATTTCCTGGTCTTTGGAATTCTAGGTGGGCAACCTCTCTGCTTCACTGTGCCTTCAGGAGACTGGTCTCCTCTGGAAGGAGGCATCTGGCTCCTGGCCTCACCTGACACGTGTGGGAGGAGGGAGAAAAGTGCTTTCTCCCAAATTGCTTTCTCTACTCCTTGCCCCAGGGGGCACCCCCTCCTGAGCACCCTGACAGGTTAGCCTGTACTCAGAGCAGCCTGGGCGGGCCCTCAGCGGCTCCCAGATGTGAACACACACAGCTGTCAGGCTTCCAGGAGTTTCTGGATCCCGAGAGCAATGGGGAGCCCTGGAAGATTAATTGCTTCTCCAGTTCCCAGCAGGAAGGTGTGGGGTCCAGACAGCTTAGCCTGGTTAAGGATGAAGGTGAAGGCATGCAGGTGGCAGAGAGCAGGCTCTGTGACTCAGGGTGCTCTGTGGGTCCACAGGAACTGCACAGGTAGACAAAGGTTTGTAGCCGTCCCTCTCTGTAGGGAGGGAAGACACTCCGTAGTGGAGGGCCTCATTTCCCGGGGGAAATAATGCCAGACCCCAATGTCTTCTTCCCCAGTTTCAGAGTAGCACAATTGGAAGAGGAGGCCCAGGAGATTCTGTTTCTACCTTTTTATTCTTTTGGCGTGGCTTTCCTTCCCATCCTTCTCTCTACTCTCCCATAATTGTTTTTGACACCTACTCAATAGCATGCTCTGGAAACTGGGGTGAACTGGGCATGCCCAGTCTCTGGCCCCTTGTGCAGGGAGTGTAGTGGGGAAACCATAGTGAACTGGGCATGCCCAGTCTCTGGCCCCATGGTGTTGGGAGTGCAGTGGGGGAGACAGACACCATCGAGTCCCGGCACACGTGAAGGCACGTTTAGAAGCCAGCCTCGGGATTCCATCAGGGAGTGCCTGGCCTCTAGGAGAGCATGGTTCACTGTCTGACCCGGAGAGTCCTCCCGGCCATTGGTACTCAGGCAAAGGATGAGCAGGGGAAGGGTTACTATACCTTTCGAAGCCTCAGTTTTACTGGTCTGTGAAATGGGATGACAGTGGTGTCTACATTCTAGGATATTAGGAGGGTAGAAGGAGATGAAGCGGGGAAATGTAGAGCAAGGAGCTGGTACATTGTGAGTGCTGAGCATGTCACAGATATGGCCACATCCCCTTCATGTGAAGGCGCCCTGGAGTAACTTAGTGACTGCTGCCAGGGGCAGCCAAGAATGCAAGCCCCTCCACCTCCACATGTAAAATGCTTGGGGGGTGAGACACACAGAAGAGGAAGGGCAAGTCCTCTCTCCCTGTGTGTGTGTGTGTGTGTGTGTGTGTGTGTGTGTGTGTGTGTGTGTGTGAGAGAGAGAGAGAGAGAGAGAGAGAGAGAGAGACAGAGACAGAGACAGAGCCAGACAGACAGACAGACAGACAGACAGACAGACGTGGTACTTGGGCTTATTCCTGAGTGGCCAATACAAGTTTACGATGGAGGGAAGAATGGAAGAAACGGTAGGTGCAGGGTGGTACAAGGACGAGACTGAGTGTCACGTGTCCTCTTGTCCGACATCTGGAAAAAATGCAAACGGGCATAGGGAGCAGATTTTCAAACAAAACAACCTCCAAAATACAATACTATTATTACTAATAACAACAATGAAAATAGCAGCAACACGACCACAGAAGCAACGACAAACCTGCAGCCCTGCAGAGAGAGCCAGTGGGTGCCCAGCAGTTCACGCAGCTGCCTCCTCTGCCCGGCCTCCTACTCAGTCCCCAGGCGCTCGGCTTCCTTCCTGGCATGGTGTGGGCCCCTCACACCGGTGAGGAATGGCGGGTCGAGCCTTGGTTTCAGTGCTCAACGCGTCACATTCAGTGCTGAGGACAGAGTTTGGCCCATAGCTGGTTTTTAAAAATATATATTGACTGAATGAATGTGTGTGTAGGGCAGGCGCTGGCTACATGTAGCACATCACATGGTATGTAGAAAATGTTTAAAGACACCATCCTCTATTGGATTTCCTCATTTTAGGCATGTGAAATAAGATTCATCTGCCAAGCCACCTCAGTTCTTTTCCTAGCAGTGCTCAATGAACACTGTGTGTGCCCAAAATAGGTTAATCACATTAAATTTAAGATTAAAATTAAAATTGAGAATGTCTGTTCATTGAAAGATACCATTAAGAGAAAGAAAAGCTAAGAAACAGTGGGAGAAAATATTTGGAATTTATCCATTTGACAAAGAGCTCGCAGCAAGACGATACAATGGACTCCCACAGTCAAAGGCAGACACTCCTATAGAGAAATAAGCAAAAGACTTGAATAGGCGCTGCACCAAAATGAATATCAAAATCACCGATAAAAACAGCCATTCAGTTCCAGGCATCAGCAGACAGAACAATGCAGATTAAAATCTCAGTGTGATACCCCTGCACACGCACTATAATGGTTAAAATATTTAAAAAGCTCGGAAATACCACGTGTTGCTGAGAATGTGGAGTAACCGAAACTATTACACTTGCTGGTGGGAGATGAAATTGACACAACCATTTGGGAAATCTGCTTGTCAGCATCTACTGAAGCCCGACTTTTGCATATCCTAGTTTCCAGCAATTCCACTTCTTGGTATAAATCCAACAGACAGACATCCATATGTGCTCCAAGAGACTTGTAAAAGAAAGTTTATAGCCTCACTATTTGAATTAGTTCCAAGTGGAGACAACCCAGATGCAACTCACTATGCAAGGCTAAAGAGATGGGGGGACGTTCACACGGTAGAAAACTAAGCACCCAGGACAATGAACAAACCACCAGATACATATAAAAGCCTACAGGAATCTCACAAAGGTAATTTTGAGCTAAGGAAAGCAAAACCATGAGAATGCAGGCCAGGGAACTCTGCGTCGAGTTGGACAGCTAGATAAATGAATGGATGTGTGAGGCACTGAGAGGATGAGTATTCTTTGGAGAGGGTGTGAGGATATTCTGGGGGGTGGAACTGGGTGGGAGAGGGCGGGATGTTGTGTGTCTGGAATTCAGTGCTGGTCACACTCGTGGACTTGGTTTGGGAACATCTGAGCTGCACACTATGGAGTGGTTACCTTTCTCCGGCGTGTTCTGGATGAATGGAGTTTGGCGTGATCATTGTTAGCAGGTGCCATGGCGTGTGTCCTGGGGGCTTCACTCTGGGGAGCCCTGAGAATCAAGAGAGAAGGAAGCACCCTTGTCAGCCTGGAGTGGAACAGTGCTGTGGACTTCTGGGAACTTTCATTAGAGATGGGGATGTGGGTTTCATTTCTCTTACCCATAAATGGAGAATCCTAACTCCTTCCCCACTCGACCCCAGATGGTGTCTTCCCTCTACCCCTCCCTTCTCTCCTCGAAGAGACAAGCCCCTCTCGCCATAGACGTCTCTGTTTATTTCCACTCCAATCCTGGAAGGCAAGGAGGGGCCCTGGTCTCCACCTCTGTGAATCCTGCAGCCCTCCTCCTGAGATCTGCAGGGGGAGCATGAAATATTTAAAAGCTCAAATTGAAATCCTGTTAGCACCAGGTCTTGGAAAGCCAAGTCTTCCAGTCCCAGAACATCAGTATCTGTTTGCTGGTGTCATTTAGGGACCCCGGCTTTCCAAACCATTGACTGAACCTTTCTGTCAATCCAACACTTTTAGGGTAATTTAACTTAATAATACCTTTGTCGGCACCGGCGCCTGTATCTGAAGGGTGATTACCATAGAAGTTATTTTAGGTTGTTTAATGGAATGTAGTAAATTCTCAATTGACAGGGCAGATCCTCAGAATGGCTTTTCAAAGTGTTTACCTTTCAAAGCTTCCCCCCTCACTTTACCAAACCTCCTACTTTGAGCTGGTGAAGACTTCATAAATTATTAGCAATTGTTCTCCCCCCATGTTCACATGCATCATTAATTCTTTGTAAAAAGTTCAAACTGTCCGGGGCTTAATTGTTATCACTGGGAGAACGGCTGGAAATGGATGCGGCCTCTATTATTTCTGTCAGAAATTTTGACTTATTGCACTTGATATTTTACCCATCACATCATATTCTCAGTATAAGAGAGCAGAAAGAAGAGAGGAGGGGGAAAAAGAACATAAATGCTTCTCCTTGAAACAAAAATAATAATAAAACATATATTTCTGGGAAGAAAAGTCAAGGATCCTGGTGACAAAATAATAGTTCCAATCCCCAAAAGAGAGAGGTGGAGGACAGCATGGAGGGGAAATTTACATTACAAATTTTATTGGCTTGAACTGTAATTTTACTCCAAGTCTTGAAGGTTCTATAATTCTGGAAGTCTAATATTTAATGATTCTGAAATGCTGAAATTCTGTGTGCCCAAGTTCCCAAGATAGTTGATTTTTTAGAGTCAATTGATCCAACAGTCCAATATTTTGGACTCTTATAGGTATAGTATCTCAAAGTTGAAATGATATTGCCGACAATCTAAGAAGCAGCTAACATGTCTGAGAGCTTATTATGTGTAGGCACTGTGCTAAGTGCTTCATGTTCATCACCTCATTTTGTCTTTATGTTACTCTAATTTGATAGTATTATTAAATCCATGTTACAGCTGGGTAATCTGATGCACAGAGAGACAGAGTAATTTTATCAGGGACAAACAGAGGCAAAATTAAGTTTTAAATTTGGGCAGTCTGACTCCAGGGCCTGGATGGGCAGAGCCTAAGTAGATTGCTTCCCTAATCAAGGCACTGTCAATGGTTCTTGTACACCTCCTTGGAATGATGGGGATCCAGCAGAGCATGGAAGCTCAAGTGACCACATGTAGGGTAGATAAAGTATGAGGCTTTTCTGCCCTCCCATCATTAGGATTGATAATGGATCCTTGTGGTCCCAAGTGCATGCCTGATGGTGGACACCTGGAGTAGGGTGTGGGCATATGTAGATGAGATTCAACTGGGCTAAGACTGGGCTTATAAGGGAGGCATCATGGGGATGCCAGCTGAACCATGAGAGAACCACGAGAAACTGAACAACTAGAGAAGCAGAGAAAACGCGAGAGAACGCCTGAGAGCCCAGAAAGAGTGAAGACTTGCTTCACTCTTGAAGAAGGCCTCCCAGCCCCCCAGTACCCCAGAACCCCTGCCTGCTGTGTACCCAGTAAAATCTCAACAAAAGCCTAAAAAGCCACCGAGGGCTCCAGGACTCCTCCTTTACTGGGTCTGCAGGATCAGAAAACCTGCTCAGTGGCCTTCCTGCCGCCATGTTAGTATGTGAGCCTATTTCCAGATCACCTGCCAGATGATCCAGCCCTGGTCTGTCTTTTGCCATTGTAGATGTTGTTCATCCATTCCAACATTCATCCTATAAGGTCACCTCCTCCAAGAAGCCTTCCACCTGCTCTATCATGACTAGAAGTGGTTGCTCCATCCTTTGAATCTTCAAAGTTATTGCTACCAAATAAGAGGATGGGAGTTATCTGGTAGACTAACCAAAAGCACAACATACAGGGTTAGCTGCACTTGGATTGGAATCTTGCTTGTGCCACTGACTGAATGCATCGAATTCATTTGAATCTTGTCATTAAACCTTAACTTTCTCATCTATAAAATGGGTATAACAAGTCCTGCCTTAACATTATCATGAGGTTTAGGGAGGTGCTATCTCATACACAGTCAGTGCTAATAAATGTTGGCTGCTAGAGTTGTCTGTGAGTATATAAAACATATTGAGTGTTTTATGCGTTACAGTAAGAGGATCAATATCTTTTGGGTGTTTAATCTGGGGTCACTCTCTATGCTGAAGGTTTTGTTTGTGACATCACTTAACTCTAATCACCACCTTCTCAGCCCATGAATAACCCATCCTGCAAATGAGGAGACTGAATCTCAGAGAAGTTAGCTGTTGTGCTCACAGTCACAGGACCTGCTGATGATGGTTCTGGAAAATGAGAAAAACTGGGTTATTCTGCTTCATGGTGCTACCAAGGAAGAACCAGGCCTTCTCTTCTCTGTTCTTCTCCAAAAGGTAAATGAAGACTATCCTCTACCAGTCCCATCCTGTCTTCAGACCTTGGGGAGGAAGGTAGGACCATTGTCTATCTTGCATAGAGGAACTGGGGTATAAGCCAGAGGTGTGTGTTGGGGTGTGTAAAAGAATTTACCAGAGACAGATTGAGGAGCAGAACAGGTGGATTTACTGAAGTACACTGCTAAGGGGAGGGGTGGGAGAGACAGGAGAGGCCTGCTGCACCATATGTGGATTAGCTACCTGGACGAGGATCAAACTCAGGTCATGGTAGTGACAGTGCTGAGACTTAGCCCCCACTTTTTTTGAGTACTGCCTGTGATGTTTTGTTTAGGTTCTACTTCCTTTGCCTTATGTGTTACTTCTATTTTTGTTTGAGGGTTCTACCATTCTATCTATATTCTATCCATATTTGTGTGACCTACTGGACAATCTGGTCTCTGGCTAGTTCTAATAGGCCACATAGTAACTTTCCTCCTCCTCCATGTTGAGTAATGTATGTGTCTTTTTGCTTGATATTCATTGTTCTGTTGCTTTATAATAATCCCTTTGGATTTCTTTCATATGTGTCTTGGTGTTGATAAATTCTTTTAGTTTTGTCTTTTAGTCAAGCTTCTTACTCTTCCTTTTGCCTGGATCATTGATCTTGCTGGGTAGAGGAAGTCTTTTGGAAGTTCTCTGGACTGGAAGGTCTTTTTCTTTAAGCATTTTGAATATCTCTTTCCAGTGCCTTCAGATTTGTAATGTTTCTGTTGAAAGATCTGCTGATAGTCTGATTGGTGTTCCCTTATAATTTACCTTATTTTCTCTTGATAATTTTAGTATGCCGTCCTTATTGTTGGTTCTCAACAGCTTTATTATTATGTACCATGATATATGCCTATCTAGTATTCTTTTATTTGGAAATCTTTGGGTCTCTTATCTCACAACTTCTTGGATCGCAACTTTTCAGTGGCTATTTCTTTGAATAAGTTATCTTTCTCTCTTTTTCTTCTCCTTTTGGGATCCCCATGCTATGGATGCTATTTCTCTTTAAGTTGTTCCTGAGACATCTTATACTGTTTTCACTTTTTAAAAATTCTTTAATTTAATCTACCTTGTTCTCTAGTCTTACGTTCCTCATGTGTTTTCAAGTTCATTAATTGTCTCCTTTGCTTCTGTTTGTCTGCTGTTAAAGCTCTCAGTTGTTTTTTTAGATCATGTTTCTTAACTCAATTTTTCTGAATGTAGCTGTCTCATATTGTCATCATCTTTATTCTGTTGTTGTTTTATATCCTCTGTTGTTTCCCTACGTTCCATCTGCATTGCCAGCATTGTTGCCCTGAATTCCCCTTCTGTCATGCTCTGCCACTCCACTGAGTCACTGAGTCACTGAGTCAGGGGCCCTCTCAGGATTTTTTTTTTTTGGTTCTGACATTCGTACTGTGTTCCTGTCTCCTCATTTTCGATTTTGTGTGGGTTTTAGTAAGGGGAAGAGGACCTTTAAAAAAGGATCACCTCGGGCCTCCCCGGTGGCGCAGCGGTTGAGTGCTGGGTTGCAGAGCTGCCTGTGGCCTCTGCAGCGCCGGTTCGATCCCCGGCTGCTCCCCGGCCACCAGAGGAGGGTCCCACATGGCGCGCAGACCTCTCCTGCCGCCCGCTGCTCCCCTCAGCGGTGTGCTTCGGTCCTTCTGCCTGCTCTGCTCCCTCTGGCTCTGGTGAATTCTCTCACCCTCCCGTGCTTCTGACTGTACCCAGTGCATGTATAAACAAACAAACAAACAAAAAGATAAATAAAACATGCCTCTATTAAAAAAAAAAAATTAAAAAAAAAAAAAATAAAAAAGGATCACCTCAGTAGACTCAGGGATTTGAAATATGTGTTGTAAAGCATTTCTTTATGGAGTTTGGCAAGTGTTTTAGATATCTCAGCCAGGATAGGGGATAGCAGGTGTTCAGATATCTTAACTTGGACTTCGATATTGGTCGTTTCTATAAGAAAGTTCAAGTGCTCAGACCCAATTCAGGTTACAGCTGTACTGTGTTATGAGATTCAGATTCAAGTCAGTAGTTCTTGCTCTGTGCCCTTATCTCTGTAGCTCTCCCATGATACACTCTCTGTCCTGGGTACCTGCTCAAGCACCCCCTTACCCAATGCAGTGCTGGGTCACAGGAACATTGATGTTGGTATGTAACAAAGTCATTAGCTGTAGGGGGCTTATCACTGCAGCCACTCTTCCCTCTTGTGGGCTGTACTGCCCTATTACTACTTTAAACAAACTTCATTTGGCGTTTTTCCTACCCTTTGACTTGACTGATGCTCCTATTGTGTGTTGATAGGTTTTTCCTCATCTTTTTGGCTCCATTTTGCATTTGGAAGAGGTGAACCCTGCATCTTTACTCTGATGGCATCTTGCAGGGCTCCTTGACCACTATTTCTATCTGGCTTGGGAATATGGGTCAACAATTTCCTCCAGGTCACAAGCCTACCTATCCTCAAGTCCTGTTTGTGAACTTACAAGTCTCTATGTAACCATATTTTTGGATGCCTCCATACTTGCTTGTTGAGCAAGGAAATGTCACTGTCACTAAGGAGGTGAGACAGTCTTGGTGAATCCCAGCACACCAGCGATTTCCTAACAAGGCGTCTAGAGGTCAATGTTCTCGGATTCTCATGGTGTGAGGAGGGAGGGATGAAGGGTAGGGTCCAACATTCTGCTTTTTACAGAATACCTCCCTCTGACTTCTTTCCGCATGCATCTGTACTTTAAAAATTATATTTGTATTGCATTTTCCTCTATTTCATGCAGAAAGCATAATACAATGGTGTGCTGGAGTCCTTTACTTCTGCCTTCCAAGGACCTGTTGTCTGCATCTATTCGCAGCTTTGTGGTCAGTGGTGTCACATGGGTAGTTTGAAATTGGTCATAGTGGAGTATTTACACTATGAAAATTGACCAGTGCTACAAATCTGGATTTCCCTTAGCAGAGCCAGTTGTTAAATTTACCAGCACATCGCTAGACTAGTTTAACAAACACTTAGGTACCTGCCACCTAGCTTTGGTAAATCTTGACATTTTGCTATATTTGCTTCAGACCTTTCATTTTTCTTTTAAGAGATAAAATAATACAAAAACATTTGGCTCCATCTCTATTACTCTCCGCAATCCCATTCATTTGCTTCCTGATCCAGAAATATAGTCCCATCTCAAACTTGGTGTTTATCATGTTTTAAAAATATTTTTACTACATATGTGTCCATAAATAATACATGGTATTGTTTTGCATATTTTTAGGTTTATATCCATCCTATTATGCCATATGTATCATCCCACAACTTTTATTTTTAAGTACATTTTCTGTTTTTTAAAAAGATTTATACATGTTGATATATGTAATTCTAGTTCATTCATTTTAATTTCTATATGGTATTCAATTGTATAAATATACCAACATTAATTTATTCTTTTTTCCATTGATGGACATGTAGATTGTTTCCAATTTTTATACACATCTCCTGGTGCACATATGTAAGAGTTTTAAGGTATATACTTAGATGTAGGAGTTCTAGGTGCAAGGATATGCATATCTTAATCTCTACAGGGTATTGCCAAATTGTTCCCCAAAATGGTTGTACAAATTTGCACTCCCACCAGTGGATGAGAGTCCTTGCCAACAATTGGCATTGTCAGATGGTTTAATATTTTCCAATCTGATGGGTGTAAAATGATATCTCTTTGTGGATTTGATTTGCATTTCCCTGATTACTGGCAAGATTGTGCATCTTTCCATATGTTCCTTGGCCATTTATTTTTCTCTTTTGTGAATTACCTATTCATTTCATATGCCATTTTCTCCCTATAGTGCTGTTTGTTTATCTCTTTTGTAATCCAATTAAAAATATATAATGATTACTAATCCTTTGTGGTTATATGAAGTGAATTTTTTTTTCTACCAGTATGTATCTTGACTTTCAATATTGCATGGGGCATCTTTGTTTAGGAATTATCAAGTTTACTCTCATCACATTTATTAATCTTTAATTTTATGATCTGTGCTTTTGTGTCTGCTTTGACATAGCCCATACTGAGGTTACAAGATATCTTCCTGTAACTTATTGTAAATTTTAAATTATATTTTCCTGTTAGGTCTTTAATCAGCCTAGAATTTGTTTTTGTGCAATATTTTAGATAGGAATAGAATTTAATTTGTTTTATATGTGTGCACCCAATTGTTCCACAGTACTATAATATCTCATTTTCACATCTTGTAGTCTAGAAAATGTTTTGTAATTTTTAGTGTAATGGATTTTCTCATTGTTTAGTAGAGTTATTTCCAGGTATTTGAAAATTTTACAATGTTATAGTTTCATAATTAAAAAATATTTCTATTTGTTCATTGCAGATATATAAAAATGAAATTGATCTTTGTGTACTGGTCTTGTATCTGGTGACATTGCTAATTGAAATATTAATAGCAATAACTTATAGATTAAGTTACATTCTTTTCAATCTTCTACATATACAATTGTGTCAATGGTGAATAAAGAAAACTTTATTTCTTCACTCTCAAATTTAATTTCTTTTTCTCTCTTATTGATCTGTCTAGAATCCCAAGGGCAATGCTGAATAGAACTGGTGATAGCAAGCATTCTTGTCTAGTTCCCTATTTTGTGGGAAAAGCTTTCTATAGTTCACTCTTAAGAACAATGTTTGTTATATTTTAATATAAAAAATCAGATTAAATACCTATTGTTAATGAAACATTTTTAACATGTGTGTACATTGAGTTTTGTTAGATCATATTCTGTACCTAAAGAGGTAATCACATAACTATGTTCTCTTTTCTGTTGAAGTGGAAAATTAAACTGACTGATTCACATTATTGTACACCTGGGTAAATATCAGTTGGCTGTGATATATTATCATTTTTCTCTATCATTGGACTTGACTTGCAATTTTTTGATTTGTATATATAAGTTCATGAGACAAATATCACTTATTAAAAGTATCTTTTCTTGCTGATTGGCTTGGAATTTCTGTTGAATATCAATTCACCAAATATTTATAAATCTAGACTCTATTCTTTTTTTATATTGAGATATAATTGACACAACATTGTGTAAGTTTAAGGTGTGCAACTTGTTGATTAGGTACTTTATAAACTGCAAAATGATTGCTACTATAGCATTAGTTACTACTTATATTTTTGTGGTGAGAATTTTCTTTGAATTCAAGAACTTGACACACAGTTATTAGCTATAAATATCATTTTGTACATTAGATACTTACACTTGCTAATCTTCCAACTGGAAATTTGTATCTTTATTTTTATCTTCTTTATTTGTTTATCTGTTGATAGTTGTTTACATACCTTGGTTATTGTGAATTATGCTACAACAAAGACAGGAGTCAGATATCTCTACAAGAGCATGATTGCAATTTATTCAGAGATGTATCCAGAAGGGGGATTGGTGGATCATAAGGTAGTTCTAGTTTACATATTTTGAGAAATCTCCATACTGTTTTCCATAGTGGTTGTACCAACACATATTGCCTTCACCAAAGTATGGAGGAAGCTCAATGGACAACAGTATACAGTTCCCTTTTCTCCACATCCTTGCTTATACTCGCTATGCCTTTTCTTTTTGATGATAGTTCTTCCTTTTTTTTAAAAAAAATATTTATGCATACAAAAGCTGGGGTATAGGCCAGAGGTGGGCAGGGGGTTAAGAAGATTCACCAGAGACAGAGTGGGGAGCAGAACAGGCAGATCCACTGAAATATACTGCTGAGGGGAGCAGCGGGCGAGTCAGGAGAGGTCTGCTGTGCAATGTGGGTTATTTTCCTGGCTGGGGATCGAACTCGTGCTGTAGGTAGCTTTACAGTGCTGAGATTTAACCCCATGAGTCACCAGGGAGTCCCTGATGATAGCATTTCTAACTGGTGTGAGATGAAATGCCACTGTGATTTTGATTTGCATTGCTCTAATAATTAGTGATATTGAGCATCTTGTATGTCTTCTTTGCAAAACTTAAAACAATTTTATTCCTTTAATCTATATTTTTTGCTACCATTCTATTCTGTTTTTTTTTATTTCTATAGCTTTATTATAATTCTTGATATTGGTAAAGTATATCTTCCATCTTTTTATTTCTTTCAGAAAATGCTTTGGGTCATTTTGAGCCTTTGTTTTTTTGTAAAAAATTTACATTCAACTGTAATTTTCTACTTGCTTGCATTTAGATTGAGATTTCCCAACACTCATGAATCAATTTGGGGAGAATTGCCATCTTAACAATAAAAGCCTTTCAACCCATCAATGTGGTATATTTATTTTGGGATTCTTTCAGTGATTTTTTATAGTTTTTAGCATACAGATCTTGCATAAGTTTTATTATTAATTTTATCCATAAAAGATAAAACAAACCATAGAAATATGACTGCAGAATTGAAGCTACCAGAAGGGGAGTTGGGGTGGTAGAGAACAAAATATGGAGGAAGCCCAATGGACTATGGTGGAAGACTGTAGGTACCTTAGTGGTGGGTGTGGTGTGGTAACATACACTTGAATAGGTGTGAACTTATTCTCCTAAGTCGGACACATTGCCATAAATCAATTAAAAAAACTTTAAGAAAAAACAAAAAATAATAAATTTATCCTTATGTATTTTACATCTTTATATGATGTAAATAGAATTGTATTTTCTATTTTATTTTGCAGTTGTTCAATGATGGTATATAGAACTATTTATTGATTTTACTTAGATTAATAAGTTCAAATAGTATTTCCATATATTCCCTTAGGATTTTCTACTAAGACAGTATTTTTTTTATGAATAATGACAGCTCTGTTTCCAATTTGTGTTTTTTTTTCTTCTTCTTGACTAGTTGCAATGGCAACGATTGATATCCAAGATGATGTTTAAATAGAAGTGGTGAGAGTATAGAGTCTTGTCTTTTTTTCCAACCTGGGGAAAATGCTATCTATTCTACCATGAAGTTTTTTAACCGTGGGTTTTTAAAAATATGACCTTTATCACTTGGAATATTTACTTCTACCTCTAGTTTGTGACAGGTTTTTTTTTTTTTAAATCATTAATAGCTTTTGAATTTTAAAATGATTTTCTGTAACAGTGAAAAGTATCATGAATTTTTATCCCATATTCTCAGAATGTCATTAACTAATTTCCAAATATTAGGTAGACTTACCTTCCTTTGTTAAATCCCACTAGTCATTGATGCATTAATGTTTCATATCCCATATGTTGCATTCAGTTTGCTAATTTTTAAAAATTTGCTAATGTTTTGCTAAGAACTTTGTACCCATATTCATGAGGTATAAAGGCCTATGGTATTCATTTCCCTCTGTTTTTTATAATATTGGCTTCAAAAAATGAGCAGGATGTATATTTTCCACTTTATTTTCTGTAAGTGTTTATGTAGGACAGTATTACTTCTTCCTTAAATGTTTGACAGAATTCACAAGTATAACAGTCTTTTATTGGAGTTTTCTATGTGCTAAAGTTTTAAATTTTAAATTCAGTGTAATTTAATGTATGAGACTTATAAACTTAATGTATAAGACTTCAGTTTTTCTACTATTTTATAAAGCCAATTTTGACAATTTGATTCTTTCAACTTTTTCCATCAGTCTAAATTATGAACTTTATTGACATAAGCTTTAATAATATTTCCTTATTATTGTTTAACATCTGTCAGATTTGTTGTGATATGCCAGATTTCATTACTGATTTTGGTAACTTGTGACATCTTTATTGTGAGGGCAGTTTGGCTATAGGGTTACAGTTATATTGATCTTTTCAACATTTTATTAGTTCTAATAGTTTACCTATCTAGTCAAATAATTTTGTCTATAAATTCTCTTGAAAAGTTCTCTATATTTTTTCACTTGACAATTTGAGTCATAAATGAGCATTGAACTTTTTCAAAAAATTTCAGGATGTATTTAGCTAATTGTACTGGTTTTCTTTTATTATGGTGTATTACACTGTCTTTCTGTGATGGAACCATCCTTGCATTTCTTACATGCATTTAGATTCCTATTAGATTTTTCCATAGTGTATTTTAAGAAAATATTGCCAAATCTGTTTGCTAACATTTCCCTTAATAACTTTGCATTGTTTCTATAAGTGCAAGTTCTTTAATGTATTTCTTTAGTTTTGTTATTCTTGTTATATTTTGGTATAAAGGTCTTTCTAGTCTCAAATGCATTTGGGTTGTGGTCCACTTTGTTAGTTTTCTAAAATAATGCATATGCTGTTGGATTTATCTATTCCTTAAGAGTTTGGTAGAAGGGGTTTTTAAAATTATCAGTTCCCAGGGAATAAACTGAGGTAGTAAAAAGAGAGGATAAGATAGATATTTGATAAAGTTTTTAATGACTATTAGAATATTAACTTTTAATTTTTCTTCTTATGTTAACTTTTATCATTTAAATGTTTTCCAAATTATCCATTTTATTTTATTTAGATTTCAAATGTATTGAATGCATTGATATTATTCTGCTCATCATAATTTAAAATAATTTTTAAAAACTTGTTTCAGTAAGGTAAACAATTATGGTGACTGTGCTCTTTGTTCCTCTCTCTCTCTCTCTCTCTCTCTCTCTCTCTCTCTCTCCCTCTCTCCTTTAGTTAGACTTGCTGGAGTTGTTCCTTTTTATCAATTTCTTTAAAAGTGGCTTTTGTGTTTGCTAATCCTCTCTATTGTTTTGAGGTCTTAGGATTGGAATTTTGGCAGCTGCCCTGGTGGTAGAGATTCCAGGATAACGAGCTTGACTGAGGCTGATGATATAGTTGACAGTAATTTATTTGAAATCATCAAATCCTTAGGGACAGGAAAAGGGCATTCTTTATCCTTGCATCTTCAGTATCCAGAAAAGAGCATCACAAGTAGATGTGTTGGGCAAGTGGATGAATGGAATTAGACCAATGGAAATGCCAGAAACAAGCAAAAGTCTTCTCGCCTTTTCAATATCCCACCCAACGCCTTTGCTGCCACCTCTACAGCAAGTATACTGGATTTTTGCAGAGATAGGAAGACCCAATTTCCTTTGGACCATTTATTTAGGTCAAATATTCCCAAAGTCAAATCACTTCATCCATCCTTTGTGGTTTGGCCCTAAATATAGAATTTTCAAGAGCAATTCTTGTGGCCCTACACTGGAAAAACTTTCTAAAATAGATGGACATTAATCAGTTTTATTCATGCCAATCAAGACAACTGATTCAACACAATCTAACTCATACCAATTCCATAAAAATTAACCTACATATCCTTAAACTCACCTTATTTAGCAAAACCAACCTAACCCAATGAACCCATACAGCTCAACACAATACAACAGACTACTTCTCAGTGTGCATAAACTAACTTAAACCAACATAAACAAGTTCAAGTCAAACCAATTCCCAGCACATAATATTCCAATAGTGCAATGAAATTCACTAAATGGTTAAAACAAATTTAATAAATTTAATAAATGGTTAAAACAACTCTTCTGGAGATCAGGTACTTTGTCTTTTATGCCAAAATAATGTCTATACAATGTCTATTTATTTACAGTTAACTTTTTTTTTTTAAAAGATTTATTTATGCATACAAGAACTGGGGTACAGTCCAGATCTGTGGGGGGTGAGAAGATTCACCAGAGACAGAGTGGGAGACAAAACAGGCAGATTGACTGAAATATACTGCTGAGGGAGTAGTGGGCGAGTCAGGAGAGGTCTGCTGCGCCATGTGGGATGCTCCCTGGCCTGTGGGGGGAATCGAATTCGTGCTGCAGTGGCTGCAGAGAGCTTTCTAGGTTGCGTCTTAACCCCTTGCGCCACCAGGGAGGCCCCTTTACAGTTAACTTTTGAAGGAACCCTTGGAATCACAGTCTCCTAAAACTTCCTTAGTGTAGGTATGCAGAAATGGAAACTCAGAAATTAGAACCTCTCACCATTCATCTTTCACCCATTTCTGCTCTCCGGAATCCTCAGGACCCTTTATATTATTTTAAGTAGTTGCTGATCTCCTCTGTAGTAGATTGTGAGTGCTTGGGGCCAGGGACCATATCTAATCCATTATCTGCCCTCAGTACCTTTCAAAGGGCATTAAGAAAATGTGGTTTAAATGTATGAATGACCAGAGGAAGAAATCTGAGAAGTTCATTCAATTTTGAAGAGCTGTAGAGTTTTATCCCTTTGGGGGACTTATTGAAGAGAATTGTCAACAGAAGTCACAGGCAGGCCTGGATTTAAATCCTGTCTGTGTTACCTGCTAGCTCTGTGTCCTTGGGCAAGTCACGTCAACTTTTGGTGTGTTTCCTCATTCAAAAAGTGAAAAATATAGTACTCTTGATACTTGTACTTGATGTGTCTGATATATTATTGAGGGTTAATAAATACTAAGTACTAATAACATCTTTCTAACAAGTTTCATTGTTCAGTACTTTTCCTCGGCAATTTGGAGACAATTGCCTCTGTAGACCAGGAAGATTAAAAAATCTATTCTAGATCCCTTGTGGAATAACATCTTCTTTTAAAATAACTTCACTGATATAATATTGAAAAGCCACAAGTTGGCTTACATGTTGCTATGATTCCTAAGTTAAGTTTGAGAATGATCAATCCGATGGAAGCACAGTTTGTATTTGGTTTTATAAAATTGAATACAATTTTATTGACTTACCACTGATTCATGGCACTACATAAATTTGAAGGGGTACATCTTCACCTCTGTGTGTTTATAAACCTCAGTTCATTCACCTCCAAAGTTGCTAGTGTCTTTCCCGTTACCAATTTGATGTCCTCTCCCTTCCCTCTCAGACCCTTTCTCCTCCTCCACTTGTAACCACTATATTTTTCACAGAATCTAAGAGTTATTTTTTTGTTGTTTTGATCTGTTAGTTTCTTTGCTTTGGCTATTTATATTCCACATATGATGAAAACCGTCCAGGAGCTGTCTTTAACTTTGCAATTTATTTCATTTTGAATAATCACCTTAAATTTTATCCATGTTGTAAAAGGCAAGAATTTATCTTTTTCACACCCGCCTAGTATTCCAATGAGGAAAGCACAGATTTCTATCCTTAAATAATTAGAGCACAACACATTATGACAACACAACCACTGGGCACTACTGTTTCCAGGCCTGGAGGTTTAGAGCTAAAGGCACATAAATCCCTGTCCCCAGGGAACTTCTGACTTCTTCAGTGGAGAAGATGATGTAGAAATGAGGTGGAAAGGAGCTGTGGCCCAGGACTTCAGGTGTGGCAGCCACATATGCCAGGCAGTGAATGGTCATGTGGGAAAGTGGCTATTCTGGGCTCCTATTTGTGTGCCTTTGACTAAGTCCTTCCCCTCTCTGAGTCTCAGTTCTTTCCTCTCTGGGTGGGAATCATGACACATATCTCACCAAAGGGGTTCAGTGAGAAACAGACCCTTTCTCTGGTTTATAGGAAGTGCTGAATCAATATTTGTCCTTTCTTTCCTATATACATGGGTGACACCACACACACGCACGCATACACGTGTATGCACACATATGCTTGTCTATTTATAAAGCACACATATAATCTGAATATTTATAAAGCATAGATAAGACTGAGTAAAATGGAGTTCTAACTTAGAAGACATCTCCCACCCATTTTTAAAAAAGAATTATTTTTATTTATGCATATGAGAATTGGGGTATAGGCATATGTGTGGGATTCACCAGAGACAGAGTGGGGAGAGCAGAACAGGTGGATCTACTGAAATACCCTGCTGAAGGGAGCAATGGGCGAGACAGGAGAGGTCTGCTGCGCTATGTGTGTCACCTCCCTGGCCAGGGATCGAACTCAGGCTGCAGTGGCTGGCGATAACTTGATAGTGCTGAGATTTTAACCCCTGTGCCACAAGGGAGGCCCCAAGAAATACCCATTTCTTGAGTCATGAAGAATATGTTTGTCTGACTCACATTCTATTAGAGAGATCACACTCCATCATCTGAACCCCAGACTGCATGACTGTCAGACACACAAGTGACCCCATGGCTGAGCAGTTTAGCCACCACCTTCTCTCCCGGCGCCAGGCTACTCAGATCCGGCCTCATGTCTAGGTCACACTTGCTGAACTGTGATGCTCTAAAGTCAGTCACCTCCTCTACCAAGAAGCCAGGACTGAATTCTTCTTCATTACAGCATGGCTGAGGGTTAGGGATTATAAATAACGTTATAAATAAATAACGCCATGCAGACAGCCAGATGGACAGCATGCCTCACTCGGTGACGCTTCATCTGTCCCAGTAGGGACAGGAATGAAAATAGAATTTGAAGGATTGAGTATGATCCACAGAATGGTTGTGTCCTTCCCCTGGGTCTCAAGGGAAACCTCTTAGTTCCTCCCAGCAGGGACGGTGGCTATTCTTTTCCTTTCTCATGAATCGGTGGAAAAAGAAAAACTTCTCAAGCTTGTTCTTCTTTTTACTTTTTTTTTTTTAGAGGCATGCTTTATTTATTTATTTATTTTGTTTGTTTATACATGCACTGGGTACAGTCAGAAGCGCGGGAGGGTGAGAGAATTCACCAGAGCCAGAGCGGGGAGCAGTACAGGCAGAAGGACCGAAGTACACTGCTGAGGGGAGCAGCGGGCGGCAGGAGAGGTCTGCGCGCCATGTGGGACCCTCTTCCGGTGGCCGGGGAGCAGCCGGGGATCGAACCGGCGCCGCAGAGGCCGCGGGCAGCTTCGCAACCCAGCGCTCAACCGCTGTGCCACCGGGGAGGCCCTTCTTTTTACTTTTGATAAGGGTTAGTGCAGTGTAAAAACCTTCTGGGGAAAAACCTGGGCTCACGTCTTGGTTGGGCACTCACAAGCTGTGCGACCTCAGGCAAGTGAAGGAAACTCTCTGAGCCTTAGTCCTTCACTATTAAAATGGAAGGTGTCAACAAGCAACATACTACGGGGGTGGGGAGGGCGGGGAGAGGAAGGATTATGGTCAAAATAAGGGGGGGTGCAATTGTATGGGGAATATAACCAAAATGAAAATACATACATTGTGCAAAAATGAAAAATGATGCAAGAATTATATAAAATAAAATACTAAAAAAATTGAACTTGTAAAATAAATTCATGCTAATAAAATAGAACTTACAGCTTAAAAAAAAGAAGAAAAAAAATGGAAGATGAGACTAATGGATTTGGTTTGGAATGGAAGAAGAACCTGTTGAACGCTTAAGGGGTAGAAAGTGTAATTTTAGGGGGCATCAGGTTGACAATTACCCAGCTACCTTCCTGGTGTGCATCAGAATAATGAGAGCTGCCCAGTATCACTCAGGGAAGGCCTGGCTCTTCCTGAGCCCAGACAATAAACAACATCCCCCTGAAGGGCACTCAAGGGTCAGCACACCCATCCCGGCAACCTTTTCCAGGGGAGGACTAACATAGTGGGAGGTCATAGAACCGGGGGACATGTCTCAACTCCAGGCCGGGTCACCTCAGTCCATCGGCTGATGTTGCATGGAGCAGAGATGCTTAGGGGCTGAGGATGAGGCTCTGTTGACCCCTATACCCAGCTCCAGTTCACTCCTAACACCTGAACTTAAAATTCCCTTAAAAATAGATTCGTCTTCCAAGATAGAAAAATGTGCCTCTGATGCTGTAGCCGGTGATTCCTTGCTTTCTCAGAGGGCTGTACTCGGTCCTCAGTGATGGCCTTTGCCAGCGCCTCTGAGGCTGAGCCTGCTGCCCGTGGGGTTCTTTCCCAGGACCACTCTCCACATTCAGAACATCCCCATCTGACACCTCTCCTCCCCCACCCAGCTCACTCCCACATTTCTCCACCCATTGTTGCTCCAGTTAGTGAACTCCAGACCTTTCTCCCGGTGCATTCGTTGTGGTCCAGCCTTTGTCTGCTCATTGTGGTTCCCACCACCTAGAATGCAATTCATACGTTTCTCTGTGCAATTCCACCCTCTGTTTACTCCTCCAGTCTTTTTCATCCACATTGAAATGTCCTCTCACATCAGAAGGTTTCTGTTTTGAGCCCTCCAGGCAGAGGTAAACATTAGTCATATTTATTCCAATGTTGATCAGACGCTTACAATGTGCCTGGCGTTGGGGGTACAGGGTGAACAGAAAGAGGCATGGCGTCTCCCTCATGGAGTTTACAGTCTGGTTGGAAGGAGAGAGAGAACAATCAGAAACACACACGATGGAGCATCTGTTTAGGAATTTAAATAGTGCCACTAATAAACACATTCTAGGAGATGATATAAAAAGCAGCTCTGTCTTAGACTGGTGTGTCCAAACGGGTTTCCCTGAGGAAGTGATTCTGAAGCATCAGGACAAGTCAGCCAGTGAGTGCAGGACAGGAAGGAGAGCATGTGCAAAAGGCCTGTGGCAGGAACAATGGTGTTCAGTGATCATATGTTCTGGTCTGTCCCACACAGTCCCAATTGTGTTGGTTACTTACTATTAGCACCTTCTTTCTCTCTCTAGCACAGCCTGGCTTAGAAGATAAATTAATGTGGTTGTCTTAGGATTTGGGACTGTTGGGGAATACATGAGCCTGAGGGTGTCAGGACGGCAGACAGTGAAGGGGCCAAGGCTGGACATACTGGCAGGATCGGAACCATGTGGTCCTGGGGGGCTGGGGAGGAAGTTCATGCTGTCTCCTAAAATTGGTGGGAAACCTTTGAGGGATTTCAGGCAGGATCTGGTTTGCCTCCTGACAGGCTCTCCCTCGTCTCATCTCTGTTCTCCCAAATGTTTTGCTCCTCCTCATTTGAGGGCCCACTCTGCAGGTTATAGGTCGTCTTCCAAGTGGCATCTTCTCCTAGGCTGTGACTTCAGAAGGGACAGCAGGAACTTTCAATGCCCCCCACTCCACCCCCATTTCTTTCCTTCTCTGCTTTCTTTTCAGGCCATCTTGGAAACCAGGGTAGAGCCTCATCAACTTGGGTGAAGCAGAATTTTCCTCTCAGCTCCCTGCCCTAAGACCTGGGCGGTCTATGTGAATGAGAAACCAATTTCTATTGTGTGTGAGCCGTTAAAGATATTGGACATAAGCCCTGGAAATAGTTAAAGGGAAAATGTAAGCTACTGCGCACTGAGCTCCTGGCATCTGTCAGGCTCTGTGTACCTCACACGCTCTAGTTCATTTTATCCCATACAATATCCACTTGATAGACAAAGAAACACAGGCTCAGAGAGGTGAAGAGATTTATCCAAGGCCACACAGCTTAAGGAACAGAAAAACAGATTTGAAACCAGGCATGATTGATTCTCAGACCCAGAATCACCCGTGGAAACATCAGCCCTCAGTTTCTCTCTTGGTCAGCTGGAGTATGAGGGCTTAGACTGCTCATTCCCCACCAGGCACACGGCCCCAGTGCAGACACTGGGGTAGGAGAAGTGGGTGGTGGAGCAGGCACAGCCTCTGGCCTCACCTCTCCATCAAATACCCATCTCGGCCGGGCTGGTGGTATTTCTTTCACCCGCCTGCAGTTTGGCAGGTTCCTCGAAGAGAAATGCTCTTAGATTCATTTAAAAGTCTAAGCAGGAACAGCACAAATTATTAGTGTTTGAAATATTTATAAAGTCTCTTGTTTGCCATGGCATAGGAGGTGATAGACCACAAATAAAAGAAAGCTGCGGATATGCCACGCGAGAGAGATGAGGAAGGCGGAGACACTGCCTGGCCCGCCGCCTGGTATTCCAAGATGCTAAGCCGGGTGGATGTTCATCCTGCCTTTGCTCAAACTAACTTCCTACCTACCACCCCCCCCCCCCGCCCTTCAGCCAATCCCCCAGACGGTTAATCCAAGGACTTGAAATTCACAAACCATTAACTCTCAGAGAAGCTGGCTGAAGGTTGTATGGGAGCTCTCTGGAATATAGCTTTTATTTAAAAAAAAAAAATTAAAATTGGGTCTCCCTGGTGGCACATGGGTTAAAGACACAGCACTATCAAGTTATCGCCAGCCACTGCAACATGAGTTCGATCCCTGGCCAGGGAGCAACCCACATGGCATAGTAGACCTCTCCTGTGGCTCCTGCTGCTCCCCTTTGGGCTCAGCAGTGTATTTCAGTAGATCCGCCTGTTCTGCTCCCCACTCTGTCTCTGGTGAATCCTCTCACCCCCCCACACCTCTGGCCTGCACCCCTGTTCTTGTATGCATACATAAATAAATCCTTAGGAAAAATATTACAATTATTTCCAAAGAAAAAAATTAAAAAATATATCACAAAATATAAACTTATACTACATTTGAGCTGGAAGAGACCATGGAGAAATGTTCTTTTTTTTCACTTGACAAGGGAAACCCTGAGACCCAGAGCATAAGGTGTGAGGCTGCCCAGTGAGCCAATGCCAAGATTGAGTCTTGGACTCCCAACCACCTCCCTGGCCCAACCTCCTTCCCTGGCCTCCACCCTCCATGCCCAAGCCAGGTATGGGAGGAGGTGCTCCAGTCCTAATTTGGGAGTGGCGGGGCTCTGAGTCAGTCATCTGCTAGAGAGATGGGCGTCTGTGATGCAGGCATGTCTGTGTGTCTCCCCTCACGCCTCATTCACTCACTCAACAAACACTGTGCTGCGTGTAGGAGATGCAGCAAGGGGCAGGCAGAGACAGCCCTGCCTTTGTGGACCCAGGGAAAGATGTGGGTTCAGCCGAAGTCTGTCTTCCAGTTGATCCTGAAAGGAGCTCTGGATTGTGAACGTGGTCACATGTCATGAAACCATGTTTAGGCAATAGCAGAGTGATGGGCCATACTGGGCCCTCTCTGCAGCTGCATATGCCCCAGGTTGCACATCTGGGTTCATGCGCGAATCCTTTCTGACCTTACACAGCAGTGGAAGCGCCCTTGGTCATGTTTCTCCAAACACATGCCAGTGATCAAGGGAGCATGCTCTGTATAGTTCTCCCCCTTGGAGCAGGAGGCTGACCCTCCTTACCCTCTTGTTCTCAGTTACCAGTTGTGGGACACCCCCGGGGTGGGGGAAAGTCCACTCCCCAGGTATTTCCAGGTAAGGCAAGTCCTACCTGAGGGTCCTGCTGTGAGCAGAGCAGCAGGCATCTCAATAACTGGGGTTGGATGCACTGACCTTTTAAAGAGGATCTGGGTGGGGCACCCACAGCCTCTACTGCCTGGAAAACTGTGCTTTCATCCTCCTGGGGGCTTGGGGGAGAATGCCTGGAGTTAACAGCCATGGGAGGGAGTTGTACCATTCACACACTGTCTTCCCAAAGGAGGTTAATTACCATGAGCACAGTCTGACCTGTGCTTCCACCCAGAGCTCCAGTAGACAGAGACATCCCTCTGGCAATCCCTCCAGCCTGTGCGCTGGAGGGTGGAAGTTGGGCAGAAGTGCCTGGAAATGGAAAGTGTCAAGAAATTCTGGGCGTTTGAGAATCACGATCATCGGCTACAGATGGCTGGACCAGCCACTCTTACCCTCCAGATATGTGGACTCGGGAAGCTGGTGGAAGCATGTGGCCCATGCGGGAGCACCAGAGCAGGAGTCAGAGTGTGGCTGCTGCGGGGCGCTGGTGGCTGATGTGCGGTTGTGAGGTCGAGGCTACACTAGATAGATGGCTGGGCAGGGGTAGGGATGGAAAGCTGTGTGCACAGGGACACTAGAAAGTCAGCAGGAGAAGGGCATGGCTGGCCTGAGAAATCACCTCTCTTTAATCATTCATTCATTCATTCATTCATTCAGTAGATATTCATTGAGGGCCTGTAATGTAGCATGACACACATGGTGCGAGGACTATGATGAACAAATAAGACAGACAATGTCTCTGCCCCCTTAGAACTTATATTCTGCATATGTGTGTGTTCATGCAATTAAATAAACAAATAAGATCATTCAGACTCAGATGTACTTAGCAAAAGAAACCAGTAGCAAGCTACATGGAGGGAATCTGGTGTTTCAGGGGACTTTGACAGGACCATCATAGAGACACGCTGATGGTACACATTTTGCAGACAGGAAACTGAGGTCTGCAGAGGTTGACTAACTTGCTCACAGGCAGGCGGCTAGTAAGCGGTCCCTTTTGTAGATGCCATGTCTGTCTCCCTGTAGGAGCTTCTACTTCTTGGCGCTGCTGTCTCTGAGCCAACACAGATTCAGTACAATTTCTTATGTTCCTCATCAGTCATTTTGTGATTTGGAACCCCGACCCTCCTGAGTCCCAGCCCAAAGTCTTCTGCTGGTGCGTTGCCTCTGGAAGCAGCTCTCAGGCCAGCTTCGCAATGGCAACCACAAACGCTGGAGTCGGGTCAGCAGTACCAGCCCCACCGCCGCTCAGCCCGGGCCTTGGATGAGTGGTTCTGCTCTCTGAGCCTCAGTTCCCTCCTCGGTCACATGCCGATACCCATTGTTTTACACCCTCCCCACCACTCGCATATTGAGAAGATTAAATGAGCGAATGCTTGAGTAAGACTTGGCACCATGCCCAGCACAGAGTAAATCCTCACACTAGCTCCATGGTGTAGCCACTTACCCCAATGCTCTGATCACTTGTCAGGGGTTTGCTGGAAAGGGGAATGCAGGAGCTCTCAGCCCTGAAGTGAAGTGGGCCGGGGTGGAGAAGAGAGGATTTCTGACTCTGGTCAGACTGCCAGAGCTAATTAGGGGCATCAGACAGACGGTGGCCACCAGCACCCACGCAAACCGACGTGGCGGTCAACGCTGGGGCCAGCTCCTTTTGACCTTAAACCCGAATGCTCCTGCCCACATCTGCAGCTAAATAAACCAAGTAAATCATGCTGGCAGATAGATAATTAAATAATTATCAGGCACTTAATAACAAGGAGTGGGTGTTCTGAATTACCATATTAGACAGTGTCTTTGAGGACTAATTGTTGCATTACATCAGAGTTACTCATTCATTATTCTTGTCATTTCGGGTGATAATTTGCACTTTAGGAGACAGCGACAATTTTAGCAGGCAATTAGAGACGTGTCAGGCCTGGCCCCGTGAGTTACTGTCACAATTATTGCCTTTTTTCCAGTGTCCTCATTTGCAGCCATGTATTTAAGGGGATTTGGGTAATTCCAGGCCTGGGCAAAACAACCAGCCCACGGGGTAGCGGCAGGGCGAGGACCCGGCAACTGTGGCTGCGAGCGCAGGGCGGCTGAGAAGCGGGCTGTAGAGCTGGACCGACAGGCAGAGTGGATTCGAGCCACATCCAGTCTCAGGGAGTGGGGCTTTATCTCCCCAACAGTCTTGAGGCTGCCTGCTCCTCTCCTATCTCCCTGTCATCAAACACCCCCCACCCCGTCCACCCTTTTATTACTACTTGCCTGAACCGTTGTGATGAATTCTTTGCAGGTTTTGGGGAGGCAGCTGGGAGGAGAAAAGAGGCAAAAGAAAGCAAGGTGTATTCATTATGTTTTTATTTTCTGTATTTCTGAAGCTTTGACATCTTGGGGCCTTGCAGATGTCGGCAGGGACTGCCCCTCCCAGAGTTTTCTAATTCCTACAGGGTGCAAACAACTTGCCTCATAGGACACCGTGGGGAGGCAAACACTCAACCCTGAGTCCATAACCCCATCCACTGCCTTTGAACAGGTTCCTTATAGCCCGGGACACCATGGCCCTGCCTAAATCACCCCGGAATTGGGTACCAGACCTCAGGGGCCGCCTGTAAGGCCTAGAGTCTGCTAACTGATTCAGACTAGCCCATCCTAGAGCAGCTTACCCTGCCTTGCCCGTTCCTTCCTGGGAAAACCACGGTCACGTCTCTGGCCCTTGCTTGCCCCTGGCTCCTTCTGCTTCCTGCTCAACCCTGGCGCCTCCCCATGTGGCCCTGCCTGGCCTCGTGTGGCCCCTCCCCTGGGAACTGCGCAACAAAGTGTCTCCTCAACGGCAGTTGATGATCTGACAGTTGATGATTGGTCTGGTCTATTGGCCTCAACATAGCTGTAAAAAACAAAATCCTGGGTATGTTTTAAAATAGGGGAGGGCCTCCCCTGGTGGCGCAGCGGTTGAATGCTGGGCTGCGAGGCTGCCCACAGCCTCTGCAGCGCTGGTTCGATCCCCGGCCACCGGCGAGGGTCCCACGTGGCACAACAGACCTCTCCTGCCACACCCGCTGCTCCCCTCAGCAGTGTATTTTGTCAGTCTGCCTGTTCTATTCCCCACTCTGGCTCTGGTGAATTCTCTCACCCTCCCGCGCTTCTGACTGTACCCAGTGCTTGAATAAATAAATAAATCTTAAAAAAAAAATTAAAAAAAAATAAAATAGGGGAGAAGAAAGGAAGAAAGAAGAAAATGAAGGGAGGAAGCATGAGGGAGGAGTGAGAGAAAGAAGGGAACAAGAAGAGACTGAAAGAAGGAAGGAGAAGATTAAAGAGGAGAGAGAGAGAGAGAGACGTGAGGAGCTCCAGGGAGGAGGGACGGCGGAGAGAGACCGAGGCTGTGGAGGGAAGAGCGGAGCAAGGTTGCAAACGGAAGTCGCATTTGAACACACATTTCCCCTAAGGTTTTTTGTATTTACTTTTGGTGAAATGCAGTGTCTGGGGTCCTTTAGTCAGGACGACACACCCTGCCCAACTTGAGAACAGACCCTGTGAATCAGAAGAGGCTTCAGAAAATATTTTTCACTGGCTGCGTAGTGGGATCAAGAAGAAGAAAACATTCTTGAACCCTGGTGCAGAACTCTGCTAGGCAAGAAGGGTAGGGGGTAGGATTCACCCTCATCTCATGGCTTCTCAGCACCACCCTAGTGATTAGGGCACAAGAGACCAAAAGGCTGAATTGGATTCCCTTTCCCTTGAATTCATCTTGGAAAGAGCTGTCGACTCGGGCCTGGTGTGCCTTCAGGACAGAGGATGCTGCCGGGAGCATCGCAGCAGCGAAACTCAGCATTTAAGATCGTGGGTCTGGAGCGTCAGTTCTACCACCTGTTCACTGTGTGAGCTAGGGCAAGTCCCATCTGAGAAATCTGAATTTTCTCATCTCCAAGTTGATAAGATTGTTGGGCTTCAACAAAATTAAGTCTATAAAAAATGGAGCATAGAATTTAATGTAAAACAAGTGCTTATTGGTAAGTGGGGCTCTTGTTTTATTATTATTACTATTATTATTATTTTAAATTTGCATTATTATCTGGTTGTCAATCCCTTTGTGACATCGATGTGGATCTGCCATCTCCATGGTCTGGCTGGGTTAGGAGATGATTCTGGTATCTGGTCGGGTTCCCCCTGGTGTCAGAACTAGCCTTCCCTAAGATGGTCCCTATGATCGTCAGAATCCTGCCTTGACCTCAATCCTTAGGGCATGCTACCCCTGCCCCCCACATTCCCAGTCCATCCCCTGACTGGGAAGAGGTAAAGAGGGTGCTCAGCCCCCAGTGCATGCCAAGCCCTAGGCTAACCATAAACACTTGTCACTTCACTTCAGCCTCATAGCAGCTTCTAAAGTGGGTATAATTACCCCCACTTCACAGACGAGAAGACTGAGGCTCAGAGCAGTGGGGCAGGCAGCAATGGCTGAGTCAAAATTTGAATGTGACTCCTGATCCCTTTGCAGTCCCCCCGGCCTCCTAATGTTATACGTTTACCCCAATAGGGAGGAGTATTTTAAACTCATTTCCACAGCAAGATTGGCTTTGTAGCCAAAGTGGCTTTTCATCAAGTATTTGAAGTCATATTTGAATAAAACACAAAGCATTGAAAAATAAACAATTGGAGGAAATACATGCATCTATCTGTCCATCCACCCACCTGCCCACCTATATATCCATGGGTCCATGCATCTGTCCATCCATTCATGTTTGTCTATCACAAATATATGCATATATCTATCCATACACACTCCATACACTTGCACACACAAATGTGCAAAAGCTAAATGGAGTTAAGTTAAAACCACTATAAATCTGACAGACTCAGATGAACATGATGGTCAAAACTGTAGGAAATATTGTATTTTGAAAAAGAATAAATCCAGCCAATTACAGATTTATGTTGACGCAGCACAGTTACCACAGTTTTACAATAATCATTGATCAATCAAACAACATTTTATGACAAAACTATAATTTTCACGTGTTTCACCCTCACCTAAAAGTTTCCTCGTTTGCTTAATTCCCAGAATGCGATTCTGTAAATCTTTCCTCCCATGATATTAAGTAGATAATAAGAATGCCATGTAAGATTTGCTTATGGTTTAAACCACTGTTGCAAATGATTTATAATTAGGGCCAAATCTAAGACAAAACATTATTACAGTCAAAACCTGCTGTAAATTGGCCCCGTCTGCTTGGGCCTTCAGCAATTTATAGGGGTTTGATGACAATAGTTCCCTTGGTGAGATCCAAGGGGTCATCTGACACTGCGGGGAGATATTTATGAGCAAAGTGATGCGATGAAAATCACTGGGGCGTCCTGGGGGCATCAACCAAGGGGACAGGCATGACTCCAGGACCACCTTCAGAGGCAGAAGCTCAGTGTGGGTTTTACTAGGGAAGCCATTGGTAGAGGAAAGGTGCAGAGTCTCTTATACTTGCCCTGGGAACTTTCAGTGCAAGAAATTATTTGGAATAAGTACAATCATTAGCCATTCATGCAATATGAGTTTACTGAGCACCTACTATGTGCAGGCTACAGTGAACAAAGTGCTTAACAAGTGAGACAATTGACTCTGTGTTCTCATAGTGGAGTGGGGAAGAAACAGGTAGACATGTACCTGGTGATGGTGGGGGTGGGGGTGCAGGTGGGGAGTGAGACAGAAGCTGGTTAAGGGTAAGGGTAACAGTAAGAGGTGGAAGGATGCTGGTGTAGGATGGGAGGGATGCTAATGGAGGTTAGAAAGAAGCTGGTAGGAGGTGGAAAGAGTGGGCAAGGGGTGGGAGGGGCCTGGTAGGAGGTGGGAGGGGCCTGGTAGGAAGGCTGGTTAAGATCCATTTAAAATAGGATGGTCAGGGGCCTCCCCGGTGGCGCAGCGGTTGAGCGCTGGATTGTGAAGCTGACCGCAGTCTCTGCAGCGCTGGTTCAATCCCCGGCTGCTCCCCGGCCACTGGAGGAGGGTCCCACATGGCGTGCAGACCTCCCCTGCCACCTGCTGCTCCCCTAAGCAGTGTGCTTCCGTCTTTCTGCCTGCTCTGCTCCCCTCTCTGGCTCTGGTGGATTCTCTCACCCTCCCGCGCTTCTGACTGTACCCAGTGCTGGTATAAATAAATAAGCAAATAAATCAAAAAAAAATAGGATGGTCAGGGAAGGCTGTGTGGAAGAGGCAGAATTTCATCTGGGTCATGGGTAAGCGAATGAGCCAAGGACAGTCTGGGGAAGGAGCATCCCAGAGGAGAGATCAGCTGAAACCTGGAGAGGAGCAGATCCCCAGCAGGAGTCTAGTGTGAATGGCTTAGACCAAGCTTTCATGGCAGAGATGGGGAGAGATGGTTGCATGAACTATTTCTGCGTTGAGTGACAGACTCACTGATAAAGTGGATATTGGATATAACAAGAAGAGAGAAGTAAGGGCTGAGGCCTAGCTTTTGGGTATGAGTCAAAAAGTGGTGCCATTTCCTGAGCTGGAGTGTGGTAATGGGTTGGAGAGGCTGGTGTGGCATCAAGACTCCAGCAACGGACTCCGGTGGTGTTTGAGATGCCAGCAGTGTCCAGTTGGGGCTGTCAGGGATGGGGGGGCGGGAGAATATATGAGTCTGGAGTTTTGGAGAGAGGTCTGGCTGGAGACATAAATTTTGAAGCCATCAGCTCAAGAATGATTTTAAAGCCATGAGATCACCAGGAACTGGGGACAGATAAGTCTAAGAGAAAGTCTTGGAGCCTGCAACTTTTAGAGGAAGAACAGGAAAATCACCCAGGACAAGACATCAAGAAGGAGTTGCAGTGACAGAGAAGGAAATCCAAGAGAGAGTGGGGGAGAGAGAAGCCACCCATGGCATCAAATCTTGTAGAGCAGTCCTGTGAGTTGAACAGTGAGCTCTGACCTCTGGCTTTGGAAACATGGTTGTCAGTGACCTGGCCAGTGAGAGTTCTGGATTCTAGGACCGCATTTTGGCATGTCATCATCAACCTTTGAGACGTTGACTTGTATTTAGACCTCTCTGCTGCCTTCTCGGTCCTCCTGCCTGTGCTTGAGCACCCACAGGAGGGGCTTGTCCTGCGGGAATACCAAAGACATCTGCTTCTTCTCCCCAACCGCTAACTTTTCCAACTTGAAGCACTATTTTTAGTCCTTTCTCTTCCTTGGCTACCTGCTGCCTGGCAGCGGCACAGGGGCAGCGTTTGTGTGAGCCAGACTTGCTCTTCTCTGCATCTTTCTTTTTTTTTAACAATTTGCTTTTTTTTTTTTTTTTTTTATAGAGGCATGTTTTATTTATTTATTTATTTATTTGTTTGTTTGTTTTGTTTATACATGCACTGGGTACAGTCAGAAGCGCGGGAGGGTGAGAGAATTCACCAGAGCCAGAGCAGGGAGCAGAGCAAGCAGAAGGACCCAAGTACACTGCTGAGGGGAGCAGCGGGCAGCAGGAGTGGTCTGCGCGCCATGTGGGACCCTCCTCCGGTGGCCGGGGAGCAGCCGGGAATCGAACCGGTGCTGCAGAGGCCGCGGGCAGCTTCGTAACCCAGCGCTCAACCGCTGCGCCACCGGAGAGGCCCTCTTCTCTGCATCTTATGCTGGCATTCCCACTGTCCCGCTGCCGTGTCCCCTCCCACCGGTGCATATAGGCGATGTGTGTGTCTGTATCTCTCTAATATGTGTGCCTGCTGTGTTGAGTCCTCTGCTTTACCAGCTGAGCTATCAGAGGGGTATTTCTGGTGTGCAATCACTGCAAATTTTTTGGGAACCATGTAATAAATGCCAAATGATACGGCTGTTTCAAGGTACCTCTGGGCCTTGATGAAGATGGAACCTGCATGCATCTTGATGGAGAGAAAATAGACCTGGCGTGAGGGGATATTTAATCTATTCTTGGCCCTGATGCTACATAGCTGTGTGACCCTGGCAAGCCAATTTCCCTCTCTGAGCTTCAACTGCTTAGACTATGACACACAGGGCTATACTAGCCCAGGGTCAGCCAACATGAGGCACACCTGCCCTGGCCATCATCACCTTGCTTCATAGCAGACAATAACCACCACCAAGTCACTCTTTGGCACTGAGCTTAAATAGACATCAGACTCCTTCTTCACACAGTCCCCTAGGCCGCAGTTACCAATTATAGGAGTTACCATGCTAAATGAGGTCTCCTTGCGTTACAGTACTAAATAATGTCTCAGAGAGAAATTGATTCCTGCCCATGAACGAGAACTGTGGTAGTATCTGGTGACATTCTGTTGCTCCCAAGAAAAGATTCCAAAGCAGAGGGGTAGGAAGACATCATGGGAAGGCTCTATAATAATTATCAAGTGCACCACGTATAGCCTAGCATTTGCCATTGGAGATTTCATCAAGAATGACATTTGGACCATACCTCCTAGCTATTTAAGCGAGAGCTTGGGGCCTGGGGATATAATGTCTCGCTACGTTTCTGAATCTGAATGCTTATTCCCAGGGACAGTAATTTGTTTTATATTAGGATCAGCAAGCTCATTTAATTTCTACAGGCTTTAAGACATTTTAATTGTGTTTTCCCTCCAAATAGAAATATGAACATAACCCTATATTGCTTTCAATCACCCTTTATAAGTCTGAGGGGAAGTTTTTTTTTTATTAATGGAAAACCTGGGTAATTAATTTTTTAAAACTAATTGATTAAAAAAAATCCCTGTCATTGAATATAATGAGTGTTCCTATGTCTTTGTCCAGGACTCTCTGAGCGAGCCTCAACCATGTCACTGGCATGGTCACAGCTGAGACTTTTCCTTTCAACCATCCAACAAGCAGCTTAATTTTATTATTCCCATTTTACAGCTGAGACTCTAACGGCGAAATGATTAGACCCATGATATTGTGTACATGTGCCCTCAGGCTACCACCAGTTCAGCCTGTGAGGTGGGCACTATCTGGTACCCCTTTGGCAGAAGAGAAAACAAAGGCTTTGCGAGGATTGCCTTGCCGAGGCCATGGGGTCTGCACCCTGTGCTTGCATGACTTGTGACTTCTTCCTTTACGGTAAATTGCTTCCCAGGATGGAGCACAAGCAGCTTTCATTCCCATTCAGAAATGAAAATGAAAGGACAAGATGATTTTGGAGATTTCCAAATGTGGACCGTTTTAAAATTCACATGCACAGATGCTGGGGGTGGAGGGAGGGAGACTTGGCCATCGGGACAGACACGGTGTCAGACGGCTGTTTGCATTTGATGATCTTGGTCTCTGTAGCAGATGACAAGTGAGTTACCAGGCTCACTTGTCACTTGCAGGCAGAAACGGGTTTTTGTTTTTTTGTTTTTTGTTTTTTGAGATCCACACTGGGCCAGGCACTATTGACAATAACTATTTCTTGAATGAGTGATATTCACCCTGCTCTTCCTACTCCACACTGCCAAGCCAAACTCTAGCAAATACCAATATGCGGCATCTCAAAAACTTTACACCACCGATCCTTAAACACCATGTCTGCCCTGCCCTCCAGAGTTCCAGAGGCATTAACAACCCCCACCCCTGGCACCCCTGGGCCCACCATTTCTGGGTGGAAGCCTTTGGAGCCGCACCGAGGAATTTGCTGTAGCAGCAGGAACGGGCTGACAACACAATTCCTCCTGTTCCCCGGGAAAGCCTTTATTTTGCTTTGTTCTGCACTTGAAAGTGAGCATGCACAGGACTGTCAAGAAAGACTCTTTAGGCTGCGCTGTTTGGGATGTGAGGGGTGTTCGGCCAGGTGGGGGAGGGCCAAGGAAGGCAGCCAGCCTTGGGCCACAGCGAGGCTGCGTCTGAGTCCATCCAGCTGCCTGACCCTGGACACGAACATCCCAACCTTAAGTGAACTTGGGCTCAAGGGTCTTTTAAAATCAGGGAGGCTGGGTGAGAAGCTCCCAGGTCTTTTCTAGGTCAAAAACAAGCTTGGGAGTGAGTTAACAAACAGTATCTTGCAGAGCGGGAGTGGAATAAATCCTTGCTGCTCTGATTTCCAAACAAGCCATGCAGGATCCTTCTCAAGGCGCATCTCTGGAGAGAGGCAGGGGAGAGGTGTTGGGTCCTGGCCGAGTGGCAGGGAGGGGATGGTGAAGCAAGGCGGTAGAAGACAGACTGGAGGATAATGAGAGATTGCCTGCACTTTCCCCAGAGCTGTTTTTGGTTCTCGAAGCAAGCACAAATAAAGCAGGAGGGAAAAGAAAAAGAGGCATTTATTTTGGTGCCGTATCGGAAGCGGAGTGTCACTGGCTGAAATGCCGCCTTCTCCGCTAAGGGTGCGGGCTACAGTCGGCACATCCAAATGAGGGAGCGATTACACTGCTTGCCTCTGAAGACGGATTTCTTGGTTAGGGGAGCAGGGTGGGGGCTGGGCGGGCGTAGAGGGGACGGCAACATTAGGCTTTGGCAAGTTAATTAGGGTTCAGGAGTCCAGTGAGTGGGGAGAGGTTGGATTTGCATAAAGCCCATTTACATAATGTTCTTCACAAATTGTGCAGCCAGAAGGCTGCTGGGCTGGCTGGGAGGGGGAGGTGGGTAGATGCTGGAGGCAGCAGCCAAAGGGGGAAGGGCGAGGCCCTCCTTGGTAGATGGTAGACTCCCCCTTTGCTAGGAGCCTGCCCTGCTCTGTCTCTACTATGGCCCACCCCTCAGCAGCCTGGTCCTGGGCCTCCGGCCTCCCAGGGCAAGTCTTGTCTCTGGCCCCAGCCAGCCTCCCCAGAGCAGTGAGAGATTGCTCACGTGCCTCGGTGATTTCCCTTGCTCAAAAGCTTTCCTTGACTCCCTGAGGATGACTTTCCAATTCCCTAGCCAGTCTCCTGACCCCTGGAGGTGTGGGCCCTTCTGCTGACCCTTCTGCTTGCCTCTTGCTCCCTCTTCCTACCTGATGGCACTGGCCCTGAGTGACTCTCAGGCCCCTGGAATTGCTTTGCTCCCACATGCTTTTGCTTCTCTGGGTTGTCTTGCAAAGCCTGCCCCACAAAGGCCAGCCTCTTTGTGGCAATCCCTTGCCCCCCCCTCTTGAAACACCCTGCTCGTGGGGCCCTTCCTCACGCCCCTTCGCCCTCCTGGAGGAGACAGAAGGCCCTGTCCAGGTGTAAATTAATAAGGTTAAAATCTAAGCCCCCACTCCTTGCCAGACGGCAGGTTTGGGAGGCTGGGATAGAGAAGGGGACTGATGAGGTTTCTGAGGACAAGGGCATAAGACCAACCACCATGACCAGAAAAACCAGCCCAGCTCCAGGACTGCACAAGTAGGGCCAGGACATGTTTCTGGGTCAAATGTCAGTAATACCGTCACCTGGGAGCCATTCCTGGCTGGGAGACCAGGCCTGAAAACCTGAAATCACAGCATTGTCAGCACTGTAGACCAGACATCGTGGCAGATAACTGCAAACTGGAGGCCTAAGTTAGAAAGCTGGTGAAAACAGAGTACAAAAGAGAGCTCCAGGCTGCCCCTGGGCTTCTGTATTTAATTTCTTTCTTTGCCATCATCACCATCGGGTCTCATGGCAGGAGCCACAGCGATGAGGAGACAGCACCCGGGGTGCGGTGCTCTCTAGCTGGACCTTCCATGGAGAACAGCATCTTCAAAGGCCGACAGAGGAGGGAAGGGTGCAGGGAGGCCAAACAGCTCCTGCCCTTTACCCCAGGGAGGTGGGGAGCGCGTGGAGGGTTTGAATGTAGAAAGCAGAGTTTGAAACAGAAAATTAGATGAATCTTGAATTCTGAGCTGAAGAGGCTGGCATATATTTGGTAGATTTTCGTAAGCCTCTGCAGGCTTGTGATCAAGAGGAAGAAGGGAAACTGTCGTGTCTACGTGCCCCGTGGCATTCAGCACCCAGCGCAGTCGGTGTTATTTGCCCATAATTACCAGTTAGGAGGACAGGCGTGCTGGAGCCCCATCCTCTTAGCTGGGAAGTGGCGCAACATGACTCTGAACCCGAGTTTCCAATCCTGATGTGCCCTCTGGATTTGACTATTTATGTTTTATGTCTTTTATTTTTTTCTCTTGTTCAGATTGGATCATTTCTATTGATCTAACTTTATTTATTTATTTCTTATTTTATATATTTTTTACATCATTTTTCATTTCTGCACAATGTATGCATTTTCACCTTGGTTATAGTCCCCATGCAATTCCCACCCCCTTGTTTTGATCCTACTCCCTTCTCCCCACGCCATAGTGTGTCTCTGGTTTATAGTTGCTTCACAGTGGAATATTACTCAGCAATCAAAAATGATAAACTCATGCAGTTTGCAGCAACATGGATGGAGCTAGAAGGGATCATGCTCAGCAAAATAAGCCAGAAAGAAAAAGAAAACTACCGGATGGTCTCACTCATAGCAGGAATCTAGAAAACCTAACTAAGGGACCAGGAAAAAGACTATTTATGTTTTAGAGAACTGCATTAAAGGGAAGAGAGCAAGGGTAGACAGAGATAGTGAGGAAAGAGCAGGCCAATTGCCAGAGAGAAAACTGGAAGGAAGAGGGGCAAGAGTGAGCAGGAAGCAGAGAAGGGGAGGAGGAAATCAAATGGAGAAGGTTCAGAAGATCAAGAGGAAGGGACCTACTTAGTGTCAGCCAGAACACCAGGGAGGTTTTCTGCTCGAAGATAGCTTTCTAGGAGAACTTTCTGGGATGTTCTGGATCTGGGGTCCCACATACTAGCCAGTGGCCTTATGTGGCTACTGAACCTTGAAATGTGGCTGGTGCAACTGAGGAACTGAATTTTAATTGTATTTACATTTACATTTGAATAGGCACACATTTAAATGTATTGCTTTGATTTAAACTTTGAGCGACCTTGTATTGAAAGATCGTGGCCACAGTGCCTTCTAAGAAGTCTTTCTTTTTTCTATCTAGGACCTGACTTCGGTTTCCTATGGTCCTTCTGGGCCTCCCAGTCTTGGACTCTGTTTTAATCAGGTTTCTCTGACGTTTCTCCCCCTCGTATTCCTGGACATCCCACCCACACCGAGGTTTAATTTTAGCTGATTCTCTCTCAAGGACAAAGTATATATTTTTATTTTAATTTATGTCACCTGAACCATTTCCAAGTTTTACTTTTAGAACCTGTCAATATTAGTGACATGTGGCATTTTAGGTACTTTTCTGCTGGTGGGGCCTAAATTTATTGTCATTTTATGTCACTCGGCAAAATGCACAAAATGCCAGAAGTGTTATAAACAGAGACGATTTATGTTCAGGTTGGGGTGAGGTTAAGAGAATGAATATAATCCATTTTTTTCAGAGACTTTTATGCGAGCATGCGGGCCGGCAGGTGCACATTTGACACTCAGCAGGGAAGTCTTTTCCAAGCGGCAGGGGATGGCAGATGCAGACAGGAGAGCAATTACTGGGTCTCTGGACCTATCACGCCATGCCCCCCAAGTGTGGAGACTGGCCCTGGCCTCAGGCACTCAGCTGGGGCTGTGCACACAGTAGGTATCCAATGAAAGTTCGTGAAAGAAAGGATGCCGTAAGGGATGAGACATAAATGAGGATGATTCCTTTATTCCGGCCCAGAAGAGTGCTCCTTCTGTCACAGGGCAGCCCGATATGCAATGGGTGGCCTGACTGTGGGTCCTCACCCGCGCACTTAAAAGGGACTTATTATAATACTCACCTGCAGGCACACACGAAAAGGTCAATAAAGGGTTTATTTACAAAAGAAGAGGAAATGAGGAAATGAATGACTCAGGGAGAAAGAGAGGGAGATAATTCGTGAAGCGCCCTACCAGTTCCACTGAGCTGGAATCCCCATGGCACACAGAGAGCTGGCGAAAAGCCAAGAGTCAAGTCTGGAGCCGAGAGGTCAAGGGGAACCCCCAGTCCTACACGTCTGGATTTATACCAAACCTGGCTGCTTAACTCCATACTCAGGTCCCAGCAACCCTCACTCAGAGATGATGGGGTTTGTAGTTCCCGGTGTCTTGATGCTTTGGTCTGGAGTGGGGGTGGAGTCCACAAAACCTGTGTGGAGTTTGCTCAGGACATCCCTTCCCCCTAACATTTCAGACCCCTGCCACTCACCTGTGCAAAACCTTTCAGTGCTCCCTAGTGCTCCTGAGTTCCTGCTGACCTTGTCCTTCAAGATCTGACTCCCAAGGGTGCCTCTGTCCTCACTTTCTCTGAGACTCGCTGCGCTCTGAAAGGTTCATGTTCTCACTCTTTAGCTCTTGCACACACTGTTCCCGTATCTGTAAGTGCCCCCTCTGCTTCCCCTCCTTGGTCATTCTTCAGTAACTGGCTCCAACTCTTCTGTGCTTCTGACCTTTACCCCAGTGATCCCCTCAAACAGTCGATGCTCCCTTTTGGGGAATCTCGGGTGCTTTATAGCTGTTCCTTTATGGAAGATCTCTTCATGGGGTCTTGTTTGCTTTGCTTCTCCATTGTCCCCCAAATATCATGCACTCCCTCAGGACATGGTTTGGGGAGTCTCGTTCATCTCATTCTGGGTTTGTATGGAGAAACTGACAAATGGATGATAATTGGATGATGTAACACAGGGGTGCAATCTCATGGTTTCTCAGCATCCCCACCGCTGGCTCAGGATCCGGGTGTGTTGGCTCTATTAAGTCCATTATGATTGTCCACCTGCTTCCCAGTCTTATGGCTGTCTTCCTCTGTTCTCCCTCATTACACACCTATACCTTCAAAAATTCCTTTATTATAATTTGTTGGGTTTTATGGAAGGAAATTTATTAGAGAGGTGTGTTTAGTCTGCCATCTTATTTAGAATTCATCAGTACACACAAGGGTAATTCTGTTGCACTTTGGGCCAAATGCTTCTCTTCTTTGGGTCTCTGGTCTTCATCTGTGAAATGAGGGGCTGGTTTGGATGAGTTGTAGGGTCTAGCCAAAATCTGAGAGCGGGGCACCGCCAGGTCAGATGTGGCTGGCGGGCCCTGGGTAGAAGTTTGGGATTTATGTGACAGCAGCCACGCCTTCAATCATCCATCAGTACCAGCACCTCATGTGTGCTGTTAATCCCCTGCCTGCAGTGGAGGGGCTTCAGCCTCCCCAACTGTGGTTGGTGGCAGGTCCTGAGGTTCCCCTTGTTTACACAAAGTGACGGTAATGGACGCTTGTCCAGTTCTGAAGCTTACTCAGAGTTCTCATCCTGACTTAATGGAACCTTTGTGAACCCCATCTTACAGCTGCAAAATCCAAGTCTTGGAGAAGAGACAGATATGCCTGAGGTCACGGGGCAAATCAGGGAGGAGGTAAGTGCTAATACTGGTCTGATTGACCTTCAACTCTGATGGAGACAGCATTGCACTCATGGTGACTCTCAGTCGACATCTGTTTGGAGAGGAAAGTAAGTAGACTGGTTGCATCACCAAAGAGCATAATTACAGCCATAAGGGCAATAATATCATGAAAAAAATTTTCTAGTATAATGTGTTCAAGATTTGTCTCCATTATAAAATAGATTAGTACTTCACCATTTTTATGGTTGAATTATATTCCATTGAGATATGCCACATTTTGTTTATCCATTCATCAGTTGATAGACATTTGGGTTATTTCCACTTTTTGGTTATTGTGAATAATGCTACTATGAATATTTGTACACAAGGACTCATCTGAGCTAAGAGAGGTGTGTTTAGTCTGAAAGATTTCAGACACAAAAAGTCACACAATATATGATCCCATTTATATGAAATATCCAAAATAAGTAAATCAAAAAAGACAGACATCAAATCAGTGGTTGTCAGGGGCTGAAGGAAGGAGAGTTTGGGGATTGACCACTTAATATGTATGAGGTTTTCTTTTGGGGTGACAAACACATTTTGGAGATAGATAGAGGTACTGGTTGAATTAAGTGCCATTGAGTGGGACAATTTAAGTGGTTAATTCTATTTTACATGTCTTTTACCTCAGTAAAACAATTGTTAAAAATCTTTGCTCAAGTAGCATTCAAGGAGGCCTACTGTGTGTTTGGGAGGTGTTTGGCTGTCCATTTGAAAACACAGTAGGTACTTAGGAAAGACTTGCGGTAAAAATTCACCAATTGGCAACTTGACTATTTCTCTCTTCACCCCAGAACAATGGCACCAGCACCCCTGGAACTGCTTAGAGACGCAGAACCTTGGTCCCAACCCACATATCCTGAGTCCCCGTATAAATCACGTGTTTACCTCTTGAGTCTACTTCCTCAATCTCAAGCTTCTTTTCTAATGCCTGAGGAGAGAAATGGTGAAAGAGGTTTGAGGCTAAATCCCCCAGAAGTCTGGTCTCACAAAATAGGACCTGGGTCCTCTCTCCAGGCATCCCCCTCGGTCCCTCCCTCCACGCTCTCCTCTCCCGTGGTGCTTCCCCCACTTGGCCAAGTCCCTACTCTCCTGCACTCTCTGAATTGATTTTTCTCACTCATCCTGGCAGGTTAGTAATCACCATTCTCAGCAGAAATTCCTTCCATTTCATTACACCGGGTGAGAAATCCTGGGCAGCAGGGGGTGGGGTCGGGGCTGTGTTTCATTTTCCTCCCGTGGAGGTGGCAGGTGGGGCAGGGATTTCTCCACCAGGCACCCCATGGAAGGAGGGTCCGTGGCATGAGAAGCAGGAGAACCCCCTTTGTTGCTCTTTCCAGCCCAGGGGGTTCTGTCCCTCAGTTCATTCTGCACCCAGGACCCCCTTCTTGGTCCTCTATTTACCCCTGACTTTCTGAGGGCTCCTTTGGGCTCACAGAACTCACCTCTCAGCATCGCCCCATTTGATCTTCACAGCACTCCAGAGAGGCGAGAGGCTGGGACTGTCACTTCCATTGTGAAAAAGTGAGACTCAGTGAGATGGGACCACCTGCAGGACACCCGGCTTTGGAAGCAGCTCCCCAGACTCTGGCTATCCTGGACTGCACGGGGCTGGTTCAGTAAGGGGCCACCCGGGCATCTGCATATGGTTGCGTGGACCTCACAGAGCGAGATGGGCATCTGTGGCCCATGGCCGTGGGTGCCGACCCTAGCGCTGCCACTATGGGCAAATGCACCATCTCCCTGGCCCTCCCTCTCCATTGTCCAACAGGGATGGGTCAGAGCCCCGGGCACAGCTTCTAAGACCAGGGACTCTAATGCCAGCTGGGCTCATCCCTGACCAGCTGTGGGAGCCAGCAGAGGTTGCATCACCTCTCCGGGGTTCCATTTCCTGTCCTCAAGACATGTTCAGGAATAACACCTGCCCCTCTGGCTCATTGCATGGGTTGGCTGCCTTGTGGCACAGGTGGCTCACGAGCCCATGGTCAGTAAATACCCTCAACTGAAATAATACTGTATTTCACCACACCTCAAATGCTGCCACAAAGCAAATATACTCTGAGTTCAGAAGCTACCATGTGAAAAAAGTGGGTTTAGATTAATCAAAAATACTCTCCTGTGTGTGATGCCTGCTAGCAACTTACATTCTCCTACTGAACCCTGATAATATACCTTTAGGCAGGGTTTATTCTCTCTACTCCCTAGATGTGAAAACAGAGACTCAGGGGGGTGCAGTCACTTCCTCTAAGTTACACAGTTTGCAAGAGGCAAAGCTGGGATCAACTCAGGCCTGTCTGCTACCGAATCCAAAGTGCTGATGCAAAATAAAATCTAGATTATGTTCTTGTTCTGCAAATGACACAGTTCTAGTCATGTGTGCAGGGTGAAAGATGAAGCAAAGCTAATAATACTCACACTGTTATTAATGTTAATGCCTAATAAGCATTGGGTGCCAGGCACTGGGCTAAGGGATCTCCAGGAATTACCTGACTAGTCTAATCCCTGCAACAACTCTCAGTCTTAATCCCCATTTAACAGATGAGTGTGAGGCTCAGGATGGTAAAGCTCTTACAGGAAGTTGCCCAGCCAAGAAAGCCTGAAACTCATGGGCTCCAGGGCAGCTTCTTCACCTTTGACCTTAAATTGGAAGCTGTGTGCCTAGGGTGCAGGAAGTAGCTGGAAGGACCCTCCCAACCCCTGGGTGCCTCCTGTGACCCCTGCCCACCCTGGCTCCCACCCATTTCTCCTTGATGGGCTGTCTTGAGCCCCTCTCCTTGCCTGTAGGGACCAGGCCAGCACTGGGGCTGGGGGGCGCCATGGGAAGAGCGTGCAGTATGCAGATGCCCCATTAAAATTTCATGTGGATTCAAAAATTCAGTGTTGACTCCAGTGACGCAAATAGGTATGAAAATTCTGAGGAAGGCACACTCATTGTTACTGAAATCAAATGGTTGAACGGCCACTAATGAGGCAGACAAGGAGCCTGGCTCACCCTCTGAGGATTGGGGGAGACAAGAGGAGCGATCGTGCTACATTATTCATACCCTCTTGTTTGAGTTTCAATCTCAAGGAGGCTCTGGAAGGGGATGGTGGAGAGGGCAGAAGTGGCAGGGGCAGGGATATGGCAGGAAGACAGCCCCACTCTGTCAGCAGCAGTTCCGGGGAGACTAATTGACAGAGCCCCTTCCTTAGGCTCCCCTCTCTTCCAGTTGAAATTCTAAGTTCAAGAGCACCCACCATGGTGCCTGGATTTCCCACTTAGGTGACTGTGAGCTTGAGATGCAGAAGGACAGTGGGCGCTTGTGGTGGGGGCGGGCTGGCTTCGGACTCTGTGTGGACTCTGTGTGAGCTCACACAGCTCACACAGCTCAGTCTGGACTCTGTGTGAGCTCAGGCTGGTGGCTAAACCTCTCTGAACCTCAATATCTTCCCCTGTAAAAGGAGGAAACCAATGGGCATCTCCTCCACCCACTCTGTGGAAAAGCAGCGTTTCTCAGGTTCAAATGTCACATGGCAGTTCTAATGTCACATCTCAAACTTGAGTGCTCACAGGAAGTACTGGAGATTCTAATTCAGCAAGTCTGGGTGGGGCCTGAGATTGTGCATTTCCAACCAGCTCCCAGGTGTAGTCGATGCTGCTGGTTTGTGAGTCCACAGACCCTTGAGCTGCAAGAGAGAGAATGGTAACAGGGTCCACCCCCTGGTCCAAACACTCTCTATGCATCAGCACCCCTAGGGAGTGAATGAACTCAATACCTATTCATCCGCACCCCTGGAGGGTTTGGTTTCATTGACTGAGTCCAGGCACCTATGCATTTTACCTCTCATGTCCCCCCACGGTTCTTAGATGCTGCCACATCGCTGTAGCTCTTGTTGCTTCTCTATTGTTTATCTCCCTCATATTTCCTGACCATTTTGCAAGGTCCCTTCTCTTCCAATTCCCTTTGAGCATTTGATACTACCGTGCACAGCTGCTGAAGGACATGCAAATCTTTCTTTCCACTGGGAAAAAGCAAGAAAGAGCCTGAAGAGGGGTGAACTCACACCCCTAAAACATACATTCCGTAAACGAATGTTCAATCACTTGTTCTCTGAGTGGGGAGGGGGGCTTGCCTCAGGGACTGACCTCTCAAGGGGAGTACCTCCCTGCAGGTATTAGGGATGCACTTGGGGCCCACTCTTTGCAGAGGGAGGGCAAGTTTGAATGGAGGATCACCTGGGCAGCTGCCCTGGGTGTGCTTTTCAAGATGACAGATGATGCATTTTCTTTTTTAAGATTAATTTATTTATGCATATGAGAGCTAGGGTGTAGGCCAGAGGTGCGGGGTGGGGGGGTAAGAGGGTGCGGCGTGTGTGTGTGAGAGGATTCTAAAGGTGGAAACTGGACTCCAGAGAGCCACAGAGGTAAAGGCAGCTTGTGGGGAGGGGCTGATCTCCGCCAGCGAGACCTGCGTGGATGTGCAACCCCACTGTGGACCAAGCGCCTGGCGTGACTAATAAACAGGTTCCTGAGTACTCCCTGCATCTCATAATTATTACTGGGCTATAAAAATCCCTTCTCCCTCCTGCCAACGTTATCTTAGTAAACGTTATGAGTGCTCACGAGGTTAATGCAGGGCCGTAAATCCGCAGTGGGTCGAACAAGTGAGACTTGAGGAACTGTTCATAAATCTACGGGAACGGCTCCAGTTTGTTTATTTAATAAAATATCATTTCATAGAAATGCACAGGACACCATGGGGCTTGCACAAGGAGGGGGTGAGATGGGGCTCTGCAGATGGTGGCGGGGACATGCACACGGTTGTGAGCACGCATGGACGTTGGGGCTACGTTGCCGGCCAGGGCAGCCCTGCAGCCTGTCACCCCCCGCCACGGTGAACTCAGTTTCTGCTCCACCCACAGCAGCCTGTTCTCTCAGAATTCTTTAATGGGCCTCGTCAATATTTGAAACGGTGCTACAAAGCCCAGGACATGTGTAATGCTGTTTGCACAACATGAACACCTCCCCGAGACAATCTTCTGGGATTTGTTAGGGGCGCTTTACCCACGCTGGGCTGTTAAATCAACAAGAAGTCAGTTTCCTCGCACGGGTGAGGAATAAAATGCTAAAAGCGTGGGCACTGGAGCGAGCAGATGTGAGTTCTAATACCAGATTCACCACTTACCTGGATGATGGCCTTGGTGCTGACCCCTCTGGCCTCAGTTTCCTTCTCTGGACCCTGGTGGTCATCTCCTGTGCCTCGGGAGTACAGGGCTGATCGAAACAGAGTTCACAATGGAACGCCAAGATGGCTGTCTCTCTCTTCCATTTACCTGTGGGTTCATGGCATTGCAGTAACTCAGATGCCTTTGTTAATTAGTTTTGGCTGAAGGTTATCTTCAGGGCCCCCTTTTTTTGCTTTTTAATTGGCTCAGCCCCAATCTAGAAATAAAGACAGTGGGGCTGGGATGAATGGAAATAGCAGAGACTCTGCAGAACCTGGACATGGTATTTCTGTCTGTTGGGGATCAGTGTCCCTGAGCCTGTCCAGCGAATCTTGTCACTCACTGAAGGAGACAAGCGGCAGGGTCTACTGGTGAGGCAGATCCCTGTGTCGGTAGACCTGGGTTCGATCCCTGACTCTAACACTGAACTGAGTGAGCTCTGTGGTCTAGTCAGTTAGCCCCTGGATTCCTGTGACATGATCTTAATATCCACCCCTTAGGGTTCTGAGCACGGCGAGAGCTAACAGAGGTTAGGTGTTTGTGTTTGGCCTTGCGTATTGTATAAGCCCAAAAGAGAACGGGTAGTTGGATGGTGGAGGAAAACAAGAAAGGTGGAAATGACCCACCTGTCTCAGCATTGCCAAGCCTGTCCAGTCTTCAGGCTGAAAAGGCCCACAACCTGGAAATTCTCTTAGTCCTGGAAAAACTGGACATTGGCTGCAGGAACGAAAAGCCAATATCTGTAACACTTTTAACTCTGGGTTTCATTTGGCCACAGCTATTGATGATTTAATAACAGCTGGCTGATGATGGAGGTTTCATCTAAAAGACTCTAATTCCCCAAGGCTAATTGCTGAGCATTTGATTAATCCAGTGGCTCTCATTACAATCACCTGAAGAGCTTTCCAACATGCCAATGATGGGTCTCACCCAGACCAGGTTTCTCGAACTCACCACTACTGGGCTGGACCATCCTTTGTGGTGGTAGTGGGGCCTGTTGTGAACATTGTAGGACATTGAACACATTCTGGCCTCTACTCTGAAGATGCCTGGAGCCTTGCCCTAGTCTCATGACAACCAAAAATGTCTCTTGGACGGCAGAATCACCCCCAGTTGAGAACCGCTGTGTCAGACCAAATCAAGAATCTGGGGGCAGGGAAGGATACAAGTTTTGGTATTTTGTATGAAGTTGCCTACCTACAACTGATTTTAACATTTGGCCAGGCCAACCTCCTTGTGAATACGGGGGATGCTGATATCCAAGTAGAATTTTGAAAGGGGTTAGAGTGAGGTTTGAAAGTAAGGCAGTGTAGGGTAAGTGATATCAGGCTTTTCTGCCCTCCCGCCATTAGGATTGATGATGGATCTGTGGTTCTGAATGCATGCCTGATGGCGGCCACCTGGAGCAGGGTGTGGGCTTGTGTAAGTGGGTACACCTGGGCTAAGGCTGGGCTTTATATGGATGGCGTCATGGGGATGCCAGGCGAGCAGAGAGCAGAGAAGCAGAGGCCACCAGAGAATGCCGGAGAGACCAGATAGAGTGAGGGCTTGCTGGGAGGCTGGCAGGTCTCCCAATCCCCCTGCACTCTTGCCTGCTGTGTACCTGGTAAATCCCAATAAAAGTCTGAAAAGCCACCAAGGGCTCTAGGACTTCTCCTTACCCCGTCTGCTTGGATCATAGAAAACCTGCTCTGTGCCCTTTCTGCCGCTATAGGCAGCCAAGAGGAAGAGAAGGTAGGCAAAGACCTCATGAGATAAGAGAGGTGAATTCCTGTCACCAAATATGTCCGACTCACTATCTGCTACACTGTCCAAATCTCACCATTAGGCATGAGTTCCTTTGGTCATTCATGAGTTTTTCAGGGTGGAGGTGGGGCTAAATCTCGAGATATTTTTACATGTTTAAGCATTTGATCTCTGTAACTCTCTGAAGGACAGTAAATTTATTTAGAGAAAAATGACTTTCAGAGAAGTCAAGCAACTTTCTCAAGGTCACACAGCTTTTTGGAAGCATGGCAGAAAGCAAAAGTCAGGTACATCACTGATTGCTAGAGACTGTTCCACTGTGTTTGTTTCTTCCTGTGCCTCAGAGGCCCAGTTGCTGACTGAACACTGTGGGGTTAGAGGTGGGAATGTATAGACTTCCCTGTGTCTCACCTAGGCTACCATGGGTGCTTCTCAATAGCCCTAAGCAGTGATTGCTGTGAGTTTCCCTTTTGGGAGAAGAAAATTGAGGGAGAGAGGGGTGATTTGCCCCAAATTTGGTAGTGAGGTGTCAGGACTCAAAACCAGGCAGGGGGAAGGGAGCAACATTTTATGGAGTGCAATTTACATCCAAATGAAAAATTGGATTTTTACTTATTTGGTTGTTGAAATATGAGGCACTCCACTTTTGCAGCATTCTAATTCTCAGTATCACTTAGCTCAACTCTGAGTGGAAGTGTCTGCCAGTTAAATGTGGTGCTCAGATTACTCGAACCATAAGAACAATCAAAGATTTTTTCCTTTCCTCTGGAGGGGCCAGAGGGAAAACAGAAAATGAGGGGTGGGAAGCACAAAGTCTTCTGTGTTGATTCATCAGAGCACCATCCTCCCTCTGATAACAAAATCCTTCTTCAACCCAGAAGGGCTCAGCCCAGTCCTGCTGCGATTGGCTCTCACCTCACAGGAAGTGGCTATGGGTTTTGGAGCTGAGACAGGAAGTGAGGGCAGCAGTTCTCATCTTGCTACTAAGGGAAAGGGTAGTCACAATGTAATTGTGAAAAGCAATTACAGGGATCATAATAGTATAAATTGAGAGTGAGTTTTCTGACTGCTGGGAGAGGAAACATGTTAGGATTGGTTTCCTAAGAGGAATCCATCATTTTGATTTTAACTGTGGTGGTTAACACAATGTTCGCCCTAATTTTAGAAACATTCCGAGGCAGAAATAGTTGTACATGTCTTTGTCAGGCAGTAGGTAACTTACATTTTCTAGGTCTGGAATGGATAGTGGCTAAAAAATTACTTTAAAAAGAAAGTTCCATTTCTCTAGGATCTTGCTAAAAATTTCTGATACAGTGATGGTAATTCCTACCCCAAGTGGAACTGTGTATTATTTAAAAGCTCTATGTCAATGATCACCAACCTCAGAATTGAGAGGGAAGGGAAAGTGTTATAAAAAGGAGCTGAGTCTCACATCAAACTAAAGTGTCTGCACAGCAAGAGAGTATACAAAAGGGGAAGACACCCCACAGAATGGGAGAAAGTAGTTGCACACCATGCAGGGAGCTAACCCACATGGCACAGCAGACCTCTCCTGTCTCACCCGCTGCTCCCCTCAGCAGTGTATTTCTGCCAGTCTGCCTGTTCTGTTCCCCACTCTGTCTCTGGTGAATCCCCTCATCCCCCACACCTCTGGCCTACCCCTCAGTTCTATGCAAAAATGAATAAATTTTTTTTTAAAAAAGCATAGCATGATACCTGATGTAAATTATGTGCTCAGAAAGAAAAAGGGTGAGAAGAGGAAATGAGATTGGTGGGGTACCCAGGACCACTCCCAGCCCCCTACTATGATCCATCTCAGTCCTAAACCTTCTCTTCTTCCTGCCTCTTCCTTCTGCCTCATGCCGCATGCATGCTTGGCCTTGGTCCCTCATCCCGAATCCTACTGCAGGGCACCCAGCAGGCACAGACATGACAAGGGAGGGAGAGAGGCAGAGCTGGAAAGGGGTTTGAAGAAGATTGATGCTGGCATTGTTGTCATGGCAACAGCAGGATGGGCTGGAGGCTCCAGTGCCTGGAGCAACTCCTCCAGCTCTTCCTGGATTCAAGCACCTCTGAGGAAAGGCAACAGGCTCAGGGAGGGACCCTGAGAACACAGGTGGGGCCTCAGGATGACAGTCAGGAGGGAGGCCCTGGAACCCTGGAATTCTATTCTAGCAGTTTCTGCTGACTCAATGGACTCTTAGAGAAGACTTGTCCAAGTCCCTGAATTGAAATGTGGAGAAACCATGTACTAAGGATGAGAGTGGTGAGAAACATATTTCCTGAGTACCTACTATGTACCTGGTACTTTCAGCTAGATTTTAATTATGTGTCTTCCCCTGCCTCCCCCTGCCCCCAGACTATGTGATCTGAGAGGATGGTGAGGCATTTTGGGTGAACTGGCTGGCAGAGACCTAGGGACAAACCCTTGCTAGCCCACTTACCACCGGGTGGCAGTAGTACATGCTCTTCCCTCAGTTTCCTTGTCTGCAAAATGGATAAAGTTTATGCTGTGTAATATTATCTGCCTCATAGAGTGACTGAGATTTTTGAACAATGTAATTGGTATAAAATGCTTGGTAAAGTATAAATGCTTAAAAACATCACACTAATAATATTATAATATTATTAGTGAAATTTACATTGTTCTAGATAAAAAAGATATTTGTATAACCATAGGAGGAATGAGGTAGTTTATTTCTGGAAACATCTGGTTTTACCCCTTTTCCTTACATTTGTTTCTCTACTTTTCCATCTCCCAGAGAGTGGAGACATATGGGCTAGTGGGACCAGATAGGTCATAAGAGATATAGATGATTATTATTATTAAGAGTTCTCATTTATTTGGAACTTAAACTGTGCCAGGCTCCCTGCCTCACATTTGACTAAAATTATTTAAATTAGGTGGTCTAATTATCTCATTTTATAAGATAGGAAGCTGTGGATCAGAGAGGCTACATAGCTTATCCATGGTCACACAACTGGCAAGTGGCACAGTAGGGACCTCAGTCACCAGTGGAGTTTGATTATTGAAATGGAAGAGGAGAGTAAGGCTGTTGCAGCTGACCTTGGTCCTGAAACATCCCTACTTGGGACTCAGCTGGTCTTCAGAAATCACGCTCGTAGATGCCTCCTCTCCGGCCTTCCCCCCAGGAATCAATAGGTGACAGAAGAGGCAATGGTGGGAAAAGCATCAAAGGGAGAAGACAAGGAGACCTGGAGAGAGAGGAACGGAATCTTCAGCAAGGACAAAGCTATTGAAGGGTTGCTAAAGAGAAATAATAAGACTTGATTTGTAATGTATTTTGGATAAGATAGGTGCTGGGGAGAAGGCTTTTCAAGACATTTCATTCCCTTCCTCTTTGCCATACTCGTGGTCATTAATCAGCTCTCTCCCTCACAAATGGTGTTGGTTATTCTTACCTAATGGATTTGTTTTGGGAAGTCAAGAAGAAAATTGTGGAAAAACCCAAGCATAGTCCCCAGCATGTAAGGGTAGTGAGTGCCTGCTCTTTAGTCTTTCTTCTGGTATTATCAATAACCTCTGTCCATATGTGACTTGACCCCGGCTGGATACTGACCAGTCAGTCCCTGACGCAGAATGTGGATTTGCTAGGAAGAGTCTCTGCAGCCCTGCCACCCAAGTTCATTTGTAATGCGGGCTTTTCCTGCCATAAAGCTCCAAGCTGCTCAGAAGAGTTAGGAACCACATTTTCCTGCATTAAAAAGTGCCTCGAGTGAGGATCGTGTTCCAATGGCGGCATGTAAATGCCTCTTTCAAGAGGGGAAATTGCTTTGAAGTTACTATTTCCCTGGCTTTGATAATAATCTGCTTAATGTCTTGTGTCAAACTAATTACAGCATAATTACCTTTTTTAATAACAGGTACTTTTAATTGGTGCAGGGTTAAACAATTTTGTTGTAAAAATCAGTTGTTTTACATTCATGGCTATAGTTTACAAAGAACTGGGACAACCTTGTAATATTAAACACTCCATAGAGCTGGATGGGGTGTGAATGAAGATGTGCCATGCCTCCTCTCCATGACATTGGACTCTCTCTTGCAGTGCTTCATCTGCTCACAGACAGAACTTCTTTGCAAAAAAAGGATGCATAGGGCTAGATGTGCTCACATGTCATCCTACTTTATTCTTATGTTTACATGCATAAAAACACATGAAGGATGTATTGCTCTTTCCATTATACAGATGGGTAAGTGGAGGCTCAGTGAAGTTAAGCAACCTACCCCAAGTCACAATGTCAAATAATGAATTCAGACATTGAACTCATGCCCTTTGTTTCTAAATCTTGAATGCTTGAAAGGTAGTGTAACTGAATATTTAAGAGTTTGGGTGTATGTCTGGAATCCAAACTATCTAGGTGTCATTGTCCCTGCTCTATAGCATAATTGCTATGTGACTTAGAGTAATTCCTTACCCTCTCTGGGCTTCAGTTTTCTTATCTTTAGGAGTGAGAGGTAATAATAGTATTTACCTCATGGGATTCCCAAGATAACATTAAAAACAGGCTAAATATCTAACATAGTAGGCGCTCATCCAATGGTAATTCTTCCTGTGCCCTCTGAGCTTGCTCCAGTCCTGCTTTTCTTCTCCTGGATTCTTTCCTTATAGAGCCCCGAGCACCCCATGAATGTATTTCCTCACGTCTTGGCTGAAAAAGTGCACATACTCATCTCATTACTGCAGCTTTTTGCATTTCATTAAAAAACCTGACAGGCCATTTCATAATAATTTATTAGCACAGAGTCAATTTTTATTAATTACAATCATTAATTTATCAGTGTTCCCGTCATCTGAAGTTTGGTCAGAAATGAAAGGCGAGAAGTGCAGAGAGAAAAATGGGGGAAAGTGGAAGTTGCAAGGATCAGGATCCAATGAATAAGGGGTGGGGACAGAAGAGACTGTTTGGGTTAGTAGGCTCAACAGGATGGGAGGTGCCATCTTTAATGTGGTGCCTAGGGCATGGGGAGCATTTTGCACTCAAAATCAGGGGTTTGACTATTTAATGATGCTTCCTTTATTAATGCATGTCAAAGGAAATATAGGAGCGACATGATAGGGCTTCACAAACATTTAGAACAAAATCCTGCAAGTTCTGGTTCTGTGTCACCCTCCAACTTCAGCCCCTTTTGCTGACTCCACTGAGTATTAATTTTTCTAGTTGAAGTTTGCCTTTTCCTTCAGTTTTAAGCTCCTTGAGAACAATGACCTTGTCTAGACCATCACTTGATCTCCAGAACCTGGTGGAGAAACCACAAGTTGTCTTTGACCAGTGACATTTCCATACCTTAAACATCCCCCATTTTGTGTTTTAGTGTTCACTCAGCTCAGTCTTTCAGGTCATTCCTTTTTATCAGAAAAAGTTAAAAGCATAAATATGAATTGAGAACAAAGATAAGGGAGGGACAGAATTTGTTTTTGTCTTGTTCTAATGAGCTTCATTTCTAGCACGTACATTTTGGCTCAATACCTGTTTCTCTCTGGGCAAGAAGCCCCTCAAATGACTTCATGGAATCAATGGAGGAAATCAAGTGTTGGTCCACATGGAGTTTAATCCACACTGCTAAAAGTTCTGAAGCATGGGACCACTGTCCTTGGTCCTGATGATATCACTTCAACTTCGTGGTTAACTGCTCCCGTCCTAGATCTGTGAGAGGATGCTTCTCCTCTTATTCTTTCACCCTTCCTGCTCACACAGACCAGGATGGGGGGTAACAGTGATACTATTCTACTTCCTGTTTCCCTCTCCAGTTTATCTGAATAGAGAAAGATCACCTTTTAGAACTGGGACTTTGGGTCACACAGTCCTGGGTTTGACTTTTATCATAGGGTAGGGGCTTTTGCTTGACTGTGCCTCAATTTTTTCATCAATAAATGTTCCTAAAAGTAATGCCACCTCAATGGGTTATTGTGAAGATGAATGCCAGTGCATATTCCCCAGCTGGGCAGGGGTGGCCCTAGGGAGTTTCCTGCAGGAGATAGCATCAAGGCAGATTCTTGAAATATGAGTAGGTATTAGCCAGGGGTTCTGTTGAGGATGACGTGAAGGGCATTTGAGGGAGAGGGGCGGTGATGCATATACAGAGGTATGTGGGCCAGCAAAGCGTGGTGAGTGCCAGGAAACCCTAGGACCTCAGGATGTACTGAGTGTATGGGAGGGATGAGAGGGACTCGATCATACTGGGAAACTTGAAGGTCACAGTAAGATGAGTGGCTTTTGTTTTGAGGGCAGAGTGGAGGAGGCTGTGAGGGAGCAGTGTCCCACAAGCAGGCTTAAATCATGGAATTCAAATATAGCAGAGGACTATGAATGGCAAAGTGTGGCAAGTCATCCCAGCTAAGAGATGACGATGATTTGGCAAGATAGAGGAATGGTGGTAGTGGCTGTGAGGATGAAAAGGAGAAATTGTATTCAAAAGTTATTAAGAATGAAGAATTTTTTTTGCTGGGGATCTTCTCTGTCTATATACCTCCTTGAAGGTCACACCTCCTCATGAAGAAGAGTGACCAACCTTCTTGAACTGGAGAGATACTCCCTTCTAATCTCTGCAGCTTTTAGTTATGATATCAATAAATCATGACTTGCCTAGGTCCTGTCTGCATGGGAAGGGTCTGCACCAGGTGTATTCTTTGCCCCAACACTTAAGATTTGAACCAGAGTTGGCAAGAGTTTAAGAAATCACTGGAAGGAAGAACTAGGTAACATTGAAGCCTCTGTCCATACCTTCTTCCTGGGATGTGACACCCTTAAACCTTGTTGGCAATCATTCTTTCACTTGCCCAGAAAGTACAGTTGAGCCTTAGTGACTATAGTAGTTGTTCTCTCCTCAAACTCTCAAGAACCCTAGTTACTTGTCCAAAATGAAAGATACCCATACAAATCTGGTCAGGCAACTGTTTTCTGAATCTCCTTAAGACAAATAAGTACTCCCATGGATGGAGAGGGAGCCCCAAATGCTCAAGATCTCCCTTCAAATCTCCACAAAGAGCTCATGACTCTTCAGACTTGAGGTGTGGCACTGAGCAGGATTGCAGCAGGAATTAGGGGCTCAAGAATCTCTTTGTCAGGAAAGGAGTACATGGGAGAGGCTGGAGAGTGATTCAAAATTAATAATCCAGTTATTGGAGACACTTTTACTGAGCTGAGGACAGCTTTTAAGGACCAGGCTGGGGATTGATGGCCACTCACAATCCAGACCCCTGGGGTTGGTAGTGGTGGGTTGTTGCCAGCCATGATCAAGGTTCTCAAAGTTACATTTGCACCCTTTGGGGTCCAAGGGATACCCAGGGTCTGAGCAAAAGGTAGATACTCTGAGGGTTTACAAAGTGAGCCAAGTCACCTGCTTGGAAGTTGTGAACAGGTGCCAAGATAACAGGCTTTAGGTTGTAGTCATTGGCTGGGCTTAAGCCCTGGATTTGTGCATTCGAACTCTGGGACCTTGGACAGGGGTTTAGGCTAATTTAACAGTTTCCAGAAACTGGTAGGCTCTCAGCTCCTGGCTATGGGCAGGAGCTGAAGTGACACATTCAGTGTCCAAACTTCTAGGCAAAGATTTCCTCTTGGGCACTAGAAATTGGAATTTACCTTGGTGGATTCTATTTAGATGGTGATGTCAAGGTAGAAGAGAGAGAGGAAAAGTTTTGTCCTTCATAACATTGATGTCAGGAGTCAAGATAAGCACCTTCCTTTTATCACTACAGGGGTCATAGTGTGCTTTGTACTTGGAACAACAGATGAACAACCTTCTGTTAACCACCCCTCTTGACTGGCTGCACAGTCATGCATCGGATGTGGTCTTCACCCCAGAGAAACAAGCATGAGTCTGACCTGCCCAGCTCCAAAGGGTGTTGAAATGAGGGTTGAATGATCTATATTAAGGGACATATACATTGGAGACTGGTGTACCCAATCTCTGTCTTATCTCTACATTGTCTCTCTTAGTGTAGTGCCGGGGAGCCTAGCAAATGGATACCATGATATTTTCAGGGAGCAAAGATTCTTGTTTTAAATTGCCCCCCCTCCATCTCCCATCCCAATGCCCCTCCTCTTGCGCACACTGATACCCATCCTAGTTTGTTTTTCCTCCAACCCCCAGTCCCTATATATTTGCATCTTTGAAAAGAAGAAAGTGTGTGTTTTTGTAAATGACCAAATGGTTTCTGACTCTCTTTCTGGCTCTTTCTCTTCTTGCTCAGCATTGTTTTTGAGATCTGCCCATGCTGTTGCATGTAGATCTGACTCGTTTCTTCTGATAGTTGCAGAATATTTCCTAGTTTTGTCTCCCACCACATATGGCTCACCTGCTTCTAGGGGGAGGGAACACTGCAGCTTTGTGTCAGTCTAACAGGAAAGCAATGAGCACCCTTGTGCATATCTTCTCGTGATCTGGAATAGGAATTTCTTCAAGTTATATGACCAAGACTGGGTTTGCTGAGCTTCTGGGTCTCTGCACACTTAATTCCACTAAGTCTAGCCAGACAGCTCTCAGACAGCAGCATCGCTCACACTCTCCACCTGTGCGTGAGAATTCCTCTTACACATTTTTACCAAAACATGCTATTATTTTTCTCTTTGACTTTTGCCAGTCAAATGGGAATAATGTGCTACTTCATGTTTATTTTAATGTGCATGTCACTCAACTGGTAATTTTTTCCTTTTTTAAAAATTTATATACATTTTATATCATTGTTCACTCTCCTCTCAGGTATAATCCCCACAAAATTACCATCCCTGAGACACCCATGAACTGTCACCAGTCTGTGTGCTCTCCCCTCCCCTGCTTTGATCCCTCTCTCCTCCCCAGCTAAATGTCTCTGATTTATAGTTTGCCTGCTAGTTTTTTCTATTTTTTCCTGATCCTTTGTTTTCCCTATGTTCTTCCTATAAATGAAACCATCCGATATTTTTCTCTTTCCTTCTGACTTATTTCACTGAGCATGAGCCCTTCCAGCTCCATCAATTCAATGGGTAATGTTGGATACATCTTTATATACTTAGGAGATTTTCTTCCTCTTTCTGTGAATTATTTAATATAGTTTGACCACTTTATTTATTGGATTTTTCTAAGATTTTTTTTTTGAGTTATAGATCTCTGACTCGAAGCTAGCTATTTTTTGCAAATATCTTTTCACTCCATTAGCCTTGTGCTAACTTTGTGGTACACATGGACAGATAACTTTAATTTTGATGGAATGAATTCCATCCTTTGCCACTTGTCATAATCTCTAATATTTGGATGTTTTCAAGAAATCCTATCCCCCCCCCCCATTGAAGGTCATAAAAGTATTCTACATTTTCTTCTGTTTCCATTCTATTTTTTGATTTTAATGTTTATGTATTGAATCTATTTGGACTTTATTTTCACATATGGTGTGAGGTAGGACTCCACATTGATTTTTCCCCCTATGTAGTGGTTTAATTTTTTCAATATCACTTATTCAATGATTCAACATTTTCCCATTGTTTATTATGTCAATTATCAATCTCTTTCTCTAAATTATCTCTGTGCTTTCCATCTTGCCCCATTTGTATTTTTTTTAAAATATTTACTCATTTATGCATACAAGAACTGGGGTAAAGGCCAGAGGTATGGGGGCAGGGTGAGAGGATTCACCAGAGACAGAGTGGGGAACAGAACAGGCAGATCTACTGAAATACAGTGCTGAGGGGAGCAGTGGGCAAGTCAGGAGAGGTCTGCTGGGCCATGTGGTAGCTCCCTGGCCGGGGATTGAACTCATGTTGCAGTGACTGCGGGTAGATTCATAGGTTGTGTCTTAACTCCTTGTGCCACGAGGGAGGCCCCCCATTTGTATTTTTAAAAAATATACTGTAAACATGGTTTTAATCAGCAACAAAACCTGAGCATCTCAACAGGATTACCGGAAATAAAACTTATAGAAGGACTTTAAGGATTTATTTATGCATATAAGAACTGGGGTACAACCCAGAAGCATGGGGGGTGAGAGGATTCACCAGAGACAGAGTGGGGAACAGAACAGGTAGATCTACTGAAATACACTGCTGAGGGGAGTAGCAGGCAAGACAGGAGAGGTCCGCTGTGCCTCGTGGGTAGCTCCCTGGCTAGCCAGGATGGAACTCACGCTGCAGAGGCTGCAGATAGTTTCACAGCATTGTGCTTAACACTTTGTGCCACCAGGGAGGCCCTGTAAAAGGACTTTAGACATTACTTTGCCTGGCCAAGGCCTCGAAGGCAGGAGAGCCACGTTCAAGGGCAGTCAGAAGGAGAGTTCTTGTCTCTTGACTCACACCCTCATCAAGCACCCCTGGATATGCATTCCATTTAGTGACAGCTGAGGGTGCCTTTTAGGGGCAAACATATCCCAAGCCTTAATGTTAGATTAAATACCAAATACTTTAACATTTGAAAAAATGACATTTATTATACCGAGTTGTAAACAGAGAAAAAATTACAATAGAACCCAGTGTAGATCTTACATAAACGGCACCCATTCGGTGTAATGACTCTGAGAATGTCAGTGCTAACAAGCCCATAATTGGCACCGGGGAGATAATTTTTGCCACCTTATGCAGAGGGGAAACCGTTCTGCATAATGATTTTACCTAGGACTATTCTTTATTCAACAGGCCCATTTGCATAACCCTCCCAACTTTCTCGAGTTAACACAAAATGCTCTGGAGACATTGCCAAGTCTCTTCAAGAAGACGTCTGCTGCTGCTTTTTCCTTTTTTTTTTTTTTTTAAGTTTTTCCCTCCCAGCTTTATTGAGATAAAATTGACATATTGTATAAGTTTAAGATGTTTGCTTCTTGAAATAAGCTTTCATTTCTCCCGGCGTGTGCTGTGTGCCAGGCCCTGTGCTTCCGGCTTCCTGTATATTATTTACAATAACTGACAGGCATCACAGGATTGAGCATTTCTCAAGGGCTGGGTTCCTCTTTATCCTGCTTATCAATTATCAATCTCTTTCTCTAAAAAAGGGAGGTACCCAGGGTCCTGGGTGTGGGAGATACTCAATATTGTTGAATGAAAATGTGAGCGAATGTCATGACTACCCTATGAAGTAGGGGTTTTTGTCACTATAAATTGAAATTGTTTATTTAAGGGCAAAATGCCTGTGAGTAGTCAACTGGGGTTTGAGCACAGGTCAGCTTGACTCCACATCTCTTTGTTCTGTGAACATATTCCATCTTCCCTTCAGGGAGCAGATTATCTAGTTTCATGCTCTCCAGAATGCTAGCCACCAGTGGCATGCAGCTCCTTAAAATTAAATTAATTATAATTAAATAAAATTGAAAACTCAGTGCCTCAGACTTAAGAGCCAGATGTGGGGACTGTACTGGGCAGGACAGCGCCAAAATATTCTCGGCATGGCAGAACATTTTATTGGACAGTAACTTGTTTGTATCTATTTAGTTTGTGAATGGTGTGTTGGACTGTATCTGAGCTCTTTGCACACATACTTCTAGTTTGTGCTAGTATTTGAGCTCCAGAATCCCTCAAACCTGAATTCAAATCCTAGTTGAGGGCTTGAGTTTAGGTCTGGGTCTCAGCCTCTTAGAACCTGGGTTTTCTCTTCTATAAAATGGAGATAATACTGTGATTTAAAGTATAAGGCTAGTATGGAGATTAAAGGTGGAGATACACAGAAAGCATCTACAACAGTCTCTGGCTTGGAAGATATAAGGTAATGATCTCGATTGTACTGGAAGTCAGAGAAATGATTGGATTCTTCAGCCTTTGCATGCCAGTGAGCTGCTCTCCTGGGACATGAGTCAGTGCCTGTCCTGTGCCAATGTGCAGGAGCTTTATGTGACTATGGACACCCATTTCTTAAAGACTTACCTCCCACAGGATGGGGGAGACTGCAGTACTCACAGGGGAGGTAGTCCAGGAACTACAGGGAGTAGTTGAAGGCATGAGATGTGTCCATGTCACTGTGAACATATAACTACTAAAGGACTCACTGTACTCACTGCCCCAGATTTATTATTTATTTTTTAAAAGATTTATTTCATTTATTTATGCATAGAAGAGTTGGGGTGTTGGCCAGAGGTGTGGGGGTGAGAGGATTCACCAGAGACAGAGTGGGGAGCAGAACAGGCAGATCTACTGAAATACACTGCTGAACCCAAAGGGGAGCAGCAGGTGAGACAGGAGAGGTCTGCTGTGCTATGTAGGTCACCTCCATGGCCAGGATGGAACTAGTGCTGCAGTGGCTGGTGATAGATTCATAGTGCTGAGACTTAACTTGCGCTACCAGGGAGGCCCTACTGCTCCAAATTTAAAGAAAATATTTTGTTACATTTGGCTACACATTTGTATAACAAAACAAAGATTTTTAAATTTTATGTGAGAGAAAACTAGGTTTGATAAGGGGAGATGTGTGTGCTAGGATATCTACCTGCTTACTGTAAGAACTACAGAAAAATCTCAGGTCTACTTGCTGCTCTTAGTTCAAAACCCAATTTCTCTGCATTTAGAGATAATTAACAAAGAACTAGATCTGGAATTCTTTGTTTATTGATCAGGGCTCTTAGTGACAAATGCCAGGAATCTAAATGAAACTATCTTTATCTAGATAGGGAACATATTGGTTTATATGAAAAAAAAAAGGCTAAAAGCTCTGAGTAGGGCTGATTATAGGTGCTCAGATGATGTCAGGATATTTATCTTTTCATCTTCAGGCTCAGCTTATCCTCTTCAGAAATGACTCCTTACTTGGGACAAAACTCCTCTCTGTGAGAGTAAGATGGCCATCACAGCTGCAATTCCATTTGAATTATTTGACCCCATTTCCGAGGGGTTTCTTTTCTGAGAATTGCTGCAAAACATCACAGGACAGCAGTGCTCACGCCTAAACTCGTCAGAGTGACCAGCTCTCATTGGCTGCCTGGGGTCCTGTGCATGTCACCAAGACAATCATTGTGACCTGGCAGAGCAGGACTCATCTCTGGGGCCAGGGAGAAGTACCAGTGCAAGTAGAGTCCCACGGGCTGGGAATGGAGGAACAGTGTATTCCTAAAGGGATATGAGCACTCTGTTTCCAGAAGACAGGTGTTGGGTAAACAAGAATAACTGATGTTTACCTTTTTCAGGACATAGTTTACAATTTCCCTGCTCCCTTGCCTGACAGTGTCTGAATTACCAACATTATGATTTTCATCCACAACAAGGATTTAAAGAGTAACCAAAGGAGAGCTTTCTTTGCACCAACAACTATAGAGAAGAATCCAGAGGAATTAGACTAAAATCTTAGCCCAAAGAGATGTGGATGGGAGAAGGATGTCATCTAAAAGCCTTGGCACCAATCACAATGAAGCCATCTCAGCTGTGTTCAAGGTCAACATGGCTTGTCGATGAAACTTCAGGTTTCTCGTCTGGTTGCTCAAGAAGAATCAGGAGTTCCTTTTGGGAGATATCCAGAAAGGCTTCCTGGAGTTGGTGCTGGTTGAACTGGGCTTTGTAGTGTAAGGTGGGATTAACATAGACCAAGAAGGCAGCAGGAGAGAAGAATGTTAATCTTGGGGTAGACAATCTAGAAAGGAATAGAGCAGAAGGCTCATCCCCTCCTCTATTTCCTTTCATCTATGATTGTGGTTAACCCATTGGACACCTCTGTGTAAATTAGTAAAAGGCTTATCCACTGTAGAGAATCAATTCCTGTTGGTTCTATATACCATTCTGAAGTAGAAAGTGAATTGGATTTCAACGCTTTCTTGGCCAACTGACTAAGCATCTTTGAACAATGACAGGGATTGCTGTCCCCAACTTCTTCTGTGTCTCCTTTCTTTCCTCTCTCCCCTTCTCCTCACCCCTCTCAGACCCTTATGCATGGCCTGCCAAATCTGATCTCTTACATATTTGATGGTGCAGTTTCCTCTCTGCATTCTCCTGGACTATCCCAGGAGTCTGCCATTGCAAAAAAGCACCTAACCTCATTTTCCTCTAAGAGCCCCCACCTTTGAGACTGTCAGAGGGTCCAACTGCTGAGCTAATCCATCTCCAATTCCTCCCTGGTTGAAGGGCTTTAACTCATAGGCCCAGGCCCCCCTTTTGACAGACTTGATTTGGCTCCCTGCACATCTGGGCCGCCCATCTGGCCCCTACACATCGTCTGTGCGGGTTGCTTTATGGATATAATAAATATTACTTCCTTAATATGATTTTGCTGAGGTTCCCAGTGACTCACTCAAGCAAATCTTCCATTTAACACATGACTTTCTCTTCAGAGGGAGCAGAGAAAATATTGTTATTGGAAGAGGCACAGTCATGAGGGGGTGGGGAAGAGCATGTCCACCTAACCTCAAAGTTTGCTGCTACCCTCAGGGCTGGCCCTGGCAAGAGCTCAATATCCCAAGGAATGTAGTCTAAAATTTCAAGAAACATTTCAGCCTTGTCCACTGGGGGCAGCAACAGAAGGACTTCAAAGGTCACATGAATTCCGGTGCCATCTTGGGTCTCACCTGAACTGTTTGGGTATGAAATGGGGCAAAGTCCATATTATTCACTTGGCTGGGTGCAGGACCACCTACAGTGAGTTTGTCAGAGGCTTGCAAATAGCCCTTAATTTCAACAGAATATTTAAAAATTACAATATGAACATAGATTTTGGTTTTCTGACACTGAAAGTGTGAATGAATGGCATTGTCAGACTGGGAAGTGGCATGCAGTGACACCTACCACCTGGGCCGGGTATGGCAACCCAGCTCCACCTATTTTATTATTTCTGTGGGGCAGAAAACACACATGAGGCAAGTATCAGATATTTACCAAATCCTCACAGCTTTTTAAAAATCATGTTTATTGAGATATTTTATTCCTATACTAAATTTTTTTAGTTGTACAGTTTGATGTGCAGCTAGACAAAATGGATACAGTAGTGTAACTAACAACACTGTCAAGATACATTTTTCACTTTCTCCCAAATTCATTCCTACTGTGTTGCAGTCAATCCACTACTTCTAGTCTCAGCTTATAGTAATGACTGGTTCAATTTCTGTATAACAGTTTTATGTTTTCCAGAATGTTATATAATGGAATCATGTAGTATATGTTTGGCTTCCTTCATTTTACAAAGTACTTTTGTGATTTTTTCCATATCGCTTAATGTGTCAATAGTTCATTCCTTTTTATTGTTATTAGTATTTCATTGTATGAATACATCATAGCTTGTTTCTTTATTCTAATATCACAATACTCTTCATGGTGATAGACAGAAAAGATAGAATAGTAGATAGATAGTAGATAGAGATAGACAGACACACAGAGGTTTACTTTTTAAGGAGAACACTGAGGTTTAAGGGTTTAGCCATCATCAGCTCAAAAGGGGCTGTTACAGAACTGATCCCAAATTCTGGGGCTAATTATTTTATTACCTACCCTCTAGTCCTTTTTTAACTGAAGACTTCAATTTATCAAGAGTATGCAGCCTCCAAAAGCTTTCTATCCTCCTTCTCCCTTTTCACTAAATTCTTGATAAAGAAATAGGGAAAGGCCAGGACTGGGAAGGGTCTGTCTTCAGGTGTCTGAAGACTGCTGAGGACGTGAGCCATTGCTTTCTGTGTCCAGGTCAGGCTGCAGGAACCCTAAGATCCCTTCTTTCTTGAATTTCTCATTAGAGGTGAAGTACACTGTGGCTCCCATCCCCATGTCTTCCCCGCAGAGCTGTATAAGGATAAAAAAGTTCTTTTCCCTTGGGCTTCACTGCACAAATAGGTTTTTCTTTATGGAATAGAAGACATGCCCTCAGTTAACTGGGAACTTGGAGGTTGTTGGGAATCCATTCACAGACCCTGCATTTCTCCCACACATGCCTCCACCTGGCAGATAAACTACACATCAATGTTCTGTGCATTAATTCTTCCAAGACATTTACATTGGCTGGGGGCCATATTTCATGGCCAGAGAATGGCTCCATTCCTGTCTTATCACAACCACCTGGGCTTGTCAGCATGGTTAATGCCCTACTAAGCCCCCTCGCCAGCACTGTGCTCACCTCCCCTCAACACTCTGCTGAGCTGGTTCTCAGATCTCGTTCATCTTGCCATCAGAGAGCCCTGTTGGTCCAGGACCAGCTAAACAAGAGGCTGCCCTATATCTCTCCTGTCTCCCACCATTTTCCCAAGCCTTGTGAGAGGCTGGAGCTTGCCCTTTTTTTCTGGCCACTGGGTCTCACTTAGATGTTTTTGTATTATGATCACATCCAAAAGGGGAACCTGAAACTCAAAGAGAGGGTGTGGATTGCCCAGGGAACCACAGCAACCAGATAGCAAGTTGGCCCTGGTTCATATTGTCCTCTGTGCAGGCAGCCTCACCACACTGTGCGGAATCCTACAGGAACCCATGGAGAGACTATACTTAGACCCATTTTGCAGATGAAGACACTTGCTCAAAGAGGTTAAGACACAGCTAGTACTGGGTGTAGCTGGTATAATACCTAGGAATGTAGTCCCAGCTTGTACATGCTCAGCTTGGATGGTCAGCATATGCAAGGGATTCTGCTAGGCCCTGCACCAAAGAGGAACTGGTAACTTGCCCTTAGGAGGCTACCATACAGTTGAGTTTGAATGCAGGGAAGGCCAGGCTAATCAAGCACCACAAGAACAATGCCTGGAATGAACAGAACCTCATTTCATTTGAAATTTGACTTCCTGTCTCTGTGTTCTTTGGACCCTGAACTTTCCTCTCTCTTCCCTAGCCTTTTTTATGTTTCTTTTTATTTGTTTCCCACTGCTTACCCTACAGCAGGAGTTTAATAATGGCTTTATTAATAAAGGGAGAATAACAGCATTGGAAAAAAGAATGAAAGGAAGATCGAATGGACATGGGAAGCATGGAGGAAGAAAGGAAGGGGGAAGCTGTTTCTTATCTCATGGGCGTTTTGGAAGAGACCGACCACTCCAGTCTTGCCAGAAGTCCCTGGAAGTGTGATTATGGGCTGGGCTTAACTGGGTGTGCATCTAGAAGGAGAGGCAGGGTTGGGAGACTTTGTTCAAGGCTAGTCCTGGGGTCTTAGCGCAACTCCGTACCTGCCCTGGCTTTTGGCTTCTACATTTGTCAAAATCAAACGTTCATCCAGGACTCCCAGGCTTGCTGTGAGGTTCCCAGGGGGAAAATGGATGTCCTTGGAAAAAAATGGTCACGTTAAATCAGGCAGTATGGAAACCAAAGACTCCTGTTCATGTCCAGAAGACATCCTGGGGGCTCTGGATCTTTCATCCCCTGGACCTTGCAGACAATAACTGTGAACCCCAAATGTCTGGATATCAGTCGGTGTCAGAGCACCTTGTAGTTTGTCTAATGTTCCCGCAAAACAGAGCCCAGATGAGGTGGGGGGAGAGAGCCCCCATCTGGGGCTTCAGGAGAGCTGGTTCTGTTTCAGAATTCTTAGACTTCCTGTGAGGTCCCTCACAAGATATTCTCTCACACAAGCTCTTCTTTCCCTTTGTGCTCAGAAAGGTACTCAGCCCCCTTGCGGGCCTTCTGCTGTCCCCCAGCCTCATCTTCCACCCCTTTCCTCTTCACTGCTGAAACTCTGCCAATTCCCCTCTGTTTCTCGCTCTTCGAGTTCGATCCCACATCATGGTCTTTGCACTTGCAGGTTCCTCCTCCTGGGATGTCCTTCCCCCAAACTTCAAAGGGTCACCCCACTTCCTTCAGGCCCTGCTCCAGTGTCACCATCCTTGACCATGTACGAAAGAGGCTTATAGCCCGACCTTAAACTTTCTGGCTTGCGTGTTCATTGTTTACCTCTGTCCCCTGAGAAGACAAGGATCACATCTTCCTCCTTCACAGCTGTGCCTCCAAGACCGAGAAGAATTGACACTTGATTAACTATATGGTGAATTAATTAATTGAGGTTCCTGACTTTTTTGGCCTCAGATGACTCCTCTACAAAATCAGGAAGGGAAACTTGAATCTTTGAAGGGGTCCCCACACTTTCTCCTCTGTCACCCTTAAGGGCAGGGAAGGGGCCTTGGGTGGCCCAGAGTCTCCTGACGAATGAGGCTGATCCCAGCAAGGCGGCTATTATTGATCTGAGCAGGTTGTCAGTGAAGGGGAAGTTGTAATTGCTGCTGTAGTTTCATTGTAACCACCAGCCCCGAAGGGAAATTAAACTTTGCAGCTAATGGGGCTATATGATCCTTCAACCTTTGATGTATTGAATCCAGCGTGGTCCCTGGAATACTGAGTGGCTGCTCAGAGCATCATTTTTAAGCAGAAGCTGCCTCAAAGCTGATATTCTTTTTTTTCAGCCTGAGGAGGGGTTGGAGCTGGAAGATTCCTGTGTTCTTACATTCCATCAGTTTCCCTAAGAGGCTCAGAATGTCTCAAAGAATCAAATCATGAGATGTTTGAACTTGAAGGGACCTCAGGGCATAAAACCCCACCTCCAGCCTTACACCCTGGAATCCACCTCCTGCCCAGGAGCCAGACAGGCTTCCACAGGCCTGGGGTACCCACATCATGTTGCTGTTTAAAAACCACCAGTGCAGTCCCTCCGTCTAGAATGTCACTACTTAGAGTGGACCAGCTTTGACTGCCCTGGGAGCTGGTTAGAAATGCAGACTCTGAGGCCCCAGGCCTGCTGACTCGGGAATCTGATTCCATTGCACAGCAAAATTTGAGATGCAGTGGTACACAGGATAAATTATAAGCTAACTTTCCCGGCTTATAGGCAATTTTGATCTGAAGAGGTTGCATGATATTAAGAATCTAGGGTCTGGACTTAGGCAAATTTTGGATGAAATCCATACCTAGCCACTTACTAGCTCTGTGGTTTTGTGAAATCTCCTTCCCTGCTTTGAACCTCATGGGGTTGTGAACATCAAAGAAATTTTTACATGCAAAGCGCTTGGAAAAGTATATGGTACATAGAAAACACTTAACAAATAGCAATTTCCTTCTGTTCCTACCAAAAGCCTGGGTACAGACGTATGATTCATACTAAAGTGAAAATGACTGATATAGTCAACTGACAGTCAATATGTTAATGATTCTTACACAGGTCCTTTCATTGTTTGTTTGTTTTAGAGGAGGAAATGAGACTCAGAAAGGTGAAATAAATGGTTGCAAAGGAGTAGAGAGGGGATTTACACAGAAGACTGATTCTAGAGAGTAAGCTGGTAAATTCAATAATGCATGTTTGATTTAATTTTTTAACCACTTACCTGGCAGGTAGATTGCATATGGTAAAATAGAGGACCATAGAGAGGAAGTGGCATCTAAGATCCCCAGAACATAGATTGTAGAGCTCTAAGTCCCCTAACTTCAGGTTATCTATTCAACCAGAAATTGTTGAGTGTCTATGTTGCACTAGGCACTGTTCTAGATCCCAGGGGATGCTGCAGTGGTTAAGCTGACTTTCTGATGCTGAAAGAGCAGGGCTCTCTCCCACACACTGCAAGCATGTAGTGAGTCTCACTGCCAAGTGAACTGATGGCTTGGAGAACTCTTCCTCTCCTCCCATCTTCTATGCTGCTGACCCTGCCCCCACCAGCCTTTCCTTGCTTCCCCTCACCCTTCCACACACCTCGGCCCAGTCCCAACACACCCATCTCCTGGGCTTGCATCCAAGCTGAATAGGAGATGGGGTATATTTTATCCCGGCACCATTTCTCATCCCGTCAAGGACTTACAGGAAATTACCATTTCTCCCCAGTCAGCTTTCTCCCCTTGTCATATCTCTTGGGAGATGAACTGCAGTGGGTTTCCCATGGAAACCCCAGTGACTGGACTGGGATTCTGAATTCTCTGGGGCTGGTGTATGCCACTGTGTCAGGTCCTGGGGATGGCGATGCAGGCAAGATTGAGACAGAGACCAGGTTGGCTGCACACTCACTGGGTCAGGAAACAGGGTCACTGGATTTGCATTCCTGCTCTGCCATGCTCTTTTTCTTGTGAACTTGGATAAGTCCCATCATCAACTAAGGTCTCTATAACCTCACTGTGAACTAGTGTTTATCTGCTAAGTACATTGCACACAAGATGATATTAGGTCCCAATTTACAATATTCTGAGTTAAGATATATAAGCATCTTTAACAGACACATGCTTTATAGATAATCCTACTGCAGAAGCTCAGGCAAGGGAGCAAGCATGTGGGCTGCAAGGATTCAGAAGTCTCATGGAGGAGAGGGAAACTGAGCTGCTCCCCAATTCCTCTCACACATGCAGATTACTTTTGAGGATCTACAGCATGCCAGGCATTGTGCACTGGACACTCTGCATGCCACCACATCCTCCTCAGAGAGGCATCTCAGCCCTGGGATTAGGGATAGTCCCAGGTAAAGCCCCAGTTAGCATTTATAAGGAGGTGACTTTCTGGGGGGTAAGTTTCCTACATCAGTCTGCTTACAGTTAAAGTAATCTAATGGTATTGTTGCTGCTATAATAAATCACCACAAACAGTGGCTTAAAACAACATGCATTGATTTTCTCAGAGTTGAGGAGGTCAGGAGTCTCAGATTGAGGTGTCAGCGGGGTTGTTTCCCTTTGAAGGTTGCAAAAGAAACCTCATCTCCTGGGCTTTTGCAGCTTCAAGAGGCACCTGCATTCCTTGGCTCCCAGCTTCCAGCACTTCCCTTGTGTGACATCACTCTCTGCTACTATCATCACATCTTCTACACTCACTCTGCACCTCCTACCTTCTTCTCCCAAAGACCCTTGTGATGACAGGATAATCTCCTCATGTCAAGATCTTTAACTTAATCCCATCTGCAAAGCCCTTTTTACCACTTAAGGTAGTTTGTTCACTGGCTCTGGGGCTAGGACTAGCCATCTTTACAGTCACTACCCAGTTGTTACCATACCAGTCCTTGACATAGGTGCTTCTCTGGAAACAGAGACCAAGAAAGGGAAGTGATTGCCGTGAGATCAGTCATCATGCATGGCCAGACTGGGGTTTTCATGTAGCACTGCCCTGCTTCCAGGACTCAGAAATGTCACTCTGGAGAGGTTTTGAAGTGTGGTAGGTTTGATAGCTGGAGGACACCATGGGTAAAAGCAAGAGGGAGGACTCCAGGAGAGTAAAGCCATTTTTTTCTTGTTTATGAACATCTTCTTAGTGCTTAGTATAGTGCCTGGCACATACTAGGTGTTTAATGAACATTTGATGAATGTATCAGCCAAAAGAAGAATGCATGAGGTGTTTTATCAAAGGAAGTCATGGATGGATGGAGTAGAGTCAGGATGTTGGATTGTGAAGGGCCTTAAATGCCAGATTAAAGAGGTTAAAAGTCACTGTGAAGGCAGCTGAGTACCACTGGTGATATCTGATCGTATTTCGATGAGAAGAGTCTGGAGCTGTTATGCAAGGAGGACTAGAGGAAGAGAGGCTGGCTCATTGGAGCAATTCTGAAAACTCTTTGCCAAACCTGCAAACTCTTGAAATCACCAAGAAAGTAAAACCAAGGAGAACTAGTATGAGACATGCAATTGTATTGTAAAAAAGAGCTATAACTTAATCACTGATTGGACTAACCGTAGCTATAAGGATGGAGTACCTACTACAGACTGTAAACTGGATGAGGTTCTTTTTAATTTAGACTCTCATCAATGCTCACAAAATCCTATTAAAAATGTCCGTTTTGTGGATCATGCAACAGAAACTGAAAGGTGAGGCAAGTCATCAATGTGGGTGAACTAGGAGGTGGCGGAACTGGCATTTAAGCTATTGTCCTTCCACAATCAAGATGGCATTGACCTCTGTCACATTGTGTCTCTGAGGGTGGTAGGTAAGGACACATAATAGACAAAATTATTGCATGCTGAGCATATAGAAGATGTATGATGAACTTGGAATGATGACATATGGGGTGGTAGGGGTGGTGGGATGCTTAATGTGGCCTTACTGGGTTTGAGAAACCCAGGAAGGTCCACCCAAATGACCACCCCAAGTTGGGAATTTGGGTCTGGAACCTGAGAGAGGAGTTGTAGATAAAGAGACAATTTTGGAAGTTAGAGCTGACACTGTTGGTGGCCCTACCCAGTAGTGCCTTACCCTTATAGAACTGGCGGGGCTGAATTTCAGGAGTCTACAGGCATTGCTGTTGGCTGGTGTCTGCTCCACATACAAGCAAGCTGGAAATGCCTGGGAAGTCACAAGTTCCAGGGGCAACACTCAACCAATGATTGGAGGGAATTGGATAAATGGTCCCTGCCTCCTGACTCCTCAAGTGGGGTTACTTGGAAGAGCATGTTCTACACTCTTCCCATCACTCTCTGGTGGGATAAGGCTCTAGATGCCCTCAGTGGTACCTTGTTTGGTTTTGTACCTTTGATGAGGTATCTACCTTTTTTTCCCCTATTTAACTTCTGCATGCCCCTTCCCACTATTTACTAGAAGACCAGATAAACCATTTACACTAGAAATTTCAACTCAGAGTCTCTGCTTATGGGGAAATAAAACTAAAGTGGGGGTCCTTCCAACAGAAGGGAACCATGAATCTTGGGGATGGAGGCAGGAGAGGAGCAAGTGGAGAAGTCAGAATCACCTATTGGGATATTGGGTACACTTAACATGTGGAATTAAGAAGGAAACTCAGAGGTAAGGAGGAAATAGGAAAGGATAGTTTAGGGAACCCAGGAAGGGAGAAGCTTAGATGTGTTTTCAGTAGAAGCAAGGGCACCCAAGAAATTAAGGATAAGAACAAGAATGGGTTCTTAGATGCAGTAATTTTATTGTCAATGATATTTTGCTGAGCGATTGTTGCATATAAGGTAAGAACTAAATTTCCAGAGATCATAATTTTCAACAAATATTTATTAAGCACATTTAGTGTGTGGTACATTTGCATGTTTATATGATCGGGTCTTCGTGTATTCCTAGAAGTTAGGGCATGGTTTTATGAATGAGGGAGCCATCGGTGAGCCTAGCCTTGGTGGCTAGGATGACAAATGGGATGATGAGCAGTAGAAGATAGGGGCCATGTGATGGAGACTGAGGGAAATGGACTGTAGAGTTATTTGGACATCTGGATTGTGTAAGTTCTGAAAATCCCTAGTTGTGTAATCCTGTGCTTATTATTTAACTTCAACATACCTCAGTTTCTTTATCTTTAGATAAGGACTTAATTATTATACATAAAACATTTAAAACAATGCCTAGTAAATGACAAGGGTTTAATAAATTAGCATTTGTTATTTTTATTAATGTTAATATCAATACCACTATACCTCTTTCTACCTATGTATACATGATTGTTGATTTACTTAGCAGCTAAAAATAAGCATCATCTCCAGATTACAGATAACTAAGAAACTTGTTCAAAGTCACAGACTGAAGAAAAGGAACATGTATTTGAAGCCATCTTTACCTGATTTGAAAGCTTATTTTCTTCCATTGCATTATGCTTGGGAAGTTTTCCTATGTCAAATGTGACTTGTAAGAGTTTGAAGGAAGAAATTGAAGATGGAAGAGAATAGGAGGGGAGCCTATATGCCTCCTGTTGTAGGTAGTAGAGTGTGAGCAAAAGACTATGTTACAGATTTACCCTGTACCTTATCATTCGGATAGTAAAGACTGGAAGAGAAGGTGAATTTTGCATTTTGATAGCAGTACATTGTTGGTAAGAATCTTCCTATCCAGTGATATTTGTGGCCCAGAAAAAAATAGGTTTCATGTTTTAAAGCTCCGAGTACAGTAGAAAAGAAAGGTGGGAGGGAGTTGTTAGGGAATAGTGAAATCTGGCATAGTTATGATAGACTTCGTGAAAATAATGGAGAGAAAAAAATTATGAAGGACCACACAAAGACCAATGGAGAGATTCAGCTTGCCTTTGGAGTGGGTTTGATGTATCCTGCTCTTAAGTCAAGAGTTACAAGTCTTACTAGCTTGAAGATCAAGGAAGACCACCAAAGAAAACATAGCATGGTAGAAGCATTAGGGACTTGAGTCAGACAATCAGACTCTGAAGCCAGATTCTGTAAAATCCTGCCTAGGTGACCTGTGACCAGTTAATTCCTTTCCGTGAGCCTTAGATTTCTTGTCTATAAAATTGTGTGAAAAGTACACTTATTATAGAGTGCTTGAGAAGATTAAATGAAATCACATTTAAAAGTGTACTTAGAATGTGAAAATGCCAGTAGTAGATATTAACAATGATATAGTCACTATTTAGGAATTCACCAGTACCTACAGCAAGATAAACTGAAGTCTCTCTCTTCACCATGATTTCTCTCCTGAGGAGAGTGACAGAGTTGGTGCTATTTTTTGCACATCTGTCTTTCCTGGACTTGGACTAAGTCTGGCCTAAGTCTTGGAAAGAATGGTCTGCCGGAAGATTGATTGATGATGGTCTGCCTTACTTCAAATATGGCCTGGTGTTCCAGACCTTGGGGACTGGGGGAGCCTAAGAGGAAGCCAAAGTCAACCATCTTGAGGGATATTCTTACCTTAGATGGAATTCCATGTAAGAGCTGAGACCATAGGGTGTGGCTCCATGGGAGACTGAAGCTTTTGTATAAGTCATTCAGCAATGGGATTATGATCCTCTGAGGAGAAAGGTCGACACCAAGCTCTTACTTATTTCCTTTTTATTTATCAATTATTTGAACAACCATTCACTGTATGTTACTACAAGGAAGTAATGCAAGGACCTGCTTTAGGGCAGCAACGCCCCCTCGGCAGAGCTGTCCGTGGTGCTGAATTCTTTGCTTTAGTGTTCTCACATGGTAGATGGGAATCCATCTATGGCTCTGGTTGATGGCCTCTACCTCTGAGAAATTCTCCTAATTTCACCTTTCCATGATACAACTGGCAAGTTATGACACATGTCCTATATGTTTAAGAATAACTTTCAACCATCTAACAGACCGGAATCTTGTCTAATCTCGTATTCCAAAAACTCCTGTAATAAGCTCTACTGGAAAATGAATGAGCAGTTTGAATCCCAGACTTGGCTCCAACTTTTTATTCCAGATTCCACAGTAGATCCACCTATTCTCTACCATAACATGTCTTCAGAGCTCATGCCATCTTTAATGACACTATTTTCTGTGCAAAAGAGAAGCATAAAGTAGCATACAGACCTGGATTAAATCATGGTTTCAATATTGACCAAATGTGTGTCTTGTCTTTGAGCTTCAGAATCCTAATCTGTACAAGTAGATAAGGCAGTTGATGAGATAAGCAAGATAGCTATGTATGGGATATTTAGGAAGACCAGATCCTATATGTGCTCTTCAGTCAGGGACAACAAATGTTATAAGAAGGGCTCTTTCAAGCCAAACTCTTCCTCAAAAATACTCATCAATTGTTTCTCCTTATTCACTTGTCAATTTGGGTAAGTCACAGACTCTCTGTGTTCCTGTTCCCTCTTCTGAAAACTGGAAATGAGGGTGGTGAAAATTCCTTCTCTTCATAATTTATAGGATTTTACAGAGGGTGAAATTTGTGGGGGAAATGGGAGTGATATGTAAGGGCCTGAGTTTTACTTGAAGTTTATTGTGTTTCATCCGTCATGGGCCAGCAAAGGTTTATTTACTACATGAATCTTGCCCATCACCTTCTGTCAAGTTTTTAGTGCTACCTTCAACCCCCAATAAACCCTTCCTCCATGCTCACTACATGCTTATTTTTGTAATAATTTGTCTTGTCATAATCTGACCCCCTACAAACTAGACCATGTGATTCTTGAGGATGGGGATCCATGTTGTAGTCATTTCTAGATTCCCAAGGAACATGTTCAGTCCTTATTTATTTACTCAAATAATATTTACTTATATTTAAACATTTAGTCAAATAAATATATATTTAATTAAAGTCAAATAAGCATGGTGAACTGAATCCTGCCTTAGCAGCCAGGATGACTTGGATCTACTCTCATTCTGCCTCACAGCTCTTTCTGAGAGCTCAGTTTTGCTATCTGAAGGATATTGGGTTGGATGAATTGTGAGGGTACTTCCAGTTTTCTAAATTTATCACTTATTCAATGAGTGCATATCGAGCACCTAAGGTATGCCAAGTAGTGGGAAGTCTGATGAAGAGCAAAACATGTCTTGACCTCAAAGAGTCCTTATTCCAGTAGGGCAGAGAGGAGATGATCAGGCCTGTATAATATCACACACACATGATGCTGTAACAGGGAGGTCCCCAGGAAAAGGGGGAGGTTCCAGATTCCCTGCCCCACTCAGAGAAGGGTGGAGCTGAGCAGGGAGGAGGAGAAGCTGGGGAGGAGACTGGAGAAGGAAGCAAGAAGGAAGAGAGCAAGGAGGTGGCCCAGGGAGCAGAGGGACATGTGAAGAAGCAGCACTTGCTTCTTGGCCTTGAACTGGTCCCAGGGATTGGGGGACATGGAAGGAGACACTTGAAGCAAATATGGGTGAGAGACCGATGGGGAGGTTAACAATGGCAGCTTTTATCTTGATTTTGATTTTGCTCTTTTCCTTCCAGACTTGTCTGACCCCTTCTGCCCCTTTCCTATGGGAACCCGCCAGAAGGTACCTTAGACTGTGGCAGGCTTTTGGGCCTCAGCAGTCCTGTTTTGGGCCAACCCTGTTTGCTGGGTGTTTCCCCACGAGGGGTGATGACTTTGAGTACTTGATTTGGGAGCTCTTCTTTCTGTTCTTTGCCTTGTTTTCTCTTTATTGCACACAAATTATATTCAAATTCCTTTCCATTAAAGGTCTTATACTCTAGAGTATGTTTTGTCTGGATGTGGCAGATGGCAGAACCTATTTAGAGCAGGTAAGTTTGGGGGTCCTAGGTACCCCTCACCCTGCCCTGTAACAATAAATTCTATGACTATAATTGGTGAGCACAAGTGGCTATTGCAACCCAGGGGAGAGGTACTCAGTCTAAGTTGGTGGAGGATAGAAAGGCTTTCTGGAAGAGGTGTTTTCTAAGATGCTACCTAAGAAAGGAATAAGAATTGAACACTACAGATGTTAAGAGAAATGTATAAAGAGTTCTCAGTGAAAAAAGAAGCTCTTGGAGAGTCCTGGACATATAAGGGGCAATATATATATATATATTATATGTAAGGTCACAAGTTGAAGCATGGTGTGTGTGTGTGTGTATGTGTGTGTATGTATGTGTGTGTATGTGTGTATGTATATGTGTGTATGTATGTGTGTGTGTGTATGTGTGTGTGTATGTGTGTGTGCCTGAGGGGAGATGCAAAAGGCAAGGTTAAAACTGTAGGCAAAGGCCAGCAGTAAGCACTGAAGTTTTGACCCAGAGAAGTTTTCATCAGAATGACTTGGTCAGATTGTGCTGTGGAGAGCACCCTGATTGCAGTTGTGTATATCACCCTGGAAGGGACTGAGTCTAGACTCAAGGACCAGAAGGGTGAATGTTGTAAGAATTCAGGTGCAGGGGTTGATGGTTGGGACCAAGATAGTGATAATTGGCTGGAACAAAGTAAGAGACATTTACAAGGTCCTGGGTTCTGACTGGGTGCTGATGTCATGGGGAAAGGAATATTCCCTGGACTGGGGAACTGCATGAATGGTGGGCAATTTATTGAGGAGAAAGCACAGGGAATGAGAATAGTGGGGGTGGGGGTGCTGTTTTCTACTTTGTGCATAGTGACTGTGGGGCCACAGGGAATCCAAATGAAGATAGCAAAGCCCAGAGCTCCAAAACAGGCCTTGATGGAGGATAAAGATAGCGTTAAGATGCAAATAGCTCTGACTTCCTCTCCTTCCACTCTATTCCCCAAAGGATCTTTTCCTTCCCTGAACTCTTTGAGCTTGTTGGTGCCACACAATTAGGCACTTAATTGCTTTCTAATTGATATGTGCCTTAGCCTGTCTCACCAGATAAATTTGCAAGCTCCTTGAGGGCAGAGGGCTCTTTATAATGCTGCCACTCCCCCCTCCCCCAGCCTCTCCCTGGGCACCACGGGAGCTGGAGAGATGTCTAAATGAAGGAGAGAATGGCTGGTGTGTCAGTCTTTGATGGCTACTCTAAACCTCTGTTTTCTCATCTGTAGAATGGGCAGGTTGCCCTCAATCCTGATCTCTTAGTAAGGTTTCTAAGAAACCTTAGAACCTTGCTCAAAATGGTAGAGAGAGAGACAGGGAGGGGAGAAGAAGGAGCTCAGAGATTTCTGAAACACATTCTTGGCCTGGTCCAATGTCAGGGCATTTAAGCAGAAATAGAAATTAACAAAAAAAAAAAAAAAGAAAAAAGAGGAGAGATGTGAATTGTTTCTCTCCAGTAGTAGCAGGCGCTCAGCAAAACAAACAAGTCTAGGGGAATGCTTTGGCGATTATACAGACAAACAAATCACTTTTCCAAAGTGCTTCTTGGGGGAATTACGGCTCCTGGAAATGAAACACAAACAGATTATTAAAAAAGAGCTCCCCGTTGGGAGAGAAACAGTATTTACAAGAGAAGATGTGCCTAGCTGGACCTCTAATTGCCGTTCATTATCTCATATTGATTTAATTAGCTGCTGCACTCAGGTCTGAATTGCCTGCTGCCCGCAGCAGGGGACCGGCAGAGAGAGGGGGTTCAGATTGACCGAGCAGGCTCCCGCCATCTCTCACCCTCCTCTTCTCTCTCCCCTGAAACATGGGGGTCAGCTCACGGGGTGCCGTTGTGGTGGCAAAGAGGCAGCCAGTGGCCGGAGGTGGCCAGCACGTCGGAGGTCTAGGCAGGCTGCTCTCTCTCTCCTGCGCCTCGACTGGGGTGGCTGCGAGGAGCTAATTAGCTGCAGTAATTAGAGAGAGTGTCTTCATAATGTGGAATTAGAGCGGCTTGGTGAAAGCACGGGGAGATATATGGCCCTGGTTGGCAGTGGGGATGCTGGAGAGGCGACAGGGGAAGAGGATTGGGCCTCCCAGAGTGCCCTCTGGCTCCTGTGGGGTGACTTTCCTACCCCCTTCTCCAGGGTCCCCACTCCCATGTCAGGCTATTCAGCCATTCGTGTCCTCTCCACCCCTCTGTGACCCAGAGGCTCCAAACTGAGCAGAGATTTCCAGATGAAGAACGAAGGTTATTAGCGTTCCTCTCTAGTGGGCGTCTGGGACCAATTGTTTTGAAGATTTGGGATTTATAATTGCAAGTGATTAATGGAGGAGTTGGCAATCAGGCTTAAAAGGTTGCTAATTGCTCTTTTAACATAATTGTGTCCGAGTGAGAGCAATGCGTGTGCAAGCAGGCTTGGCATGCAGAAAGCGTGGTGTGGGGCAAATAGTGTCTGAGGCTTCCTCTTTCCCTCCAGCTGGGCAACAAGTCTTGATTGATAGTCTGTAAAGCTCCCAACCCAGTGTGGATGAGACAGATTCCTGCCCTCAAGGAGCTTACTCTCTGGAGGACTTGAAGAGGCTGAGGTGGAGTTCCTTTATTCATACTATTTGTGCAAAGCTCAATCCTCACTTATTTGAGAACTTCTAGGAGATTACACTGTTGTCTGGAGAGAAGAGGAGGGGATAGCAGTGAATTTGGTAAGAACATAGCCACCAAAATGATGTTTGCAAGTATGGCAGCATTAGAAGAAAAGCAACACGGCTTTGGACAGGCTGAAAAAATAATCCAAATCAGGGAATCAAGTTTCTGTGCTGCTGGGAGAAATCCTTAGGCCTCCTCACTGAGAGTCTAGTAACTATATTTATACACAATTACAGCAGGCCTGGTCATCTAGGCAGAAAGCAGTGATTCCCTCTCTCTCTTTCATCTTATAAGAGACACCCCATTGGACAGAAAAGGAAACTGAGGCTTCTGGAAGTTGGGGTGTCCACAAGACTGCATGAACTGGCAGGTAGGTTTCAGTGTATTCACTTCACATTCTTTGCATCAGACAGACTCAAGGTGGGTCACCAGAGTTCAGATGTGAGAACTGCTTAGAGTTATTGCATTAAGGAGTGGTGAGTAGGCTCCAGTTTTCATCTTGCTCAGTGATTTTGCATTTTTTAGTAATGGCTGCTTGGAATGCTGCATTGGGAAACATTCTAAATATTTAGCTGGGCCCTCCCTGGTGGCACAGGCGGTTGAGCTCAGCGCTGTGAAGCTGTTCGCAGCCTCTGCAGTGCCAGTTCAATCCCTGCCCACCATGAAGCAACCCACATGGCGAGCAGACCTCTCCCATCTCGCCTGCTTCTCCCCTCAGAAGTGTATTTTGTCAGTCTGCCTCTTCTGTTCCCTGCTCTGTCTCTGGTGAATCCTCTCACCCTCCTGCACATCTGGCCTATACCCCAGTTCTTGTATAAATGAAATAAATCTTAAATAAACAAACAAACAAACAAACAAATAAATAAATAAATAAATAAATAAATGTTTATCTGATCACCATGGGGAAGAAAAGCAGTCTATGATCAGTTGTAATGTCTGTTTGACTCTGGTAGGGGGTATAGCAGTATGGGTGCCTCAGATTTGCCATCCTCAATAAAATTTGATTTTGTTATCTTTCAGGAATAGAAACAGGGTCTCAAAGAATGGAAGTGACTTGCAAGGTCCTTCCAAGTCACCTGAGCAAGAGGTGATTCACCCACTCTTTTGGGTCCAGTGTAGCAAGGACTATAGGAATCACGGCTTGGGCCTACATATCATTGAGAGGGATAAGACATGGATAAAGAGTGTGTGCAGAGAGTCCAGGAAAATAGTGCAGGGAGGTCATCACAGAGGAATTGGATCTGGGAGGACTGATCTAATTTGGGCAGCTGAAAAGTTGGAGGTGTTACCAGAACTTGGCTGACTCCGCATGGGAGCCGCCTTCATTGGTGGTGTTACTCCCCTGACAGTGGGAGCCGGCAGCAGCGGTGCTCTCCCACCCTGCCCTGCTGCTCCACCACAAGTCAATTGTGGCAGTTGCTCCTCAGAGCCCAGCAACTGCCCTTTTAATTCCTGGATTGTGGAGTGGACCAATCAGGTTCGAGCTATTAGTTGATTGGTGCTAACTGGTCCAGTCAGACACAGGATTGAAAATGGTCCAATCAGACTTGTGGGTGGGGCACCCTGAAAGAGAATATAAGCCAGGGTCCGAGGCAGCTGAGAGGGAGACTGTTTCAGCCTCCTAAGAAAGAAGGACAAGAAGCTGAAAGAAGAAAGAAGAAAAGCAGTACCCAGTAGCTGACCTCCGAAGAGGAAAGAGAAACCAAAGACCTCTGTCAGGGCCTCCAGTCCAGTCTCTCACATCACCTGAAAGGAGCGCCAAAGGCTCCAGTCCTGGTGTCACAAAGCTGTTAACACTTGGTGTCTCTGACACTGCCGCAGAAGGACCAGTAATGACCATTATACTGGCCAGTACTGTCCAGCAATCCTGGCGACCGGTGCTCTGCTTGTAGTTCTGATGGATGCTATCTGGGTGAGACAGCCAGCCACTTGTGGCTGCAGTGAACTCTTTGTTGTCCTGTTTGTAAAATAAATAAACCCCCTAGATGTTGTTCCAGAGACTGAGGTCTCTTGCAACTGTGTGTGCAGGTGAGAACTCACAGATAGTGACCTGTTCTCTTATCAGGCAATGTGCTTTGATTGGCTGTAGCCCACAGGGCCCTACTGTGTGGGTGTTATATTGCTGTAGTCCTTGGTTTTGGTTTTTGGCCTTGTGGACTTCTGGGGCTTTTTAATGGCACTCTTGTCTTAGGGCACAGGCAGGTGGGTGGCCGTTCTGGCCTATCCTAGAGTCCCATCCTCCTGCCCTGATCAGAGGGAGACCTCTGATCATTTGGGGGCAGAGAAATTACAAAAGCAGAATCATGGCAGAGAAACATGCCCAGAGAATCAGTGGAAGCGCTGAGATAGTGGTGGGAGAAAAAGCTAACAACTCCATCAAGGAAGAGGGTCTTTCATTATTTCTGTTCCCATTAAAATAATCTTGTTGTTGATACACAAAGGATGCTCAACCAGTGTTAAATTCATCTCCTTTTTAATACTCATCCACTCTACAAACATTCAGGGTGTGCTTGGCTGGTACCAGAGCTGGACTGAGTAATGGGGATATATTGACAGATCAGAAACACATGGCTGCCATTCTCAGGCTGTCTCACCATGAGGTGGGAGAGGCCCTTTGGCCTTCCCAGATGTATCTGCTTTGGTGCCACCATAAATTTGTATTGTTATCCTGAAAAAAATCACTGGCCAGATCTGGGTCTGTTCTCTCCATAAAGTGGGTAAGTAAACATGAAAACCACAAACTGAGTCACGCCACCACCCAAGCTGGAGACCTCCAAGTGCTTCTTGTGACACTTAGGAGCTGATACTTTCAAAGACTCTCCCTGCACTCCAGAGTCATCAGGTCTGCCCACCACCCATCTCCCGCCACACCTGCCCCCATTGCTTCATTTCAGGCTTCCTTCTGACCCCTTTGTTCTGCGTCTCAGCCTTCTGCACCATGCACTGCCACTCCCACATTCTGTAAGTGACCATTTGCTGGTCACCTCCTTGGTCGGTTACCTTTATCTTCCTCCTCTGGTCTGAGGCAGGGATCATGTCTGCCTTTCCCCCATTTTGTTCCCATGGCCAAGTTCATAGCTATAAATTTGTGTAGAAAGAATGAATTAACAAAATATGGCCCTGGAGGGTTAAGAGCTGCCAAATTGGTCTAGACATGCTCAGATTCAACTGTCAAGACCACCTCCCTGGGATTCCAGGAAACCTAAGTCTTAGCTCATAAACTGTGTGACCTTGAGCAAATCCCTTCACCTCTCTGGTCGTCATTGTCTTCATCTGTAGGATGGTGGGGAACAGTGCACCCACCACAGAGTGTTGTCTGAACAATGCAAGGAGATTAAAAGAGAAATAACTGCACTCAAATTAGATGCCCAGAGTCATCTACTGTTAGACTGTGTGGTATTGATTTTCTCAGTGTTTCCAAATAGCAGGACATGCTGCTGCCTTGGGTGGTACGGGAGGTATGGGAAGGGGTGGTGGGTACAGTGAAAGAAACTCAACTCTCAAGTCGGGGTCAGGAGATTGGCCTGGGCCTTCCAATGCCATCCTGCCCAGCACATCGGTGGGTCTACCTGGTCCGAGGCTATCAAGAAATCAGTTCCATGGAGCTCTGATTTAATTAGCTTGGCAATATCACCCTATTGATCACTCATTTCAGGCCTGCCAATCGGGGGAGCGTGGTTTACTCATCACCCTCTCACTCTCGCCCTCTCTTTCACTGGAAGGAAAAGCTGACATCGACTTGTTTATTCAAGCCCCGTGGGAGGGGAACCCCTGAATCTCCCTCCCCCTCCTCCTTGCACACATATTTGAGTTGGGATAAATCTCTCTTCTTCATGCTCATCAGTGAGCCCTTCACCCCCTCCCTGGGCTTCTGAGGTCTCCTCGCCATCATCTCTTTTCCAATTGAATTAGCTTTAATATATTTTTTTTTTTGATGGAAAAAGTGTTTGCTTTATCTCCGGTGTTAAATGTCCTAATTGTTCCCTTCATCTAGGTAGTACCTCCTTAATGTAGCAGCTGTCTGCTTCCTCCAGAGCGGCAGAGCCTCAGGGTCTGCTCTTGCACCTGATGATGCCAGGTCTATAGAGGCCCAGTGATCTTGTGCCTCACTTAGCTCTTCTCGCTCATCTTTCCCACTTATCTGTTGGTCTCCATCACTTTCCCTCCCTCTCCGGCCCTCTCTCACCCCTCCTCCCTTTCCCCCTCCCTCCCTTCTTTCTTCTCTGCCTCTGTCTTTCTCTCCCCTCTCCCTCCATCTCGGCATCTCACATGCTCATTCTCTCCTCTTTCTCTGAATAGAGAATCAGATTAGCTTATTTTTTTTTATATAGAGGCATGATTTATTTATTTATTTATTTATTTATTTATTTATTTATTTATTTATTTATTTATTTATTTATACATGCACTGGGTACAGTCAGAAGCGCGGGAGGGTGAGAGAATTCATCAGAGCCAGAGCAGGGAGCAGAGCAGGCAGAAGGACCGAAGTACACTGTTGAGGGGCGCAGCGGGCGGCAGGAGAGGTCTGCGTGTCATGTGGGACCCTCCTCCGGTGGCCGGGGAGCAGCCGGGGATCGGGGATCGAACTGGCACTGCAGAGGCTGTGGGCAGCTTCGCAACCCAGCGCTCAACTGCTGCGCCACCAGGGAGGCCCAGAATCAGATTAGCTTAACATGCAAAGCTGGCAGGGAAAGGGACTATGCCATCACCACACAGAGGGGCCAACTGGGATCTAGGTACACCCGACTGTCCCCACCACTGCCAATTCCTTATTTCCTCCATATTGGAGCTTCATACAACCATTAATGCAGGGTTCCCCTAATGTGAGACACTCAATGCGAGTCCCAGGGATTCCTGGTGAGTGAAGAGGAAGAGAAGGGCCTGGGGTCAAATCAGTTGGAAAAAGCCACATACACATGATGTAGCATAAGAAGAATCACAAAACACAATGGGAAATTAAAGGCACCGAGAAGGTCTGCAGTGCTGATATATGTTGAATTATATTTCAACCAAAGATTTTGGAATGCATCCACTTTGCCACATCGACAGGGAACTTACTCCTTGGGAAGTATTAGTGCCATCTACAAGGACTCTGTCTCTACTGCTTTCACTATCAAAACTCAAATTTCCTCCTGTATTTTTAAGATTGCTTCTATTTTCTGTGCTCTTGGATGCCACTGACTTTCCAAGGAAGAGCTAATCATCTGTGATCAGAGAGATGAGTGAGTCTGCTAGAGAATTATCATAGTCATCTCTTCATCATCCTATCTGTGCATTTCCAAAGACAGGCACTGTGGTGGTGGAGGGAAGGTAAGATTGCTTTGAAGTCAGACATAAGTTCAAATCCTGCCTCTGCCACTTGGTAATTGAACCTTCCTGGGCTTGTTGATAAAACCCTTGACTCAGTTTGCTCACCTGTTAAATAGGATCATGACATTTGTGCCACTAGATTATATGAGAATTCATTAAGATAACATCAATAAAATGTGGCATTTGGGGGGGATATGTTCAGTAGTGTGTGTATTTTTGTCTGTTAAAGCAAAATTTCTGATAACGTGTAAGTAACCAATTTAAAGTGTCTAATTCAGTGGCATTTAAAACATTTACACTAGTGCAACCACCACCTCTATCTAGTGCCAAGATATTTTCATCATCCCAGTAGCCATTAAGGATCCACTTCCTAGCTCCTGGTAACCACCAATCTGCTTTCTGTCTCTGTGAATCTCTCAATTCTGAACCTTTCATATCGATGGAATCATACAATATGTGATCGTTTGTGTCTGGTTTCTTTCACTGATCATATTTTCAAGGATCATCCATGTTGTAGCACGTGTCAGTGCTTCACTCCATTTTGTGGCTAAATCATATTCCATTGTGTGGCTCGGCCACATATTGTTTATCTATCCATCACTCAACACATTCTATAATGGGATTGTTGAAGGCACTCTCTTCCCTCCTTTGGGTAAAGGGTGAGTCTTTATTTAAATTGATTTTTTTTAACCAGCAGGGAGCTAACCCACATATTTAAATTGATTTTTAGGAACTCTATTGAAGTTAGAATTAAATGTCAATATAGGATGAGAGGGTGTGGTGAATAGGGCTGGACTGGAAGTCAGGAAGCTTGGACTCTGCTTTTGAGCTGGCTGTGTGATCCTGGGAAGCTTCCTTCTCCTCTCTGGGCCTCGATCTTCCCATCTATCAAATGTAGGTTGTTTAAGATGCTTCCCTGGTTACCTCTTGCTCCAATATTCTACAATTCTAGTGATCTCTGGGATTTCCTAAGGGGGTCGCCATACCTGGAGGAGACTCTTGTCAGGGACATCAGATTCTCTATTCATATAGGAGGCATAGGGACAATACAGGCAGACAGGCCTCAGTGTTCCCAGCTATAAAACCAGAAGGGAAGTGTTGATTCAGGATTCAGTTTATGCTCCCACGAATACACACTATGTGTAATGGAGCTGGTATTTCTAAAGCTCTTCATGCCCATCATGTCGATGGGGCTGGAATTAGTCACACTTGATTTAAAATCCATTGCTCATGAATGGGACTCATCTGGCAGCAGCCTGGTTAACTGCTCTCCAGGTACAGAGTGCCATTGAGTGCTCTAGTAAGAGCCACCAGTATCCAGGATTTGGATTTTTCTCTTTGGTAGCTCCTTATAAGACATATTTTGACAAAATAAGAATGCCTATATTTCTTTTAAAATGGAGCAATTGGCGAGTAGGGTCTACTAAGAAATTAATGAGCACATTAGCATGGGAGCCCCAGCACTGACGTCAGGATTGTGATTGTGAGAACTACAAGATGAATGGCAGTGGAGAGGGGGGGAGCCAACTTGGTATTCAGGGGAGCCCACTCTCTGAGTTCATGGATCTTGCCTAAGGGATGGAGACTTCATAGTTGGACCTTAGAGGAAGGTTCTTCTGGCCAGTTGTTAACTGTGGGCAAACAGGACCACTGACCTTCAGGGTATTATGGGACCAACAGTTGTCTCCTTGGGCAAGTCATAAAAGGAAGCATTAGGCAGTAGACCATATGCTCCAAGAGGACAGAACCATGGCCTGTCACTCATTTTGCTCCTTGACATCCTTCCAGTATTAGCACAGAACTTCACATTGAGTAGGAACTCAATAAATATTTGTAACTCACCCTAAAGTTGTGAAGCTGGAATGTAGCAAATGAGAGATTTGAACCCAGGCAAGCTTACATCAGAACATCTGGGTTTCCCTCCTGATCCAATTTTTCTTGTCCCACATGTTATCATACAGTGCTGTCAGCTGTCATTGTCCATTAGCAGGTTTAACTCCTCTACTGGATCATGAGATGCTCCAGAAGGATTTCTTCCTTCTTCTTCATATGTCCGAGTGCGACCACAGTGAAGGACCTGCAGTAGGTACCCCATAAATACTCATCATATGAAATTGGTTAACATCTCAATGAATCAGGGCAATCCATCTGCAGCAGGGACTAAATGTTTTGACTGAGAGCCTGGCATGTAGTTGGAGCATTATATTTGTAGGCTAAAGGGACATGTCCATGTCAACTCCATTCAACCCAAGAGAATTAACCCTATTGTGGAAGGGACATTCAAGAATGGTGTTGTTCAAGATACATTGCTTAAAGGGCCATTTTAATCAGGAGATGTCCTCAACACTTCCATGCTTAGATGAGTGAACAGAAGCTCAGAGAGGTTGCTTAGGTTGGGTTCCAGCAAACAGATCTGAGATGTAGACTTTCATGTTAATGTATGTACAATTTAAAGGTGAGGACAATGAGTGTCTAAGAGCTTTGAGACTTGCTCCAGGTCACACCACTGGTGAGTGGAGAGTGAGAAATAAGGAAGACCTTCTCTACCCATAGGCTCCAATTTAAGAGTTGGGACTTGGGACTTTTATTTACCTTTAAACTGGAAAGTCCTGTGGATTTTCAAATTACCTATGATTCAGCCTTGGGAGAGGCCATAAATTCCTGTGATCACAAACTGGTTATCTATGAACACAGCAGCCAATGATCATTGGACCCAATTCTAGCTGCTCAGAACTCCATTGCGGGGGTGGTAGTAGGTAGGATTAGCAGAGCATTGCTAGAGATTGCTCCAAATCAACCTCTTTGGTTTTATTCTGTTTTTATCTCCTTCCCCAAGCATGCGGGAGTTTTAGTCAATGGAAACCAACCTTGTTTCCAGTGGGGACTCCTCTCAAATTTACTTTTATCCAATTATTCCATTATTTTTCTTCAGGTAGGATGCTAGAAGCAGAAGATAGACAAGTAAATACACCAAAAAGGAACGAGGAAAGAGAAAAACAAATTGGTATGAGAAAAACTTAAACTGAATTGGGAGGAGACATAGCTCTAAAAGATCTCATGCAAATTATTTCTCTCTCAGAGATTGCTAGAAAAAGTTCTATTTTGTGGAATATTCTTAAGAGAGAACTGAAGACAAAATTTCTTTATCAAAAGTGAGTTATCACATCCTCTTGGGTGCATTTCTTCTGATTGAAGTATTCACAGTAATTACTACAAAACACAATTATTTGCTTTGTGCCAACAACCTGTCTGTATTCGCTCCTTGAATCTTTATAGTTGCCCTATAACACAGGTATGTCCAAGCTGGTCTGTGTACAGATGCAGAAACCAAGGCTGAGAGTGGTGACTGAAGCCCAAACCTGAGTCCAGACTCTATGCTCTGTCCCACTGTGCTCACTGCTGTCCTGTTTGCAGGCCCAAGGGCTGCCTTCTCTTCCAGCAGGAGGGGCTGTGATGTCCTCAAATGGTGTGTCTGTGTCTGTGTCTGTGTCTGTGGGGGGAGTGTTGATGGCAGCCTGACACCAGATTCATAACCAACAATACCCTGGGAACACTGTAAAATGCTTTCTGCATTTTATATTTCATATATTTGGAAAGGACTGACTTTAATTCCACGGGCTCCACGATTTCCTTGGAGGATCATCCCCTCCAGGTCTGCAAGATTCTCTCTAGCTCAGGAGAAGAAAACACTTGTATTTTTTTTTTTTTTAATGCAAGCTTCCCTTTTTAAGCCATCCTTGCCTTAAGTATCCAAGACCTTCAGGCAAGGAAGGCTGAAGTACGTGGTGGTCACACTCTGGACCCCTAAGTCAGCAGACCTGCGTGTGCGCCCTCCTCTGGCTGTTCCTGCTACGTGATCCTGGTGGCTTCCTCTCCTGGCACGTCAGTGCCTTTCTGTCTAAATGGGTTAATAACGTTAAATGGCGCAGCACACGCCCAGCAGCAAGGATGCGCTCCATTCTTTCCTCCCTTTCTTCACCCGTCAGCGCCAGAGCAAGGCAAATGGGTTCTTCTAATTTGGGTTTTGTCAATGTGGCATAGGAGGCTCCAAAGCCAAATTGAGATTCACCGGTTTCTAATACAGACCTTGTCCTACCCCAGGGAGAGGCTGTTTGACAACCTGCCAATGTTTTGTTGATTTAAGAACTCAGTGTGCCTGTCACCTCCGAGGCACGACACATTCTGAACAGTTCCTCTCAGTCCAGCCATTAATCACCCTCTGTAATTAAATAACACAGAAACCTGTAATTAGGGTATTGATTTGTTGGTTTAATTGTTTACTCTTGGGGTCTCCCTCCAGCCTATGAGCTTCATGAGGGCAAGGACAATGTCCACATTTATCCTCAGCGGGTCCCTGTCACCTGCCTCAGTGCTTGGCACATAGAAAATTATTATTATTATTATTTTTAAAGATTTATTTATTTATTTATACAAGCACTGGGTACAGTCAGAAGTGCGGGAGGGTGAGAGAATTCACCAGAGCCAGAGAGGGGAACAGAACAGGCAGACCTATGAAGTACACTGCTGAGGGGAGCAGCGGGCGCGGCAGGAGAGGTCTGCGCGCCGTGTGGGACCCTTGCCAAGCGGCCGGGGATCGAACCGGCACTGCAGAGGCTGCGGGCATCTTCACAGCCCAGAGCTCAACTGCTGCGCCACCAGGGGAGGCCCCATAGAAAATTCTTAACAAAAATTGGCTGAATAAAGGAATAAGTGGATATAAGGGTTCACGGTCAAGTGTCTCCCCGGTATTGTACTAAGTGTGAGAGAGGAGTTGACAGTGAGCAAGGAAATTAGTAAAAAATAAAGATTTGTTTTGCATCTGGATGGTGCTTGTTGCTTAGATAGCACTTAATTCTGTGAGTGCTGATGGTGAAAACGACAGACAGTGATGATGATGGCATCGGGGATGATGATGGAGATATTACTTTTTTAAACTTTTATTACATAACAGGTAGTTTACATGCATTATCTCACATGATTCTTACAATGACTTTACATTTGTTATTATAAACATATGCATAACTCTACATATATTACTTAAATTATTTAACATATGAAGGAATGAGGCTCAAAGTATTTGCTTAAGTCATCCAGCAGGTAATGGGCAGTTGAGACTTAATCTCAAATCAATCTAACTTTGCTCTTGGCCATGGAATTCTAATAGTTTTTTGTGGTCATGGTCTCAGGTATTGTGCTGAGGGATTAGTACAATTAATCCTATTAATAGGTATTAATGCTTATTAATCCCTTCAATATAGGCAGTCACTATCAATAGAGATGATGAAAGTGCTTTGGAAAAAGACAGGATCACATAGTTCAAGAAGGACAGAGCTGGGACTAAAATACTACTGTTCTTATTTCTAATATGGAACTTTTCCTTTTATAGGATAAGGCTCACAGATTTGGGGGCTTGTTTTTTTAAAAGATTTATTTATTTATGCATTCAAGAACTGGGGTGTAGGCCAGAAGTGTGGGGGGGTGGTGAGAGGATTCACTAGAGACAGAATGGGGAACACAACAGGCAGACTGACTGAAATACACTGCTGAAGAGAGCAGTGGGTGGGCCAGGAGAGGTCTGCTGTACCATGTGGGTGCCTCCCTGGCCGGGGATCGAACTCGTGCTGCAGAGGCTGCAGATAGCTTCATGGTGCTGAGCCCTAAACCCTTGGGCCACCAGGGAGGTCCAATTTGGGGATCTTGAAACAGAAGGGAACATGAGACACTGGGACACGTGGACCCTGATTACAGCATCACCACTTACTAGTCACATGGACTCAGGTGTGCCAGGTGACTGACACCTGCCTTCTTATAGGTAATGTGAGCAAAGAGGCCCGTCTCATAGGGCGAGGACTAGGGTTTACTATAGTCATAAGGACAGAGGTGATTTAGAAACTCTGTGCTGTTCACCGATTCCAATGCTTTGATAAGTCAGTGTCCCCGAGCTTTCGACAGTTCAGTGAAAACACTGTGTGGTCGGTTTCACTGCTGAGGTGATTCACCGCTACAGTTCCACAGGCTCTGACATTCAGGAACTCCCAGGTAACCACAGAAGATGCTTTCTCCACCTACTGAGGAAAAGGTGTGATGTCTACGAGCTGAGCTTCACTGTTAGGTTGGTAAGAAATGGCCCTTCCTCATTGTGCTCTCATCACTTGGCTCATTTTTCTGTCCTGAAAATGCTCCAATTTCAATCCCATCTCAGGGCCTCCATACTGGGAGTTTCCCCTGCTTGGAACTTGCTCGCCCCTTCACACAGCGCAGCCCTCACCTCCACAGGTAAGCCTGCCTGCCCACTCTGCCCAGACAGGTGACACCCAGCCCAGGCCCCATCTTCACACTATTTTGTTCCTTTCAGCGTTTACCAAACCGTGGGAACTACACCCAGTTTGTCCTACGCTCTGTCTCTAACACACAGCATATGCCCCGTGAAAGCTGAACGCTGGGCTGGCGTCTGTCTTGATCATGGGGATGTCCGCCCGCATAAGTCACGCGCGGAAGAAATAGGCTTTTAATAAACATGAGTGGAATGAAGCACTGAGGAAACGGACTCCATCGTGTTACTCAGGGTGCCCGTGCAGCAGGAGGGCTCCGGCTCTCTCCAGCTCAGAGAGGAGATGCCACATCCCATTTCCAGTCCCCGGAGTCACCGCGTGTCATGCCTGATAAATGGCCATCATTCTGGGAAGGCACCAGACCTTATTTCTCGGCGCGAGCTGACACCAGAGCCTCCTGCCAAGAGCGGGTGAGGGAGCCGAATGTGCACGCTGAGGGCCAGGAGGAGATGGGCATCCGACCCAGGCTGTTTCTGGAAAAGCAGTCCAGTTTTCCTGTTTCTCTCTCCTTGTGAAATCTGCTGTTCCCCGCTTGGTAAAGATATCTGAGAATGTGTAAAACCACATTTCCCGGATCTCGGGACTCCGTAGTTTGTGCAATTATAACCCAACACATCACAGAAGTCAGATTGGGGCTTGTTGCCTGCATAATTCATCACTCATTTTCCTGTCAGGGCCGAAGACCTTTTATATCTGGTAGACCAAAAAAAAAAAAAATTAAGTTTACATTGCTCGATTAAAAATTCAGAAGTTTAAGGGCAAGATAAAAGGGGGATGTGAGTTGTATCATCATTAAATAGACAGAGATAAATAAAGCATTGGAAAAGGAAACATAAAAAATAGGGAGACAATGAGAAAAAAAATAAACCTTGCTGGTAACTTGTCAATTTTCAGATTTAAGAATGTCAGTAGAAACTTCATTCATTTCTTTTTCCTAAAGGTCAAGATTTAGGGACCATGGCAGGTTGGGAAGTCAAAAGATTTGGGGTACTGAGGGTACTATTATCTCCTCCCTCCCTCATTTGCCCCCCTCCCTCCCTTCCTTGTAGAACGTTCTTTAAGTCCACTCTAAGCCACACCGCAAAGCCCTAGCCGCGGGACGTGAACCACCAGTCCCATGTGACTGAAGGAACTGCGGGCTATTTGGACAAAGGCCCATTATGGACCAGAGTGACCAGTGTTGTGACAGAGGAAGCAGGGACTCGTGGGGTCCCCAAAGGGCCCCTGACCCAGCCAAGGTCAACAGAGCTTCCAAGAGAAAGTGGAGCTTGAGTGAGACGTAGATATTGGCCAAGTGATGAGAGGAAACAGCGTGGGCAGTGCCGTGCTGGTGTAAACGGCACGTGGGCAGCCTCGGAGGCGTGCGGGGGCCGGTGTGCTGCTGTCGAGGGTGCAGACTGGGTGGGTGGAGGTATCGAGTGAGGCGGGGCTCAGCGGGGAGCATCGGGAGCTCAGTCAAGGAGCTGGTGTTTGGCTCTCACTAGACCAAAAATTCCTCAAGGACAGGGAGAATGTCTTTTTGAATTTCTCACCAGAATGTTTTTATTTTTTCATTTCCTCCCCAGCACATTGTTTGCCGCACAATAGGATCCAATCAGTACTTGCTGACTGACTTTGTGACTCCTGAAGTCATTGGGGAGTCATCGAAGCCTCTTAAGCAAAGGTGCAACATGGTCATATTTGTACTCTAGGAAGAGCCTCTGTATGGCTGACGGGTGGACAATGACTTGGAGGAGGAAGAGAGGAGCTGGCTGGAACTGTGAGCTTGAAGACTTGGGGTTCAGGCTGTCAATGATCCTCCATTATCCCCTTCCCCCCTTCATTTATGGAGTGACTTTGAGCAGAGATGTGGAGGAAGGGGGAATGGATTGAGCCAACAGGACATCAGGGGAGATGCTTGCAAGTGGACACAGCGTGTGCAAAGGCCCTGAGGTAGGGCTGAAACACAGGTTTGTCTGTGTTTCTGCTCCCCACTCTGCACCCCTTAATTGATTCAGTATGTGCTTTTTTCCAGCACCGAGTCCGCTGCAGCCTGGGTCAGAGGGTGGATGAGATAACTCAGTCTCCCAAATGCAGCCCCTGGCCTATGGGGCTCAACAAAATGGCAGGTGACATAGACCCACACTGGAGGTTCCCTGACGGCCTGAGGAAGATATAGAGAGGTGAAATAAAATAGGAAGGGGGTGTAGTTTTTTTGGTCAGGGGAGGATTTGCTCTGGACTTAGAAGGCAGGTGGGATTTCTTTGAACTTCTTATTTAAATACATCAAACAAATGCTTGATAACATTTTCACCGAGATAAATGCTCCCATGAAACCAGCAGCCTGATTGAGAAACAGGATCTGGCAGCTCCCAGGGATCCTTCCAACCACCCCCAGGTCGTCACCCACCACCCCCGACTCCAGGCAACGTGGGTTCCTTCTGCCTGTTTCTACAGACACATGCCCTCTTGTGAGTCTGGCTTCTCTTGCTTCAGATCATGTTTGCGTGATTCATCCATGTTGAGTATAATTGTATCTCATTTATCCCCATTGCTATGCAGGATCCCAGTGTGTGAACATTATTTTTTGCTCATTCTGCTATTGCTGGAGACTCGAGACGCTTCCATTTTTGGCCAACCGGGCGCTATGACATTCTTCTGGGTATGAGTCTTTTGGTGAACAGACGCACGCATTTCTCTTGGGTAAGATGTCAGGGTGAACATGCCGGGTCGAAGGGCTCTTGGTGGAGCTGCCAAACAGGCCTCCAAAGGGGGTGCACTCATTCGCACCTGCACCACAAGCGTGCACGCATTGGAGGCACGAACCTTGCTAACTCTCGGCATATCTGTCATTTTCATTTTACTCCATTTCCTTTCATCCTGTGGGGACGAGGTGGTTTTACATTGTAGTTTTAATCTGCTCGCCTCTGTGATTAATGTAGTCAAGCACATTTTCATATGTTTATTGACTGTTTGCTCATCCTTTGGGGAAGTGTTTTTTTTTTCCCTCCTCTCGGGTTGTCTACCTTTTTCCTGTTGGCTGGAAGGCTTCCGTGGTGCATGGCACACACTGTTGAGAGATATACCCTCTGTGGGGCGGTCTGTCTTCTTGCTCTCCTAGGGCAGATGCTTTTACTTTAAATGAAGTGCATTTAATTTTTCTTTTTCTTATTGCAGGGAGGAATGTTCTCAAATGTGTTTTTTTTTTAAAGATTTATTTATTTATACAAGCACTGGGTACAGTCAGAAGCGTGGGAGGGTGAGAGAATTCACCAGAGCCAGAGCGGGGAGTAGAGCAGGCAGAAGGACTGAAGTACACTGCTGAGGGGAGCAGCAGGCAGCAGGAGAGGTCTGCGCGCCATGTGGGACCCTCCTCTGGTGGCTGGGAGCAGCTGGGGATCGAACCGGCACTGCAGAGGCTGCGGGCAGCTTCGCAACCCAGTGCTCAACCGCTGCGCCACTGGGGAGGCCCATCAAATGTGTTTGACTGCAGACAGCAGCCCTTTTCGGTAGAGGGGACTTTGAGCAAATGTGGGAGGTGGGAAGGTCAGGTCATACAGGAAACATGCACCCTCCATCAGCTGGGACCTGACACTCAATGGGGTGCAGGAGTCTGGGGGTTGGGGCAAGGCTGGAAGACAAACTGGGGACTCATAATGGGAGCTCATAATGGGAGCATGCTATGGAGTCTGGATTTCCTTCCTGAAGTTTACAGGGTGTTGAAGCAAGAGCTACCAAGGCCAGAGCTGGTGTCGTAGTATTAATTTAATAGCAAGTGCCCAGTGCAGGTAATGGGGTGAGGTGGAGCTGGGGAGATGGTGCTGTGGGGACTGTCAGGGAGACAGAGCTGCAGGGAGCTGCGGGAGCTGGGGAGATGCACCTGGGACACTGCACAGACAGCCCTTGGTGGTCCTTCTCCCCAGATCTTACTAGGTAGAAGGTGGGCATGGGGTTATGTTCAGGAATGCCATCTTTAAGGATATCACAGCCCTCTCAGGCCCTGGCCCAGCCTGGTGCTGTTCAGCTCTATGAAAAGCTTGCAGCATGAGAGGATGACAGAGGGTCACAGACTGTCTCTGAGGGCTGGTGGGAAACGGGGGGACACAGCAGGAGATTTGGATTACAGGCCAGGCTCTGTGTCAGCTCCCTATTGAGTGTCCCTGGGGAGCTCCCTCTCCCTCTCTGGGTCTCACACTCCTTATCCACAGAAAAGATTGTGATGTTCAGATTACTAGGTTCCCCCAACCCCAGAAATTAGGGAGTTTACCCTGCTAACAGTGACACTGGCAGTGATCTAAGGGGTCCACATGGCTGTTCTGAATGAGAATAAAAGGCAACCATTGCCTGTACTTACTTCTTATGTTACTGGCTTGGATCCCCACACTAAGCACCTCTTGCTGAAATTCAAACATCTTTCATCCCAGATATGGACATTGCAATTGTATATTTTCATTGGTAATCTAATCTCCAGTCCCTCTAAAAATATTTAAGCTATCTAACAGAATAACATTTCTTTAGTGCCTTCTCAAGGCCGAACACCATGCTGGCAGTGGGGGTAGGAGATGTGTTTGGACATGTTCTCAGGGGAGCACCGTAGCACGGGGTGGGTGATGGCGGGGGGCCCAAAAAGCCTGCAATAGGGAGTCATATGTGTGCATACATGCTAGACTCTGGCATGCAGCTTTCCTTTTTCTTTTCTTTTAAAATATTTATTTATGCATAGAAGAACTGGGGTATAGGCCAGAGGTGGGGGGTGAGAGGATTCACCAGAGATAGAGTGGGGAGCAGAACAGGCAGACTGACTAAAATACACTGCTGAGGGGAGCAGCAGGCATGACAGGAGAGGTCTGCTGTGCCTTGTAGTTCAGCAACCTGGCCGGGATCAAACTTCAGCCACAGCAGTGACAATGCTGAGATTTAACCCCTGGCCACCAGGGAGGGCCCTGGCACCCAGCTTTTCAATCCAGCCCCAATCTACTTCTGGGAAGGTATTTTGTAGATGCGGTTGGTTAACATCTACCATCAACTGATGGTAAATAAAGGTAGTTATCCTTTATTTAGTAGTAGTCTGGGAAGTAGTCTGGTAGTCTGGGAAGGCCCCATTCAATCAATTGAAAGACCTGGACGGCAGAATCTGCTCCTGCCTGCTCTCTTCCACACTGATAGCCCTAAGATCCCTAAGATTTTGGACTGTGGACCCCAGAATCACATGAGCCAAGACCTTGGAATAAATCTGTTAATAAGACCTAGATTTATATATTTATCTACCTGTCCTACTGGTCCTGTTACTGTGCAGACCCATGATGAACACAGAACCTCACGTGACAACTTAAGACCGTAGTTGGCGGGAGGAGCAGGAGATGGGAAAAGCCATCTCCATTCTTCTCTCACTGCAACCACAGAGGCCTTTCTAGTTCTCAAATGTGCCAAGCATGTTCTAGCTGCCAGACCTTGGCACTTGCTGTTCCCTCTGCCCAGAAAGCTGTTCCTGCGCGTATATGCATGCCTGTACCGACACTTCCTTCCAGATCTCTGTTTAAATGCCACTTCCTGCAGAGTCCTAATTTAAAATAGCCACTGCTCTCATCCTCCTTTTCTCAGAATTTCCCCCCAATGCTTATCATCACCAACTGTTTCATCTCTTTCAATAGTCTCATCCACTAGAATCTGAGCTCCCCAAGAGTCGAGACTTTGCTTTCTTCCTTCTGCACCTCAGTTCCTAGCACAGTGCTTGGCATGAAGAGAATGCACAATGGGCTCCAAATTGTACCATGCCAGCTAATTATAGGAGCTTTAAACTGCCTTTACCAACCAATCTCCTCTCAACAACCATGGACTCCTGGAGAGACGCAGTGGGGGGAACTTGTAAAGAGACGCCAGCGAGAAACAGCTTGGAGGGACTTGACAATTTTCCCTTATCTCTGATGATCCACATTGCCTGGCCAAGTTGTTCATGAAGGAGGCCTTATGATGCATCTCAAAAAAGCAACCACGGGCTCTCAATCACTCAGCAAATTTTGGAAGGAAAAACAGATATCAAAAACGCAAGTGCACAACAGTAATATATGATATCAGATCCGTCATTCTTTACAGCAACATGGACGATGGCGTTTGGGAAACAGCGGTTGCACCCAAAAGATAGACAGGCAGTTTTGACATGTCTTGCCAGTGAAGAATCACCCACCCCAGCCCCATTCCCCCCACACTCCTGGCCTGATCACAGGAATGACAGAATTACAAACAAATCAATCAGGCAGAGAACAGAAGCAGCAGAGAATCAGGCTTGGGTGGTAATAACAAGATGGAGAGCCAGGGTGCTGGTATCAGCGTATCCTCAGATGAATGGGCGCCTGCCCATTTGGGACATGGTAGGACTTACCTGGGAGGACCTACCTCTAATTATCCAGTTTAATGGTCTCACCATGGTGCTGAACTGCCCCCACGCAGGGTTGATTAGTGCAGTGAGACATAGTTACAGGTGATGGGTATCATGTAATCAGCCATTTGCTTCTGTGGAGTGAGTTTGTCATGGATTGGTGAAACTGGAGTGGAGGATACATACCCAGAAATCACAAACACTTAAGCCTACAAGGGTCAGTTGATAACATAAAAAGGACAAACTTTAGGCAATAGGGAGTGGTGGGGATTGTGGCTAACTGGAGGGTTCATGCCCCATCTAAAGTGGGCAGCTTACCCTCAGTTTCAGCTGTTAGAAGTCATCTGGGAATTCAGAAATTCAGAATTTATGAGGAGTGACACAGGAGTAATCAGAATTTATGAGAGGAGTGACACAACTCTTTTATGAGGCATCTCCTGATTTTTAAATGCTGGCAAGTAATTGAAAAAGTTCTAGACTAGATCCTCATTTTAAGATGGGGAGACTGAGACTCAGAAGGGGAAGGGACTTGCTTAAAGCAACTCAGCAGGTTGATAGCATAGGACCTAGAACCCCAGTGTTTGGTTTCCAGTTCAGTGTCTTTGCCCCTTCATTGTAGCAGACCTCCTGTTTGGCAGGAGCGGCCTTAGCTGCATGAGCGCTGGAAATGAGAAAGTCAGGTGAAGGATGGACTATGGGGGAAGATGTTTGAGCAAACAGGTCCTAAATTTTTCAAAAGCAAAAAATTTTGAAGAGCACAGTTATTTTAACACATCCTAGTTCAATGGAAGTGCCAGGCCTAGGGGAGAGAGTCTGGTGAAAGGGGACAGCAGGATTTGGGGCAGGGGATGGGAGGCAGGGGCGGGATAGGGGTGCCTTTGAAAAGATGAATGGCGCTTCTGGAACACCTGTAGGGCCCTCGGCATCCCTTGGGAAGCACTCCTGGGCTCATAGCCAGATGGTTCTCCTTTCCTTTTACCCTAATCAAACTTCATGGGAACAGATATTGTGACCCCTTGTGATCTAAATTCCAGTAGTACAAACTCTCCTTAGAGGAGTTCCTGATACCAGACAAATCAGACAGACTGTGGAAGAAAACCAATAAGGGTGCACTTGGTCTGGCCAGAGCCCCATCATATCTTAACCCCAGCCTCATTTTTTTTCCTGCTCTCAGCCTGAGCCCCAAGCCCTTGTTCCCCAAGACTGGGTGAATCTTCTCCCTGCAGCAATGCTGGGGACACAGTCTATATTAGGCGAATCAACAAGGCCATCTCAGAAGAGACCAAATAGGAAATAAGAGGCTCCATTGCCTAATGGGACTTATCAATTATGATCTAGGGCCATATTTCTTTGAGGGGTGATTGTTTCACGGAGTCTGACATCTCATATAGCTTTAAATTACTCACAACCGGGACGGCTTACAAGATAGCAGTAAAATCAGGAGAGGATTGGGCAATGTAATTATAGTATGGAAATGATGTTGATCACTCAAGCAGGGAGCAGACCTTGAATCGAAAACCCTGCTCTATTTCCCCACCCCCTCCCCTCCTCTGCTCCTGCTTGGAGCTGTAGCACACACAACACCTGGGAAACATGGGGTACCCTTGCTCCTGCTCAGAAGCTGGACGTTGGCCAGGTCACTCTGCAGGGCATAATGAGTGGAGGGGCTGATGTGGACCTAAGGTTCGGGCCAAGGAGAGACCCCAGAGGTCACAGCAGTCAGGATCTAAAGGCCAGGATGGCAAGAGGCGGTGGGAATGGCCCATTGGCCTTGTTTGTAGAGGTAACAGTTTCCTAAGCACTAAATTTATACCAAGAATTCTGTTATGATCTGGGATTGTAGAAAGATGCTGCCCTCCCTCCCTGCATCCCTCCTTCCCTCCATCTTGCCTTTCTTCCATCCATTCCTGGGTACCATCTCCATGCCAGACACTATGTCAAGCTTTGAGGATACAGAGATGAATTGTTTCAACTGCCTAATGAACATACACTATGTGAAAACATTATGCTGAAATCCAGATAGAGAAAAACTTATTACTCACATTATTCATTCAAATACTTATTGGTGATGGACTAGTTTGTTGGGCTGTTAAACATCAAGCCTATTTCTCTTCTTTCTGAGCCACCGCTAGGCTACCTTCCCCAGCCTCCTTTATAGACAGGAGTGGCCACCTAATTAAAGTAACTAAACTAATTCTAGTCAACAGAATGTGGACACAAGTGAGGTGGGTGACTCTGGCCTGACTCATAAAATCTTCCTCCATGTGACCTCCCTCTGCTGTTTCCTCAGCCTGCCAGCTGGGAGTCAACACCCAGGGTGATCCCACAGGGCTACCTGTTGAAACTGGCAGAGCCATCAGTATCTTGGGTCCCTGAATTAACAAGTGGAGCAGAGCTCCTCCTCCATCTCCACCCTCTGCTGGCCTGATGCTGCATTGCATCTTCAGGTGAGCAAGGTATCTTCTCACAAATATGTCACTGAGTCAACATTAATATAAAGCTTGGCAGATTCTGGGCAGGACCCTGTCGATTATGCCAGTGGAAGTCAGGGAAGGGAAGATTTCGTGATTTAAGTTGTTATCTAGACACTATGCCAGGCATTCAGGGCTTAAACATTATGCAAGCTTTTTCTTGGTATTTGTCACGGCCAGGCAGCATGTTGAGTGCCAGGCATATGGAGCACAATCCATTCATTCAGACACTAGGCTCCGGGGCTATAGAGTAAGTGGATATTAATGAATATCCACTGTGTTTATTTCCACAAACATTCATTAGGTAACTAGTATGCACCAGTCTGGGTGTTAAGCTTTGGGGACACAAAGAATAATTCATTCAAACATAGATTATGTTTCTGTCACATGCTGGACACACTGGCTTGGGCATTTGGGAACTGAAGATGAACAGGGACCTCTCCCCCGGGGTTTACCATTTGTGGAAGAGACAGGTCACAGTGGTGCAGTGCAAAAAGTGCTATAATAAAACTTTTTTTGAGATTCTATAGGGACACATGGGAAATGATGTCTGTTTGGAAGGGACGGCAGCAGGGAAAACTAGAAACCAGTGGTAGTTTTAGCTATAGGCTTTGAAGAATGAGTCTATGTCTTCTAGGCAGAGAATAGGGTGAAGGGAAATCCAGGCAGCAGGAACAGCATGTGCAAAGGTGGTAGGTCCTGGGATCAGTGAACAGTTTTATGTGACTGGAGGTCAGGGGTAATTGACAAGGACAGAATCAGGTGAGCAGGGCAGCAGTGAGTGTTTCTACCTGCGAGGTATGTGTGATTGGAACTAGAAGCAATTAGAGGCTTGAACTGGGGTGGGAGGAGACACTCTATCTTAGGCTGCTCTCACCTCCATGGGTATAGATGGTTCTGTTCTTGCTTTTTAAATTACACATTGAATGTGAGTGCAACTTTATGACATTATCCCACTAATATCCCTTTTTATGAATGAAAAAACTGATGATCAAAGAGGTAAATTATCCACTCAAATCTGCTCCCAGGGCTGATATTTAAACCTCCAAATAAGGGTCATATTCTAAATGTGATTGGGGAAACGGATTTCTCGATCCAGTGATGCTGAGGCCCTGAAACTCTCTAGGGTTAATTGACTATATATGGCAAAGGCCAACCAGTTCCCCCTATTGCTCCACAAAAAGCTCATTGGAACGTGTGCTCGTGCAAGCACAAGGTGAGGGTTGCAAAGGCGGGGAGAATCCTAGCTGAGCCCGGACTAGTCTGAGCTGTGCTGGGAAGGAATAAATCTCTTGTTGAGCCAACAAGCTTGGCAGGTTCTGGGCAGGCCCCTGTTGATTATGCCAATGGACATCGGGGAGGGGAAGATTAAGTTGCTGGGGGTGGCAAGAATGCACATCACACAGGGTAATGCTTTGAAAATATATAATATCCAAACAGCAGGCAACTAAAGGTGGGTGACTTGGAAGGGGGCAGCATCTGTTTGTAATTATGATGACCAGAACCCATTGAACAAGTGGGAAAGAGATAACATGGGTACCTACTTGAGGTGAGCTGCAGGGGTACCAGTCATTCATTCATCATGTGTTTACTTGGTACCTACGGTGCCAGGCACTGGGGGTACAGGGCTGAACATCTAGTGCTGCCTCAGGGAATGCAGAGTCTGGTGGGGGAAGATAGACCTAAGCAGGTTATTATGCCAGTTTTATAAAAAGTTAATGAAAGAGAACAGAAAGTGGTGAGGAAGAGCCTATAATGGTTTAGGTAGAGGTTATGGAGGACTGCCTGGAGGAGGTGACCTTTAGAATGAGCTTCAAAAGTTGAATTGTGGCTAATTTGGTAGAGTGTGCATGTGTATAATGGGTTGGATAACAGAAAACATGTACATGGGAGCCTTGAGGCAGCAGAGTATTAGGAGTTTGTGAACCACAAAAAAGGAGGCCAGGATATTTTGTATATAGAGAGATAGGGCTCAGATAAAGCTGAGATATAAGCAGAAGCCAGACCAGGTGTGACCTTGTGGGCATTGTAAATGCTTTGACTTCATTATAGAGGAACGGGAGTCGCTGAAGTCTATAAATGGGAGTTACTGACCGAATACTCCTTTCCTGAGGTATTTCACCAAATCCTCACTGCAACTTGGTGAGGTAAGTATGACCATTCTATATTATTTGGGTAAGGAAACTGTTGCCCAGAGAGGTGACGAAATTTTCCTGCAGTCACACAGCAGAAGAGTGGCACCTGGGCTTAATGTGTCCCAAAGACAGCAATTTAATACAGATTCCCTGACCTAACATTCTGGACCTATAGCTTAAGATTTGCATCCCAAAATATGAAAGGAGAACCTCTACCCATCATGAAACTAGTCTACGTGGAATATCGACAGAGGTCAGGAGACTCAGGTCAGAATTTGGGAGCCAAGGACACTCACATTCTGGAGCAAGCGCCCAAGGTCACCATGACCTGCACAGGAGTCTGGTTTTTGGGATGCGTGAAGGGGAAGAATGCCAAGGATCTACAGACGCTTTAACCAGAGAGAGCAAGGAGATGCCAGAACAGGCTGCTCACCCCAGGGCTTGCACGCCTGAGAAGTTACCTCAAGCATCCATCCACTGGGAATTCAAAAGCAAAAGACCAAACGGCCAAAAGCAAAATGTAAGATTTTCTCCCTGGAAGCATCTTGCTAGTTCAAATTTGGAAAGAGTAATTGAATCCATCTGGCATAACTTTGCAGCCTCAGTCAGATTTGGCCCAAATAATGGTAACGATGGTGTCCAGGAAAAATGATACTTTCATTTGGTAAATGAAAGAGCACCTACTGTGTGCCCAACTCTGAGCAGGCTCTGGGACTAGAACAGAGAAGACAGAGATGGAATCTGCTTCCCCGGAGCTTGAAGTTTCGTCCAGGGCGATATTAACTACCCTTTGTTGGGAACCCATGTACTATTGAAACAAATGTGCCGAATGCACAGCCCCCTTCTTTAAAACTTGCAGCTACTCTGTGGAGTAAGTACTTGTAGTAAACATTGCTGGTCCTGTTTACCACTCACAACTGCCCGCCTTTCTGAAGCTCAGAATCGCTGATGAGTCAGTTACACGCAGCGCTGGACTGTAGCCAACGATGACTTCTTCTTATGGGAGCTCCCCTGGCTTCCCGTGGGGCAGTATCTTGGTGCCATTTATGCTCCAAGGCAGACTGGACCTCCACTACTTGGCTGCTTCTGCCCGTTCTAGCTCCCCCTGTCCATCCGTAGGAGTTTTCCTTAGACTGCTCCTGCAATTAATCTTGCATAAGAGCTCTCATCAGGAGCTTAGGAACGAGGGTAAGGCAAGTCTGGTGCCCAGGGTACAAAGTTCATGGACACACTCACTCTCCAAGGCTGACCTTGCATGTGTATGAGCCTGAGACTGAGGGGTCCCTTAAACTTTGTGCCTTGGGCACCTGGATGACATACTTATCCTGGCCCTGGTGCCAGTCTTACGTTCCCCTTCCAGGGAGCACGCCTCAAGATGGCCCCTTTGTTATACCTAATCCTCAGGTGGAGACAAGCAGTTGGACAGATGAAGCCATTTATCCAAGATGCCACAGCTTGTAAATGCTCAGACTGCCTGAAATCAAAGGGAAGGCATGCCTTCTGCACCACCATTGCCTTCCAGACTACATGCCTGGTTAACTTGGGAGCAGAGACTCCATGTGGGGGCAGATAGACCTAAGCAAATTGAGAAAAGAAATCACAGCTCCTGGGAGAGACCCCCCCCCCAGTTTCACCTGGCACAGCCCCTAGCCCCAGCATCTGAAATAGTTGCTATGGCCATTTTAAGGATAAGACACGCGAGGCCCAGGCAGCCAAGTCCCCAAACCTAAGTCACCTTAGAACTCACGCCCCTGCCTGCAGAGGCAGAGAATCAGGACACGAATACTGAGAGTATCTCTGGCTTTGACACACTGAGATGGTCTAGGGGGCTGAGTGGGAGCAGGAGGTATGGCAGGTGGTGGGTGGAGGAGGCAGAAGGTGCCACCCAAGATGACTGGCAAACCTGGATCTGACCTAGGCTCAGAGAAGGGGCTGCCTTCAGCCTCTGTGAGCCTGGTGCGAGAGGTTCTGGGGTCTGTTCGGGCTTGGCTCCATCTCTGACCTCGCAGCCTCTCTGTTGAGTCCTGACATTCAAGTCTCCAGGGAAACCAGTTCTCTCCTACCCTCCTCTTGATCTTATTATTGTGTGTTCCCCCAAACAGAGCTGCGGAGTGTGCGACTATAATGGCTGCTTAAGACATCTCCTCCTTTTCTAATTTAGCTGGAGCGGAAGCATCAGTTAAACTTGTCATCTTGGAATTACTAAAACTGAAACACAGGAAGGAAGGAATTGAAATGTGCAATGGAGGGGCTGTTGGCTGGGAGGGCGATGGTTGCTTGAGTGGGAACTTGGGCCAGTCATGTCCCGGCCCGGACTGCAGTTTCTTCCTCTGTGATTTGGTGGGAGAAGGACCCTGTCCAGTTTGATTTCCTCTCTCCACCCTTCTGCTCTTCCAGATGTGCAAGGGATGTGCACGAACGACAGATACAAGCCTCGGATAGGAGGGGCAGATTCAAGAATATGAGCTTCTGGGAACTTGGGAATGAAACATATTTATTACGCACCATTATGCACCCAGCTCTCTGGGGCTGCTTCAGTGTTTGCTGCAGGGGGTTCTCTGAATGAGTTTCTCTACGCCCAGCTTCTCCATTCTCCTCTTCCCTCCTGTCCGATGCCCCATTGCTCTGGTCCTCTGTGCTCAGGGAACTGTTTTATTGCAAACTTATTGTCTATGTCTAAATGGCTCTTTGAAATCACTGTTCATGGCCTTGTGCCAAACTCATGCGCAAGAAGAGCCCAAAATACCCTATCCTGTAGAGTCTCGCTTCAGATGCACTTACTCCAACCAGTTCTTGCCCTGGATCATCTGCTGCTCCTCCAGGATTTGGGCTCCATCATCGCCTGCCTTGAGGTTGCCTTCAACCAGATCCCCACAGATTCTCAATACAGGACATGCTGCTCCTCAGGAAGAGCTACGTGTTCCTAGTGTTCGTGGTCTGAAGACCATGTTTTTGTACAGTGAATACTCATTTAACGTCACCAATAGGTTCTTAGAAATTGTGATTTGAAGCAAAAAGATGTATAATGAAGGTGATTTGACCACAGGCTAATTGATATAAACAAAAGGTAAGTTCCTGTGGTGTATTTCTGGTCACACTAACATCACCAAGCGTCTAAACAAAGACCCCAAATGCTTCTCATAGAAAACAACAATTTGTATTCCTCCCTCGCTCCCTTGATTCATTTTCCAAACAGCTTGTTCCAGTTTAGGGCTGAGGGTGCTCAGTGCCTATTCATGCAGCTTGGTGTGCAAGGTGCAGACCAATCCTGGACAGGACACCTGTCCATCAAGGGCTTTCACACATGCACCCATACGCCCTCTGCAGGACGGCGAGACCCTCCCATGAACTGAACTGCCTGTCTTTGGGATGTGGGAAGAAATTGGAGGATCTGGAGAGAACCCACAGAAATGTACAAATGTGGGGAGAAGGTGCCAAATCCACATAGACAGTGGTGGTGGTGGTGGGGAATCCAGTTTTCCCCTTTGTGGTCCAGGGTACAAGGAAACGACAGGGGATGGAGCTTGGTTGGCAGGCCTGCTGTACTTTCTCCTTGCCCTGACTCTGGCATCTGTAAAATAAAGGGCCAGCCTTGCAGCCACAGCACAGCTGGTCTCAGAGAATCTTTCTCAGCTCTTCCATCCCACCACCAGACTGATCTGCCTAGTCCCACGCTGGGAGGCCTGAGCCCCATCCCAGTCCTAATCAAAGGTCAATAGCTAATAAGAATGCCTGGGTTTTGATGACAGCAGATGCAATTCCCAGTGTAGAGAGCTGTGGATTCCAGAAGGATAAGATTGTCATTCTCCACTTTTATTTTCCTATTATCCACATGGAGAATCTAAGGCTTGCTGGGTGATGTTCAGGGAGCTGGTTCTCTTCTCTGAGCCTCAGCATTCCCCATCTGTTCAAATGGGCGAGCTGGATGGGCTCAGAGCCAATGACTTTCTGAGACGAAGCATTATCTGCTGCCTGCTGTGTTGTGCTCATGTCTCCTGGGGCAGAGGGTTTTGAAAGCATTCATCAGTTAATGCATCACTTGTTCATTAAAGATTCTTCCTGGACATCCTTGTAGCTCCCACTTGTCTAGGCATTCCACCCCCAGCCCCCACTGGTGCTGACAAATTGCTGCTTGAATTTCGTGGTCCCAGAGGCCTTCTTAAAATGTCCAGGAATGCGAGCCTGGGTGGGGGGCTGAGGAGGGAGCACAGTGATGGTGCCGGTGCTGGTGGGGGTATTGGCTAGAAGCCACAGCCGAAGCAAGCAGGACAAGGGTGCAGGGGGTGGGGTGTAGGTACCCCCAGATTGCTCAGGCAGTGAGGCGGTCAGCAGCGTGCTGACTTTGAAAGCAATCCAAAACAAGGTCTGCGTTCTAGTCTCCAGTGATGTCACAGCTAATCATTAGCCTGGTAATTACATTGAAAGCCTTCTGCGATCTTATCCTCAGCAGGGTCATTAATGCAAGGCAACCACACCAGTAAATGTCTCATTAGTCTTATTTTAGACTTATGTATTTTTCAGGACTACAGAATTTTAATAGTCTGCCCTCCCCCCAGCTCCCCCTTCTGCGACATTAATATCTATTCCACATGCCAGACTCTTCCAACTCCCCCCTCCCTGTTTTCCCTGCTCAAAGCCCCCAGAGGAAGGCCCTGCAAGGAAGGAGGATGGAGCAGGGAGGTCGACAGGGGCCAGGTCTTCGCCTCCCCAACTCCGTCTCTGGCCTCAGTCTCTTCTGTAATGACAATCTTTCCTGGATTTTCTATGTCTTTCCCAGGAAGCATCCTTCTTTATTTTAACCCTCTTTAAACCTTTTTCCTCATCACTGAAGATATACATGCTCATTCCAAAGACAGGAAGATAGAATTACCACGGATTTCAGACCCCAGGCAACATGATCCCCCTCCTGTACTGCTGGCTTTCCCTCTGGCCCCCGGAATGGGCTCAACTTCTCCCCTCCCCGGGCCCTGGAACATTGCTGTTCCTCTGTCTGCAGGATTTCCCTCTCTCCTCTCGACTCCAAAATGACTCCTACATTCTCTCCAGGGTACAGCCTAAACAGCACTTTCTCCTGTGTGCCCTCCCCACCCACCTTCCCATTCAACTTTAAGGATGTACCTGCCATTTGATGCCTTCGCCTGTGTCCTACACCGCATGTGTCGCCGTGGCCACCAGCTATCTGTATGTGAAGCTATATGCTTGGTCGCAGTCTGTCTCTCTAGGCACATTTCTCCAGAGTGACTGAGAACACACCTATGTGATTCATTTACCTTAGGCCCCAGTGGTCACCCCAAGGGCAGTAGATACAAAGAAGTATCAATAAGTACTTGCTGAATGGATGGATATATGGATGAATGGATGGATGGGGGGGGGTGGGTGAAGGGAGGGATGGATGGATTGGTGAGTGCATGAGGAGTGGGGATGGATGAGTGGATAGAGGATGGATGAACGGTGGATGAATGGATGGATGGATGGACAGATAGATGGGTGGATAGATGGATGAATGGGTGGGTCAGTGGGTTAATGGATGGATGGATGGTGGATAGAGGATGGATGAATGAGCTTATTTTTGAATATTCCCTTCCAGTCTTTCTGTGGCATTTTTACATGCAACTGAAACAAGACAGTGTGTGATTTTGTGTCTGACTTTTTTATCCTGCATTTTTCTATATGTTAATGACTGCAAGTATTTTTGATGCCTGTATAGTATTCCAGTTAATTTACTCAGCTAATTCCCTACTGGTATGCATCTGTGAAGCTGATATTTCTTGTAATTTAAGGCTTTGGGCTCCAATACCAAGAGTCAGGGGGCAGATGCTGCCATATCGCTATCCCAGCAGTGTGACCATGGAATTATGAACAATTGTATAATCTCTCTGTGCCTCAGTTTCCTTGTCTGAAAAACAGGGATGGGGGATTTTGAAGATGAACTCAACACAAGTGAAATATGTAGAGCAGTGCCTGGCACCCAGTACATGTTTATTACAATTTCCAGTTGCTACCCATACATGATTTGGTGAGGGATCCTGGGTGGACGGGGCTTCAGCTGTTTCCCTGACTTTTCTATTAGGCTTGCCAGGGTATTTCTGGGATCCTAAACCTTGGAAAGCTCAGGATGGGACCTGAGACACCTTTCCCCTCATGACCTCACAATTTGGGGAGGCTCTCTTTAAAGTATGCTGGTTAGCTAGCTGCACTATCATTTCCCTTCACTATCCTGGTTTCACCCCCAGATCTTTCCCTTGAAGAGTGTGGTAGAAAGAACCAGAACTTCAGAGTCATGGAGGTGGGGGACTGGGGCTGCCATTCTGTCCCCTGCAATCCGGGGAAACTTAGGAAAGTGACTTCCTGTTTCTGATCCTGGGTGTAAACCGCAAGTGGGCAAAGTACACCCAGATCACTGGCTGCTGGGAGAATTAAGTGAGCAAGTGTGTGTCTGGCATTCGGTCTGAGCACCACCCTGGACTTGGTAATTACTGTCCTGAGACATGTTTGTGGGTGCCCTCTCTGAAGTTACTTGCCAGTGTCCCCCCACCATGTGTTTGGTAAGCCACGCTTGGGGGCTTGGCAGGAGGTGTATGTGGCCAATGTCACATTGGGAGGAAGGAAGGGTGGAGAAGTAGGCAGGCTCCAACTGTGGGAATCCAGAGAAGCAAAACAGGCTCACTCTCACTGTGACTTTGCAGGCCAGTGGTGCCCCTTCTTTGAGCCCTCGTTACTTCAGCTTTGAGAGAGAGGACTCCAGCAGGCTGGTGGCAGTGACTCCATGAGATGCACGCCTGCTCAGCTGTTGACGCATGGTGAGAACTCAGCTTGGACTAGCTCATATTTTTTCAGAACAATGGTAGGAAGTGTCCAGAGAACTCCAAAGTCACAGAGGCTCAGAAGTCAGGTCTCCTTACTCTTGGTGTGATGCCCCCTGCCCTGGCCAGACTGCCTTCATTGTGGATGCTTATTGCAATCAAAAGGGAAGGCAAGTCTCCTGTGTCCCCTACCCAGAATCTTCTATTCCTGGCTCCTGAGGTTGGGGGCTCTCCTACTCAGGTTATCGCCCCCAGGTCTAGAGTTTGGGGACCTTCCAATGGTGCACATGCATGATGGCACATGATCTATGTTTCTCTCTTTGCTGCTGGCTGCCTGAGACTAGCATGGTGCCTGGCACACACACATGCAAGGTTTACCAAATATCTGTAAAATGAATGAATGAATACTCCAGAAGTAGCTGCTGTTCCAGAGAGGCCAGCTGCCAAGCCTCCCTCCCTGGCTCCTTCCCCGGAGCCTGTGATATTTAATTAATATGAGCCGAGCAGAGCCCACTTTATGGTACTGGCCCAGGGGCCACCCATAATTGAAAAATGATAGGAGGCACCTGCGACTTGACCTTGGCTAATGATGGATAGACCCACATGGAGACCAGGAGCCAAAGATCCAGGGGCTGGCGCATCCGCCCGGAGCATCTAGGTGGAAGGAAAGGAAAAGAGATGTCTGCAGCCCTGGCCTATCACCTCAGAAGGCAGGTGGGGGGCTCCTGGGAACCCCCTCCCTGAGGGAACACTGGAGGTGTCAGGGCAGGGAGGTGCCACCAGGTCCTGTGGAGTCTCAGAATGGCAGCAGGCATTGCTGGTCTCGTGTCCACACAGGCTGGGGATTTAGTCCATACCTGTCAGATGGATGAGTGAACAAATGAAAGACTTGGGGGTACTCTGGGAAACAGAGTAGGAGGAGGGTCCTACAAGCTGCAGGCTGGGCAGGGGCTTAGGGAATAGGGCTCAGACTGGTGCACTCCCTCCCTGCTCCCTCCTCTGGCTCTGGTGATGGATGATTGGGGGCTTTGGGGCAGCTCTATGTTGTTAATGCTGGTCTGAGGTCACTTTCTCCCCTCTCCCTGGCTCCAGTGTCATTCCCCCTAAAGTACACCCCTTCATTTTCCCCTCCAAAGGGGAGAGGACTCTATTTAGGGGAAGCGCTGCTGTAGCTTCCAGCCACTGGAGGGGAGGTGCTTCAAGGCCGTGGGATTCTCCACATCTGTGCTTGGCAAGGTCTGGGTGCAGAGAGGAACATGGGGGGCCTCTCACACCCTCAGGGGACACATCATGTCACCAAGGGCGTGAAGGACTGGAACAGAACTCAGATTACAAGACTCCGAGAGGGTGGTGGGGCCTTTGGCAGGGAGGGCGGGCACTGCCTCCAGCTGCGGTGTGGAAGAGTGGACCTCAGTGGCCAAGAGTGCGGGGAAAGGGACAAGACTGCTGAGAGCAGCACTGTCGGGCTTCTAGAGCCTTCTCAGACCCAGCGCCCAGAGGAGGAAGAGATGATTAATGTCTGGTTGATGGAGGTGTTAGGTGCTTCTTGGAGAGCGCAGCAGCTAGCCCAGGGCCCAGTGTGGACAGGGGCCACTTTGGGCCTCCACCCAAGGATTCCTGGGTAATCCCCTGCCCTCAGCCTCCTGCCACCTCCCCACCTCCCTTCTGAACCTGCGGGCTCTAGAGAGAGTGCCGCCTCTCACCTCTCTCAATTGTGATAAAATATATAGAGATTTTCCTTCATGGTCATTTCTTTTTTACTGTTGAGGTAACTGGTTTACCACACTAGTTACCTCAGCACAGGTGCTCCCTCTTCGGGTGTTGTGACCGCACCGCACCCATCAGCAGTGCACCCAAGGGCTGCCAGGATAGTCCGTGGTGCTCCCTCCCCACTTGGTTCTCTCCCCTGCCCGCCCCCCACCCCAGTAACCTCAGTCCTGGAGTCAGATTTCCAGGGTTTATTACTGGTTTGGCTTTTGCCTGACCCTTTGGCTTCTCTACATTCCACATATGGCACCACCTGGTATTTCCTTTCTCCATTCGATTTACTTCGCTGAGTGTAATCCCCTTGTAGGGTAGATGGAATTTGTCAGGATTTTCCGCCTCCCGCCATTAGCATCAATGATCGACACCTGTGGTCTTGCACGCGCGCCTGACGGCGGCCGCCCTTGGAGTGGGTGTGGGCATGCGTAAGTGGACACACCTGGGCTGAGAGGCTGACCCTATAAGGGCAGCATCGTGGGGCCGCCAGGGGTAGAAGCAGCGGTAGCAGAGAACCGGAGACTGTGTGAGAACCCCAGAGAGCCCAGAAAGAGTGAAGATAATGGGGGTGGGAGGCCTGCCAGCCTCCTGCCCCCCAACCCCCAGCCTGCTGTGTCCCTGGTTGCTACACTACAAATAATGTGAAAAAGCTCCAAAAAAGCCTGAAAAAGCCACCGAGGGCTCCAGGCCTCTTTTTTACCCGTCTGCCAGGATTATAGAGAAACTGCTCTGTGTCTGGCTGGCGCTACACCCCTCCAGTTCCATCCGTATTATCACAAATGGTAAGAATTTATCTTTTTTTTTATGCTGAGTAGTATGCCATTGTGTGTATATACCACGTCTTTCTCATCCACTCATTTATATTCGGGCAGTTGGTTGCTTCCACGTCTTGGCTGTTGTGAATGGCGCTGCCATAAACATAGGCGTGTATGTTTCCTTTTGAACTAGCGTTTTGTATTCTTCAGGGAGATCCCTAGGAGTGGAATTGCTGGTCGTGGTAGCTCCATTTTTAATATTTTGAGGAACCTCTGTGTTGTTTTCCAGAGGGGCTGGGCCATTTTACATTCTTACCAACAGTGTCATAGGGTTAATTTCTCTGCACCCTCACCAGCACTTGTTCGTGGTTTATACAGATGGGCCATTCTCACAGGTGCGAGGTGGTATCTCATTATGGTTTTGATCTGCATTTCCTTTATGATAAATGATGATGAGCATTTCTTCATGTGCTTGTTGACCACCTATGTGTTTTCTTTGTGCCTGTTTAACAATGCTACCCATTTATATTGGGTTATTTGCTTCTGTTGACTTGCCATCATAGCCATTTTTTAAAAAGATTTATTTATTTATGCATTCAAGAACTGGGGTATAGGCCAGAGGTGTGGGGTGGGGTGAGAGGACTCACCAGAGACAGAGTGGGGAACAGAACAGGCAGACCGACTGAAATACACTGCTGAGGGGAGTAGTGGGCAAGACAGGAGAGGTCTGCTGCGCCATGTGGGTTGCTCTCTGGGCAGGGATTGAACTCGTACTGCAGTGGCTGTGGGTAGCTTCATAGGTTGCATCTTAACCCCTTGTGCCACTAGGGAGGCCCATCATCACAGCCATTTTTAATTGTGTAGTTCAATGACAGTAAGCACACTCACACTGTTGTGCAACTGTCACCACTGAATTTTTCATCTCCCCCAACTGAAACTTTGGCACCAATAAACACTCAATCTCCAGCCCCCTGCCCCCAGCCCCCCAGTCCCTGACAACTACCATTCTACTTCTCTGTCTAGGAACTTGACTCTTCTTGCACAGCATCAAGTGGAATCAGACAGTAGCTGGCCTTTTTGTCTGGCTTATTTCACTCCCTATGATGTCCTCAGAATTCATCCATGTTGCAGCCAATATCATATTCCCTTTCATGAAGTTGAAGAGTACCCATCGTAGCATACACTCCATTGGGCTAGTCCATTCATCTGACAATGGACATTGGGCTGGGCTTGTGAATAATATATAGATGTATGAGTATCTCTTCAGATTCCGCTTTCCACTCTTTTGGGTAGACACCCAGACATAGAATTGCTGGACCATATGGTAATTCTATTTTTAATTTTTTGAGCAAAATCCATACTTTTTTCCACCATAGCAAGCACCATTTTTTTTTTTATCCCATCAGGAATGCATGAGATTCTGGATTTCTCTACAACCGTTTGGTATTTTCTGTTATTTTTTTCTTTTAAAAAATATTTAATAGTTATCCTAATGGCTATAAGGTGGTATTTCATTATCTTTTGGTCTGAGTTTCCCTAATGATTATATGGAGCATCTTTTTATGTGCTCATCAGCCATTTGTAGATTTCTTTTCCATGCAATATACATCGTAGATGCTTAATAACTTTTGTTGATTGAGTCAGTGATGGGCATGGTACCCATGGGTGCTTAGTAAATGCATTCTTAGCTAGGGCAAGTGAGAGCACAATCCAGGATCACCAAGGTCACAAGTTCAACTTGTGGATGACCTGGCAATATTTCAGAGATAGGAAAACCAGTCCACCAGAGCTGGGATCCTGGCTGGATACTTGAGGACTGTTTCAGAGCCAATGCCCAGCATACTGGACACACACAGGTTGTATCAGCTTTCTAGGCCTGCTGTGACAGAGTCCAGGTAGCTTAAACAATGGAATTTAGTCCCTTACAGTTTTGAGAAGCGAGAAATCCAAGATCAAGGTGTCCATAGGTTTCTTCTTTCTGTGTGCTGTGAGAGAATCTGTTTCATGCCCTCCTGAAGGAGGTTTTCCAACAATTCATGGTGCTCTGGGACTGGAGAAGTGCCATGCTCCTCTCTGCCTCTGTTTCCACCCACATGGTCCTCTGTGTGTGTGGGGAAGGCATTGTGACAGGAGGGACTGGCATTCCCATGATGGCCACACAGACTTGCAGCTGAAGCTCATCCCACGCTGATGCTGGCCTGGCCTCAGTCTTGCCTCCTGCCCCTCCTTCCCAACCTCCCCCTGCCCCACAAGTGCAGTTGCAGCCCCCACCATGAGCAGGCTCTGCTCACACAGTTATGCTAGCCCTGAACTGGGTCCATGCAAGTTCTGTTGATGTGACTCCCAGCTCTGCTACTGTCACAGCTTGTGAACTTGAGCCTGAGCACTCTCTGAGCCTGTTTTCCTCCCTGGTGACGTGAGGATCATGCTGTGAGGTTGAAATTATATGACACATATCATGATGATGATGAAGAAATTTCCTGGGGATCTAGTTGGACCCCAGAAGATGGGCATCTGCAAGATGGGATCTTGGTGAGGCTCCATGAAGCTCCCAGTTCCCCTATCACATCACGGGCAGCATGGGAGAGCAGAGCATGCAAACTACTGCCTCTGGGCAAACCCAGATTCCTGTCTGCTTCTGTAAATAAAGTTTTATTGGAACACAGCCCATTTGTTTGCTCATTGGCTAGAGCTGCTTTTGCAATACAAAAGCAGAGTTGAGTTATTGCAACAGCAATTGTGATATCCACAGCCTGAAATACTTACTGTCTGGCCCTTTACAGAAGGGTTTGCTCACCCCAGCACAGATCAGGATGGGCACTGACACTTACAAGACCGGCATTCAAACCTCAAACTTTGACTTCCTTGCTGAGTGATGTCAGGTGTGTTATGTGAAATCATCATTCCTCATTGGCCAAATTAAAGTGACAAATGTACAACATCGGGTGACTGGCACAGAGAGATGAGATGCTCATGGAAGATGATTGTCCAGGTGTCTCTATCCATGAACGCAATGAACCTCCAGGGCCCAGGTGTTAGCACCTCTTGGTCTCTGGTATTCAGTAAGTGCTCAATTAGTTCTTATTGCTGAAGGTAGGATTTCCCCCCTGATGTCTCCAATGAGGCAGGGGTTGGGAGGGGTCTCACCTTTTGGCCCACGTGTCCGGAGTAGTGTTGGCCCACTGTGGGCCCTCAGTGATGGCCATCCACGAGGCCATGCCAGACCTTCGTGGTTCAAAGCACAGCCCCCATCACGCATCACATAAGTGATGGAAAGAAGTCAGTCAGAGGAAAAAGACAGATTGAGTGCCTCTGTGGCCCTGGCATTTCCCTCCCGATCTCTGGATTTCCATATATTTGAAAACCTAATATAAACAACAGAGAAGAAATTTGCATTTCGGGCAGCAAGGAATGAAAAATTGAGGCGGCGTAATGTATTGCCGCGCGCAGAAGAGGGATGACCGTGCTGAGACCAGCCTCTTACGACGGGCCCGATAGGCCGGTGGCAAACTCATTTCCTGGCAGAATATAGGGTTCATCTGCTGGAACATTTAACAGGCATCAAAGAAAGATCACTTCCACCTCTCCCGCCACCCGAGATGCTGCACTCCTGCCTCTCTTTCTGCCATTTTATTAAACCCCTTTATGCGGTTTTAATACAATATGTATGATCTGCATGGAGACAAATAAATTCTTATGTACTTTTCAGGATTCAGAATGTTCTAATGATTATGTATGGTTTATTTCTATTTTCTCAGAGACATTAAAAGGGCAATGGATAAAAATATGCAACACAAACCAATGGTGATTTATGGTTACTTATGGAGCAATGGCGAAATGGGAAGTTATGAAGTTAATTTCCAGATGTGTAGAGACGTGGGGGGATTTTGATCTGCAGTAATAGCAAGGGGTGCATTCATCCTGGCAAAGGCTGGATTTAGTGACAAGTTTGTCAGAAAGAGGCTTGGGATAGGGGGGCATCTAAGGAAATGGTGGTGAGTCGGTGGGAATGTTAAGGATGCTTCTGTTGCAGATGGGCAGGTGGCTTCCCAGAGAGGTTAAGTCAGTTTTCCAAAGTCACACAGCTAGGAAGTGGCAGAGTAGGGATTAGAAGCACTTCTGTGGTTCTTCCCTGGTAGTGATGCTTTAGCATCTTCTGGGACCTCCAGTTTGCAGGAAGATGTGGGGTAACTCCAAAGTGGTCTGACAAAGGCAAGCCTGTGACTTGTGGAACTTCCCTAGTGTATCCTGTTGTGCCAGGGCAGAGCAGAACAGGGATGTGCAAAGCTCTCTTGGACCTAAAATGTATACGGTAGCTATGAAATCCACTCACAGGGACCTGGAAAAGGCCATGCCACCCACTTTATGGTCCAGACAGGCACAAATTTACACATGGCGCTCCTCCAGGTGCTGGCTTATCGGGGGCCTGAAAGGTGGAGAAATTCAGAGCAATCATTCTGAAACAAAAACTCACCCCTTGCTAGACTCCCCAAGCGCTAATTTCTCAGTCTAATGCCCATTTAGCTCGTCATTTCTGAGTTCCGTGATTTCTGAGAGCAGATATAATCTAGTGGTTAGAGCACAGACTGGATTCACATCCCAGCCTTACCACTTCTGAGTTTCGTGAACCTGGAATGACTGCATCTCCCATCTCCATAGGGGACGAGCAGGGGATGGTCCAATCTATGGCTGGTATTTATCATGGCATCCCTAATCTTATTAAGCATTGTTTTCATCACTGCTCTTTTCTACTTGGCTCACCTAGGACAAGTTCTTACTCTCCTGTGGGCCTCAGTTTTCTCATCTGTGCAGGAAGGGAACTTAAATATCTGGACTATGTCATGGATTTTAAGGGGACAATCTGTAAGTGTGGCAGCTTTAACATGCACTAAAGCTTGTAGAGTGATATTTACAAGGGGTCCCACCTACTTTTTGGCTCTTTGTATCAGAAGCCATCAAAACATTCATTTCCTTTGGCTCAGCAACTTTTACTTCTGGGACTTTTGCCTTACGGGATGAATCATTGGTGTATGCAAAGCAGTGACTGAGGCTTTTTGTTGCAAGCCTTCTTCTTGTGGTGTTTAAAATAGAGGAAAAATTGGAAGTGACCCAAATGGAAACAATAGGGGATAGGTTAGATAGATGGTGATGCAGCAGAATATCTGGGCTAATTGAGCATTTACTGTATTCTCAGTCTAGGAGGAACACTTGACTCCATAGATCACATTTAATTCCCTGATCATCCTGTTAGGTTGCAATTAGTTTCTCTAGTTTGGCCACAGGGGAACCAAGCTTAGAGAAAAGTGAATCACCCAAACCTGCACAGCTGACAGATGGCGCAGCTGGGGCCACCTGACCGTCTGATAGCAAACCTAGTCTTTTTTCAAAAAAAACCACACGCTCCGCAGGTTGATGTCAGGAAGGTGACTCTAAGGAAAAGGGGTGCACTGATGACTGGCATGCATGGATAGTCACCTGTGAGATATAAGCCTTGAGACTGTGAGAACTAATGGCTGTGTTCACACGGCTATGAAACCATCATCCATGACTTGATATAAACTTTTATCATTGTGTGTTTATGAATTTGCCCTGACCACCTTGCTCTAGTTTTTCTCTTGTGGGAAAAAATTCACCTTTTGTTTATTGCAATGTCAATTTCTAATCTCCAAGATTCCAGTGACCAAGGATCAGGTTTATGTTCTTATTCTACAGTTTATCAATTCATCTGAACATCCGAGGATGTTTATCAACCGCTCAGTCATCCTTTGACTCATCTATTCATTATTGATCCATAAATTCAATGATTTATCTACACACTTACCCACCCATCCACCCACCTACCCACCCACTCATCCATCTACCCTCTTATCTGTCCCTTCCCTCACCCAAACATCTATCTACCTACCTACTATATCTCCATCCATCCATCCATCCACCCACCCACCCAGCCAGCCATCCATCTTTTCATTTATTCATTCATCTATTTGATTGCTTGATTCATGGAAACATCAACTATTTCTTAAAACCTCCTATGTGCCAGGCACTGTACTATGCACCAGGGTACCAGAAATGAACAAGCCAGATGCAGTTCCAAACTTGAAGGAAATAGAAGACAAGCAGAATCATTGAATGAGTGAGCAAATCATTGTGATCACTTCCTAGTCAATAAAGATTTATGTTGTCTTGCTTTATTTTCTCTTCATAGCATTTATCATGATCAGGTACTACATTGTTATGCTTACTGTTTCTAATTTCTTCCCACATGCTAGCTAATTTTGTTCTGTGGCCACTGCATTTCTCATTCCAGGAGAGTATCTGCTCAATACACAATTTTGTTTCAATCAATAAATGGCTATATGGGGTGAATTGAGCTGATGTAATCTTGGGCTCACAAGCTCATTTTGCCATGGAGAGTTAGACAATGATCAAGTGATTAGAGATGTGATGTCAGTTTGGAGGAGACAGACAGTGCAAAAAGAGTCTACAAAAAGGATGTGACTCAGTCTGGAAATCAGGAAGGCTTCCTGGAGGAAGAGATGCTTCACTGGAGTCCTGGTCAGAGTTTGCCAGGTAAAGGGTTTGGGGTGGGACAGGGCCCAAGAAGCAGCATATATAAAAGCTTTCAAGTGCAAAAGAATCTTAAAAATAAACAAATTTGACATATAAACAAAGCATTTTCCAGTGGGTAAAACTTTTCTACTACCTACTTTGATATTCACAGCACAATTATGTGGCAAGGTGAGGCAATTGTTTTATCCCCTCCTGTTTCCATATACTGTAACTGAAGCCCCAGGAGAGTCATCTGGCTAGCCAGTGGCAGAGTGAGCATTCATGTCTGGACAGAGGGCTGGCCTCCTCATAGCCCTGCCACCCAGCATCATGGTTATTGGGCTGGGCTCTGGGTAATGGACAGGGAGTGGCAACTGCACCTCTCAAATTAGTTGCAATGACCGTCAGATGCTTTGTGGATTGGTAAGTGAGTTCTGCTTGCAGTGGAGGTGGTAGCTGCGTGAATGCAGACTCTGGGGTCAGGCAGGTGGGATTCCAATCTCAACTCTCCCTCTGCCCCCATGCTCAGGTACACAAATGGAGTAAGTGGGATGATGATCTATACCCAGGAGTAAGCTCTGGGTAGATACAGCATTTCCTTCCACAGATACTGGAGGAATCCACTCCATGCAGCCTCCGTACTATGATATAGGAACACAGTGGTGATGAAGACAAGCTATTATCTTTTGTGCACTGGTAACCTCTCTAGAATACTGCATTCCCCGATGATTTCCAAGGCAGATATCTCCACATCCTTTCTTCACAGGAACTTAGAATTGTTGCGTAACTTTGGACAAGTCACTAGGCCACTCTACACCTCAATGATCTCTCCAACCAGACCCTCAAGATTGCCTAATTCTGCATAACCCTGTGGTGTCATGAGGCCAGGTGGATTACTGTGCCCACAAATCCCACAAAAATCTGGAGGTGGCGCAAGGCAACTTCTGTTCACAAGATGGGGTAGTGGACATTCTTGTAGAAGCCTTTAATCCTGAGAGGCTGACTGTCCCAAAAGATAGCCAGTAAGAAGGGATTTATTTATGACTGTCCCAAGAGAAAGAATAAGACTAGCTTGTGGGAAAGCTCTTTTCTAAGAAAGGTTTCCAAATGATCCATCCTGAGATGGTACTTCCTACTGGAGAATTGTTTTGCTGCACATCTGGCTCAGAGGGAGCCCCTTGTCCAGGTTGGAAGAACCACACAGCACTTGAACATGAGCTACCAGGACCTCTCTGCAATCCTTGTGCATCAGTTACAAAATTCTCCTTAGACATCAGCAAGTTGTCTTGGAGCAAGGATTTTCTTATGGAACTTTTAGCTGGAAAAAAAGAAAAGTTTTCTGAGACATCCAGGAATTAAGAAGTCTTTGCTCTGAATTATTCCTTCCCCTTTACATCTAATAAATCCATCAATAGGTCCAGATAGGACTGTGCATCTCTCTGGAGTCAGACCAAACCTGACTCCTCTGAGTGTGCCAGGTTGATCCGTCATCTCACCCCTGCATCAGCAAGTCTCTCACTTGGCCCCACGCTTATTCTACTCCTGCCATACCATCCCCTTCAACCTGATCTCCACCAGCACAGTTCTCTAAATAGCGATGTCAAATCCTGGCTGCCCCTGTGGAAATACGTCAGTGGTTTCCCATGGATGGAGTCTAGCATTGCCCTTGACACGAAGGTCAGGTCTACTCATTTCTGATCCCCAAAAGGTCATTATGTTCCTTTCCCCCCTTACTCTGTACCCCCAGTCCATGGATCTTTCATTTCCTGTAATATACTAAGCCCTTTCCTACCCTGGGGCCCTCTCAAATGCTATTTGATCTGGGAGGGGGGCCTTCCTTCCCCTAACCTTCAGTTGCTTTCAGGTCTCAGCTTAACCATCACTCCTGGGAGAAGTGTTGCCTAAAACCCCCACAAGTATTTATATTTTCTCTATATGCACCAGTTCATGAATCTTTTATAGCATTCCTTATAGCTTTGGACTATTTTTTGTTTACTACTCTATGTTCTAGTCTAGACTAGAAGCTCCATGAAGGCTGGGGTCACGATAGTTCTATATCCCCAACTACAGTCTCCAGTCTTTCATTTTTCATGGGCAGATAACTTATGCTGTGATCATTTGCATCATTATGAAGGGGGCTAATGTTCTTTGGGCCCTGGGAGAATCATGGGTATGGAAATGTCTTTACAGATTGCAGTGGTGCATGGGAAGGGGGGGGTAGACTTTCTTGGAACCCAGTGACCCTGTGACTGCTATTTGCCTGGGAAGCTCTAAGAGTGACTTCAGTCTGGTGGGGGAGAAAGCGCCTGGCCTTTCGCGTGAGGCAGACCTGAGTCAAGTCTGGATTTACTTTCTTACCACATGTGCTCACCTGGGTAAAAGGCTATAGGTCACTAGTCCGTTTTCTCATGTGCTGAATCGGATCTTACCTCTCAGGAAAACATAAGCTGATAGAGCTTCATAACGGGCATAAGAGAGTCTCATAGACATCAGTGCCCATGTCCTTGTGGTGAGCCTCAAGATGACCCTGTATTTCATGTAGTGAACTTGGCCCCTGTAGCTATAATGTCTTAAAGATGTCTTTCAGCTCTTGAATAAACTGATTTTAAAGGACCTCAATTTCAGTCTAGAAATCTCAGGAAGGGACAAAACACAGTGTGCTTCTTAAAGTGGATTAGGAATTCTGAAGTTAGTCGTGTTCTTACCTGTCCCCTTCCCAGCTGTCCCCTCCAGTAGTGGGGCCATCAACCCCCTGGGCTCTGCTGCATGAGAATCCCATGGCACAAGGCAGCTGAGTCAGGGGTAAAATATGCCAGATCTGCCACTTCTGAGCTGTGTGACTGCAGTGGGTGGAATAGTGTCACCCTCAAATATATGTCTGCTTGGAACTTCAGAATGTGACCTTATATGGAATAAAGGCCTTTACAGAGGTAACTAAGGTAAGCATCTTGAGAAGAAATCACCCTGAATTAGGATGAGTCCTCTGATTAATGGCAGGCTCCTTAAAGAGAAGAGCAGATATGTGAAAGATGAATGTGAAGATGAAGGTGAAAATTGAAAGATGCATTTACAAGCCAAGGTTTGCCGGTCAACACTAGAAGTCAGGAGAGAGGCAAGGAGCAGTTGCTCACTCAGAGCTTCTAGAAGGAAGCAAGACACCTCGATTTCAGACTTCTGTCCTCAAGAACCCCGAACTGTAATCTGAGTCACCAAGTTTGTTGTAATTTGTTATGGCAGCTCCAGGACATGGATACAGTGACTTTGGCCAACTCGGTTAGACCATTTTTTTTTTTTTGGTTTGTTTTTATTATTGCATTTTATTTTATTTTTTTGTTAATTTATTAATATATATGTATATTACATTATTTTTTTTTACAGTGTTTGCTTTCTTTTCTCAGGTGTAGTCCCTACAGAATTCCCACCACCAATTTACCTGTGCACCATTACCATAGTCCCTGTGCTCTTCCCACCCTCGTTTTGATCCCTCTTGGTTAGACTTTTGAACCTCAGTTTCCTCATCTGTAAAATGGGTTGTCTGGTAGTTTATTCTCTAGGGGCACTGTGGGATCAAGAGAAGGCTGGTGTGTAAACTGCTTGAAACACTGCGTGGCACACAGTGGAAGCTCAAGAAAGTGGAGTCATTACTGATGGTTGTTATTATAGATGAGCCATTTGTTGGGCTTCTCCTGGCTCACCCCAAAACAACTTTCCTTTCTCTTAGCAAGAGGTGGGGCAGAGAAGGTAGGATAATGGGGGAGAAGGCAGGACTGTTGGCCATGCTAGTAAAACATGCTCATCTCTCTTCTTGGTCCTGATGCTGCTGCCTCTACTTCCATTTCATCAGCCACCATGACATCTTCTGGCCCATCCTGCTTGGCACTTCCTTAATATTCTTTTGACTCATTCATTGTCAGGAGGAGATACATTATTTTTTCAGGAACAATACCAGGGAGTAGTTACAACATGCCGTGCTTGGTGATCAATGTGAAGGAGTCATATTCTTCCTCCCTGCTCTTCTCGCTCCCTCTTTCTCTCTCTTCTATCTTCCCCACTCTTTCCTCTCTTCATCCCTTTCCTTGTTTTTATTTTTTCCAAATGGGCTATGGCTGTCTTTCAACTGTTTAACAGATCTGTGAAAATCATTCCTCCAAGAGGAATTTATTCTATAGAAGTACACAGAGGCGAGTATGAGTGAGAAGCAACGCCATAAATTGAGCATCTCCAGCCTGCGATGCGCCAGCCCAGGGCGGGCCCAGAGCCATAACTTTCTCCCTGTCCCCTCCCCACCCGCCTATGCCCTGGCCCCTGCCCAACACCATTCTATTTTCAGGAAGGCTCCCTTGACCCGTGGGTCCTTCAGCCACAACAGAGGTGGCGCCGGCTGGAATCCAGGCGTGAAATTATGAAAGAATGTGGCCGCCGCTGCCTCCAGTTGTGCACTGGCCTCAGATGTGAAATTGCCGTTTTTTCTCCCCCCTAGCACCGGCCTGTCGCATGCGGGGCGGAAAAGATTGTATTTATCACCTGTCAGGATCTGCCAGAACTGAGTTACGTGAGGCAGGACAGCATAAAATTATCATACACAAGCATGAAATTACAAAATCGCTCGGAACTGAACAACAAAATTATTTCATTTCGGAGGGAGGCCATTCCATTTTTTAGCTCTGACACCTTGACTGCCAAACTTTGAATTGAAATTGAGTGTGAGGGCCATGGAATAGAGACAGCAATAACAAGAAGTAGCATGTAAACTAGCCATGCAGACACACTACATTAATGGCCCCCGAAACCTCCCACCAGAGATATGTAACTAAATAAATGTCACATGTCCCACTTACTCAACTTGCCTTCCACAACTAGAAATGACTGAAGCCAATGTTAGCATCCAGGTAAAATATCTGGGGGTTCCCGGATGGACTGGGTCAGGGTTGGTTCACCTAACCCACAGAGTGATGTGCTGATCAAATAGTCACGTGTCCGTATAGTCCAATGCGGACTCTGATGTTAGTGAGCTGTGTGGCTTGAGTGATTTTTTTAACCTCTCTGAGCCTCTCTTATCTTCTGAAAAATGGAGAAAATCATAGGTGGCTGTGAGGACAAAAATCTTTCATATAGAATCTGGCGCATAGTTGTTCAATAGAGAAATTGCAAGGGTTGGGATAAGAGAGGCACCTAGCCCTTTCTAGGTTGCAAAGGTTTGGTGCCATTTGTACACTCTGCAGTCAAAGCATTTATCTGATAAGCCTTTATTAAGCATGGAAAAGAAAACCATCATAGTAATTCCCGTTTAGGTGTAAGGGAGTTAAGTTAGATTATTAGGCGTTGTTCCCTATTTTTTCCACCCTCTGCACACCCATATCCTTTGCCTTGTGACTTTGAAGCCCCTCCTACAGGAGGTGTGGCTTATTTCCTCAGCCAATTGCTGTTGGGGTTGGTCATGTGATTTACTTTGAGCAAAGGCCTATGGGCAGACCTGATGCCAACAGATAATTTAAATATACTGTGTGGTTTGACTTGGTCTCTTGCAGTCCTGCTGTTTGCTTGGGAATGCCCCAAGTAGAGGCTGGTCTGTGGAGGAAGAGACAAGTCCAGTCAACCTGTAGATCTGTGAGGAAAATGAATGTTTATTGTTAACTGTGGTGGCTTTGTGGATTGTTACACAGCAAAAATGAACTAACAAAGTAGCTACACTGAAATGATTATAAACAGAGGTTTGCCTTCATGGCTGCTCTACAGAACATTTAAAATTCATGTGGGACTCAGGGCAATTCTTTGAGATCTTTCTGTGAATTGCAGCATATCTAGTCTCTCTGTCTTCTGCACCTTAAATGCCAATGTTCTCCCATCAATATGGGAACTAGTCTAGGATGGTGGGTTTCTACTCTGGCAGCCCCAACACTCTTTTCATTACATATATTTTATAACACCCACTTTACTATTCTGAAATGAAATTCATGCATTTTATCTTCATACACATGTAATTTCAAAAAAAATCAATATAATGCCCTAACTGTAATATAAAAGAGGAATAAAATGAAAGCAATTTATAATAAAATAATATCTATTTCAATATGTAAATTATCGGGAAACCACTATTTGCCAGGAGACATAATGAAGCAGTCTGACGCTTGTACCTACTTATAATGAATAAGTTGAGATTTCAGACAAATATTCAGTTGAATATTGTCGACATTTTTTCTCTATATTTGACATTTTGAAATAAGAGCTAAATTAGTATATTCATATGTATGGGTGGCATCACCGTGAGTGGGGCTGCTTCAAATGTCGGTCGACACAGGTGTGTTGTTGCAGCAATTCACATTCCAGGAGTGGTTCCGAGGCCAATGCCTGGCTCTTCCAAAATGGAAAACAACTCATGATAGAATCTTGGAGAAAATAAAATACTGCCTTCCACACATTTCTACTGCAGCTGCATTCTAAGAAAATCCCATGCCAAGGAAATGTGTGCAAAAAAGGTTTTGCCATGTTTAAGATGAGTTTAAGATGAGTTTGCATTTTAGGTTCAGATATTAAGTAGGAATCTTACCTACATGAATGTCCACAAGGACATTTGAAATTTTCAAAGGACTTGGGGCTATTTTTCTTGGTATGGGACTGTCCTGGGCATTGCATGTCCAGCAAGGCTGATTTAATCCTTTCCAATCCTCTAGGACAGGTTTCCAATCCTCTAGAACAGGACCTCTGCATAATTGACATTTTGTTCTTTGTTTTGGGGTCTGTCCTGTGTATTGCAGGCTATTTAACAGCATACCTAGCCTCTACCTATTAGATGCCAGTCACACCTACTTCCCAAGTTTTGACATCTCTAGATGTCACCAAGTGTCACCTGGGAGCGCAAACTATCTCTCTGTTGAGAACCACTGGACCAACATAATAGAAAACATCCCCCCACATTGTCCTATATTCTCCAAATTTCTCTTGGGAGGTGGAACTACCTCCATTCACAGGTACAGGTCCAGGAAGCCCTGGATTCCACTGTGTCCTTTCATTTCAAGTGCAGGTACTGAGCACCTCTTAAATGCCAGGTGTCATGGTACTGTGATGAACATGACAGCTTTTTAACTCAAGGAGTTGCAGTTTTTCAGGCCCCAAGGTGAAAAAGTCACCCCACTCAGTACCACATGCCTTCCTCACCCCCACCCCTGTTACTCCCAGTCTATTCCTCACTCCATCGCTGCTAATCACAGATTTCATCTTGAACTTGTCCACTTCTCTCCATCCCCATCCACTCTTTCCAGTCTTACTTCTGTGCGACCTATTTTCTATCCTGTGGCTAGAGCAATCAAGATAAATTACAAATTTGGAAATGCGAATTGTTACTCTCTAGTAACTCTTAGTAACTCTCTGCACTTAGGAGAGAATAACAAAAAAATTCCTACCATGGTCCCCAAGGTCATGGGTCCTGTCCTACCATCTCCCTATTTTTGTCCACCCAGGGTATGGGAGCTGGGCCTGGCTTGTGGAAAGTCAGATTAAAGAATGGTCAAATCTCATCATCGGATGCATCCAAAGAACATCTGGTCCACCAAGACCAGCTCTTCTGAGACTTAGTTTATTCCAAGATCGAGTCAGAAAGCTGAGTCACAGAAGAAGGCGTGCAGAGCTTAATTGAGTTCTGAGAAGGATTTCCTGACCTCTGCTCCTCTGCTGGGCCATAAGTTTTACATCTTATAACATCTCAGTGCCTTGCATGGTGGCTGGTATTAGCCCCATTTAATAGATGAAGACTTTGAGCCTCAGGGAGAAAAACCAATTACCCAAGGCCACTGAACTGGTAAGTGTCAGAAGTAGGATATGGTCAAACCACCAATAACATTCCTGGGACAATCATGGAGTTTCCTTAATGGTTTCTTTGGATCCACTCTGGCCATCTTCCCTTTAAGCCATCCACTCCTCACCAGAGGGTTACCTAATGATAAAGGACTGATCACAAAAATCTGCAAAGAGCTGATGAGACTCAACAACAACAAAGAAAATAACCCAGTCAAAAAATGGGCAGAAGAGCTAAAAAGAAACTTCTCTGAAGAGGAAATGCAAATGGCCAACAGGCATATGAAAAAATGTTCAACATCACTTGCCATCAGGGAAATGCAAATCAAAACTACCATGAGATACCATCTTCCACCAGTGAGAATGGCACATACTAAAAAAACTAGCCAAATGTTGGCGAGGGTGTGGAGAAAAAGGAACTCTCCTGCACTGTTGGTGGGAGTGCAAACTGGTCCAACCACTATGGAGAGCTGTGTGGAGATTTCTGGACCTACTAAACATAGAGCTTCCATATGATCCAGCAATTCCACTCCTAGGTATTTACCCAAAGGACACAGAAACATCAATCCCAAAGAGCACCTGCACCCCTATGTTTATAGCAGCACTGTTTATAATAGCTAAGCTTTGGAAACAGCCCAAATGCCCAAAAATAGATGACTGGATCAAGAAGATGCGGTACATATATACCATGGAATATTACTCAGCATTCAAAAAAGATAAACACATGCAATTTGCTGCAACATGGATGGCGCTGGAAGGGATCATGCTCAGCGAAATAAGCCAAAAAGAAAAAGAAAAATACCGGATGGTCTCGCTCATAGCAGGAATCTAGAAAACTTAAATAAGGGACCAGGAAAATGAATAACTATAAGAAAGTGAAAATCAAAATCAACAAAAAACTATGAACCAGAGACACTTTTTGGGGGGTGGGGGGCGGGAGGGGAGGGATTGGGGTTAGAATGGGGGGGCTGCAATTGTATGGGGAATATAAAAATAAAATTATAAAAAAATAAAAGACTGCAAATCTAATCGAGTTGGTGCATAGTCCACCTCTTAGACTGTTTTTAGGGCTAACTTTGTGGCATAACCCACAAAACTGGGTTCAAAAATTTGGCGCTGGAAGGGATCATGCTCAGCGAAATAAGCCAAAAAGAAAAAGAAAAATACCGGATGGTCTCACTCATAGCAGGAATCTAGAAAACTTAAATAAGGGACCAGGAAAATGAATAACTATAAGAAAGTGAAAATCAAAATCAACAAAAAAACTATGAACCAGAGACACTCTATGGGGGTAAGGGGTGGGAGGGGAGGGATTGGGGTCAAAATAAGGGAGTTGCAATTGTATGGGGAATATAAAAATAAAATTTATTATAAAAAAAAAAAGGAAAAAACATTTGTCCTCTTCCTTCCTCTCCAAACCCATTTCTCTACCGTTTCCTGCTTTTCTCAGAGTTTCAGGCATACAAGTCATCTCTTGCAAACTTGCTCCTACCAAACAGCCTTTGCATATTCTCTCCCATCGCCGTCAGCTGCACCCTCAGACATCAGATCTGCCATCGCTCTTGCACACAAGTTTCCCCCACCTCCCAAACACTGACCCCTAATCTAGGGCGGGTCCATTCTTCCTATGTTCTCAGCGACAGTGCTCATCTGCTTTCACGGTTGGAATGAATCTTGCCTCCTCCACAAGATGGCAGGCTCCCTGAGGGAAGAACTCAGCTTGCTTTGCTCATATTAGATCCTACCCCTTAGTTCAGCACAGAGAACATGGCAGGTGCTCAATAAGAGTTTCATCAGTGAATGAATGAATGAATGACTCACTCAGAGTCCTGTGCTGTGTCTGCCAAACCCACCACCTCAACATTCTCTTGGTATTTTCCCGAGGGGACCCTCCTCTGACTCCTTGGCTATATCCACATAGCCCTTCAGGGAATCACGGTGTCCAGCGCCCAAGGTGAAGGGCTGTTGCCCCCAGCTGCGCAGGGCTGCCCACATACTGAGGAGCGCTCAGGCTGCAGCCAGGCAGCGTGCTGTTGTCTGCGGAGTGCTCACAGCTACAGGTACTGGTCACAGGCCATTGCCCCCAGCCTTCGCCACGTAAATCCTCCACTAACGATTTGTATAAACTTCTGTTACATGTGTTATTTATCACTGCAAATAACTTCACAGTGGATTGGATGGTGTACCTTGCTCATTCTCGTACATGCCTCAGGAAAAGGCCTGGGCTGAATGAGTGAAGGGTCCAGGGGCTGGACTGCTCAGGTGGGGCTCCTGGCCTCCCATCCCACTTAACCAGCTTTGTGGTCTTCGGTGAGGCCCTAGCCTTCTCGGTGCCTGGATTATCTCATCTGCCCAGTGGGGATAATAATGGTGCCCGCCTTTGAAAGTCTTAAGCGAATGTCCATACAGCTCTCATGTGGGAGTGACGCATAGTAAGTGAACAATAAAAGTGAGCTGTTGCCATCATCACCGTCATCATCATCATCATCAGCAACATGATCCCACACACAATATCCAAGACACAGTGTACCACCCCGGAAGCCTGGGAACTCCAGAGAGAAGGGACTCCATTTCTCATTACTGAATCCCAGCTCATGTCCTGGCACGTAGTAGGTGTCAATCACTCTTTTTAATGAAATGTGATGAGAGATTCAGGTGCTTAGTCAGGTGCATAGCTCAGCTGTTCTGATACACCTTCCCAGCCAGTGCACATGGTGGCCTGACCCTGAGCAGGGAAGTGGCTTTCTGAGCCTCGACTCCTCATCTGTAGCAAATGAAGGGAGTGGTGGCTTCCGCAGTGCCCTCCTGCTAAGGTCTTTACTCTTTAGCATGTAATATAGGAGCACACTGGCCTTATGGTTTCTTTCTTCTCCCTGTGTTTGTCCTTTTTGTTTTAGTCCATAAAAAACAACTGGAACATTTGCAAAATGCCCATGCTTGCCCCCTGGGCTCATCAGTCAGTCTCAGGGGACAGAGGTGAGGCACCATGTGCTGTGAAAGCAGGTGACTACAGGGGGCAGCCAAGGATGAAAGCCCAGAGGGACCAGTGGTTCTCAAACTGGGAGACTTAGAATCCCAGGGGGGAGAGTTGGCACACCCTCACAGTTTCTGATTCAGTAAATCTGGGATGTAGCTAGAGAATCTGCATTTCTAACAAGCTCCCAGTAATGCATCACTGCTGGCAGACCAGAGTTTCTCAACCTTGGCACTATTGGTATTTGGACCAGTAATTCTTTGGGGTGGGAGTGGTCTTATGCATTGTAAGATGTTGGGTGGCATTGTTGGTCTTTACTACTGGATGCCAGTAGCTGCCTCTCACATTTGTGATGACCAGAAACATCTGTATACCTTGACAAATGTCTTCTGGGGAGCAAAAATGTGCCTGCTTAACCATTGGTGGGCTATATTAAACTACTGGTAATTTTTCATAAGTGCCTCAGGGCCTTTGCACATGCTGTTCCTTCTACAGAAAAATCTCCATGTCTTTCCATGGTTACCTATTGCTGTCCCATTGGCTCTCAGCTTGGCCATTATCTCCCCTGAGAGGCCAACTTCTGACCACAGCATGGCTCCAGTCTGGCTTCTGTGCCTCTTTTCTGCACCTCCAGTCTCTGTGTTTACCCCAGTCTGTGGATGAATAGTCGGCTGTGGGCTCTTTCCAAAAGAGGAGCTGCATTCCATGTGAATTCAGGGGAAGGGACGTTTACTTTCTATAACCAGGTCAGTGTGGGAAGGCTACAGAGGGGAGTAGCAACAGAATGGCAAAGGGTGGGTAGGAGCTGCTGAGACCAGAGGAATCAGGAGAATGCTGCTCTCGAGAGAACTCAGGGTGTGAGAGCACAGAGGCTGGAAATTCAAGGCTATTTCCACCCTGTAAAATGGGTCTGATAATCACAGCTGCTTTCCAGAGTTGCTGGGAGGACCTAATGTGATCGTGCTTGTCACATAGCACGTTAGCCCGAGCAGACCAAGCATCTATGCTCATTTTTCTCATTTCACCCCAGAATGAAGTGACAGACACAAGGTCACACAGGGAGGAAGTGAGGACCTGGGGTTTGAGCCCCAGTTTGGCTGTTCAAGTTCAAGCCTCCTGCCACTGAGCCAATGTGATGTCTAGTTTATGATATTTTATGACTCATTGATTCGGTTGAGAATTCAGTAAATTCTTGTTTTCCTTCTGGTGCAGGAGCTAGTCAATTAGCATTTTTCTGGACCCTGAGATGAATGCCAGCCACTCTTACACTTGGGGCTACAAACAAAGCAGTTGAAAATAAAATAGAGCCAAACCAAACTGATTCGGGGAAACCTCCTATGTACTGAGGTTCTTCCAACAGCCGCACTGGAAGCCAGTCGTGGCTGGGAATTTGAAGATGTGTCCTTTTTGCATGTTCCACCCCCAGGGCCAGCCCCTCCTCATAAATTCTGCAGCACTGCTGGTCTGGCGCTGAGGTCTTCCGGAGCACGTTCTTGTAGTCAGGGATGAGAGTGTTGTCTGCAGTGTGGCCTTGTCCTGCCCGATTTCCTGAAGACCCAGGAGCCCCTGAGCCTGTCCTCCGACGGGTGGTTTGCGCAGAGGAGGGGCCCCACGAGGCCCTGTCTCCCTGCCCATGGGCCTTGCTGAGGCTAGCGGTCAGCGTGGGGTCAGCTGGCTGCACCTCTGACCACATAGCCCCATGGGTTGAAGGCAACGTCCAACATGAAGGCTTCCGATCCCATCCAGTTGTTCCTCACACTGTGGTCTTGGGTGCGTCCCTTTACCCTCTGAGTCCTGGTTTTCTTATCTGTGAAATGGGGGTGCTCATGTGTGTCACAGCCATGATGATATGAATGGGGTTGCGCGGGATCTCAACCGCAGACCTGGCTTGCAGGATTATCCCTTCCTCACCTTCCTTCCTTCCTGTGCAGGCGAGGAAATGGGGGGCGATGTAGTCCAGCCTTCCCCTTGTAACAGGAGCCTCCGCCAAAATGTCCTGGCAGGCGGGTTCAATGCCTTTGGCAACAAACTGCTCCCTGCTGCCCACATCTGGCCTCCGGGTGGGCAGAGAAATGAGTGACGCCAGGCCTGTGCGTACTCTGATGGGCAGCCATGACACCCCAAAATATCCACACCCTCATTCCCAGAACTCAAGCCCATGTAACTGAAAGCAACCAACAAACCCAGAGCCTGCAGAAGGGACATTTCTTCTCCCATTTTGCAGATGAGAAAACTGAGACTCAGGGTAGGGTGGCTACCCTGAGTGGCTCAGACCTCAGCCTGGCCGCCTCAAGCCTGAACATGTGCCCCTCAGGGCTGGGGGGTCAGACAGGCCGGGTGAGGGCCCGGGAGGTGGCTCTCGCCTGGATGTGCTGGCCTCTGGGAGAGGCAGCCTGGCCAGCTAAAGCATGGGGGAGTCGGGCCTAGTGTGCAGGGCAGGCTGGAGCAGGGGATGTGACCATGTGGCCAGTTGGATTGACCTTGACTTCCACACCCGCTTCGTCTCCTGGAGGTGTGGCCACCATCTGGTGTCTTGCTTGCCGCTCCCATTTGAGCCCAGGTGCCCCTGAGGCCTCTCAGCTGCACAACACATACCAGGTTCTTGCTGCCACATGGCCCCCATGCTGCCCCCCAGCAGCCCTAGTCCTTTCCCTCTGCAGGTGCCCATGATGAAAGGCATTTCATTTAGACCAGTTTCCTGCCCATTCAAGGACTGACTTAACAATGAAGCGCTTATTAACTTTTTCACTTTGTAAGAATAAAGCTTGTACCTGACAGAAAACATGCAGAAAAATGCTCTCTGTCCATTCAGCAAATACTGATTGTGCACCTACTATGCGTCAGCACGAGCCAGGTGCTGAACATCCAGAGGTGAGGGAACTGTCATGTCATCCTGCGCCAGTGACTTACAGGTCGTGAAATCAGGGAAGAAAGAAAAATCTCCTTTTCTCTACCCCCCAGAGAAAGCAACCATTAGCATTTTGCGGTGTGTGGCTCCAGGAGTGCTTCCCCATAAAATTTATACTTATACATATAAATATATGTTTAAACAGTATATATCTTTAAAATATAGCATCATACCATCCCTATTACTCTGGAACTTGCTTTTTTCACTTACTAATTCTTTTCCACTTAAGAATTGATTGTGAGCGTCATGTCACATCTGTACATTTTCTACAACATCCCTCACAAAATACCAAGAAGAGGTGGGAGTTTTCCCGGGCTCAGCTACTCCAGAACCAGTTATTTCTGTGCTTGGGAAGACTGATGAGGAAGGTGCGGTGGTGGGTGGGAGCAGAGGGGCCTTCTCCTGACTCGTGCTGGCTGTCTCTGGATGCACCCCCATACTCAGGACCTGCTCCTCTCCACAGGCACACTAAGACTAGAACCATTCCTTCAAGATGGGAACTTTGGCCCTCGGCTAGGGGAATTTCTGTTTTAATGAGGAACTTTGGAGCAGAGAACACCAACACCTCTGGGATGGGTAACACCCCCCAGTTAGGCAGCTGCCCAGGTTACTAACTGGGCGTGAGAAGCAGAGGCGATGCCTGTCCAAGCTGGACTGACCAACCTCCAGGACGCATCCACCCACTTTCTAGATGGGGTCACTGAGACCCAGCAAGGCTCACACAGTGCCTGACAAGACCAGAGCAGGTGTCCTGCCCCCAACTCTTTCCCCTGGTGATTAGGGTGCAAAAGGCAGGACCTGTCATGTTTACATCAGCATTTTAGAAACTGGCAGCACACACAGAAGCCCAAGCCAGGCACATTCCAGGAAGAATAAATTGCTGGAAGGCATGAGACTTGAGGGTGATTGAGTGGAGAAAGAGTAATTGTATCTAACCAGAGCCCAGTGACTCTGGTTACAGAGAGGGGCTGCATCTCCCAGGAGGGAAGGGGCAATGGTAGGAAGTGTGTGACCCTCTAGGAGAGATTCCTGCAGACTGCCCTTCCTTCACCACCCTCCCAACAGCCATCACCCTGGACTGTGCAGTCCCCCTGAGAGCTGGGATTGATGCGTCCTGGCTCTGTGACCTTAGGTAGGTGACTTTATCTCTCTGAGCCTCAGTTTCACCATCTATACAAAGGAGAGGGCAATGCTGCCCCCACGGGTAGTGAGAGACTTGTTGATAAAGTATATCAAATGCCTTATATGTGGGAGGAGCTTAATTAACACTAGAAATGATATAGTTGACCACAAAAATGCCATGAATCTTATCTTTATATTAATAACACAATATGGGGCATCAGATGACCTGAGTTGTAATCTCAGCTCCTGTGTGACCCTGGACAAGTCAGATAACCTCTCTGGCCTTTTATTTTCTTATTAGTGAAAAGGGGATAATGATAGACTCCACTTTGAGGGGTTGGCTTATGGAATAATTAAGATAACTATTAAATATAGGAAACAACCAAGTGCCAAGTGTGCAAGTGTTGCTCAAGTAATGCTAGAATGGAAGACTTTGGTCCTGTTGCTGCTCTAACCTCTCAGCCTTTGACCAGGGGGCAGGTCACGGGCACTATTTTCATCAAATACCTACTGTGTGGCTGGTACTGAACTGGGTGATTTCACAATCTGTATTTCATGTGCTCTTTCTAAACTCCTCGAAGTCAGGAGTCCTCCCTGACATCATCTTGCCGAGAAGAAGCCGGGGCCCTGAGTTGGGAGGATTCTTGTTGAAGCCACAGATTCAGAAAGTAGAAGACCTGACATCCGAGCCCAGACCTGCTTGACCCCTCAGTCTTGGCTCTTCCCGCTGTATCAGACCCACCCGTCTCTGTCTTGTCTGGTGCCCATCCTGGGTTCCCAAGTAATCTCTTCCTCCAGTTGCTCCCAGAAACTGTGGTCTCCATCTCTGACTTGTGCCTCACAGTGTGGATAATGGTTTAGTCATTTTTACCTCCATTTATCTAATTTTTGTTGAGGACCTACTACGCATCAGTAGTCGCTGCTTCATTTATTCAGCGTTCACATTAAATATGATGCCTCACCGTGGTAGAGTTTGTTGCACATTGCTGCATCCTATTAACGTCTACTACCTTTTTTGACTCTCCAAACAGCCCTCTGAGATTGGGACTGTGATTATCATCATTGTGCAGATGAGGTGGGATGATTTGCTTTGGCTCATCCAACATGGAAGTGACGGAGCAAAGACATCAACCTGATGCTTTTGAGTTTGATTTTGTGTGCCAAATAAGAAATATCTATATATCCATCCATCCATCTATCCATCATCCATCCATCCATCTATCCATCATCCATCCATCCATCCATCCACCACCCCACCATCTGTCCATCCGTCCATTCATCCATCCATCCATCCATCCATCCATGCACACATATACTGTAAAGGGATGATTACAAGGTGTTTCAAAGGTTTGTGCTCTCCAATGTGTTATATAATGCATGGTGTTAATTAAATAGAAGTGCAAATTTATAATAATTAAGTGAAATCTAAAACCAGCTCCTCAGCCACAACAGCCACCATTCAAGGTCTCCACCTGACCCCAGTGACTCTAGCGTGAGATGCTGCAGGTCCTCATTTCCATCGTCACTATCCATACTGACAGTGCTGCTCCACAGGCCGGGGCCAGATCCAGCAAAATGGGAGGCAAAGCAGATTGGGAGAAGTTCTAAGAAGCAGCCAAAAACATAGTCAGCCCTGAGGACAAGAGCAGTAGCCACGGTCACTTGTTGATAAGAACTTCATAACTTACAAAATCCAGCTGTACCCATTTGCACTTTGAACACTTTGCTGAGTGGGCATTTGAATCCTGTTTTACAGATAAGGAAACTGAGGTTCAGAGAGGTGAAGACGCTTGCACCGTGGAAGTCCTGGGATATTTTTAAACTGATCTTCCTTGGAACTTGTGGAAGGAAGGCAGCAGAAGTCAGGATTTCTTTTTCTTTGATCAGGAAATGCCCAGCGCTTAGACATGCCCACCTCATTGGCATCCTGTTAATATTCTTAAAGTGCCCCAGTTCTGGTGAATCTGATATAGACAGTCTCCCTGGTCCTGGTTTCTCTTCTTTGTGACCACCTCCCACACCGGCCACCAGAGAGCTCTCCTTAGAAGGCAAAACTGGCCAGTCTTTCCCCTGCCTAGAACCTTCCATGCTGTCCTTTTCCTTTTAGGGTAAAGTGAAAACTGCAACAGGGTCTGATGAATCCAGACCCTCTGAATGGCCAACTTACCTCCTGTTAATGATCCTTTCTCTCTTTTAACCCCAGATTAACCCTCAGTCCAGTTGCCCTGTGTGACATTGGCCTGGGTTTCAGCATATGTTTTTCCCTTTGCCCCACACCTTTTGGCTCTTAACTACCTGATGCCTTTTTCTACCTTTTCTCCCAAATGTGGAGAGCTGTGCCTATTACATGTCTATTACACATGTGATGAAGGTGGGGAGAGGGGAGCAGGGAGAGAAACAAGAGGGGGACAGGAAGGGAAGGAAGAAGAAGCAAGGGGTGAGAGTGATCTAAAACGATGCTAGATAAGATTATCCCTGAGAAGAGAGACTTTTGGGATTTTACTTTCAATTTTGTATTTTAAAATTATTTGATTTTAAAAAGCAGATCTAACTTTTCCAAGAAGCAAACAACTGTAAGGAAGCAACATTCATCTATGAGCCCCTCTCAGATACCCTTTCTCAGAATTATGTACCCCGCACCCTGATCAGGAGCGAGTGGCCAGCCACCTGGAGAACTGGGCCAGCAACTAGTCTTTCTTGGTCTCCAGTGACCTGCACAGAGCCAGGCCAGGCCAGGAGGGGCCTTGTAAATGTCTGTTTAATGAACAGAGGAAGGAAACTCGTTATAATACCATGCATTGTCCTGGTTAAATAATGGTAAGGATTATTATAGCGATGATGCCAGGAGGTACCCTCAATTAGTCACAGCCATGAGGGGCACAGGGACAACTAGTGCCACCAAGGAAAGGATCCTCAAGAGGGAATCGACCTTCTCTGAAGCACCCTTCACTTTGCTTGTATTTTAGTTATATGGGATTTCCCATGTCCCTTCTCCATCTTTGCTTCTTTTTCACATCCTTTTCACCAGATAGGATATTTGGTTGAGGTTGATGATTAAACCAGTTGGTTTCTTAATAGAAGTGGGGAACCCTGCTGTGAGCAGTGGTTCTCAAAATGTGGTCTTGGATTTGTAACCTCAGTATTTCTGCTGGGAATTTGGTAGAAATGAAAAATTCTACCTCAGATCTCTGTATCAGAAAATTTTTTTAGGGGGGGTTTGCAGAAACCTATGTTTCAGCAAGCCCTCTGGGTGATTCTGGTGCATGCTCAAGTGTGAGAATCACTGCCCAGAATTTAAGCTGTGGATCCTGATGCTTCCATTCAAGTTGTGCAGGTGCCACTTTCTGGCTGTGTGCCCTTGGGGGAATCCCCATACCTCTCTGTGCCTGAGTGACCTCATCTGTGAGATACCAGCAGTGTCCACCTCCCAGGTCGAGAGGATGGGCTGAGCTAATCCAGGCAGATGGTCAGGACACTGTGCACATGTAACCCCAACAAATGCTGCCTGTTACCAGAGTTCATAACAGAGAAGCTGCCTTTGATCATTAGACTGAGTTTTCAGAGAGTAAATGTAAGGGGAAATGTTTGTCTCAAACCAGTGATTCTCAAATGTTAGTGTGCACACAAATCACTTGGGTGTTATGGAATGCAGATTCTGATTCAGTAGGGCTAGGGCCAGAGAGCCTGCACTTCTAGCAAGCTCTCAGGTGGGAGGATGCTGCTGGCTCCTGGAACCCTCTTTGAGGTTGATGACTTAAGCATTAGGGTTACGCTAAGCTCGCTTGATGCGCTGGCAATGCTCATGACCTGGTCCGGGATGAGGTGAGAGGAGCAGGGTGAGGGCTTTGTGCTCATCTGTTCCTTGGCCAAACTTTGGAGTGGGAGCTAGACACGTGAGTTTGAGCCTCTCCTGCGCCCACTCACTGGTCTAGACCACATGTTTCCGTCTCTGTCCTTGGCATTTCCTTTTCCTCATGGACCACTCAATGCCCTCTCCCTGGGCGGGGAAGAAGAATCAAAGACTCATTTTCTCAATGAGTGATTTGATGACCCACCTTTCCTTGGAATCATGGATTTGCCGAAATTTAAAAATAGTGAACTGACATGGGCATTTAAAGGAGTTAGGAGAAGGCATTACTGATGGAAGTAGTCAGATTATTACCATTATTATTTTCATTATTATAGCAGAGTGATAAGTTCCTTGCAGAGCTCCATGATAAGCTCCTTCCAGCCCAGCCCCAGGTCAGCTCTTCAGAATCACACTGGAATACCAACTGCACCTGACAGGCCAGCCTCCTGGGTGGTCTCAGCACCCCGAGGGCCATGCACATGGAACTCCCAAACTGTACTACTACCATTATCCCTTTTGTAGCCTCTCTGAGATTTTGAGGCACTTCTCACTTCCAAAGGGACATGACAGGGCTGGAGAGAGAAACGGTCAAGCACCCTTATTACCAAAGTGAACAAAGGACACTTATGGGGGAGAGGAAAATGCTTCTTGTCACCCCCCACTCAATGCGTGTGCACAGGAACACACACACACACACACACACACACACACTCTTACACTCACTCACTCACTCACATACACACACACTCTCTGCACTGGCTGCCCCAGCCTGCATGTCACCATCAATCAGCTCCCTCCCACTTGCTGTTTGCAGGCAGAGTTCCATACAAATGTGCTCCAGGGCTGGGAGCAGAAGAAGGTGGAGCTGGGGGCTGGGGAGGGAGGGGAGGCAGAGATGTCCTCAAAGAGTTAAAATCCTTGCCTTGCCAGACTGAATTCTCCTCCACTCTCCCCCACCCCCCTCAATCCAGCCAAACAACAGCTTGACATTTTCCATCCTTCACGAGAAAGACAAAGACGGGAAGATATTCCCATGATCCCTTTCTGCATGCCTAACCGTGAGCTCAGGTGCCGTAGCGTTTGCCCTGCGCCGGCCCCATCAACGTGAAGGGCGAACTCATCCCTTCTGCATCTTTTTCTCGCCACTGCTTGATTAATTGGCTGACTACTACGCCGGCGGAATACCTAATGCCTCTCCTTCCCTTATTCTTTCCTTCACAGGTTTTTTTTTTTTCCTCCTTTGCTCCATTTACATATACTTTATATTCCATAATTTTCACCCAAAAAGAAAAAAAAAAGGGGGGAGCGGGCCCATCTCAGTAATTTGATGTAATGACGGCATGTCACCAAAAAGAGGAATTAGAAAAATCTGTAGGTATTTAATTTATTCTTGTTTTTTTCAAGTAGATCTCTCTGAGTGGAGCATTAATATTCATGGGCGAGCGGAAAAAAGTATACTCAATAGGAAAATTCCAGATTTTTTTTAGGGGGGAGGGAGGCGGCTAAATTCAATGCATTTTTAAGCACCATTATTTAACTAATAGTGCTCGAGTCCCTCTGGTCCTGGTTCCTCCCCTTCAATGAAAATAAGTGGGTTTTAGTTTGCCTTGAAGGGTTCTGTGTGTTGGGCTCACACCCACGCTGCCGAAGCAGAAAAACTGGGTTCTGTTTTCCTCCCTTCCCGGGAGGACTCGAATAAAGAAGAAAAACATAAATAAAGGCCTTTTCAGAGTCCCCAGGATGGAGTCTGGATCCCCCGCAGCCTCCGCTGCTGGCTGGAGTCCTGTTCCGCGGGCGCTGTGGGCAGGAAGGTTTCCTGGAGGTTTCCAGCCCGGCCGCCCCTTGCCTTCCCCTGGGCGCGGGTTTCGTGCTCTTTATTAATGAACTACTTGCTTATCAGAGGACATGTTGAGTTCGAGCATAATCATCATGGTACAGATGAAGCGGGGGATCCCCCAAAGCAGCAGAAAGGTGCCTGGGGTCAGCACAGCTCCCCCCTGGGAGGCAGACGTCCCAGAGGACCTCAGGTGTGGCTGGCTCTGGGGATGTCTGTGGGGTCCCAGGGCCTGAGCCGGCCTGAGGTGGGTGCTCGCTCAGGGGGCCGTGGCTGGGGCGTAGCTACCCAGCGGCCTGTCAGAGGTGGTGGGTCCTGAGTCCGAGCTGTGTGCCAGTTGTGCGATAACAGCCATCATGTCATCAGCCACACCATGGATTATTCTGGGTTGTATTTTTTAATTGAAGCAAAACTCACATACAATAAGCCTCATAAATATGAAATGTGCAGCTTGATAACTATTTCACCCATGTCCCTTCAGCGTTCTGAGACGTGCAACAGGCCCCCACCCAGAAGGTTCTCCTGAACCCCCCGGGGCGGGCCACCCCCCTGACTACAGAGAGCAGAACAGTTCTGTGTATTCTTGAACTTCCTACAAATGGAAGCAGACGGAATGTACTCTTTTCTGTCTGGCCTTTTTCTCCCCAAGCATAAAGTTTGGGAGATGGATCCATACTGTTACCCGTGGCAGTAGTTCATTCCTTTTATTGCCGTGCCCTATTCTGAGGTATAAATATACCAGAATTGAATTATCCAATCTCCTGTCGATGGTCGTTTGGGCTGTTTCCAGTTTGGGCCATTATGAATAAAAGCACATTCTTCTACCTGCCTTTTGGGGGATATAAGCCCTCGTACCTCCTCACAATATACGAGGCTTGGAATATCCGGTCAGAGGGCAAAAGTGTGTTTAGCATTAGCAGAAACCGCCTAACTGTTTTCACAGTGCTGCGTCCTGTCCTTCCGTGCTCCATTTGCACACCCGCCAGCAGGGCCCGAGGTGCCAATGTGTCCATATTTTCAATAACTCTTGGTATCACTGTATTTATTTTAATTTTAGCCATTTTCATGGGGACGAGAGGAGGTCCTGGAAGACGCAGATGAACAGACAAGAGATGCTGACTCAGATCAGTCAGGAAAATAGGAGTTGTTGGGGGGCGGGGGAGAGAGAAATCTGGAAGGAGGGAAAGTTTGAGAGGTGAATGTGTTTGGGGTGAATGCAGAAGCAGAGAAGAGAAAAGAAACAAGAGAAAGAGGGGCACAAAAGATGGGCGTTGGGGAGCACAGGGCGATGGGAACGAGGAGAGACGCAGGTGAGAGGCGGGGCGCCTGGGAAGAGGACAAGAGTGGAAATGGGTCTCCTGGTATTCTATGAAACATGTCCTTTTTTAAAAAAGTGCTTCTTGATATTTTTATGTTTATATGTTTTAACTTGGGCGCAGCTTCATGGAAAATGCATGAGGAGTAAGTGGTTTCTGGGAATGTTTTATACATGACCGGGGAGTTGAGAGGAGGCAGGGGCTGGGCGGGAGAGAGGGAGGCGTGGACTGCTCCCTCCTCGGGCCTCCCTGGCAGGGCTCGGTGGGGCAGTGGACGGGGATCCAGGCCCGGCGGTCTTCTCTCAAGGTTCTAAGAAAGGCAACCTGGATGGAGGACAAGTGGGTGGCCGGATCTGTTCGGGCCACCCATATCTCCCCTCCAGGCCTCCTCTCCTCTTCTGCAACGCGGTATGGTTGTGTGCCCGTCTGCGGCATGGGGGGCCAGCCTGCCCTGAGGCCAAGCCACCGGGGTGAACTTTTTGAGAGACAGGGGTTCTCCGGGACCGCATGCATCCAATGAGGCTGTACCTGGGATCTTGGTAAATGCAGGTTTGAATTCAGCAGCTCTGGGGTCGGGCCCTGACATTTCCAGCCAGCTTCCAGGCAACGCTGCTGGCCTGCAGACCACAGGGCGCTACGAGAACTTGGACAATCAGCTTAAAGTAGTTAAATCAGCTTAAATCAGTTGAAAGGAGAGCAGGAAAGGCAAACGGGGGACTCTGGAGTTAAGAGAGTTCTTGAGAGACCTGCAGTCTTATTCATCAGTCTTATTCCAGATGCTTCTCCCGGAGAAAATCTTCACTCAGACTGAAGAGACATGGGAGCTGGTGGTGGGGACCCGGTCCATTCTGCTCTACCCCACGGCCATGGCTCCACCTTCAAGCTCTTTTATTTTCCACATGCCATGCATGCTTATACCCCTTGCATTTGCACGTGCTGTTCCCTTCTCTTGGAATTTCTTTCTCGACCATCTGTGACTAGGAAATGCTGCTGGATCCAATAAGATGGTTGATCTTATTCAGATGAGAAATTCATACTGTCTCAAAAAGAAAGGGACACACATTCCCACCCTTTGCGTTCACCGGTCTCCTGGAGCCCTACTTGGTTTAGGAGTTTGGTTTAGGAGTCTCTGCTTCAAGCACTTGGGCCAATGTCACTTCCTGCATGGAAGCTCACCCTCAACACCACCCCCTCTCAAGACCAGCCTCTCTGGATTCCTCCATCATAGCCGTGTCACCCATTGTCTCTCTCCTCCACTGGCGTCGCAGTCCAGGATGCAGGGGCTGTGATGTCTCTGTGACCTGCAGGCCACTGCAGGGGCTGGCCGGGGGCCCTCAGGAAAGGTTGAACACACCAGCAGCAAAATCCAAGGACAGGGTGTCATGGTAACTGCAAAGAGAGTGGAGACTTTTAGAGCTTTTCTTCTAGAAGCTGGACCTTGATCTTTGCAAGGACGAAGCTGGCCTCTGGGGGAAGCACGGATCTGGGTCGGGAAATCAAATATGCTCTTTCCCAAGGTGCTTCAAGTTTCGTAGCATCGTGAGCATCCTTTTTGCTCAAATGGACAGGGGTTGCTAGATGCGGTGGAAAGAACTGGATTGTGAGGAGTGAGGAACTGCTGCTTCTCATGGATTGAACTGTGTCCTCTCAAAATCTCCGTGTGGGAGCCCCACCCCCAAAGTGACTGTATTTGGAGATGGAGCCTAATGGCCACGAGCCTAGAAGACTGGCGTCCTTGTGAGATGAGGCACCGGAGAGCTGATTTTCTCCACCCACAGAGCAAAGGCAGAGGGAAGATACAGCAAGAAGGCGGCTGTGTGCTATCCAAGAAAAGAGGTTCTGAGATTAACCCTACAAACACCTTGACCGCAGATGTCCAGCCTGCAGAACCATGAGGATGTCAGTTTCTCTTGTTTAGGTCTCCCAGCCTGTGGGGTTTCTGTGGCAGCAGAGCTTACTCTGGTAGTTCCCATTCCTGCTCCGTGGGCAGCCTCCTGCGTGATGCTGGGCAGGTCACATGCCCTCTCTGGGCCTCAGTTTCCTCACCTGTAAGTTGGGACTGGGGTGCTGAAGGGGAATATGGGGGAGTCTTCAATGCCTTCCCGTTCTGAGTCCCCACATTCTAAAGATGCTCTTCAGGAAAGCTATGATTTATATCACAGATGTGCAGGAGAAAAACAGTTGTGTGGGAATCAATTTTCTCTTGTAAATAGGATCCCTTTAAAAGCACTCCAGGGAGAAAAGAAGGAACAAACATTTCTAGGAGGCCTACCATGAAGCAGAAAGCGCTCTGTGCAAACCTGGTCTCATTTAGCTCCTTACTCCAAAGTTTATTTACCTTGCAAATGTATTATATACCTAAAGTTTAAAAAAAAAAAGCATGATATTTTGTTTCACAAAGAAAAAGAATGGCATGCTTCCAAGGAAAATGTGGAAAATATAAAAAATAAATAAAAGGGAAAATAAACCTTTCTTCCACCAGGTATTTATTGAACACCTATTATGTGCTAATCACCACACAAAGAACAGAAACTGTGTTTCTGTTCAGATTTTAAATAAATAAATATGTACATAGATAGAGTCTATAAAATTTATGGACTCTGCAATTTTATTCAAGTTTCTATTACATTCATTTGATATTGTTATATAGCTAGTTCTTAATAAGCTCACCATTTTCAAATCAGTTTTCTTTTTCCTCATTATAAAAGTAAACATATGTTTATTGGAGAAAATGGACATTATGGGCACATAAAAAGAGAAGAAAGAAAAAACTTTACCTGTAATCCACAACCCAGACTTTTTTCTACCTTCTGCATCTGGACTTTCCACCCACTGGTGTTAACTGGGTCCTACCATCCTCTGTGGGACCCCCTACAAGCTATTTATCCCCCGTACCAAGTTCACACACACTAGAACATAGAAAATGACCTGAGGTGAGAAGTTTTTGTCTATTCAAATCATTCCCTTCTCTTTAGCACCTAGGACAGTGCCTGGCACACAGCACAGGCTCCTTACATAGCAAATGTTATATCTAATGTACGGTGCATGCAGTTGTAGAATATGCTTTACAGGCAATTATCAATATGTCCTCCGTGTTTTCTAGTGTCACAAAATATGCTGCTGTAATCTAATAGGTGATGTGTTTACAGAGCTCCTAAATCACGGCTTCAGTCTCATCTTGTGGATCTAGATAACATCTCTAGGAAAGTCCCGGGAGCTGTTCTTTACACAGTTTCATGATAACTTTGGGGATAATTTTTTTTATTTTGATTAATAATATTTATTTTATTTATTTTTAATTATATATGTATATAAAAACATCATTTTTCATTTTTGCACAATGTAAGCAGTTTCATCTTGGTTATAAATTTCCAGCAGTAAAGTTGATGGGTCAAAAGCAGACACACAGACCTTTAAGTTGGTTTAGTGGATCTCAGGGTGCCTGGGGGTGAATGTGGATCTGCTACCTGTTGTCTGGCAATGGAGACACAACAGGAGAGGCCTTTGGGTGAAGGCAAGTTGTAATCCTTTCTATCAGGGCTCACAATTGTCATGAGCCCACAGGATGAGGCAGGTCTTCCTTAGAAAGGTGTCACTTCCTAACCAAAGGATAGCGGTGGCGGGCTCACAATGACAGAATTGTACACTGGAAAATGGTTAAATTTTATGTCTATTTTACCACAACAAAAAATAAAAAAAGGAGGCACATACAACAAAATATTATGCAGCCATGAAAAGGAATGAAGTATTGATGTCTCTGTATAACGTGGATGGACCCAGAACACAGTATGTTAAGGTCACACTATATTAGCACATGATTCATTAACATGAAGATCCAGAGTAGGGAAATTCGTAGAGACAGAAAGCAGATTATTGGTTGTTTGGAGCTGGGGCTGGAGGCCCTGGCTACTGGGTTTTCTTTTGGGGCAATGAAAAGGTTTTGGAGTTAGTTAGAGGTGGGGCTGAACAACATGATGAATGCCATTGAATTGTCCACTTTAACTTGCTTACATTTAAATTTTTAATTTTGCCTCAATTAAAAAATACAGTAGGCATAATTTCAAAGCCAACTTGCTATACCTGTTTATGACTCTGCCAACCATTCATTTGAATGACCATTTCCTCAAAAATTCCTCAACATTGCTTATTTTCCATAAACCTGGCCAGATTATAGGCAAGATGTATCAATTATCAGTGATGCCATCCAGGCAAACTGAACTCATTCCCCAAGATTCCATGGAAATTACATCACTTAAGTCATTTTTACTTTTTTAGGTTTGGAGTAGTACATAGTTATACTCCCTTTACATATTCATATTTGCCAATCCTATTGGAGTGTTGGTCTTACTAAATTGCCAGAAAGCATTCTCCATGGATATTATCAGTCTGTCAGACGTTACACCTATTTATTATTTTGTCTTTTAATGTTAACATAATTCTAACTTTCTAATTGCTGCTCATCTACCAACCAGTCACTGCCAGACCTTCCTCCAACCTCAGGAAATGGACTTTGACTAGCCAAGCTGATCAGTCTCTCTATTTCTCCTTTCAGGGAAGGTTAAGACCTGGGTACACATACAATCACAGGCAGTGAGATATGAAGAAAGTTTGCTCAGGGCTGCTGGGCAAGCTGCTGAACACCTCTTACAAAAAGGTGTTCATGAGACAATGCCCCTGGGGTTTCTCTGAAGGTGAGTGGATGTGATGCTGGGGCCTCTGCAGCTATCTTGTGCCCATGAGGAGAGCCCTGTATAAAGCCAACATCCAGGGAAGGACACAGAGCAGCAATCCAGAACCCTGGAGGCCTCTCATCAGTGTACTCACCCTCTGGCCTTCCCAGGAAGGAAGATAATGGATGTTCTCACCCTTGCAGGCATCCAAGCCAGGTGCCTATTAATGGTAGCTGAGATCATCCTAGACCATCAAACCCAATGCAGAGATAGTTATTTCCTCCTATTTGTTTTATAAATTTATACCACCACTTCATAAACATCTTTAAAAGAAAACCTTTCCATAACTTGATACATATCCTCAGATGGATTCCCAGAAGTGGAATTATAGGATGAAATGGTATTAATTTTTAAGGTTGCTTGATTCAGATCTGCATTTGCCTTCTAGTAGAATGGCTCTACAGGCTTAGTCAGACTCTTAGTTGGAAAATTGGGGGTGGGGGTTTGATCCAAGGCCTCTTGCTAGCACATCCAAAGTCAGATATTAAAAGGCCCTGAGTCTTGATTAGGTTCTTTGGAATCATAGGGAATGAGTTTAGTCTTCCTGGATGGCTAGAGTTTGCTGCCCTGCTTTTCTGTGCCTTATACTTCAGGAGGCTGAATTCTGGAATGTCAGGATCAGGAAGGACTAATGGTCTGTAATTGGTGTGGGATGGATCAAGAGCCCTATTGATAACCTGATGAACTAAAGGGATCGTCTTATAGAAAATGCCATGCCCACCTGTATTAACTTGCTGGGGCTGCAGTAACAAAGTGCCACCAATTGGACAGCTTCACCACAGGGATGTGTTGTCTCACTGTCGGGAGGTGAGGAGTGTGATGTGCAGGTGTCAGCTGGCTGGTGCCTCCTCAGGGCCCCTCAGCACAACTGGTTCCTTGGCTCTCACTGAGCTGCTGGTGGTCTGGGTACTCCTAGACTTGGAGATACCTGCTCCCTGCACCTCCACATTGTCATCCCTCTATGCATGTCTCTCTCTGTGTCCATACTCCCTCACCTTAAGGACAGCCATGTTGGATTAGAGCCCATCCTAATTGTAACTGGGTCATCTGCAAAGACTCTATTCCCAGATAAGGTCATGTCCACAGGTACCAGAGGTTAGGACTTCAATATCTTTTGGGGAACACAATTCAACCCATAATATCACCCAGACACATGCGTTTGGATATAGAATGTCAGGGGTCATGAACCCATTAAGTTTTATTAGGGACTCCAAGGTGAGAGTCTGTTCTAGTTTGACATCTTTGCTTTAGAGAGAGAGATGGGGAATACGAGGCTCAGACTGGGAAATGCGAGTGTCCTTCTCATAGCATGCTAGGAACGTGCCAGGCCAGAACCCAGTCTCCCGGGTTTTCACATAGCACCTCACCAGGACTGGCAGCTGCAGAAGCCGAACCTCTGAAGCAGCCCGACTGAGAAAGGACAGGTGGCTAGACGTGGTGGGAGGCACGGAGGAGCTGGCAGGACCTGGGGGTGCCTGCCAGGGGACATCCCTTTCCTATCGGATGAAGGGGGCTAGAAAACCAGGAGGCAGAGGGCAGGGATGAAGCATTTCCTGGGGAGCCCTGAGCTTGTGAAAATCAATGCAGATGGTAGAGCACAGGGAAAGGAAGCTCGTCCCCATTGAAGGTGATGGCAGGATGGATTCTGTCTTCAGCACTCATTGGTGAAGGCCCCTGGACATTTAAAGGGGCAGCCAGGAGGGGGTCGAGGAACCCTCTTCTCTGCTGCCTGTGCCAGCTGCCCATCCATAGGAAGCCAACCTGTCAGCCCTCCTGCCCACTGGTGCGAGCCCAGAGGTGCCAAGGCACCAGGCGCAGCAAAGCCAGCTGGCAGCTTAACGGAGAGCCAACGGCCCGGCCGGCTGGCCCATCTGCTTCTTACTGCCAGCTGCATGCCTGTGGGAGGCGGGCTGGCAGCCCATCCAAGTGGCTTAGGTGCCAGCCACTGGGCTCTCTGGGCCAGCTGGCAGGCTAGCAGGACTGGCCAGCATACCCATCTGCCAGCCGGTGCCAGATGAGTATGCAGGGAGCTGGGCTTGGGGACCTTGGGGTGTCAGCCTGCCTGGAGTTGTAAGGCAGCAGGGGCCCTGGCTCTGCTCTTCCCCATTGCATACTGCTCCCACGAAGTCTGAGATGTTGCTGAGAAAGGCCCTAAGCGAGACCTGGAGAAGCCTGGAGGGGCAGGAGCTGTGTTAGGGACATGGGACTCCTGAACCGTAAAATCACAGCAGCTCAGGAGGCAGCACATTAAAAGCATGGTTGAAAGCATGGACTCTGGGGTCAGCCTGCCTGGGTCTGAATCCCAGCTTGGACTCGAGCTGCATGGCCTGGACAAGCCACTTACTGGCCTCAGTTTTCTCATCTAGAAAAAGGGGAAGTAGCACCAGTTCACTGGGTTCAAATGAGGGTTAAATATGATGCATATTTGACTCTCAGCATGTGGTAAGCTCTCAGTGCCAGGTGGTTATTAGTGTCAATTATATTAATAGAATCAGAAGGTGAGAATCTCATCAAATGACCTGATATCGTCTGGTCCAGTTCCACCATTTTCAAGTTATGAAACCAAGACCCAGGCTAGGGAAGAGTCTTATTCAAGATAATGAAATAATTGGATTTAAACATGGACAGAAAAATGTTATATAACGTTTTTCCCAAAGGAGATGGACACTTGGTTGATAGTATATAGAAAGGTGTTCAATATCACTAGTTACCAGGGAGATGCAAATCAAACCACAATGGGCCATCACTTCACACCTGTGAGAAAGACAATTGTTAAAAGACAAGGATTAAGTGTCGGCAAGGACAGAAATCGGTGCAGACACTATGAGAAATAGTGTGACATTTCCTCAAGAATTAAAAGTAAGATCACCATATGATCCAGCAATCCCACTCCTGGATATTTAGTTGAAAAAAACAAAATCATGATGTAGAAAAGGTATCAATCTCCCCGTGTTCCTTTCTGCATTATTTACCATAGCCAAGACACAGGAACTACCTATGTGTCTATCTGGGGACAATGGGGTAAAGAAGATATATATGCACATATGTGTACGTAGTATAGTCTATATAATTCTGTACTATATAGAATAATATACAGGCATATATATGTATATACACTGTGGAATATTATTCACTCATGATAAAGAAATTCTGCCCTTTGTAACAACTTGTGTGGATCTTGAAGGCATTATGCTAAGGAAAACAAGAAAGACATATGTGATACATTTTCATTCCTATGTGTGATATGAAAAAAAATCCCTGAAGTCAAGATATTGAGAACAGATTGGTGATTGCCAGAGGCAGGGGATGGAGTGGAGAAATGGATGAAGGTAGCAAAAAGAACAACCTCCTCCTCATTAAGCAGCGCATACAAACGGCAAGTCACCGTATTGTATGCCTGGAAGTAATATAATAGTATATATCAATTCTATCTCAGTTAAAACATGAAAACCAGAAGTTTGCAGTGACACAGAATCATGTGGGGTAAAAAGACTGGATTCTGGGTCTCCTGATGCTCTCCCTGACCTTTGCTATGAAGGCTCACCTGAAATCAAGAAAATGAGAAGGTAGAGAGAGGCCTCTCTGTCCTGCTCCAACCCACTAGATGCCCCGAATACTCAGTTACCCCTTTCCACACTCAGCCCCCTGGTACACTGCTGAGCTGGGAGTGTGTTTGCAAGTACTTACATGTGTGCATGTGTGTACTTCTGATCGTTGGTATCTATCCTATGGGTCCACTTTGTGGGCATAAATGTTCTGTCTCCCCATACAGAGCAAAATATTAAGGGCAGTCCCCTATTTATTCAGGAGCACCTCAACTATCCCCAGCTCAGGCCTCTGGAAGCCTCAGAAAGCCCTCTGGCCCCTCTGAGCTCCTTGCTGAGAACAGGACCCAGCTCATAGCTGATGGAGTTCTACAAACCTTTGATGAATGAATGAATGAATGAATGAATGAATGAAACAGATGTAGCCTTTTTTACTTTGCTGGGTCAGAACACATTCTGCCCCCACAGCAACCAATAAGAGCAAGAATCTGAAGTTTCTAAATTCTCCATCCTAACCAGCTACTCTATTCATAGCCTAGTTACCCTGGTTTTGCACTCAGTGCTGACAAAGATAGTCAGCTGGTATAGTCTGAAGATCAGATACAACAAATAACAAGGGAGAAGGGGCAAACATGCAGGTCGTTAAAGACATGAAGGTGGCCACTGACACTAGGTGGCCAGGAAGAGGAAGGGCATTTTGGAAATAGTTTCAGTAATGTCCAAAACGGAGCAATCTGGGGCCAGTTTGCAAAGGGGCAAATGCCCTCACACTTTCTTCTATCAGTGGAAATTGAGTGATACTCGAGAGATCTGAGATTTAGTTTAAGGTCTCCTGTTCCAACTTTTGAAGCTCATTTTTTAAAAATAAATTTTATTTTTATATTCCCCATACAATTCCAACTCCCTTATTTTGACCCCAATCCCTCCCCTCCCCTCCCCGCCTCCCATCCCCCACAGAGTGTCTCTGGTTCATAGTTTTTTGTTGATTTTGATTTTCACTTTCTTATAGTTATTCATTTTCCTGGTCTGTTATTTCAGTTTTCTAGATTCCTGCTATGAGTGAGACCATCCGGTATTTTTCTTTTTCTTTCTGGCTTATTTCGCTGAGCATGATCCCTTCCAGTGCCATCCATGCTGCAAATTGCATGTGTTTATCTTTTTTGAATGCTGAGTAATATTCCATGGTGTATATGTACTGCATCTTCTTGATCCAGTCATCTATTTTTGGGCATTTGGGTTGTTTCCAAAGCTTAACTATTGTAAACAGTGCTGCTATAAACATAGGGGTGCAGGTGCTCTTTGGAATTGATGTTTCTGTGTCCTTTGGGTAAATACCTAGGAGTGGAATTGCTGGATCATATGGAAGCTCTATGTTTAGTAGGTCCAGAAATCTCCACACAGCTTTCCACAGTGGTTGGACCAGTTTGCACTCCCACCAACAGTGCAGGAGAGTTCCTTTTTCTCCACAATTTGAAGCTCATTTTGCAGAGATTTCCATCCAATATGTACTTTTTTAAATGTTAATTAAAGAGAAGTGATCTTTCATCAAGCAGAAAGCTTGGCTTTCTCAGAGGACTTGGTGAGAGAAGGTTACATGCTGTTGGGATCCACAGCTCTTTATGTGGACAGAGTTGACAAGTAGAGAATTTAAGGGAAGAAGAGGGAAGGGAAGGTGGGGAGTTCAATCAAGATGGCTTTTCCTCCTGGATGTGAATGTTAACACTCCCTTGCTATGTGTGTGCAGGCATCTGCAGTTTCAAAGATGATTTCACATCTATTATCCATCACCCCATGTATTGGGCTTCTTGTCTCCCACATGTAAATATGCACACACATAAGGACACACACTCATCACTTCTGCATGTAAACATATCCATCATGAACACACATACCACACACACTTGGCATGGCTATATATATAGTGACATATACTACACAAATGCACAGGCACATGCAGGCAGGCACACATACACAAGACATGCACAGGCGCAAACACACAAATACATGCACACACATGCAGGCATGCACACAGATTGTCAGTCATTTACCGACACAGAACAAGGGATCTGAAGGATGATTTCACTATCTCAGATTGATTAGATACCAAATAACTTTGGGATGATGATGATGGAAATGATGAGGCAAGTAATTGCCATTTGAGGGGCTTATGTTATCTTTCAGGTCTTATACCTGGTAATTTGCACTTCATTTATTAACCTCTCTTTTTCCTATTTTATACAAGAACTGGGGTACAGGCCAGATGCGCGGGAGGGTAAGAGGATTCACCAGAAACAGAGTGGGGAACAGAACAGGCAGACTGAGGAAATACACTGCTGAGGGGAGCAGCAGGCGAGGCAGGAGAGGTCTGCTGTGCCATGTGGGACCCTTCCTGGCCAGCTGGGATCGAACTGGTGCTGCAGAGGCTGTGGACAGCTTCACAGCATGGCACTCATCTGCCTGCGCCACCAGGGGAGGTCCTCCTTTTCTACTTTATTACTTCTCTACTCTTTATTTTCTTTCTTTCCTCTCTCACAAGCTGTCCATGAGTACTTCTCATTGTAAAACGTAAACATGGGACTGACAAAATGAACCTTCCCCTTTATATTTCCTGCCTTGTAACCTCTCAATTTCTTAGCAATCATGGCTATGGAACCTTAGTAATATAAGTGGAGCCTGCATTGCACAATTGGCATGCAGGTCTACAGCAGATACAGAAAATAGCCTAGATGTCCATCATCAGGATAAAAGTTAAGACAACCTGGAACACTGTGCAATAGCCAAAAAGAACTAAATTTTGATTTTAGGATATGTTGGCCAGAATCTACAGAGACTTCACCGGGGTCAGACACTCTCCCTGCAGCCTGTCAGACACACTTCCCTGTTACATTGAATGCATCCCATTTTCAGTTGTGAACATTAATGAAGGTTTGGACTATGGGCATTGGGACATTGTCTAGCCAAGATGTTGCATATCTGAGATTCAAAACTAGGGCTTCTGTCTCTAAAGCCTGAATTCTTAAGCCCCCTACTAAGATACCCAAGAAGCAATAGGTGACAGAAATATATCTTTGCAGAAGCATGTATAGAATGGGATCACGTGTACAAAAAAAGAAGCATGTAGGTGGGTAGATGAATGCATGGCCTTTATCATTCGTGATAGTCCTTATACACCTTGGACAAATGAATGGTGTGACATGGAGGTCTGGGACTGTCCAGGGCCAGACATCTAGATTAAAGCCCACCTCTGTCCAACTGTACAGTGCAGTTTCCTAATACTTTTGCTGATCAGAGTGAATCTAGGAGTAGGGGAGAGGTTACATAGAAAGGGTTTACCCAAAAAGCATCTTCTGAGAACATACATCTCTCCAAGTGGCCTCTTTTCATTGTCCAATGCTTCTAGAAGGACCTGGGTAGCTCCACCAGATCAGAGCTACATGAAGGTAGGACCCCTACAGAGGCTGGCTATGGGAGATGATGCATCCAATGCCCCCATTCCTGAGCTACCTAGCATTATGGTCTCTTGGTCTAGCACTGCAAATAACCTTCTAAAGTCTTAGCAAGTCCTAAAAGCACAATGGGCTTGAGGAAATTGCCTGAGCTGGGGGCCAGGAGACCTGGGTTTCAGTCCTCTCTCTGCCCCTTGCTTGCTGCCTGCTCTTCCCTACTCTGTTCTCTTACCCTGCCTCTGCTCACCAAGGGGAGCTGGACTTAGAATGATAGCAGAGAACAAAAGATTTAGGATTCAAAACCCAACATTGTGTCTTACAAAATGTGTAATTTGAACCAACTCACTTAATGCTCCCAAGCCTCACTATCATTTCTCATAACACTACAAATTTAGCAGTGGTCAAAACATTGATGTGTTCAAAACATGTTCCAGGCAAGTGCAAAGGCCCTGCGGTATCTTGCTTGATGTGATGACCACCATCTCAGAGATGAAGGCACAGGCTGCCTCTGGGTGGTCCGTCTCACATTGATCACTACCTTTACTGATAAGGAACAAGAGAATCTGAGTGGCCAGGGGATGGTGCTTGAGGTTGCAGGGCTGCCTAGACCATGCCAGGACTAGTGTGAGGCAAGTGTTGGGCACAAAATTTAAGGGAACATCAAAAATAAAAACAAAACCCCGTAGTTAAGATGAAAAGCATTTCAATGAAATTTTTTTTTACATGAAAAGTTAATGCAAACAAATATTCTGTGATCAATATATCAAAATTTTAAACAAAGATAGGACTAGTATTACTGATTTTCACTTTTGCCTAAGGCTGCAATGTGCTTCTGCATGACATTTAAAATTTTTATATTTTATCATGGATATTTTTGCATTAATTTTGAATTTTTAAAATACTGTATTAAAATATTTATCTGGAACACTTGATTAGTGCTCCAGGAGGTCTGAGCTGGAGGTGAGTGCTCCCTTCCTTCATCCTGGGCCCGACTCCACATGCCTCGCTCTGCCAACCTGGGTGTCATACTTTTGCCTGGCATCTATTCACTCATTCATTTATTCATTTGTCATTCAACCACTCAGCAACTATTTTGGAATGTCCATAATTGTAGGAGCTAGGGAAACATAATGAACAAAATTTATAATGAACAATTGCATTTTCTGCCTTTCTGGCACACATGGTCTAGTCAGGGGGACAGTTATAAGTCACACATACAAAATAACCACATAAACAATGTAAGAGTAGAAATGTGGCAGAAGCAGCAAAGGAGAAACAATGGGGGTATTGACCAACAGTGTCAACCCGGGAAGGCTTTCTGGCGGAGGTGGTATTTGGAGGACATGGAGGTAACCAGGTGAGGGTGGATTGAAGATGGGGGCTAAAATTGTTCCAAGCAAAGGAAACAGCAGGTACAAAGACCTTGTAGCAAGAGCTTGGAAGGATCCAGTGCCAGAGGCCAGTGCAGTGGTGTTGAGAACCAGGGAGACAGTGGGACGAGTGAGGCTGCAAAGTCAGGCAGGGTCTGGAGACACAGTGGGGAAGGATTTGCTCTCCAGTTCAAGGGCAAGAGGGTGGGTTTGGAGCCCATGTGGGGGGTGACCTGATCAAGTTTGTTCTTTTTAGAAATCTCCGTGGTTACCAGGTGGAAAGTGACTTGGGGGTTATATGCAGAACCTGGGTTTCTAGCCTGGCTTCCCGCATTCTCAGCCTTTGGCAAGTCTTGGAGCAGTTGCCTTTTCTCTGCCTCAGTTTCTCTGAGTTGTTAAATGAGATGATACGTGTTGGTCTCTAGAATGGAACTGACATGTGGTAAGCACTCCAGAAACACTGGTCATCATTATTATTACTCTGAGGATGGATTTTATTGTGTTTCTTTTATTTCTTTAATGATTGTGGTAGCGGTTTACAGTACTACATATGTTTTCGGAGTAGAGGCTCACACCTCTGTAAATGTATGTTACCACACCATCCTACCACCAAAGTCCTAATAACCCTCCCCTCTGCTTTGAGAATAGATTTTAGGGAGCGAAACAGAAGACCATGAGAAAGCAAGCCCTGCCTTCAGCCTGGGGCAGTTCATCCTGGGCCCCTCTGCTGAAGCCTGCTGCTCCCCTCATTAGGAAAAAGCTTTTCTTTCTGCCGTGTGCTCTCTGGAGGAGAGGGCATGGTGGAGGCTGCAGGAATGCCGTGAAGGTCTTAAAAGAAATTATAGCCTGCATAAAAATATTCACTCCAGTGGCGGGCCTTAAGCCATTCCCCTGGGTATTGAACAGTGACTGCGAGTGTATTACTGTGCATTTAAGGCAACGGCAGTCACCCAAGGTCAGAGAGAAGGGAAGGGAAGCACTTAAGCATGGAAGTTCCTCTAAATAGGAGCATCCTTCGAGCGGTCTCTTGCCCCTATCTGCCAAGCGCCTGATTGGCCCTGTGACCACAACCCTAAGAATAGAACAGCCACCAAAATTCCTCATGGAGGTGAGGATAAGGGTGAGGGGGAAGGACAGATCTGGTTGGGAACAGGAGAGGGTCCAGATCTTGTGCGGCTGCTGCCTGGAAGGACTCACTGAAAGCCTCTGACCTCAGATTATCACCTGTAGAGTGGGAGCCAGGTGCCTGCTTCTCGTCATTCCTGTGATTACTAAACAAGGAACTTCAATCTGGACTGTCACAAAAATACCTAAGGGCCTCCCTGGTGGCACATGGGGTTTAGCAACACACTATGAAGCAATCCGCAGCCTCTGCAGCATGAGTTCGATCCCCAGCTGGCTAGGAAGCAACACACATGGCGCAACAAATCTCTCCTGACTCACCCGCTGCTCCCCTCAGCAGTGTATTGCAGTCAGTCTGCCTGTTCTGTTCCCCTCTGTCTCTGGTGGATCCTCTCATCCTCCCGCACCCCTGGCCTGTACCCCAGGTCTTGTATGCATAAATAAATAAATTAAAAAAAATAAAAACTTTTGCTTACTCTTTGTCGCCAGTTCTCTCATGACCAAGGGAGTGGTTTGTCATATGCAGGGAGAAAAAGAGAGGATCTGTGGTCACGGGGGCTTGGCAAGCCTTGTACCCATCACATCCAGTGGGTCTCTTCTAAAGGGTGGTTTGGGCCCTTGGAAGCAACCAGATGGGATCTGGCCACTCAACTAAAGTGGCCAGAGATGCCTTGCTGGTCTCAGCCTTTATGGCAGGGTGAGGGGAACACGTTTGGGAAGGGGGCTGGCCAGCGGGAAAAGGAAAAACAAAACTGCAATAGTCAATCACTAGGGTCTCTTATAACTTGAAAGCTGATATCTCTCTTAACTGTTTTCCTGGATTTTTTTGTCTTTAAATAATTCTTCCAGGTAACTCACCTCTCTTCTCATCCATTCTTCCCTTGATGGATTTTACTGTGTCTTACTGACTTGGTTTCCCTGTTCCCAAATCACTGCTTGTGATTTGTTTCACATTTCTTGCTCAGAAGCTGCTCCAATGCCCCAGGGCAGGCACTGCGTCACCTTCTACAGGGCAGGTGGAATCTAAGCGTTCGCCCTGCCCCCAGGAGCCTGCAGCCACAGAAGGCTGCCAGCTCTCCCACCGCCCCACCGTCCAACCTCCCTGTCGTGATTAGTTGGAATCCAGGACAGCAATACAAGAAGTGTCGGTGGTGGGCGTGATGGAGTGCCTGCTGAGTGGGCCGCAGATAAGCGCTGTGATTTCGGAGGACGCTTCATCATTTCGCCGTAAGAACATGTTAACGGGTGATTGTTTGAATGTCTCCAGCTAATAGGATATTATTCATAACACTCTGGCTAGTTGGAATGGAAGATGATAAGAAATTAAATCCTTAATGGCTTTCTTTAAAGGAGGACTTTTCCCAGGGGGACCCGGAACCCTGGGAATTTGCTCTATGTGCCCTGGCATTATCTCTAGGGAGGAAATTGGCTTCAAATGAACCTCCCAGGGAGACACACAGGGTAAAATGAAGAGGAAAAAAAGAAAATGACATTGATCAGGCACCTACTATGTGCCATGAGCCTAGACCTTGCACATGTCTCATTCTGAGCCCATTTCAGGACTGAGAACGCTGAGTCTTGGAAAGGTGAATTGACTTGCCCGAAGTCTCAGCTTTGGCACCGTGGGCAGGATTTGAATTCCAAAGCAATCTTCATTCCAAGAAATGCTATGAGGAGGGAGTTGTCTGAAGGAGGAGACTTGCATGAGATCTGAAACTGGAAAGAAGGAGACCTCATCAATCCTCCAGTGGAAATGCAGGCAGGTGCAGGTGTTGAGCGAGGGAAGGCATGGATTCTGGGGGTGGTTTTTACATTAACTGGGAATTACCTGCTTTTAGGGTACATGCAGTCAACATTTCCCACAGATACTCCCTGGAATTCCATTAAAGATTTAATTTCAGGAAACTTTCCTAAGCTTCACTCTGTCCTTTCAACAATTAAAGAAACTCTTAAGTCCCTTTATTAAATCCCTTCCTGCTTTAAATACCTTGAACAGTGACTAAAACTTTACAAAGTACCCTGACAACAATCACATACACACACACACACACACACACACAGACACACACACTATCAACTCAGACATATAAATACCCCAAAAAAGAACTCTAGGTCACACATTATGGGGGGGTATGTGATACCAAAATAACAACAACAACAACAACAACAACAATCTATTTTTGCAATATGGGAACTGATTTCTAGAAACCCTGGAATAAAGAACTTATACTACCTTTTATAAGGCAACTGTTTTTTTCCTATGTATTTAAACCCACCTTCTAGATGAAAAGGGCAGAAATGGTGGTGACATTCTTCAACAGGCCAAATTCACTTTCACTGAGAACTCACCCTAGCAGCTGGCTGTGAATATTAAAAAGTGAATGTGTTTTTTGTTTGCTTGTTTTCGTTTTTGTGGGAGTACAAATCTTCAACCTTTTCCCAGCCTCTCCACTCTTTTTCCTGCGGGTCTCATCAGCTCCCACAGTGGAAGCTGGCTTGGTTTTCCATTTGCAAAGTTCACAATTCACACAGCCATGAGCTATGCCTTTAACCACTGCTAAATTGTTTCCTGACAGCCCTTGCTACAATTTTCTCCCCTGACATTTGATTTACATATGATCTTTAAGCACTGCCATGGCGGTAATAGCGATTTGGTTAATATTCCAAGCCCTCCCCCATGCCCCACACCTTGCAGGGCCATTTCATTGCTGCAGCGTGGCAAAATGCATGTACCAAATAAATGTATTGCTAATGAAATAAACGGATTAGGGGGAAGAATCAATTGCCCTGTTGCCAGGATGAGGCACCAAGAGTTAATTTTGTCTGGATCTGCAAGGGTAGCTGTTAATAGAATAGGCTTTTTTCCTAATTGGAGGGAAAGTAAATGAAGTACAGTGATATTCTATGATGCATTGGACAAATTTACTCCATTTTATTTTAGTCTTGCTTGATGAGTGTTTACAGCACAATAGAATATATTGTCTCCCTCCTTTCCCTAAGTTTCTTTTCTTTCTCTAGCCCTCATTCTTTTCCATTTCTTTCCATTTACAGCTATTTTCTTTCATTTCTTCCTCTATCTTTTTACTGTTGTTCTTCAATGCATTGATCCATCCATCCTGCCCTCCCTTACTCCCTTCTTCTCTTTTATCCATCCATCCACCCATCCTTCCTTCCATCTGTCCATCCATCCTTCCATTCATCTATCCATTTCTTCATCCATCTAATAAACCAGGGTCTCAAATACATATCCCTTCAGGAGACAGTGATATAAATGAATCTTTGTGGGGGGCAGTGGAAAAATCGAGCCTCATCATCACTCTATCATTGTCTTCCTCATCGTCCTCATCATCATTGTGGTCATCATCATGTCTTTCATTTATTGAATCTGTCAGATTTTCCTCCATTATTACATCATTTATTGAAAGCTTATGTTATTTAAGGCCCGACTCACCCTTTGAATATGATTACAGAAAAATGTAGCCAAAGAAGTCTCACCTACACCACCAATATGCATATCCATCTGGTGTCTAGACCCCTAGGTTTTCTCTCTTATCCTTATGGAAGCATTGAAATTATGTTATAATAAGTGCATCTGCCAAAGACAGGAGCCAATAGATTTTAGGTGAAAGGTGGTCAGACTGATGGGATCAGAAGTAGGAGAGATTTTTAAAAATGGCTGAAGAGAAGAATTGAAGCATGTATAGGAGTTCCAGAACTTTTTTTTTATAGCATGAGGTTGTGCTCAGGAGACCAGATGCCAGTGGAAAAGACAGAAAATGGCTTACTGAATGAAGAGAAGTCATGAGTTAGGATGGGAAACCCAGAGCAGTAGATTGAAGTGCTTCAGCCCAGGGCAGCACCAGGGACAGCTCCAAGCCCTTTCTTTTGGTCAAATTCGTGCTGTCTGGTCATTCTAACTCAGGATTCTAGAGCCCACAGTGATCCTCTAACTTTAACATATCAGACTCATCTTGGAAACTTCTTTAGCCTCTTGGTTCTCAGGGGTGGCAGAGACTCCTTTAACCAATTGTCAAGATCTTATGAATCCTCTTTCTGCTTAGGTCCTGACCTTGGGCTCTGTCCTTGGTCCAATTATTCCAATTTTAGCAAGAATCCTGCTGAGTCAGTTAAGCAAAAATCCCCCATCCTTGATATCACCCTTAATATCTGGTCAAATTCCATAGTACCCCACCTTTAATATCATTCTGGCCTGCCTTCTGCAGGAATTCTGTTAGGTCAGTTTAGAAAAGAATTAACCTATTTCTTAGTAATTTTTCATTCATGGGTCCTTTTCCCACTTTGATTCTTGTCTATAAATTCCCATTTTTCCTTGCTATATAGATTTAAAGTTAAAACTGATTTCTTGCACCAACTGCAAAATTCCCCATGTAGTAGCCCATTTGAATAAGGTTCTTTTCATCATCTTTAAGGCAACTTCATCATTTTCAACATCTTGGGTCCAAGAATTTGAATTTGTTTTAAGCTCCCCAAGTGACTGTGATGCAAGAGTTTTGTTGACTATATTTAGGAAAAAAAAACTTCATCTGAACTTTATTGAGACATGTTGAGCATCCATTAGCCAGTCAGTGTCATGGGGTGAGTGACAGGTTCTCAGAGGAGAATTGACAAAGCACTGGGGTAGTGGCAGGGACAATGTTACTTATACTTGAATTTTTTATTTACTAATGGGTTGCTAATTTATTACTAATGGGTTATATTTTCAAGGGTACAATCGCATTTACTCAAAAGACACATTATCTATCTATTAGGGCTCACACCTTTCCTTGAGTTCAGAAACTAGGTTTCGACTTCAAGTCAAACTCTCTACCCAGGATCAGCAATTTCCTGGGAGCCTACTCCCAGGACACTGGGGATACAGAAAAGAGTCAATCAAGACTTTTACCCTTCAGGAACTCAATGTCAAAACTATAGTCACCCCTCCATTCTGCATCTTTTGGACTGGGGCCCTATAGAGCATTTATCATCTCATTCAACTGTCTCCTTTTTTCCTCGTCTCATTGCAGACTTCTGTTTGTGTAAACTTTGCTGAGAATTTGAGCAGAAATAGTAAATAATGAAGCTCCAGAGGGTTGCACTAATTTCCCAGACATTTAATCAATACGGAGCTGCCCTGTTCATTACAGCTGTCAAAAATATGCAAAATCGTCCATCTGGTCCTCTCAGGTATGAAGCTCTGAGCTGGAGTCACCAGTTGCTTGGCTAATTACCACGCCCCATTTTCCCTCATTCTGAGGCCTCTCCATTAACCATGAGCTACCAGCTCAAGTATAAAGGCAAACAATAAATATTTGAAATGGCATTGCCTGGGCTGGGGCTCTGAGCGGTGGTTGAGTTGGGTCATGCAGATGAGAAACACAGGTGGAGTTTTGTGGAGAGCAGCCTCCCCCCTCTGCCCCCAACCACAACATGCCCAGCCCCCTGTCTCCTTCCTTGTGAGGCCCCTCCCTGCCCCTCAAATATTTAGACCTATTAAAAACCATTGGGGGGAAAAATGATCTATACAAAAGCTTTGCATAAAAAAGTGATCAATGCAAATTCCTCTGAGGAAATTGCTTCAACAGATGGAAACGGCCCATTTGCAACAAATGCCGCTGGCTGTGCAGATGGTAATTATGGGATGTATGTAAACATGCAAGCTCTGGCAAACAGAGCAAACTGCACTGCTGAACTCAGCCTTCATCGAGGCCGCCTGCCCTGGCACTGCCTCTGCCCAGACTGGCCTGCAGGCCAGGGGTTCAAGAGGAGGCCTGGGGCATCTCAGGATTTGGGTTTGAAGTTCTAAGACTTATTAGCCTAGACTCAGTTTAATTACATTCTTTCTCAAGTGGTCACTGGGAGTAAACCACTCTCTCTGGTCTCCTGGTAAACCAAGTCTATAGGATGGTTCCCTGGACGAAAGAAAACAACATTTATTGAGCACTCACTGTATGCCAGATGCTGTTCTGTAGGTCTTGAAGGTATTCTTTTGTTTAATCTTCACAAAGGCCCTGGGGAGGAGGCAGCAGCAGCATCATCATCGTTGTCATCATTATCATCATCACAACCACTATTTTGCAAAGAGGGAAACTGAGGCTTGGAGAGTGAAGTGATCTTCCCAAATCAGAAGACTGGGAAGTAAGAGGAACAAGAGGTGTTAGTTAGCTACTGATGAATATCAAAAAAATCCCAAAGTTCATTGACTTCAGATAATAAATCCTTATAAGAGCTTATAAGGTGACAGATCAACCTGGTCTGATGAGTGGTTTTTCTGGTCTCATGAGTTGGTTCACTCCATCTAGATGATCTAGGTTTCTCTGCTTTTAAGTCTGCTGTTTGGCTGAACATTGGCCTGAGGTGAGGGGTTAAGAGCCATGTGTGTACCATCCTCCATCAGACTAAGAGCATAGGACATGTTCCAGAGGGGCAATCCTGAGGCCCAGGCTTGCAGATGTCACACTAATCTTCAGCCAGTCTATGGTTAAAGGTGGTTGTATGGCCTGTTCAAACTTACGTGGTGGAGAAGAACAGATTACCTTTCCTGGTGGAGAGGACTATAAGAACACATCACAAAAGGCAAAGGCACAGAAAAGGAGGGAGAATATGGCCAGATTTCCAAGCAACATATGGCATGGCACTTGAACTCATAGCCCTCTGGTTCCAAGTCTTAAATATCCAAGGCCACCCATGGTTGTCCATTATTCCAGAGGCGACTTGACCCTTTAGGTCCATCTCACATTTCTCCTGTCTGTAGGAAACTGGCTCTTCTCTTCTCTCTCCCAGGGATTCTCACTTTCACTCTCATCTTCCTTTCCATATTCTAATGGGACAGTGTTTAAAGTACTACATTAGAAGTCAGAATGTTTGAAGTATAAGTTCATATCTTGTACCTATTCTGAAATTCCCACCATCATGTCAGTACTTCAGGGAAATACAAGGGCTCTATGATGGAGAATATGCATCTCTAAATCTTCAGAGTGGGAGACAGTAGAGTGTGGTGTACTTGAGTCTTAGAATCAAACAGGCTTCAGTTCTCAGTCAAGCTCCATCCTACTGTCTGTGTGACTGTCAGGGAATGAATGTGTGTGTCACCCCAAAATTCATGTATTGGAGATCTAATCCCCAATGTGATTGTATTTGGAGGTGGGGCCTTTAGGAGTTAATTAGGCTGTAATAGTGGAGCCCTCATGTGTGAAACAAATGCCCTTGTAAGGAGAGACAGGGAGAATTTTCTCCTCTTGGCCATGTGAGGACAGCAAGAAGATGGTCATTTGTAAAACAGGAAGAGAACTCTCACCAGAACCTGACCTTGGTGGTACCCTGGTCTCCCAGCCTCCAGAATTATGAGGAATGAATTGCTTTTGTTTAATTCACCCAGTCTATGGTATTTTTGTTACAGAAGCCTGGAAAGACGAGGACTGTGGCCTTGTGTGAATCACTCTCCCTCTGCTCCACTAGGCCATTGGGCTGTTCTCAGGGTACATGCGGAGCTTCCAAGTAGGAAGAAAGGCCTGCGCCTTCTTCAGATCCAGGCTGGAACTGACTCACATTGATGTCTAAGATACAAAACAGGTAGACATATTTATACTATTTATAGATGAAGAATTGGAGAGCCAATGAGAGAATTGACTTGTTCAAAATAACAGCGTCAGTAGAGGAGTTGAGAGTGGCCTCTTGACCTAGGTCCCCAAACTCTTTCCATGACAACTCATCGGGTCAGTCACCCTCCCTTTTGCTTATTACTTTAGTGTGCAGAGTTCTCAACTGTGACTCATTATGGAGACAGGGCAGGGACCTTCGGAGTGGAGGGGTGGAGAGGGAAGTAACCCCCTCAAGAAAGCAAAGATCTTCGGCTAAGGTACCTGTAGACCTGGATTTGTATGCCAGACCTGCCATGACCTGACTGAGTGATATCACCTCTCTGAACCTCAGTTTCACCATCTGTAAAATAGGGTCACTTCCAGGTTCAATATAAAGCATACATAGAAGATAATGTGTAGGAGATACTTAATAAATTCAGTTTTATTCCTTTCTAGTAATAGTTGTCAAAATATGGGATTGGTAGTGAGGTAGGGAAAGTGCCTCAGTGGCAGGCCTAGCACATGTTTCTGAAGCTTTTAAGTCTGTCATATCTTCCTGAGTCCTGCCTCTAGAGAGTCTGATTAAATAGGTATGGGGGGAAATACTAGGAACCTCATCTCTGAGTAAGGGGTCTTTAGACTGCAGTTGGAAAATAATGGACCCAGACTTCAAGATTCCAAACATTTTTGGGTTTCATAAAATCCTTTGGGTATCTACTGAGAGTGTCCCAACCACCTCCATGTTTCTGCTCACCACAGGACCTTTGAACTTGAACTCTCCATGTCTGGGAGGACTTTACCCCCCTCCATCCTCTTGTCAGTATCTATGCAGCTCTAGTCCCTCCTCCAAAACTTTCAGAACCCCTCAGAAAAAGCCAATCACTAGAACATCCTCTTAACTTTCTGTCCACAGTTGAGACATGACGTGTCTGTGTTTGAGGAAGGGCACTCTCCTTTTGATGGCGTAATTCCTCTAAAGGCAGGAAACCCATTTTGTTAAATTCTGTATCCAATGTCCAGATCATCAGTGTCCAATGATAGTGGGATACATGATCAAGGGGAAAAAAAAAAGAAGCACACCAGTCACATTCAACTTTGCATTCAAATTCACTGTGATCAAAGACTTTGGTTAAGAACCCTCATTTTCAGGGGTGCCACCTGCTCCCTTTCTTTTTGTTAATGCGGTATGATGGGAGAAACAATAGCTATTATCTCCCATCTTTAGTGGTCAAAATAAGAAGAGAATTTGAAGGAAGTAGGAGGATATACAGACCTTTTAAGTGGTAGAATTGTTTCCACATGGACCGACTGTCTCTGAAGTGGTGATCTCACCATCTCTGGGGAGCCCTTGTTTGTGTTGGGTGTGAACCCTGGATTCCCCTCATGGACATGCTTGTGACCTCAGGACTTAGATCTCAGATGACCTAGAAATTCTAGAGACTGTTTGTGACTTGAACTTCATAACAAGTCTTGAAATAGTATCCTTAATGGTGGTGATGACGAGCTTTCACACTGAGTAAACATTTGAGTCATCTCATTTCAATAATTCATTCATTCTTTCTCTTTTTCAACAAATATGTTCTGAGCAGTTCCTCTGTGTCAATAGTAGGGGATATATAGGAACCAATAAGACAGGGTTCTTGACCTCACAGGTTATGGGATGCTGAGGGAGACAGCCATGCAAACACAGTGACAACTCAGTGAGATTAAAGAGTAGAAGACAGCTGAGCCCAGGGGAGGTGGGATAAATGGAAAGGGCACTTTGGGTGGAGTAAATGACTGAAGCAAGGTAATGTAGGCGACAGACAAATGTGTTCCATTGCAAGAACTGAAATGAGTTCATCAGAGAAGTAGCCAGACAAAGCCTTTGAGGGTGTCTTCAAGAGCTATATGCAAGAACAAGGAGTGGCAGAGGAGGGAGCAAGACAGTTACAAAAGAGACTCAGACAGAACTGGGACGTGTTAATGGAGTTGAGAAAGCCAGTCAGGCTAGGAAAATTTAAGGAGGACAACTCCTTGGGAACAGCCTTCTGACCTAGAGAAGGGGAAGGAAAGAGAGAAGTTGTCCAGATCTCTGGTCTCAGGCAAGCCCTCCCTCACAGCTTGTTCCCCAGGCATTGTTCTAAGTGTTTTCCAAGGTGGGGTCATTTACTCCTTGTAATGACCCTCTGAGTGTTAATTATTACTCAGTCAAGGCAGGAAACTGAGCTACCAAGAGGTTAAGTAACTTAAGATCACACAGTCAGCAAAGGACAGAGTTGGGAGGTGAGCTCAGGCATGGTGATGATTCCATCCGTGTTCCCAAGCTCATGTATGGTGATGATTCCACATACACTCACACATGTGTTGAACCAAACAGGCTGAAGACCAGTCTCTTGTATTAATCACAGGTGAGTTGTCTCAAAGGAAATGTTGAAAAAGGGGGGGGGGGCCCACAGGCTACTTATGGCCAGCAGATGTGATTATTTTGTGCTTGTTCAGAGTTGTGAAATCTGTGAAGTCTCATGTTCAGAGCCAGAAATTCTGCTTCTTGTGAAAAATCAGATCTGGTAACACCAGGCTGGCATCCCTGCCTACCAGGAGGGCAGAGTGGCTCTTGACTTCTTCATTTTTTTTTAAGATTTATTTATTTATTTATACAAGCACTGGGTACAGTCAGAAGCATGGGAGGATGAGAGAATTTACCAGAGCCAGAGCGGGGAGCAGAGCAGGCAGAAGGACCGAAGTACACTGCTGAGGGGAGCAGCCGGCGGCAGGAGAGGTCTGCGCGCCATGTGGGACTCTCCTCTGGTGGCCGGGGAGCAGCCTGGGATCGAACCGTGCCACAGAGGCTGCGGGCAGCTTGGCAACCCAGCGCTCAACCGCTGCACCACGGGGGAGGCCCCGGCTCTTGACTCCTTTCAATGAGACACGTGTGGCTCAATTTTGTCACACTCTTACCATTCCCTAAGACTCCCCCTTGTATATGTATCTTCCCAGCTCCTGAAATTATTTGATTTTGTAGCCTCAGAACTCAGGAACCTTTTGGCATTAAACTTTTCTGCATCAGTTCTGTCTCAACAATCTTGCAAAGATAGTATTATCATTGTGGCCATTTCACTGATGGTGAGAATGATACTTGAAGTATTGAAGGGACTTGTTTAAAACCTCAAAACCTCCACATCTGATTTGGAAACAGTCTCTTGACATCCAACACACCAAGGAAGGCCAGAGCCCAAGGTAGGCCATAAGCTGGAGTTGAAACCTCTCCTGGGTCCGGGATCTAGTTCTCTGGTCCCACTGAATGATTCGGCATCCTCATCCTGCAGACATTGCAGGGAAGCCAATTCCTCTCCCTGGTATCCTTAGCTGCCCCCACCTCCTGCATTGATCTGCAGCTTTATGAGAGTGACAGGCCATACCTTTTAATTGCATTATTACATCTTTATGGTCTGCTCATTGAGCAGGTCTCCACTGGGCAGCGGGCCCTGGAATTTATATGCGGAACTGAAACATTTATTGGAATCATATTGATAAAGGCATATTGTGAAAGAGCCTGTGGCGCTTAAGAAGAGACTGGGGTCCCTGGGAGGCAGGGGGAGAAGGCAGGTCAATATACTCCCAAGGAGTGAGGAGGTCACTTGTGACTTATGAGGGCAGCACCTCCCTCCATCCGCTGTGTGACTCCTAAGTATTTCCTCTCTTCTCAGCCTGTTAGGCTCTGGGCAGGACAGAACAAGTGTCTGCAGGGAGATTTCAAAGGAGAGCCGCATTTCAGGCTCAAGGGCAAGTTGACATGACAGGTAGGGCTGGGAGGGGTAAGGTGTCTCAAGTAGAGTCTCCATGTGGGCAAAGATACACTGTGGGTCCGTGGAAGAACAGAGAGAGAGTTTTCATGGAGCACATGACCTATAAGGGAACTCTTCAGCCTGCCTGCCAGCTCTACCTGAATGCTGAATAAGCATTTGAGACTTACTGTGCCCCGAACTGACTTCTTCTGTTCTCAGGCATGCCCCCTCCGTGTTGGCTAGGCCTCCCTCCGAGGGTCTCAGGACACTTAGGAGTCGTCTTTGCTCTTCTCCACATCTGCCTCCCCCACCCTTCTAATCCACTCCAAACTCTGTGGACTGTGCTCTCCAAGTATCTCAAAATTCAGCACCTCTTGCTCCTCTGCTGTTTCTACCATGCAGGGGCACCCTGAACCCCCAACTTGGATCGTTTCAGTAACCTTGGCATAAAGTGCTGTTTCCTCTGTCTTCTTTCTTAAGCTCTTTATCCCTATTTAAAATCGCCATCTCCACCCCACAGCACTGTCTGCTGCTCAGTCCTACTTTTGCTTCATAGCACTTCTACGCTTCAGTACGCCGAATCATTATTATTGCTGTCAACTGTCCTCAGTAGACTGTACACCCCTTGAGGCCAGGGGCTTTCATCACTGCATCTCTCCTGCCCTGAGAACAGTGACTGACACATAGTAGGTGATCAATAAATGCTTGCTAAAGGGTTCAAGAATGAATGTGGTTGGAGGCAGGTCCTGTCTCCTCCCCAGGCTACACGGGGAGCTGGATCTTGTACCCTGAGTTCTGATTTCTACTCTGTATCAAATCATGTGGGAGCGCAGCCCTCACACAGGTCCAAGGCAATCAGCATGCCTTCCTGAACCTCTGAATTAGTAATATCACATGCCAAGAAGTCAACCCTAAATGGGGAATTTAGAAGAGGAATAGCTCAGGGGTTAATTTGAATGTATTTCTGTGTCTCAAAATCAGCACATTTGAGGAAAAAGGACTCTCCTTTGCATAGTAAATGGTGTGTGGGTGCATCATTTCTTTCTTCATGTACCACCTGGGTCATCTGTCTTTGACTTTGAAAGGATGTTGGGGCCAAGAGGGAGGGGTCTGGGGTGCAATATTCATTGGTGGCAATTAATTAGACTTAGTTTGTGACCTTCCCCATGTCGTAAACCACCGTACTTTGGTTCAGGGCTGGATCGCCACTGTTCTTTGTAAAGTGCTTCCACCTTGAAGGAGAAATAGTGACATCTTACTAGGCCTACCTCCAGGGGTCTCTCTTCCAGAGGGGCAGAGGAGATGAGCATTTTTAGGGGTGGAAACCCCAACTGGAATGCTCAGATGACAACCTCTAAGCTAGGGTTCAAATCCTGGCTCAGCTGCTTATCAGCTATGTGATCTTGGGTGAGTCCCCAATCGTGCAGAGCCTCAATTTCCTCATCCTTAGGATAGAGATGATATGGCTTTATCCTTACAGTTCCTGGGAGACCCAAAAGGGGAATGGAGAGACTTATTGAGCAGTCACTGTGGCTGAGAACATGCAGGTACTTTGTGCTGCAGCATCACCAGCATTTCCAGGTTTCCAGAACAAATCTGTGATGTGTGTATTTCAATGCATGAGTGGCTGCTGGGTGGATAAATGAATAGCTGGAGTTCCCGGGTGGTGATGGAGGTAGATGGTGTGCTCAAAGAAGAAAGTTGGTAGGAATCATGGTTGCTTGATCCTTTGGGAATTAGAAGTATGGATGTTGTTTATGAAGAAACCCAAACTTGAGGAACCCCAAGTATCAGAGCTTGAGAGGGTCTTTGAGTGCACTCCCATTCTGAAAGTGATTAGAATCAGAGAGGGAAACTATGGGGCAAAGGACACACAGTGAGTGAAGGGCTGGATTGAGGTTGGAACCAGGGCCCCCTCCCACTCCACAATGTCCCCACCACCACTCTCTTCCCAGAGCACAAAAGAAAGAGGGGGTAGAGTCCAGACCTGTGTCAAACATCAGGCTCTAAAGAACAGGAAAATAAACACCACTTTCAGATCCCTGTGACATTAGCTACAGACCTAGGGATTTCCCATGACAGGGGCTGGGCAAGGATGAACTTCACCAGGGGTCAAAGAAATGCAAGAAAAGGAAGGTGTTGTAATTAATAACCATTAGCAATAGATTCTGTTGGGTGAGCATTGAGATGCTTATTGATCAGACGAGCAAACACAAATTGCTGCCAAGTGTCCCTTTGGCCTTGCGTCAATATTCTTCCATATACAAAGAAGGCAGGAGTCGTTGCTGATACTGGGAATGTCTCAATCAGGGTAGCCAAGAGAGCTCGCACCTTTGAAGATATGTCTGCATTGTGAATCACACTGCTGAGATGCTTCATCCATCCATCCATCCATCCATCCATCCATCCATCCATCCGTCCGTCCGTCCGTCCGTCCGTCTGTCCGTCCGTCCATCCATCCATCCTTCCATCCATCCTTCTATCCATTTATATGTATATTCAACATATTCTGAAAGCTTACTACACAACAAGCTCTTGGAGGCAGTGGGATAGAGCAATGATTAAAAGGATGACCCTTTCCCTGAAGGGGCTCATGAGTAGACAAGAAATAAACAAGGTGATTTCAGATAGTGATGAACTCTGAAGGAAATCATAGAAGGGAGAGGGTTGAGACTGGGTAGAGGGGAGCAGGGTCTTGGTGAGTTTGGACAAGTGGAGTGAGCTTCTCTGTTTGGATATAAATGAAGAGAAGAAGCCATCCCTGTGAATACGGGGGGACAGTACCCCAGCCACAGGGAGTAGCATGTGCCAAGGCCCTGCAGTGAGAATGAACTTGGGATGTCAGGAAAACAGAAAGGAAAGTGAGTAATGAGTCAGAGAAGAGGCAGGGGCCAGATCACAACAACTTTTTCCAGAGTAAGGAGCAGAACTTGCTCTAAATGATGAGGTATTAGTAGAGGACCAGCTTTCCCTGCTGCAGTGAGGACATTTTAGTAGTGAGACATTGCCCTGGGGCCAGGGACAGACTTCAGCTGAATGTGGAAACAGGAGCCATCTCTTCCCATCACAGGACCTCCATTTCCTAATTCACAACATGCACAGCATGGACACATGACTCGCAGCTCTGTCACCCGACATGCTTCCAGGGTCAGGGGTGCACACATACAGCCTCTGAATGCATCACTCATTCACGGGAAACCCTGGCTCCACGGCCCAAGGTTCTGGCGACTGAGTGTCAGGTGGCCACATGGAGGACACGAGGCCCAGCAGATAATCCAGGGACTGTCAGAAGGCCTCCGCGGGTTCAAGACCCCAACAGCCCTGGGTCTCCCCTTGTCAGACCAGGTGTGTCAGACTCCATATGTGACTTGGCAACATCAGTTGGTTTGACCCGTTTTTGGAACTAAACTGTGGAGACTCAGCCAGCACAGTCTGGTGACCCTCCGAGGAGGCAGGTTCTTGTGAAAGGCCATGAACTCAGTTCCAATCCTCAGTCTCTAGTGGGAAGAGGGTGACAGTGACAGCGCTCGTGAGGGGAAGGGGTGTGAAATTCAGGAAAGGGCTTGAGGATGACATGCCCTGTGGATGCAAGTCCTGGGTGCTCCCATATGTGGGTTCCTGGGGGAGCTGGCGACTGTGCATGTGTATGAGACGTGTAAATGCCCAGAAAGCAGGGGCTGTGTCTATTTCACTCACTACTGAATTCCCAGCACCTGGCGCCTGGTGAGTGATCAATAAACATTTGTAGAGTGAATGAATAAATGTGTGCTCATGTGTAAAAGTTTAAGTTATCTGTTTTCTAACTTGACAATCTGTTATTTGAGCTTTCTGTCCAGGAAATACATTGAGAAAATACTTGGCATTGCTATAGATCCACCCACTGTTTCTTTTCAAATTTCTTTTGAAACTTGTATTGGCGAACAACATACGTGCAGACACGTGTACATGTCATCGTGTACATCACAAATTGACACCCTTGGAACGGCCGCCCAGATCAAGAATCAGCAGAACATTTCTAGCTCCCAGAAACTCGCCTGCACCCCATTTGGTTACTATCCCCCATGGGTAACTGTTACCCTTGTCTTCCAGTGCAGAGAAAGACGCTCTGCCTGTCTTTGTACTAAATGTAAATGCAATTGGCGTATTCATTGCTATCTGGCTTCTTTCACTCAATATTATGTTTGTGAAAATCCCAGGGATGTTATAGATTGTTTATTTGTGTTTTTATCTAGCAGAGGTTGGAAAATTCATTCTGGAAAGGGCCAGACAGTAAATACTTTAGAGTCTGTGGGCTATGTTATCTCAGTTGTAACTATTCATTTTTGTCATTATAGTGCAAATGTTGCCACAAGGTGTAAGTGAATGGGTATGGCTGTGTGCCAATAAAACTTTATTTACAAAACAGGAAGTGGTTGGATGAGGCCGTGGGCTGGATTTGTCAACTGGGTTATATGATCATGGAACAGGCATAATGGATGTATTGGAGTGTTGACAGGCATTTGGGTAGTTCTCAGTTTTCGGCTGTTACCTAGTGCTGCTGGGAACACACTCACCCACAGCTTCTGGTGCACGCATGGCTTAGTTTTTGTCGGATGTATACCTGACAGTGGGTTCTTGAGGTCATGAAGTTGGCATTTGTTCTATATAGGAATTGCTGCAAACAAGCAATGGCTACACCACTGGTTCTCAAATGTGCCTACCAACCACAACACAGGGACACTGACTGCAAGGCCTTACAAAAGCCAAATCAGACCAACTGATTTTCTGGACTGAACAGCTCAGAGGGGTGGTGTAAGGAGGGCCTCAAAGGGAGACATTCACATGCTGTGTCCCTCACTGTTGTCCGGCTCTGCCCTGCACAGACACCATCACATTCTGACACCAGGAGCTGCCCTCAGAGGCTGCAGCTTCACTGCAGGAAGGTGCAGGGAAGACAGGCACCAGTTCCCCTGAGACAAGACTGCTCCAGGCCATGACCTGGCATGGGGGCAGACGACCCAGGCCCAGTGCAAATAGGCCATCTTGGACAAGAAGTTTGCTAAGCTAGTCTATTTAATTTTTTTTTTTTATTTTATTTTTTTTTTATTATTTTTTTATTTTTTTTTTTTATAAATTTTATTGTTATATTCCCCTTACAATTGCAGCCCCCCATTCTGACCCCAATCCCTCCCCTCCCGCCCCCGCCCCCCTAAAAGTGTCTCTGGTTCATAGTTTTTTGTTGATTTTGATTTTCACTTTCTTATAGTTATTCATTTTCCTGGTCCATTATTTAAGTTTTCTAGATTCCTGCTATGAGTGAGACCATCCGGTATTTTTCTTTTTCTTTTTGGCTTATTTCGCTGAGCATGATCCCTTCCAGCGCCATCCATGTTGCAGCAAATGGCATGTGTTTATCTTTTTTGAATGCTGAGTAATATTCCATGGTATATATGTACCACATCTTCTTGATCCAGTCATCTATTTTTGGGCATTTGGGTTGTTTCCAAAGCTTAGCTATTGTAAACAGTGCTGCTATAAACATAGGGGTGCAGGTGTTCTTTGGAATTGATGTTTCTGTGTCCTTTGGGTAAATACCTAGGAGTGGAATTGCTGGGTCATATGGAAGCTCTATGTTTAGTAGGTCCAGAAATCTCCACACAGCTTTCCACAGTGGTTGGACCAGTTTGCACTCCCACCAACAGTGCAGAAGAGTTCCTTTTTCTCCACACCCTCGCCAACATTTGTTGTTGCTAGTTTTTTTAATATGTGCCATTCTCACTGGTGTAAGATGGTATCTCATGGTAGTTTTGATTTGCATTTCCCTGATGACAAGTGATGTTGAACATTTTTTCATATGCCTGTTGGCCATTTGCATTTCCTCTTCAGAGAAGTTTCTTTTAAGCTCTTCTGCCCATTTTTTGACTGGATTATTTTCTTTGTTGTTGTTGAGTCTCATCAGCTCTTTGCAGATTTTTGTGATCAGTCCTTTATCATTAGTGTTGGGTGCAAAAATGTTCTCCCAGTTGGTGGGGTTTCTCTTTGTTTTTGTTATTGTCTCTTTTGCTGTGCAAAAGCTCTTTAATTTGATATAGTCCCAGCTGTTTATCTTTGCCTTCACTATCACTGCTTTGGGTGATGTGTCTGTAAAGATGTCTTTGATGTGCAAATCACGTAGTGTTTCGCCTATATTTCCTTCTATATATTTTATGGTTTCAGGTCTTATGTCTAGTTCTTTAATCCATTTTGAGTTGATTTTTGTGTATGGTGTGAGGTGGTGGTCAAGCTTCATTCTTTTGCATGTAGCGACCCAGTTTTCCCAGCACCATTTATTGAACAAACTTTCTTTGCTCCAATGCATAGTCTTTGCTCCTTTGTCAAAGATTAGTTGACCATAAATCTGTGGGTTTATTTCTGGATTTTCTATTCGATTCCATTGGTCTGTATGTCTGTTCTTGTTCCAATACCATGCAGTTTTGATGATTATGGCTTTGTAGTATAGTTTGAAGTCTGGGAGTCTGATGCCTCCATTCCCTTCTTTTTTTTTTCAGGAGAGCTTTGGCTATTCGGGGTTTTTTGTGATTCCATATGAATTTCATCAATAATTGTTCTATTTCTTTGAAGAATGACATTGAAATTTTGATTGGAATCGCATTGAATCTGTATATTGCTTTTGGAAGGATGGCCATTTTAATAATGTTTATTCTTCCAATCCATGAGCAGGGGATGTCTCTCCATTTCTTTGTGTCTTCTTCTATTTCTTTTAACAGTGTTTTATAGTTTTCTTTGTATAGGTCCTTTACCTCTTTTGTTAGATTTATTCCCAAATATTTGATTTTTTTTGTTTCAATAACAAAAGGGATGGTCTTTTTGATTTCTTCTTCTTCAGATTTATTGTTTGTGTATAGGAAGGCTACTGACTTTTGCGTGTTGATTTTGTATCCTGCCACTTTACTGAACTGATTGATGAGTTGAATTAGCTTTTCTGTGGAGTTTTTGGGGTTCTCTATGTATAATATCATATCGTCTGCAAATAGTGATAGTTTGACTTCTTCTTTTCCTATTTGGATTCCTTGGATGTCTTTCTCTTGTCTTATTGCCCTGGCTAGGACTTCCAGTATTATATTGAAAAGCAATGGTGAGAGTGGACATCCTTGTCTTGTTCCAGATCTTAATGGAATTGCTTTCAGCTTTTCACCATTGAGAATGATACTGGCTGTTGGCTTGTCATAGATGGCCTTTATGATGTTGTGGTATGTTCCTTGTATCCCAAGAATTTCAAGGGCTTTTATCATGAATGGGTGTTGCACTTTGTCGAAAGCTTTCTCAGCATCTATTGATATTATCATATGGTTTTTATATTTCTTTTTGTTGATGTGTTGGATAACGTTGATTGATTTTCGGATGTTAAACCATCCTTGTGCCCCTGGAATGAATCCAACTTGGTCGTGGTGAATTATCTTATGGATACATTGTTGGATTCTGATAGCTAAAATTTTATTGAGGATTTTTGCATCAGTGTTCATTAGGGAGATTGGCCTGTAGTTTTCCTTTTTTGTGTTGTCCTTGTTCGGTTTTGGTATTAGTGTAATGTTGGCTTCATAGAACGTGTTTGGTATTGTCCCTTCCTTCTCAATTTTTTGGAAGAGTTTGTGAAGGATAGGCACTAATTCGTCTCTGAATGTTTGGTAGAATTCATTTGTAAATCCATCAGGTCCTGGGCATTTGTTTTTGGGGAGGTTTTTGATTACCATTTCAATTTCGCTAATTGTAATTGGTCTGTTTAGGTGTTCTATTTCTTCTTTATCTAGCTTTGGGTGATTGTAGAGTTGTAGGAATTTGTCCATCTCCTCTAGATTGTTAAACTTGTTTCCATATAACTGTTCATAGTAGTTACTGATTATTCTTTTGATTTCTGCTGTGTCCGTTGTGATTTCTCCTCTTTCATTGATGATCCTGTTTATTTGTGCTTTCTCCCTTTTTTCCTTTGTGAGCCTGGCTAGGGGTTTGTCTGTTTTATTGATTTTTTCAAAGAACCAGCTCTTGGTTTCATTGATCTTTTGGATTGTTTTTTTAGTTTCAATTTCATTTATTTCTGCTTTGGTTTTTATTATTTCTTTTCTTCTACTGGTTTTGGGGTTTTCTTGCTGTTCTTTTTCTAGATCTTTGAGCTTCGAGATCAGGTTGTTTCTTTGCGTTCTTTCTTGTTTCTTGATGTGAGCTTCTATTGCTATATATTTTCCTCTTATTACTGCTTTTGCTGCATCCCATACATTTAAGATATTGGTGTCCTCCTTGTCGTTCAATTCAAAAAATTTTTTAATTTCTTCTTTGATCTCCTCATTAGTCCAATGGTCTTCCAGTAGTGTGGTTTTTAATCTCCATGAGGTAGGAAAGTTCCTTGCCTTCTTTTTATGGTTTATTTCTAGTTTGATGCCTTCATGGTCAGAAAAGATGGTTGATATGATTTCAATCTTGGTGTATCTGTTGATGTTTGTCTTGTGCCCCAGTATGTGATCGATCCTGGAGAATGATCCGTGTGCGCTTGAGAAAAATGTGTACTCCGTTTTTTTGGGATTTAGTGTTCTATAGATGTCTGTTAAGCCCAATTGCTCTAGGTCTTTATTTAGAGCTTTGGTTTCTTTACTTATTTTTTGTCTTGTTGATCTATCCATTGTTGATAGTGGTGTGTTGAAGTCTCCCACTACGTATGTGTTTTCTCTGATGTCTGTTTTCAGAGAGGACAACAGTTGTCTGATATATTTTGGTGCTCCTTCGTTTGGTGAGTATATGTTAATGAGTGTTACTTCTTCCTGAAGTATTGTCCCCTTGATCATAATGTAGTGACCATTGGGGTCTCTTTTTATCTTTTTGAGTTTGAAATCTGTTTTATCTGATATAAGTATAGCTGTTCCTTCTTTCTTTTTTGGTCCATTTGCTTGTAGGATTGTTTTCCATCCTTTAACTTTGAGCCTATTTTTATCTTTTGTAGCTAAATGTGTTTCCTGGAGACAGCAAAAGGTTGGGTTTTGTTTCTTAATCCAGGCTGCAACTCTGTGTCTTTTTATTGAAGAATTTAGTCCATTTACATTTAGAGTTAATATTGATATGTTAACATCTGTATTTGCCATTGTGTTTGTCTTTCCTTTGATTTTATTTATTTATTCTTTTAATAACTTTTTTTTTTTTTGGGCCTTCTTTCATTGTTATTCGTCGCTCTGAGGTTCTGGCTTTAGGACTCCTTGTAGTATTTTTTGGAGTGGGGGTTTAGTTGCAATGAAATTCCGGAGTTTCTGTTTGTCTGGGAAGGTCCATATTCTTTCTTCAAAGAGGAAGGAGAGCTTTGCGGGATAGAGTATTCTTGGTTGGCATCTGTTTTCTTGGAGTCTGTTGACTATGTCCCTCCACTCTCTCCTTGCCCGTAGTGTTTCTTCGGAGAAGTCTGATGTCAGCCTGATTGGTTTTCCTTTGAATGTTATCTGTTTCTTCCCTCTTGCCAGCTTCATTATTTTTTCCTTGTCCTGGATTCTTGGGAGCTTTACTATTATGTGTCTTGCTGTATTTTTCCTTTCGTCGTGGAAGTTTGGTGTTCTTCTTGCTTCTTGTATATCAATTTTCAGCTCCTTCTTCACATTTGGGAAGTTCTCTTCAATTATCTCTTTGAATATTTTCTCTGTTCCTACATCTCTCTCCTCTCCTTCTGGTATTCCTATAACTCTTATATTTCCTTTCCTCATGGAGTCAGATAGTTCCCGAAGTCTTTCTTCGTTCTTTTTCCTTCGTACTTCTCTTTCCTTCTCTGTTTTGGTTCTTTTTATTTCTGTGTCTTCAAGATTACTTATTCGTTCTTCCATTTCATCTATTCTGCTTTCATTGCTTTTCCCAGAATTCTTTAGTTCTTCCATTAATTCTTTGATCTCCTGCATTTCTTTTACTTCCCTCTTTAGGGACCCAATTTCTTTCTTCTGACCATTGTTTTCCCTCTCTAGGGACTCAATTGCATTCTTCTGATCGTTGATTATTTTTCCCTTATCATTGTTTTCCTTTATGACTTCTGTCAGTTTTTTAATCACGGCAATTTTAAATTCTCTTTCTGGAAGGCTCAGAAATTCTTCCAAGTTATTGTCGTTGCAATCTGGGGGCTGGCTTTCTTTTTGTGGTGTGCTTTTTCTCTGGAGAGTTGCTAGGTTGCGTGTGGTTCTTCTCCTCCCTACTGTCTGTTTTCTAATTTGCCGTATGCGTTGGGACACTGTGTTGTTGGGACTTGCCGGCATCTTGGGTGGGCTTCTCTGTTCCCCTCTGGTTCTTCCAGGAGTCATCTGTCAGTTTCAAGCAGCCTTTACTGGAGAAAGGTCCCTGTTCTAAAATGCCGATGTGGGGACACACTCCCCTGTGCGCCTGGTCTGCCCCGGCGGTGGGTTCCTGCTCCCCTCTGGGCTTGGACTGCAGGCCAGAGGGGGTCTGGCGTGGGCGAACTTCCCCCGCTCACCTCTGGCTCCTGAGGAAGCCTTCTGCAGGTAGTCTTTACTGAAGAAATGTCCTTGTTCTAAAATGGTGATGTGGGACACACTCCCTGCGCTTCTGGTCTCAGGCACACTATTCTGCGCGCCTGGTCTGCCCCGGCTGTGGGTGCTCGCTCTCCCTGTGGGCTCAGACTACTTGTTCAGAAGGGGCCCGGTGTGGGCTAACTCCCCAGCTGGCCACTCGCTCCTTCAGTAGCCTGTGCTGGGGTCAAGTCGCTAGGTGGCACCAGAGATCTCTCCTAGAGCCCTTGGGGAGCTGATTTTCCACCCCGTGGGACAGGGAGCAGAGCGGGGATGGTAGGGTACACCTCAACGGTTTTGGGGTGCTGTGTCTGCCTTGTGCCCCACCGTCGTGGGGAACCCACGCCCCTAATTTCGTGCCCCGGGTCTCAGTTCCAAAGCCCTCAGTTCCAGGACGCGGGCTGTAGCCCAGATCAGTGGCGCGGGAATGGCGCCTTTTGAATCCCGCTCCCCTGCCTGGGCGCCTTGTTCCTGCTCACTCAGGGAGGGCCTCCACCCGGGTCTCAGTTCCAAAGCCCTCAGTTCCAAGACGCGGGCTGTAGCCCAGATCAGTGGCGCGGGAATGGCGCCTTTTGAATCCCGCTCCCCTGCCTGGGCGCCTTGTTCCTGCTCACTCAGGGAGGGCCTCCGCCGTCTCCCCGCAAGCCTAGGTCGCAGGCGCAGGGCCCTGGGCAGCTGCAATCCGAGCGCTGCTTTCGCGCAAGCTTACCGGGCGGCCGGGGCTGTGTGCTGGTGCTGGTCTCCTCCTGGGGGGCGGGGCTCTCTTTAATGGCGCCTGGAGCTCACCTCCGCGGTGGATCCTGCAGTGTTCGCCTCAGCTCCCGTTCACGGGGTGTGGTGGCTGAAATAGTTCCTTTCCACTCACAGTCCCACTTGCTGCATCCGTTTTTCTTGTTGGGCGTTTTGGTTTGTTGTTTCCCTCCTCTCTGCCGGTCGGAGAGTGCCGCCTCTGTGGGCGGGGGAGGGGAGCAGGGTTCTGCGCTTCCCTCCCTTCTCGTCCTCTTTTATGGCCACTTTCTTCTTCGGGTAGTTTGCTGGAGTCGTCCGTTTATCTTCCGTGTCCCAGTTCTCACTGGGACCTGCCGCTTTTCCTCCCTATTAACTTTTTTTAATGGGAGATCTTACTCGCAGCGTCTCCTCGCCGCCATGTTGCTCCGCCCCTCCCCTAATTTTTTTTTTTTTTTGGTGCACTTACTTTTCCTGTCATTTCCTCTCCCATTTCCTTTACCATAACAACATGTCATACTCCATGACAAATGTGTGTGGGGGGTCTTACTTATGGAAAGGTTAGGACTTTGTTGGACACAGCCTCTGACCTCTGTTTCTAAACAAAGCGACTAGCTCAGTGAATCCCAGCTTCTCCTGAATGTCTCCCTTTGAGACCCTCCTTACACTACCATTCTGAGCTGTTCAGTCTAGAAAAACAACTGGTCTGATTTGACTTTTGTAAGCCCTGGCGGTTGGTGTCCCTGTGTTGTGGTTGGTAGGCACGTCAACATGATGGTGGAACCAGCACCCCAGAGTGCAGATGCTCCAGCCAGCACCAGTTACTGCCTGTGACCTCGGGCAGGTTACAGAAACTTCCTGTGACTCAACTACTCTATGTCATCTCCGCTCACTCCCCCAATGACGATAATGAAGCGGGGATGATTATCCTTACTTGTCAGATCTGGAAACTGAGACTTAGTGGTATTTAAGATGTGTTTAAATAAGATGTGGGGCACCCCCCTATCCAAGCCCTGAGCCTTAGAGACCATCCTTTGCTCTGAAAAACTAAGTCCCAGCTCTGCCCCAAAATAGTTTTCTTTGGAAACACCACCATTTGTGCCTGTAGGGCCTGGAGTTTAGCTAATCAGGAGCAATCTCCTTTCCTTGGAGAAATAATTCAACTCTGGATGCAATCATGGAAAAAGTGAGCTCCCTCCAAATTCTTGTCATGAGACAGCCAGTGCCGAGGACAGAATGTTGAGGTCTTTTAAGGAGACAGTACCTCTTAGTGGAGATATATAAGGTTTGATTTTTTTTTCTTCATTCTTAGCAAGGAACCTGCTGATTCAAATTTCCAACAACTGGCTCACTGTTCAAATGCTGGCACAGAGTGAACTTCTAATGCCACAGGTCAGCTCTGGGCTGACAGCCCCCACCAGTTTTGAGCATCATGGCCATCAGAAGTGAAACTGGTGTTTTCAAATGTATTTCCACTTCTGCAAAAATAAGACCTGTTTATTTGAAAATTCTTGCACAGTCTATTATTAAACAGAAGGAGTAAAGCACGGGTCATGCTCTATCAGCTTCTAAGTTTGGCCTGATGAAGTTTTGTCCTTTCAGTAAATTTGTCAGGTGTGCCCAGCACTTATGTTAGCATCACCTAACAACTACATCCATGGTATTTACTGGTAGAAGTGAACAGGTGGATTTCTGGCTGGGTGTTTCATGAATTGACCTGGCTTAAAAATTGTCAAAGAGGGCTGGGTTCAAAGTCCCACTGGGCAAGTGCCCTCTCTACTCAAGACTTTGAACACTGAGCATGAGAAGAGGCCTTCTATATTGACCCCAGAGTAAAACCAAGATGGCACCCCCTAGAGCCAGAAGGGGCCATTTACTCCCATGGAAACTGCGTCTGGGAAAGGTGGAACAAACTTGGACCTCATAGCTCTGGCAGGCCCAGAAATTACAGAGAGTGACCTGTGGATCCTGGAAACTCCAGTCACCCTAGGCCTGGGGCTCTTAGCCCAAGAAAGCAGGAGGGCCCCACTAGTGGCGCACAGTAGGGAAGACCTCACCTTCCAGGCAGCCTGAGATCAGGTAAGTCTAGATATCAGGCAGGGTCACTAAGACATGAGAGAATTCTTGTTGTTTCTGTTTACAATTGGGATTTTATTCAGCACTGTTTTCTTAATTAAATATTCCTGGTAGGTTGCAGGCAAGGAGATGTGTAAACCCTGCCGACCTGCCTCGTGTGTGTTTGGAAGGATGTTATGAAAAGGGGCAGAGATGTGTTGGCAAAGCCAACGAGACAAAACTGTCTGAGAAAGGAATTCACCTGTGGGGTCAGGGGGAAAATTGCTCCAACAACTGACACTGAAAGCACAACTGCTCACCCACCGTCATACCTCCATGGCCTTGGCCTGACTGAAGACAGAACCCAAGGAAAGCAATTCGCTCGTGTTCCCAGCCCTCGGCTCCACCGTCAGCCGGGCATCCAGGCCTTGGGTAATGAGCAGCCTGGGCGGCGAATGAGGTTTGGAGTCGAAATCCATCTGAGGCCTCTCTCCCTGCCAATGTCTACAGCTTAATAATTGCTTCCTCGCTCCCTCTGCATTCGGGTTCAAGAGAAGCACAAGCCCCTCCAGCAGCATTATGCAAATGGGGCCCACTGCGTTCAGGCAGCGCATATAGAATATGTAAATTTATGGCTGTGGCAGAGGCTGCTTAAGACAGAAGATTTCTCAATGATGAAATTAGATTTTCTGGAAAGAGGTTTCCGAAGACCTGTCTCCATCCCTTGCTTTGTGCTGTGCGGGAGCCACCAAACCTGTGCTCTGGGAAATAATTAACTGAATTACAGGCTCAAACCTATTTAAAAAAAAGAGAGAGAGAGGAAAGACAAAACAGACCAGGTTTTGCGAGGCCACAACAAATCCATACTTTATGGAACATGTAAACAGGAATGGAGGCTGAGAAGGCGGGGGGAGGCCGGCAGGGATCGCAGGACTCTGCCTGGTAGGAGATGCTGACACAGGGCAGAGACACCTGCGACATCACGGCCTTCACAGGGGCAAGTGCAGGGGAGTGGACAGATTTGGGGGACCTTGGTTTCTGCTTCAACCCAACGCTGTGCTTTTCTCTGCTTTATGTACCTGCCTTCTCCCAATTTTGTGAGAAGAAAACATTTAGGTCATTTTAAAAATTAAAGTTTCATTTGTCTAGACCAGAGCTTTTCCAACTTGAAAGTGCGTCAGTCTGACAGGGAGGACTTGCCAACATAGATTGCCGGGTTTCAGACAGAGTCTAACTTGGGAAGGTTCTAGATTGTGCATTGCTAATAAGCTCATGACCATGGCTGACGCTGCTGTCTGGGGAAGACACACCCAGACTCACTGCCCCAGATGGAAGTCCTCCTTTGACAGAGAGGGGAGACTTGGGCCTGAAGAGTAAGGTGATTTTCCAAAAGCCATACAGTGGAGTCAAGGTCATGGTACAGATCTGAGTCTTTCCAGCATCAGCATCACCACCATCACCATCATCACCCACGCCCACCACTATCATCACCATCACCATCACCACCCTATCACTACCACCACCATGATCGTCATCATCTTTATTGTCACTTCCATTTGCTGAGAACTTTCTATGTGCCAGGCACTGTGCTAGACATGGGTTTACCTTTCTTTGTTTAGCCTTCACAACTCTCTTGGAGCTGCTGCTCTTGTCCTCTGTGAGGATTCTACTAGCCTCATTGCATGATTGTGTTCCAGTACTCACTCCCAATGTGATGGCATTAAAAAGACAGTCCTTTGTGAGCTTAAAAAGTTTAGAAGGCCCTGAGACCTTACTTTTTTTTTTTTTTTTTTTTGTCTAGGCCAGATTGGTTCAAGTGTGTAAGCCTCTGATCCTGACAAATGACTTTTAGAAGGTCATGGGTCCCCGTGATGGGATTAGCGTCCTTCTAAAAAAACAGGAAGACTGATCTCACACAGTGAGAAAAGAGAGCTCTCCCAGAACCAAATCTGCAGGCCCTTGGCCTTAGGCTTTCCCAGTGAATATCTGTCTCATATGGCCCCCATCTGTGGTGGTTTCTTACAGCAGCCTGTGCTGACTTCAACAATGAGGTTCAGCTTCAAGTAGCTTCAGCTTTCGATGCTCTGGTTTCTCATCTGTAAAATGGGAAGTTCTGATCCTTCAGAATGTTGGGAAGATGCAGTGAGATTTTTCACATGAATGCAGAGCCTCGCGGGGGCTCAGTCATTAGGTCATAGTAATCATTTGTATTCTGGTCATTGCTAAGACTATTTGAATTATAGGGATTGGGAGACTGAGTGGGGTCATACTTAGGCATGAACATGATGATGATCATGATTTGGGGTCCAAGTTCACCTGCCATGAGAGGTGGATGCATGTCCCCTCCCTGTCTCAGATTGCATTTTTGCAAAACAGTGGGTGGACATTGGTGGCAGCAGAAAACATTCCAGTTGCTGCACAATCATCCCATTATTCCAAGGGTGATGGTTGCTCATTCCCAAGTTGCCCCAGTGTGGGTGTCACCCATCCCCTCCAAAACCTCAGCTTCGCTCCTCTCAGCCTCCTTGTCTCTGGCCACAGCCCAGCCACGCCTTCCTTCCACCCTTTGAGGGCAACCTGACACTGGCCCCTCGCTCTATCCCTTCCCCTTCTTGGAGCAAGTCTAAGTATCTCGGCGTCCAAACTCCCCAGGCGCTGGTGTCTCTCAGCCCCTCGCCTCCTGCCTTCTCCTACTTCCACTTCATTTCCCGATAGTATACAGCAGTCGGTTGGCTTTTGGGTGCCACATAATCTCTGCCCTCCTTTGCCCTGCTGTGCCCTCCCTCCCTGTCTTATCCCTTTGTCTATTTGAACGTCAGAGCCGAGCTCGGATATTTTGTGCCCCGAGGAGCCTTCCCTCGTGCATCCCTCGTTCCCTTCTCTATGGGGCAGGGCAGGGCACTGCCTTGGAGCTGCTGGTCAGTGCCTCAGTTTTGTACCAAACACGTTGTATTATATAATGTTCTACCAAATGTCCGTCTTTTCCACCCAACAGTGAGCAGTTTATAGGGAGAGACAAACTTATTCATCAGGCTTTTGGGGGAAGTTTCTGGGTTGTTATTTACTTTGTCTGCTGCCGGTAAGCCTCCTGAGTACAGGGCCTCTCTATCTTGTGTTGGCCACTGTAATTGCTGCTCTAATTTCCACGTCTGGCATATAGTCGATGTTTGATCCTGGAATGAATAAATTGGAAATCTCTGTCCTTTTCACAGATGAACCATTCTATCCCTGCTGTCTACCAAAATGTCTGGCATGGACGTGCTCAGGAAATATTTGCAGAATGAACAAATACATGAATAAATGGAATGACTTCATTTATAACTGTACCGGTCAGCTGTTGCTACATAACAAAGAGCCACTACGTCTCAGTTGCATGCAACAGGCATTTATTTCTCATTTAGCTTTATCCTGCAAGTCAGCTGGGGCAGCTCTGCTCTGCGGGTTGTGTGTAGCTCAGCTCCACTTGTCTGCAGCCTCTGTGGCCAGCAGGCTCACCAGGCCATGTTCCCCTTAGCAAGGGCAGGCTTGCAAGGGAAAAGGTGGAAACATGATATGTTTCTTTTTGCTGTTATATCATTACAATAGCTGTAACAATTTATTCTTATTTATTGTAACCGTTGGTTTACAACACATATATGATTTAAAGGCATGGGTTCACATCTCTTTGGATACATGTTACCTTACCACATACCCATCACCCAAATTCTAATAATCCTCCTCCATAATCCATTGACCCCTTCCCCCTTTGTTCTACACCCCCACTCTCCCTTCTAGTAACCTCAATTCTAGTCAGATTGATAGGGTTTGCTTTGGTTTAGTTTTGTCTCTTCCTTTGCTTATTTTCTCTATAATCCACATGAATGAAGTCATCTCGGTATTTGTCTTTCTCCTGACTTATTTTGTGTAGCATAAACCCCTCCAGTTCCATCCATGTTGTGGCAAGATTCTGTCTTTTCTTATAGCTGATCAGTACTCCATCACGTGAGGGGGTGTGTGTATCAACATCTTCTTAATTTACTGTCTTTAGACACTTAGGTTGTTTCCAAAGCCTGACTATTGTGAATAGTGCCACAATGAACATGGGAGTGCATATCCCCCTTCCAATTAATATTTTTGCATTCTTGGAGTAGATCCAAAAGGTTTTTTTCAGGTTTTATCCTAGAATGAACACCCTGGCCCTTCCATTCATATATCATTGCCTAAACCAAAGTATATGCTCTAGATCAAAGTGGCTAAGCTTCAGGAGGAGGAGCTGCAAAGTCATATGACAAAAGACATGGGTACAGAGGTGGGGGTGAAAGAACAAGGCCAATCTTTCAGATTTCTCCAGCGGCCAATCCCAGCATCTATCCCAGAGCTCATGGCATGGAGCAGCCCCTCTATGACTGCTAAGACAAAGTGACCGGATGGCCTCTGTGTTCAAAGCCCTAGAGCAATCTCTGCACTTTCTTCATTTTACACCTTCCTTCACTTCCCACCCTGTAATTTTCTGGAGCCTGAATTAGACCAACTCTAGATCTCTGCCCACAGGCTTTCCAAGCTGGGGTAGGTCACGAACACATCCCCTGGCCTGTGCTGCTGCACGGGACCCCCTTCTTCATCCCTGCCCCTCTCCCAGCCCACAGTGCACGTTGCATGGGTCCCCCTGATGTTTAATGCATGAGCTCCACATCCTCCCAGCAGCCTCTGCAGACAGTCTCACAGCACGGCCATGGCCCTGAAATCAGATGACGGTACAGGAAGCGGTGGCCCCCAGCCCCGCCTTCCAATTGTTGTGAGACTGCCCTCCTTCCACTGCCTTCCAGTTTTGTAATCTCTTTTATTAATGTGCCGGAGGCAGAGAAAAATGCATTTGTAATTTCCCCTTAATGGCTGGTGGAACTTCTTTTTGCTTTCTTTCTTAGCATTTATTTGTGACACACGCACACATGTACACGCACACGTGTGCACACACACACGTACACACGTGCGTGCTCCAGGTTTGGATGAATTGTATGGCAAGGCAGTGGATGTCAAGAACAGACACAGAGCCTTAGAATATTTCAGAAGGAAGAGGACTGAGTCCAGTGGTTTCCAGAGCCCTGGGCTTTCTTAAAATAGCATCAGCGAGAGCTCTGGGATGAGAATAAGGTGGGGAGAGAGAGGTGTGGGGTGTGGGGCTGCAGGGGGGCTCTTCCCGGGACCTTGTTTCAATCAGAGCATCTCTGTCTCTGCCCGCCTGGTCTACTGTGCTTAGGCACAGGTGTGTTCGGGATTAAGTGCCACTGCAGTGCAAAATATGCAAGAACCCTTGTTTCTCCTACCTCCGGTCTCACAGAGAGGGAAACCAGATCTCCGAGAGCCTATGTCTTAGCCAAAGTCAAAAAGATGAATAAGGGCGGGGGATTTGGGGACTGGAGTCCTTGTCACCCAGTTCCAGATTTGATTTTCTTTGCTTACAAATAGGTTATACCTCAGAATACTGAGCATCCTTACTGAAAATCAGGTTGAATGTTCTTTTTTTACCTCCCGAACTCACTGACCATGGGTGCCTGTGCTAAAGGGGAAAAGCTATGGTAGGGAGGTCTTCTTTTCTCTGCTGCAAAGGGAACTAACATTTTCTGAGCCCCGGCATGTGCCAGGCGCTGGGCTGAAGGCATTTTAGTGCTGGGTGCTGGCTGAAGGTATTTACATACATGTTACCAGACCAAAACCTCACCCTCAGATGGAGATTACTGCTCCCTGTGTGAAGGATGAGGACACTGGGGTTCAGATGGTAAGTGACTTCAAGGGGCACATGGTTCACACATGCTGGAAATAGGGTTCAAACCTGGTTGTCCTTATGTTGAAGGGGTAACCACGTTTCAAAAGTGCTTCTCTTCATAGATCCTAAGAGGCAAAATCATTCATGTGACATATATAGTGACAATGACCTCATCTGCTGCCAGGTACTAAGTGCTTACCTTGAGTCTGGGGCTTGCTGAGTGATGTACACGCAGGGCTGCTTGGTACGATAGTATAGGGTGTGTGCTGCCAAAGTGCTCCCACACAAAGGGGCAAGTGAGAGACAATTTTTTTTAAAGATTTATTTTTATTTATGCATACAAGAACTGGGGTGTAGGCCAGAGGTGTGGGGAGGGGTGAGAGGATTCACCAGAGACAGAGTAGGGAACAGAACAGGTAGATTGACTGAAATACACTGCTGATGGGAGCAGCAGGTGAGACAGCAGAGGTCTGCTGTGCCATGTGGGTTAGCTCCCTGGCTGGGTATCTAACTCATGGTACAGTGGCTGGCAATAGCTTGATAGCACTGAGACTTTAACCCCCGCACCACCAGGAAGGCCCCAAAGCCACTCTTTTTTTTTCTTTTCTTTTTTTTTCTTTTTTTTTTTTTATAAATTTTATTGTTATATTCCCCATACAATTGCAGCCCCCCCATTCTGACCCCAATCCCTCCCCTCCCGCCCCCGCCCCCCTAAAAGTGTCTCTGGTTCATAGTTTTTTGTTGATTTTGATTTTCACTTTCTTATATTCATTTTCCTGGTCCCTTATTTAAGTTTTCTAGATTCCTGCTATGAGTGAGACCATTGGTATTTTTCTTTTTCTTTTTGGCCTATTTCGCTGAGCATGATCCCTTCCAGCGCCATCCATGTTGCTGCAAATTGCATGTGTTTATCTTTTTTGAATGCTGAGTAATATTCCATGGTATATCTGTACCACATCTTCTTGATCCAGTCATCTATTTTTGGGCATTTGGGTTGTTTCCAAAGCTTAGCTATTGTAAACAGTGCTGCTATAAACATAGGGGTGCAGGTGCTCTTTGGAATTGATGTTTCTGTGTCCTTTGGGTAAATACCTAGGAGTGGAATTGCTGGATCATATGGAAGCTCTATGTTTAGTAGGTCCAGAAATCTCCACACAGCTTTCCACAGTGGTTGGACCAGTTTGCACTCCCACCAACAGTGCAGAAGGGTTCCTTTTTCTCCACACCCTCGCCAACATTTGTTGTTGCTAGTTTTTTTAATATGTGCCATTCTCACTGGTGTGAGATGGTATCTCATGGTAGTTTTGATTTGCATTTCCCTGATGACAAGTGATGTTGAACATTTTGTCATATGCCTGTTGGCCATTTGCATTTCCTCTTCAGAGAAGTTTCTTTTTAGCTCTTCTGCCCATTTTTTGACTGGATTATTTTCTTTGTTGTTGTTGAGTCTCATTAGCTCTTTGCAGATTTTTGTGATCAGTCCTTTATCATTAGTGTTGGGTGCAAAAATGTTCTCCCAGTTGGTGGGGTTTCTCTTTGTTTTTGTTATTGTCTCTTTTGCTATGCAAAAGCTCTTTAATTTGATGTAGTCCCAGCTGTTTATCTTTGCCTTCACTATCACTGCCAAAGCCACTTTTTAAGCTTCTCACCAGACCTTGATGTAAAGCTGCCTTTACTGGGAGGAAAGGAATTCCAGTCTATAATTGCTCTGCCAGGAGGAGCTGCCTTTTGTTATTTCTCACAAACGTGCTCTGTGCAAGCTGCTATTTGCACACGTGACCTCATAGTCCCACAGGCTCCAGAATAGCTCGATTACTGCACCCATTTTAAAGATGAAGAACCAGAGGCACAGAGAAGTTAGAGTCCTTCATCTGTGCCTAACAGATGAAGTGACAGAATCATAATTTGCACTCAGGTTTACAAAACTCCAAGGCTAGAGGAGATTGAAATTTGCAGCTGTGCTCATAAATCTCCCTGTTTCCTTAAACACTGTTGAGTTTCACAAATGGTTCTAAGGATATAATCTGGGGGTGCAAGGTTTGAGGGCTTCTTGCTGGAGATGTTCTGAGTCACCTCTGTATAACAGGAATCATGAGCAATTCCGAGAGAGCAAATGGTACTGAAGGATCCATCCAGTGGGGTTTTCAACCTCTCTCTTTGGATCAAGTGTCTAGACTTTTCCCTACCGTCTCTCTTCCCAAAGGAGATTCCATGAAGGGGGCAAAAGAGCCCCAGATTGTGTAAGTCTGACCAACCCCAGCCTATACCTTCTCTCCTGGAAAAGCCCAGCACCAGAAGACGACTCCCTGGGGACAAATATCCGATGCAAAGCCAATTGTCACACAGTGTCCCAGAGCCAATTACTTATTCTGAGGACCCCGAGGTGCCTTAAGGAGTTGACAAATAAAGAAGAAATAATTTGCAATTTGCTGTTTACACATAATCAGAATGTACCAAGGGGGAAAATAGTGTCATAGCTTACAGCTTCCCGAGTTTTATTTTGATCTCCTCCTAAATCAATACGCAAGTGGAGAGGCAGCTGGAGACAAATGTTTTTAGGAGAAATGTTTTGGTGTGTCTGGCTAATGGAAGGAAGGACACTCTATAAAAAGGACATGCTAAAAGAAGGTTGAATTCCGCCCCCCGCCCAGAAAGGAGGGGGCAGCTGATCATAGTTCCAGGATGTTCTCTGTGCCAGACGCCAAGGCGGATCCTCAACAGGAGCTGTGGCTGTGGTCCTCACATCCACCTGGGAGAATTGACCATCAGCTCCATTGCACAAGTGGGGACACTGAGGCCCCATGTGATGAAATTTCCTGTGCAAGGACATATGAATGGACACGCTGAAACCAGGACAATCACCTCTGCCAGGCTGGTGGGTGTCCAGGGCATTTTCACCCCATGGTGTGGTCTCCAGCAGAGTTGTCCTGAGTTCTGTAGTCATTTGTGTTGGAATCATCAAGGGACTTAAAAACACAGGTTCCTCTTGGAAGGTAGCACGGCCTCTCCAATTTCCTCCCCTGCTCACTTTGCCCACAAGCCATTCATGAAGTGGAGGGACTCTTTGGTCCCGAGACCTCATCAGGGGGTGGTGACAAAGGAACTGAGAAGATGGTGCTCCAGTTCTGGATTTTTTCTGAATGTTCTGAGTTCATCCTTTCTCTCTCCTGGTCTCCTTGAGAACTTGGGTCTCTTTTCCCACTACTGGCTCTCTTGCTCCCTCAACTCCCCTGACTTGGAGGAACAAAGGTCCCTTCTTACACCTTCTTCCTCTCCTCTTCTTGGCCAAGGAGTGGACGTCCTTGCTGTGTGCCACAGGGGACTTCAGAAGAAGATGTAGTTTAGCCTCAGAGTGAAGGCAAGTAAAGGGATCTCAGCTCCATTTCATAGACAAGTTCACTGAGGCCAAGGACTTCGAGTCCACAGTGAAGGGAGGACTCAGAACCATGCTCTGGCCTTGCAGGACCCTCGCAGTCCAGTTTCTCCAGTGGCCGTGTGTACCCCTCTCTTGGGGCACTACCTGCCCCTGTGTCTGAGTGGAGTGCAATTGGCATCTACAGGCACCCACATTTGCATGAAACACACATACACACACACACACGCGCGCGCATGGGACAGCTCCTGGCTTGAACAACAAGGGATGCCAAATGCCTCTCACATCTTTCCGGGGAGAAGCGCATCCATCCTGATTCTGTCTTTGCCAAAGTGCCATACGTACCAGACTTACATATATTCCGTGTGAATTTCCTTAATCTCCCTCACAGCTGTCCCTCTCCACAGCCTCTGCTAGCACATGCCCAAGTTTCTTGTCTTCTGGCTGGTGTAGCGTCTGTTCCCTGACTCCTCCATTCCTCTAAAAGGCAACAGCAACAATAATGACTGCTGTTTATGTTGCCCTACTGTGTGGTAGGCATTGGGTTACAGGAAATACTCGGTACATCTTCTGGTGTCCTTTCAACAACCCTGGCATGGAAGCTTCATTAGCCCCACTTTACACGTGGGAAAAATGAGGCTTCAAGTTTAAGCCTCACATAGGGCAGGGGCTTGAGCTACCAAACTGTGGCTGACTCTGAGGTTATGTCTGTACCCCTTCCAGCCCGTCCTCTGATTGTCCATCTAGCTGTGGCATCAGCACAACACAGAGGAGGGTTCTTGCTTTGGAGTTTCCAGAGGGTTGCAGTTAGATTATGCAATGGTCCAAACTCTGAAGGTGCTATTTTCTCTCTGTGTGACCTTGGATAAGTCACATGACCTCTCTGAGTCACAAAGTCCACTCTTACCAAATGCCAATGATGGAAGTACTTAGCCACATACAGCTGCTGTGGAAATAAAACAGTTGCAGTGAAGCACTCAGCGCAGCACTCATGTTCAGTGCCCAGTAAATGCTGGATAATTAGGAGACCATGGTGTAGAGACATCATTTTTGTGTCTGATGCTCTCCTGAGATGGACTTCGCCCTGCTTTCCATCAGACCCACTGCTACCACCTTGCATCCTGCTCTTGGGCTAGAAGTAACTCCTCATTGGTCTCTCCACCAGTTCTCCCTGTTAATTCATCTTGATGGTCTGTCTGCCCATCTGCCTTTCACCCTCTCTGCACGCCCAGAATTGATTCATCTCAACAACTCCCAACTTAGACACTGGCTCCAATCTAAGGGCCTTTCTTTCTTGCCGTTTGGAGGCCACCTCTCCTTCCTCTGGACATGACCTTGGGTGCCAGGATGTGTTAATCCTGAGGTCCTACTGCATAAAGCCAGGATAAAGATATAATTCTACCTGTAGGGTGTGATTCTACGTTTGTTTCTTGTGCTTTTATTTTTAAAATTTTTTTAAAAAAGATTTATTTATACAAGAGCTGGGGTACAGGTCAGAGGCTCAGGAGGGTGAGAGGATTCACCAGAGAAAGAGCAGGGAGCAGAACTGGCAGATGGATCGAAAGCACTGTTGAGAGGAGCAGCGGGCGAGACAGGAGAGGTCTGCTGCGCCATGTGGGTATCTTCCTGGCTGACCGGGAATTGAACCCATGCTGCAGAGGCTGTGGACAGCTTCACAATGCTGTGCTCAACCTGCTGCACCACAGGGGAGGCCCTGTTTCTCGTGCTTTTAATGCCACTTGATGAAAGACACCTGGAGCTCCTGAATGACTATGTGAACCAACCATCCCCCTCACCACCTACACTGGACTGTGCCATGAGCAAGAAACAAAGCGTGTGTGGTGCTGAGCCTTTGAGAATGGGAGGTTCTTTGTTAGAGCAGCTAACTACCCTAATACAGCTATCCATTTAAAATCTCTTTCTATCCATTTCAATATTGTCACAGAAAAATTTAGCCAGTCATTTAAAAGCATATTTTATAAATAGAATAAGAAAAAAATACAAGTAGGAAAATATATTACCCCCACAAATTTGTACTATGAAAACCAACACCCCTAACTAAGCATGGACCAAAAATTTATCTCTGCTCTTCCTAGCAGTCAGGGTAAAAAGGGACACCTGATCACTGACAAACTTTGCAGAGTCTTAGTGATAAATAAAAATACCATTGTTCAGGATAAAAACAGTAAGGGTTGCAGAATGTTTTTTTCCTTGACATCTTCATTAGAAAGACCACTGAGTGATATAGTACAACTTACAATCATCCAGCAATTTTTTGAGTAACAAGTTTTTTTCCCATGTCTTACTCAGCATGGGAAGTGCCCTGTTTAGACACAAGAAAATGTGTAAACACAACCATATAATGGTGTTGAGAAATGCTCTTGCTGCATCTCACATGGAAGTACTCAGGCCTTGGAGACCCTGGAAGAAAGAAACTCTGCCCTCTTTACTTCTGTTTTTTTTTTTTAATTATTTATTTATGCACACAAGAGCTGGGATGTTGGCCAGAGGTGCAGGGGGAGAGAGGATCCACCAGAGACAGAGTGGGGAACAGAACAGGAAGATTGACTGAAAAACATTGCTGAGGGGAACAGTGGGCGAGGCAGGAGAGGTCTGCTGCACCATGTAGGTCACCTCCCTGGCTGGGGATCAAACCTCATGCTGCAATGGCTGCTGATAGCTTCAGAGTGTTGAGACTTAACCCCTTGCACTACCAGGGAGGCTCCTACTTCTGTGTTTTTATGACTAAGTTCTTGAGACTGTTACATGGTGGGAACACACAGCGAGTATTTTCATTATTGTTACTAAATATGTGAGTGCGTGTGTGTCAGAATAGCACTCTGAAACCATGAGCTATAATTTGGAATCGCATTTGTGCATGTGTGCATGCATGTGCATGTATGTGATGAGCTGCTATGTGTGTGATGCATGCATGCATCTGCTATGTGTGCATAGAGTGTGTGCTGAGTGGAAGATGTAAGTGCATCTTGCGAGTAATGTCTGTGTGGGTGCTCTGTGTTGTGGGTGGTGGGAAGGGTGTAAATATTGTGTTCTGAATGTGTACTGAGGTGTGTGGTGGTGTATTGCATGTGCTCTGTGTGTGTGCAGTGTGTGTAGTGTGAATGTGTATTCTCAAGTGTGCTCTAATTTCCTCTGTGTCCCGAGTTTACTGCCTATTTCCTGCAGCCGGCACAGCCCCTCTGCATGTGACTCCCCCACCACGTGTCCCTTTGATGGGTCCAGGGCATGCTCCTTGGCCCTGCCTGTGGAATACCCGTTCACCTCCTGCCCCAGGCAGGCTCTGTGCACGCATCTAAGTGTGTGCCCTGTGAGTCATTGTGGATACATCTAGAAGGCAGTGACTATTGTCTTCAAACAGAGAACAGCCATTAACACATTCATTAATTAGGATCATGTTGACACTTCTATTGCCGACTAAAAACATCTGTTTGTTTAATCAGAGTCTCCTTAATTCCTTACACTTATTCTCTCAGTGAGAGAGGATGGGCTTGTTTTCCCCGCGTGTGTACACTGGGGTTTTACAGGGTGGGGGCACAGGCTCTGTCAATATTGTCTCAGGGTGACAGCTCTCAGGACAATCCATGGTCTTTTTAACAAGAGAGCTTTCCTTTCAGTGTTGAATGAGGCGTTGTCCACGCGTCAATTCGCCAGTGGTCAGTCCTTGTTTAAAGGGCTATCCTGAATGACACATTATAGATCAGAGGTAGGAACTCTGCTGCGGCACTCAGTCTAAATGCTCCAGGGCCAGCTGCTGCTCTGTTTCCCTCTTCTTCTGGCCTAGGTCTGTCTCCTAAACCTTAAACAAGCAGCAGTCAATCTCCCTCCCTCGAGACCTTAGTTTTCTCCCATGCAAAATGGGACAACAGAATTGAAGATTCAAAGAAAACACATTTAGGTGGTATGCCAGCACGGCACCTGGAACCAAGAAGATGCCTGAAAAAGATCACTTCTATCCCTTCAACCCCTCAATGCCATTGAAATTCGCAGAGGTCAGGGGAGGAAAACCAAGGGATGAGCTCAAGGTCGGAGTCTGACTGGTCACAATCACCACCGGTCACACCGTGGCCTGTCTGCTCACACTTCCTCTATGCCCAGGCTGAGTGCTGGGCAGACAGGTCCCTGCCCTTGGAGAATTCTCCCTGGCCAGATGAGAAAGACATTGCATGGAGCCTGAGTCAGCTCCTTCGGGAATGTGGACAGGAAGGGCATTCCTGGCAGGAGGGTGGACGGGCAGAAGTGCCAAAGCTGAGAAGGGGAGAATGCTCCCAGATCGAGGCCATGGAGGAGACGCGCAGGGTGAAGCCAAAGGGGAGGAGGTGATGGCTTTTTGTTTTGTTACTCTACATCTTGTTTCACTTGTAAACTTATTCAGTTAACTGTTTATAATGAACACAAACAATTCTACTCCATTCTTTTAAACAGTTAAATAGCTTCTTACATATGTGTATGCCTTATTTAAAAGTCAGAACTACATTAATAGACCTGCAGGTTGTTTCCAGCTTGAGAATGTCAGTGTGATTCCTCCAGGGTACCCTCCTAGCAATGGGTTAATGGCCATGCGACTTACACTATGTCTGATTGGACTTTCTCCATGAGGACAAGCATGGTCCCCAGAAGCTTCAGGTTTCCTTCCTTCAAGCCTGGCAGCCCCAGCTGAGAGAGGAACAGCTCCAGCAAAAGCCCCAGAATGGACCCTGATTGGGGCTTCATTTGGGTCACATGTGCAGTTATCAGCCAATCATTAAGAAAATGAATGGGATACTCCCAAGGGCTAGATCTGATCCATGGGACCACCTCAGGATGGGGAGGTCAAATTCATTCCATGCTGAACCAGTGACTTTGAGGTGGAGATTTTCCCAGAGGAAATCTGTAAGCTTAACTTAAAGATAGGAATGAGACTGTTGCAGAGAAAATGGAAACTGATGTCCACTCTACTCCAGCCGGTTTTGGACATGCAGAAAGGCATCAGGGGGGTCTTAAAAGGTATTCTGGTGAGTCTGAAAAGAGGAGCATTTCTCCCCAACCAGCTTCAAGGCAGGGGGATGGACCATGTGACCGTACTGAAGTCCCTTCTCAGTCAGTCTTTTGGGACAGCTCCAACCAGGACTTATTGTTCTGGCAAATCCCCCAAAGTCTTGGGCACCAAAAAGCTAAAGAAAATTCATGACCATCTGCCAGGGTCCTTGCTCCTCCTCCTCCTGCTCCCCCTCCTCTACCTGCTGCACCTTTCACTCCTCTTCCTCCTCTCCACCCTCCTCCTTGTCCCCTTTCTCCCTCTCTTCTCCTCCCCCTCTCGGCCTCCTCCTCTTCTTCGTCTTCTTTTAATTATGAAATGTCTATTGCTAGACTATTGATCTTCTGCTTGTAAGAGCAGCTGGGGTGATCTATGGTGCATGAATCCACTCCTTTGATTCCACAGCACAGTTGAATATTGCCTTCTATGAAGCACTTATTAGTCATGCATTTGAGAAGTGAAATAGCTTGTGGCTCGGAGGGAGGGCTTTTGGGGGAGGACAGTCGGGGCTAGGAGTGTGAGCACAGGAGTAGGAGGATCCCTCTTGATTTTCCTAGTGAGAAGGACAGATACTTTTCCCAGGCCAGAGGGAAAGGCCATCCCTACTGAAAGCTTCTATCTCTCCATCAGTCATTAGTCCCAAGCATCCACTAAAAAATGTGCTCTCCTCTTTTACTGACAACATGCCTAAGACCCCACCCTTCATTGGATATTTTCTTGGACTTAAAAGTTGCCCATAAAGGCTAACATGGATGTGAATTCTAACCACCCTACTCACTGTTTGTTGAGCAACTAGACTTTTTACATTTTTATGCCTAAAGAACAAGTATAAATAAACCATAAGTGCTAATCTTGGATTGTCTAGAATTAGGCAAATTCTGATCTCTGAAGCCCCAGGCTGAACTATATGTTTTCTTTAAGGGAACACTCTAACTTGTTAATGCAGAGTTTGAGGGATTTGGGGTGAAACAGAACAGGAAACAATTGCCTCAAGGCTAGGAATGGAGTGCGAACCCTAACCCTACCCCAACCTTGATTTTCTCATCTCAAAAGTGGAAATCTTCATAAGATTGCTATAGAGATTTAAAGAGATAATTAAACAAAAACTTTTGCAAGGGGATGGGTCCTTAGAAAATACCCAATAAATGTTAGCAGTGCTTGATATTAGTATTCTGATAAGCTACTTCAGAGGTCTGTTTATCTTTGTATTGCATGCAGTAGGTATTCTATAAATGCTTGTGGGGTTAATCCATTTAACCTGACCCTTATGGCAAAAATCTTGAGCTAGACCAGCAGGAATGCTTTAATTTTTGCCTTGCTTTCATCCATATGTCAGTTAGTCACCCAGATTTCATGCTATTGGTGACCATAGAGTGGTGATGACTATTCCTGAAGTGCAGTCTCAGGTTTGCGGTCTGTGAGTAGTGTTATTGGAGTTAGAATTGAGTGGGAAGGATAAGGAGAATGCTTAAATCTTTTAACAAAGCTTTAAATCTAAGACATGTCTAGGAAATAAGCTATGTCTTTATGTCCAGAGTCCAGAGATCTCTGCAGGGCTGCCTCCCTTCCATTTCAGCACTTTGGACAGAGACCGCCTGAGTGTCTTTGACCCCACCTCTGAACGACCTTAGCACCTTCTGCAGATCATTCCCCGTTCTGGGCCTCAATTTCTTGACACTCAGATGAGGCTGCTTAAACCTGCAACACAGGAATTTCTCAAGGGATGATACAGAGCAATGACCAGTTCGAGTCACTTGGGGAACCAAAGACTCTTGATGCATGAGCCCAATCTTCAGATATTTTCACTTACTGGTTTGGAACAGGGCCTGGAACTGGCATTAAGGTATACCCCCAAGTAATTCCAATGTTTGGACAGAACAGAGAGACACTGACCAGTGTGAGGGTTTTATTAATAGGAAATTATGAAGAAAAACAGCACTATTCTGTCTCAGCGCCAATGTATTTGCTACCCTGATGGAGAAATTGGGGTCCAGAGAGGGAGGCAGCCTGCTCCAGGCCACACAGCCAGTGGGAGAGGTTCCTTGGGTGGCGAGAAAACCAAGAAGGGACCCTGTGCTGGGACAAAGTCTTGTCAACACCTCCCCCAACCCTGCCCAAGGGCCTCCCCGTCATAAGGCTGCCCGATGCCCCCAGTCCCAAGGGAAATCTGTAGATTCAACTCACTTCCCGCATGGATGACCCCAGCCATGGAGGAATGCAAACATGTTAAATCCCTTGTCTTCATCGTTCTCTGACCCATTTCACGTCTGAGTGCCTCTCCGCAGACCCACCTCCATCCCGGAGCCTGTCGTGGGAGAGGCAGGAAGTATGGAACCTGGCCCTCTTGGGGTGCCGACCAAATATTTCTTCCAGGGTTCAAATGTGACTTTTCTGGGTTATGGAACCCAGAGGAACACCAGTGGGAAGAATCACCGCCAAGCTTTGCAGGGTCTCCTCAGTAGCCAAGTCCTTCTGCATGGGAGGTGGGTCCATTAGGCATGAAGGTTGCTGGCTCTGCCCTCTGGCTGTCCAGGTTTGAAAAGTGGTGCCTCACTGGGGATCTTATGGTGACCAGGGTCAAGCAAATAAATTTTCCCCATCTTGAGTTTGATCATCGGGAAAATAGGGTAATGATACCTTCCTCCTCCTAACTTATTTCAAGTAAGTTTTGATTATGGTGCAAATGCTTAATCAAAGAGAGTGGTGAAAAAAAAGGAGAAGTAGGAGGTAGGGTGGGGGATGAGGTGATGATGAGGCCATGCTTCATCCTCCTGATTGTTTCAACAACTTGTGATCTATCCAGGTTGGGACAACTAAGATTTAGACAGGGAAAGTGATATACCTGGGTTCATATAGCAAGCTAACAGCAAAGCAAAGACAAAACTTACCCTCCTTACTATTCCCACTACTATCTACAAAGATGACCTCTAGAAGTCTCTCAAGAAAGCTGGTTGCCCTTGGCATTAGCGACAGTCCTAGGTGTCATATATAGAGAACAGAATCCCAGACTGCTTTGGCTGGCTCCATGTCCTTGAATAAGTCACTCCCCCTCCAAACCTTGGTTTCTCCTTGTGCAATGGGAAGGAGGTTGGGCTAGACAGCCATTGAGGATCCTGCAGAGCTGGTGTTCTAGGGCTCTGAGATCCCCACCTGTGATCTACATGTCTCCGTCTGTCTCAGGAGCTCAGAGGTTCTCTGTGAGCATTTAACAGCTTCCAAATTCTACCTATGAGGGATTCTACTGATGTCTGGGGAGTTTTCTAGTGAAAGGCATACTTCAACAGATACAGACTCAGGGGTAGTTTCTCTGGAGAGAGAGGAGCCCGGCAGGATGAAGACTGGAAGAAGTCTCCAGGGCTTCAGGTGTCCTGAGGCTGTGGAGGGGAAGGTGTGGGAGTGCAGGTTTCTCCTGAGCCTGCTCCACAGCCTGCTTACTGCTTGAGCACTCAGCTGGGCTGCCTAGGAAGCTTCCCACCTGACAAATGAAGCAGGAGTGTCACTCTCTTCTCTTGCAGGTGAGGAACTGAGGCTCTTGGAGCTGGGGGGCTCACCTTGATGGCATCTCTGGAAAGGAGGGAAGCCAGTTGTCTGGCTTGAATTCTGGAGCCCAGAATTCAATGCAGTGCCTGTGCCATTCCGCACAGGTGGGCCCAGCTTTGGGACAACAGCAGGGGCTGGTCCTGTTCTGTGGGATCTGCAAGAAGAGACCCAAACAGTCATTGCTAAATCAGAAATCAAGCACTTATGAAGCTAGCGGCAAAGGTCCGGCATGCAGGCACAGAGAGCCTCATCCTAGGATGAGAGAGTCTGTGGGCATGGGGTGGCCTGTGTGTGCATCCTGGCTCCAGCACTAACTGCTCCTTGACCTTGGCAGAGCCCCTGATCAGCCACCTCTCTTCCAACCTTCTTGATCTCTCCTGGGTTCCTTCATGGGCAGCGACATAGGAAAGGAAGGTTGTCTTTAGTGACATGAAGGGTAAAGACTCATGAGGAAAACAGATTTTCTTGCTGTTTTCATTCCATGCCCGCCTGTGGGCTCCCGGTGCCTGCTGGTTGGAGGACAAAGGAAACGGCACATTTCTTCACAAAAAAATGCCAAGAATGAAGGGAAGGAGCTAAGGCAATTTTTCCCTCCTTGTTTTCCACACTTACATGGTGGAAACTTTATTTCACAAGGTTGTTGGAGACCTACGGTTTACCCCCTGGGCTCCTACCCCAGCTGCACCACACTCTAGCGGTATGACCTTAGCCTGCAAGCTCACTTCTCGGAAGCTCAGCTTCCTGATTTGTAAAATGGGCATAACCTTTCCCTCTGTGAGTGTTGGCCTCTCCGTCTGTATCAAGAGTCAGTAAGTACCCGATAATCTGGTTCACTTACTAGTTGACTCTCGTTAGATTTTGAAAACCATCACAATTGTTGTGGTACTATGCGCACAGTATGCCTAGGCACTTGACATGGGTGAACTCACTTGGCTACAATCCTCTGAATTATATGTAATTACGGTGGCGACTGCTTGACAAGTGGGAAAGTGGAGGCTCTGAGGTCAAGGCCACGTACCTTTAAAGCAGCAGAGCTGGAATTGAACCCAGATTTTGTTGACTTTAAGCTGGTATATTTATCCATGACTCTCAAGGTCTCTTGACATCCAGGCTGTGGCCTGGAAGCCAACAACTATGGGGACTCACAGTCCCCATCCCTACCTGGGTTTGCCAGGCCAGCTTAGTCTGTTCCCCTCGATGCACACTGCTCACTGCCTCCCACCCCCATGCCTGAGCGATCTTGCTGAGCCCTCTATGGGGCACTGGCCAAGGTCCCGACTGATTATTGACAAATTAAAAATATAAGCTATTGACCAGACGCTGGGATGGAGTCCCGGAGCTGAGGACCTGAATCTCAATGAGGCAGCTGAGCGTGGAGATCGATTCTGCAGGTGGAGGAAGAGGCGGACAAATTGCCCCCCACCTAATGCAGAGTCTGATGCTCTGGTTAATAGCCGCCCAGTGTGGATCAGGGCCAGGCGACTGCCTGAGTCAGCTCACTCCCCAGCCTGCAAGGACCCACATTCCACATACCTGATCCAACTCTCAGCAGCCCCACAGGTGTGGGAATCATTAACTTCCCATTCAGAGACACACAAACATTGCCAAGGTCAAAAGCTAATGAGTGGCAGGACTGAGATTTGAACCCATATTCTAGACTCAGGCCAACCGTGTTTTTGATCCTGGCTCTGTCTCTTCTCACTGTGTGTCTTTGGGAAAACCACTAAACCTCTCTGAAGCTCAGCTTCTTCTTGTAGAAAGGTAGCTAATAAAATCTACCTTGTAGGACTGTTATAGGATGAAAAGGAAAGGCAAGGGATAGTGCTTTCTGTGCACGACCCTCTTGCTCCTCGGAGCCTTCCCCATTTCAGTGCTACTCAGGCAGCCTGACCACAAGGCTGTACCAGCAGGTCCTCTTGGATTCTGGCTTCCAGTATGGTTTGGTCAGTGGGAGGCAGTGTCAGGACGGTAGGAGGGCAGGAGGTGAGTGAGCTTGATAGCTCTCCCTTCTGCTCCCAGTGCTCTGGCTTGGCAGTGGCTGAGATGCCCTACCCAGCACCTCCTCCGCTACTCGCTACTCTGCAGCTGTCTCCAGATCCAGCAGGGACCTCTCCTCTGGCCCTTTCAGCCTAGAGCTAGAAGGGCTCCCCGCTGTTTCTACCCTCCCTGGTCCTGAGTCACCCCTTGTTGCTTTCCTTTCCCAACCCTTTGCTTTTGCAAATATCCCATTCTTCAACACTCTGAGGTTACCCGATCAAATGTACCATCTGTTTCCTGCCAAGACCCTGGTGATGCACTGGATAAACTAAAGTGCGCCTGTGAAGGGCTATCCTTACAATCATCGCTACCATCACTGTCCCTGACAGTGAGGGTCTTTCTCTTCCATCACCCTAAAGACTGTGACTCCTTGAGGGCACAGCCTGAGGTCATGCAGCGCTGTCCCCTGCTGGGCAAGCCCTGTGCTGGAGGAGGGTCAGGGGCAGGACTGGACAAAGGACTGGGGGAAGAGGGTCTTACAAGTAAAGTGGGGAGCCAGACATGATTTTCCCAAGGTCACACGGCAAGAATCAGACGTGAGACTAGACCTTGGGCCTCCAGCTCATAGGCCCAGGATCTGAAAACATTTGTTGAGTGAATGAGATTGTATTTTCATTTAACTCTGGATTTACAAAGCCCACCTGGAATTTATTATTTTGCATGAAGTGAAGCTCTAGGTTGATAGCTCTTCTCACTCCACCCCGACTCCCTACCTCCTAATAAAGGACTGGGAACATGACAGCTGGCATATTCACTCCATCTGCTGAAGCCCAGGGGGGTTAGGAGGGCTGCACCCCTCAGCCATCACAGCACAGTGAGCAGCCTGCCAGACCCCTCCCCAGGTCCCCCAGAGGCCAGTGAGTGCCCAGCACCACTGGAGCCCCAGGAGATGAGGGGCAGGCTGACCTCCTTTCTCCAGAGGATTCTGAGGCTAGCTCATAGCTGATTGGTTCATCCAAAGCCCTGGTGCTAGATGCTCACCTGTCCTGTACACCTGCTGCAGCTCTGCTTCTACCCACTTACCTTTTCAAGTTTTGCCCTTGAATTTGACACAGACTAAATGCAAGAAGCTACCTTGGTTAGCTGAAGTCTGCATTTTCCATAAAAACTGCCTTGTTCACACCCTTCATTCTAGTGTCCATTTACCTCAGGGTGAGGGGCGGCTGGCAGCCTGGTGGATGGAGAGGGACCAGGCTGGGTTTGTGTATCAGGCAAACTCCCTTACTCCTCAAATACCTGCTATGTGGCCTCAGGCAAGGCCCTTCTTGCTTTGTGCTGTGTGAACCTATAGCTGAGCTGCTTTTCTGTGTCCTATTCCTAAAGACATTCTGCTCATATGCCTAGCATATGCTGTGCCCTCTGTACTCTTTCTTTTCCCTTCATCACCTGCTTACCTCCAGCTCCTCCTTGGAGTTTAAGTTTAGCATTTACTTTCCTAGACCTCCAAGGTTCAGCTTGCCCACAAACCTTGGGATGCCTACATTATGTGAATATCCCACAGCAAAGCAATTATTTGGTGGCCCTCACTCCATGATTCTCAAAGAGTGTGTCATGGAACAACTATCAGAACCACTCAGGAGACTGATAAAGTACAGATTCTTGAGCCTCACTCTTGGTCTTCTGAGTTGGCATCTCTTAAAGGTGGGTTCTTTAAATGTTCTCTTATTGAAATTTGCAAATATACACTGATGCTGAGGGAATAGTATAAACCAGCTGCAGGGCCTCCCTGGTCATGCAGGGGTTAAAGACAGTGCTATCAAGCTACTGCCAGCCACTGTAGCACAAGTTCCATCCTGGCAGGCCAGGGAGTTACCCACATGGTGCAGCAGACCACTCCCATCATGCCCACTGCTCCCCTCAGCGGTATATTTCAGTCAGTCTGCCTGTCCTGCTCCCTACTCTCTCGTGAATCCTCTCATCCCCCCGCCTCATACCTCTGTTTTACACCCCAGTTCTTGTATGCATAAAATAAAATCTTTAAAAAAATAAAAAAATAAATCAGTTGCAACAGAATCCCCTAGGGACTCGTTAACTTTGCAAAATCCGGCCTCCACCTGAGGCCTGTTGGATGAGTCCCTGCAGAAGTCTGCACTGAGCTAGAACGTTCCACTTCTGGCTCAAGTCTGAGCCCCACAGGCGTGCAGAACCAACACGCACCCATCATCCCGTCACCCATTTCAACAGGCGGCAACTTGCGTCCATCTTGCAGCCCCTGTGTGCCTCCTCCCCCAAGTTGCTGCCCTCCTGTTGCTTTGGAGCAAATCTGGAGATAGCTGGAGATTTCGCTGAATGATAGGACTCTTGAAAAGAAAATAGTTAAAATTATAGCCACGATGCTGTTACCACCTTGGGATGTTCTAATGTGTGCTCAAGTCTGCTCTCTTGCCCTCCTGGTCTGTTGGCTGTGCGAGGACAGGGCAGGGTTGTCCTCACCATAGGCATTTCCAAAATCCTGTGGAATGCAGCAGTTTGGGGTAGAACTTGGAGTAAACAAGGAGGCAGGAGACAGGAAGAGGTGAACTCTTCCATGGAGGAATGAGCCAGACTTCACTGGCAAAAGGATTTTTTTTTTGTTTTGTTTTTTGCTTCTGCAGCCCCAAGCCTGGAGCTTGGCACTCTGGGGAAGGCACCAATCAGATTGTTGCCGGCATGTTGGAAAATATTTATGTCACCTCCCAAGCTGGGAGCATACTCAGCAGGCTTCCCGGGCCTCCTGACAGACAAGGTCGCATCCCAGCAGCTGTGGGGAAGGAGGCGCGCCGGCCCAGCAGCTGTGCAAGGCGCTGGGGGCTGCCAGGCAGTGTGGAGTGGCACATTGGAGGGAGACACACTGCTGTGACCCCCAGCTCAGGGGTGGTGGGGGTGGGGGGTTCCCTGCTGTCTGAGACAGCTCTGGGGAGTCACATGCTGCGGGGGAGAAAGGATGAGGAGAAGGCACGGACTGGAGGGTGGGGGTGAGTAGGAATCCAGCATTTATGAGGTGCTGGCTCCATGATCAGTGCTTCCTAAGTATCTCCTCGGTGAGTCTTTGTCACGTCCCGTGGGGTGGGGTGGGCACTGATCATTTTACAAGTGAGGAAACTGAGGCTTTTAGAGAATTGGTGAGACATGGAGTTGGAATTTCATCTTTCATTTGTCTCTCTCAGATCCTGCATAGCAATAATTTCCACTAGGCCATAAGTCTGATTGAAAAACAAACAAACAAAAAAAAAACAAAAATAAAAAATAAAAAACCTGACCACTATCTATTTGTCTGTCTATCTATCTATCTATCTATCTATCTATCTATCTATCTATCTATCTATCTATCTATCTATCTTTGTGTTCATCCATTCACCCACATACCTGCTCTCATATCTATCCATCCATTAACCCATTTTTATCTACCTATCTAGCTATTTAGCTATTACCATTTATCACCTTGCTTTCAAGAGTCAAGCCCTCTCATATAGAGTTGGAAATACTTTCAGTTTTGGTCACAAGACAGTAAACCCCCAAGTTTTATATCTGTAGGTATTGAGCTGAGGCTCCAAAGAGCAACCTTACCTTCCCACCACTGCTATAAGGTTGCAACTTGTCCCAGATTGCTCTAGAATAAGATTATCTGGGGTCCAATCCCAGTTCTTCTACTTATTCTGTTACTTTGGGCAAGTTGCTTTTCATCACCATGCTTCAGTTCCTCACCTGTAAAATGGAAATATTAACTGAATGTCTAGGTTAAGTTTTGAAGATTAAATGAGTGAATATTTGTAAAATGTTTAGTACAATGTCTGCTATGCCAGGAGTTATTATACTCAACTACTGTCCAATTATTCAAGGTCCAATTATTATAAAGTCACCCTAAAACTCTGGCATGAAACAACCACAGCCATTACTCATGGATACTTTTGGGCACAGTAGGGATAACTTGTCTAGAAATTCAACTGGAAAACTTGAAGGATAGGAGCTGGAAACATTTGGAATCTTATTCACATCCATATTTGATGGTTGATGAAGGTTGTAAGTTGAGATCATAGCTGGGACTACAGGCCAGCACATCCAGACATAGTTTCTATGTGGAGCTTGGGCTTCCTTACAACATGGTAGTTTCTCCAAAACTGGGAATCCCAAGAGAAATAGGGACTCTTCCTCTGGAAACTGTATCCTTTTTATGATCCAGTGCCCAGAAATCTCATTAATTATCAATGTACTTCTCATTAGATTGTCACAAACTCTCTCAGGTTCAAGGAGAGGGCTTTTAGGTTCTACTTATTGATGAGTTATGGCAAAGCTTTTGAAGAGCAGATGAGATTGGAAATATTGCTCTGACTGGACTGGGCAAATATAGTCAGGTTGTCTGTATTCAAGTGGTAGGTATGGAAATCTTGGGAACAGAGAACTTAGTGGGCTCCTGTGGCAAGAGTTGCATCTCTCTTGGTGCATCCTCAATTGCACATTCCAAGGTGCTCCCCAAGATAATTAGGTTCCCAGCTTTCCTATATCCTATCCCCAACATCATTTGGTCTAGGGGGTGCTCCTTTTATACCACTGCTATCCCCAAGAGTATGTTCTTCCCCATCCTCCCTTTGGGACATCCAGTACCATGTTTTCAATAACTCACTTGGCAAAACACAGGAAGAGCCCCTGACTCACTTAAGCACTGTTTCCCCAAGAGAGAGCAACATCATCTGCTTGACTCCTGGCTTGGATGGAAGAAAAGGAAAAGGAAGGCAATGAACCCAGTGAGGTCCACACTCTGAACAAGTTCCAAGCCCAATTCAAAGAGGGGAGGAGTGTCTGTGTCCTCTCCAGGGTGTGGAGGAGCACAGAAGGTCTAAGAGGGGAGCAAGAACTTGAGATGAACAGCAAAGAGTTGAGAATCCAGGTTCTGGTTTCAACCAGCATCTCCATGTGGCCCAGACAGGATGCTTTGGGTGTGGACAACAAAGCCCCAACTCAAATAACTTAAACATGTTTAGAGACCCCATTAACCTTCTTCCAGCCTGTTAACTCAGATGAAATTGTATAATCACTGCATGATTGTTTGGCTAAGGTCTCAGCCTCCCCTTCTATCCTGTGTTTCTACAGATCCTCACAGGAAAGGGCTGTGCCTGGATTTGTTCACTGTTTATTCCAGTGTTTAGTAAGTGACAGAGCATGTATTAGCTAACCAAATGATTTATTCAATATATCAACCTTCCTGAGTGCCAGTTACGTGCCAAGCACTATGCAAGGCATGGGATGCATCAGTAAGTGAAACTGGCATAGCCCTCACCTTCATGGAACATTCTTCTAATGGAAGACAGTAGACACTGAATGAGAGAAATAAATATATGATATAATGTCAGAGAATAAGGAATACTCTGAGAAAATGTAAAGGGGGATAAAGGACAAAGAATTGAGGATAAAGACATGGAGTTGCTAATTTATTTCAAGAGTGGTCAGGGAAGTTGTTTTGGAAATGATGAAAGTTGAGCAGAGGCCTAGTGAAGGAAGGGAACAGACTATGGGAGTGTCAAGGAGAGAGCATTTCTGGCAGATGAAACAGCAGTGCAAAGGGCCTGAGGTAGCAATGTGTTAGACTGGTTGAAGTGAAGGAAGAGTGGCAGGTTAAGTGAGTGAATAAATAAATGAAACAATGGAGAGATGGATGGATGGATGGTTGGATGGATGGATGGATAGATGGATGGATGGATGGATGGATGGATGGATGGATGGATGGATGGATGGATGGTTGGATGGATGGATGGTTGGAATGAAGAATGGATAGGAGCATGAATGGATGAAAGGCTAGATGAATCAACGCATAGACAAAAGAATACTCAATAGATTGAAAGATATATGGGTGGGTGACGGGTGTATGGGTGGGTGAGTGGGTGGGCGGGTGGATAAATGAGCAGTTAGACAGATCTGTTGGTCCTTAGCAACACATGCTCTAAGTTAAGCCTCTACCATTCTTTATCAGCTATGCTTTTCCATTTTTTAGCCCACATTAGTGCCCCACCCCAGCATAGAAATAAGCTGGAAAGAGCAAGACATGGCCCAGCTGATGCCTAGCTGCTCTCAGGGGCACAGGCTAAGCCTTAAATAATGCCTTCTCCCTCTCAGGAAGAGCGTTCTGGTGGCGCAGGCACCGAGAGGCGTTGGGGTAGGCAGCCGTCACTAACAGATTCATTAAGCTCGCTCCAGAGCAACGATAAAAAATCAATTTAGTACACCAGGCAGCTTGAACAGGCGCCAGGAGCAGGGGAGCCCTCCATCCGTGAGCTTGGGGCATGCAGAGAGGGGCTGTGGAATTGGTGGAGCTGGAGTGTGGCAGGGGCCATTGTCAGGGGACCCCCTGCTACAGGGCCTGGGGGCTCCAGCAGGAAGGCCAGGAGGGGTGGCAGCAGGCCCAGAGGGGATGCCTTTGAGCCTCCAGGCGATGCTGCAGACACACCTGCCAGCACCCTGGCCTTGATCCCGTTCCTCCGCTGCCCTGACCTGTTCACTTCCATGTTAACAGCCCCTGAGGACCGGCGGGGTGTCCTGCTCTGGGCTGGGTGTGCGTGGAAGCCAGGGCATTGTCTCTGTCTGCTGGGGCATGGTTTGGGCCCAGAGCAGGAGGGCGGGTGTGAGCAGAGGAGAGGGGAGGTGTCAGAGGAGAGAAGAGATGGCATTAGGGGTTCAACAGAAGGAGGGTATTTGCATCCATCAATGTTGCAGCAGGTAACAGGACGCAACTTACCTGGAGTCACTAAGGGGGCAATTGAGGGAGCCTGTAAGGAAGGGAGGGCAGTCAGTGTGGACAGGGTTAGTGGGTCCAAAATGGACAAAGCAGCACCTCTGGGCTAGCAATGGTGGGGAACCATTAACACCTCTAGGCCCGGAGGGGCCCTCAGGAGGGCTGCCCACGGGGCTGGCCTTAGGGGAGGATGTGCTGGCTGGCAGTGGGGAGTGAGGACAATAAATTCCCCAACCCGGAGCCCTTTGGGACCTGCCTCAGGAATCCAGGGCCGCGTGAGCCAGTGGTGCCGTCTCCAGAAGTTCCACGAGCAGGAGCAGACCTCGGGGAGCAGGTGGGGAGGCGCGGGGCAGAAGGAAATGTACAGTGCAGCATGACAGGATGGCGCTAGCTCAGCCTGATGACTCAGTGGGGAGAGAAATGGCTCATTCTAGCCGCATCAGGGAGCTCGGGCCCCTGCAGAGCCCGGGCTGTCCCTGGGATGGGTGGACGGTAAGATGAGAGGCCAGTAAGATGGATGGAGGAAGTCGGGGGTGGAGAGAATGGACAGAGGCAGAGACACCGGCAGGGACAGAGGGGTGGAGGGGGGTGAGAGGGGAGAAGAAGAGAGAGAGACAGAGACAGAGATGGAGACTGAGTGCAGACGAGGAGGGGACAAAGAGGGAGACAGGGAGAGACGGAACAGCACAGAGATGCAGACAGACAGATGCACAGACAGAAAGACACACAGGGTGGAAGGGAGAGGATTGGGGGGGGGGGAGAGAAAAGAGGGAGAGAGGACAAGGACCTAGAGACAGAAACAAGAGACAGTGATGGGGCCAAAGGTAGGTACAGATACAGGCTCCGGAGGCAGAGAAGCAAAGGCAGGAAAACACAAGAGAAACGAAAATTCCACAGGCTCTGAGAGGCAGCGGGGGGCCTGAGCGTCCTCTGGGGACTTGAAAGGACCGCGAGTGGCTTGGCCAGGCACGCGGGCTCTGCGGGCCTAGCCTGCTTCCTCAGCTGCGGAGCCTCAGGCCGCTGGGCAGTGAAGAGGAAGCAGGTGAGGGTGTCCATCCCAGGCGCATGGGGGGGAGACCTGAGTTGCTCATGGAAAGTGCATGGCACAGGGGCACGCTGACCTCCCAATGACAGGACAGCTGAAAGTGTCCCTAGAGAGACAGATGGACAGGCGCATATGTGTGGGAGGCACAAAGTTGGGGTGTGTGACATACCCACACAGCTTCTCTTTTGATGCTTTTCCCTGATCTTGGGGGTAGATGGTGTCCTACCTACCAGAGCAGGGGAAGTTAACAGCACGCATACACACACACACACACCTACACACACCCCTACCCCCCCTACCCCCCCACACACCCAAACCCACACACACACACACACCCCCACACCCCCCACCCCTACCTCTCTCCCCACCCCCCAGCTCCCGCTGGCTCTGGGGCAGACCGACAAGGCAGATGGCCGGCAAAATGGTGTCAGAGGAGCAAGAGGGAGCTGCCCACATTATCCACTCCCTTGATCTGTTTTTCCATCGTCCCTACCTCAAGAGACCAGCGCGGGCCCGGGAACTTAGATGCACCAGAACATAGAAAAGAGGAAGAAGATGGCTAAAGCGAACCAAGAATGAGACGGGGCTGGTGGGAGAGGAGCTGACGCAGACGGCACCAGTGCAGGGAAGTCAGGGAGTGAGACGTACAGGTTGGGGAAAACTGAGGCCAAGGATGGGAAGTGACTTTGTTAAGGGCATCCCACAGGGTAGGGGCTTGACTTTGGCATCAGGATTTCATCCAATTCACCTTCCTGCTTCCTTGGTTGCTTCAAAAAGTAACTTGAAATTGAACAGGCGAGAAATACCATTTCTCAAACATTTAGTTGACACGGGCGTGTGATTGCTCACAATAAGAATGGTGTGTGTGTGGGGGGGACTATTCCTGTTCCCATTTACAGAGAGGGAAACTGAGTCTTGGAGAGGCAGTGGCCGAGGCTGGGCTGAGCACCAAGTCCTGGCGTCAGACCCCTCCGGGTTTCCTGCCGGTTGCTCCGGACTGTCTCGCATGAGGAGGACTGCGTGTGGCTGGGAGGAGGGAGCGAACGCTCCATCATCACTCCTCCTGCTCTCCCTCTGCCAAGGAGCTCAGCCAAAATTCCTTGGAATCCGTTTAAGCTACGCACAGGGGAGAGCAGAATCAGACGGGGATGTTTGTAATGACTTCCAAATGTCTGGCCGCAGCTGCTCCCCGGCAGGGAGATATGAGGAGGCCCACGGGTAGGGAGGACCTGCATTTTGGGGGTGCTGATGCTCCCGGACCCCTGGGTGGAGCTGCTCTGGCACACAGCTGAGTGGTGAACGAGCAAAGGAATAAGTGACTGTGTGAATGAATGGGTGGGTGGTACAGGAGGCTCCTTCCCGGGTCTGTCAAGGGGAGTTACCATGTCCTACTGCTCCTCCCGTCTGTGAAGTCCTTGCTGCGTTCACCAACTTGATGAAATCTCACAAGAGCTGACTGGCACGCCCACTTGAATGATGCAAAAACTGAGCTGAGGGAGAAGGAAGGCACTGGCTGAAGAGTGAGCATGGTGGGGGATTTGAATCCCGTCCCTGTTTCCAAAATTCCTGATCTTATTTCACATTAGGTAAGTGGGTGAGGGGCTAGCATGGGGCCGGCCACCCAGGAGCTATTCCGTCGACCCCACTCTAAAAGACAGGTGGATGAGCGCCGCATGGGGCGGGGCAGTGGTCAGGAGCTCTCCCCGCGCCTCTCAGAGTGGTCATCACGTTATACCGCCTCCCCTCACCAGGACTCGGTTTCCTCTTCTTAAAGTGGCCTCGAGCTCTTTGGGTATTTGAGGAAGGTTGATTGAATAATGGAGGTTTCCCCTTGCCTATCCCTGGCAGCACACAGTAGGTGGCCTTGAAAAGCGTTAAAAGTGACAGTGAATCAAGGCTGAGCTTGCTTGGACCATCTCCTGGGTGCCAGGCACACTGCTCTTCATATGATTTGTCCCCCTCACTTGAGTCTCCTGCTAAATTCAGGAGGTCAGTTTAACCTGTAAATTTTAGAAAGAATTAGGAACTGCAGAGAGGTTATGTGGCCTGTACAAGATCACACATCTAGGAAGTGGCAGAGTTGAGAGCGGCTTTGAAACCCTGAGATGCTTTGGCTAGTGCACCTGTGTGAAAACATGCCAACCAGCCTGGCACACAGAAGCTGGGAGCAGTGCTGGCTTCCCCTTCTCCGAACCATGTGAGGACTTTACACCGTTCTGCTTTCATCAGTGGAGACTGGAGTCCCCGGAGAGACACACATGGGGTAGTTAGCTGACAGCACTTCCTCCTGTGCCAGGATCCGGGCCTGAGAGAAAAGGGCACAGGTGTCCCCTCCCCCTTGCGTCCCAACAAGGCTGCTTCTGCAGAAGTGCAGCTCTGTCAACCTGGGTTCATCAGGATTTCCTTTCATTTACACATATCTGATTTTTCATTACTGATTAGAAATTGGAAAGAGGGCCTCCCTGGTGGCACAAGGGGTTAAGCACCGTGCTATGAAGCAATCCACAGCCTCTGCAACATGAGTTCGATCCCCAGATGGCCAGGGAGCTACCCACATGGCGAGGCAGACCTCTCTTATCTCACCCACTGCTCCCCTCAGCAGTGTATGTCAGTCAGTCTGCCTGTTCTGTTCCCCACTCTTGGGGCTAGAAGATCCTCTCCCCACCCCCCACATCTCTGGCCTGTACCCCAGCTCCTGTATGCATAAATAAATAAATCTTAAAAAAAAAAGAAATAAATTGGAAAGAGATTTGTTGCAGGAAAACAAGACAACTCAAAATGTGCACAATTCTCCTGTTGGGACAAGCCCACCGTCTGGCATTTTGTTCTTCTCCTTCTAGGTACAGTAGCCATGGCCTAGCACATGCCGTCCTCTCTGTGCACATTGATTCCCCCTGTAGCCCAGTCCATTGTTTCCTATTGATGAGAACTGTGAGCACAAAGGGACAGGACGATTCAAGCCCCTGCCAGGTACCCCGTTAGGTCGGGCGTGGGCATTGCCAGTGTGTATCGCTCACACACGCCCTGTCCTTCGCCTACGTCTCTTTAGAACTTAATTCAGTTCAGACTTTGGATCAGGATCTCAAAGCCAAACCCCGGCAGCTCACAGGAGTGAGTGGGGGGCCTGGAGTACTGAGTGAGCCAGACTCCAGAGCTGTAGCCACAGGGCAGCTGACTCGCCCTACCCAGCCGCTGTGCCAGGAATGCAAGCCCAAATTCCAGAAATGTAGACCTTCCTAGCAATGCTTCCATCTTTAAAAAATAGTGGTAACAAATTCCTTTTCAATAGAGCACATGTAGAACAAAGCCAGGCCGGGGGCTGCCCTGAGTTTGCAACCTCTGCTCTCTGTGTCATACTTTGTATTTTCTTGCTTCCATGGACGGCATCTTCTCCTGGAGCTGGTCGATTGCACAATCTCGCGTACATCTGCTATGCAGCTTTTGACTCAGAAGGGCACTTTTTCTCCCTGTTTTCTCCCTTGTCTGTAAGCTTCTTCCCAGTCACCTCCCTCCAGCTCCTCCCATCTTGCTGCCCCACCCCCCCCACCATTCAATTTTATTAATGGTTGATTTTCTTTTGAAACTGTCCGGGGGCTGCTGCTGTCTCCACGGTTGCCAGCAGCTGATCAATATCTTGTTGGTGGGGTGGGGTAGGGGAAGAGGGTGTCATTTCATTAGCTAAGTGCCATGTAATCTACTTGGTAAATCCCAAGCCTCTTTTTGAGATGAGCCGGGGGAAGAGGCTGGCGGCCAAAGGCCTAGCTAAATAACCCCCCTGATGGCATCGGCAAGAAATGCTTGGAGACCCCCTATTAAGATTGGATCTGGTCCCCCCCACATTGTTCCCATCACACTTTCCTACTCTGTCTGTCATCAATCATAGCCTGCATCTTCAAGGTTTTACAACGATAGTTAGAATTTCTCCCCATCTGTGATATGGAAGGTCTAATGACATTAAATCAACACAAGAATCCTTACCAGGGGAGTAGGGTCCTCGGTTCACAGTTCACTGAGGAGGAGTTGCAGGCAAGGAGAGGCTGCCTGGCACTGCACAGCCCTGGAAGGCAGAGCCTGGATTTGAACCCGGGCCTACCTGACTTCTCGTCCCGTGTCCTGCCCTGAGATGTTGGCCACAGAAAGGGGCTTGCACGACATGAAGCAGCCTGGACTGCTGGCCCAGCCACTGAAGTCCCCAGGGCCTTGTGAACTATTTTGCCACATTCCTCTGGATTCTCTTTATGGAGATAGGTAGTCCCAGATGTTGTCCAATTAGGGATTTATGGCCAGCGCCAGGGCCGCGAGTCCCTCTCCTCTCTGGCTGGAAGGCATTATTGCTTCAAGAGAATGCAAACAGCTTTCCTGGAGGCAGAGACCTTGTGGGGACTGGGGTTCCCTTTATAGGGCAGCTCCCAGCCCAGGGGTTCTTACTATTGGAGGGTCAGTTTCAGTGTGGCGAGCAGGGAAGCTGAGGTGTGGGCAACCTGATCCCCAGGCCATGTGGTTCCCATCGGTCTTCTCAGCAGGGCACCTGGAGATGTGGCTTGAAATTGTAGTTACCCCACTGGATCATACCAAACCACGCAGGGGAAATGGCCTACCTGGGGTTGGGGGTAGGGGCTGAAAAATCTGGGGGGTCTTGAAGGCTAACAGAAGCTGGAGAAGGGAATCCAGCCGGTGAGGAAGCGGCCTTTGGAGCTGGATAGAGGTGTATGCTCTAACTAGCTCATTTCTCACCAGATGTCTCTTCCACGTCACCTTATCTCTCTAAGCATCTCTGTTTTTTTCACCTGGAAAATGGGGACAATCTTGGGAGCTGCTTCATCAAGGTGTTGCAAGGGTTCAATGAGGTGATGCTATTCCAGGCGCTCTCCGCGATGTGAGGCCTGGTCTGTTCTCATCCAAGTGGCTGTCTTGGTAGCAAAGGGAGAAGTGAGCACCCGGCAGCTCTGCACCGGCCAGCGTCTCTCTATACGATTCCATCCTGGCAATGGCCCATTTGAAAGATGATGGAGGCTCAGATGAGGCTGAAGTGGCCCGTTCCATCAAGGCCCAAGATGGAAACCAGGTGTGTCTGGTGCCTCCCCAGGACCCCAGAGCTTCAGATGGGTGGCAGGAGGAGGGTGGGAGGCAGTGTCCAGAGCCAAAGGGAAGAGAGTCTTGGGATGGGGGGGGGGTCCCCCTTCAGAAAGGATTCTCCTTTTTGGGATTGTCTTGCAAGGGACAAGGATTGAAGGCATCAGAGTCTTGCCTAGCTAGAGGTGTACTGGACAGGGGTGGAATCCCGGTTCTGACACACTCAGAACCGGGTTCTGAACCACCTCTCCTGGGTCCCTGACACATGGAATGAGAAACATACTGGGCCGAGTTGTGTAGCAATTAAGTGAACAACACACACACACACACACACACACACACACACACATGCAATGCTGTTGTGGCTTGCTTCCCTGGACATAGACCACAGGCTCAAAGACTGTGAGCTGTGGGGTAGGGGGGGCCCCCCAATCAATACCTCCAGGGGAAGCATAAAAAGCAGGGTGAGGCAGAGAGAAGGTGGGGTGTGATTCAGGGTCACTGGTGCCCTCAGCTGATCCCATGGGGAGTCTGGAGCTGAGATGACTCTTCAAAGCCATCCCACCTGGAGGCAAGGAGACAGGACGGTGTTCTCCCCCTGTCCCCATCAACCCATCGGTGGAAGGTCTGACCTTGGACAAGGCAGCTTTATGCAGCAAAAGGCAGTTGCTGGGAGCAGGAGCTCAGCTGGGAGCTGTCAGCTGTCCTAGCAGCTAAGGTGTTATCTAGGGGGCTCCCTATAGCACCCAGCGAAGAGCTGCTTGACACCTGGTTGGGTACCAGCACATCATTTGCTTTACCTCTGCTAGAGAGCCTACAGTTAAGCCAAGGGTAGGCAGGGGTGAGAAGTAGCTGGCTTACAGGCAGGTGAGAAGCTGGTTTAGGGGACAGGCATGATGGGTGACAACAGGCAGTTCTGCCCTGCCTAGGATGTTTTGTGGGGCTGGGAGCTTAGATGAGCTTACTGCATGGGGTGGTATGGAGGTATGTGCCCTGAATGACACAGCTGGTAATGTCTGGGTGAGCAAGGTAGGAGGCACTGCCCCTGGGAGGGAGGAGAAACGGCAGTGCCATCCAAGCGGCCCCCGCCTCCCCTGTCACCCTGAGGGGCTGTGCCTTACAGCCAGTGCGCGACCCTGGAAAAAATTGACTGCCTGTTTCTGCCTGACTGCTCGAGAGTTACAGGCTGCAGGGGCGGGGGTGGGGGTGAGAGCGGGCTGCTGCCTCCTCATCAGGATGGATTTTTCTGCTTCTCTGCTTGTAGGAAGAGCAGGAACAGGATATGGGAGGCTGCTCAAGGAGTAATCACTGTGCTGGCCAGGGCATGTCAGGGGCTGGCTCTGTGATGGAGGAGAGGGAGGGAGGGCCAGCCAGGGCAGAGAGGGCTCTGGGAAGGCTGGGCCCTTATGGCTGCTCTGAGAAAGCAGAACCAGGGGTTCCCCTGTCTGTAGCAGTGTACATGCAACAGCTTTGCTTCCATTTTTCCACCCATGCAGGCTTCCCTTTCCTTCCTTCCTCCGTTTACCTATCTGCTCATCTGACCATCTACCCACTAATCCAACAGCCTTCCATTCTCCCTACTGCTTCATCCATCAATCCATCCATCCATCCATCCATCCATCCATCCATCCATCCATCCATCCATCCATCCATCCATCCATCCAGTCAGTCAGGCAGCCAGCCAGCCAGCCAGCCAGCCAGCCATAGATCCTTAATATACTCCAAACCCCACCCTCTCTCCATTCTTTCCTGGTACCCACAGGAATGTTGTGGGCACCCTGCTTTGACCCTTGATGAGACCCACATACTGCACTGTAGGTTCCACCTCTTACATGGCAAAGAATCGGAGTTTGGGAGGAGGGACACTTCTCCAAGTGGGGATCAAGGATCAAGTCTTAGCTCTTTAGGGACACACAAGTTCCTTCAGAATGTTCTGACCCCTCAGGTTCATCTCAGCAATTACTCTGCCCCCACTTTTCAGCCACACTCAACTACATATGGTTTTGCAGATGTGTGTGACCCAGCTTACCTCTTCCTGGAGCTGCTCCCCACCTGTGTCTTGCCTGGCCCTCTCCCCAGCCACTGGGTCTTGGCTTTGAGACTCCCTCCAGCAGCACCCCCTCTCCACCCCACTGGATCACCTTCTTCCAGCTCAGTCACAAGTTCTAAAAGTTGAGGTCAGGCTCCACCCAGCATATAGTTGGTGCTCAATACATACATGTCAAATGCACTCGCCAAGAAAGACATGAACAACAACGTGGACGCACAAGTTTACAAAAAGCCCCCTTCATGTTTCCAGGATGAGCAAGTATGCAGGGGTGAGCAGGGAGGGGCAGGAGAAAGAGGCACCATCGGCAGCACACAGTAGGTGCCCAGAAATTGCCAATTGTGAGAAAACAGGGAACCTACATGTGTCTCCAGGAGGTGCTAAAGCCACTCTGAGAAGGATCTGGGTGTCTGGAAACATTGACCATTGGGGGTCTGTAAATATCCCCCAAGATTCAGGGCACATTATCACCCACACCCTCTTCACCTAGTACATTGGAGAGGGGGTTCAGAATGTTCTCTGTGGTATGTCACTGAATATGTACCCCCATTTCAACTGTTTACATCATTAATTCATATGGCCCAATTTGCATTTGCACTCCAACTCAATACTTTTTATGATGCAATTACTACTCAGAGATGATTTTTTTATGAGTTTCCTTTTAATATCTCCAGGGCCTTTTACTCTCGAGGAAATCTCCTTGTGGAAGATGGCTGATTCTCTTCTGGGGGTGTGGAAGGGTGGGATGGAAGGGCCGTGGGTGGGATTTAAACCGCTCTGGTCCTCCCAGTCACGGCCTCAATGGCAAATCTCTTCCAAGCAGACTTCCCTGGCCTCAACTGATAGTAAAGCACCCTGTGGGATGGGCAGGTCAGTGGTTAAGGCGACAAATTCTGGGGTCAACATGACCTAGATTCAGAGTCCTACTTGAGCACTCAGTAGCTGTGCAAACTTGAGCAAATAACTCAACTTCTCTGAACCTCAAGCCCATCAATACACAGACAGGGAGGGTTGAGTAGTCGTGAGGTTACCCGTCCCCAGGAATTGCCTTGAGAGCAAATGAGATCTTGCATGTTAAATACCTGGCACAGACTTAGCTCTCATGAAATATCTGCTGTTATTATTATAATACAACAGTCCTACGGAGCAGCTGGCATCCGTCCACTCAGATAAATTAACCTCCTTGGCCTCCGTAATTTATTTGGTGTGGAAGGAGAAAGGTATAAGTGGTAGCCCTCCCCCAGAGGGATACAGAGAGTGTCTTTGGAGTTTAATGGCCGTGAGTTTTGATGGACAGCCAGACTTTCTTCCTTTCTTTTTCTTTCTTCTTTTTTTAAAGATCTATTTCTTTATGCATACAAGAGCTGGGGTGCAGACCAGAGATATGGGGGGCATGAGAGGATTCACCAGAGACAGAGTGGGGAACAGAACAGGCAGACTGAGTGAAATACACTGCTGAGGGGAGCAGCGGGCGAGGCAGGAGAGGTCTGCTGTGCCATGTCGGGTGCTCTCTGGCCGGCCAGGGATCGAACTCGTACTGCGGAGGCTGCAGATTGCTTTGTAGTGAGGTGCTCAACCCCTTGTGCCACCAGGGAGGCCCCCTTTTCTTTCCTAATGGTCATGGTATTGATCAACTTTGCTGCAGCAGGGTCAGAGGGAGCAGGAGGAGAGGTGAGGATGCCATGGGGAGGCAGCTTTTCCCTTGGAGAGGTTAAACAGCCTGGATTCAGACATGGCCTCTTGCTTCCTGGAGCTTCCCAGCCCCTGGCCTGGGAGGCATCTCTTCGTTCTTCACCGATGTGCCACTTGCAGAAACTGCAAGAGCAGATCTAAGGGCACAGCCCTGCTCAGTGCCTGGAGGTCTGCATGCCCATCTCTGCACCTGCCTTTGGCTGACTCCTCCTCACCCAGTGCCCACCCAGTGCCCACCCAGTGCCCCAGCTCAGGGATGCTTTCTCTGGATGCCTGAGGACAACCAGCCCCGGAGCCAGATCCTGAACATGCAATAAAAATCGAGGGCAATGTGCAGCGAGATGGAAGATACTTTTTCAGAGCAGCAGTCTGAATTTTTTGTGTAAAATTTCCCAACTTTTAAACTCTTTCTCTCTCCATCACTCCCCCCACCCACCTATCATCTGTATATATGTCTGTTTGTGAAACTAAGTTAAATTTCTTTGCCATTTTGCAGAAAAAGTTCACACACTCACATACCAACACGTTCAGGCAGCATTAAAAGCGCTCTCCTGCGCACAGCCCAGTTCCCAGCTTTCTCCCTGGCACGTCCCCTCCGACGATTCCAAGCAGACCCTCAAAGAATTCCAGAGACCGTCTCTGCAAGTACAAGTGGGTGAAGCCCAGCCAAGGCAGGTCCTTGTTGTGTACCAAAGGACACATACCGTGTCCATATCTCCGCTTTTTTCACATGGGTTCTGTGTCCCCATACAGAGATCTGTGTCATTTACGGGCCACGTG